>NW_026947490.1:15628750-16850625 GCF_034190915.1 Cavia porcellus
CAACACAAATGAAATTAAAAGGATATTCACAGAAGTAATAGAAAAAAACTTCCCAAACATGGGAAATGGATCTGGCATGCAGATAAGTGAGGCATATAGGACTCCAACTAGCCATAACAAAAGTAAATCTACACCCAGATATATAATAATCAAGATCCCAGAAATTCAGCACAAGAATAGAATGTTAAAAGCTGTTAGATAAAAGAGACAGATCACCTATAAAGGAAAACCAATCAGAATCACAGCAGACTTGTCAACACAAACCATCAAGTCAAGAACAGTTTGGAGTGAAGTGTTTCAAACCCTGAAAGAAAACAACTTCCAACCTAGATTAATCTACCCAGAAAAACTATCTTCCAAAATTCATGGAAAAATAAGATACTTCCACGATAAAGAACAACTGAATGAATTAATGACTAACAAACCAACCCTACGGAGAGTGTTAAAGGATACGGTAAAGAGAGATAAAGATGACCATGGTTCCATGGTTCCTCTCCAGCAGAGGAGGATCACCAAACAAGACAGGCAATTGAATGAAGGGGGAAAGTGGAGGGCCAACAGAGAATAGCATGACAGAGACAAACCAATGTATACTGATTGTAACCATTGATGTAGATGGCCTCAGGTCAGCAATAAAAAGACACACTTGGAGAGTGAGTCAAGATACAAGATCCATTGATATACTGTATACAGCAAACACATCTAACTGGAAAGGAGATTCATACACTAAAAATCAAAAGAGAGAAAACAATTGTTTCATGTCACAGGAGACCAAAAAAAAAAAAAAAAAAAAAAAAGCAAGAGTAACTTGCCCATCAACTACAGAATGGATAAGAAAGATATGGTATTTTCATGCAGTGGAAGGCTACCCAGATAGGAAGTAGAATAATCTCAAGGTTTCTGTAGGTAAATAGATGCAACTGGAGATCATGTTCATGGCTGAAACAGTTTGAACTCATATGCGTGAACCCTAGCATAAGAAACAGAAGGATAATGGTATCCAAAAGCAAAATAGTTAATGTAAGAGCAAAGGGGAGGAAAGAACTGGGAGGGAAAGGTGGAGACTACTGTCAATTAATTATTGTCTTATCTTGAACTCTTGCATTGTTTACATAATTTTGTTAGGTTTGGCTTTGTTCTGTCTTATTTTGTTAGATTTTATGCTGTCAATGATAGGGGCAGCTATTTTGAATATAATGGGATATTTTACGGTAATCATGGTTTCCTATTATATTGTTTTGAAGTCTTATAATGCTTTCGTTCATTGGTTTGATGGATTTTATCCTGTTTTGTTTGGTTTTATTACGTGTGATGGTATGAACAGCTATTTTGAAGAAAACAAGACATTATGGCAGCCATTGCTGATTTACTAATCATCTTGTTTTGAAGTTCTACTATGCTTTTGTTCTTCTGTTTTGATTGGTTCTATCCTGTTGTGTTTTGATTCTATTATGTGAGATGGTATAAATAAATTTTTTGAGGAAAATGAGATATTATAATAGCCATTGTTCATTTCCTGTTATTTGGTTTTGAATGCTTTCACTCTTTTGAATGGTTTTATAGTATTTTGTTATGTCTGATATTATTATGTCGAAGAAAAGAGACATTATGGTAGCTACTAATGATGACCAGTTGTTTGTTGTGAAGTGCTGTGTTGCTTGCATTGTTCTGTTCTGATTTGCTTTGTTCTGGTCTCTTTTGTTTTATTCTCTTTAAAATAAAAAAAAACAGAGAACCACAGAAAGACATCCTGTTGGAAACAGTTTAGTTAGAATCTTACATCAATTTTTGGTTGACCCCTGTATCTTGCTTCTTTTGTTGAGCAAATTAATTTTTCTCTTGTGGGTACAGCTCATTCTGCTTTTCTCATGGGATTTATACCGAGTCATTTTCCATTTTGCTGGATCAAATACAGGGCACTAGTTAAATGCAGGGCTCAAGATGGCATCAGTTATGCCAAGCTACAATGCCCAGCACCCCCCACCAAAAATCAGTAAAGCACTGGAGTGAATATACAAGCTTGGAGGGAGAGGCTATATGCAGGGGGCTGCTGATGGCAGATCAGCAATAACTCCTCTCAGCCCCTTATACTTCAATTATGTTCCACACTTCAACTTTTGGCACGTAAACTTTGGGGAGGATGGGTAGGAAGCAGGAATCTTGTCCCCTCACCAGTATGGGTATGAACGGAAACAGAGGGGTTTATGGAACAGCAAGACACAGAGAGACAGAGATGTGGGTGGGGATGGGGGAGAAAAACAAGAAGGATGCATTTAGAAAACATTTAATATATGCTGGGGACTATGCTAAACACAAATTATCTCAGGGAACAATTCTGGCATAAAAGCCTTCAGCCTTAGGACACTGAGGCTGGGAGCAAATGTGTGGGGGAGCTTAGTGCTGTCATGTTGTTGCAGGCAGCTGAGTCAGTTAGAAATATTATAGGCAGTCAGACAGGGTTAGGCCCTCAAGGAAGCTGGCACAGAGGACTAGATATCTGACCACCTTGGAGGGGACACACACCTCTGTTGTGGGCCAGAGCTCAAGAGAGAGGCAAAACAAATGCAACCATACCCTTAAGTATAATTAAATCTGGATCACCCTGAGAAGCCAAGAGTCACCATCCCAATCCCCTATAGGGGAGTCACTGATCTCTAACAATGCCCACTTCCTATGTGACTTGCTTTCCCATTTGTCCTCAATTTAATCAATTTTACCTAAACTATTGATCATATTGGCTAACTATAGTCATGTCCCACCAAGAACCATGGTCTTACTCTATAAAAGTCCCTGGAAAAGACAGATTCTTGGGCAACCCGCCTGGCACCCTCCTGTCTTTCTTCAGACAGATGCTTTCTTTCCCTCGATAAATATATTCTACTCTTCACCTCCGTTGTTCCTAAAATTCATTCTTCAGTTTTAGAGAACACGAACTCGCAGACATAGTAGGTCAGGAGTTCCATTCCCCTCTATCAATGTCATATCCCACAGTTAGGCAGTTACTAGGCCAGATGGAGAATATTGAAGAACAACAATTATAATACATAAGAGCTGCTGCTTAGTATTAGATGGCTCAGACTAGGAATGCAATCTCAGTGAATTCTCACAACCTTCAGAGGCAATGTGTGTTAGTCTTCCATATTTAAAAATGAGGAACCTGAGGCTGCAGAAGGGAAAGTCAGCTAGACCAGATTTGAGTCTAAGCGGCTTTGAAGACAAATACTATATTCACTGCCCTTCTTAGAAGGTCCCTGGGTCATTGGCAAAACGCTGAAGAAGTATCATTTACTGAGAGCTATGTGCCAACAGCTGTGCAAAGTACTTTACGTTCTTGTTACAGCTACAGAAAAAAACGTCTATGGAGTGCCTACCGCTTAAACCCTATTTTCTTGAGACAGAGTCTCACTATGCAGTTCTGGTTGGCCTTGAGCTCACTTTGTAGCTCAAGTTGGTCTCGAACTTGCAACGATGCTCTTGCATCAGCCTCCCGAGTGCTGGGATTACAGGCGTGAACCATCACGCCAGGTTTAAATCCCTATTTTAAAGATAAGCAAACCGGTTTGTTTCCCAAAACACTGCTTTTTAACAAAATAACCTTAATCAACGATGGCTACCCTGCACTGAATGCTATCCATGGACTCGGCTCAACTCTACATGTAATCGATATCTTTGCTTCATTTCTCCAGGAACTAACAATAAGTTAGCCACGTGGGCACGCATTCCGCAGGGTTTAAAACGTTTGAGCCCAGGAGCCGCGGGAACCCACAGCCAGTGCCCACTCCTAGTACGCGCCACCAGTTCCAAAGGCCTGAGTGACTTCCAGTAACTGCCCACTTACAAGCCACTTTGCGCGAGGCCTCCTGGGAATAGTAGTTTCCTCCCACCAGGCGGCTAGCAGAAGAGAGCCTGGCGCGCGGGGCCTGCCGGGAGTCGTAGGCGCACCACCGCCCTGCCTTCTGGGAATGATAGTTCACTGGTTGCTTCCTTGCATCTCCAGTCTCCGGAGCAATTGGGGTGTGACAAAGAGACTTGTTTGCACCGACTCCAGGTCACAAACGCGTTATTCATCCTGCCGAGGGCGTTTTCACCTTTCTCAAAGTCCCGCGTTCCTTTTCCCTTCCCTCGGCGGGCCAGCACTCTTCCCAAAGCATCAGTCACTTTGAGAGAGGCGGGAGAAGCGAACCTTTGCGCTTATAATCTTCCCTCCGAGGGGGCAGTGGAGGAGGATTGATGCGTGTTCGCTCACGTCGGGTCTACTGGGTCCGAGTCTGTGGCGGGCCTTCTCTGAACTTTTTTTTCCTAAGCATTTGAACGTGTACTCTGATTTGCGCTGGTTCTTCATTGAGCGTACACGCGCCGCTCCCGTCTCTATGGTTACCGGTCTAGGCGTTCGGTTACCCGGCTACTATTTCTGTTGGCGCTTGCGCAGCATCCGCGAGATAGCTTCTCGGACGCTCTTCTCTAGGTCTGTTAGTCCACCTAGGAGTTCCTGAGTGTAGTCAAACACGCCGTACCACCCCTTGTGGGGAAGTCTATTGCAGGTAACAGGCGCAGCTCTTGCTTTTAAGAGGCGGACACAGCTGCCCTATTTCCCGCGCGGGTACTTGAGTTTGTGTGGTCATCTCTTCCCTGCTTTTGGGGCTCCAGATCTCTGCCTGCGCTAGAAGCCTCGGGCACACGACTCATGGGGCTGCCCCGAAGGCTTCATCTTTCAATGTAGCTTTTGAGTATCTACAGCCGATAAAATTTTGTCTAAATTTAGCTTACCTGCTGGCATGATCGGACTTGGAACCTTTCTTTTTAAATAACAATGCCACTTTTACTCTAGAAGAATTATTAAGGGGATTAACTGGAATTGCACAGCCCTCTTTTCAGGAAGTCCTCTGAGTGCCTTCCTGCTTCAGCCTGCTTGGAGGAAGATGATCAGTACAGTTTAAAGGTGGGAAGCATCTATTTCTTCTTCTGGGAGAAGGCAGAGGTCATTCATTTGCCCACTCATTCAACAGAAATGTCTCCATGTCAAGTTGAGTGATTATAGGGGACACGGGAGAAACCCAGACAAATGGAGGATCTGATAAGCTACTCTCCGGAGAGAACTTCTACCCTCCTGGTCCAATAGGGATATCAGCCAACCAGATGGTAAGGGTCTCAAGCAGTAGTAATACAATGAGAGCTGCACATGCAACTTTAAATTTACATAAAACAGATGAAATTCATTTTAATAACTTTAGTACAAATGTATTCAAAATACTATTTCAAGTTATACTGAAGAAAAATACTTTTGTTGCTTAGTTTTACAATTTAATTAAATTACAACTCTTATAACTTTGTACTGTGGGTCATATTAGTAAAAGGTTGGAAACTGCCCAGCATCTTGAAATCTGGATACATAATAGTTCAACCACACAATAGAATATCCTGAAGCTGAAAACTGCTGGAAAATAAAGCAGAGCTCTGTATTAACATGAATTAATCTCTAGGTATATTAAGTAAGAAAATGTAGCCAGACATGGTGGCTCACACCTTAAATTAACACTTTGGGAGACTGAAGCAAAATGACTGCAAGTTCAGGTCCCACCAGGATAACTTAGTGAGATCCTGTCTCAAAAAAAAATTTTTTTTAAAGAGCCAGGGATGCATTTCAGTGGTAGGATGCCCTGTGTTCAATCCCCAGTACCACAAAAGATACAGACAGAGTAGCAGGGAGAGAGACTGAGAGACAGAAAAGAGGAAAAGAAAAAAGAATTATCATTTAATTACATGTTTGTATATGTACAGAGCACTTTTAGAAAGATACAGGAAAGACAACCAGTGTCGTCTCTAGAAAGGGGAATCAGGGGGTGGTAAGGTGTGAAAACTGACTTTCTTATCCTTAAATGCCACTCAGTATGTATTTTTAAAACATGTTCATTTTTACAAGTTATTTAAGGGAGTGATAAGCTAAATCACAGAATCATAGATAAAATATATGTAAAATGCCTAATTATCATGGTACAATTTGTCCATTCTGAACCAGAGTTCCTGAGTTCTCCAAGAGTTCCTGAGTAACTCCTCAACTCAACAGAAACTATCCTATCTTGTTAATGTGTATCTATTTGTCAGTCTAGAAAATGGTTTCTTTCCATAAAGAATGCTAAGTGCATTCTAGCCCCAGCTCTAACTTTGAAGCTACATAAAGTTCACAGTAGCATTCTTAGGCCCCAGAGACAAACTTGGGACCCTAATCAGTTTTGTCAAAGAAACCAAATAAGCCAAGGTTGTCTCTTTTTCTTTTTATTTCTTTCCTTAGTCCTTTTTTTGGGGGGGGTACTTTTTTTTTTGTACCAGGGGTTGAACTCATGACATTGTGCTTGCCAGGCAGGTACTTACAAGGGTGGTACTTCTTGAGGTTGAACCCAGCCCAGTTTTTATTTATCTTTATTTTAAATAAGATCTTCCTAAGTCACAAAGCAGCTTAGCTGTGCAACACCACACATAGTACCCTTGGTTTTACAGTCAGTTAATCAGATCCTTCTGCTAACAGCTGTTCTTTCTGCACCCACATCCCCCAAAGTAAAGCTTACTTGTAAATCTGTATAATCCATGAAGAGCCCTTCATCAAAGTATAGAGCACACATGACCTTTGCTATATAGGTCTCATTATATGTACTTTCATATTTTCCACTTTTCTCTTCCAACTTAATCTCTAAAGTGGGACATAGTGGTACACACCTATAATTACAGATGGTCAGGTGGCTAAGGGAGGAAGATCACCTGACCTCACAAGTTTGAGACAAGCCCAGGAAATTCAGTAAAAAAAAATCTCAAAAAAATTAAAAGCCTAGCATAGTGGTACACATCTGTAATGCCAGTACTCTGGGAGGCTGAGGCAGGAGGATTGCAAGCTTAAGGCCACACTGGTCAACTGAGCAAGATCCTTTCTCAAAAATAAAAGGCTTGAGATGTAGCTCAGTGTGAAGGCTCTGGACTCACTCCCTACAACACACACACACACACACACACACACACACACACAAATCATTGGGGTAATCTGTTTTAAGAAAAAGTATAGCTCGGCAGCATGACACTTGCCTGACAAATGTGAGGTCCTGAGTTTGATTTCCAGTTCTCAGAAAAAAATATATCCGTCACTGAGAATTTCCCATGGTTGTCAATTTCATGACTACTATGATTTGTGCTTTTCCTGATATGAAGCAAGAACCCTGTCTGCCTTCTCTCATAGCCTAGACAACAGCACAGTGAGGGGCTCAGGGTAGTGGGGTACAGTGTTTCCTAAAGCCAACTCTGTATCAAGGTAGGGCTGGACTGGACAGCCACTTTCCTTCACACTGTATCTTTCCCTAAACTGACACTTGAATTCACCCTTTGGGTAATTTTTGGGTTACGGCCATATTAAATAGTCAAAACCACTGGGATTAAGGAATCTGGAGTTCACTTCAAACGTTCTCTTAAGGACAGGTGGTAGGATTAGGGAGTGGAACGTGGAGGACATTGAAAGAGAGGCTTCTGCTGAGGAAACCTGTCTACAATATGGGGGATACAGGGGCAAAACATGAATGACAGAGGGTTGGGGTTTGAAGGCCAACCTTCAAGGGGTTTGAAGAAATGTTCTCCCAAAGGCTCCCAATCACATGTTTTTGTAGGCTGGTTAAGAGAAGTGGGACTCAGGGATGTTGAGGTTCTTCAAGCTAAGGGAAAATAAAGGGTTGCACACACTATGGGTCAATAAAATGCTGCTGCCCGGCCAGCCTAAACAAGTAGCTTTTATTGAGATAAAGAACAAAGAAACTCATATTGGGCATGCTCAGATTGTATAACTTGTTTACTTCTTGACCTTACAGGACCTCAGGTTTTTAGCTTGGGGTGGGGTGATGTTTGAAGGCCTGCACTTTTCCTATAACATTGTTGACCAGTGTCGGTGTCGCTCCCGGCCGGCAGGAAAGACACACGACAAAGTCTGGCGGTGTGCAACCTTGTCTTTATTTGTCTCCGCGTGGGCCCCGCGAGGCCTCCGCTCTGCCACCAGCCCTTTCTCACCGGTGGACTTTCTCTATCTCTCTCTGTGCTTCTCTCTCGTGGCGGGAGAGGCATTCACTTTTATAGGGTAACAGTGGCCAATCAGTTCAAAGCGCGCGATGCGGGCTGATTGGCTAACATCAGTTGTTGCTAGGCAGACTATTCTATTGCGCGGGCTGCTTACGTCGCCAGGGCAATCAGGGGGCAGGAAGCAGGCGCCAACTTGGCTCACTCGATGGGAGGGGTAATTTAGCTCAGGCTTTGCTCCTTCCTTACAGGCCTCACGTCCGCCAAGTAAAACGACCGGTGTCGGCCGCGGCTCCCAACAGACCAGTGTGTCTGGGACAAGTGTGGCTGCTCTACATCTCCCCCTTCTTTTTTTAGTTTAAGCTGTCTTACCATATTAGAAGCCAGTATTTTAGGTATGAACATTTTTCACAGGGATGGGATGCCTTAAACAAGGCATACCATACCAATTAAGCAGATAAGGACAGTAACACCATAAAGAAACATTTGTTTTAGCCAATTGATATCTGGTAACCATTCTGTAAGGAAATTCCATAATCCAGTATTGAGCCCTTGGGACACATGTATCTTTTTGGTAAGTTCTTGTAAATCATGCAGTTTCCCATTGATGGATTTACTTTCATCAGAAAAATTAAAACAGCACATTTGAGCTATCATCCATAATGATGCAATAGAAGCAGATAATTGCAGCACGATTATCTAAAATCACTTGTCGGTGCTCACTTTGTTTTTTGTTTAATAATGCCAAAGCTATAGATGTATAATTAACTTGCTTTGCCATGAGACAAGCTAGTGCATTAACATTACGATTGACCCTGGCTGCCAGGGTGAGCACACCAAAGAAGTACCTAAAGCATAAACTTCTGTTTTGGTTAACAGGCTAATAGGAAAGTCCCCACAAAGGTCATCTAGACTAGCTGTAGACTTGTGCGAGACAGTGTAGTAAAGTGACTAAGGAAGCGTTTTGTTATGAGATAAGTTAGAAGGGATCTACTTGAAGGTCTATTCTTCACATGAGAAAAGCCATCCAGCAGGGAGAAGAACATGTCTATGTCCGTACAATATTGGCTCATAACTAGAACAGTTCCAAGTATTATTAGGAAGGCAAAGACCCTGAGTAGTACAATTTTCTGTATGAGCACATGAGACATTTGAAGTTGCTACATATGGAGTGAACATTTTAACTGCATATCAGGTTTTTTAAAATTTTTATTTAAAGAAAGACTAAACAAAACAGAAAAAAGGTAGAAATAATACATATGTTCAGAGAAAAAAACAGTAAGAATTCACTAGTTGATGTTTACATATTGTTGTTTTACAAATAGTTGTGCAAGGTACAAAAATGGAACATGTAAAGTGGGAATTCAAACAGCGAGACTGTAAACAGTTCTGTTCAACTATCCAACAAAAACTTAGTAACATGGTTGTCAATCCTATACACTTAAACATACATGCAGTTATCCATATCTTCATTTATGTTGAAATTAAACAAATTAAAGCAGGCTAAAATCATTCCAAACAAAGAATAACAGTATTGCTGGATTTCACATCATGACACTCCGGGGTCACCATTGGATACTGTAGTGTCTTTTTAAAAAAATTTTTATTTAAAGAAAGACTAAACAAAACAGAAAACAGGTAGAAATAATACATACTTTCAAAGAAAAAAATAAACAGTAAGAAATCACTACTTGATGATTACAGTTTGTCTTCTTACAAATAGTTATTCAAGATACTAAAGTGGAGCATACCAAGTGGGGATTCAAACAGTGAGATTGTAGCCAGTTCTGTTCAACTATCCAACTTAGAAATATGGTTATCAATCCTATACACTTAAACATACATGCAATTATCCATATCTTAAATTATGTTGAGATTGAATAAACCCAAGCAGGCTAATATCACTCTGAACAAAGAATAATACTATTGCTGGGTGTTACATTATGATACTCCAGGATCAGCACTGAGTATTTTAGTGTCTCTTTTTCTTCAGAGTATCTGCTCATTTCATCAAGTGTCATAAGATCTGTTCTCATAAACTGTTTATAGATTCTACACACGCATGAGTCTTAACATGTATTTCTATCCTTTCTATATTAGAGGGAGAAGCAAAACAAAATATATTCCTATAAACACATGAAAAAAACCATATAAGACCGTTGTACAAAGAGTTCTATCATGGTTCCTGTGTTGTCTATTATTTTTTTTGTTTGTTTGTTTTTTGTCTTTTTTCTTTTTATCGGTACCAGGGATCAAACTCACGACTGCCTGCTTGCAAGGCAGGTGCTTATGCCGCTGAGCTAATCCTCCAGCCCCTGTTGTCTATTGTTATCTCCAATAAAATTGGCTATATCATCAGACATAGTATAATTGAATATATCAGTGCATAACAGTATTAATAAAAACACAACTTTGTATATAGTATAGAACTTCAAAAACCAGCAGTTATCAAACCAGAATCTGTATTGAAGAGTCTTGTCATCTTCAGTGTAGTTGCCTATACTCTCAGACTTGATACTATCAATCACATCAGATTTGGATAAAATCTTCTCTGCCTCATTTCTGTTATGATTTTTTTTTTTTTGCCATTAGTTGTTTGCTCATCTTCTTCATTCTGTTTTCTGCTCCATACATTGAGGCCTCTCTGCCACTGTTCTTGGAATCCTAGTACTTTTCTCTTTCTCTAGAATGCCTTGCAGTATTCTCTGTAGAGTTGGATTGGTGGTTGCAAATTTCCCAAGTTCCTCTTTGTCTTGGAAGCATATTGTTTCTCCACTAATTTCTAGAGATAGTTTAGCAGGCTGTATCAATCTGGGCTGGAGGTTATTTTCTTTCAGGGCTTAGAATATTTTGCTCCAGGCTCTTCTTGATGGTTTGTGTCGAGAAGTCTGCTGTTATTCTGATGGGTCTTCATCTATAGGTTGTCTGTTTCTTGTCTCTAACAGCTTTTAATATTCTTTTCTTATATTGAATTTCTGGGATCTTGACTATTATATGCCTGGCTGTATCTCTGTTTTGGTTGTAGGTGGCTAGAGTTCTGTATGCCTCATATATCAGAATATCATTTCCTTTTCCTAGGTTTGGGAAGTTTTCCTTAATTATGTCTGTGAATAACCTTTGTAGTTCCTTTGTTTGTACCTCAGCTTCTTCATTCACATTCTTATTCTCAAGTTATAGATCTTTTATTATCTTCTAGCCTTTGTATTGTTACTGCTTATTTCCTTGTTATTTTTAAAAAGTTTTCCCTTTCATATTCCCACATTGCAGAATTGTCCTCCAGTTTGGATAATCTATCCTTAGTTTTCTTTCCAGCTGATTTGCCATCTTTCCATAGAATTTTTAATTTCCTGGTGATCTCTTTGAATCTGCTTCATTTATTCTGTATATTTTTTAATATTCTTCATCAAATGGTTCTCTCCTTTGAGTTCCTCCCTTCTTCTGTCTGTGTCTGCTTGATGGGTGCTTAGTATCTCTTTTATTAATCTTCTTATATCTTGCTTTATTTGGCTAAATATTTTACTCTTGAACTTGTCTATGAGTTCCCGAATATATCTCTTATGTCCACTGATGTTGTGTCTGATATTGCATGTTTGCTGTTCTCATTCTCCTTTATATTTAAATGTCCATGTTCACACAAACAAGTGAACTACAAAAGCTACTCACAGAAATAATCCAGGAGAATTTTCCTAATTTAGCAAAAGGTAAAGATACTCAGATGTATGAGGCATACAGGACCCCAGCTACCTACAACCCAAACAGAGCAACACTCAGGCATATAATAATAAAAATTCCAGAAATTCAATACAAGAACAGAATATTAAAAGCTGTAAGAGACAAGAAACAGACCACTCACAAGGGAACACCCATCAGAACTACAGCAGATTTCTCTGCACAAACCATCAAATCACGAAGAGCGTGGGGGGAAATAATTCAAGCTTTGAAAGATAATAATCTCCAGCCAAGATTGAGATATCCTGCACAACTGTCCCTGGAAATTGATGGAAAAACAAGGTGCTTCCAGGATAAAGAGGAACTGGGGGAATTTGCAACCACCAATTCAACTCTACAGAGAGTATTGCAGGATATTCTAAAAAAAGAAAAATACAAAGAATCCAGAAATAATGGCAAAGAGGCCACAACGAATGGAGCAGAGAACAAAATGAAGAAGACAAACTGACAGCTACTGACAGAAAAAGAGCTCAACAGAAATGAGGCAGAGAAGATTGGATGATAGGAACAGCTATTTTGGAGAAAATGACATCTTAATAGGTAATACTGATTTAGTATCATCTTATTTTGAAGTCTCATCTAGCTTTTGTCCTTCTGTCTCCAATGGTCTAAATAGGCTGTATCTTATTGGATTTTATTATGTACGATAGTATAAGCAAAAACCTTTTAAAGACAAGGAGATTATACAGAAACCATTGTTAATTTTCTGTTACTCGATTCTAAATACTCTGTAATGCTGTCATTCTCTTGAATGGTTTTACACTGTTTTGATATACTTAATGCTACAGTACACAAAGTTGTACTCAAGGATTTCAAGGAAAGAGACAATATGGTAACTACTTTTATGTCAGGATTATCTGGTGGTGAAACACTATTCTGCTTAAATGGTTATGTTTTGATCTGCACTGTTTCGCTGTTATGCTCTCTTTTATCTCAATCTCCACTCCATTATTTACTTTTTTATTTTTATCCTTTTAATTAAAGGAAAAAAAATAGCAGGATATATTATAGTAACCCACTTTGACTTTCCATTATCTCAATTTAAAGCCCTGTATTACTCTCACCATCTGGTTTTTAACTGATGTTCCCCTATTCTGTTTTGCTGGATAGTATCAGGTTCGAAAGTTTAGGCATCAGCTGTGAAGATAATGAGATTCATTATGACGCCCATTCTTGTTGACTTTTATCTACTT
The DNA here is from genome assembly GCF_034190915.1 of Cavia porcellus. Lineage (NCBI taxonomy): Eukaryota > Metazoa > Chordata > Mammalia > Rodentia > Caviidae > Cavia > Cavia porcellus. The sequence goes on from NW_026947490.1 coordinate 15,641,716, forward strand.
TTGAAGACCTACAATGTCTCCAATGTTTTGGTTTTGTCGGTTTTATTCTTTACTGTTTTGTTCAATTGTATTATAACTAACGATATAGGCAATTCTATTAGAGATAGCGGGAGGCATTATGGTAACCATTGTTGATCACCTTTTATTATGTTTTTACATTATCTATTATGTCCACCCTTTTGACTTGACCGATTCTGTTCTGTTATGTCACATTTGGTTTTACTCTCTTCCAAAAAAGTAATAAGAACCGTGGGAGCAATGAAACCCAAAATGTGTAATAGTCATGGTACAAAAGAGAGGAAAAGAAAGTGCTCCAAACTATATAACTGCATGTATATTTAAGTGTATAAGATAGAAAATGATATCACAGAGTTTTATTGGATCAATGAACAGAACTGTTTGCAGTATCATTGATGGAATGTCCACTTTACAAGCTTTAATTTTGTGACTTGAACAATTATTTCTAAGATGACAATATGTAATCCATTAACTAGTGATTTCCTACTGTTCATTTTTTTTCTGTAAATCTGTATAACTTGTACCCTTTGCCTGCTTTTTTTTTCTTTTCTCCTTAAATAAAATTAAAAAAGAAAAAAGAAAAAAAAAATAAATGTCCATGTTCTCAGGGTTGGGATCTGAGGACTTTTTGTTGATGCTTCCTCTTCCCATCTTTTTTGCTTCTTCCAGGAGGCCCCAGTTTCTTTGTTGGTTACAATTCTTCTGAAGCGCGCTGGCTAGATGACCCTTCACACTGCCATGTGCTAGTGAGTTGCAGACAGGGACAGTGTATGCTGGCCCCTCCCCTCTGGATCAGTCAAGCTGTTGTGGCCTGCACTGTATTACTGTGTGCCGCCTCCCTTCCAGATCAGCAGTGGTGGCAGCAGCAGCAGAGGCAGGGGTAGGAGCAGCCAGTGGGCGCTGAGTCGCTCCATTCCTCCAGCCTCCCGTGGGCCCACTGTGATGGGTCTCGCCAGCAGGCCGGAGGCACGGGAGGCAACAGTGTGGGGATCAGTCAAGCTGCTGTGGCCTGCACTGTCAGTCAAACTTCGAGGTTTCACTGGGTTAGTGTGCGACACCGCTGAAGGAACTTGATTTGGGATAACCTGTTGGGTCTCAGCCAGGTCACGTAACCCAGGCCTAGCTCACTCCACCAATTGGGTTCAGGAAGGGGACAATTGACTGAAGTCGCTGTTGCCCCTTGTACTTGTCCTGCCTGGTCCCAGAATGTCATTCGCCAGAGCTCCCCTATTTATAGAATGGCTCCACTCCCATCACGCACCACAGGTCAATATAGGCACCCTGCCAACTCAGCTCTCCTTTTGGCTTACCAACCCCCAAAGTCAGTGTTGAAGGGGTGGGACCTTGGATGGCTTGGCAAGTCGTGATGGGACCTCGGCAAGTCGCAGCGGGACCTCAGATGGTCAGCAAGTCATCTTAATTTCTTTTGGGATGACAGAATTAATCTCCTTAGGGCTCCCCACTCTGTATTATGTTGAATTCTAAGTTGACTCTCTCAGGGAGCTTCTGTAGCTAGTTGTTATCTATCCACCATCTTTGCTCCTCCCCCACTTTGCTCCCTTTTGCTCTAATTTTTGCTTTTTAAAATATGTAACCAGGGGCTGGGGATTTAGCTCAGCAGCATAAGCGCCTGCTTTGCAAGTGCATGATCATGAGTTCAATCCCCGGTATTGATAAAAATAAAAAAAATGAAATATGTAACCACCCATGCAGTTCAAAAGTTGAAACTATTTTTAAAAAATGCAGCCAGGGACTCTCATCCTATTCTTCAGCCAACTCGACCCTGCCTCATGGGGAATCATTTTCCTCAGCTGGGGCTGAAGCTTTCTGGCGGTTTTGTTGGGTGGTGCTGCTGAATCGCATTATCAGGTTTTTTAAGGGTGGGGATGCCCCAATTTGGATAGTCAGCATATGTTACAATTTTGTTTAGAACAGTGAAGAAAATGGTGTAATTACTTAGAGAAGCAGGGTCCTTGCATACCGGAATCAGACAGGACTCGAGAATTATTTTATTTCTTTCTTCTCAGCAAGACAGAAATGAGAGACACTAGCTATTTTTGCCAATTGTACCCAAATATTGTATTCCAATCTTTCCTGGAGGTTGTGGGACTCTAAAGTCCCCATGGTGTGTTGCAAAACATATAACCACAGAATACAAACAAGCATTAAAGAGTTCATTGTCAACTTGTTAATTATTGTCTGCAAGAAGCTTTTCAACAGTAGGTTTTCAGACGCATGAAGCAAGTCTTGTGGAGACTGGATCAGTGCCTTTATATTACCCCAGGTCACTGGCTGAGCAGTTGTCATCCCGGGTCACTTCTGAGCAGCTAGGCTTGATTTAGGGAGAAGTGAAACTGTGGAATTAGGTTGTGCAGCTCATGCTGCCAACTTATTCCCTGCAGGGAAAATGCAATGAGCAGGAATCCACATAGGACCTGTTGGGGATAACACAGAAGCATCCCCTCCTCCCCAGGTCAGCAGGGGCATCGGCCCCCACCAGCCTGGCTCTGGGAGCGTTTTGAAAGAAATGGAACCAACATAGCCAGAGACTTGAAGAGAAACAGTAGAGGACAGCAGAAAGGAGAAGTCAGCCTTGGTGAGCGGTAAAACAAATGTCACTGAGATCAATTCCAAGGAGTATAAGTGCATGAGTGCGTCTTCGAGAGATGAGAAGAAATAGCATTGATAATGGGAAATAAAGTACTACCAGGCAAGTGGAATAAATGTAACCATTCAACAATAAATACCTTGCTGCTCTGGATGGCAACAAGAGCCCCTGTGGGGAGAGGGGCTGAATGAAAAATGAATAAGGAGAGAGGGCAGTCCTTCGAGACTCGATCCACCATCACTGTGGTCAGCGTGTGAGCAATGCTCTGAAGGGCCTGCCGTAAAGAAGGAGAGTCAAGAGATCACATCAGCAGGATCTGTGTGACCCTGTAAGGCACCAAACAGAGGAGCTAAGTGTTGAGTGGTCAAAGGAAAATAGGGCCTTGCCCAATTAAGGGAGAGACAGCAGAAGCGGCACAGCCGGGAGGACCTGAAGCCAGCCGTGCGGTGTTCCGTCTGTTCACCTGCCAAAGGTTGTAGCAGCATCTTGGCAAGATGCCAGGCGTGCAGGACAGAGGCAGGCCTCAAGGCTCCGCATGCAGCAGTTGGCCTATTTTTTCCCAATTCTCCATAATGAGTGTTCCTCCCTCAGGATACCAAGGACAAAAATCATAAATTTCTTGCCAAAGTCATACTAAATTACGCTCAAGGAGCCCATGGCCACCCTTCTTAAGGAGAAAAAGAGTTCTGCCTTATGTTTCTGCTGCACTTTGTCAGGGAATTTCCCTTGACTTATCTGGGGATTTTCCGAAGAAAATGAGGTTGACGCCGCAGGGGCTGTGTCCCACCCCAGGAACACAGTGAAGGCAAGTCACCCTCCACAACAGACGTCTCTGCTGTCAAGTCCCTGTTCGGGTGCCAGATGTTGGGGTTCTGCAAGCAAAGGGAAAATAAAGGATCACACACACTAAGGGTCAACAAAATGGCTGCCGCCCAGCCAGCCTGAGCAAGTAGCTTTTACTGAGATAAAGAACAAAGAAACTCAAATTGTGCACGCTCAGATTATATAACTTGTTTACTTCTTGACCTTACAGGACCCATGTTTTTACCTTGGGGTGGGGGCGATGTTTCAAAGGCCTGCACTTTCCCATAACACTGTCGACTAGATGTATCCTGGACAAAATGCAGTCAGTGTGGCCTCTACACAGGGGAGACACAGAGAACATGGAAATCATTGGCAGTGACTAAAGTGGCTACAAAGGATGACCCTCAGCAGCTCTGTAGTCTAAGAAGCTACTGGAGTGAACCTGAGCTGTGGGGCTGGCCCGCATGGACGCCCACTGATGTGCATGATCTGAAGCAGAGCCCACTGGCTCCTGCACAGTGATCCAAATGTGCGGCGAGTGCAGGATCAAAGGGAAACAAAATGAAAATGACAACACAGGAGCACAGTGTGCAGCCTGGGTGTGGAAGGAGATGGGGTGCAAATGTCAGACACCAGTCCCCCGTGCTTGCTTTTAGTGGATCTGGTGATCAGAGTACGTCCTTAGTATCATCTAGCAGAGCCTCTTCCTCCTCTGACACAGAACCCAGAGCTGTGGATGGGCTCTTAGTCTTGAACCTGCCCTTGTAGCCTCCAAAACATCCCTTTCCTTCTCAGACTTTATGTTAATCACACGAGGTAGACAACATCTATCTCTTTGGGTGCTAACCCACTCCACACATGCCAGAGAATTGTGCCTGCTGCTTCCCCCCAAATCTAGCCATCAAGTCTGTGGCAATATGGAGCATAGGCTCAGCCACATCAGAGGGTGGGTACTGCTGACCTTGCTTTGGAGATTCAAGCCACACTGACGGGGGACTCCAGTAACTCTCTTAACCTGAAGCCTTACCTTTAAGAGTGTATCAGATTAGCTGAAGAGCTCTGTGAAGCCCAGATTATTTAGCTGGGTGTGGCTGCGCACACCTGAAATCCCGGCACTGGTGAGAGGCTGATGCAGAAGGATCCCAAGTTCAGGAACAGCCTGGGCAACTTTAGCAACTTAATGGGATCCAGTCTCCAAACTGGGGAAATAGGGACATGCTGGAGGTATAGGTCAATGCAAAGCCCAAGGCAAAGGCCTTGAATTCATTGCTCATTACTGCAAAAAGAAATTGGTGGCTGTATTCAGTTTACACTCCCACCAACAGTGGAGAAGGGCTCTTTTTCCCCTACAGCCCCACCAGAATTTGTTACTAGTCGATTTCTTGATGATACCCATTCTTTCTGGGATGAGATGGAATCTCAGTGTTGTTTTAATTTGCATTTCTCAAATGACCAATGATGTTGAACATTTTTTCATACATTTATTTGTCATTTGTATTTCATCTGAGAAGTATATAATCATCCCAGATGCCTGTTTTTGGATTGGGTCTTTGAATTTGGGAACCTGATATTTTTCAATTCTTTGTATGTTCTAGCTAGAAATCTGCTGTCTGAGGGACAGTTGGCTAAAAGATTTCCTTTTCTGTGGGTCTTCTTTTCACTCTGTTGGTGATTTATTTGGATAGGCAAAAATTTTTTGGGGGGTTCTTAATCATTTTTTATCGGTACCAGGGATCAAACTCACGACTGTCTGCTTGCAAGGCAGGCGCTTATGCCGCTGAGCTAAATCCCCAGCCCCGGCAAAATTTTTTTTAATAAGACCAGATTCCAGTTGTTGATTCTTTTTGGGGGGGGATATCAGAAATCAGACTCACAACTTCATGTTTGCCAGGCAGGTATGGTGCCACTGAGCTATATCCCTGGCCTGAGTTGTTGATTCTTTGAAGTATGTCCTATGCAGTTTAGTTTTTTGTTTATGAACCGTCTACCTCTACTTTCAAGATTTCTACCTACTTTCTCTTCCAGTAGACTGTCTGTTTTTGTATTTTGGTAGTTGATCCATTTTGACTTTGGTTTAGTGCATGTTGATAGACATGGGTCTAGTTTTAGTCTCTGGCATGTAGATAGCAAGTTATTCTATCACCATTTATTTATTTATTTGTTTATTTATTTATTGATACTGGGAATTGAACTCAAAACCTTACACTTGCCAGGCAGGAACTTAAGCCACTGAGCTAAATCCCTGGCTCTAGCACCAGTTATTAAAGAATCTATCCTTCCAGTGAACATGTTGGCCATGTTTGTCAAAGATAGGGTGGCTGAATGTTTGTAGTTGTGTCTGCATCTTCTGTTCTATTCCACTGATCCTCAGTTTTTTTGCCAGTACCATGCTGATCTTATCACAATAGCTTTGTAGTATAATTTCAAGTCACAGATTATGATGCCTCCTGCCTTGTCTTTGTTGCCCAGAATTGCCTTTGCTATTCTAGGTCTCTGTTTTCAAATGAATTTTAGGAATGTTTTCTCCACATTTGTGAGGTATGCTGATGGTATTCTGATTGCATTACATCTGTATAACAGTTTTTGGAATAAGGTCATTTTCACAATGTTAGTTCTTCCTGTCCATGAGCAAGGGGTGCCTTTCCAAGTTGTGATGCCCTCCTCAATCTCTGTTTTTCAGAGTTCTGTAATTTTCAATGTATAGATATTTTACTTCTTTTGTTAGACTGATTCCTAAGTATTTCATTGTTTTTTATGCTACTGTGCAGTGTTAAGTTTCCTAAAAAAAAAAAAAAAAAACTAGGATGAGAGGTCCTATTTGACCCAGCTATTCCCTTTCTTGGTATCTTCCCAGAAGAATTAAAAATATCATATCACAGCAATATATGTGCATCTATGTTTGTAGCAACACAACATGTAATCGTTAAACTTGGAAACAACCCAAATGCCCATCGAGGTAGGATAAAAAAGATGCAGTATTTTTATATAATGGAGTACTACTCAGCTATAAAGAAGGATAAATTCAAGGCTCTTATAGGTAAATAGATGCAACTAGAGACCATACTCATAAGTGAAATAAATCAAACTCATAAACATCATATTGTCTCCCTGGTGTAAGAAACTGAAAGAATAAATAAAATCCAAAATGTACAATAGATATTATGAAAGGGAAAGAAACTGCTCAAAAGAAAAGAACAACTAGGATGGGGAAAAGGATAAAAGATGTAATATATATCACACACACACATACATATTACATAAAATAGCTAAGATAGTTAAGAATTATACTAGATAACATAGCTAAGGTATCTAGATTGCTATCTTACAAAATAGCTAAGATAACTATGCTACTAATTTCTTTTAGTGTGATGAAAAGAATAGTTTGTGCTTATATTGATCAATTTTGCATGCCTATATCATGTAATCTGAGCAACTATTTTGAAGATAATAATGATATATTAATCATTGTTCATTTCCTATTATCCTGTCCTGAAATTCTGTATCATTTCTATTTTTTCCCCTTTTAAATAAAAACGAGAGAAATTGGTGGATCTTGTCCTTTCCAATTAAAAAGTGGTCGGGTTTAAATAATAATGTGCATTTTCTTCTTCTTCTTCTTCTTCTTTTTCTTTTTTGTCTTTTTCCTTTTTATCGGTACCGGAGATCGAACTCACGACCGCCTGCTTGCAAGGCAGGAACTTATGCCGCTGAGCTAAATCCCCAGCCCCCAATAATGTGCATTTCTAACAAGTTCCCAGGTGATGCTGATACTGCCAACCAAGGGAACCAACACTCCAGGAACATCTGATGGGCAGAGCTGGTTGCTGTTGTCCTCCTCTGGCCAGACAATAAGTTTACTTGTCCTGTTTCCAAAGTAACCAAAAAGCACAAAGTAGGAAAGGAATGGAAATTGAGTAGTCACCAGCCTAAGAACCAAGCTAGCCTAAAACCGGTAATCATCATTGTTTGCTGTTTCAGAGAATCCTGTAAGGATTTCACATGAATTATCCTATTTGATCTTTACAACAGTGGCACAGGGAAGACTGCCCTTTTCATTTTGCAAATGAAAAACTGGCCCATTATGGCACCTCTAATGCTATACACTTGATAGAACAGGATTATTATAAGATTTATTTAAAATCCAACCAGGAAAAGTTTGTCCCATGATGACTAAAAGAATAAAGTGAAGAAGCAGACAGTGGATGGCAGATTATCTTCAGGAAGAAAACTGTTTGAGTCCACAAGCCTGGAGAAGCCTACAACACCACCCGCTGAGTTGTGCGTGGTGGTGCATGTCTATCATCCCAGCACTTGGGAGGCTTAAGTAGGAGGACTGCTACAAGTTTGAGGTCAGCCTGGGCTACATAGTGAGTTCAAGGTCAGCCTGCACTACATAGCAAGGCCTGGTCTCAAAAAAAAAAACCAAAACAAACAAACACACACAAAAAAACACCACACAAAACAAAAGGCTGGATCCCTTATCCAGTTGTGCCAGGGGCTGATACTCCCAAGTGTCCATTTTCTCTGTGTACTTTCTACTTCCATAACCAGACTTGGAAGTCAACGGAATCATCCAGACCCTAAGGGAGGTTGTTACAAGTTACAGCTACTGGGTCTCACTTCCATGTAGGTTACAACAGGGTCTCCTACTTGGCATGTGAAGATGTATTCCCTTCCTCAATAATGTTGGTATAAGAGGCCCAGGGACCACACTCTGAAAACCTGCTAGTCCTCATAAAATGTTCCCCTGACAGACCACAACCAACAAATAGTATTGCTTGGCTGTCTGTCCTTCTCTAAGTTTCTATTTCCCTTCCAAGTTTAAGTTTTCACAGCTATAAAGCAAGGCAATAACTATGTCACAGGGCCATAGTGAGGATTAAATGTGAAGGTCCGTCTTGTAATTCCTGACATAAACAAGGTGTTCAGTAAATGTGAGTTCATGGTTCTTGTCTTCTGATTCCTAGCTCCTCAAAAAGTAACAGTAGTTAAGCAGCTCTTTTTTGGGGTTCCCACAGGTGTTTAGGTAATGGTCCTGAGGACCTGAGGAAAATCAAGGTGATGTCTTCTGTCAGACTTGTCCCCTCCTGGTCGGATTTTAATTTCCTCATAAATGACATCATAGGTAAAAACAAGGTAATGTATAAATACTCCATTGGTCAGCCTCTATCTTACAGTAATGAGCACTTTGGAAGAACCATAGATTTTCCATAAATGCAAGAAATACGATAAACCATCAAGACAGTTGTCACATTAGTAGAAAGTGGACCACCCATTTCCAAATGTGACTATAGGCCTCTTACAAAGGTACTTTATAGTAGATGAACACTCTGAAGCATTATCAGAGGAACTGAAAAAAGAGATTTCCAAATAAAGAGAGAAGACAGCAGAAACAGCATTTTCCAACCTCAGTTTTGCTATGGATGGCTCTGTGCAAACAGATCCCAGGTACATATTTCATATATGTTCTAGCATGGGTAATACGTATTGTCTATGTGCTGTTCTTGTCAAACTTAACAGCCAGACAGGGTGTCCTAATGTCTTACTTGTGCAGTTTTAAGCTTTGATAATTTAGAGCTGCACTGACTTTTGGAAGATTCTGTTAAGGTGATATACTTGCTTAGGTCAACTTTTAAATGTCTTTTATAGCACTTTTTAGTCACAAGGAAGACTGTTAAGAGGACAGATGTGGTGAATGTCACTTTGGGAAGAATATCTTTTTTCCCTGTACCCCCACTATAAAACTGTCCACACATGGCCTAAGGATTCAGGTTCCCTCATGCATTGGGAGATTTGTCACAAATGTAGAGATTCCACTGGTGGTGAGCTGTGCATGTGTGGGTGTAATGGGAGTTAGGAGAGGTGGGAGGTGTGATTTGAGAAACTGCTTCAATCATGAACTTTGTGAAAACACATTTAGTGCAGCATAAATCTTAGTTTATGCTGTCTCCCTCCAGGAATCGTTAGATGCCTCAAAGAATGAAACAGTTGTGCTGAGTGACCGGTCCCAGATACTGTTCAAAGAATCTCGCCATCCTCAACATATGCCACTTATATGCCATTATTTCTGTGATGCCCACTTCTTTGCCTCCCTCTCCTGGGTGACACCCCACACAAAAGAAACACAGGTAAACTCTCTTTTTCTTTCTTTCTTCTTTCCCTTCTTAGCCCATTTTCTTTCTTTCTTTCTTTTTCTTTCTCTCTCTCTCTCTCTCTCTTTCTTTCTTTCCTTTTTTGTACTGGGAATCGAACTCATGACCTAGCACTTGCTGGGCAGGCACTATGCCAATGAGCTAACACCCCCCCCCCGCCTTCTTAGCCCACTTTCTATGGGCCAAACCCATACAGCTCTCAGACCAAACTGACAAAGGAATATAAACCCTTAAATAAATGTGACCTGGATCCTGGTGCCCTGCCACCTACTTTCCCCAATTACTGTCTCCATGCTGAGTACACTTGAGTTCCTGTAAAATAGACTGAGGTTTAAAAAAGGGTCCTACACTTTCTACCTCTACCCTAGTTCCAAGTCCCATCACTAGGGGGCAAAATCACTGTAGAGTCTTCCAGTTCCTCCTTAACAAAAGAACAGGAAAGCGTAGCTGAGTATTTGGCCCTTTTCTGCTTTACTATCTTTTCTAGTTTCTACCTCATTCTCTTCCAGGCTATAGTGTGGATGAAGAGCACATCTGAGGACACGGTTGAGAAGAGAGCATTCTCCATGACTGAGCGACTGCCACCCATCCAGTCAATGGTCCACACCGGTTCCTTTCATATTCTCGTGGCTTACTGTGGTGACCTGATCCTGCGCCTCTTTGGGGACCACTTTCGGGCATTCAAACCCCTAGCCACTGTGCCCTGCCGCTTCAACATCAACTGTCTCTGCTATGACCCAGAAATGAAGATGCTTCTGTCAGGCATCCGGGGGTCTGTGGTCACCTGGGTCATTGATCCCAGTGGCAAGGGTCTCCAGATAGCTCACATGATTTCCATACCTGGTAATGAGCTTGTGCAGGAAATCGTGCTCAATGGTCCCAATGGCTCCCTCCTAGCCCTCTGTGAGACTGCAGTGAGAGTCCTTGAGCGCCAGGGCCAGGGCAGGCTGGGAGAGGTGAAGAAGTTCGTGTCCACCAGCAGTGGCTCCTCTATCACCTGCTGCTTCACCTGTTTGGATAAGGATTTTCTCTATGCTGGAAACAAGGCTGGGGAAATCCAAGTATGGAGCCTCAGTCACAGCCACGCCCTCCACAGTTTCAAGGCCCACTCCTCATTGGTGGTTTGTATCCGCAGCCGGTCAGAGGCCAACACCCTGCTGACAGCCGGCCAGGAAGGCTTACTGAAGGAGTGGAACCTTACTTCAGGAAACCTACTTCGGCAACTAGAACTCCGTGAGGAGCTGTACTGCCTCCAGTTTATTGATGACACTACCTTCTTCTGCCAAACTTCCCACACATTTTTCTTGCGCCGTCTACCCTGCTTCTATAGCCTCTTCCATGTCTGTGGATCTGCTCCCCAGCAGGTGCATCGGGTCTTCTGTGGCGATAACTGGTACAGGATCCTGTGCATTACAGAAGATGGCCTGTTGCGTTTTGTGTCCCCATTAACAGGGGATCTTCTGCTTCTCACCTGGCCCTTCTCAATCCTGGACCACGCTGTGGATTGGGCCTATGACCCAGGTAAAGAGGAGCTCTTTGTGGCAACAGGCAGCACAGAAGTGCTGGTGTTTGACACAACCCGTAGTCCTTGCCCAGCCAAGTATCTTATATGCACATCACCAAATTCTCGGGACTTTGTGTACTGCCTGGCTTATGGACATTTCCACCTGGGGCGAGGGATAGAAGGACTGGTATTCTCTGGGCACCAGAGTGGTATGGTAAGAGTGCTTTCCCAGTGTAGCTGTGCCCGAACAGAGAGATTCATACACTACGGGACTGTCCTGGCACTCTCTACACTGGCTGCAGGGCTTTCAAGTGGCCTAGAAAACTCTTTGCTGTGTTCCTATGGAATGGATGACTATATACACTTATCAGAAGTTGTGTTTGATGGCACCAAAGTACAGCTGCAGCCTCTCTCGAGCATTCTCAGCAGCTGTCCCCTAAATCAACTGATTCTCTTGCCCAACTCTGTGGGAGCCATCACAGATGCTAACTGCCTGCGTCTCTGGAAGTTCCATGATTTTATGTCCTATGGGTCACAAAAAGGCTCAAAATTCATAGAGACACTGCCTCTGCACCAGTGTACTATCACATCCTTTGATGTCTGCCTGTCCTTGAGTATTTTTGTCACAGCTGCTAGTGACGGCTCTGTCCGGATCTGGGACTTCCATGGCAGACTCATAGCCATGCTGGACTCATCACTGCACTTTGGCCCGCTCTGCTTTGCAAATGACAGGGGAGACCTGCTTGTGAGTTTCAATCAGGGACTTTATCTGGTGTCTTGCTTAAAACTGCTTCCCCCTAACCTGCTTTCTCTCCTTTCCTTAAGGAGTATAGCAGATGAAGTGCTAGAAGCCCCTAAGCCTTTCATACCAAGCTTCTTCCTCTCTTTTGAGACCATGTTTTTGCCCAAGTATATCTACCTGGGTCATGGGAAACAGGAGTTAGTGGGTCTGCAGAACCTTGTCAATAAGCGGGCCATTGCCTTTGATGATTCTGTGCCACATGTCATAGAAGAAGATGAGGATGGGAGTCCTGTGTTACTGGGTACCCCCAAACATGAGGAGGGAGTACAGATGACAAAGCCTCCCCATCACCATTATGTGGTTCCTCCTCAGTTAAAACTGACTTATTGGGATGGACTCAACCCTTATCAGATACTGAGATGCTACTTTGGTGATGGGCGGGAATGGTTCCTTGCCCCTGACTGCTACATCCCCAACTCAGTGATTCGTGCCCGTCTTTGGCCAGAGGGCAGCCCGATACACCTACAGTGTAACCTGCGTTCACCCCAGCGTGAACTGGAGTGGGAAACATCCCAACCCTTCTTCTTCTGGCAAACCAGGGCAAGAACTTTAAGTAAAGTGCAAGCATATGAAGAGGAGGAGGATGAAAGTTTCCTAGCAATGAGAAAATCCAAGGAGGGAACCTACAGTGTCCTTATAGACTCAGCAAAACGTAGTTGGCTGGGCAGAAAAATGAGTGAAGTAGCTATTAGTAACCTAGTTGAGACGATCCTCACTATTATGACCCATGCTCCTCCACTGAAGTTCCAGTGCTGCATTGGTGCACTAGGGCAGATCTTTGCCTCTTACCAGGTGTGTCCATCCCTGCGCTCTGAGACTGCTCATCGTCTGCTGGATGAAACAACCAATTCCAACCCACTGATCCGAGAGCTAGCCTGGGAAGGGCTGAAGCGCCTAGGAATGGTCACTCATCTCTTTGCCTTGCCTCTGGCCCAAGGGTTAATGGATAAGGATGAAAGAGTAAGGAATAAGGCCCTCAACATCATGCCAGAGACTGGAATCCACTCTAAGACCTCACTCTTAAACTTGATTCAGAGACCAGAGACTTTCCACGACATCCAGTAAGTTGTTTGAGTTTTCCTCACTTCTCTACCATCTGCTAATTTTTTTTCTTTCTTCATTTTGTCCATTCCCTTTCTTAATGATCTTTTTTATCCTGTTCAGTGGTCCTTCTGAATGTTTCTTCTTTCATAGACTCTTTGTTTTTATTTTTTAAGATGGGGCTTTGCTGTGTTACCCAGATTAGGGTCAAACTTGTGATCCTCCTGCCTCAGCCTCCCAAGCATCTGGAATTACAAGTGCATACCTGGTTTCAGAGCTTTTTTTAATTCCTAAACTACCCTCAATGATCTCCTGTCTACTCACTATTTTCTCTATTTCTTTGTTATTTCCTGCCTGTCCCTTGTCTTCTTCAAGTTTCATTTTCCATCTTTCTTGTTACTCCTGCAGCTCCTATACAAATTCTCTTCAGTCATTGCCATCTTGGCCTCTTAGAGTTTTTTTCTTTCTTCCTAGCTGTTATTCACCTCTACTTGTGCTGTCCGTCGTGGTCTCTTTCCCAAACCCTCTTCTGTTCTACAGTTCTTTCCTTTCTGTTCTCTCTTCTATCCTTGGTTTAACATAGTCTTTCCTCTCCTTTGACCTTCATAGGCAAGAGATGATTGGGGACGAATCCCTGGACCACCTGCTGGGGATGCGGCCCACAGATCTCCAAATCCTTTTCACTCAAGTGCAGCGGCGACTGAATGAAAACTTGACCTTGTCAGAAGAAGAGAAAAGGCCCTATTTTTCTTTAAATATTTCAGGAGCTTCTGTACCTAGGTCCCCCTTCATACAACCTGCCACTCTTCCTGACGAATCTGAATTCAAGCGAAGCAAAGTCCAAAGACGGGCCCGAGCAGGAGGCAAAAAGTATAGTATGTATGGAATGATCTGATGCATGCCTCAGGATCCCCAAGAAACAGGGTAGTTAGTAATAAAATGGGTCAAGAGATACTGGGGGAAGGAGAGTTAAGTGTAAAGATATAGAAGGAAATTTTCTTAGGAATGATCTACCCAAACTTGGGAAGATCCCAAGGATTGTTAAGAAAGGAGTAATGGGAATACATAAAGAATTTTGTTTTTACTTCAAAAATTTTTATTAGGACATGTTTGTAGTTATGATTAGATTGATTATGAGAAGTTCGTACATGTCTATAAAAGAATGCTTTCTTTAAAATCAAAACAAAATGCCACAGACCTCTCCATTGCTACTTCTTTCACCGCAGTTCACTTAGTTCATACCAGATTTGAGAAGAGCTACATACATTCCTGACCTCCATTTTCTGATTTTTCCTGCAGCCCAAAAATCATTGCGAGGTCTTAGAAAGATGAGAGAAACAGACTCTAAACAGATCAGTACAGAGCCGGGCCCCATAGAGGTTGAAGCCGATCAGAGTGAAACTGTGTCACTTGAGATGGAAGACACAACCCTCTACACCAGGTCTTCGATAAGTAGTTTAAAGGACTTTCAAGATGTTGAACCTTCAGAGATGGATGTTTCAGGTCACACTGCTGAGACTCCGCAAGTGCTAAAGAAAATGCACGATACAACAAAAAAGCAAGCTACAGCTCAGAAACCAATAAAGAGGCACAAGAAGACAAAAGAAAAACAAGTTTTAACTGAGGGAACTTTGCCTACTATAACAGAAGAACCAGCTAGGAAAATAATTAAACCTCAGGGGCGGGGTGCTGCCGGAGTGCCTGGCCATAAGGTTGGATCTACCACCTCCTGGCGGGATGATCTATGTCGTCTTATGACCCTGAGGATATCTGGTTCCCAAACAAAAATGTCAGAAGATCTAAACACTGAGTTAGTGACTATGGCTCAGGAGATTCTGGCGGATCGGCAACCCAGCTGGGAACTCTTTCAGAAGATCTGCCCTGTGTTGAAGAAACAAAGCATGGAAATGCCTGAGGACCTTGACAGGGATGTAGTCTGGCCAGAAGAGAAACCAAGTTTTATCTATGAAGAAGAAATTAGGGAGGACATGGTTATCAGAGACAAGGAAGAGACACCAGTGGAGTACGAAGAACAAGTGCAAAGGGAAGACAGGGACATGGAGGGCTGGCAGGTAGTTCCCAAAAAAGGCAAGGAAAAGCAAGTTGTTTTTGTAGAATCAGGTGACCTGACTAAGAAAAAACAAAAGTCAAAGAAGGAAGAGAAGAAATCCTCTAAGAAGACATCTATGGGAGAGAGGAAAACAACCCTGGAGCAAAGTAGAGTAGGTAAAAAGGGGAGGAAAATGACCAAAGAAGAGGGGGATTCAAGCATGGAAGATACAAGCAAGGAAATGGCAAAAGCAGAAGAGGAAGTGATTGAGCCAGAAGAAAAATCATCTATTGCTGAAATAATGCTGTCTTGGCAGGAGTTCAAGAACTCATGGGATCAATGGAAGCAGGCTCACAACGAGACAAAAATATCTTGGGAAGAATGGAAGAAAGACTGGGACAGGAAGCGTCTTCAGGAAGAGAAGAAACTCCCCCAGGCTGAAGAGGAACTATTCCTAGAGGAAGGAACACAGGAGGGGGGAAAAAGGAAGCTGAAATGGGATGAGTGGAGACAGCTCTGGGAAAATGTATTGTCATCCACGTCCAAGGATGAGAAAGAATTCATTCTAGAGGAAGATCTATTTAAAGAATGGGAGGAAATATCTAAGGAATTGAAAGAAGAAGGAGAAGGAGAAGAACAAGAAAAAGGAAAAGAGAAAGAGACAGAGATAGAGAAAGAGAAAGAGAAAGAGAAAGATGAACTGCTCACTGAAGAGCAAAGACAGATACAGGAAGAGCAGATAAAGGTCTGGAGTCAGAGGAAACAAGCCCAACATAAAAGACAACAAGCCAAAGATGAGAAAAGACTAGCACAAGAAGAAGAGAAACTCGCACAAGAAGAGAGAAAGCTGGCCCAGGAAAAGAGAAAACTGGCCCAAGAATATGTGAAAATGTCCTTGAAAGATGAGAAAATGGCCACAGCAGAGAGTAAGTTTGCCCAGAAAGAGGAAAAATTGGCTCAGAGAGAACAGGCGCTGAGCCACAAAGCAGAGCAATTAGCCCACAAGAGAAAGAAATTTGCCAAGAAATTGGAGAAAACTGCCTATGAA
The DNA here is from genome assembly GCF_034190915.1 of Cavia porcellus. Taxonomy (NCBI): domain Eukaryota; kingdom Metazoa; phylum Chordata; class Mammalia; order Rodentia; family Caviidae; genus Cavia; species Cavia porcellus. The sequence continues at coordinate 15,657,743 of NW_026947490.1, forward strand.
GAAGAGAAACTAGCAAAGAAAAAAGAGAAAGCAATTGAGGTAAAATTACTGTTGGCCCAGACAGCAGAAACAGTGAAGCAGAAGGAGCAAAGTCTGGACTGGCAAGAAAATGTGCTGGCTGAGGAACTAGAGGAACTGGCAAGGGACATGGAAGACCTGGCTTCAAAAGAAGCAGAGCTGAAGCAGGAAGAAGACAGACTGGTTAAGGAAAAGGAGGAACTGGATGAGGAAGGGGAAGTACAGGCCTTGCAAGAGGAGAATCTGGCTAAGAAAGAGAAATCCTTGGCCCAGGAAGAAGAGCTGCTGGCGCAGGAAGAAGAGAAGCTGGCACGGCAGAAGGTAAAAAACCCCAAGGAAGCAAGGAGATTGGCTTGGAAAAGGCAGAAACTGCTACAGGTCAAAGAGAAACTGGCCCAGGAAAGGGAAAAACGGACCCAGAACAAGAAAGAATTAACACAGAACAAACAGAGACTGACCCAGAAGCAAGAGAATCTGGCTCAGAAAAGGAAGAATTTGGCTCAGGAAAAGGAAAAATTGGCTCAGCAGGAAGAGAATCTCCACCATGTCGAAGAAGAACTCCACCAGGAGAGAGAGCAATTAGCTCAGGTGAAGAAGAAAACAGATACATACAGAGAGACACTGGCTCAGCTAGAGGAGAAGCTGAGTCAGGAAAATGAGGGATTGGTCAAGAAGAAGGAGAAACTGGATGCTGTAGAGAAGAACCTGGTTCAAGCAGGTGGAGCTCTGGCTAGAAACCAGAAGAAAGTGGCCCAGGAAAAAATGGAATTATCTGTGGCAAAGAAGGCAGTGCTCCAAGGAAGGAGAATGCTCAGAGATGAGCTGGATGTGGCTAAAGAAGAACAGAAATTGGGCATGCAAATGAAGGTGTTGGCCCAAAAGAAGATGAGACTGGCTAAAGAGATGGAAATTCTCTCCAAGGAAGGGACTCAAGAAACCCCAGGAAAACCAAAACTAACTAAACAAGAAATAGACCTAATGAAGAAGAAACTGTCACTAGAGGAGAAGCTATTAAGATATAAAGATAGGATTCTGGCCACAGAGAGAATGGACATTGTCAAAGGAAAACTGGAATTTGCTAGTGAACAGAGAGCATCTGCTAAAGAACAGAGGAAATTAGCTAAAATTACAAGGAAGCTGAGAGAGGAGGAGAATATTTCTAAGGAGCCAACAAAACTGAGCAGGGTCACCAATGTACTTCAAAAACAAATCGGTGACGAAAGGAAGATAACCCAAGAAGAAATAAAGATGACAAAGATAAAGCGGTCACTTATTGTGAAAGAGAGCAGGCTGCGCAAGGAACAGAGCAGACTTGATATCAAAGAGCTAAATTTTGCTGAGCAAAAATCAGATTTGGCCACAGATGAAGAGAAACTGGCTAAGAAGCAGAGGAAATTGGCCAGGAAAATGAGAAATATTACAAAGCAAGAGGAAAAAATGGCTAAGGAAGAGATTAGATTGGCCAAAGAACAGAGAGAAGCCATACAGGCTGTGGAAGAGGAAGAAAAAATAAAGGAAGAAGAAAAAGAAGACAAAGAAGAAGAAAAAGCAAAAAGCAAAGAAGAAGAAAAAGAAGAAGACAAAGAAGAAGAAGAAGAAGAAGAGGGAATCCCATTCCTTAAACAGGAGTGGAGAAAAACAAAAAAGCCAAAAGAACTTGATACCCTGAAGGGAAAGTTCTACAGAAAAGTGGATGAGATGGAAAGTGCTGAGAGCCTTTCTACAGAAATAGAATGCCTGTTAGAAGAAGTAGAGGAAGAGAGTTTGTCTGAGGAGGAAGAGGAGGAAGAGGAAGAGGAGGAACAAGAGGAGAAGAGGGAAGCAGAGGAGATGGAGGAAGAGAAAGAGGGAGAAGAAGAGATAGAGGTGGAGGAAGAGGAAGAAGAAAAGGAAGAAAAGAGGAAGAAGAAAAAGAAAGTGGAGGAGGAGGATGAAGGTTCCAAGGAGGAAGAAAGCATGAGTGAGGAAGAAAGCATGAGTGACGAAGAGTTGGAAAGTCTGAGTGAGACAGAAGAGGAAAGAAGCTCAATAGAAGTGGACAAGAAAAAAGACATGTTAAAAAGGGAAGAACTATTTAAACTACAAGGAGAAAGAGGAAAGGACCAACAAGGGAGGGAAGTTGTCCCTTCTCTTAGAGAAATATCTGATTGGGTCAAAGGCAGTGATATAAAACTGCGGGCTTTAAAAATTCCTTCCAGACAACCAATCTCAGTACATATGGACATGGAAGGGAAGATACAAATGCCACTGCCAATTACACAAGAAAGGGAAGCTGTTCCTTCTCTTAGAGAAATATCTGATTGGGTCAAAGGCAGTGATATAAAACTGACGGCTTTAAAAATCCCTTCCAGACAATCAATCTCAGTACATATGGACATGGAAGGGAAGATACAAATGCCACTGCCAATTACACAACCATCCTTGGCAGAAAAACCCACACTACTCCAGGCATACAGGACATTCTCAAAGATACACAGGAAGGATAAACCCATTCCACTACATGTACTGCATACAGATTTAGTGTCCCAAGAGCAGGACATGAAGACAACATTCATGTCCAATATATTTAGGAAAACAATAGAGGCCCCCACACTCGAACAGAGACTCCCCGATGCCAGGTGGAAGGGGGTTTTGGAGCATCATCCATCTCTGACAGAAAAAATTAAGGTACAGCCACCTCTTGCTCAGGTCCTGACTGACAAACAACATCCAGAGGTACAAGTAAGCCTCACAGATACAGAGTGGATCCATCAGGTCCTAGAACAGATGGAAGCAGGAGAACAGCTTCCCAGAGACAGCTTCCACAGATTATGTCAGCTCCTCAAAGACCTGACCTCAGAGGGAAACTTAGAGTGGCTCCATCCGGCCATGCTTGACAACATCGTGCACCATCACATGCAGGCTCTGGAGTCGCGAAGCACAAGGGCCTCGGAGCCCAGCAGGAAATTCATGACTCTGAAACATCTGAAAGTGATTCCTCCTATAAAGGGAAAAGAAAGGGGAAGATGGGAGGAACCCATGAGTCTGAAACACCTGCAAGCGATTCCTCCTATAAAAGGAAAGGAAAGGGGAGGATGGGAGGAACCCATGAGTCTGAAACACCTGCAAGCGATTCCTCCTATAAGAGGAAAGGAAAGGGGAGGATGGGAGGAACCCATGAGTCTGAAACACCTGCAAGCGATTCCTCCTATAAAAGGAAAGGAAAGGGGAGGATGGGAGGAACCCATGAGTCTGAAACACCTGCAAGCGATTCCTCCTATAAGAGGAAAGGAAAGGGGAGGATGGGAGGAACCCATGAGTCTGAAACACCTGCAAGCGATTCCTCCTATAAAAGGAAAGGAAAGGGGAGGATGGGAGGAACCCATGAGTCTGAAACACCTGCAAGCGATTCCTCCTATAAGAGGAAAGGAAAGGGGAGGATGGGAGGAACCCATGAGTCTGAAACACCTGCGAGCGATTCCTCCTATAAGAGGAAAGGAAAGGGGAGGATGGGAGGAACCCATGAGTCTGAAACACCTGCAAGCGATTCCTCCTATAAAAGGAAAGGAAAGGGGAGGATGGGAGGAACCCATGAGTCTGAAACACCTGCAAGCGATTCCTCCTATAAAAGGAAAGGAAAGGGGAGGATGGGAGGAACCCATGAGTCTAAAAGACCTGCAAGCGATTCCTCCTATAAAAAGCAAGGAAAGGGGAGGATGGGAGGAACCCATGAGTCTGAAAGACCTGCAAGCGATTCATCCTATAAAAGGAAAGGAAAGGGGAGGATGGGAGGAACCCATGAGTCTGAAAGACCTGCAAGCGATTCCTCCTATAAAAGGAAAGGAAAGGGGAGGATGGGAGGAACCCATGAGTCTAAAAGACCTGCAAGCGATTCCTTCTATAAAAGGAAAGGAGAAGGAAAGTTGGCTAAAATCCTTGACTGTCCTCACACCAGAGTCCCCATTACCTGCCAAGGTGATTACAGACCCAAAGGCCACAAACTGGCATCTTCTAGGTGAACCTTGCAGAAGCGCACGGCTACAGCAGCTATCCAGTGCTCTCAGGGAAATGCAGACACATTTTTATCCTGACACAAGAGACCTCTTCACAGGTGCCCATGCCTCTGTGGAAAAACAAACCATGGCACTAATGTTTCAGAAGGACCTCAGGGATTTTAAGGATAAGGACAGGTTTCTTAAACTGCCCAAGTTGGAGAAGAAGACACAGCCTGTCTCACAAAAGAAGGAAAAGATACCTCCTTGGGAGACACTTGTGGCACTGTACCATGTTTTGCGGATGCTGCAGCAGCGATATGGTAAGGACTCTGCTGCTTGGACGGAACAGTTCCATCAGCTCATGGACTTGTACCAGCTCAAGTCTCCCAGAATCCAGAGGCTGCTACAAGATCTGCTACTGGGAAAAGAGCCTCAACCCAAACAGATCATCAAAAAAGAGGCCCTGCAGGCTATGGAGCCAGTACCTGGGGAACGGGTGTTTTACTGCCTGATTTGTGGTGGCTCTCATACCCCAAGCAGTCTGGGGTTCCAGAATGTGATACCCCTTCCTGGACAGAATAATGTGTGCACTTTCCTTCCTGTAGGTATTGCCAAATATGGGATCTTAGAACTTGCCTGGAAGAGCCTGCCCCAAGCTGATACTTGCCTCACTAAGGGATTTCCCCGCATCATTGCCACCACTCACAAATTTGGGACTGGCTAGAGGTTAGAACTTCACATTCTTAATTGGAGAAAGCCTTGCTCATCAGAACCTAGAGATTCATTTCTAGGGACCAGATCAAAGTGCTTTCCCTACCCAGCTCTGTTTCTGCAGTAGAATAAAGAGGAGGTTCTTATTGGCAGCAAGCACTTTGATATGTTTCTTTTCCCCAAAAAATTCATTTTTCTAGGAAGGTTATACGAGATACATGCTGCTGAGAAAATGACTCAGCAACCAGTGGTGCTCACCTGTGGTGTTCTTGAAGAGTTTGTCCTTGTCTTCCTTCTTTGTCTCCCACTATTGCCCTCCCCCACAAAAAATACAGGAAGTAAAGCAAAGGTTACAAAACTAATGCACATTTGCATTAATATAAGAAGTAGAAAGAGAATGGATTTAAGAAGCAGAAGGTCCAACATCCTGTCTCTGTGGAGACTAATTCCTTGACCATAGCTGTGCATGACTTGAGTCCCAAATAGAAATTGTGCTGGGAATTGAGATGCTCAGAGTAAAGGAAAAAAGATTCACCAAGTTCTAGCCAGTACCATCTGGTGAGTTTATCATTGGATCCCACTAAAGAATGAACCCGTTTAGAAAAGAAAATTAGAGAGTCCTATGCCTTTCATTGCCTCTGTAGGAACTTGGACTTGGAGTTTGAAAGAGTGATGAAATAAGAAGTAAAAAGACTACATGTAGCCTCAAACAGGTTCCCAGTTGCCTATTAATTTAGTATCCTTCCTTCTAACAAGAGATAAGATTTAAAGGAAAAAAACATAGTAGAAGCTATCACTGCCAGTCATCCTGATATCACCTTGATCTTTCGTACAACAGATTTTTCAGAACTGCCTATTCCCATGGAAGCTGAGCCTTCCAATTGTTTCTAGGAAGCAGGCAGACCATCCTTGCCACTTTCATTCTCTGCCACAACCTCTACTTTGTTATTCTAATCCCTGAATCTTTGGATTTGTTTTTCTTTGGAGGATAGCAGAACATTCTGAGTAGTTAGATTCATCTCAAAGACCAAGGGCAATGAGAGCTGTGAATCTGCAGTTGGGTTCTTACATGTTACTCATCGGGCCACATGAACTATATGAGTTATGGGCTTGGAGCAGAAAGCCTCAAAATGGATAATTCACTTGACAGCTAGGCAAGGCAGTGAAAGTAAGGATAGCCCAGCTTGCTTGGTAGCTTGACCTGAATTAGTTCTCCACTTTGGCTTCTGTGTACTCATATGTCAAAAAGTTCGTTAAAAATATCAGGTATGTAGGAGCATATATCCTACAGACACCTGAAAAGATAAAGACTACTATTTAAAAAACTCTTATGCCTACAAATTTGACAACATGGATGAAATGAATAAACTCCTTGAAAGACCCTGAAGCAATAGCAGTACCTACCTGATTCAAAGTTATTGGTTGATCTTATAATGGCCTTATAGTCTTATTTTCCTTCCAACAGAAGTCAATCTAAAGTCAGGGAATCAGTGGTAAAAAAGAAAACTCAGTGAATTGTCTGTGGTAAAAAACAAAACTCAGTGAATTGTCTGTGGTGATTCCAAAATCAAAAAGAATATGGATGGGCTGGGGGTTTAGCTCAGCAGCTAAGTGCCTGCCTGGCAAACACGAAGTCATGAGTTCGATCCCAGCACCACACACAAACACAAAAATATGGATGACCGTTCAGTGAGCCTCAGAAACCAGTCACTTGCTGGTTTACACAGCACATCCAAGTCTACACAGCACATTTGATTACTGTGCTTCACAGCTAAGACATTTTTGTTCTTGAACAATTACACTCTTCTATCTTTATCCCTATTTTTACATCACATATTTTTAAGGATAGAGAATTAGTTGTAGTTTTCTCCATATTTTGGATTTTTTCTGATCACAGCATGGTTTCATAAAATTTAGGTCTTAGAGGTATTTTCAGGGTCTATGAGGCTCCTGAAGTTAAATAAAAAAACTGTTAGTGTATGCTATGTACTTTTTTTTTCCTTGTTAGTTAAAAGTCTGTAGCAGTCATCAGATTCTTAAGGGAGTGCCTCACACAAACACACTACATCGCAACTTAAAGAGCATAGCCGCCTGGCCGGGAACAGTGGGGCTGAGCCTCGGAACCACATCCCAGCCTGGCAGACCTCTCTCTCTCTCTGTCTCTCTCTCTGTCTCTGTCTCTCTCTGTCTGTCTGTCTGTCTGTCTCTCTCTCTCTCTAACCTGGGGGTCACGTCACAGCTCCTGCCGGGAAGAGTGAGGTGGGCCGAGCAGCAGGACCCCATTGGCCTTGCTGACCACCCTCTCTCACCCAGAGGGCACAAGGCAGCTGCCCCACCCAAGGAGGGAACTGGGCCAAGCTGTGGGAAAGTGCTCTGACCTTACCTGCGACCTTCTTTCAGCCTGGAGAGTTCCAGCACTATTGCCACTGCCTGGAGGAGGGAGCAGCCCAGCTGAGGAGGGAAGCTTTGCTGCCACAGGGGGGAGCGGTATAGCTTGGGGAGGCTTTAGATCTACCTGAGAGGAGCCTGGCAACCTTCTCTTAATCTGAGGGCTTTGCTGCCCAAGGAGGGAGCTACACCACCAGAGGAGTCCCAGGAGTCCAGGACATAAGAGACAATTTCCAACATGCCCAGGGGAAGCTTGGAACAACACTTGAAGCTCGAAAATATAGGAAAATGACAAAACGACAGACCAAAATGCAATCTCAAACATCCAACCCATCCCAAGAAAGCCTAGGAGCCATGTACATAGAAGAAAATACATGCCACATACCTGAAATAATAGTAACTGAAATAAAGAAGCAGCTCTGGGAAGCCTTAAAGGAATTCAAACCAGAAATAATCTCTCAGGTAAAAGAAGAAATGATAAAAGAAATGAAGGAGATGCTGAACATATCTAAAGAAGACACAGTTAAAAATTGGAGGAACTAAACAAAAAGATAGAATCCCTGGATGAACAATATAAGAAACAAACAGAATATATAAAGCAGATGCAAAGAGATATACAGGAAATCAAAAATTCCATTGAAAGTTGTAAAAACCGCCTCAATGAAAGTGAAGATAGAATTTCAAACCTCAAAGACAAGATTGCAGCCAGTGAACAGGAAAGGAAAGATCTTTTAAAAATAACAAGAAATCAGGAAATAACAATTCAACACCTGCAAGATGACACAAAGAGGAACAACAAAGAAGGGAACAACATAAAGGATGTCAAGAGGATATTTAGAGAAGTAATAGCTGAAAATTTCCCAAACATGAGATTGGAAACTGATATCAAGATCAATGAAGCATACAGAACTCCAAATAGCCATAACCAAAATAAAACTACAACCAGACATATAATAATCGCCATCCCAGAAATCGAACAAAAGAATAGAATATTAAATAGAATATTAAAAACAGAGAGAAAAGACAGATCACTTACAAAGAAAAACCTATCAGAATCACAGCAGATTTCTCAGCACAAACAATAAAGTCAAGAAGAGCATTTCAGATCCTAAAGGAAAATGATTTCCAACCTAGACTGATGTATCTTGCAAAACTGTCCTTCAAAATTGATGGAGAAATAAGATACTTCCATGACAAAGAACAGCTGAAGAACTTCATGATCACCAAGCCAACCCTGCAAAGAATACTGAAAGACAGCCTAGATACATTTAGGAAAAAAAAACACTAAACAAAGCAGACAATTAAACAGAACAGAAAGATAAAGATGCAACAGGAGAAAGATAACATGTCAACCATAAACCAATATATAACGGTTATAACCATTAATGTAAATGGTCTCAATGCACCAATTAAAAGAAACAGACTGACAGAATGGATCAAGAAACAAAATCTAATATGCTGTCTACAAGAAACCCATCTAACCCAAAAGGATACTCAAAGACTAAGTCAAAGGATGGAAAACAATACTTCATGCAACAGGTACACACACACACACACACACACACACACACACACAAGCGGGGGTAGCTATTCTGTTTGAAGACAATGTCAACTTCAAGCCAATAATGATCAGAAGGGATAAAGAAGGTCACTACCTACTGGTTAGGGGAAAACTTCAAGAGGAAGAGATAACTATCTTAAATATATATGCACCAAATTCCAGAGCACCCAGTTATATAAAACAAGTATTAACAGAAATGAAAAACCAAATTAGCAGTAACACAATTCTAACAGGAGTTCTTAACACACCATTGACACCAATGGACAGATCAACCAGACAGAAAATCAGCAAAGAAATAAAAGAACTGAATCACACCTGTGCACAAATGGACCTGATAGACATATACAGAGTATTCCACCCAACAACAACAGAATACACATTCTTCTCAGCAGTACATGGATCATTCTCTAAAATAGACCATATATTAACTCACAGAACATATTTAAGTAAATGCAAAAGAGTTGAAATTATCCATTGCATGCTATCAGATCATAGCGCTATGAAATTAAAAATAAATGATAAAAGATACTGTAAAAATCCCACAAACATATGGAAACTGAATAACACACTCTTGAGTAATCAGTGGGTCACAGAGGAAATTAAAGAAGAAATTAAACAATACCTTCAAACAAATGAAAACACAAATACAACCTACTGGAATCTGTGGGATGCAATGAAAGCTGTCCTCAGAGGAAAATTTATTGCACTGAGTTCCACATCAGGAAAACAAAATGAATACAAATAAATAACCTGATGTTACACCTCAAACATTTAGAAAAAGAAGAGCAAGTCAAGTCCAAAGCCAAAATAAGAGAGGAAATTATAAAAATCAGAGCAGAAATCAATGCAATAGAGACTAAAAAAACAATCCAATAAATCAATGAATCAAAGAGTTGGTTCTTTGAAAGAATAAATAAAATCAACAAGCCCCTAGCCAACCTTATTTTAAAAAGGCAAGAAAAAGCTCAAATTCATGCAATAAGGAATGAAAAAGGCAAAATCACTACAGACTGTAGAAATACAGAAGATCTCAACACCCATTTCGAAAACCTCTACCCTCAAAGGTTTGATAACACAGAGGAAATAGATTCCTAGAAGCATATGAAGTATCAAAGCTAGGTCATGAAGATGTAAACCTGACGAATAACCCAATCTCTATTAATGAAATTGAAAATGTAATTAAATCTTTACCTACAAAGAAGAGCCCAGGCCCAGATGGATTCACTGCAGAATTCTATAAGAAATACAAAGAAGACCTAATGCCAACACTCCTCAAACTCTTCAATGAAACTAAAAGAGAAGCAATTCTTTCTAAATCGTTTCTAGAAGCAAACATTACTCTAGTACTAAAACCTGAGAAGGACCCAACTGAAAAAGAGAACTACAAACCAATCTCCCTAATGAACACAGATGCAAAAATCCTCAATAAAATACTGGCAAATAGGATGCAGCAAATCATCAAGAAGATCACACACTACGACCAAGTGGGATTCATCCCAGGCTTGCAGGGATGGTTCAATATACGTAAATCAATAAATGTAATCCACCATTTCAATAGAGTCAAAAGTAAGAATCACATCATCATTTCTATAGATGCAGAAAAAGCTTTTGATAAGGTCCAACATTCATTTATGATAAAAACCTTGCAGAAAATTGGAATAGATAGTCTTTACCTCAATATAACAAAGGCTGTCTATGACAAACCAACAGCCAACATCATACTAAATGGCCAAAACTTGAAGGCCTTTACTTTAAAATCAGGCACAAGACAAGGATGTCCCTTATCACTGCTCCTATTTAATATATTACTGGAAATACTAGCCAGAGCAATTAAACAAGAGAGAGAAATAAAAGGTATAAAGATAGAAAAAGAAGAAGTTAAATTATCATTATTTGCAGATGACATGATACTCTACATAGAAGATCCCCAAAACTCCATTGAAAGACTCCTAGATATAATAAATAAACTCAGTAACGTAGCTGGATACAAAATCAATACTCAAAAATCAATAGCATTCCTATACACTAACAACAAAATCACAGAGAAATAAGAGAAGCCACACCCTTCACATTAGCAACCAAAAAAATGAAATATTTAGGAATTACTCTCATCAAAGAAGTGAAAGACGTATACAGGGAAAATTATAATTCACTGAAAAATGAAATTGAAAATGATCTCAGAAAATGGAAACACATCCCTTGCTCATGGATAGGAAAAATAAATATTGTGAAAATGGCCATTCTGCCAAAACTTTTATACAGCTTCAATGCAATCCCCCCAAAAATACCATCAACATACCGCATAGATCTTGAGAAATCACTCCTAAAATTCATCTGGAGCAAGAAGAGACCTAGAATAGCAAGGACAGTTCTAAGCAGCAAAGGCAAGGCAGGAGACATCACAATCCCTGACTTGAAGTTATGCTACAAGGCAACTGTAGTAAAATCAACATGGTATTGGAACCAAAACAGAGCCAAAGGTCAGTGGAATAGATTAGAAGATACAACCACAATTACAAACACACTCAACCATCTTATCTTTGATAAAGGGGCCAAACATGTTCACTGGAAGAATGACAGTTTCTTTAATAAATGGTGTTGGAAAAACTGGCTCTCCATATGCCGAAAACTAAAAGTAGACCCATGCCTATCACCATGTACTAAAATAAAATCTAAATGGATCAAAGATCTAAATATTAAAAGAGAAACACTAAATCTATTGGAAGACAAACTGGGTAAAACCCTTGAAGACATAGGAGTAGGTAGAGAATTCATGAACAGGAGTCAAATCGCACGGGAAATACTCCCAGAGTCAATAATTGGGATCACCTCTTATTAAAAAGTTTCTGCACATCAAAAGAAATCTCCAACATAGTGAAAAGAAAACCCACAAACTGGGAAAAAAATTTTAGTGAAATGCCCCTCAGACAAAGGACTTCTGTCTAAAACATATAAAGAATTAAAAAAAATCAAACCCCCAAAATTCAAAGACCCAATCCAAAAATGGGCATCTGACATGAATAAACAATTCTCAGATGAAGAAATACAAATGGCAAACAAATACATGAAAAAATGTTCATCATCATTAGTCATTAGAGAAATGCAAATTAAAATCACACTGAGATTTCATCTCACTCCTGAAAGAATGGCTAAGATCAAGAAAACCACCAACAACAAATGCTGGAGAGGCTGTGGGGAAAAAGGAACTCTCCTGCACTGTTGGTGGGAGTGTAGACTGGTGCAACCATTGTGGAGATCAGTCTGGAGATTTTTCAGAAAGCTGGGATTGGAAGCCCTATTTGACCCAGCTATTCTACTTCTAGGCATATTCCTAGAAGAACTGAAAGCATCATACCTCAGTGATATTTGTGCACCCATGTTTATAGCAGCACAATTTGTAATAGCCAGATCTTGGAAACAACCTAAGTGTCCATCAACTGAGTAATGGATAAAAAAGTTGTGGTATTTTTATACAATGGAGTAATACTCAGCTATAAAGAATGATCACATTGAGATATTTATAAATAAATGGATGCATTTATTTATAAGTGAAATAAATCAAACTCACATGTATAAATACCAAATAGGTTCCCTAGTGTAAGAAATGATAAGAATACATAAAAGTATGTGGTAATCATGATTCCCAATCATATTGGTTTGAAGCCTTATAATGTTTTCACTCATTAATTGGAATGGTTTTAATCTGAGTTGTTCGGTTTTAGTATCTGTGATAGTACAAATAGCTATTTTGAAGAAAACAAGACATCATAATAGCTAGTGCTGATTTAATGTCATCTTGTTTTGAAGTCTCATCAAGCTGTTGTTCGTCTGTTTCCATTGGTTTTAACATGTTGTATCTTATTATTTTTATTATATGTGATAGTATAAACAAAATTTTTTATAGGCAAAGAGATAATATAGAAACCGTTGTTCATTTTCTGTTAGCTGGTTGTAAATACCCTGTGATTCTTTCATTCTCTTGAATGGCTTCACACAGTCTTGATATGCTTGATGCTATAGTATACGAAGTTATACTCAAATAATTCAAGGAAAGAGACACTATGGTGACTACTATTATGTCAGGTTATCTGGTGGTGAAACACAATGATGCTTAAATTGTTCGGTTCTGACCTGTGTTGTTCTGTTACTATGTCCTCTTTTATCTCAGTCTCCCCCCTTTTTTAAATTAATTAATTTTTCTTATTTTTTTAATTAGGGGAAAACTAAATTTAAAAATAGCCAGACAAATTATAGTAACATTTTTTATTCCTATTAACCTGATTTGAACCCCAGTATGCTCTCCCCATCTTGTTCTATCTGATTTTACTATATTCTGTTTTGTTTGATAGCATCAAGTTTGAGGGTATAGGCAACCACTTTGAAGGCAATAAGATTTACTATGATGCCCATTATGATTTGACTATTATCGTTTTTTGAAGGATAATAAGGTCTCCATTGTAGGTTTTATTGGTCTTGTTCTGTACTGTTTTGGTCAATTCTATTATACTTGATGATATAGGCAACTCTTTTTAAAATAGCAAGAGGCATAATGGTAACCATTTTTGATCACATGATATTCTATTTTTGCATCATGTACTATGCCCATCCTTCTGTTCTAACTGACTCTGTTTTGTTTTGTCATATTTGGTTTTATTCTCTTCAAAAAAAGTAATAAGAACTGTGGGAGTAATAAAACCCCAAAAATGTAATTGTTATTGTAAAAAAGGGAGGAAAAGAAAGTGGTCTAAAGGATATAACTATGTATATTTAAGTGTGTAGGATAGAAAACCATATTACTGAGTTTTTGTTGGATCATTGAACAGAACTGTCTGCAGTCTCACTGTATGAATGTCCAGTTTGTATGCTTTAATTTTGTACAACTATTTCTAAGATGACAATATGTAATCTATTAACTAGTGATTTATTACTGTATATTTTTTTCTTGAAATTCTGTATTACTTGTACCCTCTTAGTGCTTTGGGTTTTTTTTTCCTTTCTTTTTCTCTTTAAATAAAAAAAAGAGTATAGCCATGTGGGCTTTAACACAGACACTGCCAACAATCAGCCAAATGAACTTCAGTAAGTATCTTCCCTTTATAGGAGCTTTGCTTTTTAGTTTTGACAGAATACAGAGACAGAGACTTCAAAACTCTCCAGGATGCTAAAAAAGGTTTCCAACCTCCCATTCCTCTCCTAGTGTGTGTGTGCTCAAAATAGCATAAGAGACTTTTCTTACTCTGCACAGCTACCAACTGCTCTGAATGAGGATATGAGTAATATGGAGTTGACCTTGCTTAAGACTTCAAAGAATCTGACATTCCCAGGAGAATATCATGTGCTCAAATCAAGATGAATGACTACACAGAGCTTGGGAAGCGATTTTTCAGAACATTCAAACTTCTCAATAACCTTACTCTGATGACTGAGCCCTGGGGTACTGTAAGTATTTAAAAAGGAGCCATAAAGGAGAACTGTCAAAGAGACTGAGAAGGCAGGTAAAGGAGATATAAGAGTGATGTCCAGAAGATGAGATCTACATAGTTCAAGAAGGGAAGTGTAGGGAGCCGAGTGACAGGCATTGCTGCCTAGATGTCTCTCTCTCTCTCTCCTATGGGCACTGCGTCTGCCTACATTAACCATAATCCTCTTCTGCTTACGTCACTTATCCGGATGTGATGGTAACCCTGTTGTATTCATCTGTTTAACCTCTTCCTGTCCCAGCTCCCGCCCTTAGCCTATAAAAGGTGTGATTATTTTCTCAATAAACCGGAGGCTTGATTGGGTCACATCAACTTGCCTTCGTCTCTTTTTGTCTCCCCCATGTCTTTTATTTAATCCCCGTTTCCCCTCCAGGAGTTCTGAACTTGTTGATCTGCAGGCCGGATCAGGGAAGGAGGGGTCGGGGGTTTAGGTCAGTTAAGTGCCTGCTTGGCAAATGTGAGGTTGAGGTCGTGAATTCGATCCCCAGCACCAAAAAAAAAAAAAAAAAAAAAAAAAAATCCTTGGAGATTTAGCTCAGTGGCTCAAGATTTTACCTGTAAGAAGGGAAGGAATGACAAACTGCATTGAATACTGCTGCTTATGGATCTAGTAAGACAAACTAAGGAACTTACCACTAAAGATGACAAACCAAATGGAACTGGTAAGCTTGACAAATACTTTTCAGTGGAGTCCTGACCTAAGATCATCTGACTGTGGTGAATTTAACAGAATAGAGTGGGACATGGTGGTAAATACCTGACAACCCAGCACTCTGGGAGGCTGAGGCAGGAAGATTGCAGTATCAAGCCCAGTTGGGACAGTTTAGTGACTAGCCAGACCCTGTCTTTAAAAAAAAATGAGTTAGGGGATGAAGCTCAGTCCAGAGGTCCTAAGTTAACATCCAGTAACACATACACATACACACACACACACACACACACACACAATAAAAAAAAAAAAAAAAACAAGGGGTGGGGAGAGTGGAGAAAAGGAGAAAGCTAGGGCTACATATCAGTGGTATAGCACTTGTCTGGTATGTTTGAGGGTTTGTGTTTGATTTCCAGTTCTGCAAGACAGAAAAAAAAAAAGAAATGGGATAGTTGGTTTTTTGTTTTGTTTTTGTACTTATTTGGAAGTTATTTCAAATTTCTAAAACACTGCAAAAATAATGTCATATATACACACCATTTGTCTAGACTATTTGAGAGTAAGTTATAGATAAGATATATATCTTTCCTAAGAACAGGGATATATCTTAAAACTATATAGTTATCAAATTCATAAAATTCCACTGATTCAATATTTTATCAACATATTCCAATTTTTTCCAGTGTTGGGGATTGAACCAAAAACCTCGCACATGGTTAGTGCACACTCCACTACTGAGCTACATCCCAATCCCCTAAAGCAGTGATGGCAAACCTTTTAGAGCTTTCAGTGATACAAACTGCCTGCTGAAGCACACATGCCACTACTGCCCTAGGCATTCTTTATTACCATTATAGGAGCCAAGAGAGTCAGGTACAGTATTCTGTTTAGCTATCATACATCTAATTTCCTTTCTCCTGGAACATTTCTACAACCCTTACTACCTTCTGGGAAGATAGCAGAGTGATAAGAGCAGGGAAAGATCCTCTCGAGATCTGGTGTCCAGCCACTAGATACAGCAATGTGAGGAAGAGAAGGCAAAGTGAAGAAGAGAAGGACAAGGAAAGTTCCTGGACCCAGGGAGGATCTGAAGTGAGAATTGAAGCCCACAGGGAAAGTGAAAAAAGAAACTTCAGTCAAGAAGGAGGTGGGAAAAGGCACCTTCTCCCTGAATCAGGATTTACTTACAAGGGAGAAGCAGTTCAAACCTATGGACACAAAGTGATTGCTAGCAATCCCAGAGATGCAGTACAGCAAAGGGGCAGCGGATACCATGGACTGCACTCAGGGGTAAGTGGCGGCAGATTTGGCCCTCCAGGGGGAGAGGGTAGTTGGTCAGGATGCATCTTGGAGAGGGGCCAACTGAGCTCAGAATTCAGAACAACTGCTGGCTGCATCTGGTACCTCCCGGCTGAGTTCAAGCCTGCAGAAAGTGCACTGACTGCAGCAGCGCGAACAGGTCTGGTTCTCCACCCTCATGGCCAAAAACCAGCCTGAACTTCAGAGCAAAAAAAGGTGCAGGCTTAGTGACAATACCCACTACCCTGCCATAAAGTTACTGCTGACTTGTTGGGAGAAATCAACATGGATCTGAACCATCTCCACACGTCATCTATCAGTGACAGCAGAGACGAAGCTTAAAGTGGACACTTTCCTCTCTTCTTGTTGTTGTGCTATGTTTTGGTGTTTTTCTTCTTCACTGTTTGATCTTATTTTTTATATGAGTATGAATGTGGTTTCTAGAGGTTTTTTTGTGATTGTTGTACTGTTCTGTCCCTCTTGTTTCTTTCTTCTCTCTTTCCCTCCTGTCTTCTGCATCAGTTTCCCGAAGTTTGCAATCCTCCTTTGTTCTCCAGCCTTGCTTCCAATCGCTTTCTCTTCTTCTATTTCTGTATTTTCTCCCCCAGCCCCTATTAAATTTTCTTCCCTGAGGGTAAAATTGACATATTGAGGGCTTATTTACTGCATACAATTTTCTGGCTTGTTTTAGATTTTTTTTTTAAATGTAACTACAAATCTAGTTCATATGGTTAAAGGTGGCAAATTAATAGTTACCTAACTCTGTCATTTTCCAGGCTATTTGATGCTATTGTTATTGCTGACTGCACCACATTAGTCAAAAGTGACATAATTGTTCTAACCAGCTGTTTTTCCTGATATACCAAGACTGAGATTGAGAAGGAGCCATATGAGGCCAGTGCCAAAGAACCAGGGGCTGGGCCAAGAAGGCAGCAGTTTCTCATCCACAATAAAGTGAAGAGGCAGGATCTTGCAACAGACTCAAAACCCAAAATCCAGTTACACCCAAAAGACACCTTGGGGAAATAGTCATTTCCAAAGGATTTTAAGTACTAGTAATAAAGCTACTCACCACAAGCATCAACCCAGGAGTTAAACTAAAAAAAAAAAAAAAAAAAAAAAAAGAAAGAAAGAAAAAGAAAAAAAGAAAATGCAACAAGATGCAACCCCAGACATCCAGTTCACAAAAGGCAAACCTAGAGGTGGGACAATCTGAAAGTACCTCTCAGAACTGCTAACAACAAATGAACGAGGCTCTAGAAAAATACAATCCTTTTTTTGTATTGCCATTTTTTTTTTTTACTGCGGCAAATATTTTCCAATTTTAATATTTTCTAATATCCAGTTATATGTCACTAAGTATATTCATATTATTGTACCATTACCACCATAAGTCTCCAGAATGTTTTTATATTCTCCTACTGAAACCCTGTCCCTATTAAACACAAATTCCATATTACCAACTGCCATGGTCCTTGGTAATTAACACCATTCTACTTTTTATTTGCATAAACCCAGCAATATATGGTTAGAATTATTATTTTTTTATTTTAAAGAAGGTAAAATTAAACAGAACAAAACAAATCATAAGAAAACAATTTTAAGAGACACAGGTTTCAAAGCAAGGCCACTGTATATCTTCACTGTCTATCATATTGTCTCTTGTTTTCTTCCAAATAGTTGTCCACATCTTCACACACAGTGAATACATACTAAACATTATAGTATTAAACTAATCAGAACAAGATGATGAAGGCTTTTTAGGTCTTCAAGACCAGACAATAGGGAAGTCAACAATGGCTGCTGTAATGTCTCATTCTCTTTGAAACAGCTGTCGGTATCTTTACATACACTGAAATTAAACATAAGAGACTAGACTAATATCACTCTGAATAGTAAATAATAGTATTGCTAGATTTTATATCATAATGCTACAGAATTAGCACTGAGTATTTTAGTGTGTCTTCTCGTGCATTATACAATCTGTTCCCGTAAACTGTTTAGAAATTATACACATGTAGAAATTCTACACATGAATCTCTACATGTATACCTATCCTTTGTGTATTATAAGGGAAAACAGATCAAAACAAGACAATAAAAAAGAATTCCTAGAAAAACTAGAAACAAAAAAGACACAATACTAGGTGATCTACAGTAGTTACTATGCTGTCTCTTGTTATTTGCAATAGAATTGTCTACATCATCAGGCATAATATAATTGAACACAGCATTACATAGCAATTTTAATAAAAACACAGCATTGGAGACATTGTAGGACTTCAAAAGCAGTTAATAATCAAACCAGAATGAGTATCTTATTGCATCTTGTCATTTTCAGAGTAGTTGCCTCTACTCTTCGACTTGAACTATCAAGTATACCAAATTCAAATAAAATCAATCAAGACAAAACAGTGGTCTAACAAACCAGATTCATATAAGATCAGTCATAGTAAGACAATGTAAGTAATACAGGGCTTCAGTTTAATAGGAAATTAAGGATAGTTACCATAGTATATCCTGCTATTTTGGGATAGCTGTCTGTGTCCTCAAATGTAGTATGAGTAGACAGACTGGAATAGAATAAAATCAAATTAAACAGAGCGATCAGACTATATGTGGCTTTTAAATCCTGATACACTATTAACAATGTTCTCTGCCTTCCTTTTTTAGACACTTCCTCCCCTTTCCCTTCCTCAGGGTGCTTTGTATATTTTGGGTCCCACTAACTCCTTGTTTTTAGATTAAGGGGGCAACCCATTGTCTGTCTGAGTGGTGCTGAACCTTTTTACCCCTGAACTTGATCTTGAGCTGTATTCCTTTACTTACTAAAGCCTCAAGGTTTTCCTTCCTTATAACTGAGTAGTTCTCCACTGCACAAAAAGTGTCATGACTTTCCAACCTGTCTGCAGCTGCTGGAATGAGTTGTCCCTAATTCTCTCTGGTTCCCTGTCACATAGAGCATCGTTTTCTCATCTTTGACTTTCAATTTATTAACCCTCTTTCAGGTAAAGTATATTTCCTATTCAGAGCATCTCAATGGATCCTATGCCCTGATATACTATGCCTGTGTTTCTTTTTGTTAGCATATCAAGGCCATCTATATTAAGATATTATAGCCAACTGTCTCTGCCTCAACTCTGTTATTTTATTTTTCTGCTATTATTTGTCCACTTTTCTCCTTCATTCCACAGTCTGCCCCATTCATTGAGGCCTCACTGCCACTGTTGCTGGAATCCTGGTATTTTTTTCTCTCTCTCTAGAATGTCCTTCAGTATTTTTTGTAGGGTTGGATTGGTGGTCACAAACTCCCACAGTTACTCCTTGTCATGGAAATATCTTGTTTCTCCATTAATTTTGAGAGAGAGTTTTGTAGGGTTTATCAATCTGGGTTGGAAATTATTTTCTTTTAAGGCTTGGCCTACTTCACTCCAAGCTCTTCTTAATTTGATAGTTTCTGTTGAGAAGTCTGTTGTTATTTTGATGGATTTTCCTTTATAGATAATCCGTTTGTTTTCTCTGACCACTTTTAATATACTGTTCTTCTGCTGAATTTCTGGGATCTTGACTATTATGTGTCTGCGTATAGATCTGTTTTGGTTGTAGTTGGGTGGAGTTCTGTATGCCTCATTTATCTGGATATCATTTCTTTTTCCTATGCTTGGGAAGTTTTCCTTAACTATTTCTGTGAATAGCCTTTGTATTTCATTTGTGTTTACTACTGCTTCTTTGCTCATGTTTTTTATTCTTAAGTTATAGATCCTCTTGTTGCCTTCTAGCCTTTGAATTGTTACTTCCTGGTTTCTTGTTATTTTTAATAGGTCTTTTCTTTCACAATCACACATTGCAAATCTATCTTCAAATTTTGAAAGGCTAGCCTGAGTTTCTGTCAGGGCATTTTTGTCAGCTTTCAATGGAGTTTTTAATTTCCTGGTAATCTCTTTGGATCTGTTTCATGTATTCTAGATTTTGTTTATATTCTTCACCAAAGGTTTCTCTTCTTTTTCTAGGTTCCTCCATTCTTCTATCTGTGTCTTCTTGAGAGGGGCTTAGCATTTCTTCTATTAATCTTTTTATATCTTGCCTCACTTGAATTAGAATTTCAGTTTTAAGTTCGTCTATGAGGTCACGAAGGTTTTTTCTTTATGCCCACTAATGCTGTGGCCGATACTGCATGATTGCTGCCCTGGATCTCTTCTGTATTTACCTCTGCTGGACTTATTTTCCCAGGGTCAGAGGCTGGAAGCTTTTTCTTATTTCTTTCTCTTATCATGTTTTTGGTTTCTTTGAGACAGGTACATGGTGGAGGTCGCCGGCACTCTTCATATTGCTTACCATTTTTCTGAAGTGTGCTGAATGAGGGCTTGCTGCCTTCTCCAGTTTGCTGTTATCTGAGGGGCACACAGGGGCGATGTAGGCTAGCCACTCTTCTCTGAGCCAGTCAACCGGCGACTGCCTTCAGCATGTTAGTCTGTGCTGTGTGGATGTCACAGGTTTGGGACAGTTTAGTCCCTGGCTATTGGGTCCTGACCAGGGGCGTGACCCAGCCCAAGGAGATCCCACCAGTCCTCTCTGGGCCTGGGGCAGCTTACTGATGCCACTGTGGTTCTGGGTTCAGGCCTGTCCTGCCCAACTCCAATATATCCTCCAGCTGGTCACACCCTCTGCGGGACCCAATTTCCAGCACTCACCATGAATTAATGCAGCTCTCCAATTTGGCTCCACTCTACACTGCGCTGCATCTTCCCACCAAGAGCCCCAGACTCACCAACTCCTGATTTTGGCGGCCGCGGCTTTAGTGTGCCCACAAATCATCAGACTCTAAGGCACACCTAGCATAGCGTGGGACCAGGCGGGCATCTGGTTGAGCCTTTCATCCATGTTTTTCCTTCCTTTCTCTTTTTCTTTTTCTTCAGTTTCTTTCTGGGTCATGAGAATCCCTCTCCTTTCATCTGGTCTTTTCCATGTTGTTAAATTCTAGCATCTGAGTTGTTTTTCTCAGAGAGGCTCTCTACCCTGCTACCTATCAAGCCGTCACCTTCAGAACTCTCTCTGTTAGAATTATTATTATCTTTTAAGGAAGCTAAAAGGAGAGCATGTACAATTTCAGTTTTGCTATACTAATATTCTTATTTATGATTTCTGATTCTCTGTATTTGTTTCTGTTCATCTGAAATAAAAGATGCTGTTTGAAATAAGGTGTTTGAAAAAGACCCCTCTGAGGTGGTATTTCTCTGATTTATATTTTCATTCCTTGATGATATATTATATGTTTATTTGCTTCAGATGCTTCTCAACCTATGATGGGGTTACATCTCATCAAACCCATTATCAGTTGAAAATATATGTTGAAAATTCACTGAATACATTCAACACATCAGACACCATTGCTCAGTCCAGTTGACTTTAAACCTGTTCAGAATACTCATATTAGCCTTCAGTTGGGCAAAACCATCTAACACAAAGTCTATTTTATAATAAAGCATTGAATATTTCATGTAAGTTATTGGCTATTATGCTACAAGTGAAAATAAGAAAGGTTGTTTTTCCTAGCACTTGGGAGGCTAAGGCAGGAGAATCACTGCAAGTTCAAGGCCAGCCTGAACTGCATAGTGAAACCCTGTCTCAAAAAACACAAAAAATAAAATTAAAAAAAAAATGAATGGTCGTACTATATCACCATATGGGGAAAAAATCAAAGTTCAAAATTTGAAGTATGGTTTCTACTAGGTTATATTGTTTTCACACCATCATAGTCAAAAATTTATAGTCAAATCACCATAACTTAAGACCACCTTTATGTCATTTAGACATGCCAATTCAAACAAATGGAGGGAGTCCCTCTATTCTATGTCTTCAGCACCAACAACATGGAAGGCATGTAGCAGGCACTAAGGAAATACCTGTCTAGCTCTAGCTCTAAGTACATGTTATATACTTGTCTATCTCTAACCACATATCCAGAATTTTATCTTTTGATTTTTAAGATCTATTCCTTTTTTTCTAAAAGTCCATAAACATACTTGGACATTTTTGCCTACTCAGTGGATAAATGGAGGAGCTTTTTCCCCCCAAACTGAGCATGTGTTTCAAAAGGGAATAATACTCTTTTATCACCTGTTTTGTGGCAGTTAACTAGATGAATTTTGAGTCAATCACAATGACACTCATTTTAGCACCAAAACAAAAACAACCAAGTTGCTACAGAGGCAATGTGGCAAGGAGTGTGGTTTGCTTGCCACAGTAATTTATGAGCTTGGGTTATTATTATTACTATTATTGGCACTGAGGATTGGACAGCCTCTCACTTGCCAGGCAGGCATTGCGCTGCTGAGCTATACCCCCAGCCCAAGCTTAGAGTTTTCTGAGTACATGATAAAACTTTTGAACCAGAAGCAAATGAGTGGTTGTACCCTGAATAAAGAGGTGAATACTAAGGCAGATAGCTCCAAATAACATTTGTCCATATGCCTATGGTATATAGGATATTCAGAATAACAAAGTTTCTAAATGTGGATATATCCCCCAATAATAATAGAACTCCAAATCAAGATCTTAACATAAATATTGTCTTGAGCTATTGATACTTCAGAGGTGTTTTCAGAAACAATCATAAAACCTTCCCTTAAGGGCCTGTTTTCAACTCGGGATTTCTAACTATAAAACTCAAAATAAGATTACTGTCATAAATTATAATTCAGAGTGTCACAAGACATAATAAAATAGTAGGGCTAGACCTGAAAGACTCTTCGGAAATCAGAACTATCAGATAACAGACTTTAAAATAATAGTGTGGGGAGGAACAAAGATGGCAGATAGATAACAGCAGGCTACAGAGGCTCCCTGAGATAGTCAACTTAGAATTCCCCATAATACAGTGTGGGGAGTTCCAAACAGAGAGAGACGAACTCTCTCATCCCAAAAAGAAACTAAGGTGAGAAGAACCAATCAAACATACAGTCCCGCTGCAACTATTGGAATAGCGAAGGTTCAGTGCTCCAGCTGCAGTGCCCTGAGCAGCGTTGACTTACTGAGCCATCTAAAATCCCACCGCTTCAACTCACTGGAAACTCACTTGCACCAATGAAGGGAGTCGGTGAGCCAAACGAGTGCTGAGCTAGCAGGGAACCCGCATCGACCTGTGGTGAATAATGGGATAAAAACATTCCACAGAGAAAGGGGCTCCAACAGAGGACATTCTGGAACTGGGCAGGACTTGCAGGAACAAGGGGCAGCAGTGATTCAGGCAGTTGTTCCTTTGCTGAATGGGATTGGCGGAGTGAGCTTGGCCTGGGTCACGTGACCTGGCTAAGACCCAATAGGTTATCCGAAATCAATTCCACACTGTAGTGGCGCACACTAACACAGTGAAGCAGGTTGACTGACGTGGAGGGGTGAGGTATAGTCTGGATCCTGGTTTGTGTGGCCGGGTTGGAAGTTTAAGGGTTTACCGAAGACTGGGAGCTGAGCAGTGCTCCTGGGCTGGGCGGGAGCGGGCCCTGCATGGTTTAGTTTCTTTTCCGTATAACGTCTGCTGCCGCGTATACCCGCCATCTTTCTGTCTTTGAGGGATGCTTCGGCCAGGTCCGGGCTTTTTGCCTTCCAAAACTGGCGCGGCGAAATTCAGCAGTGCTCTACTCCACCCTCATCCGTGAACGCCAGGTCCGCCCCGGCGCGGCCAGCTGCGGGCTCCCAGGGCTGGGAGCTCGGGGACCCTCGGGAGCCTCCGACCCGACCCCACCGCCTCCTCGCGGCCTCTGGCCTTGCCAGCCCCAGGGGCCCGGAACTTCATCTGGGCCGCTTCTTCCGGGCCAGCGAGAGTCCAGGGGTACTTCCCCGTCTTTCTCCTCTGAGATGAGCTTTTACCGGTTCCTGAGCGACCATGGGCTTCCTGGAGCCCCGACCTCGGCCCGGTAGCCCCTATTCCTGGGGGAGAGGCTCCCCTAGCTTCCCACTTGCGCCCTGGGTCTCCTCCTCGGGCCCACCAGCCGCGGTGCCCCAGCACTTTCCAGAGAGCCCCTGGGCAGCAGCAAAGCCAGCCACTGGCAGCACCCCCGCTTACCTCGACTTTACTCCAGTGGGAGATTCCCCTGGAGAGATGCTAAGTCTCTGCAGAGATTGAGAGAGGAGAGGGAAGGGAAAGGAAAAGGAAATTAAGATGTTTTATGGATGCGCATCACTTCCCCACAAGGAATGTAAGCATTGTGATTGTTACACACATGTACTAATAACTAAAAGTTTAAAAATCTATGCCCAGGGAGGTTCGCCTCAGTACTATTTGTAAGAGCAACCTAGGTGCCCATCAGTGGGGACAGTGTTCTCGTATGCAGTCCAGCCATCCTGCACAGCCCCAGTAACACGCAGCTGTGCGCATCTTTATATGCTGGAAGTCTTTGAAACCAACTGGAGGACAGAGGCCAAGAGTGGAGTTTCGACTACTTGTTATATCACGTTTATATTATGTTTTGCAAGTAGATGAATAAATACCAAGCAGTGAGCCAGAATCTGGGCAGTCACCCACGCTGTGACTGACGGGAATGGCACCCAACACCTGCTCAAATAATGGTACCAGATTGTGAGACTTGTACAAATCGGTCCTGAAAATCAAAAAATTTTATAGTGGGCTCGGGAGTATTGGGCAGAACTCCTGTGAGCCACATCAGGTTAAACAAAGGCCTTCGTGTTTGTTAACTGAAAATGTCACACTTTCTGGTTTGATATACATTATATTGTAGAATTTTCAAGAAACTGGATGGGGCTGGGGATTTAGCTCAGTGGCATAAGCGCCTGCCTTGCAAGCGTGTAGTCGTGAGTTCGATCCCTGGTACCGGTAAAAAAAAAAAAAAAAAAAAAACTGGAGAGACCAGGTGGAGTTTTTCAGGAGGGCTTTAATAGTGCAGTGTCCCAGCCACTAGAAATGCTCAGAACCAACAAGTCCCCTTTTGTACAATTTATAGTGTTAAGCTGGTAGAGATACAGAAGTGAAACAAAGGCAGTCATTCTAGCAACTAACCTTATCTTAGCCTTGAAAGAAAACACATGGTGTGCATTTCAGAATGTTAGGATACTGTAAAGCTTGTAACCCCACTTGTTAGTTTTATCATTGTTGGTACTTGGTATTGTTCCTCTAAGGGAGGAGATTCCCATGAGGAAACGGCTTGAAGTATCTCCCTTATCAATGAGAAAAACAAGGTGTGTTTTTGTCTGCATTTGCTCTAACACTGCTAACTGTGGTATATATTCTGGGAATCTCTGTAGTTATCTGAGCGATTATTTCTGATTTCATTTTCTCCAGAGCCTCATTCAATTGCTTTGTTGCTACCACTTCAGAGAGACCTGGGGGGGGGGGGCTTGTGGATTTTCTCATCTCATTGCACCCCAGATTTGCCTTTGGTGACCTGAATGTCTGGGATTACATTTTGCTTGGGCCTTCTCATTTTCTTTTCTCTCTATTTTAGTTTGATTCTTGGGCGATGCTTGTAAATTGCCTATCGTGTGTTACTTTATTGCTAGTATTTAGAACCTTAGCTGATGATTACGTCTCTCAGGTATCTTCCAGGTGTAGTTGGTTTTTGGGTTTTGAGTCTGCTGGAAGATCTCACTTCTTCAGTTTGTTAGAGTTGAGAATTTGTTGTTTGTTTGGCCTAGTCCCTGATTCTTTGACAGTGTGCCACAGCATTTTCTATGACCCTCAGTCAATCTCAGTCATGGAATACTAGGATTAACAGCTATTTAGAACAACTGTGTTAATTTTGGCTATAGTGGTGCCAATAGCATCAAACAGCCTAGAAAACAACAAACTGAGCTAACTCTTAACTTGCCACTTTTAAGAACTAGATTTGTGATTATATCAAAATGTAAATCAAACTAGAAAATTATATGCAGTGTATAAGTCCCCGATGTGTCAAATTTGCCCTTGGGGTTTAAAATTTAAAATGGATTAAGGAAAAAATAGAGAAATGAAGAAAAGCATGAGAGTAAACGTAAGGTTGGAGGACAAAGGGGGACCATGCCAACTTTGGGAAGCTGGTGCTGAAGACTGAAGGAAAAGAGAGATGGAAGAGATAAAAGGAATAACAGAGCACAACCACACCCTCAAAGAGGCTAGGAGCCACGTTCACACTCATATAAAAACAATGAAGGAGAAAGAGAAAAAAGAAAAAAAAGTCAGGTGCCTCTAATCTCCACATTTGGGAAGCTGAGGCAGGAGGATCAAAGTCAGCCTGGGCTACACAGTGGGTTCAAAGCCTGCCTTTGTGGTATAATGGGACCTTGTTTCAACAACAATAGCAGTAGCAACAGCAAGCTCAGCGGCACCGCATGGCAAGAGTGAGGTCCTGCGTTTGAGTCTCAGTATCCTCCCCAAAGGAAATCAATAACCTCTGAGAAGTGGAATCATAAATAATACCTCAGTTCCCAAACACTTCTGTAAACAATTTGGTTCACAAAAAGAAGAGTTTGGCAAAATTTTGTTTGTAAACTCTGCATTGGGTGATAAACATGACCCCAACCATCTTTCCCACACAAAAACAAACATGGCCATCTTTTCCAAAATCGCAGAACAAATTAAGTTAGTGAACCCAGATAGCACTGTGTTTGTCCTTCTATGGCTGGTTTAGTTCACTGGGCATAATGTCTTCAGGTTCATCCATGGTCTAGACTATGTCAGAGTTTCCTTCCCTTCAAGATGCATGTATGTGCACATCACACTTTAGTTCCCCATTCATCCATGTGTGGACACTTGTGTTGTTTCCGCCCTTTGCTTATTGTGGAAAATGTTGCTATGCACGCAGGTTTACAAGTATCTGCTTCTGATCCTGCTTTCAGTTCTTTTGTACATAAATCTTGCAGTAAAATCGCTGGGTCACAGGGTAGGTCGAACCTTTTGAGAAACTGCCAAACTGTTTTTTCTAGTAGCTGTGGTATTTTGCATTCCCATCAGCAATGCACAAAGGATCCAGTTTCTCCACATCCCATCCAACACTTGTTATTCTCCATGCTTTTTGTTGTTGCTATTTTCTTGTCATTGTACTGCAGATTGAACCCAGGGCTTTTGCACTTAGCTACATCCCCAGTATGTGGAAATCCAGTTTTCATGGCACCATTTGTTGAAAAGATTGTCCTTTCCCCAGTGAGTAATCTTTGCATCCTTGTCAAAAATCAGGTAATCATATAACTTCAGGTTTACTTCTGGGCTTGTTAGTGTACTGTATTGATCTAATTGGCTGTCATTATGTCAATATAGTTAAGTGGTGAAGACAGGAAGCGCAAGTCCTCCAACTTTCACTATCTTCTTCTCTCCCCTTCCCAACTCTATATTGGGGATTGTACTAACATATTTCTCTAACCTTTTTATTTTTTTATTTTAGGGCCTTGGTAAGTTGCCCAGGCTGGACTTGAACTTGCACCCCTCCTGCCCCAGCCTTGCAGAGTTCTGGGATTACATGTGAGTACTACTGTGTGTGGCTCCTCCCTTTTCTTCATCAAGATTGTTTTGGGTATCCAAGGACCATTTCAATTCTTTATGAACTTGAGAGTTAGTTTTGCCATTTCTATGAAAAGAGCAATTGGAATTTTGGTAGGGATTGCACTGGATTTATGGGCTACTTTGGGTAGTACTGAACTCTTATTAAAAATGTTGTCTTCCTGTCCATGAACATGGGATATCTTTTCATTTATTTAGGTATTTTTTAATTTCCTTCAGTTTTCTGAAGTGTTTTTAAAATCATGAACAACTTTAAGATTTTTTCCAAACACCTTTTCTGTGTCAACTGAGACGATCATGTGGGTTTTCCCTTTTTTTCTGTTAATGTTATGTACTACACTGACAGACTTACTACACTGACAGATTTTTATGTTGAACTACCCTTGTATTCCTGTGTTCCACTTAGTCATGGTCAGTAATTAATTTAGTATACTGTCAAATTTTATTTTTTATTATTTTGTTGAAGATACTTGCATCGATGTTGATGAGGGATATTGGTCTGTAGCTTTCTTTTCTTGTGATGTTTTATCTGGGTTTGATATCAGAGTAATGCTAGCTTCATAGGGCATGGTTTGCGTTAAATATGTTTAATCAATTCTATTATATTTATGTTCTCTTTTTCCAAAGGTCTTACATCTGTCTATGTGTCTTTAAGGATATATGATAATATAGCCTACACACTTTTCTGTAATTTTCTTATCACAAGATATCTTTATCTGGTTTTGATATCAGAGTGACACTGGCTTCATAGAGTGAGGTCATTTTCTTATCAAATGTAAGTAGTATCTGTTTAATTAATTCTTTTGTATTTATTTCCTATGTAAAAATAATATTATATCTAAGTATTTTAAGAATATATGAGCCAGACGTGGTAGTGCACAATTATAATCCCAGCACTTGGGAGACTGAGGCAGGAGGATTGCTGTGAATTCGAGGTAAGCCTATGCTACATAAGTGAGTTCAAAGTAAGTTCAAGGCCAGCCTAAACTACATAGCATAAGCCTATTCCCATCCCCTATATATATATATGGCCTATAAACTTTAATATTTAAAAAAGATTTTTATATTTTTCTTAGGCATATTTGTTTAAATAACCCTACTATTAATTACAATTTGCTATTATTAACTACCTTGTTATTGTTTTGTTTATAAATAATAGTATCCATGCAGCAGAAAAGTGAAATATACAAAATGTAGGAGCAAAGATGGCGGATAGATAACAGCCAGCTACAGAGGCTCCCTGAGATAATCAACTTAAAATTCAACACAATACAGAGTGCGGAGTCCCAAACAGAAGGAGATGAATTCTCTTGTCCCAAGAAGAAACTAAGGTGAGAAGAACCAATCAAACATATAGTCCCAGTGCTACTATTGGAACAGTTAAAGATTCAGTGCTCCCACTGCAGCACCTGAACTTGAGGGGTGGCAACTTACCAAGCTGCCTGAATTCCTGAGGCTTCAACTCACTGGAAATGCAGTCACACTAAGGTCAGGGGTCGGCAAGCCAAACAGAGAGCTGAGCATCGACCTGTGGTGAGGGAC
Source organism: Cavia porcellus (assembly GCF_034190915.1). NCBI lineage: Eukaryota > Metazoa > Chordata > Mammalia > Rodentia > Caviidae > Cavia > Cavia porcellus. Next base: position 15,686,849 of record NW_026947490.1, read on the forward strand.
AGGAATAAAACCATTCCACAGAAAAAGGGGCTCCAACAGACAACATTCTGGGACCTGGCAGGACCGGCAAGAACAAGGGGCAGCAGTGACTTTAGTCAGTTGTTCCCTTCCCGAACGGGATTGGTGGAGTGAGCTTGGCCTGGGTCACATGACCTGACTGAGACCCAATAGGTTATCCGAAATCAATTCCCTATCGTGGTGACGCACACTAATGCAGTGAAGGCCTCAGCAGTTTGACTGATCCAGAGGGGAGGGGCCAGCATATGTTGCCCTTGTTTGCAACTCGCTAGCACACTACACTGGGAAGGATCACCTAGCCAGCATGCTTCAGAAGACTTTTAACCAACAAAGAACGAAACTGGGGCCTCCTGGAAGAAACAAAAAAGATGGGAAGAGGAAGCAATAAGAATAAGTCCCCAGGTCCCAACCCTGAGAACACTGACCCAGGACAGGCAAATACAAAGGAGAATGAGAACAGCAAATATGCAATATCAGACACGGCACCAGTGGACATAAAGAGTTATCTTTGGGACCTCATAGACAAGATCAAAAGTGAAATATTTAGCCAAGTAAAGCAAGATATAAAAGATTAATAAAAGAGATGCTAAGCACCCCTCAAGAAGACACAGATGGGAGAATGGAGGAACTCAAACAAAGGAGAGAACCACTTGATGAAGAATATAAAGAAAATATAGAATACATGAAGCAGATTCAAAGAGATTACCAGGAAATTAAAAACTCTATGAAAAGATGGCAAAACTGCTTGAAAGAAACTAAGGATAGATTACCCAAACTGGAGGACAGTTTTGCAATGTGGGAGTATTTTGCAATGTGGGAGAAAGGGAAAACTTCTTAAAAATAACAAGGAAACAAGCAGTAACAATACAAAGACTAGAAGATGACAAAAGGATCTATAACTTGAGAAAAAGAATGTGAATGAAGAAGCTGGGGTACAAACAAAGGAACTACAAAGGCTATTCACAGAAATAATTAAGGAAAACTTCCCAAACATAGGAAAAGGAAATCATATTCTGATATATGAGGCACACAGAACTCCAGCCACCTACAACCAAAACAGAGATACACCCAGGCATATAATAATCAAGATCCCAGAAATTCAATGTAAAAACAGAATATTAAAAGCTGTTAGAGACAAGAAACAGATAACCCTCAGAATAATGGCAGACTTCTTGGCAAAACCATCAAGTCTAGAAGAGCCTGGAGAGAAATATTCCAAGCCCTGAAAGAAAATAACTTCCACCCCAGATTGATATATCCTACTAAACTGTCTCTAGAAATTGATGGAGAAATAAGATGCCTCCAAGACAAAGAGGAACTTGGGAAATTTGCGACCACCAATCCAAGTCTACAGAGAATACTGCAGGGCATTCTAGAGAGAGAGAAGAGTACTAGGATTCCAGGAACAATGGCAGAGAGGCCTCAATGAATGGAGCAGAAAACAGAATGAAGAAGACAAGCAGACAACTGATGGCAAAAAAAGAGCATAACAGAAATGAGGCAGAGAAGGCTGGTTATAATCTGTAATATAGATGGCCTTGATACACTAAATTAAAAAAAAAGAACCACGCATAGAGTAGATCAGGAGGTAGGGTCCACAGAGATGCTATTTTTAGGAAATATAATTAACATGAAAAAGAGTACATGGACCGAAAATCAAATATGAGAAAACAATGCTCTATGTGACACAGAACCAGAGAGTAATAGGGGCAACTAGACCACTATTTGTGGATAGGTTGGAAAGACAGGCTTTAATAGGTAAAGGAACACAATTAGAGATCAAGTCTAGGAGAGAGAAGGTTCTAAACCACTTAGGTAAATATCAGGTTGCCCTCCCCCCAATTTAAAACCAAGTGTCTTGGTGAGACCCAAAAATGCAGTGTACCCTGGGGAAGTGAAAGGGGAGGGAGAATCTTTAAAAAGATGGCAGAAGATATTAATAGTGTATCAGGATTTAAAACCCACATTACTCGCACCACTCTGCTAAGATGGGTTTTATTCTGTTCCAGTTTATCTACTTGCATTAGATCTGAGGGCACAGGCAGCTATTCCAAAAGCATCAGGATATAGCACAGTAATCATCTTTAATTTCCTATTAACTTAATCTGGAGCCTTGTATGACTTACACTGTTTTATCATGACTGATCTTAGTTAAATCTGGTTTGTTTGATTGCTGTTTGGTATCAACAGATTTTATTCAAACTGATATGATAATATCAAGTCTGAGAGTATAGGCAAACACTGAAGATGACAAGACTCACTACGATAAACATTCTGGTTTGATTACTGCCTGTTTTTGAAGTTTTATACTATATACAAAGTTGTGTTTTTATTAGTACTGTTATGTACTAATATATTCAATTATACTATGTCTGATGATATAGCCAATTCTATTGAAGATAATAAAAGACAACACAGGAATATGGTAGAACTCCTTGTACAACAGTCTTATATGCCTTTTTTGGTTCATGTGTTTATAGGAATATGTTTTGTTTTGTCTTGCTTTGTTTTGTTTCTCCCTCTAGTATAGGAAGGATAGAAATACACGTTAAGACTCATGCACGTGTAGAACCTATAAACAGTTTATGAGAATTTATCTTATGACACATGATGAAATGAACTAATACTTTGAAGAAAAAGAAACACTAAAGTACCCTGGTCCTGGAGTGTCATACTGTGAAACCCAGCAACAGTATTATTCTTTGTTCAGAGTGATATTTGCCTGCTTGGGTTTGTTCAATCTCAACATAATTCAAGGTATGGATAACTGCATGTATGTTTAAGTGTATAGGATTGATAACCATATTTCTGAGTTTTTGTTGGACAGTTGAACAGAACTGGTTGCAGTCTCACTGTTTGAATCCCCATTTTATGTGCTCTACTTATTATCTTGAATAACTATTTGTAAGAGGACAATCTGTAATTATCAACTAGTGATTTCTTACTGTTTATTTTTTTATTTGAAAGTATGTATTATTTCTACCTGTTTTCTGTTTGTTTAGTCTTTTTAAATAAATTTTTTTTAAAAGACACTACAGTACCCAGTGCTGACCCCAGAGTGTCATGATGTGAAATCCAGCAATACTATTATTCTTTGTTCAGAATGATTTTAGCCTGCTTTAGTTTAATCTCAACATAAATGAAGATATGGATACCTGCATGTATGTTTAAGTAGATAGGATTGATAACCATATTACTAAGTTTTTGTTGGATAGTTGAACAGAGCTGTTTGCAGTCTCACTATTTGAATTCCCACTTTATATGTTCCACTTTTGTATCTTGAACAACTATTTGTAAGGGGACAGTATGTAAACATCAACTAGTGATTTCTTACTGTTTATTTTTTCTTTGAATGTATGTTTTATTTCTACTCCCTAAAAATAAATAAAATAAAATAATAGTGTGAGTGCCAGGGATTTAGCTCAGTGGCTCAAGTGCTTGCATGGTATGCATAAGGTTGTGAGTTCAATCCCTGATACAAAAAAAATATAAAAAACCTTTGCGCGGGCAGGGATTTAACTCATCAGCATAAGTGCCTGCCTGGCAAGCATGAGGTTGTGAGTTTGATCCCCAGTGGCACAAAAAAAAAAAAAAAAAAAAAAAAAAAAAAAAAAAAAAAACATTAGTGGCTCTGCACAGGGATTTAGCTCAGCAGCATAAGTGTTCGCCTGACAAGCACAAGGTTGTAAATTCGATTCCTGGTACCCTCCCAAAAAATTGTGTGAAAAATCATACACAGCTACTCACACAAACACACACAAAGAGAAAACTTGAGGCAGATTTGAAAAGAGCCATATAAGCAAGGCATAATGGCACATACTGTAACCCCAGCTACTCAGGAGGCTGAGGTGGGAAAAGCAAAAGTTTAAGTCTAGCCTGTGCAACTTAGTGAAATGGTGTCTCAAATATGTTTAAATTTTAAAAGGGCTGAGTATGATGCTCAGTGGTAGAATACTTCCTTAACATGTGCCAGGTCCTGGGTTTGTTCCCTTACATTGTAAAAAAGAAAAAGAAAAGTTCAGATTTTATCCTGTGGAAAAAAGGCAGTCAAATGATTGCACAGTCAGATCTGTTTTTGAAGATCCCTTTGACTTCAAGGGTAAAGCAGAGAGAATAGAGAAATTCTGGAGGCTGATGTATTATTCTGAGATGAGAGTGGGCTAAGAAGCTATACAGATAGAAGATTTAGGTAGCTATTATTTTCATGATAATTTACATATCCTACAGTTCACCCATTTAAAGTGAACAACTCAATAGCATTTAGTGCACTTACCTATACAGTTGTGCATCCACCATTACAATCGTTAGTGTTTCATTATCCTAAAAAGAAAACCTAACCCCTTAGTTATCACCTCCCAACTCTCTCTGCTACCAGGGTTTAGAGTGTTTTTACAGATGGTTTCTAGATTCTTTGTGTCCAAAGAAAAGAGTTGTTCAAGATAAGTTCAAAGTGGCAAGGTTTTACATTTATTAAAGGTAGGAAAAAGAAAAGAAACAGGCTCTGAGAGCAAGTCTGGGCCAAGTAAACGAAGGAAAATGTATCCTTACAGGTTAGAGTGGGCCATAGTGAGATAATATAGTAGCAAAAATTCAGTGTGTATTGTCCTTTTTGTATCACCCACCCTCCTCAGGCTGACTTCAGATCTAGGCCCTCTTATCCAAAACTGCAGAAGCTCTCAAGTCCACATGAAGTCAACTGTGTCCTAGGATTTTGTATTTAACAGATCAAGTCTACTTCCCTAGCCATCTCTGCCAGGTCCTAATCTTCTGTTTCACCTTCACTATCATCCTCAACCCTAGACAACCTATATCTATTTGTCTATTCTTGGCATATCATATAAAGGGAATCATATAGTAGGTGACTATGACTATCCTTTCACTTAACATACGTCTTCAAAGTTCATCAGTATTGTAGCACTGACATCATGCACCTGTTACCAATGCCAGTGCCAAGATAGGACTCCAATTATGTGGAGATAGAAAAGATCATCACTTTACTAATTACCAGGAATAGGAATAGAAACCTAAACACTTCTCTTTTTTTTTGTCTTTTTGAGACAGGGTCTCACTATGCAGTTCAGGCTGGCCTTGAGCTCACTTTGTAGCCCAAGCTGGTCTCAAACTCACAACAATCCTCCTGCTTCAGCCTCCCGAGTGCTGGGATTACAGGCATGAGAAACCACGCCTGGCTCTAAACCTAAACACTTCTGCCACTGCATTTTGGTACTAGAGCTACCCAGGAAAACACAACACAATCAAGTACTAGATGAACTAAAACTTTTAGTCACATAATGAAGACTCAGGAGTTAGATCAGGTCCAGTCATCTAGTTTCCTGTGGTTAACACATATCTAAGCAACCAAAGCAGGATGCTTGACTTATGCACACATCTCTGCTACTACAGGAGAAAAAACTCTCCCATTTCCTTGTGGAGCCTGAATACGCCAAGTGATAAACCTGAACTCATCAAGAAACACATATAAGTACAGCACAGTAGTACTTACTGAATCTTCACAGGAAAAAAAATCCTCATACAAAGCAGTAAGTGGCAGGGCTGGGGATTTAGCTCAGTGGCATAAGTGCCTGCCTTGCAAGCAGGCAGTCATAAGTTCAATCCCCGGTACCGGTAAAAACGAAAAAGACAAAAAAAAAAAAAAAAAAAAAAAAAAAAAAAAAGCAGTAAGTGGCACAGACTGTGCAGGCTCTCAGCAAGTAGTCCAGATCCAAGTCCTTTCTTTTCTCTTTCTTCCTTTCTTCCTAAGTATTGGGGATTGACTCTTGGGCCCCTGAATGAAGCCCTCCTTCCTTTTTTATTTTTAAACAAGTCACTAATTTGCTAGGTTGCTCAGGCTCAATTGAACTTTAAATCCTCCTGCCTCAACCTCCTAAGGGGCTAGGATTACAGGCATGTGCCACCACACCTAGCTTTAAATCCCATTTTTATGTGGTTGTAAAGCAGAACCCACAGAGCTCTGTAAAATGTTCCCAGCTCAGACAAGCAAATCCTTGAGCAACTCCTCCCTCGAGAATGCTGGCTGGCTTGTCTCATTGATAAAGGAGACTCTTCAGGCAGTTCTCTCATGTGAATCTCCTCCCTCAGAGGAACAATACTGAGTACCAATACTGATAAAACTATGAGTACCAATAGTGATCAAACTAACAAATGGGGTTATACGCAAGCTTCACAGCATCCTAACATACTGAGATACGCAAGATGTGTTTTCTTTCAAGGCTAAGATAGAGTTAGCTGCTAGGATGACAGTCTCGCTTCTATATCCCTATTTGCTTAACATCACAAATTGTGTAAAAGGGGACCTGTCTTTGGTTCAGGGTCCAGACTACTTTTGAGCATTTCAAGACTCTCTACATGAGACTGCCAACATGCAGTATGACTGAGTTCTTTATTTTTTAAAATTGCCAAGTAATATTTCATTGAATTGCTGTATCATATTTTATTATTCCATTCATCATTTGAATGAATTCAATGTTTGGATTGTTTCTTTTGGCAATTATGAATAACACTAGTATGATCATTTGTGTACAAGTTATTAGGAGGATTTTTTTTTTTTTTTTTTTTTTGGTACTGGGAATTGAACCAAGGGCTACTGTCCCAGCCCCTTTTCTACTTTTTATTTCAACACAAGATCTGTTACTAAATTGCCCGGGTTGAGCTCAAACCTGCAATACTCCTATGTCAGCTTATCAGAATGCTATATCACGACCATGTGCTTACCATGCCCAGTTGTATCAGTGTTTTATGTCTGTTGAGTATAATCCTAGGAGGGGAATTCCTGAGCAAGAAGGGGAATATTTGAGAAAAATTTGTCAGGTAAAATGGCTAGGACTTTGGAGATAAAGGAAAGAAGACCAGTGATGTTGAACCTCTGGCAAGAGTGGTCAACTGTTTGTTATCATTGAAAGCTCTAAAAAGTTTGCCATCACTGGCTCTAGGCTGATTCTGGACCTCTGGCGCAGGTTTGGAAATTTGATGGCAGATTTCTAAAATGACATCAGGGGAATAACAACTTTGGAAGGGGAATATAATATATACATGTCTGAAGTTCTGTGACAGGTGTGAATTGGAGTTATAAGTATGGCAACTATTGGCATACAGTACATACTTGAAACTATCTGATAGGATGCAATGACCAAGGAATGGAGTATAGATAGGGGAAGGAAAACGAATTGAACCCTGAGGAGCTCTAAAATTAAGAGGCCAGAAAGAAGAGAAACAGCAGCATAGGAGAAATAGTGATAAGAGGGATCAAAAGAAAACTAAGAATACATGATGTCAGGGTAATTTAAAAAGTAGCAGGGACTGATCATTTGTGTAAAGTGACCCTAACAGATTCAGTCAAATAACACTGAAAGTCAACATTCAGTTTATCATGGTGACTTCTTATTTTCTGGTCTTACCTAAACCCTTCCTGCCTAGCTCCTTTTTGTTTGAAATGATATTTGTGCCCATATTTGTCTACCTGAGACAAGGCCTGCAGGAATTATAGGAACTGGAGATCCTTGTCAACAATACGTTATTGCTTTTTGCTAATACTGTGCCTCATATTGCAGTGGAGCACTGTATCTCTCTTAAGATTTAAGAGAGATACAAATTGGAGATTTTGGATAATAAAGATATTATCCAAATAAAGATAATAAAGATTTATCTACTTGGCGGTCGTGAGTTCGATCCCTGGTACCGATAAAAATGAAAAAGACAAAAAAAAAAAAAAAAAGATTTATCTACTCCTGGCTCCAAGCATAAGGATCTGTTCCCTTATCTAGTTCTTGCTTAGTTACAGTTGGCCAGCTCGGATGGACTCAGTAGTTACTGCATGATACAGTGATCTATGCCTGCCTTTGGCCTGAAGGTACCCCAATCTTCCTATGCTATGATCTGCACTCAGTCTACCAAGATAAGGCCTGGGACATGACTGAACTAAGACTCCAGCCACTGTCACCTGTTACTTGAGAAGCAAAAGTTTCAATGAGTAAACCAAAGGATAAATCCAAGAAGCAAGGAAACTTACATTAGTGTCCTCAAAAACATGACAAACCAAAACTGGGTGGGAAGAAAATGCAATGAAGGGTTAATAGACAATTTAAGAGACCATTTTCAACTTTAGTTTATTGTTCTATAAAGAAATACAAGAGATATTTTGATATCCCACATAAATTTTTGCTAGTTATTAAATATCTTCAAGGTTACCTACTGAGACAACCTGTTGCCTACTTAAAGACAGAACTCAATTCACGTATCCATGAGCTAGCATGCAAGATGCTAGAGAGTCTGAGCCTTATGAGCCATCTTCTTGCTGTTCCACTGGCTATGGGATTGATGGACTGTGATAAGAATGTGCACACTAAGGTCTTATACCTTAGGATGAGAGTCACAGGCATTTGAACCAAGACCATGCTTGTGTACCTGCTAAAGAAGCAAGAAATTCTCCAGGAAATTTAAGATGGGTGGTGATGTTTTCTTCTTCTTTCCCACATTCCTTTTCAATGCATTCCCTTTCCTTTTGTTCCTTATTTCTATTCACTCTTTTCCCCCAGCATCCATCTCTTTTTTATGATTGACTCTTATTTTTCTATCATTTTCTCCTTAAAATTAAAATCCACAACTCTCCAAAAGAAATTCCTTGTGATACGTTATTTATTGCTGTTCACTCTTCTTTGATGGTGTAGTGATTGAACACAGTACCTTGCACTTGCTAGTAAGTGCTTTACTATTAAACTGCACTCCCATCCTCATTCTTTCCTCCTCCTCCTTTTCCTCTTCCTTTTCTGCCTCTTTTCCCTCTTCTCCCTTTTCTCCCTGTTCCTCCCACTCTTGCTCTTCTCTACACTAGACCTTCCCAGTGAGCTGCATCCCTGTCTTTTTAAAATATTTTTGAAACAGAGTCTCACCCAGTTGCCCTTGGCTGGACTCCAGCTTGCAGTCTTCCTTCCTCAACCTCCCAAGAGAGCTGGGATTACAGACCTGCACCTCCATGTCCAGCTATCATTCTTTCCTATGTATTCATCTTATATTTTAATCTATTGTTTATCCCTGTTTCGCCCATTGTAGCTTCCCTTTTAAAATTTTGCCTATTAGCTCAATATTTCCCTTCTTTCCCCTTGATTTTTGTAGATTGGAAACTTTTGGGGAAGCCTCTCTGGGCCAGCTGCTGGATATTCAAGCTAGTGATACCTATTGTGATGGATAAATTAAAACTTGATCTTGTCACCTAAAGATGAACTCTTTACTTTTTCTTTGATACACAAAAAGATAATGGACTTGAGGTCACTGTCAATTAAGCATTCATACCTTTGCAGGAACATGAAGAAAAGGGCAGAGAGCTTAGTATGTATGGGGTGATGTATGGCATATGCTTGGGGACAGCCTCATTAAGGCATAGCCAAAAGGAGCAAGGTATATAAAATGGTGCGAATGGGTACAGCTAAGTGGGAGGATGTTAGGCATAGAAAGTAGCTTTCCTGGGGCTGGGGATTTAGCTCAGCAGCATAAGCGCCTGCCTTGCAAGCAGGCAGTTGTGAGTTCAACCCCTGGTACCGATCAAAACGAAAAAGACAAAAAAAAAAACAAAACAGAAAGTAGCTTTCCTGACAAGGATCACCCCACAAGTGCTAAGGTCTTACTTCTTTAAGTGATGGAAGCTGGATAAATGAACATTTTTAAATCATAAAGTCTTAGTCCCCTGTATCTATGACAGTTTACCAAATGAGATATAAGATCTCACTTAAAACCTTTATGCTTTTCTCAATTATTTTTCTTTTAATGTCTCAGCACAGAAAGATGGAATTAAAAAACGTTAGCTCTATGATTGTTCCTTCAGGGAATTCAAGTGAAAAAAGAAAGGTCAAGAAATCAGGGCCAGCTGACATAAAATGTTTGGCTTGGAACCAGACCTGCCACTAACTACTTTCACCTCAGTTGAACCCCAGGATGATGCTGAAACAAAGCAGAGTATATTGGAGGCTACAAAAGCCAAGGAGATCACAGAAGCCTTAGAAATCACAGAGGGTACAGAGATTACAGATCAATGTACCGTGAGAGATGTTAGAGAAGTGATCCCTAAGCTGGAAAGTCAAAAACACATTAAAAGCTTTTGGAAAAGGGCAGGAAAACAGTCAGTGGTGGCCAATTAGGGCCAGGAAGAGAAACCAGAAGCCAATCTGCCCTTCCTGTGAGGCAGGCAGTGAGTAGCCTAGGAGACAAGAACACCCCCCGCCCCCAATAACCAACCAGCTGATTCAGAGGACCACAGACTGATAGCAACTGAGGTACAAAAACAACTTAATGCTTATATCGTTTTATTGTCTGAGCATTTATTTGGAGTATAACAATATGCAATATAGCAACTATAGGAGATTTCTGTCTTGTTTTTGAAATCCAATATTGTCCTGTTTTGTTTTCTTCAATGTTCTGTTTTGATTTCGTTTTATTGTTCTTTTTTATTTTATTAAGTCCAATGGTATGGGCAGCAATTTTGAAGATAACAAGAGGCATTATGGTAAATGATAGAGTATTTTTGGCACTCAATCTGAAGTGGTGCAGAGAAAATGAGAGCAATAAGATGGAGACAAAGGAGGAGGCCTTTAATGAGAGTATGGGAAAGTTTCATGGGGTGCAGTGGCTCTCAACAAGAACAAAGAAGTAGGACTATTACAGTTTTGCCTGGGGGGAGGAGTTTGGAGGTGGGCAAAATGACATATCAACTGCTGATTTAAAGGAGCATCTGCCTGTGTAAAACAGGAAACATTTATTGGAGGCTGGGGGTCGAGGGTTGGGTGGTTGTGGAGTCTTGAGATTGGTGAGGGCTCAGGGAATCCAGGCTCAAAAAAGGAGTGGGAGATTTATCTCTGGAATAAGAAGTAGAACATAGAAGTTACTCTTGGAGAGATAAGTTGTTTCTCTGGGTCTGGTACCAAACTGAGCAGACGTCCTGTTACAGAGAGCTAAGCCCCAGGCTAGCAGAACTTATCAGTAACCATTGTTGATTTCCTATTATCCTATTTTGAAATCTTGTATCACTTTCAGTAGTTTTTTTTATTGTCTTTATTCTGTTTTATTTTGTTTGGTTTTAATCGCTTTTTTAAAAAAAGGGTAGAAAAGCGGGGGCAAAGAATAGCAGCTAAGAAGTGGGAAGAGAAAAGGGTTTCAAAGAGTATTTCAGAGGTGACTACAGAAGAGCCCAAAGGAAAAAAAAATAAAGAACTCAGACAGGTTTCTGAACCAGAAAAAGATGCAAAGAAGAAACATGCAAAGAGCAGTTTAGCTAGGAGCCCTGGACATGTATCTAGACCAGACATTAGGTCTTGGCAGGATGATATCTGTCAACTTGTCACCTCAAGGATAGTGAGCACCTCTCTAGGAATACTAAGGGATCTGGGTAAAGAACTGGTAGATCTGGCTCAGGTTGTGCTTGCTGATTGACAGCCCAGCCAGGAACTCTTCAAACAGATCTGTCCCCTTTTACAGGACTCAAGCCCATTTCATCAAAATTACACGATGAAGAAGTGGGAGAGCCACCTGTCGAAACAGAAAATGGGGGCTGTCAATGAAGAAGAGACAGTAGTATTGAGAGAACAACAGGCTAAAAAAGTAATAACAAAATGTAATATTGGAGTTGGGGCTAGAGCTCAGTGGCACAAGCATCTACCTAGCAAGCATAAGGTCCTGAATTCAATCCCTGTACCAAAAGAAACAAACAAACAAACAAAAGGAAACATAAAATTTTCTTCACAAGTCAAGAAAAAATTGCTTTCTTTGAAGATAACCCAGCCTTAGAGAAAAGAAAAAAAATTTTTTTTGGTACCAGAGATCAAATTCATAACCTTGTGCTCACCAGGCTGGCGCTTATGCTGCTGAGCTAAATCCCCAGCCTTAGAGAAAAGAAAATTTAAGAAGGCAGTGAGGAAACTGGATAAGCAAGAAGGGAAAATAGTTGAAGAAGAAACAAAACAAACAAAACCTCAAAAAATGTCAATGTATGAAAAGGAGAAAAGGACCAAGGATAAAAAGAAATGTATCCATCCAAAAGAAAGAATGCCCCAGAAAAAAAGAAATACTTGCTCCCCAGCAAAGGAAATCAACTATGAAAGCAGAAAACAGTCTAAGAAGAAAAGAAAGTAATTTGAAAAAAGAGGAAATCACTTGGAAAAAGAAAGAAAGTAATCTAGAAAGAGGGGAAGCCAAGCCTGGGAAAGAGAAAGTGGAACTGGGAAATGATTGTATAGAATGGTAAGGAAGGCTACCAGGCAGGGAAGAGGGATTGTTATTCCCAGAGAGTAAATAAACTAGGTGAGGAGGAGGAGGCAGCGATCCTGGGCATAGAAGAACAAGTTGGAGAAAGGAAGAAACACAACTGGGGAAAAGAGGAATCTATAGAGGAGGAGGAAAAAGAGGAGAAAGGTGAGGAAGAACTGGGTACATTGTTCCCAGATTATCTGTCCTCAGAAGATGAAGGATTGTCTGAGGAAGACAGAAAACAAGCATCAGACAGGGAAGGTCTGGCAGAGCAAGACAGGGAGTTGGGCCAAGAAATGAAGAGAGGGTTACAAAGAAGAAAAAAAAGGCCCATAAAAAGAAACATTCAAGAAAAGAAAAACAAGTTGGCAAACAGAATGAGCTGAAGAAAAAAGATCAGAAAGAAGAGAAGGAGAAAAAACATTTAGCCCAGAAAAGAAAGAAACTGGACCTCTATATAGAGGAGGATGAAAAGTTTGGGGAAATGAAAAAAGTTGTCACAAGAAGACAAACAGGCCTGGAAAAAGATAAGAAAATCTTGGAAAGAGGACAGAAGGACTTAGAAAGAGAAAATTGAGGACAAGAGACAACAGTCCTGGGCAAAAGAGAAAGGAGACCTAGAAAAGGAGGAAAGGGCTAAAGAAATGAAGAAATGGTCACACAAAGAACAGACCCAGGAAGAAAACCAAGGGACTGGGAAGGAAAGAGTCAGACTTCGGAGGAAAAGGATCGGGCCTGGGAAGAGGAGACTGGTTCAAAAAATAGAAGTTGTTCTATGAGAACAGAGAAGTTGAGAAAATAAAAGAACAGCCTAGAGAAAAAATGATACTGATTCCACCAGAGGACAAAATGATAAAAAAGATAAACTAAGAAAAAGGAGAAAAGGGCTGGGAAAGCAGAGGAAACTGCTGAGATCAAAAAAAATAAAAGTGAACCCCAAAAAAAGAGTCAGAAAGGGAAACAGGTTGAACAACAAGAGCAACAATCAAACAACTGGACTGGGAAAATTTTCCTGACAAGAAGTACAGGCTGGTGAAACAGAGAACTTCCAAGAAAAAGAGAAAGAGGCCAAGGACAAGGGAAAAGGACATTAGAAAACAAACTGACTGAAAAGTTAGTAAATCAGTCAATAAAGAGAGGCATAACGCTAAGAAAGTAAAAGCAAAAGCCAAAGAAGGCATTAGGACAATTAAGAGAAAGAAAAAACCCCAAGAAGAGAGAGAAATTATAAAAAAAGAGAATAAATTTTCCCAGGGAGAGAGGACTTTGGCCCATGACGTTAGGATCTAAGAGACTTACGTTGCTGAAGGTAAGACAATAAGCAACAAGAAAAGAATACAGACAGCAAGGAAACTTGACAGAGAAAAGGAATTAATTCAGAGGAGGAAAAGGTTAGTTCTAGGAGGAAAAAATCGAAATAGTCAACTTTTGAAAATCTTAACTGGGATAATTGAGGAAACACGTTCAGTCACTTTGGGGCAGAGTAACTAAGGAAGGGAGGAGATTTAGGTCAGCAGCATAAGCGCCTGCTTGGCAAACATGGGGTCGAGTTCAATCCCCAGTACAAAAAAAGAATAACTAAGGAAGGGAAATCATCCATTATGGGAAGAAGTGAAATTAAAGGTCACAGGCCACATGAGGAAGTAAGGAGGGAAGAGAAAGAACAGGCTCAGAAAAAGAGAAAACTAAAAGATGTTGGACTGGACACTAAAGAGAAAACACAGACTAATGAAGAGGACTTGGAGGAACCAAAGGTTATTAGAATGCTGGACATGGTGGTGAACACCTGTAATCCCAGCACTGGAGAATCTGATGAGGCAGGAGGACTGTTGCAAGTTTGAGACCAGCCTGAGCTACAAAATGAACTCAAGACCAGACTGAATAGCATAGTGTCTCACCAAAAGAAGAAAAAGAGGAGGACGAGGAGGCTGTTAGAGGAGGTCCAGGACAAGGTTTTATTTGATAAAATCCAAGTAAAGACTATATTAAAGAAAGCCCAGAAGCAAACTCTGTTACAAAACAAAAGCAACTAGTAGAGTTTCTGGAGAAAACTGAGGAGAATGAATCAAAAAAGACCCAACGGAAGTGGTTATTAGAGGCTACCAGACATAAACTTACCTGATACTGTTGCACTCTAGGAAAAAAGTAGCTTCCTTATATGTGTATTATAGCAAACCTGTAACACGGCTTACTGAATGTGTCTTTTTTCCTTTTTCCCTTTGGGTGACCTAATTGATATGTCAATCAATGCTCTTCTCTGTAAAGAATTGTAAAACCTTACCTAATTGATATGTTAACCATTGTTGCCTTCTACAAACAACAAAAGTGATGCTAAAACAAGCTAACAAGGGTTGTTAATCACTGTTAGGCGCTTCTATTCTCCGCTAAAGAGCTAAAGAAAACCAGGATGACCCTCTAATTTACACTTGTTTGAAGTAACTTGCTTGTATGCAGGGAGATTTGCTTATTAGCATAACCCTTTACCTGACCTTGATCCCCCTGCCGAGAAAAAAAGAAAAACATAACCGCCGTTCTGTAAAGCGCCGTACTGCCTCCCCTCTCCCCTTACCTATCTATCTAGGCTAGGCCATAAAGATTTTGGGTTTCTGGTGACCTCTTCCTGACCTGGTGGTGGTCTGTCATAAAATGAGCCTGCTCTATTTTAAGAAGTGCTTAGCTTCAAAGAAATTACAGGAAAATGCTGTGGCTTAACCCTAATGCACCAAAAGGGTTAAGTTCCAATCCTTGTGAAAACTTAAGTTTCAGCTTCTTGTAACTTTCAACCCTTTCCCACCTGTTAGTGTTAACGAGTTGTCCTGAGATAATTAACTTTCTACTTTCTTCTCCAAATGTTATTGCAGATGTGCTATTCTAAGATAATGTTTATCTGCAGGATGGGAGTAACTTGAGAGGCACTTAAGGCTCCCGAGGTTGTCAGAACTAAGTGGACAACTATACAGTTTCCAGATTCGGGTCAACAAGTTTGATGGCTCTGTGGGTTTCTTTGTTTCTCCCCCACCCCCTTTTCATCCAGCCTCTTTTTAAAGCCCTCCCTTCAGTCTCTGGCACGCAGTCTCCAAATTGGCTCCCAGAGACTCATCACCAGGCCTGGCCTAAATAAAGCCTTTGTGTAGGGAGCCGAGGGACAGCCCATTGCTGCCTCCCTGCCTCTCTCTCTCCTATGGGCACTGCGTCTGCCTACATTAATCATAATCCTCTCCTGCTTACAACCTCTTCCTGTCCCACCTCCCGCCCTTGGCCTATAAAAGATGTAATCACTTCTGGAATAAACTGGGGGCTTGATCGGATTCTCTTGACTTGCTTCCATCTCTCTTTGTCTCCCCTATATCTTTATTTAATCCCCATTCCGCCTCCAGGTACACCCCACGGATTGATCCACAGGCAAATTGATCCACAGGCCAGATCACCTTTGCTCCCCAAATTTCAGTCTCTTGCTTCCTTGGATTTTATACTGGGGTCCGAGTTATTACAATACCTGGACTGAGGAAAAAACAGAGGAAAGTCTAAGGAGAAAGAGGAAGAGATACTGCTCAAGAAAAACAGGTATCTTAGGAAAAGAAAAAGTAAGTCCAAGTGAAGAAAAACTGGAGAACTTTGCTAAAAAGCTTAGAGAATGCGTTTGGCTAAAAAAAAAAAAGATTGAGGAAAGAGATGCAGAGTAAGAAGAAAGAGGGCTCAGTAACCTACTTTGACTTCCTATTAACTTGATTTGAAACTCTGTATTGCTCTCACCATCTTGTTTTGACTGATTTTCCTCTATTCTGTTATGCTTGATAGTACCAAGTTTGAAAGTATAGGCAACAACTATGAAGACAATAAGATGCATTGTGACGCCCATTCTGGTTGACTATTATCTTCTTTTGAAGTCCTCTAATGTCTCCAATGTTTTGGTTTTATTGGTCTTATTCTTTACTGTTTTGTTCAATTTATTATAACTGATGATATAGGCAATTCTTTTTAAGATAACAAAAGGCATTATGGTAACCATTGTTGATCACCTTGTATTTTGTTTTTACATTATGTATTATGTCCATCCTTTAGATTTGACTGACTCTGTCCTGGTATGTCACATTGGTTTTACTTTCTTCAAAAAAAAAAAAAGTAATAAGAACTATGGGAGCAATAAAACCCAAAATGTGTAATTGTCATTGTACAAAAGAAAGGAAAAGAAAGTTCTCTAAAAGATATAGCTGCATATATATTTAAGTGTATAAGATACATAACCATATTACTGAGTTTTGT
Source organism: Cavia porcellus (assembly GCF_034190915.1). Taxonomy (NCBI): domain Eukaryota; kingdom Metazoa; phylum Chordata; class Mammalia; order Rodentia; family Caviidae; genus Cavia; species Cavia porcellus. The sequence continues at coordinate 15,703,379 of NW_026947490.1, forward strand.
TGGATCATTGAACAAAACTGTTTGCAGTCTCACTGTTTGAGTCCCCTCTATATGCTTTAATTTTGTAACTTCAACAATTATTTCTAAGATGACAATATGTAATTAACTAGTGACTTCCTACTATTTATTTTTTCTGAAATTCTGTATAACTTGTACCCTTTTTCTGTTTTTTCTCCTTAAATAAAATTTTAAAAAAAAGAAGAAGAAAGAGGGCTCAAACGAAGAGAAAAACCTTATTGGAGAGTGGGAGTGTCTGAGGGAGGGGAAGGAGAGAGGAAGTGGGGGCAGGAAAACGAGACAGAAGTGCATGGATTCAGGAAGTGATGCATTCATCAAAGGAGACTGTTAAAATCAGAGCTTTCAAAAGAAGTGGACTTTTACTGGGTGTTACCCAGAGTTCGTGCAGCTGGGGATGGTCCTTCAGTTTGTCCCAACATATCTGAATATGCTAACTTATTTAAATACTGCCCCCAAAGCGTGCAGCCGGGGCGGACCGCCTCCTTCCCACCTCCAGACAGACTACTGAGATAGAAAGGGAGGTTATTGCTCAGGAAAGGGAGGGTATGGCTAGAAAAGAAAAAGGGTTTTTAAGAAAAGGCAGTCACTTGATGGAGAGATAGACTACTCCAGACTTAAAAAGAAGCTCTGGATCGTTAAGCTGGAAGCTGCCGCGCTTAACTGTCCAAGACACCGGAAGCCGCGTCAGCGCTGCTCAACCCGCACCAAATCCGTGCGCGGCTCCCTCTGGGGAACGTAGTTCAGCCGACACCGCGCTGGAGCGGTTGGCGCCTGAGATTGTCTCATTCTCGAATCGCACTTGGGAGTCCCCCAGAGCTCCTTCATAAAGTCTGCCCAGCGATTCCGAGCTGAGTTTATTATCATTATGTGCGGTACTGGGGGTTGAAACCAGCCCCTTTGCACTGAACCACATACCCAGCCTTTTTCTAAAAATAAAAGTTTATTTTTTATTTATTTTGAGGTGTCTTGCTTAGTTGCTAAGTCGCCCCGGCTAGGCTCGAATTTGCGATCTTGCTGCCTCAGCCTCCCAGAGCGCAGGGATTACAAGGCATTCAGTTTATGGCGTCCCTCAACACCGCTGTCCTCGCGCAGGGGCAAACACAGTTGTAATGTTTCACCTGAGCCCTCAGATTGGGTCAGTGTACACTCGGGCCGCGACAGACAGTCCTCGAAGGTCTGGTGGAGGAAAGTTCCCGGGAAGAGCAGACTTGAGCCACTGGCCCCTCTGGGAAATGTAGTCCACAGGCCCAAGGCGGAGGACGCGCAGACACCCGTTGGTTCTGCTGGGTTCCGAGCCAAAGCTGGCAGAGACCTCTGGGAGTGCAGCGCACTCGAGCAGTGCGCAGGCGCAGGCTCGCGGCTGTCCTCTTTGTCTGCTGGTGAGTTAGGGTTCCCCTCCTGGGGACCTGGCTTTCTGCGTCTACAACCTGACCGGGGCGTCTCTCGGGGCCTGCGAAGGGGCTGAGGAGGCCCAAGGGCTTGGAATCGCCTCCTGGGACTCGCAGAGCACAGAGGTTGTGTATGTGGGGGCAGGGGACGGGAGGAAGCGGGTGGGTTTCCGAGTGGATGGCCCGGGTGTGTTTGGGATGGCAGTTAGTGAGAAACTGGATCCAAGTTTGTGAGAAACTGGTTCCAAGTTCGTGAGGCGGTGATTTGTGCCGTGGTAAACTCGGATCCTCAGTTTTCTCATTTCTAAAAACAATAAAGATGTATTTTCCTGGAAAATACAAACGGTGTAAGGCTAAGGAATTGAAAGGATAAGTAATTTGAAAATGGATTTATATATAGGAAGCAGACCTATTTTGGAATTAATAAAAGGAAATAATCCAGACCCATCCCCGCCCCTCTTCCACCCTTTAAAAGGGAAAAATGTTTCCGAAAAACTTGTTATTGGATGCCTAAACTTAATACTTTGGAGGAACTTTAGTTGGGCTGCTTTAAGACACTCAGAATTAAGGCATTGCTTTAAGGGGTAGTTTCACTAGTGCACACAGCAGTTTTAGGTGCAGAAACATCAAGAAACCTATTTAAGACTCCTTAATTTGTCAAGATAGGAGAGTCCGAGTCCTAATTTGGTACCGGGAATTGAACTCGGGACCTTGCGCTTATCAGGCAGGCGCTTAGGCCACTGAGGCTAAATCCTCGGCCCTGAGTCCTAATTTGACCATTGTTTTCCATACCCAGAGTCCTTTCATAATGTAGTGAAACAGTGTTCTAACCATAGACATTCTTTATCTTCTGAATATTTTGTCACATTTACTGTTAACATATTTTTCAGTAAGATAAAAAATTAAAGTGCCAAGATATAGAAATTCTAATGGAAATAAAAGTGTTGATGCAAAAATGGTAAAACTTACGAAGGAGGTAGACTTGTGCTTGGCCTTGTGGTACCATCCTAGGTTTCTGGCCTTGGTTATCTTTTTAGCCTGAAGTCCTCCATTAGCAACAACATTCCACTGTTTTGGTTTCATTTGACACAGATACCTAACAAATGTTAATTTTTATTGAAGGCATGTTCCAAACTCCTAATCTATACTCCTGATGTCTAACGGATGGACAGCTCCAACTGGAGGTTACACAAAAACTTCAAATTCATCATACTGAAAATGTTATACTTTTTTTTTACAATCTCCTTCCATTTCCCCATTCTGTGGTCCCTTTTCCAGCAATTCTTAGCATTGTCTATCCAAGTTCTAAGGCTCCTACATGTAAGTGAAAAGCCTTTGAGTTAAGTTTGACCATTTCATCTGTCATACTATGTTATAAACTGAAAACCAAGGTTTCTTTATGTTATGGAATATGTTTGCTGAATCAGAAAATGTACATATAATTATGGGACACTTGTTACATTTAATTTTTCCTAGAATAACCTAACCTAGGTAAGATATTCCTTGATTTTTCAAGAGCTCTGAGTATCATCAATAATTTTGCATATATTTTGTCTGTATTGCTGAATGTTGGTGATTTCACATTTATAAGAAAAATGTGGGGGAAAAAACAATACTCAAATATTTGACTTCAATTTAAAGCAAGGCCACAAATGTTACCTGCTCACAGAAATCTGTTGCAATGGTGATTCTGGAGAACTCTTGATACCTTAGTCTCATAGTTTCTTGGTGTAACCTAAATTCTGAAAATGAAGTATTGTTTCTTATGTCTGATATATGTGGTGCTTTTAAATGCTATAACAGCTCCATTTGCTTACATGTGTGCATTCACACAAGGCTCATCTTGCATATTTCACAGGCCAGTTTCGTGGGCATCTCTAGAAGCTGCACTTTCCATACTCCTTAAAATCTTTGAGGTCTAAGGACGTGGCCTAATTTTGGGATGCTGCTCAGACTCTCAACCATCACATCTAAGTCCTGTGTTATTCTTCTGTTCACAAGTTTAAAGTCACCAATTCAAACACGAAAAGCAATGGATGACTGAGAAAAAAATACAAAGTTTTTTCCAGGTAAGTGTGGACCTGGCAGGTATGAGTAGGATAAAAACTCATTACTGTTAGTCTGAGAATGAGGAGTAACTAAAAAAATTTTTTTTGAGATTTTTTTTTTTATTAGCCCATGTCTTTTGAAGTAGCAGTTGCTGGGAATTCTTTAGATACCTAAATGACATCTCCAGATACATTTTTAAAATTTTAATTTTAAAAAGAATAAAACAAAGCAGAATAAAGCCAATCAAAACAAAACAGTGAAAGTGGTACAGATAATAGGAAATCTATAATAGCTACCATAAAATCTCTTGTTATTTTCACAGTAGTTGTCCATACCATCAGACATAGTAAAATCAAATAAAACAAAATAAAACCAATCAAAACAGAACATTAAATAAAATAAAACAATAAATTGAAACAAAACTAAACAGAACAATACTGGATTTCAAAAACAAGACAGAAGAAAATCTCTCATATTTGCTGTATTACATACTGTTCTCATAGGTGCTCAGACTACTGGCCTTAGGCCTGCAAAGTTAATCAAACAATACAAGCATTTAATTGTTTTTCTACCTCATTTGCTATCAACTCAGCCTGTTTTCTGAATCAACCAGTTGCTTGGTGGGGCTCGGGGCAGCCCTTGATTCTCAGCCCCTGTATCAGTTGGCTCACAGGAGAGGCCATCTGGCTTCTGTTTTCCTGGGAAGATTTTCTCAGATTCTAGAAAATCGTTTGCCCCTCTAAACCTCCATTTGGATGCTGGCCTCTCTCATTTGCAGCCTTAGTTTTTGTAGGTTTTTTCTCATTTTATTTTTCCAACGTTCGCCATTTTTTTTGCCTCTAGCTGATTCCCTTACGTAAACATTCATGACCTATAATCTTTGAAAAACTAGTATGTAGATTTTTTTTCCTTGCATGACTTTTCCTTCTTTTCATTGTTAATATACTTTAGCATTGAATTTTATTCCATTAATCTTACTTCCAATTGTTTTCTTATTAATGGCTCTCACAGTTTATTACCTCCTAGTTAAAAATATTTTCTTTGTTAGTATATGTTTGCAGTACATAATTCCTTTTTTTTGTTGTTGTTGTTGTTGTCTTTTGAGACAGGGTCTCACTTCAGGCTGGCCTTGAACTTAACTTTGTTGCAATAATTCTCCTGCCTCAGCCATGTGAGTGCCGGGATCATAGGCACATACCACCATGCCCAGCATTTGGTTTTTTTTTTTGTACCTGGAATCAGACTCAGGACCTGTGTCTGCCAGGCAGGCACCGTGCCCCTGAGTCATAACCCTGGCCTGATATATAATGTTTCCATTTCTTGTGTATGTGAAGTTGGTACTGGTACACATTTTAATTCTTGTTTTCAATCTCTCCGCATCCCTCACTCCATTTCTTGACCCCTTTCCCATTTGAGATATATGTATCTCCATACTTCCTTTTATTTTGCTCTTCATTTATAATTTGGGTTTTTCATATGAGCTTGTTTGGAGGTTCTAGCAGGGGAGCACAGCTACTCGTATATGTTTGACTGAGGAATGGTCTTCTATCAGGAGTGGTCATCCTCTTTGACCAACCATACAGTTTAGGAGGGATATATATGGATTGTTGAGGGAGGAAGGGGACATCTGCTGGACTAGCCGAATCAATCCTGGTGATCAGTGTGGTGAGATGTCATAGCCAGATCACCCTCACATCCTTTCATATATGAAACCATCAAAATTTAAGTTTAAATGTATCTGAGTTTACTTAACATATGGTCTCAATGTACCTCTATTTTCCTACAAATAATTCAAATTTATCTTTCTTTATGCTAGAGTAGTACTTGATTCTGTACATATACCACATTTTCTTTGTCCATTCATCTGTTGATGTATATATAGGCTGCTTTGAAAATTTTAACTGTTTTGAATTGTACTGCTATAGACATGGGCATGCATGTATGTATCACTGTAATACCATGTCTTTAAAATTTTTGAGAACATACCTAGAAAGGGAATAGCTGAGTCCAATAGAATTTCTAGTTTTAGTCTTTTGAGGAATCTCCATACTGATTTCCATACAAATTTATGATCTCACCAATAATGTAGAAGGGATCCTTTTCCAAGCAACCTCACCAGTACATATCACTGGCCATCAAAGAAAAGCAAGTCAGGGGCCAGGGGTATAGCTCAGTGGCATAGTGCCTACCTGGCAAGCATGAGGTCATGAGTTTGATTCTCAGTACCAAAAAAAAAAAAAAAAAAAAAAAAAAAAGAAAAGCAAATTAAAACAACACTGAGATTCCATCTTACCCAGACTTGTACAGCTGGGATTCTGTTCAGAAAGTCCTTGCTTATGCCCATGACTTCAAGAGTTTTACCTACTTTGTCTTTCAGCAGGCTGAGTGTTTCTGTTTTAACAGTTAGTCCTTTTATCCATTTTTATTTTATGGTGTATGTTGAGAGATGTGGGTCTACATTCAATCTTACGCACATAGAAAACCAGTTTTTGTTTTAAAGAGAGTATGTTTCCTTTGGTGAATGTTTTTGGTTCCTTTGCAAAAGATCAAATAGTCAAATTTGGGGTTGTTTCTGCATCCTCTGTACTTCCTATTTCTAATAGTATTACACAGACCTCAAAATTACTACTAACTTTGTACTAGTTCATTTTTATTACTTTTAAGAATAATTATTCTTGGAGGCTGGGGATTTAGCTCAGTGGCATAAGGGCCTGCCTGGCAAGCGTGAATTTGATCCCCAGTTCAAAAAAATTATATATATATATATATATATATATATATACACACACACACACACACTCACACACACACACACATATATTCCCAAAGTTAGTACATGTACTTGATAGAAAATTAAGATAGTGTGTGTAATTTTTTGCCTTCAGTTTTTATTTTTATTTCTGGTCTCCAAAGTAGTCATTATTAACAGTAACATAAGTGCTTTTAAATATTTTCATGAGAATACAAGGCTTTCAAGTACAGTAGTATGATTGATTATGACAATATTACTGTACCTGCTTTACTGAGAATTGTTATAAAGAAATAAAAGCAAGTATCAAGACTAGATTAAATAATCTGGGCCAGTTATAATAGGGTTTAGATCTTGGTGATACATATGAGGATATGAACCAGATTCTGGGTTTATTCCGAAGATAAAGCCAGTAAGATATGAAGATGTAATGGGTATTTGATCTGAGAGGAAGAGAAGTGTTGCTTGAGCAAGTGGGAAAATGAGGTTGCTATTTAGAGAAGAGGCCAGGGATACAGCTCAGTGGCACAGCACCGCCTGTCAAGCACGAGGCTGTGAGTTCAATCTCCGGTACCAAAAGAGAGAGAGAGAGAGAAGTATTTGAGGGAGTTGGTTTGGGAGACAGACCAAGAGTTTAGTTTGGGCCGGGGTCAACTAGATCCCTATTAGACATCCAAATAAAGATGTTGAGTAGCTAGTTGAATGTGTCAGTCAGAGCCAGACTGGTGATTAACATTTGTTAGGCGTCACAGTAAATAATATGTAAAGCAGTGGGACAGGACTAATGAATGTGCTAATCATGTGAAGCTAAATGACTATAATAAACCTTAAAATGTGCCATTTTAAGGAATGTAGGAATTGATTACCTAACATATAGGGTGAATAGTCCACATTTGCATGATGTATTCATTAGCTTTCCTGTTGCTAGGACAAAATACTTAGCACCTGCAACTTGAGATTTATTTTGCTTTACTGTTTCAAGGGGTTCAGGCCATCAGCTTCTTCACTGCAGAAATGGCATGGCAGAGACACCTGACAGGAAAGCTGGTCAACCCATGACAGCCATGAAGAATAGAGAGAGCAGGAGCCAGAGAGAGATAAACCCTTCAAAGGGACCTGCCCTCCCAACTGGGCCCTATTTTGTAACAACACATTCACAAATTAACTCATCAATGGACTAACCTAGTGATGTGTAATTATAGTGCCCCATAATCCAATTACATTCTTTTTAGAAGTGGTTCTGAACATTTGAGGTTTTTGGAAATCATTTTAGGTATAAACTATAACACATAGTAACTTTGGTGTTTCTGGTCAACTAATTGAGATTAAAGCTGATTCAAGAAAGTATCTCAGTTTCTGGCCAGACGGAAGAGAGGTGAGTCACTAAGACAAAGGGTCAGTAAACTTTCTATAAAAGACTAGATAGTATCTTAGAGGTCACAAAATCTCATAACTGGTCAGCTCACGTGTATTAGTATTTTGAAAATATTTTTCAGCCACAAGATAAATGCTATTGAAAGAACCATTTTGCTTGGTATCTAGTTGATGTTGCCTAGTTCAGTATTGTCATTTTCAGGATGAAAAAATCTGTTCTAATAAATATGTATAAAGGATATTAATGTAATACCTATAAAAATATGAGGTACTTTAACTGTGAAAGAATATTTTTTCTCTTACGAACATAATACCTTTAAGTCCTGATTGTTGTGTATCATATTTCCCCCAGTTTAAGGAACTTTCAAAATAAGTAACTAGAGAACTGAGGAAGTAGCTCAGTAGTAGAGTTCTAACCTTGCATGCAAAGGCCCTGGGTTCAATCTCCAATACCACACACACAAAAAGTAACTAGAAGCTGGGCATGGCAGTGTGTGCCTGAAATCCCAACACTCCACAGGCTGAGGCAAGAGGAACGTTGCAAGTTCGAGACTGGCCTAACTACAAAGCGAGCCCAGGGATGGCCTGAACTGCATAGCAAGACCCTGTCTCAAAGACACACACACACACACACACACACACACACACACACACACACAGTAAATAGAAATTTTTAAGTAAATCATAATACTGTAATTTTTTTTTTTTTTTTGGTACTAGGGATCGAACTCACAACCTTGTGCTCACCAGGTAGGCGCTTACACCACTGAGCTAAATCTCCAGCCCAATACTATCATTTATTAAAAATTAAGTAAAATTCATATATTAACCTGTGTCTTAGACTAATCATTAATGAAATACTTGTCTCAAATTTTTTGTTTATTTTTCTGTTCTTTAGGTTTTAGTTTTTGTTTCTTTGTTTTTTGTCTTTTTCAGATAGGGTCTTACTATATGGTTCAGGCTGGCTTTGGGCTCCCTTTGTAGCCCAGGCCAGTCTCAAACTTGCATTGTTCCTCTTGCCTCATCATCTGAATGCTGGGATTACAGGAATGCGCCACCACGCCCAGCTAGGTTTTAGTTTTTATAGGTTATACTTGCCTGGGTTCATGTTTATTTCCATGAAATCAAATAAGTCTATAACCATATTTTTAATCTCTGGTTATTTGCAAATGAATCTTGCTTTTATTATTTAAAGTGCTTAGTTATTATTTCTTTTTCTTTTTTTTTTTTTTTGGTATGGGGGATTGAACTCATGATCTTGGGCTTGCCAGGCAGGCGCTTAATGCCGCTGAGCTAAATCCCCGGCTTAGTTATTTTTTTAAATTGTTAAATTATTAAATTAAATACTGATAGAAATCATAAAGAAAATATATATATGATTCTCTAATTTATAAAATTATAAAAATCCAGAATAATAGAGACAAATGAAACAATGCACATGGTACTTGGGTTATCACTGCCGTAACTAACAAACTTAAAGCAACCTGCACCCAGTACACCACTGCAGAGATGGTATCCTAGTGGCTGCTTCTGAGTCTCAGTATCAGTCATGTTGGCAGACACAATGAAATTCCTCACAAGCCAAAGAATACTAAATAAACTCATCATGAAGTTGAAATCTTAAAAAAAATTATGTAAACATTTATAGTAAAAGTTCCTTCTGTTTTTTCAAACATGTTCCATACCGATACACTTTATTTTCATAAGTAGTATTTCTGAATACTCTGAACTTTATTTTAATCTCTTTGGCTAAAGGATTTGTAAAAACCAGATTTTGAAATTTACTAATAAGTGAGAAGTTTTTTGTTTTTTAATTTCTGTTATTTCTTTTGGTCAGGGTATTTGTCCTTGGCTACTTTGTAGAATAGGCTTAATGTATGACCTGATTTTGAGAATGTTTTTTGAACATTGACAAATATTATTATCTGTTTTCAAGATCCAAAATAAACAGGTGAGCTCTTTATTATAGCTAGTATGTCAAACCCTAAGGAAATGACTACTTCTGTGAGGTGTCTTCCAGGTATAGACAGCTGGGTTTTGAGTCCATTGCAAGATCCTACGTCTTTAATTTGTTGGGGATGAGAAGTTGCTGTCTGCTTGGCCCAACCCCTGGTTCTTTGGTACTGGCCCACAGTATTTTCTAGGACTCTTAGTCAATCTCATCCTTAGAATACCAGGAAGAACAGCTGGTTAGAACAGTTATATCACTTTGGATAAAGTGGTATAGTCGGCAATAACAATAGTGTCAAATGCAGCCTAGTAAATAATAAACTCAAGTAACGATTAATTTGCCACCTTTAACCATATAAACTAGATTTGTGGTCATATAGCACAATCTAAAGCAAACCAGAAAATTATATGCAGTAAGTCCTCAATATGTCAATTGTATATTCAGGGCAGAAAATTTAAAGAGGGTTAGGGAAAAAAATGGAGAAATAGTAAAAAGATAAAGAGATTAGAAGCAAGGCTGGAAGACACAGAATAACACAAACTTTGAGAAACTGCAAAAGATAGGTACAAAAGATAGGAGGGAAAGGAAGAACAGAACAACCACCACAAACAGGCTAGAAACTATTCACACTCAAAAACGAGATCAAACAATGAAAGAGAAAAAAAAGGAAAAAAGCTCACTTCTTTGTGTCCGGTGTCACTGTTAGACAATCTGTGGAGACAGTTTAGATCTGTTTGATTTATTCCAGCATGCCTGCACCTTTATTTCCACTGAAGTTCAAGCTGGTTTCTGGCTGTAAGGCTGGAAGCAGACCTGTGTAGCCTACAGCTGTCAGTACACTCTGTGGGCTTGAGCTCAGCTAAGAGTCACTAGACAGACCCAGCAATTATTCTGAGTTGTGAGCTCAGTGGGCCCCTCTCCAAGATAGCTCCTGACCAATCACCTTCTCCTGAAGGTCAACAGGGCCAGCAGCACTAACTGCCAGCTATTGTAGGCCTTCATTTCCACTGCTCCATCTCAAGTGGAAGCCTCTGGTTTTCCCAGTGGTCACCATGTCCACAGGTATAAATCGCTCCTCCCAAGTAGTGAGTCCCACCTCAAAAAGAAGGGTCTGCCAGCTATCTCTTCATTTTAGTTTCTCATTACTCGCCTTGTAGGCTGGTACTGGGGGTTGAACTCACAAGCTTGTGTTTGCCAGGCAGGCGTTTGTGCTGCTGAGCTAAACTCCCCTGGCCCTGTAGGCTCCAGTTCTCGCTTCAGATTCTTCCTCGGTCCAGGGAACCCACTTCCCTCCTTGTCTTCCTCATCTTGCTTTATTCCTATATCTGGATGGCAACCTTCAGAGAGGCTTTCTCTACTGCATAACAGCCTGCCATCTTCCTGAAAGTCCAGAGAGCTAAGAGCTCTTTATTATAAATTAGCTGTGGTTTTTGTTGTTGTTGTTGTTTGTTTGTTTTTTAAATACAGAATCTGTATTATCTAGTCTGACCTTGAACTCACTGTGTAGCTCACGCCATCCTTGGTCTTGCAGTCATCCTACCTCAGGTCTCCTGAGTGCTAGGATTGTAAGAATGCTCTATTTTTATTTTTTATGTATTCTAGGATTTTATAGATAAAATTTCATAGGCTGAGAGAAGTTGTTTTCTGTCACTAATATATTGCTGTATCTTGGCTTTCTCCAATTTATATATTTTTGCTTATCTCCTTTTTTTAAAAAAAGATTTCAAATATTTATTGTTGATCCATTGTAATTGCTAGTATTGAAAAGTAACCTGGGCTGGGGATTTAGCTCAGTGGCATAAGCACCTGCCTGGCAAGTGCGAGGTCGTGAGTTCGATCCCCGGTACCAAAAAAAAAAAAAAAAAAAAAAAAGTATCCTGAGACCTCCAATGGGTAAATGTGCTGCAGCTTGTATGCAATCACATGCAATTCCTTATAGTCCCAGCTTGGTCTTCCTTCAGTGTCTTCTCTTGGAATTGTACATGATTTTATTACCAGTCTTCATCCGAGTCCATTAAGGAATGGGGCGGTTCTGCTTTTGCTTCTTGGCCAAGAATTGTTTGATTCTGAAAGGTTTGTGAGAACACATGGTTTGACTTGGAGGCAAGAGCATGCACTCAGTGGTGGACTAGGGCAGAAGAGGGGATCTCTTTTATCCTATCGTACCTAATTTCAGCATTTCTAATGCATTTTGTTTTTCATGCATTTTTTGTGTTAGAGTATAGGTGGGTCTTACTGAATCAGTGATTGCTAAACTTAGGTATTCATCAAAATCATGTTAAATACAGATTGTTGGGACCCCACCTTAAAATTTTCTGATTCAAGGGGCTTGAGAATTTGGTGTATGAGTTTATGCTTATCATAATTCTTTTAATAGTTATAGTTACTCTAATTTTATTTATTGGCATAAACAGTTTGGTTGGCATTGAATCTTTTTGTCGTTGCCTCTTGTGTGCTAGGCAGGGAGTCTACTGTTGAGCTATATTCCTAGCCTGATTCTTTTGTTTCATGTCATGAATTATATTTTTGTATTTTACCTCATCTTTTATTTTTCCTTTTAATTTTTATAGGGTCTTTGATTTTCTTGTTTTGGATGCCTTCTAAAAATTTGGAAACCTTATATTTTCTTTCTTCTCTGGGTTACCTTTTTAACTTTTTAGTCTTCATTCTTGATTTCTTTAGGTCGTATCTATATATTCCTATGTTTAATCAGTGTGTCTTATTTTGTGAAATATCTGTTCTAGTTGTTCTTCCCATTTTAAAAACTAGATTAGTAGGTAGGCATAGTGGACCATGCCTATAATCCCAGTACTCAGGAGAGTGAGGCAGGAAGAATGCTACGAATTTGAGGTCAACCTAGGAGCTTATACTATAAAGATTGTCTCAAAAAGAACAAAACAGAATTAGTTCTTTTTATTATTGAATTTAAAGAGTTGTTTGTATGTGTGTATATTTAGAGATATAAGCCCTTTATCAATTTATCCTGGTTTATCAGCTTATCCTGCTTTGTGATTTGCCTTTTTGTTTTCTTTTTTTTGTTGTTTTGTTTTTTTTGTTTGTTTGGTACCAGGGATCAAACTCATGACCTTGTGCTTGTCAGGCAGATGCTTACACCACTGAGCTAAGTCCCTGGTCCCCTTTTTGTTTTCTTAAGTGTGTAATTGAGGGACATTAATTTTACTTTAGATAGTGTACTTCACTGTTTTTCTTTTATATTAATGGTTTTAGTGTTTTATGTCTATACTTCATTTTGAGTTAATTTGTATGGTATGTAAATGGACACAGGCATATTTTTCTCTAATTATGGAAATTACAGTATTGCTGTGAGATCTTGCAATAATTTATAAGAAAATGAAGATAAAATGTTGAGAGAGAAGGATCAAGATAATGTTGAAAGTCTCTAGCTAGTGGATAGAAAGTAAATGTTTTAGAGAGAGAGCAAGGAAAGGACTCTTCATAGGAGCAGAGTTTAACATCAGTCTGTATCAGGCAAAATAAAATCAGATGAATAAATGAAAACATGACTTGATAGAAGTAACAGTTTTCATACCCAGAAAAGATAAAATAAAATACTAGAGTAAATCATAATTAGAAACAAAAGGATTGGATTTTTTTGAAATATATGTAATGCATATTATATATATTTATTATATATAAATATTTGTATAAATTTGTCCACACATTAATAAAATTTCAAAAGTATGCCTCTAAAATATTCAGCCCTAGTTTCTCAGGCTAAATAAAAAGTATAAATACACATAACTTCCACAGGTATGTATAACTAACTTTCTTTTTGGTACTGGAGTTTAACCTAGATGCTTGCAGATGGGTTTTAGGCAAACACTCTATCACTTATGGTGATAACTAATTTAATAAAATCAGCAATTTAACTTGTATTAGGATGTAGTACATGTATATATATATATATATATTTAGCTCACATGAGACTCAATCATAACTTGATTTAAAAAGCACTATCTCTAGTTGGACAGTTATAGATGAGTTCAAGTGAAAAGACCAAGTCTTTAAGGCTTATACTGTAGGTATAATGAGTAGGATCTTTTAAATGTCAAATAGGATTATAGTTGGTACTCAATGTGTACAGGTTCCAGATCAGTGGATTGAACCCATCTAATACTGAAAATATTTGGGAAAAAAATTGCATCTTTAGTGAACATGTACAGAGTTTTTCTGTTTGTTACTTCTCTTAAACAATACAGTACAGCAACTAAATAGCATTTATTAGAGTGTTAGGTATTATATGTAATCTATAGATGATTTGAAGTATATGAGAGGACATGCATAGGTTGTATGCAGATAGGGCATTCTGTGCAAGGCACTTGAGCATCCATAGGTCTTGCTATCCTCAGGAATACTGGAACCAGTCTCCTGTGGATACCAAAGGAAGACTGTACAGTTATGCTTGCTCTTCTTTCCTCATCCTTAATTCTTACTCCATGTAGACAACCATCTGCAGCTCACTTGATTGTCTGTTGGTATTTATTTGTATATTTTACAAGCTATTTCACCTACTTTTTGATTTACTGATGTTACACATTACCAGACTGTTATGAAAGACATAGTTCAGGAATATTATAACCAGCACCCATACTTCCTATCTTTCTGCAACTTAATATAAGTTCCACTGCTGATTTTATTAAGGTTGTTGTCATCATAAGTGATACAGTGTTTGCTTACTATATATCTGCAAGCATCTAAGTTAAATCCCCAGTACCAAAAAAGAAAGTTAGTTACATACCTGCAGAAGTTACTCATATTTTTGTTTTTTATTTAGCCTGAGAGACGAGGGTTGAATAATTTATTTTAGTAGCATACGTCTGATATTTTATTAATGTATAGAGAAATTTACAGTTATTAATGATGCTGATGATAATGACAAGCTCATTTATTGGATTATTACTATATACCAGGCGGCAAAATATTTACACTTGTTAATTTTTTTAATAATGATTTTTTCATATTCTCTTTTAGAAGAAGGTTGGCCAGTTCATAAGCAGACCAGGAAGCAACATTAAAGACTCACGAGTCACTTTCTCTGAAAATACAGGCTGAGGAAATACTCCGAAAACCTAGGAAACGGGAATTTCCTCTGAACATTTGACTGACAATGCAGTGAGATTCACTGATTTCAGGACTATACTTCAGTGTATGGAACTCAGTTTAAGAGAGTTTGAAACACAATTTATACTTACATATAACTGTGTAAGAAAGACACTTTTAGATAGAGAATGTTGTATTATCCTTTTATGTAATCACTGCATCTCAGAATACTCAATGTAAGAAAAATCTTCTATCATAATTCAACCTCCTTACCATACCTGAGAATTAATATTGAAAGGAAACTATATGACTTAAGTGAATGTTGGAAAGTTGTCATCCTTATCACATCTCAGTAGATACTAGGAGGAACCTAGGAGAAAGTTCCTGTGCATGACAAAAATGTTGGAATGTCTTCAACCTGAATCAGATCTTACTCAGCATGATGAAGTTCATAATGGAAAGCAACTTTATGAATGTAAAGAGTGTAGAGGAACTTTTAACCTGAAGCAAAACTTCATAGAGCATAAGAAAATGCATACTGGAGAGAAATCACATGAATGTACTGAATGTGGTAAAGTGTTCTCTCAGCTCTCATCACTTACTGTACATTTGCGAAATCATACAGGGAAGAAATCGTATGAATGTAATAAATGTGGAAAAGTCTTCAGCCAGAAAGGAAACTTCCTTTCTCATCAGAAATATCATGGTAGAGAAAAACCTTCTGAATATGGGAAAGCTTCTATTCAAATGGCAACCCTTGTCAGGCATCAGAGAAATCATACAGGAAACAAACCATATGCATGTAAGGAATGTGGGAAAGCTTTTAACAGCAAATCATACCTCAGTGAGCATGAAAAAATTCATACCGGAGAGAAACCATTTGAATGTAATCAATGTGGAAGAGCCTTCAGCCAGAAGCAACACCTTGTTAAACATCAAAATATCCATAGTGGAAAGAAACCCTTTAAATGTAATGAATGTGAAAAAGCCTTTAGCCAGAAAGAAAACCTTATTAGCCATCAAAGAATCCATACAGGAGAGAAACCTTATGAATGTAAAGGGTGTGGAAAAGCTTTCATTCAGAAGTCAGGCCTCATTAGACATGAAAGAAGTCACACTGGAGAGAAACCCTATACATGTAAGGAATGTGGTAAAGCATTCAGTGGCAAATCAAATCTTACTGAACATGAGAAAATTCATATTGGAGAGAAACCCTATAAATGTAATGAATGTGGAACAATCTTCAGGCAGAAGCAATATCTCATTAAACATCACAATATTCATACAGGAGAGAAACCCTATGAATGTAATAAATGTGGAAAAGCCTTTTCACGGATCACCTCACTCATTGTACATGTGAGAATCCATACAGGTGATAAACCTTATGAATGTAAAATATGTGGGAAAGCCTTCTGTCAAAGTTCATCTCTTACTGTGCACATGAGAAGCCATACAGGTGAGAAGCCCTATGGTTGTAATGAATGTGGGAAAGCATTTTCTCAGTTCTCAACTCTTGGTCTACATATGAGAATCCATACCGGTGAAAAACCTTATCAATGTAGTGAATGTGGGAAAGCTTTTAGCCAGAAGTCACATTACATTAGACACCAGAGAATTCATACTCATTAAAGTTTTACATATGCCTTGAATTTAGGAAACTCTTCAGATCTTAATACTTAATAATATTCAAGTTTTGTTTTACGTTAGAGAAACATAAATGTGGGAAATTTTCCTACAGCAACTCAAAACTACTAAGTAACTAATAATGAAAGCTTATACCCCTAAAATTTCCACCATGCACATTATTAATAGTACAAGGAGTATTCTCAGTACAGTTAGGATCTAATAATGGACATTAATTAGCATGGTCCTAGAACACCTACCAAATACATTAAGACAATATAAGAGATACAAGGATTTTGAAGTTGACAAATTACTTTGTTTTGCTACATTTGAAATTTGTAAAACTATACTCATCAAAATTAATGTTTTGCAGTTATACAAAAGTAAAATTAGGGTAGACTTGAATCCAGAAATATCTGACTTTATGGGAAATTGGTAATCAGTGAAAGTGATATCTCAGGTTGGTAGCAAAATCATGGATGACAAAAAATGGTTTTAGGGTAATTGATTCTTCATATGGTAAAATACTAGACCTCTGCCATAGTTATACATTAAAATATTTCTTACAAATTTTAAATATGCTGAAGACTGGCATGCAAAAATCAAAACTTAATATAAGAATTCTATAGGGGAATTTTTTTACTCTTGGGGCAGGAGAAAATTTCTAAACTAGACTCCAGAATATTCAGCAATTCCTTTTTTGTTTTTGGTACTGGGAATTGATCCCCATGTCTTTGCAGTAAGCTACATCTCCAACCCAGTGTTTGAGACAGGGTCTCATTAAGTTGCCCAAATGAGGCTTGAATTTATAATTCTGCTTCAGCCTCCCAAATACTGAGATTACAAGCATGCAACACTGGCTTAGCAATTACACTTGGGTCCATCTATTTATATCTGTTTTGATCAAGCAATAGATGGATACACCCCAAAATCTGAAACATCGACAGAGAGTATGTGTAACCAAAATTTTATGGTAACCAAAAATTTGACAGGTGTTTGTGAACTACATGAATAAAAAATGTAATAGTCATACTATAGAATATTCTTTTAGCAGTTAAGTACAAATCAGATCTATATATATTAACAGTAAAGGAGGGGGAAAATCGTGGATTGAAGAAAATTGAGATGATGAATACATTGTAAATGATACCTAAATACAATTTCAATGAAAGCAACATTAACCAACCCATGTACTAATATTTGAAAAATAGTACATAGTTTTTATGTAAAACTACAAAGAATGAACTGAATGGATACACTGTCAGTTCCTAAAAGTGTTACTTCTAACAAGGAGGCATGAGGAAAGGAAAAGTGACCAAGCATGGTAATTTCAGTTTTGAGTCTAAATATTTATTTTCATTAAAAACAAAGATTCCAGTTGAATGCACAAAATGTTAGTTAATTTTGGGTTTTGTTAATGTACATAATGTTCATTCTTTTGTTCCTGATATTTTCTTAAAATGATAGAGGCGTCGGGAAGGTGTACATGACATACGCATTACAATTGTCTCCCTTATCTGCAGGGAATACATCCTCAGTGGATGTCTGAAACCCTAGATAATACTTAATCCTATACATGTTAAGTGTGTGTATCTCACTATTGGGAATTGAACCTAGGGCTTCACACTGAGCTACATTCTCAGCCCTTTTCATTTTTTATTTTATGTTGCTTTGAACTTAAGATCTTTCTGCTTCAGCTTTTTCAGTACCTGGGGTTACAGACATCTACCACCATGCCCAGCTTCTCTGTTTTTCCTATACATACATACACTTGTAATAAAGTTTACTTTGTAAATTAAGCACTTTAGACAGTAAATTATCATAGAGTTAATAGCAATCTCATCATATTATTTTATTTCCTATTATGGTGAACTTTTTATCTTTTGTTTTTTGTTTGTTTTAGACAAGGTCTCACTATGTAGTGCAGGCTGGCTTTGAATTCACTTATGTAGTCCTGGGCTGAGCTTCAACTCAGTGATCCTCCTGCCTCAGCTTTCCAAGTGTTGGGACTGCAGGCGTGCACCTCCACACCTGGCTGGACTTTTACCTTTTAATTAAGGGAAATTTAACCCTTCACTTTGGCATACCTGCTTTGCCAGTATCACTATTCTTAATGCTTTGGGCTATTAAATAAAATAAGGAATGCTGTGTAGTTTTCTGACCTCTGATTGGACCCAGACTCATAGAGTTTGGAAAAGGTTTTCTCTGATTCCACTTCTTTTTTCTTCTACTATGGATTTAGTCCATTTGCACAGAACATGTGTTTTCCAGTGCTCTCAGGCATGCCACAAGATAGGTGATTCTGTCCTTGGGTATGAATAGGATAGATGTAATATAGTTACTATGACTGACTGGAGTAGGAAAAGTCAGAAAGCTCACTAGGCTTCCATGTTGACCACTGGCCTCCAGCTTGTCTTAATCTATAATAAAAATGGCGTTTGAGCTTCATTTTGTCTTTAATTCTTTGTCATACATCTCAGTTGGGTAATCATCAGTGGGTGAAAGCAGGGTAATATATATTCAGCCTCTTTAGGAACCACAGTACATGTTGTGTAACACAAAACGTCTTGGACTCCTTCGTCATTTCTTCTGTATGGTAACTTCCATAAATTTCTTTCTCTGGACAAGGAAAATCTAGACTTACAACATGCTTTAGAAGAATGAATGAAAAATCATCTTCCCCATTTTCTAAACCAAATACTTGACTCAAAAAGGTGCAAACCATGGTAGAAATCCGTGTGAGGTACTAGAGGGAGAAAAGGAAGAATTGTAATTGCTGTACGAGGAGTGAGAGTGATACACAGGTACTTCCTGCTATGTTCAGGCTACCACTCCTCAATTGTGACATCCACGTTTAGGGCTGGGAATTTAGCTCAGTGGCATGAGTGCCTGCCTGGCAAGCGTGAGGTTGTGAGTTCAATCCCTGATACAAAAAAAAAGGTCTCAGTTGATATCAATGAAAATGTGAACTTCATTCTGGACCTCCTGTGTTTCTGTAATTTAAATTTCCAGAACTTCTCACGCCTCAAGTTAGAAAATCCAATTAATTGCTTCAGTTATGTATATCTTTGCCTACATTTTCATTCACTGTTGTTATTCCTAAAACTTACATTGGCTGTAGAAATTCTAAAAACATAGTTAACCCTATTTTCTAAGGCCCCATAAATATTAGACAACACTGCGTTGTGTGAATATGCACCCCTTGTTGGGAAAGGTATGTGTGCACTCAACCCCCTACTTGGTATATGTGTATGGATGCTGGGCCTGTAACATTTCCTTACCAAGATCTAAAAAGCCCACATAGCCTGTGCTGGATGTATTTCCTTGTGTGAGAATGCCGCCTTCTACTGACAGCCCAGTATACACATCTTTGTTCTGGTGAGGTGTTTGTCACCTAGCCCTTGGTCAGCCCCCCTGCTACATCTGCATTTAAGAAAGGATAAAGAGTCCTTCTGTGGCAGAAGAGGAGAGTTTGTCAGTGGCCCTGAGTCAGACAGTAGTGGTATCTTCCCCTACCCCTGTCGTAAGAGAACTGAGGCACATTATCAAAACTGCTATTTTTGTTTCTTCTCTAAAGCATTGTTCCATCAATGACTGGCTAAATGGAGCATTGTTTCCCTTGGCAACCTCAGTACCAAGAGGCAGAAGTGTTTATAGTCCTCTGGGATTGATGAGCTGGTGCAGTGTTCAGCAGTCCCTTAGGATTGATAATTGTACATCATATTCTGCTTAACACTGCTAAGATGGATTATCTAGCTCATTATTTCTTTGTACCTCAGGTTTAATTTTTTTTTTTTTTTTGTCTTTTCCTTTTTATCGGTACTGGGGATCGAAATCACGACTGCCTGCTTGCAAGGCAGGCGCTTATGCCGCTGAGCTAAATCCCCAGCCCCCTGTACCTCAGATTTAACTGGATTGTATTTCTTGTGGGTAGAAAAATGACTGATGGTAAGTAGCAATGTAATGAGTTGTTTCTCACCTTAATATAACTTAATTTACAAGAGTATCAGTCTTCAGTTCACTTCAGTACCACTTTCTTAGGGAATAATTTGATTCTCCTTTCCTTCCAGCCCCTGATCTAATCTAGGTTTTGTCCCTTATTATTTACTTTTCCTAGGTACCTCATGTTTGTGAAATTAATGCTCTTTTCCATGAGCTTGAGCAACTCTTGGCATAGTGCAAAAGAGCTTGAGGTGGGAAATAGGGAGGGTCACTCCAGAAAGATTGATAAAGAAGTTACTGAGTTGTAGTTTAGGAAAAAAAGACTTAACTCTCAAGTATTTCCCCAATACTCGTGGCTATTTCTTCCTCAGGATGTTTTGTTTCAGGCCTGTTATTTTGGTAAGTCTGGCATTTAGACTGAAGATGGACTTCATAGAGATCTTGGCTGATTGCTTCCTGTCTTGAGAGCTGAAAATACGATTCAGCAGAGTTAAGAGGACAATGATGACAGACAACCTGGGAAAGGAGGGCAATGGAACAGAGGGTTCCACATGTAAATTCCAGTTCTGGGGAGGAGTGGGAGCAAAATGACAGACTGAAGCTAGAAAAGTTCCAAGCAATACTGAAAAGAGGCGACTCGATTTTTTTTTTCTTTTTTTGCTTTTAAACTGTGATAACATAAAATTTACTATTTTAAGAGTACAAAAGAATTAGGTAAGTATTAGGTAAATTCACAATATTATGAGTCACCACTGTTCCTTTCCATAACCTTATTTTATTCTATTTATTTTTTAAAGATCTTTGGCTAAGTTGTTAAGTTGCCCAGGCTAGGTTTAAACTTGTGATTCTCTGAACTCAGTCTTCCAGAGTGCTGGGATTGCATGCCTGGACCACTATGCTCAGGTGTGATTTACTATATCCTATCCTATAGAACTTTTTCTACCTACTATGATGCTAGGTAGGTAGCAGTGTCATTTTACCATCCTGAACAGGGACACTCTTGTGCGCATTAAGCAGTTCCATTCCCACCTCCAGCCTCTGATGTACTCTTTTTTTTGTCTTAGAAATTGCTAATTCTAGGTAATTCATGATAGTGAAATCATACAGTACTTCCTCTTCTATGTGTGGTTTAATGTAAACTTTCATTTAATGTTTCCAAGGTTTATCCATGTTGCAGCATGTATTAAAACTTTATTTCTTTTAAAGGTAGAATAATATTCCATTTTACATGAGGTCGTCAAAATATAATCTTTAAAATTTAAAAAAAATTATTAAAGTGAAAGACAAATGCCTTGAATCACCTGCAGAGTACTCCCTACCACTTTGAAAACTATTATCCCACCATTCTTGCTACTTTCTGGAGCAGTTCTGGAGATCCTCTTTTGTCAATGTGTTTATGAGGTGAGATAAAAAGTACAGTGAATGCAGCTCAGCTGCTGAGTGCCATCTAATAAAAAGGCATACATACCTACATAGATATATACATACATACCCCTATATCCGTATTTTTGTTTTCTGTAATAATTTTATGTATTTTTTATTTTAAAGGGAATAAAACAACAGTGAGATGAAACAATGACAGGAGAGTAGGAAATCCACCATTATTACTATATTGCATACGGTTATCCTCTAAATAGTTGCTCAGACTATTGGCCCTGGGCTTGCAAAGTCAGTCAAACAATACAAATGTCACATTACTATCCAGCTTCCATTACTGTCGTCACAATCTGTGCCATGCCTGGTTGCTTATGGGTGGTGAGGGGGGAGGAGGTGTCTTCCTTGCTGGTTCTCCCCAGCGAGGCAGGGCCACAGCTGACACATAGTGAAGCTGCATGGCTTTCTTGTTGCTTCTCTCTGGCCAACAGGACGTCCACTGGCACACAGGGCGGGGGGCCGCTAGTAGCATATTTATTAATTTTTTATTAATACATATTTGCAATACCTAATGTTTACATCCCCTTGTGTGCAACTCGTATATGTACAGAAGACATCTTGATTTCTATTTCCTCCCCTTCCCTCTTGGGCTGATGGCACACACTTGTAATCCCAGCATTTGGGAGTCTGTGGCATGAGTATCATTGTGATTTCAAGACCAGCCTGAGCTACAAAGTGAGCTCAAGTCCAGCCTGAACTGCATAATGAGACCCTATCTCAAAAAGACAAAAACAAAAAAACTCTTCCCTCTCTTCCTCCATCCTTTGTTCCTCATCTGAGAAATATCTCCCGGCTTCCATTATCTTTTATTTTGATTTTATTTATACGTTGTTTCTCATATGAAAGAAACAATGCAATATTTAAGCTTATGTGTCTAATTTATGTCACTTAACATTAATGATCTCAAGGTGTGTCCATTTTTCTACAGATGACTGGTTTATCTTCAAGGCAGAGTAGTACTTCATTGTATCTGCCACATTTCCTTTATCAATTCATGTGTTGATGGACATATAGACTGCTTCCAAGATTTAGCTATTATGAATTATGCTGCTGTAAACATGAGTGTGCATAGATCATTATAATATGATGTCTCTAAATGTTTGGGGAAGCTACCTAGAAGGGGAATAAGTGGATCAAATGGAATTTCTATTTTTCATTTTTTTTTAATTGGTACCAGGGATTGAACTCACGACTGCTTGCTTGCAAGGCAGGCGCTTATACCGCTGAGCTAAATCCCCAGCCCTATTTTTAATTTTCTGCAGACTTTCCATATTGATTTCCATAGTCTAGGTACTAGTTTACTTTCCCCCTAATCATTTAGAAGGGTTCTTCTTTCTCCACAGACTCACTGGCATTTATTATTGGATTTCTTGATGTTGGCCTTTCTTTCTGGGGTAAGATGGAATCTCAGTGTTGTTTTAATTTGGAGTTCTCTAACAATCAGATTTCTTCATGTATTTATTGATCATTTGTACACTTCTTTTGTGAAATGTCTATTCATTTCATTTGTCCATGTTTTGAGTGTCTTACATTGCGGGTGGGGTCTTTTTTATTTGTTTCTCTTTTTTTTTTTTTTTTTTTGGTACCGAGGATTGAACTCACAACCTTACACTTGCCAGGCAGGCACTTAGGCCACTGAGCTAAATCTCTGTCCCTTGTTTCTCATTCTTTTAAGTCCTTTTTTAATTTTAAAGAGAACAAAACTCCACAAAACAGCACAAAATCAAAACACAGCAGTGAAGGTAGTACAAAACTTCAAAACAGGATAATAGGAAATCAACAATGGTTATCATAATATATCTTGCTATCTTCACAGTAGTTGTCCAAACCATCAGACATAACATCAAACAATACAAAACAATACAACCAATTAAACCATGACATTGAATAAAATAAGAGGAACAAAACAAACAGAACAAGACTGCACATTGTTATACTCAAAATAGATGTTCAAGTTACCAGATGCAGGCATAAAACAAAACAGTAAAATGGAACAAAACATTGGATTTTAAAACCAATACAGGAGGAAATCCCCCACAGTTAACACAATACACACTGCCATCCTCCATATAGATGCCCTGACAACCAGCCCCAGGCCTGCAGAGCCAACCAAACAATACCAGCATGGAATTATCATTCCCTTTCCCTAGCTTGCTAACATCTCACTGAGTCTTGCAAATCCGCCGCGGTGGGGGCGGGGCGGGGGGCGTGGCCGGCAATGGTGCTGGTGGGGCGAACTCTACTGGCTCTTCAGCTTCCGCACTGACTGGCTCACTGGAAGATGTAGTTTCTCTTCTGGCTGGAGTTTTTTCCGATCAACATGGCAACACTTACTTCACAGGAAGGTCTAGGTTATTTTTTTCCCACTCACTCGGTTATTTTGCTGTACAGAAGCTTTTTGATTTGATAACATTTGTTGATTCTTCATACGACTTCCTGTGCAACTGAGGACTTTTTCTGTACAGCAGGACTTTTCAGAAAGTCCTGGTCTAAACTTACAATTTAAAGCGTTTTACATATTTTATCTTCTAGTAGGTTAAGTGTTTCTATTTTAACAGTTCTTCGATCTATTTTGATTTGTATATAGTGAGAGATTTGGGTCTGGATTCAGTTATCGGCATGTACATAACCAGTTTTCCCAACCATTTATTAGAGAGACTATCTTTTCTCTAGTGTATGTTTTAGCCCTTTTGTCAAAGCCTTTTATCAAAGATAGCTGAATGTGTTGTTTTTGTTTGTATCTTTGTTTCAATTATTCTCCTATTTTTGTGCCAGTACGTGATATTTTTAATCATTATAACTTTGTTTTATAATTTCAAGTCCAGGATTGTGGTGTCGTTTTCTTTGGTCTGCTTTTGCTATTCTGGGTCTCTTCTTCTTCCATGAATTTTAAGATTCTTTTCTACAGTTCTGTGAAGAATGCTGTTGATATTTTGATTGTGATTGCATTAAATATCTATAATATATATGTTTTTTGTCTTTTTGAGACAGGGTCTCATGCTGTTCAGGCTGGCCTTGAGCTCACTTTGTAGCTCAGCCTGGTTTTGAACTCACAATGATAATCCTATTTCAGCCTCAAGTGCTGGGATTACAGCTTTTGTACCACCAGGCCCAACTTTATCAATTTTGGCAGCATGGCCATTTTGACTACATTGGTTTTGCCTATCCAGGAACAAGGTCTATCTTTCCATTTTCTGATGTTCTTGATTTTGTTTTTCAGCATAGAGTAGTTTTTGTTGTAGATGTCTTTCACTTCTGTAGGTAATTTCCTAATGTGCTAATGTGAAGGATGCTTTTTCCCTAATTTCTTTCTCCGGAGTTCATTGTCGGTATACAGGAATTCCATTGATTTTTGTGTGTTGATTTTGTATCCTGCTAGATTACTGAATTTGGTTATTAATTCTAAGTCTTTTGGTAGCTTTTTTGGAGTCTTTTATGTAGCAGATCATGTCATCTGCAATAATGACAAATTGACTTCTTTCTTTCCTACGCATATGTATTTATTTCCTCAAATTTATTTATTAAGTTAGTTATTTTTGTTGCCTAATTGCTTTTGCTAATGTTTCCAGGATCATGTTGAACAGGAATGGTGATAGTAGGCATCCTGATCTTGTTCCTGATTTTAGAGAGAAAGCTCTTAGTCCCCCCTGCCCCATTTAATATGATTTTGCCACTAGGTTTGTCATAAATGGCTTTAGTCAGATTGAGATAAGATCTTTATTCACTGTTTTTATCATGAAAGGATGTTGGATTTTGTCAAAGGCTCTTCTTACAGCTACTGATCATGTGATTATTTTTCTTGCTTCTGTTTATGTGATATATAACATTTATTGCTTTGTATATGTTGAACCATCCTTGCATCCCTGGGATGAAGCCTCCTTGGTCATGACCTCCTTGGTCATGATCTTTTTGATGATTTCGTGCATTCTGTTTGCCAGTACCTTGCGGAGAAGTTCAGCATCTATATTCATTGAAGATATTGCCCTATAGTTCTCTCTGTCTCTGTCTCTCTGAGGTTTTTTTTGTTTTTTTTTTTTTTTTGTCTTTTGGAGACGGGGTCTCACTATGCAGTTTAGGCTGGCCTTGAGCTCGCTTTGTAGCCCAGGCTGGTCTTGAACTTGCAACCATCCTCCTGTCTCAGGCTCCTGAGTGCTGGGATTACAGGTGTGTGCCACCAGGCCTGGCTATAGTTCTCTTTTTTGGTTGAATCCTTGTCTAGTTTTGGAATCAGAGTAATGAAAGCTTCCAGATGTGACTTTGAGACTACTCCTTCCCTTTCAATTTCATTAAAGAACCTGAGGAACTTTGGTGTTGGATCTTCATTTTTGTAGAGTTGAGCAGTGAATCCAGTCAAGCCAGGAATTTTCTTAGTTGCTAAATTTTTAAGTAATGCTTCAGTTTCATTGCCTGTTATGGGATTATTATGTATTTTTTTTTAAAGCCAGTCAAATTTAGCAGTGGGGGGGGTAGTATACCAACTTTAGTGACACTAATGTTAATAAGTTCTGATAACCCACTGCCATGGGACCAGCTAGGGATTATTAAGTATTTTACAATCTTCTTGGCTCAGTTTTGGTAATTCATATGTATTAGAACTCTATTTCTTCTGTGTAGTCCAGTTTATCAGTGTACAGGTTTACAAAGTAATTGTTAATATTTTTGATTTTGGCACTGTCTGTTTTCATTTCTAATTGCATTGATTTTGGTCTTCTTGATCTCTCTTTTTTTTTTTTGTCTTTTTCCTTTTTTTAAATCGGTACCAGTGATCGAACTCACGACTGCCTGCTTGCAAGGCAGGCGCTTATGCTGCTGAGCTAAATCCCCAGTCCTCTCTCTGTTTCTTTTTGGTTAATTTGCCTAAGGGTTTGCTTGTTTTTTCTAAGAACCTTTTGATTTACTATTTGTTGTTATTTTTTTGGGGGGGGGGATTTAGCTCAGCGGCATAGCGCCTGCCTTGCAAGCAGGAAGTCGTGAGTTCGATCCCCGGTACCAATAAAAAGCAAAAAGACAAAAAAAAAATCATCTTTGTACTAACTTTAGGGTTGGATTGTTCATGTTTTTCTAGGACCTTGAGGTATATTATTAGATTATTTATTTTAGCTCACTCTTTTTGTGACATAGGCATTTACAGCTTTGAACTACCCTCTTAGGATTGCTTCCATTGTGTGAAAGGCAGGCTTATAGAACCGTTATGGTATATCCTCATCTACCTTATTAACCAGAGCTGGTAATGTCAGTTTCTGACTCTTCAAATGACCATGAAATGTAAACATTTTGATTCATCCGGTTCAGGGCATTGAGGCTGCCACAACAGCACAAAGACACTCACAAAAAAGGACTTCCAGAACTGCTTCAGAAAGTGGCAAGAACAATGTGGTGTGTATATCCCATAATTTATCTACTTATCTCTTGATGGACAGTTAGGTTTCTGTCTTTGGACAGTTGTGTATAATGGTCCTGTAAGTTACTTTTCTTATTTTGGGTATATACACCCTGAAAGGAAACTAGTGGATCATTTAGTAATCCCATGTTTAACATTTTGTCAAACTTCCAGATTGTTCTGTAACTTGCAAAGCCAACAATGCACAAGATTATAATTTCTCCCCATCGCCACCAAATTTATTTCCAATTTTTTAGTAATAGGCATCCTACTAGGTATAAAGTAGTTTTTTGTCGTTGTTTTGTTTTTTGGTTTTGCTTTGTTTTGGAGACAGGGTTTATGTTATGTAGCTCAGGCTAGCTTTGAACTCTAGCCCAGAGGTCTTGAATTTGAGGTGATTCTCCTGCCTCAGCCTCCTGAGTGCAGTGATTACAGGTGTGTACCTCAATGCCAGCTTCATTCAGGTTTTGATTTGCATTTTCCTAATGAAGGTTTAATGGTGTGGAACATCTTTTCATGTGCTAAAAGCTCGGGCCAACCACCTGCTAGCCCTAGAGGCATTTACCATTAGGTTTGGCTCCCCGCCCTTATTTATTTTATTTGTTATCTTGAGATAGCGTCTCTACCAGTTGCGCTAGTTGGGCGCAATTTTGTGATCCTCTTGCCTCAGAGTCCCACTGTGCTAAGATTACAGATCTACGCCAACATACCTGGCTGTATTTATTTAAAACATCAATTACACATACGCACAAAATAGTGAATGCGGTTTTCTTCAGTACGTGGCGCACCGCTAACACGTAAGTCCGTTGCCCCTGGATTGTTCTTGCCTCCTACGAGACCCGCTTCACCGTTCCCTTATTCTGGCTGGCACCCATTATTGACACAAAAGTAGTTCAGATTACAACGAGTCTTCTTGACAATTTTGGAATCTCTCTGTTTGCCTCGCTGAACTTGTTAAAACATTCAACGATTCCTCTCCTTCAGTATTCCCAGTCACTTGGCATTTCCTCCCCACCTCTTCAAGCCTCCCTGACCAGCTTTGGATTTCACCATCTCAGTTCCTACAAGCGTTTTGCACTAAAGAACACTAAACCCACTAATCCCCAAAGCCCGAAACTGCGCATCTGCCGCCACATTTCTTGGGTCCACTAGCATCCTCGGAAATCTCGGGGTATGCCTAGCAAAAGTTTATCTCTGAGAGAATGAAGATCACTTTTTAAATAATACGGCACCCACGTTCCCCGATCCGAACTACATTTCCCAGAAGGCTCAGCGGCGCTTATTACCTTCTCATGCAAATATGACCACTTACAGAGGCTGTACGGCTTCTACGGATAGCAAGGACGGTTCGGAAAGTAAATGCATCTGCAACGCGCTGATGTGACCTTCTTTGGAAACCACGACTGGAAACTGAACTTGGGCTCTGTGAAGCCTTCAGGGTGTTTCAGTGTGGGGTGAAATCATGTCCACCTGGCTGTAACTGATAACTGATAAGACTTCTGTTAATCGG
Organism: Cavia porcellus; assembly: GCF_034190915.1. Lineage (NCBI taxonomy): Eukaryota > Metazoa > Chordata > Mammalia > Rodentia > Caviidae > Cavia > Cavia porcellus. The sequence continues at coordinate 15,731,858 of NW_026947490.1, forward strand.
GAGCCATTTTGTCCTCTCCTTTGTACGTTTCTGACTACATTTCCCAGAAAACTATTCGGCCTCTCGCGGCAATGTAGCGTTAGAGTCACGTGCTGGCGGGACCCTTTGGGTTGCACCGGCAACTGCTCCAGTGTTCCACTGGACTGCTTTAGGGAACCTTGGGAGGCCTTGGTGAGTAGCCTGAGGGTAGGGCGGGGCTGGAGCGGAGGTTTGGCTTTGTGCAAAGGAGGAGTCAAGATTATAATAGAGTAGTTGAACAGGCTGTTCCTATGATTGGTGTTTGTTTCTAATTTTAATACCGATGCACATACGGTGTTGGTGTATGTTTATGTGTGTGAATGAGTGTGAGAGAGCGAGGTTAGGACCACGTGCAGCATTGTGTACCTCTGTGGAGAGCTTTTGACGGGGTGTTACTATGTAGTTTGTCTCTGTAGTTGTGCATAATTCTGTAAGGTTGGACTGCATGTAAGAGTGCAGGTGGTAATACTTGTGTGTGAATAAGTGGTTTGTGATCATGACCTTGACCATTTGCACGTGTGTGGTAACTATGGTAACTATGACACTACCTTTGTGACTGTGAGGACCCCATTGTTAAACATGAGGTTGTGCTTAGGTGACCTTTTGAGGTCTTAGGTGTGTGGCCCTGTTGGTTCTAGTGTGGATTTCCTGTAGCTGAATAGGGTGAATATCCTCTGTTGTAGTGTGTGTGAAATTTTATCACGTATGTATACCTTTTTACGCACAATATAGTACTGTAGTTTTCCCTTTCTAGAACTTCGTTAGAGAGTTGTCTTGCTGTCCTTTGCCTTTTATTATATGTACAACTATGTTTGTGAGATTCATTTATGTTAGGTATAAGAGCGGTTCATTCCAGTTCCTTGATATGTTGTATTCTAAATTTTCAGTGTACTGCACTTCATCCCCTATAGTAACGATGGAAACTTGAATTTTTATAGTTTAAAATTTTATTTGCTATGTTGTATTCTGCATTTTTAATATACTGCATTTATTCATCCCCTCTAGTAATTACAGACATTTGAATTAGTTTTAAAGATTTTGTAAACTATGCTGCTTAGAACTTTCTTTTACATAAGGTGCCCATGCATGAGTTTATCAGCGGAATTGTCGGAGTATATGATACTTTCCACTTTATTAAATAGTACAAAATATATACCAAAGTAGATGAGCAAATTTACACTTGCATGGTAGTATTCGAAAATCTTGTTGCTGTGCATCCCGACCAAAACATTGCGACTGTAGCATATACAAGTAAGTAATACAGTGCACAAATCTTAAGTATGCAAGTTGTAATAGTCTCATAAAGGACTTTGCTAGGATTCTAGATGGTTCCCCTAGGCTCTGCCCTCAGTCATCTTTTCCACAATCACTATTCATCATTCTTATTAGCTTTAAACATTTTTGAACTTCATCTACACCTGTATATGGGATAATATTCTTCCTTCTTTTGTTCCTTACTATTTTTATGAAATTCGTCCATGCTGTTCATTGTAATTACTGTAGTAATTACATCTAGAGATATATCACAATATATTAGTTGATTATATGTTAATGGATATTTGAGTTTTCTTCAAATCATTCTATTTCAAAGAAACAAAACAAAATTTCAAAATACAACAGAGTGATTAGTTTCTAATTTGAGACTATTGCAAATTATGTTGCTGCCATGAACATTCTAACATATTTATGGTAAATATATGAAATCTTTTCTCTAAGATAAATACTTAGAACAAATACATTATAAGGTAGGTACATATTTAATAGATACACCCATTTCTCATGTGGTTACTCCAGTATACACTCCAGCCAGCAATGTGTCAGAGTTCCAGTTGCACTACATTCTATCCATTATTTTATATTGTAATTTCTTAACTATTTTGTTGGTGGTACAGTGGATTTTTATACTTTTAATTTGAATTTCTTGATGTATAATTTATTTAGCACCTTTTCATGTATTTATTGGCCATTTGGCGATCTTTTTTTTTTTTACTGGTACCAGGGATCTAACTCACGACCACAGGCTTGCAACCAGGTGCTTATGCAGCTGAGCTAATCCCCAGCCCCCTAGTTTTCTCTTTATTAATCTTTCCGGTTTTAAAAATTCTATTTTCATATGGTAAACATAGTATAAAGATTCATAGTTGTTCAGGTGCCTGAGAACAGTTGTGAAAGACAGGAAATTTACACTGATAAAAACTAATCTACATTCCTTAATTCGAATTTTACTAGTTTGTATTTTTCTCTGCCAAAAGCCAATATGTGTAGTCTCATATTAGTTTGTCTTGTCTCACTAGTTTCCCCTTATCAGAGACCGTTTTTTAGTCTTCATGGTTCATCTTCTTTTGATAGTATATATATATATTTTTGTCTTTTTCGTTTTTATCGGTACCAGGGATCAAACTCAAGACTGCCTGCTTGCAAGGCAGGCGCTTATGCTGCTGAGCTAAATCCCCAGCCCCATCTTGATTCTTTTGAATAACACGGACGATTTATTTTATAGAATGTCTTTCAGTCTAGGCTTGTCTCATGTTTCCTTATGGTTAAATTTAGACTGTGGATCACAGAAATGGTATACTCTTCTTACTGTGTCATATAAGAGATATGATATCATTGTATCTCATTGTTGGGGATGTTAACCTTTATGAGTTGATAAAGTTGGATTCTGCCAGATTTCTCCTGTAAAAAATTACTGTTTCCCTTTTTACATGCTATCTTCTAAGGAGATTTAAGATGTACAAAAATCCTGTTTAACAAATGATGATTTCTCTTTCTGTTGTTCTACATTTATTTATTTAAATTCTAGAATAAAGCTTTCTTGTCTTACCCATAGGTACATTTAACATTTATGGACTTGTGGATATTTTATTACATGAATTTTAATCCATTATTATCATCATTCATTTTGTTGTTCACATTTGAATGTTAAGTTGGCTCCTGTGTCCTCTTAGTATGCATTCTGCTCCTGCTGCTGGTGCTGTTAGTTTCTTAATTTTTTTTTTGTTGTTATTTTAAAATTTTTGGCACCATGAGATACTCCAAGGTCATCTTGTGTTTTATCTCCTCCAGCTCTGGAATCAACAGTTTCTTCAAGGAGCTCCAGTTTCTTGTATTGGATAATGAATTTATAAAGTAAGATCTGAGAACTCTTGTCTGTCCATTGCTATTAGGTTACCACTACCCAAGTTCTGATCAGTAGAGAGAACTAAAAATACATAAATGTTTCTCTATCTGTTTATATATTTTTTAAACTACCAGTTTATATTCATACCTTCAATTCCAATTCCAAACCACAGATTTTTGTAAAGAACTTTTGCAAAGAACTATCTGACGTTTTCTCTTATTTGTAAGCTAATAAAGTAGCTTGATATGCCATCACTGATAAAAGATACTAGACTTCTGGCTCAATATTATTTTGTTTCATTTTATGGGTTTCAATTAGGTTAAAACAAGACTTATTAATACTCTAAGTCTTCTCAAACTAGGCAAGATAATCATTTCTTTGTCAGGACTTGGGACCAGACTGTACAGCCTAAATTTATTGAAAATTGGTTTGATCAGTGTTAACTCCAAATTTACAATGTGTAAATCTGAGTAGTTTTATTTTTAGGGATTAATCAGAATTCATATACTATACAGGTAAAATGATACATGCACTGGGATATTTATTGCAATTTTGTTAGAGTGGAAGATAGAAAACAACTCAAAGGATCATTGGATATAGATTGGCTCAGTATATTAAGGTATATCCATTTCATGGAGTACATTGTAGTTATTAAGATAATTATGTGTCAACCGGGTGTGGTGACACATACTTGTAATCCCAGCATTTAATAGGCTGAGGCAGGAGGATTGTTGTGAGTTCAAGACCAGCCTGAGCTATGAAGTGAGCTCAAGGCCAGCCTGAACTGGATAGCTAGACCTTGTCTCAAAAAGACCCAAAAAAAAAAAAAAAATTGTGCATCATTACAGTATATATTCAGATTTATTCTAAGATACACTAAATAAAAATAGCAGTTCTATAGTAGTGTATATAATAGGCTATAATTAGGATGTATGATCAAAACTATGATGTTTATATCTTTCTATGTATGTATATTTGTATACAAACACGCATTCTCCAAGCCATGTTCATCCTACTGAAACCCAGGCAGTTCCAAATCAAAGCTTGACTGCATAGAATTGAAGATGAAAAAAAAAAAGAATTGAAGATGAAAGATTTGCCCATTCTTCTCTTTGATGCCAAGTGTTTATGATGCCCCTAAGTGTTTATGTGGGTTGAATGCAAAGGAAGTGATCACTGCAGGAACTGTGAGGCAAGAGGAATCTGATGTATCTTCATTTACCACTCTCAGGTCTATTCTTTTCCAAAAGAGGAACCCAGAGATCATCTTCTACAAACATCAAAGCCATGGCTAAGGTGAGATACTGTTTCCTTTTGCTGAAATAGAATCCTTTTTACTTCTAATACATGTACACATTTGCTTATCCTCATTATGAGATTCTTTGCTTAAAAAAAAAAAATTCAGCTGGGTAGGTCCTAGCACTCTGGAAGACTGAGGCAAAAGGATTCTAAGCTTGAGTCTGGCCTGGACAACTTAACTTATTAAGACCCTCTCTCTAATATGTGGGATGGAGGGGGGGGGTGCTGATGGTATAGATCAGTGTGAAGGCCCTGTGTTCAATTCCCAGTACCAAAACAAACAGAAAAACCAAATCCTTTCAGTTTAGTTCAATGCAATGTAAAAGTACTCTTACTCCTACTGTAAGGAAAGAAACTCTAATAAGCTAACTCAAAAATGTCTCTGTTGTTGAAAATACTGTAGAAAAGAGAAATTGTTAGATAACTGTCAACTAAGTACAATTTTCTTTAAAGAAATTTTAATCAGAATTTTGAAGTGCATTTTTGCTGGTCCGTTTTAACGAATACTTCTGTAAAACTGTGACACACTTAATATAAAAATGTTCTAACCCAAAGCTGGGAATGGTGATGTGTCTATAGTCCCAGCAACTTGGGAGGCAAACTCAAGGAAGATCTCTTGAGCCTCTGAGTTGCAGATGGTTTTGGCAACATAGGGAGATCCCATTTCTTTAACGTAAAACAAAAATTTAACAAAGGTCTGATCAAGACTAGGTTTGGGGGGCTGGGGATTTAGCTCAGCGGCATAAATGCCTGCCTTGCAAGCAGGCAGTCATGAGTTCGATCCCTGGTACCGATAAAAAAAGGAAAAAGACAAAAAAAAAAAAAAAAAAGAAAGATGAGGTTTGGAACTTTTTGAACACTGGTTGTCAGTATCAGCTTTCAGGAACATGAGCTCCATCTCAACAACTCAGTGCCTGTATCCCTTTTCTCATTCTTTTAATCAAAGTTTACACATTCATGTACCAAGTCCTTGAGCATCTCATATCTCACACTTTTGCTAAAATTCTGATAAGTCAGAAGTATGTTTCCCACATTGTAATGGATCTCATTTGTTTGAACAGTGATTTGGTGAAATGAGTAATTGGGGTAACTCATAGGGAAAAGTCTACAACGTGACAAAACTGGGTTTTCCAGTAGAAAAATATGTGTGATGATTTTATTCAGTTTCAGTCTTAGTACATGGCAAGATCTCCTAGTTTATGAAGCTTTTCTTAACATTTATATTTATTTATTTAGTTAGTTTTTTTTGAGGCAGGCTCTAATTATATACTTCAGGATGGTTTTGAACTCACTGTGTAGCCCAAGCTAGCTTTGAACTGACACAAGTCCTTCTGCCTCAGCCTCCCGAGTTGCTGGAATTACAAGCATGAGCCACCATGAGTGGCTCATGAAGCGTTTTAGTTTTGAGAGTATGGCTACTGAGTGCTTCTCACTCTAATACTCCAGGAGGCATCCACAAAAAATGGATATCAAAAATCCTTCATCATGTTCTTATAGCTCAGGAACAAAACAAATTTATAGTTGAGGTATGTGTGGTTACAGATAACAGTGGGCTAATGTTAGGGAATTCTTTACATCTGCTTCAGCCTAAATGTCTAAAGACAAAAATAAAGTTGTCCTTTATATCTTTATAATAGAATATTATGGCTGGGGATTTAGCTCAGTGGCATAAGTGCCTGCCTTGCAAGTGCATGGTTGTGAGTTCGATCTCTGATACAAAAAAAAAAAGAACATTATGGGATGAGAACTAAAAATGCTTATGAAAAGCATTTGTTGCAGCAAGGATTCTCATTACATAATAGTGGCATGAGACTAAATCAGAGTCATGTGCAAATTTAATTTTCTGAGATAAATGTTCAGTACTAACAAATTGAACCAAAAGCCTTCATCCTAAGTTGCATCCCCAGCTTCTTTTTAAGTTTTTAATTTTGAAACAGGATCTTGCCAAGTTGCCCACACTGGGATCAAACTTGTGATCCTCTTGCTTTAGCTTCCCAGAGTGCTGGGATTACAGTTGTATGCTGCTATGCCTGGCTGATATTAAACTTGTGTCTAGTGAGGTAAAACTATTGCAGTCTTGACTCATTACCAGTTGCACTCTTAGAAGGGCATTCCCACCCTATTTTTGTTTTTGCTTCTCAGTATTAGAAACTGAATGTAGGGCCTTCACACTGAGCTATATCCTCAGCCCTTTTTATTTTTTATTCTGAGGCAGGATCTCACTAAATTGGTAAGTCACCCAGGCTAGGCTTAAATTTGAAATCTTCCTGCCTCAGCCTTCCAGAGGACTGGAATTAGAGGTGTGTATCACCATGCCTGACTCTGCCATTAGATTGCCTTAGCTGCTGTTTTTGATGAATCTGGGAAACTCCTTATTTCCTGCTTTACTGCAAAGTTACAAGGGACATTAAATTCCCCTGGATATTATATCTTCAATCTTTGCCAACTCTACTAGGAATTATACTACTGTTTTTGGTTTAATCAATAGTGTTAATTTGAGGGGGATTGAACTCAGGACATTATTAACTAAGTTACATCTGCAGTCCTTTTATTTTTAATTTCTGAGACAGAGTCTCACTATGTTGTCCAGCCTAGACTTCTGATACTTGTGATACCCCTACTCAGCCTACCAAAATACTGGGACATCATGCATGTACCACCATACCTAGCTAATAGTATAACATTGTTGTAATTGAAATATCATTTTCTCCCAAGTTTGTTCATGGCTGATGAGTTTATTATTTCATTCGTTTTTTTGAGATAGGGTCTTGCTTTATAGTGCAGGCTGGCCTTGAACTCACTGTGTAGCCCATGTTGGCCTCAACCATGGCAGTCTTTGTGCTTTAGTTTCCTGAGTGCTGGGATTACAGGCATGTCCTATCACAACTGGTTAGATTTTTTTTTTTTAAACCAGGGATTGAATGCGTGACTTTGCACTTGCCAGGCAGGCGCTTGTGCTGCTGAGCTAAATCCCTGGCCCTTCTAATCCCTCTTCTTTTTTAAAGTGATCAAATTTTACTCCTAAGGAAATTCATGGTAGTGATTACTGTTTAGACATTTTGGACAGTTAATGGCTTTATTCTAATACAAACAGCATTTCATTTTCCTGTTTAATTGCATTTACCTCCCCATTTACTTAGTTGTATATTTGTTTCTGAAAGCTCCAGCATCTCTGTCACATACCAATCAGTGTCTTTCTTATCTAGTCAGACACCTAGAATTCCTTTTGAACGCTGAGACTTCTCTGCCCATTCCTTTGTCTTCTTTTTCCAGTTTGATCTGGTTACTTTTTAGGCCTGTTGCACAGCTTTCTTGAGACTTTCTTTTGGTTGTTTTCAATAGATTTTCTTTCACCATTCTAAAAATTTCTAAATCCTGCATCATCTTCCTTTCTAGTTTAAGTGCTCATTTTAATGGAACACATCGTCTGGTAGTCTCCTAGGAAATTGTGCTCGAGTCTTTGTATGTCTAGGAATGTCATTTCTGGAATATCTTTTTTTTTTTTTTTTTTTTTTTTTTTTTTTGTCTTTTTGAGACAGGGTCTTGCTGTGCAGTTCAGGCTGGTCTTGCTTTGTAGTCTAGGCTGGTCTTGAATTCGCAAGGATCCTCCTGCCTCAGCCTCCCAAGTGCTGGGATTACAGGCGTGAGCCACCACGCCTGGCTTGGAATACCATTTTTCAATAGAACAGACTGATAGTTTAGTTATACAATTCTATGAGAGAAATTATTTTTTCATCAAGCTGTTGAACAATGTTCTTACATAGTTTCTTGCTTCCTTCGATTCTTGATGCCTTTTAGATGATCTACTGTCCTCTGTGGTGGGTTGTGATGTCCTGTCTTTATCTTTTATTCTGAAATTTTACTATTAGCTTTTTGGGGAAAGGGGAGGAGAAAGATCACTTGGTTTTGATAATTTATTATATGGCAAGTATCACACAAAGCATTGTATAAGTAATTAATTTAATTGAAAATCTCTTCTTAGCTGGATTTTGTCTCTTTCTTGCCTTGTTTAGATAATGGAAGTGTCCCACTAAACATGGGGAGTTTTGTCTGGAGGGATGAGAAGGACATGGAAGTATAGTGATTCTGTGGTGCTTGTTTTTTAAGTTCTCCTTTTGCATTCATATGCAAACTGTATTTCACTTCCTGTATCTTAATCTGTTTCTCTTTCCTACACAAAACTCCTCTTATTAATCAAGTGATATACATGATTTTGTTTCAGGAGTCAGTGGTGTTTAGTGATGTGTCCATAGACTTCTCTCAGGAGGAGTGGGAATGCTTGAATGATGATCAGAGAGATTTATACAGAGATGTGATGTTGGAGAATTACAGCAACCTGGTTTCAATGGGTAAGGACATCTGTCTGTAAGAATTTAGATTCTGTCCTCGGAAGGTCTATTTCCTCCATTGTGAAATGCTTACCTACCTTTCAAATACCAGTTGGAGTTCTGTGTCCCATTCCTGCATGCATATTCTGAACATTGTAGGGTTAGTAAAAGGAAACTACATTGAGTTATAGAAGATATTTCAACTCTTCTGTTAATGTTTCATTAGTCTGTTGTACCTTTCTCTGATTATTAATGTCTTTCTTTACAATGAGGAGCCTGGATTTGAGACATTTTTATTATACATTTGTCTCATTACCTTTTTTGTAAGCAGGATTTTGCATTTCTAAACCAAATGTCATCTCCTACTTGGAGCAAGGAAAGGATCCCTGGTTGGGTGACAAAGAGCCAACAAGAAGCCAGTGGTCAGGTAAGTAAGCACAGTAGGTAATAACTTAAGTTTGTCAGTGGGGAGACTGCTTTCTTCACATGCTATCTGAAAATCTCCCTTCAAAAACTTTTGACTTGTTGTGCAAGCCAACGTAAGACCTTTTCAGATGAACCTGCCCTTTCCCCTTACCTAACGCACTTAGCCTGCTTTTCTTCTCTCCTAGCTCTCTCTAATTAGCTGGTGCCCTACTCTACCTTCTCTAGTGATATTCCTTTCTATCCATATTCTCAGCTTTTCATCCTCTTTTTGTATTTAGTCTAAAAAAAAAATCATTCTCTCTTGAAAGAAATGTTTTCTATATTGTCAGAGACTTGTTTTTTTAAAGTAGTTTTTTGTTTTACTTTGTACTGATTAAGGAGTTACAAACTCACTGATTCACTCATACTTTTAATCAATATTATTATTTAAAAGAAAATTTAATCAATTTTTTTGACATTCATGAGGTATTTAGCTAGGTATTGTAGAAAAAAAAGCATAATCAGTTTTAGAATTTAGTTTGTTAGGAATGCTAGAACACGTGTGTCAAAATAACTTCTTCAGATACAGCCATACTGAGAGAAGTTAAAATAGGGAGCTTAGCAGAAAATGAGAATTGATGTAGATGATATATATATGAATGACACTTGGCAATGCATGTCATTGTTAGATACAGGATTAGAAATAAAAGATAAAAGAAAATAAAAGATAAAAGATCTATCTATGGAGATGTTATGGGTGATAGATTTGTAAAAAGGAGGAGAGCAGGACAACACATTCAGTATAAATTTGTTGAGCTCCTGTTGTATCTCCATCACTGTTTTCAACACAGAGGTTATAGTAATAAATGCACAAAGTTTTTTTTTGTTTTTTTCCTTTTTATCAGTACCGGGGATCGATCTCACGACTGCCTGCTTGCAAGGCAGGCGCTTATGCCACTGAGCTAAATCCCCAGCCCTCACAAAGTTTTTTTTTTTTGAGAGCTTATCCCCCACGATAGGGAGAGATACAAAAACACATGACTATATGGCAGGTAATAATAAGTGCTAAAAAGAAAAAATGAATTAAAGGATAGAGTATTCTGTTTTAAGGGAAACTTTCTGATCAGGTAATATTTGGGCAGAGACCTAGAGAAGTCCAAAAGTAAGTCATTATATGTGACTGGGGAGAGGAGGACTACTGCCAAACATTCAAAGTTTGTAAGGTGGATAGTGCATTGGTTTTATTTGAGCAGTAGCCTGGGAGGCCAGTGACTAGAGCAGAGTTGTACATGGGTGGAAATTAGATCAGAAGGGAGAAGTAGGGAGAAATTGGTTAGTTATTATACTGCCACCCAGGCCATTGTAAAAGTCTTTTCATTCTGAGACAAAAAGTCACTAGAAAGCTATGAGACTAGGACTCTTTTGCTCCAACTTTTTTTATTTTTTTCCAAACTTACGTTTTAAAGGGAATCAACCTCATTGCTTTATTAGGAGGTAAGGTTGGTTGAGATACAGTGATGGCTTGGAGACTATCACTTAAATGTTAATACTGGCATTAAAAGGAGGGGATGGAGCCTATGTCATTATAATCTATTCCCAAAAGGAAGATATTTCCAATAATATTTGAATATTTAATAAAATCCATTGTATTATACATTTTATTTTAAATAATTTTTGCTTGTTTCATAAATCCCTTCTATCAAGGAGAAAAACTAAAACAAAATTGCAAAACATCAATCAAGGTGCTTATAAGTGATACAGTTTGTTTTTGTTTTTTGATGATCTTGCATTTTGGGGGCAAGGTTCTTACTGTCTCATCCAGCCTGGACAAACCACTGTTGACTTTGAACTCATGATCTTCTCCCTCAGCTTTCCAAGTTTTGGAATTACAGACATGCACCACCATACCTAGCTTAATATTTTGTCTTTTATTGTGAAAATTTTCAAACATTGGTGCACACTTGCTTTCTCCTCCTAATGTTGTTGCTCAAGTATTTTCAAACAGATCCAAAAGCTCTTGTAGCACTAATGCAATAATCATGTTTAATAAAATTTATAATTATTTCTTTGTGTATTGTATTATTTTAGTGTCATTATAGTAAGTACCTATAGGAGTGGGCAGTTTATGCTTCATATTTATTCTTGTATTTTTCAGTATAATTTTAGTGGTATATCTCCGAGTGGGCAGTTTATGCTTCATATTTATTCTTGTATTTTTCAGTATAATTTTAGTGGTATATCTTAGATAAAAAATAATGATAATGTAATAATAACACACATTATGGTTGTTGTGATTTTTCTTTTTTTTTTTTTTGTACTGCGGATTGAACTCACAACCTTGTGTTTGCCGTGCAGGTGCTTGTGCTACAGAGCTATATCCTTGGCCATGATTTCTGTTATTAGAAAATTAACTGGCATCTGCAGTCTTTGTAGATGTACTGTTTATAATTTTTTTCCTGCTATTAGAAAATTAACGGGCATCTGCAGTCTTTGTAGATGTACTGTTTATAATTTTTTTCCTGCAATTTGTTTTTATATGTTTTTAAAATTTCCTTTGCAATAAAACGTAAGTTGGGAATCTAATCAACCATACTTTAAAACTCTTTATTTAAAAGATGCTTATTTCATCACTTACCTGCCTACTTGGTGATGTGTTAAGTTCTGACTTACGTTAGGTTGTACTTTAGCTCTTTTTTTCTGTTTCTTTGATCTGTGTATCCACTTGAACCTACATAAATAGATGTGTTAGCAGACAGCTGATATTTTAGTTACTTTCACTGAAAATTATCACACATACTAAAAAGAAATAACATGATTTTTTGGTATGATTTTAGTTTTTTAATTTTTTTTTTTTTTTGGTCTTTTTCGTTTTTATTGGTACCAGAGATCGAACTCACGACTGCCTGCTTGCAATGCAGGCACTTATGCCGCTGAGCTAAATCCCCAGCCCCCTAAATTTTTTTATGTCTTTGTATTGAACATTTTGCTTCAAAACTCATTAATTTTGTTGCATTTATTAATGAAGATGTAATAGTTGAACTATATATTCCAAACCATTTTTTGAGACAAGGTCTCACTAAATTGTCTAGGGTGGGCTCAAACTTTGAATTCTCCTGCCTCAGCCTCCCAAAATACTGGGATTACAGGTATACACTTAGCAGTCCTCGTTGCTTTGTTTTATCACTACTATGTCTGTTTTCATCTTACTGAAATACGACTTTTTTTTTTCTGTCTTATGTTTTAACAAAGAATGATTAGATTGAATACCTTACTTTTATTATAAGAAAGTTGCAAAGGGTTATTGCCATATGATTTAGTATGATTTCAAACAGTCTTCCTTACCGAATTTAGAGGCAGGCACTTACGCTGCTGGGCTAAATTCCTGGCCCCCCCCCAAATAATATTTAGTATTTATTGTACATTTAGATACTTGACAACAGCTTTCCTATGTGATCTCATAGTTTTTTTTAATCTACTTTTTTAGAAATTGTTTAATTTTCCCATGTTAAATGTACTTTATTCCTTCTAAATAATAAAATGATTAGTGTTTGCTTTCATGTTTTCTTTCAGTCTTAGAATCAAGGTGTGAAACCAAGAAATTATTTGTGAAGAAGGAAATTGATGAAATAAAGTCAACCCAGTGGGAGATAATGGGAAGACTTACAAGACATGACCTGCAATGCTCTGGTTTCAGAGGTGATTGGGAATGTCATGACCAGTGTGAGAAACAGCATGACTCTCAGGAGAGACTGTTGAGTGAACTGATAATCACTCATGAAGATGTACCTAGTTTCAGTCAGCATCCATCCCTGACATTACAACAGATTATTAATAATAAAGAGAAATTTTGTGCAACTAATGAATATAAGAAAAACTTTAGACATGGCTCACAATTTACTAATCAAATCATACACACTTTTGAGAAACCTTATGATTGTAAAGAATGTGGAAAGGCCTTTAGACATCCCTCAAGGCTTGCACATCACCAGAAGATTCACACTGGCAAGAAACCTTTTGAATGTAAGGAATGTGGAAAAACATTTATTTGTGGCTCAGACCTTACTCGTCATCACAGAATTCATACTGGTGAGAAACCTTATGAATGTAAAGAATGTGGAAAGGCCTTTAGTAGTGGTTCAAACTTCACTCGACATCAGAGAATTCACACTGGTGAGAAACCTTATGAATGTAAAGAATGTGGGAAGGCCTTTAGTAGTGGTTCAAATTTTACTCAACATCAAAGAATTCATACTGGAGAGAAACCCTATGAATGTAAGGAATGTGGTAATGCTTTTAGTCAGAGTTCACAGCTTATTAAACATCAGAGAATCCATACAGGTGAGAAACCCTATGAATGTAAGGAATGTGACAAGGCTTTTCGTTCTGGTTCTGACCTTACTAGACATCAGAGAATTCATACTGGTGAAAAACCATATGAATGTAAGATATGTGGAAAAGCTTATTCTCAAAGTTCACAACTTATCAGTCATCATAGAATTCATGCTGGTGAGAAGCCTTATGAATACAGAGAATGTGGAAAGAACTTTAATTATGAATCACAACTTATTCAACATCATAATTTGTACTGGTGATAATTCAATATGTACAAAATACATGAGAAAGCTTTTAACTATTGCTGAAACCATTCAGTATCAGAGAATTTATCTTGTTAATAATCTTAGATATAAGGCTACATTTTATTTGTTGGCTATAGTTTATTCAGTTGAAAAAAATTGTGTTGGTGAAATACTCTAAGTTGAATATGTTTTGGAAGCCTTTTAATGAAAACATATTGATCTTAGGTTGTTCACTATAGCAAACACTGAAAAAACCCATACTTTTGCCCTTTCTGTTTTTGTTTTGTTTTGTTTTTTTGTTTTTGTGGTAGTGGGGATTGAACTGATGGCCTTCACATTAAGCTATATCCCCAGCCCTTTATTTTTTATTTTGAAATAGGGTCTGAGTTGTTCAGGCTAAGCTCAAACTTGTGATCATTTTGCCTCAGCCTCCCAGACTACTGGGATGACAGGCATGTATCACCAAACTTGGCTCTTTCTGATCTTAAAATATCAGAGAATCCATGCAGAAATGTAATCTTGTAATTTTCATTCTTTTTTTCCTCTAATTTTTTCTATAATTATTACTGTAATATTTTAAACCATCTTAAATTTGTATGACTATAAAATGTACCTCTTCACAGTTTATAAAATACCTTTCCGTTATCTTTAATAATAGAAAACTGACCTTTTTTTTTTTTTTTGGTGCTGGGGCCCTTGCATAGAGCTGTATCCCCATTCCTTAATTTTTAAAGGCTAGGTCATTAAGTTGTCCTGGTTGTGCTCAAACTTGGGATCCTCCTGCCTCAGCTTCTGGAATGCTTGGATTGCAGGCATGTGCCACCATGTCCAGCTTGTGTGTACGGGTGTGTGTATGTATTTTAGAGCTAGGTTCCCACTATGTATATTTCAGGTTGGCCTCAGACTTGCTATGTAGTCTAGGCTGGGCTCAAAATTTGTGACCCTTTTGCCTCTGCTTCCTCAGACCTGTGATTACTGGCTACCTTTTTTATGTTTGAAGATGGCTGTGTTGTTCTTTACAAAATTAAGGCTTTCTTCTTAAAAATCTTCATAAGATTTTTTTTTTGGTATCAGGATGTGCTCATGACTGGGCGCTTGCAAGGCAGGCGCTTATGCTACTGAGCTAAATCCCTAGCCCAAATCTTCATAAACTATTGTTGCCAGTAAATAGGATTCTTTAATATTTTCATGATGTTTTGTTGTGATACTCTAGTATCATTTTGTTTTATTTTTGAGACAAGGTTTTACTGTTTAGTCTAGGTTGTATATGTTCCTCCTGTCTTGGCTTCCATAGTACTGGATTTCAGGTGTGCACTACCACCAGCTAATATGATTTTATTAACTTTCTATTGGTGGATAGTGTAGTTTCTTTCAGATATTTTGCCATGATACATGCAAAAATGCATGTCCCTGGTAGGCTTTCTCCCTAGGGATATCTTTGTATTATGTCTTATTTTGAGAAATAAGGCATGAATATTACAAATGAGATAAATGTACTCTTTGTCTTCCATCTTGTACTCATTTTCTTTTCTGAAGAATAGTCTTTGTCACTTCATTACCCTTCCTGGTGGTTTTTCTGTTTGAGACACGGGATTTTGCTGTGTTTCCCAGATCAGTCTTTACCTTGTGAGCTCAAGTGATTCTTCTGCTTGGTCCTGCCAAGTAATTTCGGCTACAATATGTGCCATCATGCCCAGCGTATGTTTTTATAGATATATGTCAGTAGAAGTTATACAATGGGGATGATTATAATACCTACCTCATGTTTTAAGAGAAGTAAAAAGATGTATAAGGTGCTTAGAATTGTGCCTGCCATATAATAAATACATATCACTGTGCTATTGTTTTCATATTTATTGTTGCCATCAGTATTATATTTGTCAGGAGGTTTTAACTTTCTGCAGAACCAATTCAGCATCAGGCAGGGTAGTTTTTGTTTTGTTTTTTGAGGCAGGGTCTTACTATATAGTGCAGGCTGGTCTTGCATGTGCTTATGTAGCCTAGGGTGGCCTCAAACTCATGGCGATTCTCCAGCATCAGCCTTCCAAGAGTTGGGATTACAGGCATGTGCCACCACACTCAGGGTATTTTTAATTTAAAGACCCTTTGAGGGTAATGAATTTTAAAAATCTTCCATTATCACTTACTTCTTGAGAATAGGAAATAATCCTGGTGGTGTTGGGGAAAGTAATGTGAATAATGGATAGGAAGGACCTTATTCAGGTTGACTTCCTTTTTGCTGCATTATAGTATATTCTGTGTAAAAATAAAGGCATATAGACAATACACTGGTGCTGTTTATGAAACTAAAGTAAATAGTGTTATGTTTAAAAATTGACATCTATAGAAAAAAAACTAGTTATAGATTTAAAAGGCTTTCCAAATACAGTGCTTTCTGATACATTTGAAAACCTAAACCAAATTATTCTTAGGAAAATACAAATCACTAACATTGACTCAGAGAATTAGAAACATAGAGAACAAAAAATTATTTTGAGATCAATTAAATGTTCTGAGTAATACAACAAATCCAACTTTTTAAGAAAAAATGTATCAAGTGTTCAGAGAATTCCTTCAGTTATATAGTGGTCATTATATTCTAACATGACATTGATCAGAAATGGATTAGGAGATACCTCCAAAAAAAGCTACCTTTTAGTGTCAGTTATGAATATAATGCACATGCTCTAAGGAAATTAGCTAACTATCTACTGAAAGAGTGATAGAAATGTATTTAGTTGGGACAGTACCTACCTAAACAGCATGCCCAGGGCCCCGTTGCAGCTAACTGATGCTATGAGAAAATCCATGCCTAGTTTTATATGCTGTTGTAACTTGAGAATCCAGAAATTTCTCTTTTCCTTGGTACTAGAGATTGAACCCAGGGCCTCTGCACTGAGCTACAATGCCCAGCCCTTTTTGAATTTTCATACAGGGTCTTATTAAGTTGCTAAGCTGCCCAGGTTAGGCTCAAGTTTGCAGTCCTCCTGCCTCAGCCTCTCAGAGTGCAGGAATTAGTAGATATGTGCCACCACATGCACCATTTTTTAAAGAATTCTACTTTTTAATGTATTTGATAACTTCTGATTAATTGGCTGTTCACAGTTTTAAAAACAATACTACAGGGCAAAGAAGAGTAATTTCTGCAAATCACAGGTGGCTATCTTTGGGTTAGTTTTTATTCTAAACACTAACAAAGAGCATACCCATGTCTCACAAGAGAATTTTTTTTCTTTTGTTTTGGGATGAAAAATTTTTTTTTTCTTTTTGAGGCAGGGTCTTGCTATGCAGTTTAGGCTGGCCTTGAGCTCACTTTGTAGCCTAGACTGGTCTTGAACTCGAAATGATCCCCCTGCCTCAGCCTCCCCTGGGATTACAGGCATAAGCCACCATGCCCAGCTCTTGGGCTGAATTTTTAAGATGGCAAATTCCTTGCCCCTAAGGAGATTTTGGTGGTGATGGGAAGGAATAATTTTCCTATAATTTATTAGATGTGAATGTTTCCATTTTAAAAAATTTTCTAGAGATAAAACAGCTAAATTCCCAAAATGCAGAGTGTTTTAAAAGAAAGGACTTGGTCTGATTCAAATATTTTTTCTTATATGCATTTTGTTTTTGATTTTTTAAGACACATCCTCCCTGTGTAGTTCAGGCTGGCCGTGAACTCACTAGGTAACCCAGGCTGGTCCTAAATTTGTGTTGATCCTCCTGCTTCAGCCTCCCACGTGCTGGGACTACAGGCATGCACCACCATGCTGGGCCAACATGCATTTTTATTCTAAACATCACATCAAAAAAGGACAGTTTCTTGAACAGATACACATATACAACTAAAAATGAAAATGTTTAGAGTTAGCCTATAAAGAAATAAAGCCCGATCCCAATTTTGCAGTAGAAACAAATATAGCACTGGAATTATATATCGTGTTCTAGACCAAAGGTCAATAAACTTTGTCCATAAAGGAGACAGTAAATATTTTAGCTTTTCCAAATCATACTATTTTTGTACCAAAACTTAGTTCTGCCATTGTAGTTTGGGTGTTTATTAAAAGTTTCCTAAGAAATCTTGAAGTTAAAACACACACAAAAACACAACTTGCCTTTTTGGGGGTTTAAATTAATGTTTTGAAAAAAATAATGTTTTGGGTTTTTTTTTTGTTTTGGTGCTGGAGATTGAACTCACGATCTCACGTTTGCCAAGCAGGCACTATGCTCTGAGCTAAACTCCTGGACCCTAAGTTAGTATTTTGAGGTGGATCTTTATTATACCACACTTTTTATGCTCAGGAAGTAGCACCTACATTGCACAGATACCATTCTATAGAAAGATAATGCATGTATCCAGTTACAGGTTCTTTTTTCATGTTCTACCCCCACTCCCTTTTTTCTCAAAGCCTTTTTATTTGTTTGTTTTGGTTTTTCTGAGACAGCATCTCACTATGTAGTTCAGGCTGGCCTTGAACTTGGCGGTGACCCTCCTGCCTCAGCCTTTGAGTGGGGAATAAAGGGCATGTGCCACCATGCCCAGCAAGGCTGTTTTTCTAAACAATAAATTACTTGTTTTTTTTTTTTACAAGTATAAAGAGATAAGTATTTTAAAATAAATTTGTGAAAATAGCAAAATACCTGTAAATAGCAGTACTATAGGGATAATTCTGTCTGTTTCACAATATCAAAAGCAAAACTCTCCCAAATGAAAGCAAACTGCCAAATGAAAATTTTTTTTGTACTTACTGATACAGTGCATTTGTACACAAACCAATGAAACATTTTAAATTTAAAAAATCAGTCTTGAGTAAAACACCATGCCTGAATGACCAGAACCCATGGACACCCACTCTCGAGACACACTGCAACCTGAAGTGGGGCTTATCACAAATCCATTTTCCTTTTCAGGAGATTTCCAACAATACCCTACTGATGGTGAGGAATTTTCACCAGGCATTGGGAAACTAGAGGAGTTACCAAATAATGTCAAATCATTTCTTGACGATAAGCACAGACCCTTGTTCCACCCTGTTTACTGGTTCCTTGCTGTTTATGTGTTGGCTTTTTCCTGGACTCTGAAAATCTAAGGGATGTTGGAATCCCAGAAAAGTCATCATTCACAACAGCTCAGCAAAAACCTGATAGAACCACTGTGACATACGTCATGCCAACCTTGGGAAGGCTGGCTTAGAAAGCACTAATGTTTCATCTACTTTGTGGCATTGCTGTGACCTACTTACTGGTATTTGCTTCAGCTCAAGTGAGAAGGTAAGTTCAAATAGTGCATCAGTCAGATGGTGGTTTGCTGCCACAATGGGCAGCCTTAAATGAGAATCCCATAATGCTACAGCAGTTGTTTTAGTGTCATACTCAGCCAATAAAGCAACTGATTGGTTTTTGCAACAATCATGGGTTGGATCAATGATGTTTGAGTTTAAAAAGACAGATTTTCAATCACCTTGGAAGAAATTCATGGACCAAGTAAGGCTGTGGCATCATACACCCAAATGACAACCTACACGATGACAAAACAATATCTTGAGCAATGTATGAATGGGACCCTGACAATTCTGGCTGTACAAAGAGAGGTTCTAAGATTCAAGGCAGTAGAGCAGAATGGTTTGAATTTACAGGAGTGCTATGCCATCCTGTCACTCTAGAGTTGGCTCCCAGAGTCTTTCTAAATTTAGCATCAGCAGGACGATATTGGAGCAGAAAAGAAAGTGCCACAATATCTGGATACAGGATCCCATCATCATGCTCGGAGTCACAGTTAATGAGCCACTTTTAGCTCAAGCTAGAAGAAGAGAAAGTGCCATGGAGCAGGTGGGGACATGTCCCCAGAAGCAGTAAGAGATCTGGTCATAAATGGTGTAACAGGATACATGAACTAATACTAATGGTTAAAAAAAAAAATCTGTCTTTGCCCCTGTCCATTCTTAATTTCTCTATTCATGTGTTTCTTTCAGAATAAAGTTTAAAGCTTGTATATCCCATGTATTTATTCATGTCAAACATTAACATGCAAATAAGTATATCTGTGTCATGTAAGTATATTTATATCAAACAAATTTGCTTTTTTACATTCAACTGCAGATTTTTTAAATTTCCCTTCAGATCTATAGATAAAATTCAGTGTTCGTGACTACACTATGCTTATCCCTAAGACTTCGCACTTGCTAGGCAGGAGCTTGAGCTGCTGAGCTAAACCTCAAACCTAGCCCAAAACCTATTTAAACATCTCCTTAATTGTGACAGTTTTCAAATTATCTCCTACTTCCCATTTAAAACTATTCACTGAATGTGGGGGCACCCACCATATAATCCCAGCTATTCAAAAGGCTGAGGCAAAAGGATCAAAAGTTTGACATAAATCTGGGCAATTACTGAAACTATCTAAAAATTTAAAAGGCTAGGAATATAGCTCAGTAGATAAAGTTACAGGGTGAACTCAGGAGTAAAGCTATCATGGGGTCAATCTCCAGCACTCCAAAAAACAAAAAACAAAAAAAAAAAACCCTGATTCTTCAGGTGGTGATATGGCTCACTGGTAGAGCACTGATCTACCATGCTTGAGGCCCCAGGTTCAATCCTCAGCACCAGAGGGTGGGGGAATGGCTATAAACATTCTTATATTCTTGTCTATTTTTTAAGTTTCCCAGGCTTTTTCTAGCGTTTTCTGTGTTTTCTTGGGGGGGAAGATTTTGCTTACAGAATATTTCAGAGCATAAGAGAATGAAGAAACTATAGTTTTCTGTATGGGTATATTCAGATACATGGACATTCTAATCCTTTGGGAATTGAGTGTTTCACATGGTATGATAAAGGAAGTCAGCTTTGTTTGCAGCCAGAAATAAATATGAGTATGCTAAAGCTAACTATCTTCTGTTGATTTAAAATTTGATGTTCTCTATTAAATGCTCATATAGTCACATGTACTCATATCTTTGTCTTTTGTGTTCCAGCAACGTTTGAATTTCATTTTTCAGTAACTTTTATTACTTGGAAATACAAGATATGCATATTATTAATATAGTTTGTTATTTTCAAATAAAGACAATCTTCTGAACCAAATCTTTTTAACCCTAAGGAAGAGGGCAGACTGGCTCACTAGAATCTATGGCAGAAGCAAATCAAATATTACAAGGCATAAATTTCTTTTAAAATCTTGTTCTAAAAGTTATGCTAATTTTCATTCTATAAGCCTGTGCTTAAATACAAAATGCATACTTTTTTTTAAAGTCATTTTTTTCTCATGAAACCAGTGAAGCTGAAGCTGCTGGCAGATGCAATATTTCTGTCAGAGCTGAAGAGAGTGAACATTTGGTTATTTGAAAACTAACCTAACAATAAAATATGCAGGTGGAAGTGGTGGTGCTATCCCTGTAATTCCAATACTCCAGGAACAGGTAGGAGGATTGCAAGTTCAGGCCCAGCCTAGGCAATCTGAGACCCTGTCTCAGTGCAAAGGCCCTGCGTTCATTTCCCAGTACTAAGGAAAATAAAACCAAAATGCACACAGGATCAGGCACGTCGTTTCTCACAGAGTAACTCACACAGCCTCAGCAAAACAAACCCATCCTGATTTCAGACACTTTGAGCCATGATTCATATAAATACTCATGGTAAAGTTACAAACATTTGCACTAACATTCAATACTATTTCCTCGCAGACCCTCACATCCCACAATAGTACAGACCCCGACACACAACTCACTGTAGGAAAAAAAAACTCCCTCACAAATCTAATTCCAGTCGCCTCAGAAGCACTAAATCACCTTCAGACCTAAAGACAAACATACGGCGCTGTCCTTGCTTGCAACGTGGAGCCCTGCCTCCCTTTCCCCCTCCCGATTGGTTGCAAACAGTCATTCTTATCCATCCCGCTTTAATTGACGCGCAGCTATCCTTCCGCTCCCCTACCCCAGCGGTGACAAAGGACCAAAGCCTCTTGCCGACTGCGGACTCTCAAGCCTTCGGGTTCAGCCAGCTGGCAGCCAAGACGCAGCCTTGCTCACCCGGACTTCTGCGCCTGCGCACTCAGCGCGCCTAGGTCCCTCCCAACATCCCTAGCGTGCGGGCCAGTAAGTGTCTCGCTCTGTGTACTGTCTGTCAGTAGAAATAGTGCGCTGGTCTCCGTTAGCCGTTTACTAGAGACGTTCAGGCGTTCCCAGGGAGTAGTCTTGGCTAAGCGCATTGGTACTGACCGCCCTAGCAAAGGCGTCACGGCGCGCGAGGTAAGGACAGGAGAGAAGGGGCCACGAGGAGCACCGGGAATCCGGCTCCGGGAGCGCGGAGCGTGTGAGGAGGACGGCGTTGTTGTGGTGTGTGTGTGTGTGTGTGTGTGTGTGTGTGTGTGTGTGTGTGGGCGTGGCAGGGCCTGGGTGTGGCATCGGGAGCCAGTGTGTGTGAGGCGGGGACTGGTACGCGATGGCGTCTGTATGACTTAATTGGGTACAAAGCGTCCTGTGAGAACCAAGTGTCCGGGGCTGTGGCGCGTGCATCTCGGAGCCTAGCATCTTCGGGCCGCGTCGCCACACCGGGCCCGGGACAGAGAAATGGGCTCTAGTCAGCATCGGAGTGCCATGATGAAGAATCCATACAAAAAAAGCTCAGGCCCGCTCTTAGGCTGAGAAGGCCAGAACTGAGTCGGATAGAGTAGCAGCTTCCTGTAGTCAATTCCAGCGCTTTGAAAGGCCGAAGCAAGCGGAAGGATAAAAAGTTAGAGACCAGCCCGGGTAATTTCGCGAGACCCTGTCTCAAAATAAAAAAATAGAAAAACAGTGGGGATGTAGGTTCAGTAGTCCCTGGTTTCAATCCGTACTACCGAGTCGGGCTGGGGAAACAGAAAATATCAGAACTTGGGGCGTCCCTCAAGCTGCCTGGCGGCAAGACGCCCTCCACACGGCCCAGGGCGTGTACCTCTATGCAGTCACAGCTCAGGGATTTCCAGCTGCTGGTTGCAGAACTAGAGCTCTCTCCAAGAAGCTATTGTATACTCGTTCCAGCTCGGACATAGATGATCTTGGTTTTTCTTTGACAGTGAAAAGGGTCAGCACTATTCTCTTTACTCTGGATTTGTGTGAGTAGTGGTTGTGAGTAGGGCAGTTGTGGTCCTGGCGTTGTGCCCCCAATTTAACCAGGCTGGGTTGGGCGCCTAGAGTAAACCAGACATGCCGAATCCTCTCTCTCCCCACGCGAGCCAATCATCCCAGCAACCCATATATTTAGGTTTAATTGCAGTGTTCACACTTTGCAATAAATAAGTTTTGGGTTGTAGTTTGGACACTGTCTCTAAAAGGTTCACCATCACTGACGTAATTATTGAAATTTCCTTCCTTCTCAATTCTGCCGAATGTTTTTCTCCCCCGGTTCTGGGGATTGAACCCAGGGCCTTCATACCTGGGCTTCATTTGCAGCAGCCCCTCCCCCCGTCTGTGTGTGATCAAAAGGAAAAGTCTTTTAAATTCAAGATACTTTGGTAGTTCTGAGCCCTGTCTCTTCACCTAGTGTTATTTTCCTTTCCCAGCTCTGGCCTCTGCAAAGTCTGCTTCTGGCAAACAAACCCCGAGGAGGACTGACCCGTTCTTGGATTTCTAAATTATGGCCTGTGTAAGTTACTGTTTATTTGCTTCTGGAAATATTATCATGTTAAGATCCTAGAAATATTCCTTTATCTTGAAATTTCTTACCTATCAG
Source organism: Cavia porcellus (assembly GCF_034190915.1). Classification (NCBI taxonomy): domain Eukaryota; kingdom Metazoa; phylum Chordata; class Mammalia; order Rodentia; family Caviidae; genus Cavia; species Cavia porcellus. Next base: position 15,755,293 of record NW_026947490.1, read on the forward strand.
AGCTTTCTCCCAGGACCTTCTTCCAGTTCTTCCAAATCTAGGAAGGGATAAAGCTAAGTAACACATTGCCTATCTTTTTTTTTTTTTTTTGGTACCGGGGATCAAACTCATGACCACGTGATTGCAAGGCTTATGCTGCTGAGCTAAATCCCCAGCCTGTCCATCTATTTGTTGAACAAATTATTCAGCATCTCCTGTATGTGCTGAGTCTTCTGCCAAAAGCTACAATGAAATAGAAGTGAAATCACTTGAGATATTTGACCATTCTTTTTGAGTTAAAAAAAAAAAAAGGATGGGTCCATTTAATTACTCATAGGAAAACTGAACTTTTTTACACTTGAATGTATGTATGTATGTATGTATTTATTTATTTGGTATCAGGAATCAAACTCACGACCTAGCGCTTGCCAGGCCGGCACTCATGCCACTGAGCTAAATCCCTGGCCCTATACTTGAATTTTACAGGTATATAAGATTTGCTGTTGATTGGTCCAAGACTCTTAACTAAAGAGTGTGTTTCGTGAAACTTTTAGTATTGAGTTGGGATGCAGCTGGGTCTTGCAAAGAGAGATTCTCTAAGATTTGCATATCGGTAACAAGGTTCCGTTTATAGCTAAACAGGATGTACTGGTTTACAATATATTTCTGATTCTGAATCATGGTACATTGGTACATTCGACTTTAGAAACAAAAAATGCATCTATTTACAGGTAAAAATGATAGCAGTTGAGAAAATAATCCAGATATGTCAGTAATCATTTGGATTCATTCTTTTTTTTTTTTTTTTTTTTTTTTGGTACTGGGGATCAAACTTGCGACCTTGCACTTGCCAAGTAGGCGCTTGTGCCATCATATAGATTCAGAATTGAGGACCACCTTAAGGTTATGGTCAACCAAAATATCTACAGAAAAATGGTTAAGCCTCATTGTATGTACTAGTAGAATCAATTAAAAAATTCATTAGAAAAATCTGTCATGAATGTGGTGGAGCACACTTGTAATCCCAGATACTTGGCTAATTGAGCCAGAAGGAATGCAAATTTGAGGCTAGTCTGGATAATTTAGCAAGATTCTACCTCAAAAAAAAAAAAAAAAAGGCCAGGGATTTAGCTCAGTGGCTCAAGCACTTTCCTGGTAAGCACAAGGTCATGAGTTTGATTTCCAGTACAAAAAAAAAAAGTGGTGGGAGGCTGGGGATGTAGCTCACACTCTCTGGGTTCATTCCCCAGTATTAAAAAATCTGAAAAGAAAAAGTACGTATGATCTGCTTCTACAATAAATTGGGAAGGAATTCTTTAAATGTGTTCAGATCCTTTTTTTTTTACCTCCCCCACCCCCCCACTGGGGATCGAACTCAGATCACTTGCTTACAAGGCAGGTGCTTACACCACTGAGCTAAATCCCCAGCCCCCAGATCCTTTTCTAAGACAGAGTTAGGGGGGATGCTTTTTGAAAATAGCTCCTCTTAGGACCAGGTATTATGGCGCATGACTGTAATTCCAGGACTTGAGAGGTTGAGGCAGGAGAATCGTTGCAAGTTCTTGGGCTTCATAGTGAGTTCAGTGCCCGCCTGAATTACATAAAGAGACCTTATCTCAAAAAAAAAAAAAAAAAAAAAAAAAAAAGATCTGTTCTTAGCCAGATGTTGTGCCGCCACACACTTGTAATTCCAGCACTTGGAAGGCTGAAGCAGGAGAATCACTTGCAGTTTGAGGTCAGCCTGGGATACATAATGAGTTCAAGGCCAGCTCAGACTACCTAGTGAGACTGTCTGTCAAAAACAAAACAATAAATTTTGAATGTGGTGTTGCATGCCTGTAATCCCAGCATTTTGGTGGGCTAAGGTGGGAGGGTCACAACTTCAAGCTCAGTCTGGGCAATTCAGCAAATTAGCAATACCCTGTCTCAAAAATAAAAAATTAAAAAAGGGTTGGGGATGGATGTTGCTCAGTGTGAGGGCCTTGGGTTCAGTCCCCAGCACCACAAAATAAATAAAATAAAAATCTGTTCTTCAAGAAGACAGAAGTAGAATTTACATTTCTTGATAATTTGTGAGGTAAACGTATAGCATGAAGAAGTTTTAACACTATTTCATTTAATAGTAAAATGATTATTTTTTTTCTTTCCCACACATATTTGGGTTACTGAGGTATGCTAGGATGTATAGATGCCTGTGTCTGTAACAGCAGGATCCTTGAATCTTTCAGGTACACTCATTTTTTGGGGGGGAAGTACTGGGGATCCAACTCACGACCTCACACTTGCGCTTATGCAGGTGCTTATGCCACTGAGCTAAATCCCCAGCCCCACACTCATTTTCTAACTAGCTATGTTACACCGTTGTAACTCAAGCATGTTTGCTTGCTATAATCTATTTCTTGCAATACTTCCTCCATATTTTCTCATTCATATTTAAAAAAATTTATTTCACTTGTAATATATGGTTTGTTGTTTCAGGGATCAGTGATGTTCAGTGATGTATCCATAGTCTTTTCTCAAGAAGAGTGGGAATATCTAGATTTGGAACAGAAGGACTTATATAAAGATGTGATGATGGAGAACTATAGCAACTTGGTCTCACTAGGTAAGGTTCTGTGCCTTTAGTATTTAGTGTGTATTCTTTGTAATAATAGCTTTCTTCTCTGAAAAGTTTTTTTTTTTTCAGGAAAGTATCTGAATTTTTGCTCCCTGTTCCTAAGGGAATAGTTTGAACTTTATTTCTTTGGAAGAGAGCATTTTCATTGAATATATTCATCTTCTGCATCCTTAATTAACTGATGAAGCGGTTAGATTTGAAATATAGGTGATTTATGACCTTATCAGTATCAAAGAAAACAAAGATTACTTTGTTTTTGAACTCAAGAGTTGCTTTGGATGTTTTATTACTTGTTGTATACCTGTAAGGAAAATAGCTAAACTCTTTCTTGGTTTTTCTCTATCAAAAGGCCACGTGTGCTTGAGATGTGGCTCAGTGGGTAATGTACTTTGTAGCATGTAATAGACCCTAAGATCAATCCCCAGCACCACAAAAAAATAAAAATTTTTAAAAAAAATTTTAAAAAGAACATAGGTACTTGATATACTGGTAAGTTGCATTACCAAGATTTATTTACAATTTAAGATAATTCATTACTTTGCTTAAAAAACAAATATATTTAGTTTTTGGTTTTTTTCCCCCCTCTGTGATACCAGGGATTGAACTCATGACCTCACGCTTAGCAGGCAGGCACTTACACCACTGAGCTAAATTCCCAGTCCTTAGTTTTATTTAATTATTGAAAATTAAAAGTTCAGGGCTGGGGATTTAGCTCAGTGGCATAAGCGCCTGCCTTGGAAGCAGGCAGTCGTGAGTTCGATCCCTGGTACCGATAAAAAGGAAAAAAGACAAAAAAAAAAAAAAAAAAGTTCAAGAATTTTTCTTTTTTTTCAGAGTCTCACTATGTGGAAATCAGGCTGGCTTTAAACTCATTATGCAGAGCAGGCTGGCCTTACACTTACAGTGATCCCACTACCTTACTGGAATTACAGGCATGCATCACCATACCTGTCAAACTTTGCTTTTAGTAGTGCATTAATAGCCTAAGAAATTAGAGTAGGGCTGGGACGTAGGTCAGTGGCCCAGTGCCAGCTTGGCAAGCACAAGACCCTGAGTTTGATTTCTAGTACCAAAAAAAGAAAAAAAATAATAATAAATATTTTTAGGGAAGCTTCTTGTTTTTCTTTCAGCAAAATAACAACTAAGAGCTAATAAAATATATCTACTACTCTCAGACAGTGTTAGGTAGAGAGACACATTAATGCAGTCTGTATAAATGGCACTTTTGCAAGGGGGTATACTGGGTATCAAACACAGAGATTTTATACTATTAAGCTACATTCCCTGCCCTGTTTTAAATTTTTAGTTTTGAAACAGAATCTTGCTAAGTTGTCCAGGGTGGCCTTCAATTTGGTGATCCTCCTGCCTCCCAGGTAGCTGGGATTACATGACCAATGTACTCAGCAGATAGGCACTCTTATTGTCATTGTTTTATAGATGAGGGAAATGAAGCATGGAAGTACCTCATTTTGGATTATGTAACTGTGGTGTGGCAGAGGCAGGATTTGAACCACATAGTCTATGATCTTAACCACTATTTTCTCTGAAGAAAGAACACTCATATTAGTATGATTTTAAAAGATCTTTTCTATCTATTTACTGTATTATCTTCATGTGAACATTTTGAAACCTTTTATCAGTTGTCATTTTAATCTATTGTGTATTACAAATGTAATCAGAATGAACCAATAAAATTTCTAATTATTCTCCCTAAGCAGGATGTTTCATATCTAAACCAGATGTGATTTCCTTACTGGAGCAAGGAAAGGATCCCTGGAAAGTTATGAGGAAAGGAAGAAAACGATATTTAGGTGAGTGAGGGCCATTCAAGCTAAGGGAATCACCCAGCTAGTTGGGGAAAAGGCACAACTTTATGATATTTAGAAAAAACATTTTTGGACTGGGGATATAGCTCAGCAGTTCAGCGCCTGCCTGGCAAGCATAAAATCATGAGTTTGATCCCTGGTACCAAAACAAAATGAAACAAAACCAAACAACAACAAAAAGAAAACCATTTTTAAAAGTCCTTTACCCAGGGGCCAGGGATTTAGCTCAGCACCTGCCTTGCAAGCACACAGTAGTGAGTTTGATCCCCAGTACCAAAGAGAAAAAAAAAAAGTCCTTTGCCCAAAGGCAAATATCCTAGACCAGGGAAGCAAATAAAGACTTGACTGGGCCTACTAAAAAAAGCTACTATACTATTTTGTTGTTCTTTCTAATTTTTCTCATCTTGAAAGGGGTAGTGATGGAAGGTATTCTCTCTGTTCATTATTAACCATGATTCCATTTTTTATTCTTTTGCATTGATAGATGGATGGATGAATAGATAACCTCTGAGCTGGGTACTATTACAACTTCAATACAATGGTAAACAAAATCAATACAACTCTTGTCTCCATAGAATTTACTTTGTGATGAAAAAATCTAACAATTATAAATAAATAGAAATTAGAATATTAGGTAATAAAAGAATGCGCTAAAGAAAAATCAGCAGAATAAGGAGATAGAGAATGTTGTGGGATGGGAGAGCTATTTTACTTATGATCAGGGAATAATTCGTTTTTCCCACTTTGTTCATAAAATTTTAGTGGTAGTTTTTTGCTTTTTTCAGAAAATTTTAGAAGGATATATGCATGGTATTATAATAATATATATTTTATCAACAACTTAAGTTTTTAAAAAAAATTTTATTAGTACTGTACTTGTTTGCAGTTCACACAGTTTATAATCATCTTGGGGAGTGATTACCTATACATACCACAGCTTGTTTTTTTCAATTTCCTCCCCTTCCCTTCCTCCCTCCTCCAAATCACCTATCCAATTTTTCATTCTTTTTGCTATTACAAATCTTAGCTCATGTTATGGCATATAATGTTTACATTATCGGCGATTACTAGGTTCCTGTAACAGCAAATCTTTATTCTGCTTATTTCCTCCTCACCCCTTGTGCTTTTTCCCTTGGACCACTTTCCTATTGCAGGAGATGTCTTTTATTATTCTCTTTGTTTATACTTTACCTCATTCAAATGAGACACCATATGGTATTTAAGCTTATGTGTTTGCTTTATTTCACTAAACATATTTTACAGGTACATCTATTCTACAAATGTTTCAAATCTGTCATTCCTTGTAGCAGAATAGTATCCCAATATATATAGATAATACATTTTCTTTATCCAGTCATCTGTTGATGAGTATATAGGCTGTTTCCAGGAGTTAGCTATTAGAATTGTGGTGCTATAAATATTGGTAGGTAGGTATCATTGTAGTAATGATGTCTTAAGCTCTTTGGGAAATATATACCAAGCAGAGGGATCACTGTGTCATATGGAATATATAATCTCGGTTCTTTAAAAATCTCTATACTGATTTCCATAGTGGTTGTACTAGTTTACATTCCCACCAACGATGAAGGCCTCACCCCAGCATTTGTTATTGTTTGATTTCTTAATAATTTTCTTTTTTGGCTGGGGATTTAGCTCAGCAGCATAAGCGCCTGCCTTGCAAGCGTGCAGTCGTGAGTTCGATCCCTGGTACCAATAATAAAAAAAAAATTTTCTTTTTCTGGAGTAAGATAGAATCTTAGTTTTGTTTTAATTTGCATTTCTCTATGCCAGAAATGTTGAACATTTTTTCATATATTTGTTCATTTTTCTTACTCATTTCTTGACAGGATCTTATTAGTAATTTTAGGTAATTTAATATTTTTAGAGTTATCTATTCTAAATATTAGTTTTCTGTCTGAAGTGTAGCTGGCAAAATTTTTTTCTCATTCTGTGGGTTGTCCCTTCATGCTACTCATTGTTTTGCAAAAAGCTAATATAAAAAGGCTGATATAATCACATTTTTTGATTCTTTCTGTTATTTCTTGAGCAATAGAGATTCTTTTTAGAAAATTCTTTTCTATGTTTTCAAGTGTTTTACCTATTTTATCTTCTAGTAGGTTTAATGTTCTTGTTTTAATGTTTAGATCTTTCCTCCATTTTAATTTTATTATGTGGTAAGACATAAGGGTTCAGTTTCAGTCATCAGCACACAGATAACCAGTTTTCCTAGGACCACCTGTTGAATAAGCTGTTCTTCCTTCAACATATGCTTTTGGTGCCTTTGTTGATGATCAAATAGTTGAATGTGTCTTAGGAAATTCCCATATCCTCAATTCTGTTCCATTAATTTATGTATCTGTTCTTATTCCAGTACCATGCCATTTTTTATCACTATTGCTTTTAGTATAGCTTGAAGTCAGGTAATCCTATGCCTCCCACTTGGCTCTTGCCTAAAATTGCTTTTGCTGTTCTGGTAAAAATGAATTTTAGGATTTTTTTCCCCTAGATCTGTAAAGTATGCTGTTGGTATTTTCATTTGGACTGTATTGAATCTGTGAAACAGTTTTTTTGTTTTTTGTTTTTTGTGTTTTTGAGACAGGATCTCGCTATGCAGTTCAGGCTGGCCTTGAGCTCACTTTGTAGTCCAGGCTGGTCTTGAACTTGCAATGATCCTCCTGCCTCAGCCTCCCAAGTGCTGGGATTACAGGCATGAGCCACCACGCCCGGCTTAACAGTTTTGAGAGTATGGCCATTTTGTTTATATTGCCAGAAGCAGGGGACATCTTTCCATTTTCTTTTCATCCTCCCCCACCCTTTCTTTTTGAGACAGCATCTCACTATGTAACCCATGCTGGCCTCAAACATATAGCAAGCCTCCTCCTGTCTCAGCCTTCTGAGTGCTGAGATTACAGGCATGAGCCACCATGGCCAGCATCTTTTCATTTGCTTTCTTTTTTTTTTTTTTTTTTTTGGTCTTTTTCGTTTTTATTGGTACCAGGGATCGAACTCATGACTGCCTGCTTGCAAGGCAGGTGCTTATGCCGCTGAGCTAAATCCCCAGCCGCCATCTTTTCATTTTCTGATATCATCTTCAGTCTCTGTAGTCTTTCACTTTCTTAGGTTAATTCGTAGATATTTCAGTTTTCTTGAAGCTACTGTGAATGGTATTCTCATAATTTCCTTTTACTTCTATTTATTATTGATGTACATAAATGCTAATGTTTTGTATATTGATCTTGTATCCTGCTACACTGCTAAATTTTACTATTCTAAGAATTTTTTGGTAAGTTTTTTGGGTCTTTTCTGTAGAGTATCATGTCATACTATTAGTAATGTTAATTTCAGTTCTTCCTTCCCTTTATGTATGCTTTTTTATTTCTTTCTCTTGCCTAATTGCTTTGGCTTTACTGTGTTGAATAGAAGAGGTAATAGTGGACATTCTTGTCTTGTTCCTGACAAGAATTTAGAGGGAATGCTTTTAGTTTTTCTCCATTTCGTATGATGCTGGCTATTCGTTTGTCATGCATAGCTTTTATCATATTCAGGTGTGGTCCTTTTATATTTGTTTTCTTTAGGTTTTTTTTTATCATGAGTTGTTGTTAGATTTTGTCAAAAGCCTTTTATGTATCTACTGATAAGATCATGTGATTTTTGTCCTTGCTTATGTTTATATGATGTGTTATATTCATTGACATTTATGAGTATTGGACTATCCTTGCATCTCTGAGATGAAACCTGTTTGATCGTGATGTATGATCTTTTTGATGATGTGCTGCATTCTATTTGCTAGTATCTCATTAAGGATTTTTGTGTCTGTCTTCATTAAGGAGACTGGCCTGTGGTGTTTTTTTTTTCAGTTGGGCCTTTATCTGGTTTTGGGATCAATGTGATACTGGCTTTCATAAATAAATTGGGGAGCACTCAATCCCTTTTGATTACTTTGAAGAGCTTGAAGAATATTGATGACACAACATCCTTAAAGGTTTTGTAGAATTCTTCAGGTCTTGGGTTTTTTTAGTTGATACATTTTTTATTACTCTGCTAATTTCATTGATTATTATTGTTGTTAAGCATATTTGTGTTTTCTTGGATTAATTTTGATAGTTTATATGTGTCTAGGAGTCTGTTTATTTCTTCAAAATTTACTAATTTGTTGAAATACAATACCTTCTGGATTTTCCCAGTGTCTGTTATTTCACCTTTTTCATTTCTAATTGCATTGACATCCTTTTTGACTGTCTTGGTAAGTTAGCTATTTTATTTGCTCTTTCGAAGAACCAGCTCTTTAATTCATTGATTTTTTTTTTTAGCTGTTTTTGTTTGTTTTAGTCTCAGTTTTATTCATTTCCAGTCTCATTTTTATTATTTCCCTCCTTAATTTCAGTTTGTGGCTGGTTTGTTATTTCTCAAGTATCTTAAGATTTCTCATAAGATTATCTATTTGAGTTTGCTCTGTTTCCTAATGTGAACATTGATTGTGGCAAATGTTCCTCTTAGAATGGCTCGCTTTGCTTTGCTTTTTTTCTTTTCCCTTTCCTTTTTCTTCTTTCTTTCACTCATTCTTGCTTGCTTTCTTGCTTTTTGCTTGTTTTGTTTTGTTTTGTTGAGATAGAGTTTCACTATGCAGTTCAAGCTGGCCTTGAACTCACTTTGTAGCCCAGACTGGTCTCAGACTTGCAAAGATCCTCTTGCCTCAGCCTCCGAAGTGCTAGGATTACAGGTATGCATGACCATACCTGGCTTTCAACTACTGTCATATATCCCAGAGGTTTTGGAGAGTTAGCATCCTTGACATTAACTGCTAGAAATTCTTTAATTTCTTCTGTGACCCATAAGGATTATATTGTTAATTTTTGCTTTTTCCTAAGTTTCTTTTGTCATTGATTTCTACTTTCATTGCACAGCAGTCTAGTAGTATGCATGGGCTAATTTCTGTTCTTTTATATAGATTCACTAGCGTGAAATTATCCACCCAGGATTATTCCTATGCAATTAAACCGGCTACAGGCTAATCTGTTACAGTGCTTTATCTAGGCAAGTTGAGAAATAACATACCATGCTGGACATGATAGTACATTCCTGTAATCTCAGCATTTTGGAGGCTGAGGCAGGAGGATCATTGTGGGTTTGAGACCAGTCTGGGCTACAGAGTGAGTTCAAGGCCAGCTCAAACTGCCTAGTGAGACCTGTCTCAAAAACAAAACAAAACAAATCACAAATCCCTCTTTTGAGTCTCCCTTATCCTGGGGAAGAAATTCATTATTATGCTGTAAAAATCTTTTTTTCTTTTCCGTACGGGGAATCAAGCTCAGGATCTTCAACTTGCCAGGCAGTTGCTTATACTGCTGAGCTATATCGCCAGCCTACAACCCCAGTCTTGATCCATAGTTAATGGCTATGTCTTCTCTAATGGTGAAAAATGGCATTTAACAGTAATTTTTATAGAATCAGTTATGTAAAGCTCAGGGGTTGGGGACTGGGTAATGTCAGAGGAGGGAATTAAAGAGAAAAAAGTTGGGGTTTTTTTTTGTTTGTTTGTTTTGTCTTTTTCCTTTTCATCGGTACCAGGGATGGAACTCACGACTGCCTGCTTGCAGGGCAGGCACTTATGCCACTGAGCTAAATCCCCAGCCCCTAAAAAAAGTTGGTTTTTTAAAGTTGTCTGCTGCCTGCCTGGCAAGTGCAGTCATGAGTACCAAAATAAATGAAAGTCGTCTGCTGTGTAGTATGGGAAGAAGGAATTTAGACATAGGATAAATGATCCTAATGATGGCCAGGGTATATTATATATTTACAAAGGGATAATGGAAAACTGGGCACAAAATTAATAGTGAAAAATGGGGATGGGAAAAGATTCTGTGACTGATATAAATATTAGAGACAAAGTTAAAGAGAGACAATTGATAAGGGAGAGAGGAAAGAAAAGAAAAACTGAGAATGAATAAGACACAGGGGAAAGAAGTCAGGTGAAGGGGACAAGGGAGAATTCCCTTACCCTCAGTAAACTCTACTGGGAAAAAAGGCAAGAAGGAGATAAGCACATACACACACAGAGTCACTCTCATAATTCTTTTATGAGGATAAAGTAATGAAACAAAAGTTGTGGGAGAAAAATGTGCAGAAGGAGAAAAGCAGCATTAAAAATACAAATGAAAAATAGTACAATCAGGGAATAGTATAAGAAAATTTTGTATTGTTTTGACTCTCCTTAGCCTACTTTAACATTTTTATAATATATGATACTGGATTTTTCAGTGTAATGTTTTATAGAAAATCATACAGTTTTTGTTTTGTGAGCCATTTTCATTTAGTACAATATCTTTTTATAAAAACTGGAGTTTTTTCTTTTTTTACCCAATGGAAATAGAATTTGGATTTGGATGACCTGTCTTTAAAGCTTTAGTAGCTCTTTTTTTTTGATGTGTGTAGCAATACTGGAGTTTAAACCCAAGGCCTTTATATAAGCTATAGCCTCACCCTTTTCTTTATTTCTTATCTTGAGACAGAGTCTTATTAAGTCACAAAGTTGCCCAGTTTGGGCTTATACATACATTCTTCTGCTTCAGTCTCCCAGAGTACTGGGATTGCAAGAATGTGCCACCACCACTAGCCTTTATAGAAACCTTTTAAAAGCTTTTTCCTAGGAGCCATATGTGGTGGCCCATGCTATAATTCCTCTACAGTGTTGAAGAAAGCTAAGGCAAGGTAAGTGCAAGTCTTGCCATGAGTTTAGTGAGACCCTGTTTCAAAGTTTAAAAAGAAAAGGGCTGAGGATGGATGTCAGTGGTAGTATCCCTGGGTTCAAGCCCCAATGCTATTGCAAGGAAAGGGAAATAACTTTCTTCTGGGGAAGCAAATGATAAGTCTGTACACATTCTCCAACACATTCCAGTTTTTGGAAATTTGTTGGTTTAAACATGATAACCTGGATGTAGTGGTGCACACCTGTGATCCCAGCACTTGGGAGACTGAGACAAAAAGATGACCACAAGTTCAAGGCCAGCCTGGACCACCTAGTGAGTTCAAAGTGAGCCTGAGCTACATATGGAGACCCTATCTCAAAAAATGGAGATACATCTTCAGTGATCAGTTACATATTCCTAGAAAAATAATCCATGTTAGCTGTGTTTTAAAAGTTATTGCAGTCATCTAGATGGTTTAGGTCATGTTTAAACTTATGTATTCGTAATAAGTTCCCCAGTGATTCTGACCCACACATCACTGTGAGACCCACTATCTTAAAAATGTTTTCTTAATTGACAATCTCCTGTAGTTATACACACTCACATTTTTCCCTTTGCCTTTTTTCTTTTTTAAAAAATTATATAGCATTCAAGTTCAGTTAACTATTATTTTTGCTGTCTTTTATTTATTTCTCTTTTTTTTGTATCAGGAATCAAACTCCTACCCTTGTACTTGCTAGGCAGGTGTTGTGCTACAGAGCTATATCCCTGTCATTGTCTTTTATTTCAGCCATAGAAATTTTACTCCTTTTAGAAAAAGAAAACAATGTACATTTGCTTTTTTTGTTTTTTTTCAGGTGTGAAGACTAGTTATGAGACCAAGAAATTATTTTCAGAAAATAACATTTATGAATTAAATTTATCCCAGTGGAAGATAATGGAAAGAATAAAAAACCATGGCCTTAAGGGTCTCCTCTTGAAAAATGACTGGGAGTCCAAAAGAAAATTTGAAGGACAAGAGGGACCTCCAGAGAATTATTTCAGTCAAGTAAAGGCTATATCTGAAAAAGTATCCTCTTACCAAAAGCACACATCTGTTACCCCACTTCAGAAGATTCATTTTGTGGAGAAACCCTATGAATGTAAGGAATGTGGGAAGGCTTTCAGAGTGCGTCAACAACTTACTTTTCATTACAGAATTCATACTGGTGAAAAACCTTACAAATGTAAGGAATGTGGGATGGCTTTTAGGCAGACTGCACACCTTACTCGACATCAGAGACTTCATTCTGGTGAAAAACTTTATGAATGTAAGGAATGTGGGGAAGCTTTCATATGTGGTCCTGACCTCAGAGTACATCAGAAAATTCATGTTGGTGAGAAGCCCTATGAATGTAAAGAATGTGGGAAAGCCTTTAGAGTGCGAGGACAACTTACTCTCCATCAGAGGATCCACACTGGTGAAAAACCTTATGTATGTAAAGAATGTGGGAAGGCCTTTAGACAATATGCACACCTAACTCGACATCAGAAGCTTAATATTGCTGACAGACTCTATGAGTGTAAAGAATGTGGAAAGGACTTTCTGTGTGGCTCTGGCCTTCGAGTACATTATAAACTTCATACTGGTGAGAAACCCTATGAATGCAACGACTGTGGGAAGTCCTTTAGAGTACGACAACAACTAACTCTCCATCAGAGAATTCATACTGGTGAGAAGCCCTATGAATGTAAGGAATGTGGAAAGACTTTTAGTCGTGGTTATCATCTAATTCTCCATCACAGAATTCACACTGGTGAGAAACCTTACGAATGTAAGGAATGCTGGAAGGCCTTTAGCCGTTACTCACAACTTACTTCACACCAGAGTATTCATATTGGTGTTAAACCTTATGATTGTAAGGAATGTGGAAAGGCTTTTAGACTTCTGTCACAACTTACACAACATCAGAGTATTCATATTGGTGAGAAACCCTATAAATGTAAGGAATGTGGGAAGGCCTTTAGGTTGCGCCAAAAGCTTACTTTACATCAGAGCATTCATACTGGTGAAAAACCTTTTGAGTGCAAAGAATGTAGGAAAGCCTTTAGGCTTAATTCATCTCTTATTCAACATCTAAGAATTCATTCTGGTGAAAAACCGTATGAATGTAAAGAATGTAAGAAAGCCTTTAGACAACATTCACACCTTACCCATCATCTGAAAATTCATAATGTAAAAATATAAGAAAGTCTAGTCAGTCTTATGAACATTGTATGAATATAATAATCTCTTTTGCTTCACAGGTGTTTCGATTAGGCAAAGACATTTTATGCCATTGAAGGAGTGTTAATGTATTCTTTCATTCATACTTGAAGTTTCAGCACATTAGTTAAACTAATTATATTAATATAACAGATGTGGGAAAGGTACTTATCTCTGTTCTGTCACTTTCCTACTTGTGTTATATTAAATAAGACACTTAAAACGATGATATAAAACTGTGACAAAAATGGATGGAAATTCTTTGACATTCTTTCCATCAAGGGACGGAATCTGCATCCCTTCCTTTTTTTTTTTTTTTGTCTTTTTCATTTTTATCGGTACCAGGGATCGAACTCACAACTGCCTGCTTGCAAGGCAGGCGCTTATGCCGCTCAGCTAAATCCCCAGCCCCCTACATCCCTTCCTTTGAGTATGAGCAGACTGTGATTGCTTTCTCCAATGGAATATAGTAGGAATACTGCTATGCTAGTTTCTGGGCACTAAACTATATCCTCAGTTTTTAAAATTTATTTATTTATTTAATTTTATTTTAAGAGAGAGTCTTACTAAGTTTCCCAAGCTAGCAATTTGCCCAAACTTGCAATCCTCCTGCCTCAGCCTCCCAGAATGTTGGGATCACAGTGGCCAGCCTACCTGGCTTGGGGTTACTTTATTCCTTGAACTACTTTCTAAGCCCTAAACTTTCATGTAAAAAAGTCTGACTGCTTTGCTGAGGAGCCCACATACAGAGGCTCTGAAACTACATAGACAGGGTGAGGCAACTTGCTGTACCTAGTCTTCCAAACATACCCAATAAAGCATCAAACATGTAAATAGAACAGTTTTGGATCCTCCAGATCAGCCACCAGTTGAACATTGCTGAGTGATCTTAACTGACACCGTATAGAACAGAAGAATTAGTAACTGTGTCTCTTCACAGCAGCCTGCTGTCTCCTGTTGAGCCAACTTCTTTTTCTATTTTTACTTGCCCCAAACTTGCTCTACAGAACTTGTTTCTTTTCTTATCTTTAATAACTGTAAAACTTTGCTGCCATTAAAAAGGAAAAAGAACAGAAGAATCAACCAGCTGTTGCTCTGCTCAAGTTCCTGACATACAGTCATAAAATAATGGTAAAATGTTTTTTAGGCAAGTACATTGTGCTTTACTATCATCTCCCTAATGTTACACTTTGAATTCTTGTGGAAGACTATAGGTGTCAGGAATATAGAAATGGCTTCCACCAACATTTATTGCTTATTGAACTTCAGAAATCTTTCTGAAATATTAAAAGTGTGAAATTCTTTTTCAATTTAATTGAAAATATATTCAATCTATATTGTATAGTCCCATTCAATATTAAAAATTAACAAAATATAACTTAAAAGGAAACTATTTGGAAATTAAAATTAAAAGTAATTAAAATTATAACTCATTATCTTTTTAAAACAACTCTATTATGATTTTTTAAAAATGCCGTATTGTCCTATCTTTGGCTAATGAGAATCACCTCATTGGCATTGATGTTATGTGTCCTTTTATCATCACCACTATATATACTGAAAGCTTTTTTTTTTTTGAGACAGAGTCTCGTGTAGTTCAGGCTGGCCTTGCATTAACTCTGTACGCCAGGCTGGCCTCAAACTTACAGAGGTCCTCCTGCCTCATCCTCCCAGTGGGATTATAGGTGTGTGCCAACACACCCAACAATTTTTTTTTAAATCAATGCATTGATCAGCTATGAAACACACTTTGGTGTTACTGATAGAGGGAAAGAATGGAACATTTATCTTGCCTTCTGTATTCCAAAACAACCAGAAGGTGATTAAATAAAATTCTCTATTTGAACATTCTAGCAAATTAGGGTTAGAGGGTGATACAATTTGAAAATTACACTTTGGATTTATAAAGTAATGGGTCTTAGTGATGGTGCCAATAGATTGAAAGATCATAGGTAAAAAATTGACAGGAAGCTTATAACGAGGGGAGCAGAGCGATAGTTTCTGCCAGTCTATATTAATACCCCTAAATTAGATCAACTACACTATACACTTCTTGTGGTAATGCAGTCAATGTACAGAGCATCTCCTATGAAATATTCTTGCCAAAAAATATTGACTGAATTACAATTGAATTCCTCAATCTAATTACCAGTTAACAGGATATATGTAGATTTAAGAAAAAACTAATGACAGAAAGAAACAAACAGCCACATCCAAAATTTGGGAAATTTTATTGAAATAATACTCTTATTTTCTAACTAAATACACATCTACAAAGTTAAAACCCTAATCCTACTGAGGTACCTTATTACTGACTAACTGGTTCTAGGAGGTGGCAACCCATACCAAAAGCAAGGAATACCAAACTGGGCTTTGAAGAGTAGCAGGTCACAAGGCAATCAATCAGCAGCACAAGTTATAGCTTGCATATCAAGCATCAAAGTATGAGTACTGGAACAAAAGTTTTAATGGGTTTCAAAACTCATCAAAACATAGAATACTAAGGGATAACTGCATATGGAGCATGTTGGAATCCTGTGTTTAAAAAATGTACTTGGAGCTGGGTGTGGTGGTGCATGCCTGTAATCCTAGTACTCTAGAGGCTGAAGTAGAATTGCCTCAAGTTTGAGGCCAGCCTGAATAACAGAATGCGACTGTCTCAAAAAATCAAAAATCAAAACAAATTTTAAAATAAATGTACGTGGCATATTCTTTAATCAGGCAACACAGGCAGACAGAGAAATGATTATCATGAAAAAAGTTTATACTCCATTCCCTAGAAATAGATGCAGCTTGCCATATAGGGCCATGTAGGAAAATGCTCAAGTCTCCCTGAGAGCAAAAGTGGAGGGCAGAGCTCAAAGCCTGTGTCAGGAATTTTGTGAGAATGGGCAAGGGAGAGTAGGCACACTAAGTTTAGGATTGGATGGTTTGAATGATTTTGGAAGGCTCTAGGTTTTGGGGTGGTTTAGGGCAGGGGGAATGGTGATAAAAGTATATGGGTTTGATAAAAGAGATGGTGAGGTATAGATACTCTGTATTAATAGTAAAGGCCTGTACACAGTGAAGTTATTTGTTACCAGTAGATTAACTTGCCCTATGAAAGGCCATCAGTTTGAGATCATGGCCCCAGATGCCAGAGTCTTAAGGAAACCAAAATATAGGCAATACAGCCCTGATTGATATAAATACATGAAAACATTTTAAATATTGTGGGAACATAGACTGAGTATTAAGTGATACTAAGAAGTGAATTGTTTGTTACATTGGGCAGGATGATGAGATTATGGGTATGTGTGTAAGTCTTTATGTTATGGACCTGTGCTGAAGTATAGAGTGAAATTATGTATGCCCCATGATTTGCTTTAAAATACAGTCAAGTACCATATAATGATGTTTTAGCCAGCAATTAGCCACTGTACTACAATGGCCCCATGAGGTTATATCACCTATTGATATTATATCTATCTTAGTGTGTTAAAATACACGCTATAGGTGAAATAAGATTGGCAAAATGTTGCTAAGTATTGAATACAGATAATGGATACAGAGTTCCTTGTGTATTTTTACTACCTTTACATTTGAAAATTTCCATAAACTTTTTAAGGTTAAAAATGAAATCTAAAGTTTTAGATTATTTAATGATTAATAATAATGTGTTACCTACAGATTTTTATTTGTAGAAAATAACCAAAATTCCAGTTGGTAGAAAACTTACAACATTGTGTTTAGAAAGCATAGTTTGAGGAACCATTATTTGTCTTGTTTACCACCACGTATCCCCTCTACAATGCCTGTCACTTAAGAGGCAATTAATAAATATGGTTAAAAAAAAACAGGCATTATGTTAAGGCAGAAGATAATTGAAAAGTAAAAGAAAATACTTAAGGTAAGCAGCAGAAAGTAATTTTTATGATAAGTATAATTGATAAGATGATAGTGGTTTTCAGCCAAGGATGTTTTCCTTGAAGAGACCATTATACAGAATTAGCAGTTGTTAAGGAAAAATATTGTGGGAATATTTATATATATATATAATATATATTATATCCCACAATTATAACTTTATATGTGCAAAAAGTGAGATTATAAAGATTTAAGTAACATGTTACCATATAATATTTCAATATATATAAAGTCATACAGAAAATGAAGTTATTCAAAGAAGCATAAAAATTACTCAGGTTTATTCAAGATACTCCCGAAAGCCTGAACAGATCTATAAATAAAGGACAAAATTTAAATGTAGTTATGACCTACATTGAATTGATAGTTTTTCAGGCAATAAAAATTATCAGATCATGCTATCAGATAAATATCCCAGTAATAAAAGTAGATGAGGATCCCCCTAAAAGCAAATTCTGAACATTTCATTTAGAATGCACCTGTACACTCGCAGTAAATATCAGTAAATTGAACTTGGTCATCTGTTAGAACAATTAATTATAAAACATCAAATGACTTACTTTTAAAACCTAGGGTTCTGATTTATGATTTATTTATATATCCAGATTTTAGGTTTTCTATCTCAAAAATATAATTACTTTGGAAAAAAATGAACGATCTATTATCTTTTATTTTCTTACTATTCTCATTTATCTTAGCCTCATCAACCTTACAGAAAGAATGAATAATTTATATGAAAATAGGAATTCAACCTCAAATTATTTTCTGTTGTAGTCTGTTTTGTGCTGCTATGTGTACCTTACAATTCAGAAGGGTGAAGAGCCCAAGAATAAGGGGCTGCCATCTGATAAAGTCCTTTTTGCTCTGTCATCCCATAATGGAAGAGCAAAGACAAAGGGAGGACAGACAGCAAGAGGGACAGATTTCACCATTACAAGAAACCGACTCATGATAACAAACCCACTTCTATAGTAACAGCATTAATCTACTGATGAAGGCAGAGCCTTCATGATCTCATTCACTCGCTTTATTTCTTCAGTACTAGGGATTGAACCTAGGGTCTTTGCACTGAACTATATACCCAGTCATTTTTCTAATTTTTATTTTGAGACAGGGTCTTGCTCAGTCATTAAGTAACCCAGGATGGGCTGAAACTTGTAATCTTTCTGCCTCCACCTCCTAGAGTACATTATTGGGACTGCAAGTGTCACGAGGCCCAGGAAGGGTCCTACCTCTTAAAGATCACATTGGGGATCAGGTTTCTAACACAGGATCTTTGGAAGGACACATTGTGACATATCTTCAGCAAAATTAGAGTATTACCACAATTCTTCAGTTTCACCCAAACGTCTAAAATCATGTTAACATTTATGCCTTCAAGACCACTCATCAGATTGGGCTGTTATTCATCATCTACAGTAATACAGCTTTCACACTGAAGATTTCAAATTGATTTTAATTTTTAAACAGTAAAGTAGAACACAAAGACTATTCAAGTGCTACAATAAAATTAGTTTTTGCTGATAGGTCAATGTATTTCTCTTCTCAGGTAATATTTTCATATTAATGGGCCTTCTGGGATCAGTCCATTAATGAAACTTTTCTAAAACTAATTTCTATAGAATACCAGTAGTTAATGGTTCTTGAGGGAAATGATCTTGTCAGACAAGCATGGGAGCTCTGTATACTATATTTCTTGGGGAGAAAAATCATATTAAGTGCCTATCAAAAGACTAATGATACAAAAAAACCAAAAAGATAACAGTGCTGGGTGTGGTGGCACATGCCTGTAATCCAAGCACTCAAGAGGCTGAGGCAGGAGGATCATGAGTTCAAGGCCAATCTAGGTTACAAAGTGACCTCAAGGCTGGGGGTTTAGCTCAGTGGCATAAGCACCTGCCTTGCAAGCAGGTGGTCGTGAGTTCGATCCCCAGTACTGATAAAAATGAAAAAGACAAAAAAAAAAAAAAAAAAAAAAGTGACCTCAAGGCCAGTCTGAACTGCATAGTGAAACCCTGCTGCAACACAAAAAACAAGAGACTAATGATGTTTTATCTAAACCGTGTGTGTATTGCAGGCTTTTAGATGTTGCCATAAAACTCTATGATTCTTTTCTTTGAGAAATTATTTCTGATTTAATTTTTTCTAGAGGCTCATTCAGTTGCTTTGGTGTTACTAGACAGGCCAGGTGGGTGGCTTTCAGATTGTCCCACCTCATTGCCCCCTTGGTAGAGTTTGCCTTTGGTAGACTGGATGTCTGAGGTTGCTTCTTATTTAAGTGTCTTCTCATTTTCTTTTCAGTTTAATTTCTGGGTTGGTGCATGTAAACTACCTATGATGAATAGCTGTATTGCTAGTATTTAGAACCCTTATGAAATGGCCACTCCAAAGTGTCTTCCAGATATAACTGGCTTTTGGATTTTGAATCTGTTGCAAGATCCTGCCTCTTCAATTTGTTGGAGATGACAAGTTGCTGCCTGCTTGGCCCAGCCCCTGGTTCTCTGGCACTGTCCCACAGTTTTTCTGTGATGCTTAGTTGGTCTCAGTCTTGGAACAACAGGAAGAACTGCTGATTAGAACAATTATGTCACTTTGAATAAAGTGGTACAGTGAGTAATAACAGTAGCATTAAATGCAGCCTAGAAAATGACAAAGTAAGGAAAGCATTAATTTGCCACCTTTAACCATATGAACTAGATTAGTGGTTATAGAACAAAATACAGGCAAATGCTTATACCATTGAATTATATCCCCAGCCCTAGAACAAAATCTAAAACAACCAGAGAATTATATGTAATATATAGGCCATTAATATTTCAATTGTAGGGGCTGGAGATTTAGCTCAGCAGCATAAGCGCCGGCCCTGCAAGCAGGCAGTCATGAGTTTGATCCCCGGTACCGATAAAAAGGAAAAAGACAAAAAAAAAAAAATTTCAATTGTACCTCGGGTTAAAATTTAAAAGAGGTCAGGGAAAAATAGAGAAGTAGAAGAAAAGAGAAGTAAGGCTGGAGGACACAGCAATCATGGTAACTTTGGGAACCTGGTGTAGAAGATAGGAGGGAAAGAGAAGGAAGAAATAAAAGGAAGAACAGAACACTACAACAACCACTAAGAGGCTACAAACCACATTGACATTCATGTAAAAACAAGATCAAACAAGGAAAAAAAAGCACCCCTAAAAGACAAAAAACCACCACCACCATAACAAAAAACAAATGAGAGAGAGTGTGCACTTTTAGGTTTGTCTCTGCTGTCACTGGTAGGTAGTGTGTGGAGTCAGAGCTCAGATCTGTGTTGATTTATCCCAGCAAGCCAGCAGTATGTTTATGGTGGGTAGTGGATAATCTCAGTGAGCCTGCACCTTTATCTCCCCTCAAGCTAGGGTGGTTACTGGCAATGGGGGGGGCAAGACCATACCTATTCACCTCAGCAGTTAGTGCACTTTGTGCAGGCTTGAACTCAGCTGGGAGCCCCTAGATGGACCCAGCAGTTGTTCTGATTTCTGAGCTTAGTTGGCCCCTCTCTAAGATGGCTCCCAGCCAATCACACTCCTCTGTGAGATGACTGAGCCCTCAGGCCTCACTCCAAGCTCAGTCTTTCACATCCACTGCTCCCTTCCACTGCAGTGTCTCTCTATTGTAGCCTTTCATGTTGCCAGCAGTCACTGTGTATCTGCAGGTTTGAATTGCTCCTCCCAAGCAATATATCCTGACTCAGGGATAAGATTGCCAGCTACCTCCTCCTTTGCTGAAGTTTCTCTCTTCACTCTGCCTTCAGATCTTTCCTGGGTCCAGGGGACCCACGCCCCTCCTTGTGTTCCTCTGGATGGCAACTCTCAGCCTCTTTCTCTGCTTCTTATTGCTCTGCCACTTTCCTGGAAGTCCTCAGGATTCCTTTTTTTTTCTTTTTTTTAAAAAAAAAAAGGGCTGGGGATTTAGCTCAGCAGCATAAGCACCTGTCTTGCAAGCAGGTGGTCGTGAGTTCGATCCCTGGTACCGATAAAAAAAAAAAACCTAATTCCTCTTTTTTTCTTTTTAGTGCTGGAGGTCAAACTCGGGGCCTTATGCATGCTAGGTGCTAGGTAAATGCTCTATCAGTGGGCTACATGTCTAGCCCTCTTATCTCTTACAGATGTTCTGCTTTGCAAATTTTGGATGCTGTTGTAATGAATAACTTCAAGGATTGAAATTTCAGCATCACAGCAGATGTGTGTTATGTGAAGGAAAGTGACTATATGCTATGCAATGAGGTGCTTGATTTTTTTTTAACCTAAAATGGTGCTTTTTTTATGGCTTGGTGATGTCACTCAGTGGTAGAAAACTTGCCTCAAATGCATTAGGCCCTGTGTTCAATCCTTAGCAAGACACAGACACACACACACACACACACACACACATACACACACACACACACACACATACACACACACACACACACATACACACACACACACACACACACACATACACACACACACACACACACAGGTGCTTTTCAATGGACTAAATCCAGTAGCCCTACCTGTCATTTATACTTAAATCTTTCACTGATGGGTATTTGGATTATATATAATTTCTTACTGTGAAAAATGCCTTATCAAGTATCTGTTTCTTACTATACATAACCAAGAGTTTTTCTAATATGGTAAGTTTCTGACTTACAACAAGTTTTCTGGGAGAATTGTTTGAAAGTTGAATTCATTCCTAAGCCAACAAAGTGAGTCTTACACAGTATGCAAGTGAAAATTTGCAACCCAGATATTTGTAAGATAGGGACTTACATGTTTATCAAAAAGTAGGATTACTGTGTCACAGTTTACATTCATTTGGAATCTAGTTAAATTGCCATAAAAATAGAAAGTATCATTGTGGTGCGAATTTACAATACCTTCAACCAGTAAAATATTTATTTCCCCAAGTCTTAATATTCTTCCTGGTTAATAATAAGTTGAACATTGTTAAACATCTACTTTATGACTAAACAATTTAACTTGCTAGTTTGTGTCTTGGCTATGTTCTTTTTATTAAAAATTTCATATTAAGAATTGTGATATTTTAAAAATAAAATTCCAGATAGTAATCTTTTACCTGTTAAAAGTGAAGAACTGACTTCTTCCAGGTTTCAACTTACGTCTGTATTTATGGTGATATTGCCAAATTAAAATTTTAAAAATGGGTTCAATCACAGCTTTCATTGTTATGACTGATTTCAAAAGGTCAAAAGTCTTTTTGGTTTTTAGTAGACTCTTGGTTTTCTAGGTAACTTTGAACTTTGTCAATTGAACTTTGTCAATTGCAATTTGTAATTTTGTGTTTTGTCCCAAATATTGGTAGTGACTGTTTTGTTAATTATTTTATTATAATAAAAAGAACCTTCAGAATTAGATTTAGTATTGTGGCAGTAGCAGGCATCTAGTCATTTCTCCTGATTTAATGGAAATCATTTAGTATTATGTTTAGGACTGAAGTAAGACTTTAAGTTGTCTTCTACAGTCCCTACTTTTTTGAAATACTGTCTAGATGCCACTTTAGCACATTGATATAATGTTTTTCTCCTTAAATTTGTTAATATGATACTGTACCATAGCCATACCAGGTGGTATAGTAATGGCATAAGAATAAATAATGTAGCCGGGTGTGGTGGCTCACGCCTGTAATCCCAGCACTCCGGAGGCTGAGGTGGGAGGATTGTTGTGAGACCAGCCTGGGCTACAAAGTGAGCTCAAGGCCAGCCTGAACTGCATAGAGAGACCCCGTCTCAAAAAGACAAAAAAAGAATAAATAATGTAACAAACAGTCCTGAAAAAGACATACATATATACAGTCATCTAATTTCTGACAGCCTCCTCTGCAATGTGCTTGGAAAATGGTAGTCTTTTCAATACATAGCACTGGGTCAGTCACCTATCTATATGGATAAAGCATTACTCTTGACTCATACTACAGACAAATCAATCCCAAATGCATTAGCTCTTGAATTATAAAAAGTAGAGCAAAGAATTTCTCCAGCAGTGAAATAGTGAAGATTTCTTAAACGGAACGAAGAACACAAATCATACAAGGAAAGAACTGAAAATTTTACTATGAATCTGTAAGAATCTGTTTTCATCAAAAGATACCAGTTGGAAACTGAAAAGATACCCAAACTGCCAGGGGTTAGCTCAGCAGTGTTAAGTGGCTGCCTGGCAAGCACAAGGTAGTGAGTTCAATCCCTGGTACAAAAAAAAAAAAAAAAAAAAAAAACCCACAAACTAAGAATTTACAGTATTCATTTTATATATATAGTGATTTATCTAGAATATGTGAAGAACCCTATAGATCAGCAAATGACAGAAAACCAAATAGGAAATGGGGAAAAACCCTGAATATACCAAATGACCAAAAAGATGAAAAGATGTTCAAATTTACTATCAAGGAAATGATAAAATTAAAATCAAAATGTGTTATCACTACACATTAGAAGAGCTAATGAAACAGATGTACAGTGTATGCCTACAGTGTGCCACTGTATGCTGTAGCCTCTGCTAATGTGATACTGAATATAAAAAGATCCCCAATCTCTAGAAAATCTAAGAAGCAGCTAGCCAGTGATTACCTATCTAATTAAGAAAATGTCAGAACCAGGTGTGGTGGCCCACTCTAGCAATCTCAGCACTTGGGAGGAGGAGGGAGGTGGACACCAGCCTGGGCTACAAATTGAGCCCAAGGCCAGTTTGAACCACAGTGAGACACTGTCTCAAAAAAGAAAGACAAAAAAAAAAAAAAAAAAGAAAAGAAAAGAAAGAAAGAAAATGTCAGATACTCATAAGGACTATGAAGAAAAAAGTTTTGGGGAAGGAAAATCACTAGAGGACAATTCAATTGTCTGTTTCATAAGAATAAACCATACAGTGGTAGCAGTACAAATGTTATACATAATTATGACAACAGAAAAGGGACCTTTCCTGGGATACTAAGGGATACTAAAATAAAAACCCGCTAATCAAAACTGCATATCTATGTATGATTAGAACAGAAAGTCCAGAAATAGACCCAGATATATGTGGACTTTTAATATCAAAGGGATGTGGAGAAAAGATACTTCTCTGAATACACCTTACTAATTTTTTTCTTTTGGGACCATAATTGTATTTTTAAAATAAGTATCAACAGCTGCAAGTGATGGTCCACGCCTGTAATCCCAGCCCTCAAGAGGCTGAGGTAGGAGGACTGCTGGTAGTTCAAGCCAGCCTGAACACTACACAGAGACGTTTTTTGTTTTTGAGATAGGATCTCCTTTTGTAGTTCAGATTAGCCTTGAATTTACTATGTAGCCTTGACTAGCCTTTTACTTACAATGACCCTTCTGCCTCAGCTTCCCATGTGCTGGGATTACAAGTGAATGCCACCATGCCTGGCACCCTAAGCATCTTTTGAAGACAATCTGACATATTCCCTCAGGACAAAGACGGGGGTGGGGTGGGGGTGGGGAATCATGTAAACAAGAATTGATGTAAGCTGTTTTTCTGTAAAGAGTATAACAATATTTACAAATAGCTCTAGTTATGGAAATTATCTACAGTAATTATAGTTATTTCTTCATATAATTTCCTAGCAAAGAGGGCAGACAAGCAGTGATATCCCAGTAGCAACAAGCACCCACATCCAAGAACTAGAGCTCTGTAGTAAAACAGCATATACTGTACCAGGGCTGGGCAGATAAGGGCATAGAAACATCTTGGGGAGGTAAAAACTAGACAAATGCTCATGGAATGATTAAAACATGTCAAAACGTCACAGAATCAGTCTGGAGGATTACCAGTCCTGAGAATCAAAACACAGTAACAGGTTGAGTAAAGCCATTGAATAGGCTACTGGCTTAACCAAGAACCTATGAGCAACTCTTCATCTTATCAATGAATAGTGGAAGAGGAATATCACAATCATCTAAAATAGTAACTGCTTTTGGTAAGGATCATCAGTGGCTCATTACATTACACATGTATCAGCATGTGCTGTATGCTTAGACCTGTCATTAATTAGAACATATATTAGGCATCTGCTGGTGGCATGAATCCTTTCTAAGCCCTAGCCGAGTAACAACATAAAACCCGAGCTCAGGTGAGCAAGGTGGCACAGGCCTGCAATCCCAGCACTCTTGGAGGCTGTGGCAGGATTATCTCAAATTTGAGCCCTACCTGGGCAATTTAGCAATTTGACAAGACCCTGTCTCAGAATAAAATATTAAAAAACAATTAAAACTGAAGGACTGGGGATATAGGTCAATGCGAAGGCCCAATGTTCAATCCATATTACCACAAAAGAAAGAAAAGAAAAAAGAGCGCACTGTGGCCTCCTTGTTCAACAACCCGCACCCTCCACCCACGTGCTCTGAAACGCAGCTGTCTGGCTCGACCCCACGCCCTAATTTTCGCGCTTGCGTATTCCTTACAGTCTAATCTCTGTGGCGGACTACATTTCCCACCAGCTCTAGCGCGGTTTCCTTCCGGCTTCCTTGCTGCTGTCTGCTCCGAGAGGTGAGTTGATCTCATGCACTGAGGAAATGGGCGCGGGGGTGGCGCGGGGGCGGCGCGGATTTGTGTGTCAGTTGGATTGCAGCGACTGTGGAGTTTGTGACGCTGACTGGGCATCGGGTGCCCTCCTGCGGCCTCTGCTGTCCCGCTTCAAAGGCCCAGAGGCCCGGAATGGCTCCGAGTTAGATGTGTGAACCCGAGCGAAGGCCCCCAAACAAAAAGAGAATCCTGAGAAGAACTGCACACTTCAGCCGCTCTCCCGTCCCACGAAGTTAGTGAACTCGGAGACGGGTTCCAGCCTAGCTTTCGGGTTTTCTTGCGTTTCTCCGGGATACGGGAAGTGCTAGCTGCACTCTTGGCTCCCTGATTACAGCGGGTATGAGTGTGTGATAGCGAGGATGTGTGTCGCGTCATATAGACCAGGCTCCAAAGAGAAGCCACGCTGTTTCGATTTTTCACCCTCTTTCCCAGTCCTGTTGATACTTAGGAAGTTGAGGGGAAATGAAAGAAATAAATGATTGCGCTTACGTTCATAAAAAATAAACGTCAAAGTTTGTTCCATGAAATGTAATTTTTATTTTTGGGGCATTAAGGACATTTGCTTACCTTTTCTGTGGAAGAGTGAAAGTCACCACGGACTGAAAAGAGAAGCACCAGCGCTGTCATTAATTAGGCTAGGAGAAAAGAGACAGATAAAGCTACAAATTTAATAACATTATTTCTCGGCAGGTTATGTCCTGGTTAAGTGTCATAACCACTTCCTCAGAGAGATTATAGATTTCTTACCAGTGGTGCTCCAGATTTGCTTTGGTATTTTGATTGTATTGGGAATTCTCCTTTTCTAAACCACCCTTGTGATAACACTTAGGATAGTACTGCGGTTTATGCAAAGCCATTCCAGATCTTCACTGCCCATAGAGTCTCCCTTTAGCTGGCAATCAACCCTTTACAAAAGAGCTCTTTTCCTCCTTCTGGTCTACTCTATTCCAGCAGTTCCTGGGAATTTCCTCCCTCTCTGTGAATCAATGAATATAGTTTTATCACATTTTATTGACTTGTTTCACTTAATATTGAACTGGTTTAGTCTTTAATACCTAAAATGAATTACCTGTCCAGTGTGACAGGTTCATCCTGGAGACCAAGCAGCACACGTCTTCCCCTCCGGAGCCAGGAAGTATTATGCGATTTGAGGACCAAAGCTTCTCCAGGAGAATCTAATGGCTCAAACAGCAACTCATAGGAGAACCCACAGTGCATCAATGCAACAACGCAATAACACCTTAACGCCCCCTTCTCCTTCTCCTCCTCTCTATTTATGCTGGCAGCTTTCCTCAGATGGAACATCTATGCTCAGTGCCATGCTGATGTAATCCAGCTGACCACCAGTTCTTAATCCGTAACACAGGGTAAAAAATATTCACCTCCATGTTTACATTTATTCTGAAATGCTATAATTTAGACCTAGGATGACCCTTAGAGGCCCATACATTAATGGATTTTTCCTCAGCCTGTGGCACTATTGGTAGGTGGTAGACATTTAGGAGGTGTGCAGTCCTGGGACAGAGGAGAAGCTGTGGAGACTGCAGTGATGCTGGCTGCATCTCAAGCCTGGAACCACTGAGGCTGGGGCACTAGAAGCCTGAAACTTGCTGTTGCTTGCATAGCACCGTAGCTTGCCTGAAGAAGCCTGGAGCTGCTCAGTCCTACCTGCTGCTGAAGTCTTTCCGGAGCCCAGCAGTTTTAACATTGGCCTGGTGTTGGTGTGATTAAAGATAACTTTACCTTGCAATCCTAGAACCTGGGCCTGTAGGACCCTTGACTGCATCTCGGACCATGTGAGCCTAACAAGTCCTGGGTTTTACTGTGTGGGGCCTGGTGTTGAAATCAAGGCCAACTTCTGTGCTCACTTTGTTCTCCTTACCCCAACTAGACAATAGCTCTATCTGTGCTGTGCTGCTTGGGAGTTAGTCAATGGGTAGAACAAGTTACGTAAAACTCTCCTTGTTACATTTTTCAATATATCCTTTCTTATTATTGGGTCATGGTCAGATACTGTGATCTCTCCTCTGATTTCCTTAGCTGTTGTAAAGATATGTGTAGTTTCAGTTGTGGATAGTTTTCCAAAATGATGTTTCTGTAGAGAGATGTTTGCTGAAAAACACTATTTTTGCCATCCTCTGAGGTTTGGTATTTTTAAAAAGTTATTGGTTAGTTCTTTGTTTTAGAGAACTGCCCATCTTCACAGTTCTCTCAGAAAAGCAGAAATTCTAACCATTAGAGCCCAAGACCAAAGTTGAAGGAGAACCAGGTTTTTAGTGACAGAAATGTGAATTGAAAACAAAAAAAGTCTGTGCCTTATGTGATTGGAATCCGAGCCTCAGTGTGCCGAGAGGGTAGAATTACAGTGTTTGACAATACTGAGGGTCAGTGGGCAAGTATATGAGGCACCCATCACATAAAGATTTTCAGTTAGTGTTGGCGAACTGCAGTGACTGTAAACCAACACCTCCACGGTTGGACACTAACGGGGAGTGCTAGAGGGTGTCATACTTTGAGATGTCCTGTTGCGACCTGGAGTGAGGAGTTATCTTAGCCAGGAGAAAGCCGTGTGGCCTTACAGAAGGCTGCCAGGGTCAGTCTGTATGATTTTTTAATCTTTGTCTTTGGAAAAACTCTGGTTCAGTTTCCATTATTGCTTATCTGGATTTTTTCAGAGCATGGATTTCTTATTTTTTTGGTATGAGAAAACAAACTCAGGATCTTGCTCTTGCCGGGCAGGTGCTGTACCATTGAGCTAGATCCCTGGCCCAGATTTCTCTTTTCTTTTTTCTTTTTTTAGTTAGAGGACACGCAGATTATATGGGAAGGTTTGTGAGACTATAGTGTATATACTACGTTAAAACAGCAAGGAAGAGCTATTTATAGAGAAAGGCTGGAATGAGAGATTTCCACTGAAAGCAAATTAATTTGTCAACTGCCAAACAAAAATGAGCACGTGAGTGTTACTATACTGAAGGCATGCTATACCAGCTTCTGTGCGGCACGCTAAGGGATAGTTAGAATGGCTCACTGGTGCGTATGAATCATTAATGGTCATGTTTTTGACTCTTGCCAAATTTCAAGCGTGTCTTATTTTATTTATTAGTGGGGATCAAACTTGCAACCTCGCGCTTGCCAGGCAGGCGCTTATGCCACTGAGCTAAATCCCTGGCCCACATGTCTTATTTTAGATGGAGTATAGCTTTTATCTGTTATTTCATCCTGTAAAAACGTATGAAGACAATGTTCATTCTGTGCTAGAGGAAGACCAGCAACCTTGTTTATAAATTGCTCCAGCCCTTGCTTCCTTTCCTCAACAAAATTGTCTTCAAATATTCCATCATCTCCTCAGAAAGGAAGTTGATGCAAAAATGCCTTTTCAGGGAGTAGGGGACTACAACTTGTTCTCTGTCTGTCACTCTCTGTCTCTGTCTCTCTCTCTCTCTCTCTCTCTCTCTCTCTCTCTCTCTCTGTCTTTGTCTGTCTAATTCACTTCATAGCCGATCAGAGTCACTGTATCCTCTTCTCACAGTAGACTCCTTCAGCTTGAAAATTGGAAGATTTGTCTTGGCCCTGAAGCGCCCTGGCCGACCCCCACTGTCTGCGGGTTGCTCACATCCATCTCGAGGAAGTTGCTGGGCGGCAGTGGGTGTCATTCGGGTTCTGCGGCTGGGTGATGAGTCCCCGGGTGTCTGCTAGGGTTTCCGCCATTTCGCTGCCACCGCTGCCGCCACAGGGACACGGGCTCGCACAGTGGTTAGGGTTTGGGTTCACGAGGCAAATGGAGCATGGATTTCTTGAGGCCTTCCATCCTCTGCTTCAGATTTGTGAGAGTGTGGGATAAGAGTGGGTACAGTCGTGGGGGTAGTTTGGAAAAGGAAAAAATGCAGACGTCAACATAAGTCACTCAGGGTACTCCTAAGGACATCTAGCTTCCTAGCCTTCTATTTCTTTATCCCTGCGTGGCACTCAGGATTATGGCTGTTTTTTCTTCTTTCAGCTCTGGTTTGTCTAGACTCTGCAGTTCTCCAACAAAGAAATACTGAAAAGGACTGACCAGTTCTTGGGGTGCTAAAACCATGGCTGATGTAAGTTAATGTTTTTTTAAAAATATTTTCAATCTCTAGATCATGTGTACATATTTATTAGATTTCCTGAACTTTCCATTTTATCGGAATTCTATCAAAGAACCTGTTCCATTTTGCCATCCCTGAGATGAAAGACAGACAGCCCATTGATAGTCTTTCTTCTGCAAAAGTCGGAGCAGAAGTGAAATGCCTTGGGAAAAACACAGTCATTCTCTGAAGAAGGTCTCTCTCTCAACATATTCTGGTGGAACAGCTTTATATTTTAGTACTTAATTCCAGGAAAATATATTTTTCTTAATACAATGATTTATTGAGGGGAAAGAGAATGAAACCCAGGGCCTTATACATTCTAGGCAAGTGGAATTAAGCCATTTTCCTCACTGACACCATTAAGCCATTTTCCTCACTGACAGTACAGTGACTTTTGATCTAGTTTTATGTAAAAAAAAAAAAAAAAGTGTGTACTCAATATACAACGTCTCATTTAAGACACTTTTTTTTGTGCCAGGGATTAAACTCATGACCTCATGCTTGCCAGGCAGGCATTTATGCTGCTGAGCTAAATACCCACAACATCTCATTTAAAACAAAATTTTTCAGTGTTTTATTGGAGTAAGGCATATATATAGAAAAGTTTACAAATCATGAGAGTAGAGCCGAATTTTCAGGAGTATTACCAGTACTTCAGATGTTTCCCCCTCCCGTCATTGCTCACCCACCCATCTCAGATGTAACTAATATCTCAACTTTGAAGGCCATTAATTAATTTTGCCTATTTTTAGAACTTTAATAAAGTGAATCATGTAGCTGAATGCAATTTTTTTTTTTTTGTGCCAGGGATCGAACTCTAACCTTGCACTTGCCAGGCAGGCACTTACGTCCCAGCCCCAAGCATAGTTTTTTTTTTCTTTTTTCTTTTTTTTTTGTCTTTTTCCTTTTTATCAGTACTGGGGATCAAACTCACGACTGCCTGCTTGCAAGGCAGGCGCTTATGCCGCTGAGCTAAATCCCCAGCCCCACACAATATTTTTTAAACAAAAACAGTGTTAGGAAGAATCTAGTTATAGTTCATATACAGTTGCTAGACCATTGAAACAACCATATGTATCATTAAAGAGGCCATGTATTTGGTACTGCTAGTGATACAGAATTTATCAGAGCATCATAGTAGAGATGAGCTATGTTCTTATTGGAAGTAATTTTCTGTAGATTAGGTTTTATTTTTTTTCTGGTCCAGTGTAGAGTCTTTAAAAATTGGAAAAGGGCCAAGTATGGTAGTGCATATTTGTAATCCCAGCACTTTCAGAGTCTGAGGCAGGAGGATCACAAGTTTGAGCATAACCTGGGCAATTTAGCAACTTAGTGTGACCTTGTATCAAAATAAGAGATTAAAGAAATAGTGCCTCCCAAAAATCAGCCATGCTGAGATTGGGAGGAGCTGACCAACCAGCCAACTAGCCAGCCTTTCTAGTAAGCCAGCAAGCCATGTGTGCACAGCCCAGGAAGAGAAAAGTAAGCACCTCCCCAGAGCCTACTGCCCCCTCACCCTCCTTGGCCGGCCAGCTGGTTCTGAGGACAGGCTGAGTCAGTGACAACTTAGGTACAAAAAGCAACTGAATGTTCACATTGTTTGGTTGACTATACAGGCCTGAGGCCGATGGTCTGAGCATCAATAGGGTACGCCATATAGCAAATGTGGGGTATTTCCTTCTGTCTTGTTTTTGAAATCCAGTATTATTCTCATTGTTTTGTTCCTATTAATTGTTTTTGCTTTATTTAATATTGTTTTGATTGGTTTTATTCTGTTTTAGTTTGGTTTGATGTAGCTATATCTGATGGGATGGACAACTATTGTAAAGATAAGATATACAATGGTAGCCATTGTTGTTTTGCTATTGTGCTGCTTTAAAGTTCTGTATCAGTTTCATTGCTTTGTTTTGATTGGATTTATTCTGTTTTGTTTTGTTGGTTTTTATTATCTTTAAAATAAAAAAATAAAAGATTAAAGATGGGCTGGGATGTAGATCAGTACAAAGGCCTGGGGTTCAATCCCTAGTACTGAAAAAAAAGAAAATTGAAAACTATTGAAGAAAATTGTGGTGAAAGTTTCAAAGCAAATGGGAAAAATGAAATTAGTAAAAGAAGTGATGAAAGTACTAGCACCAAAGACACTGCAGGTGCA
Source organism: Cavia porcellus (assembly GCF_034190915.1). Taxonomy (NCBI): domain Eukaryota; kingdom Metazoa; phylum Chordata; class Mammalia; order Rodentia; family Caviidae; genus Cavia; species Cavia porcellus. Next base: position 15,787,371 of record NW_026947490.1, read on the forward strand.
CTGACCAATGCATTGTGTAGTACAGTTCAATAGTGAAGGAAACAAACTAGTTTGAGGGTTGGAATTAACAAATGTGGATTATAATTCGATGATGAAAAACTAGGCACCTAATTTATAATGTAGTATTAAAATATGTGATTTTTTAGGAATGCATTACTGATATTAAATGTGAGATCTCTCTTTTGAGCTTTCCTTGGAGATCAGCGGTTTAATGAAAGAATATTTATCTTGTTTGATACCTTATGGGGAAACTATAGACTCCTCACAGGTGAGAGTTTTTAAAGTAATAGAATGGGATTTAGTGTTGGCTGATCTTAGTTTCTCTATGTGTTGAGCTCTTACAAGGCTTTTAGGACTGAGTGGGTCACATAGAGATGTAATTAGGGCTTTTTGTATGATAAGACCTAAACTTTTATGTGCAGCCTTGTGTTTGTCCAGTTCCCAAAGGCCTAACCGGATGTGCCTGCCCGGTGGAAAAGGCTTTCTTTCCTCCTAGTGCTCCAGCCTGCTAACCCAGTTATCCCTCCTAGGCCTAACCTAATCGTTGTCACCACCCTGTAAGCCCATGTGATTATTCTAACAACCCGAGAACTAGAGAACACTTAATGGTTCAAAACCTGCCTCCTACAACCCCTTGTTGTTCTGTTCCTGAGTAGGACTCTATGGCCTTGCATGATGTGTGACAGCTTCCCGAAGGCTGTATGTGTGACTAATAAACTGCTGTCAGTTCCACCTGTGTAATGTCAGCTGTTTGACTGATAAGCTTTTCAGAGAAGAATCTCTTTACGTCAGCAATAGGATGGCTAGACAGTAATCAGAGCAGAGCTGCAAATAGTTCGAGGATCATCACTAATTTTCTCTGAGAGAAGAATGCCAGGAACAGAGTTCATTGTGTCTGTTTTACAGGATGTGCTGGCCTAGAGCAGTTATTTCTAAACCTCGGAACTACTGATATTTAGAGTCAGACTCCCTTACTATAGCAGACTGTCCTTTGCACTAGGATGTCTGACAGTGTCCCTGGCCTCTACTCATTAAGCATCTGTAACAGTCACCCCTCCCACACTAGTTGTGGCAACTAAAACTGTATCCATGTCCAGATATCTTTTTGGGAGACAAGAACATCACTCTTTCTTTAAAATTGATGCAGGGTACTCTTTTCACTATATCTTTATGATTTATTATCCTGTAATGCAAAAGTGAGAAAAGATTGGGCGGGGGATTTAGCTCACAGCATAAGTGCCTGCCTGGTAAGGGGCTAGGTCATGAGTTTGATCCCTGGTTACCCCCCCAAAAAAGTGAGAAAAGATGTTTAATAAGGGATGATAGTAAAGGATACAGTTATTCAAATGCACGAGAATTACATGTTACAGATAACAAGCATTAGAGAAAACTTGAAATCATACTAATTCAAACATCTAAATTTGCTGGTTATGGTGGCACATTCCTGTAATTCCAGCATTCAGGAGGCTGAAGCAGAAAGATCACTGTGAGTTCAAGGCCAGCCTGGGCTATGAAGTGAGTACAGGACTGGCCCAAATTGCACAGTGAAACCTTACCTCAAAAAAAAAATCCAAATTTTAAAAAGAGAATCTAATATACTCAAAGAAGACCACTGTACATCAAAATAGTTAAAGTTTACTAAAGAAATAATTGGAGTTTTTTGTTTTGTTTTTGAGTACTGGGGATTGAACTCATGATCTTGCGACTGCCAGGGAGGCACTTGTGCCTCTGAAGCTAAAATCCCTGGCCCTAAAGAAATGATTGTTAACATGGAAAATGTGTATGTAAAATATAAAATTTCATTGTGTTGTGAGCTTTTTTAATTTTAAAGAAAAAAAACCAATGATTCAGGTTTTCAATGTTGTAAACTTTTTTATCTTAATATTTTTTCTCTTTTATAAACTTGAGTTTACCTTCAGAGAGATTTTGTAGTACACTTGGGAAAAGTTTTTGCCATTATATTTCCATGATCATTAATAGGAAAAGAGAATGAAAGACCTCATATTTCTTTAGAGTTCACAGTGAGGGTGCAACTGTGTGCTGAAGGCTTGTGAACATTCTTTGGTTTAATCGAGATTTTTAGTGTATGTGCTGCCAAAATGACCATGATGTAATCGAATTTTTGGTTATTTTATTTACTTTCAGATATGTTTTAATTTAAGCTGCAACCCCAAGACTAGTCAAGAACATGTAGGCACTTTATTTCTGAAATACTGATTTTCTTACTGTTCTCTATTCATAATTTTTGAGCTCTATTTGTGTGCTGTGTAGTCCCCATTCTGCAATGAAGACCTCAGTCTTATCTCTTTCTACTTGCAAGAAAATTTATTTTCACAGATAATTCAAAAGTTCATTTTTTTTCAGGATTCAGTGACATTTGGAGATGTGGCTATAGACTTCTCACAGGAAGAATGGGAATTCCTGGACTCTGCTCAGAAGGACTTATATAGGGACGTAATGTGGGAGAACTATAGCAACTTCATCTCACTAGGTAAGGTTGTTATCAGCACTGTTAGCTGTCTCTGCCACTATATTCTGAGAAACACACTAAATTCTTACTCTGTGTTCCCTTAAAGAATGATTAAGTTAGCTGGGCACGGTGGCACATGTTAACACTCTGGAAGCTGAGTCAGGAGGATTTCCACAAGTTCAAGACCAGCTGCATAGTGAGTTCAAGGCCAACCTGGACTACACAGCAAGACTTTGTCTTAAAAAACCAAATTCTACCCTTCAGAAAACCCAAAAAGCAAACAAAAACAAAATAGAGAAATAATGGTTAGGCTTTGTTAGATTGTAAATAGGTTCCACCACTTAAATATTCCCAGCCTGTGGTGCCTTTCACATTTCCTTCGGAGTTTTGTAATTCCTGTTTCCCTTAGTATCCAACAGGCTGGTTTTGAATATGCTACACGTATTGTTAGGGAACCGATGTCATATTTTACTTGTGCCCAGAATTGACGCATACACCTCATACTTCTTTCTAACTCTTCTAAAATGAGATACCTACTCACTGGGCCACTGAGTTTCTCTAAAAATCAAAAGAGAAAGAAAAAATGAAAAAGGAGTTGGTAAGACATCAGTATGGGATGATCCTATAAGCTTCATGTAAAATTTAAGTAAATATTTTTTTTCCCCCTGTAGCAGACATACTCAGTTCTGTGTGCTTTGTGGTTGAAAGTTAAAACCCTAGTCCGGTTGATGACAGCCTCTCCGCACTTGGGAGGCTGAGGCAAGAGGGTCACCATGAGTTCAAGGCTAGCCTGGACTTTATTGTTCAAGGCCAGCCTGAAGTATATAGTGAGGTTCTGACTGAAAAAATAAGCAAGCAAACAAAATTTAAGAATTTTGTATTTAACACTGAATATCCCCCAAAGGATCTGAGAATGTCTTAGAAAGCCTCTTATTACCCTCTCAGCAAAATGATAGCAGTAAAAATTAATAGTTCACACACACATGTGTATATGAACGTACCATTATATATATTGTGCTTAGACACTGTTCTGAGCAGTGTTCATTGTTGAGTACTCCTCAGTTACTCCTTATAATTATTATTACAGATGAAAAACTTGGGCACAAGAGGTTAATAACTGACCAAGGTAACAGAGTAACAGTGGCAGGATTTAAAAGTAGGCAGTCTTGATTCAAAGTCTGTGTTCTTAATTACTATAAAATATTGCTTCTTAACAGCCTGTGTGAGCTAAAGCCTATCCTTAATTACCTGGGGTCTATGCCTTATGGTCCTGAGATTACCTAAAAAGAGAGTCCCTCAGCAACCTTGCATTTATTTGCTTTTAGGATTTATAAGGTACCATTCTGATTTGTGATTAATTATAAATTAACCAAATCTGAATGGAAGGACTTTCAGGTTTATAATTTCATGTGACATTTTCCTTTTAAGCAGGAGCTTCTATTTCTAAACCTGATGTAATTACCTTATTGGAGGAAGAAGGGAAGGAACCTGGGATGGTGGTGAAGGAAGGAACAAGAACTTTTTGTTCTGGTGAGTGAGAGCTGAGCAGGCACAGGGCAATCATTACTGCACATCATAATTAGCCTGCATAGAGTGGAGGCTCAGCTTTGAGGTCCTTGGAGCTCTCTCTTCAAATACGCATAGCTGCCAAGCATGGTGTTGCATGTCTGCAGTCCCATCTACCTGGAAAGCTGAGGCATCAGCCTGTTAAATCAGGGCCAGCCTGGTCAACTTAGCGATAACCTATCTCAAAATAGGACTGTGGCTCGGTGCTAGAGCACTCGCCTAGCATGCTTAAAGCCTTGAACTCAATTTGCATTATGTCAAAACAATGTTTATGTAATCTCATCATTCTGGGAGGTCAAGGCAGGAGAACTGCAAGTTTGAAGTCAGCTTGAGTGAGGTAGTGACTGCAAGATTCTGTCTCAAAGTGTGAATAAAAGGGGACGGGGGCAGGCTGCTGGGGATATCTCAGTGTGAAGGCCTTGGATTTAATCCTTGGTACTGAAAAAACAAAAAAGCCCACAGGCTGCAAGGGAAAGTGTGGAGACCTGAAGTAATTAAGAACTTTCAAGTTTGGACTAACAAGGTTACTTTCTTTTGACCTTGATTATGTTGTTTTTCATCTCCCACTTTGAAGTACTTCCCACTTCAAAGAGAAAGTTGTTCTCATAGTAGTTGAAATGATAATACATATATGGAATTAACAAAATAGAAAAAGAAAGTACAGCTAAACTCAACTAGTTTGACTACTCAAGAAAAAAAGACAACATAAATTACTGATAGCAGGAATACAGAAGGGATTGGTTTTCATCTCATCTAGCCTTTAAAGATAATGAGACTTCCACTCTCTGGCACTGAAGGATGGGATGGAGGATCTCAAGCACAGCCCAGTGTGGGCAACTTAATGACTTAGCAACACCCTGTCTCGAAATAAAAATTCAAAAATGTCTGAGGGTGTAGCTCAGTCAGTGCTAAGGCCTTGGGTTCAATTGCCTGTACAAAAAAAAAAAAAAAAAAAAAAGATACAAAGAGAATTCTATGAATAACTTTGTGCCAATAAATTTTACAAGTTAAATGAAGTGGAAAAAATTTTTGAAAAAAACAATTTATTAAAACTGACAAAAAATGGTAAAAAAGCAAATAACAGTGTGCATATTAAAGTAATTGAATTCATTATCCAGAATCATGCCACAAAGAAAATGTCAGCCCCACATTGTTTCATTGATGAATTCTATCAAATACTTAAGGAAGAAATAGTGAGTAGCATTAATACACAGTTTTTTGTTTTTGTTATTTTATTTTATTTTGTTTTTTATTTATAAGATCTCGCTATGCAGCTCGAGCTGGCCTTGAGAGTTTGAGCCCAGGCTGGTCTCAGACTCTCAGTGGTCCTCCTGCCTCAGCCTCCTGAGTGCTGGGATTACAGGTGTGCACCACAATGCCTGGATAATACACAATTTGGTCATAAAGGAAAGAACACCTCTCAGCTCACTTGGGCCTATATAACTGTCATAGCATACCTTGACAAAGAAATTATCAAAAACATTATAAATCCATATTCATCATGTATGTAGGAGTGAAATTCTTATCAAAATATTAGCAAATCAAATTCAGTAACATATAAAAATGACTATCAGGTGGGCCTTATACCTTGTTAATTAAAAGAAGAACCCATGTGTGCATCTTTATATTTGTTAGTACTCTGCTAATAAAATTAGAGTTAAGTGGTCCACTCCAGGCCTGTATTTCCCGTGGATTCAGTTATTTGTGGTGTATGACTTTGTAGAAGATGCTGGTTTTTAGGTATGTATATGTAGTATTATAGCAGAAATCTCTATATTCTAGAGACATGTAATCCATCACTTGTAATAGGCATTATTTTATTTCTCTTTGAAAGTTTTCTTGGTTCCGGAACAGGAAAATAACATGTGTTTGCTTTCTTATTTTCTTACAGATTTGGAGTCCAGATGCAGGCCCAATGCCTTATCTCCAGAAAAGGACATTTATGAAATATATTCACTACAATGGGAGATAATGGAAAGAATTAAAAGTTACAGCCTTCAGGGCTCCACTTTTAGAAATGTCTGGGAATGCAAAGCCAACATTGAGAGCCAAAAAGAACCACAAGAGGAGTATTTTGGGCAGGTGAAAATAGGCTCTGAAAAAATGACCACTTATAAAAAGCAAAATTTTCTTACAGATTATCAGAGAGTTCACAATGGAGAAAAGTTGTATGAATGTAAGGAATGTAGGAAGACTTTTATTCGTCGCTCAACACTTAGTCAACATCTAAGAATTCATACTGGTGAGAAACCTTATAAATGTAAGGAATGTGGGCAGGCCTTCAGGCAGCGTGCACACCTTATTCGACATCACAAGCTTCATACTGGTGAGAAACCCTATGAATGTAAGGACTGTGGCAAGGCCTTTACAGTGCTCCAAGAACTTACTCAACATCAGCGGCTTCATACTGGTGAAAAGCCTTACGAATGCAAGGAGTGTGGAAAGGCCTTTAGAGTACATCAGCAGCTGGCTCGGCATCAGAGGATTCACACTGGTGAGAAGCCCTATGAGTGTAAGGACTGTGGGAAGACCTTTAGACAGTGTACACACCTTACTAGACACCAGAGACTTCATACTTCTGAGAAGCTATATGAATGTAAGGAATGTGGGAAAGCTTTTGTATGTGGCCCAGACCTTAGAGTACATCAGAAAATTCATTTTGGTGAGAAACCCTATGCATGTAAGGAATGTGGAAAGGCCTTTAGAATATGCCAACAGCTTACTGTCCATCAGAGTATTCATACTGGTGAGAAACCTTTTGAGTGTAAGGAATGTGGGAAGACTTTCAGATTAAGACAACAACTTGTTCGCCATCAGAGAATTCATACTCGTGAGAAACCCTATGAATGTATGGAATGCTGGAAGACCTTTAGTAGTTACTCACAACTGATTTCACATCAGAGCATTCATATTGGTGAGAGACCATATGAATGTGAAGAATGTGGGAAGGCCTTCAGATTGCTCTCACAGCTTACTCAGCATCAGAGTATTCACACTGGAGAGAAACCTTATGAATGTAAGGAATGTAGAAAACCTTTCAGATTGCTCTCACAACTTACTCAGCATCAGAGTATTCACACTGGGGAGAAACCTTATGAATGTAAGGAATGTGGGAAAGCTTTCAGACTTTATTCATTCCTTACTCAGCATCAGAGAATTCATACTGGTGAGAAACCCTACAAATGTAAGGAATGTAAGAAGGCCTTTAGACAGCATTCACACCTTACTCAACATCAGAAGATTCATAATGGAATTTAATACAGAAAAACCTTCAAATGTACATTATACTATAGAACACCATTAAATCTGGTTTTGAGAAAATTTGTTTTCTGCTTACAAGGATAAGAAGTTTTATATTGAAGAGAGACTGTTACACTAAAAGCCTTCCTTCATTATTAAAATATCTTCATCAAATTCATATGAGAGGACAATGTCATGAATGTTGGAAGATGTTTATCCTTATCTGTCTTTGTTTACTTTTGCTACTTTATTTATTATTACTGTGATATTAGACAAGATACATCATTTTGTGCCTCATTTTGTTCAGTTGTAATGATATTGGTACAGTACTGTACAATCACCAAAAAATTAGTAGCTTAAAATATATACTTGTTATCTCACAGTTTCTCTGTATCTGTGACTGTGGCCATCGGAAGGGTTGACTAGGGGAGGATCTATATCCAAGCTAACAGAATGGATGCCTGAATTCCTTTCCCTCTGGGGTGCTACATTGTGATCCTCAGTCTCTAGCAGGCTGTTACATTTCCTTGCCTCTTCAGCAACCTCTTCACCATGACTGCTTGCTTCATCAAAGTGTGCAAGCTAAGAAGGTGGTTGGCAGCAAGATGGAAGTCTGCTAGCAAGGAAGTTGTCATTTTGTAGAATCAAATCATGGAAACGACATCCCTGTTACCTTTGCTACCTTCCACTGGTTAGAAATAAACTGCTAGATCAGCTTACTGTCACAAGAAGGGGCCTGCACATGAATACCAAAAGAAGCATCCACTGGAGACCAGTTTAGAGTCATCCTGCCCTGCTGTGTAATAGAATTGTGAGGATTAAGTAGTTAAATACTTTGAAGAATAGCACTCACGTAGCTTGTGTTCTGTAAATATTGTGTATAATCATTTTTATTAGTATTAGTGGATCATTTTTAAAATTACTATAGAAGAGATAAATATAGAAATGCCTCCTGTCACATTGCAACATTTACTAAACTGAAAATAACTTATTTTAGGTAAAACCTAGGAAATTGTAGTGAATGAGAATTTCTTCAGCATTTGAATTGCATCAGAAATTTTACAGTTGAAAGAACTATATGATTTTCAATTTGTTGAAGAATCAGAAGCAATTTCCCTCTGACATAGCATCCTTTTGTCTGGACACAGTTCAATGGTAATCACACAGTATGAAAAAGATAGTATAAGAAGCTACCACATGGGAATTTAATTTGGTGCATGCTTGTAAAACTTCTATATAACAAAATGTCATTTCATTATTATTATTGTTACTATAATTGCTTGACCTTCAATTAGTGTTTCTAGTTGGGTCTTTTGACATGAACCACTGGTAGTTTGATAGTTTATTTGGTTATGCTTAATTTGGTCAGTTATGGAAGATACTAGGGTATCAACTCATCATTCTTAAAATCAATATTGGAGCATGAGCCTTTTTTTCCCCATGTGAACCAAATATCAGGGTCATCCAACAAATTTGTTTTTTTTTTTAATTAAAGTCTAACCAGTAAATATGGAATAAATGATAGGATTTGACAAATCTCTGTTTTTGAGATTCTAGTGAAGTAATGGATCCAGAAAATGATTTTCAACGGATGCTAAAACTATTAAGTGAAAGGTTTTATAGAGAAATTATCAAGCTAATCACTTCAGAACACTGGTCAGTTTGAACCTCAATAAAAATGGAACTATCAAACAGTTGCACCACTTGATATAATGCTAATGGAAGCACGTACCCTGTTGCCAAAATAATAAGCAGAAGGAATCATATCTTTAAATCACATTCTTTAAAACCAAGAATTTGAGGAACAGGTAAGTGAATTCACAAGGAAGCAGCTGACTGGATCTAGAATGTATAAATTTTTGCAGAAACGTTGACCTGATTTCATCAAGTAATGAGTGACATGAACAAGCAGAGAGGCAGGTATTAATAATCAGGGAGACTTAAGAGACAAGGCAACTAAACTCACTATGTGGGCATTTCTTGAACCTGGCTTTAGTAAAATGGAAAAGGACACTGTAAATAGTGGAGGAAACTGGACCTGCATTAACTATTAGATAATATTTAGAAATATTTTTTTCTAATAATGGGATCCTAATGCCAACATGGCTATGAAAAATAAAATGTCCTATGTGGTAGAGTTAATAGGTATTTATGAAATAAGATATGCAGACTTGCATTGAAACAGTTGAACACTAGAAAGTGAATTGGCAGAGATTGCTAAATGTTGGTAATTACTGCAGTGAAATTTTTCATGGTGGTGCATTGTTCTAATATTTTTCCTTTTGTATGTTTGAAATTGCAATAAAATGTTCAAAACTGAAGTTATGTGCTACATATTTATTTTAATTATTTTGCAGGAGTGAGGATTGAAACCAGGGGTTTCACACTATGCTATGTCTGCAGCTGTGTGTGTGTGTGTAGGTGTGTGTGTGTGTTTCACCGGCCTGTCACTAAGTTGTGCAGGCTGGCTCAAACTTGGGATCTTCTTGCCTCAGTCTTGAATTTTGTGATTACAGGCATGTGCCATCATGCCCAACTAGAAAACATTTCTTTCTTGTTTTTGTTTTTGGTGCTGAGGACCAAATCCAGGGCATTATGCAAGATCCACTGTACTATACCCTTAACCTCTAAATTCTTTAGAAATTAATGATAATGAGATGCGTATATATTTAACCTTGTGAAATGTCACCAAAGTTCAGTGAAAAAAAGTGAATTAATGCAATAAGGATGTTTCATCTGTGGGCTTAATCTTCATTATCTCTCCTATTCACAGCAACCAATACAGAATTTGTTGCATAGATGAATGTGTTGAAGGAACAAATAAGCATTTATATCAAGAAACTGTTTCTAGAAACAGCCTGGAATGTAGCTCAGCAGCACAGCACCCTCCCAGCAAGTGTGAGACCCTGAGTTCAGTTCTCGGTACAAAACAAACAAAACCCCTAGAAATAAAATAAAACCAGCAAAAATAAGAGAAACCAAATACAATAAGAAGGAGATATTGGGCTGGGGATTTAGCTCAGTGATGTAAGCGCCTGCTCAGCAGTTGTGAAGTTGTGAATTCAATCCCCAGTACTCAGAGAGAAAAAAGAGACATTGAGATACTAGACTAAAAGTAGCAAATGTACTGCAAATGTGCTGGCAATGGGCAGATCTAAAAGTTCACCCTCACTTGACCATAGACTTAACCCAATGTGATTAGATCTCAGTAGAGCTAATCAAAGAGAAAAAAATAACACATATACAGTATTAAGAATGATGCCTGCCTTACAAGTTGGTCATGAGTTCTGATAAAAAAAAAGGTGACATAACTGCAGGTTATCAAGGAGGTTTTTTTAAAAGGTAACATTCTCACATGCATATACATTATTTTTATATATATGTTCATTCTAATATATGTAAAAATATAGATGTGTTATTGTTACGGCTTAACTCTAACCAATGTGCCTCCTCTTGTTCTATATGCACCGACAGGGTTAAGTTTCTAATCCTTGTGAAAGCTTAAATTTCAGCTTCTTGTAACTTTCTACCCCTTTCCCCATGTTATTGCTAATGAGCTGTTCCAAGATAATTAACTCTACTTTCTTTTCCAATGTTATGCAGATGTGCTATTCTGAGATAATGTTTATCAGCAGGGTGGGAGTAACAAAATGCACCAAAAGCTCCAGATGTTATCAGAACTAAGTCAACAGCTTTACAGATTCCAGATGTTGTCAGGACTAAGTCAACAGCTTGACAGCTCTGCAGGGTTTTTTTGTTTTTTTTTTTTTTAAGCTTTAAAAATCCTTTCCTTAGTCTGTGAAGTGCACAGTCTTTGGGTCGATCCTAAGGGGGCTGCATTGCCAGGCCTGAAATAAAAGCCTTTGCTCCAAATTTCTTAATTCCTTGCTTCCTGGATTTTATTCCAGGGCCCAAGCTATCTCATCTGGGGGCTTGTCTGGGATGGAAGCAAGACCCCGACTCAATTCTGAAAACCTAAAAGTAAGTACTCTGGAGGGTTTGTTTGGACTGTGGTCAGTTGGTACTTTTGGAGGGGACGCCCTCAATTTGGGGAGCAAAGACCTCTCGAGGACAGAGTCAATTGGTTTTTTTTTTTTAATAGAAAAAAAGAAAGGAAATAAAAAATAGCAGTAAAAGGATACAAGTAATACAGAATTTCAAGAAAAAGTACAGTTTTGTTCTTTACTGTTTTGTTCAATTTTATTATAACATAATATAGGCAATTCTATTAGAGATAGCGGGAGGCATTATGGTAACCATTGTTGATCACCTTGTATTATGCTTTTATCTATTATCTATTATGCTTTTATGCTATTATCTATTATGTCCACCCTTTAGATTTGACTGACTCTGTTCTGTTATGTCACATTTGATTCTACTCTCTTCCAAAAAAGTAGTAAGAACTGTGGGAGCAACAAAACCCAAAATGTTTAATTGTCATTGTACAAAAGAGAGGAAAAGAAAGTGCGCTAAACGATATAACTGCATGTATATTTAAGTGTATAAGATAGATAATGATATTACTGAGTTTTGTTGGATCATTGAACAGAACTGTTTGCAGTTTCACTGTTGGAATGTCCACTTTATAAGCTTTAATTTTGTAACTTGAACAATTATTTCTAAGATGACAATATGTAATTCATTAACTAGTGATTTCCTACTGTTTATTTTTTTCTGTAAATCTGTATAACTTGTACCCTTTCTCTGCTTTTTTTTCTTTTTCTCCTTAAATAAATTTTTAAAAAAAGAAAAAATACAGTAAGATATCACTAGTTAATAGGTTACATATTGTCACCTTAAAAACCTTATTGTCCAAATTATAAAATTAAACCATATAAAGTGTACATTCATACAGTAAGATTGCAGACAGTGCCGTTCAATGATCCAACAAAAGCTCACTAATGTGGACTTCCATCCTACACACTCAAACATTCATGCAAGTTATATCCCTTAGACTTACCTTCCTTTCCTCTGTTTTTAATAACAGTTACACTTTTTGGGTTTTTTTCTTATTACTCCAACAGTTCTTATTACTTTTTGAAAAGAATAAAACCTAACGTGACTAAACAAAACAGAGTCGGTTAGAACAGAAGGTTGGGCATAGTACATGATACAAAAATAGAATATCATTGGGTACCATTGTGCCTCTTGCTATTTTTAAAAAGAGTTGCCTATATCATCAGGCATAATAGAACTGATCAAAACAGTACAGAACAAGACCAATAAAACCTACACTGGAGACCTTACAGAATTTCAAAAGAAGATAATAGTCAAACCATAATGGGCATCATAGTGAATCTTACTGCCTTCAAAGTGGTTGCCTATACCCTCAAACTTGATACTATCAAACAAAACAGAGTATAGTAAAATCTGACAGAAGAGGATGGGGAGAGCGATACTGGGGTTCATATCAGCTTAACAGGAAAACAAAAAGTCACTATAATATATCCCACTATTTTTTAATTGTTTTCCCTTAATTGAAAAAAATGTAAGAAAAAAATAGATTTATTTTGGGGCTGGGGATTTAGCTCAGCAGCAAAATCGCCTGCCTTGCAAGCAGGCAGTCGTGAGTTCGATCCCTGGTACCGATAAAAACGAAAAAGACAAAAGAAAAAATATTTATTTTAAAAAGGGTGGAGATTAAGATAAAAGAGGACATAGTAACAGAACAACACAGGTCAGAACCGAACAATTTAAGCATTATTGTGTTTCACCCCCAGATAATCTAACATAATAGTAGTCACCATAGTGCCTCCTTCCTTGTATTATTTGAGTATAACTTCATATACTATAGCATCAAGTATATCAAGACAGTTTGAAGCTATTCAAGAGAATGAAGAAGTTACAGGGTATTTAGAACCAGTTAACAGAAAATGAACAACGGTTTCTGTATTATCTCCTTGCCTATAAAAATTTTTGTTTATACTATCGGCATATAGTAAAATATAGTAAGATACCACATGTTAAAACTAGTGGAAACAGATGTACAACAGCTTGATGGGACTTCAAAACAAGATGATATTAAATCAGCACTAGATTTTATGATGTGTTGTTTTCTTCAGAATAGCTATTTGTACTGTCACAGATACTAAAATCGAACAACCCAGGTTAAAACCATTGCAATTAATGAGAGATAACATTATATGGATTCAAACCAATATGATTGAGAATCATGAGTACCACATACTTTTATGTATTCTTATCATTTCTTACATTAGGGAAACTATTTGGTATTTATACATGTGAGTTTGATTTATTTCACTTATGCGTATGGTCTCAAGCTGCGTCCATTTATTTATAAATATCTCAATGTGATCATTCTTTATAGCTGAGTATTACTCCATTGTATAAAAATACCACAACTTTTTTATCCATTCCTCAGTTGATGGACACTTAGGTTGTTTCCAAGATCTGGCTATTACAAATTGTGCTGCTATAAATATGGGTGCGCATATATCACTGTGGTATGATGCTTTCAGTTCTTCTGGGAATATGCCTAGAAGTGGAATAGCTGGGTCAAATGGTGTCTCCAGTCCCAGCTTTCTGAGAAGTCTCCAGACTGACCTCCACAATGGTTGCACTAGTCTACACTCCAATCAACAGTGCAGGAGAGTTCCTTTTTCCCTACAGCCTCTCCAGCATTTGTTGTTGTTGGTTTTCTTGATCTTGGCCATTCTTTCAGGAGTGAGATAAAATATCAGTGTGGATTTAATTTGCATTTCTCTAATGACCAGTGATAGTGAACATTTTTCATGTATTTATTTGCCATTTGTATTTCTTCTGAAAATTGTTTATTCACCTCAGATGCCCATTTTTGGATTGGGTCTTTGAATTTTGGGGGTCTGATTTTTTAAATTCTTTATATGTTTTAGACAGAAGTCCTTTGTCTGAGGGGCAGTTCACTAAGATTTTTTTCCAGTTTGTGGGTTTTCTTTTCACTATGCTGGAGATTTCTTTTGATGTGCAGAAACTTTTTAATAAGAGGTGATCACAGTTATTGACTCTGGGAAGTATTTCCCGTGCGATTTGACTCCTGTTCATGAATTCTCTACCTACTCCTATGTCTTCAAGGTTTTTACCCAATTTGTCTTCCAATAGATTTAGTGTTTCTTTTAATATTTAGATCTTTGATCCATTTAGATTTTATTTTAGTACATGGTGATAGGCATGGGTCTAGTTTTAGTTTTTGGCATATGGAGAGCCAGTTTTTCCAACACCACTTATTAAAGAGACTGTCATTCTTCCAGTGAATATGTTTGGCCCCTTTATCAAAGATAAGGTGGTTGAGTGTGTTTGTGTCTTCTAATCTATTCCACTGATCTTCAGCTCTGTTTTGGTTCCAATACCATATTGATTTTACTACAGTTGCCTTGTAGTATAACTTCAAGTCAGGGATTGTGATGCCTCCTGCCTTGCCTTTGCTGCTTAGAACTGTCCTTGCTATTCTAGGTCTCTTCTTGCTCCAGATGTATTTTAGGAGTGATTTCTCCAGTTCTATGAGGTATGTTGATGGTATTTTTATTGGGATTGCATTGAATTATATAAAAGTTTTGGGAGAATGGCCATTTTCACAATATTTATTTTTCCTATCCATGAGCAAGGGATGTCTTTCCATTTTCTGAGATCATCTTCAATTTCATTTTTCAGTGCGTTATAATTTTCCCTGTATAAGTCTTTCACTTCTTTCATGAGAGTAATTCCTAAATATTTCATTTTTTTGGTTGCTAGTGCGAAGGGTGTGGCCTCTCTTATTTCTTTCTCTGTGACTTTGTTGTTAGTGTATAGGAATGCTATTGATTTTTGAGTATTGATTCTGTATCCAGCTATACTAATGAATTTATTTATTATATCTAGGAGTTTTTCAATGGAGTTTTGGCAATCTTCTATATAGAGTATCATGTCATCTGCAAATAATGATAATTTAACTTCTTCTTTTCCTATCTTTACGCCTTTTATTTCTCTCTCTCTTGTCTAATTGCTCTGGCCAGTATTTCCAGTACTATATTAAATAGGAGCAGTGATAAGGGACATCCTTATCTTGTGCCTGATTTTAAAGTAAAGGCCTTCAAGTTTTGGCCATTTAGTATGATGTTGGCTGTTGGTTTGTCATAGATGGCCTTAATTATATTGAGGTAAAGACCATCTATTCCAATTTTCTGTAAGGTTCTTATCATGAATGAATGTTAGAACTTATCAAAGGCTTTTTCTGCATCTATAGGAATGATCATGTGATTCTTACTTTTGGCTTTATTGATATGGTGGATTACATTTATTGATTTACGTATGTTGATCCATCCCTGCATGCCTTGGATGAATCCCACTTGGTCGGGTGTCTTAGTTACTTTTTACTCATCACTGAGACAAAATACCTGAAGCCCAAGTTGGGAAAGGAAAGGTTTATTTCTTACAGATTTTGTAGGTTTAAGTCCACACTCAGTTGGCTCCAAGGCAGGCGGGCATGGCTGGGCTGCAGTTCATGGTGGCTGCAAACAGCAAACGGGAACCAACAAAGAGCAAGACACACTTTCTTCCTGCCATTACATCACATCTTGGCTCCACCCCTATGTGGGTGTAGCACTGACACCACCAATCTAAGCACTAAACAATGATCCAATCACAAATGCACAAAGCAAACTCATGAGGCCTGGGGGACACAGACATAAACTATGACACGGGATGTATGATCTGCTTGATGATTTGCTGCATCTTGTTTGTCAGTGTTATTGAGGATTTTTGCATCTGTGTTCATTAGGGAGATTGGTCTGTAGTTCTGTTTTTCAGTTGGGTCCTTCTCTGGTTTTGGTACTAGAGTAATGTTTGCTTCTAGGAACGATTTAGGAAGGATTGATTCCCTTTCAATTTCATTGAAGAGTTTGAGGAGTGTTAGCATTAGGTCTTCTTTGTATTTCTTGTAGAATTCTGCAGTGAATCCATCTGGGCCTGGGCTCTTCTTTGTAGATAAAGATTTAATTATGTTTTCGATTTCATTAATAGAAATTGGGTTATTCAGTAGTTTGACATCTTCATGACCTAGCTTTGGTACTTCGTATGCTTCTAGGAATCTGTCTATTTCCTCTGTGTTATCAAACCTTTGAGAGTATAAGTTTTGGAAACAGGTGTTGATGATCTTCTGTATTTCTATAGGGTCTGTAGTAATTTTGCCTCTTTTCATTCCTTAGTGCATGAATTTGAGCTTTTTCTTCCCTTTTTAAAATAAGGTTGGCTAGGGGCCTGTCAATTTTATTTATTCTTTCAAAGAACCAGCTCTTTGATTCATTGATTTTTTGGATTGTTTTGTTGGTCTCCATTGCAAGTCAATTGGTTTTTGGGACGAGCCTCGTCCATTTGTGACTCTTCCCAGGGTGGAAGCTGCTCTGTTGGTTAATTTGATAATTCCTCCAGATCCCAAAAAATTTTACCTATTTTTGAGCAAAGGCCATTTTTGGTGCAGCTTCTCTTGTCTTATATGTCTATTTGGTCTAACTGTTCCCCTTTTGTTTACCCAAATCTAACAGAACATTTTCTTCTAGAAACCCCTTCTATGAGCCCAAAATGGGAGAAAGTGATTTTGACCATTATTCTCGTCTCATTCTGTCTCTTCCTCCTAATCTTATCTCTGTCTCTTAGATTCTCCACAGAAGAAAAGAACTCACATCCTTGCTGGTCATGGCGCAAACTGAATCTAAATCCAGCATGCCCCTTAGCCTTGTGCTTGATCACTTCAAAGAATTCAAGTGGCAAGCGGAGGGATATGGGGAAAAGGTTTACAAAACCAGATTAACAGCTTTTGTCACACAGGAATGGCCCCTCTCCGGGTCTTTTAACATGGAGACAGCACAAGCCGCCCACCAGTATGTTTTTTGGCCCCCTGCTCACCCTGATCAAATTGTGTATATTCAGATTTGGATAGACATAATTTATGCTGCCCCTTCTTGGATTAAGCCCTCTTGCGACGGAGTCATTGCGGCCCTCAAACCAAAAGAAAAACTCAAAAAGCCACCTTCTGAACCTTCCGTGCCTCTGGTCCTGCCCTCTGAAGAAGACCCTCCACTGGAGGCACTCCTGCTGCCTGCCCCGAATCCCACCTGTGATCCCCAAACCTGATTCCACTGCTCCTTCTCGCCGCATCCCGCTCACACCCACCGACCTGCGGCCCGAGGTGTGGTTCCACTTTGTCCAATACAGGAGGTCCCTACTCCGAGGTGGGGCTCAATGTTTGTGTATACTCCTTTCTCATTTTCAGACCTTTATAATTGGAAAACTCAACCTTCCTTTTTCAAAGGGTCCTGAAACTGATTAACCTTTTAGAATCTGTATTCTCTATTCATCACCCCACCTGGGATGATTGCCAACAGATTCTGTGTATCCTCTTCATGGCTGAGGAGAGGCTGAGTATCTACACTCTTGGACATAAAGGAGTCCAAGACCTGAACAGGTCAGCATCCACCGATCGGCAGAAGATTGAGCAGCTGTTCCCTTCCTCCCCACCTGACTGGGACCCCGATATGGACAGAGGTAAAAGGGCTCTCAATGATTATTGCCTGAGGCTTCTAGATGCACTCCTCGCAGCTGCCAAGAAGCCCACCAATTTGTCCCGAGTGACTGAGCTAAGACAGTTAACTGATGAATCTCCTGCTATGTTCTTAGAGCACCTCCTAGAGGCATATAGATTGCATACCCCAGTTAATCAGATGGCACCTGAGAATGCATATGTGATTAATATTGCTTTTGTGTCCCAGTCCGCTCCCGATGTTAGAAGAAAATTACAAAAGCTTGAGGGATTTGAGGGAATGCCCCTCAGCCAGTTGATAGAGATAGCACAAAAGTTTTTTAAAAATAGAGAAAATTTACAAGAAGCTACCAACAAGAAAATGACCAAAGTGTTAGAATTACTCTGTGAAAGAGAAACTAAAAAGCCAGCCAATACCAATAAAAAGGAAGCCCAGGGACAACGACCTCCTTTAGATAAGGAACAGTGTGCACATTGCAAAGAGATGGGACATTGGTGAAAGGATTGCCCAAAGTTAAAGGCTAACCTTGAGAGAGAAGCAAAGGCTTTGTTGTCTCAGCAATGAGGAGGTCAGGGCTCATTGCTGCCCCCCCAGCCCCGGATAACTCTTCAAGTGGGGGGACACCCGGTGGACTTCCTGGTGGACACAGGAGCCACCTATTCTGTAGTAACCCAACCCTTGGGAAAATTGACCAAAGACTCAGTTAATGTAATAGGAGCCATAGAGGGACGAAGATCATATCCAAAGGTAACTGCCAGTTTAGCTTGACCAGACCACAAATTGGCCCAGCATGATTTTTTATGGATACCAGAGTGTCCAGCCTCCCTCCTAGGACGAGGCCTCCTTCATAAATTGCAAGTGCAAATTGATTTCTTGACAAATGAGTTGAGGCTGAGATTGGGAACGGGCTCAACCCAAGGTCCTGAAAAGAGCATTAGAGTTTTAGCCCTTGTCCCAGAAGGAGAAAATTACTGCCTGCTGGAAAATTTGTCCAGTTCACCTAAGCCGCCACCTAGGGACTTACAACTATAATTATTAAACAAATCAAGACAAGAAATCCCAGAGGTCTGGGCTGAAACTAATCCCCCAGGACTGGCAGTCAACCAAGTGCCCCTTGTAGTAGAGCTCCTACCCCAGGCGCGTCCTATTCGTTTGCGTCAATGTCCAATAAGTCTCCAAGCCCAAAAGGGAATTAAAGTTCACATACAGAGACTAAGAGACAATGGTATCCTCATTCCTTGTGTGTCCCCTTGGAACACCCCTCTGCTTCCAGTCCAGAAACCAGGGACAACTGACTATTACCCTGTGCAAGAGCTCTGGGAGGTCAACAGGTGGGTATTAATTTTACATACAACTGTGCCTAACCCCTACACTTTACTCAGCCTCCTCAACCCAGAGTGCACCTGGTACTCAGTATTGGACCTCAAGGATGCCTTCTTCACTCTACCTCTCACCTGGGTGAGTCAACCCATTTTTGCCTTTAAATGGCCTGACCCAGATTCTGGGGTCACGGAACAACTGACTTGGACTTGGTTGCCACAAGGTTTTACAAACTCACCCACTCTTTTTGACGGGTCCTGGCCAGAGATCTCTTCGGGTTTTGTGAGGAACACCCCGAGGTGACACTTTTACAATACACAGTTGATCTGCTGATAGCCTCCCCACTTTAGAGTCCTGTCGAGAGGCCACAGGGGAGCTATTAAAAGCCTTAGATCAATTAGGCTACAAGGTTTCAGCCACAAAGGCCCAATTGTATTGCCAAACTGTGACTTATTTAGGCTGTGAGTTACAGGGAGGAAAGAGAACTCTATCTAAGAAAAGAATCCAGGCCATATTACAGATTCCTGTCCCAGAAACTAAAAAACAAGTATGAGAGTTTCTGGGGGCTGTAGGAAAATCTAGGCTGTGGATTCTAAAATTTACTGAGATAGCGTGTCCCCTGTATGACTCCCGTAAGGGAGAAACTCAGAAATCTTTGGACTGGACAGATGAATGTGAACAGGCCTTCCAGCAGCTCTGGGACTCCCTAACATTACCAAGCCATTCACCTTGTTCGTAGATGAACTCAGGGGCATTGCCAAAGGAGTCCTAACCCAGGACATTGGCCCCTGGAAGAGACCTGTGGCCTACCTCTCTAAAAGACTTGAGCCAGTGGCAGGGGTTGGCCCCCCTGCCTAACAATACTAGCTCCTTGGCAATGTTACTTAAGGAGGTGAACAAACTCACTTTTGGACAAAAGATTTCTGTGGTAACCTCCCACAGTTTAGAGACTCTCATCAAGACCCCTCCTAAAAAATGGCTCTCGAACGCTAGAATTCTGCATCATCAGGCTCTACTCCTAGACCCAGAGTTAGTGGTTTCTAAGACTTCCTCAGCCTTATACCCAGCCACTCTTATGCTTGATGATGACCCTGGAACTCAAAATCTGCCTCTTCATGAATGTGCAGACCTCCTCGGAACACAGCAGAATCTATGGACTGATCTTACCGACCAGCCCTTGGAGAATGCTGATAACTACTTCACCAACGGGAGGTTTCATCCAAGACGGTAAACAAGTGGCCGGAGTGGCAGTGACCACTGAAAAGGAGGTATTCTGGGTTAAGCAGTAGAGCCTGGTACCTCAGCCCAAAAGGCTGAGCTCATTGCTTTGACTGAAGCATTAAAGTTAGCCACCGGGAAGAGGGTAAATATCTTTACTGACAGTAGATATGCTTTCGCTACTGTACATGTACATGGAGCCATCTATCAAGAGCGGAGTCTCTTAACCTCAGCTGGGACCAAGATAAAAAAATGCTCCACAGATTCTAGACTTGTTGGCAGCTGAATGGCTACCTCAGCAGGTTGCTAATATTCATTGCAAGGCTCATCAGACAGGAGAAAACTCTATCATCCAAGGAAATAATTTAGCAGACCAAACCGCTCGAAAAATAGCAATCACATCAGAGGGGCCTACCTAGGAAGTAGCTGCTCTAATGTTGGTTCCTTCCACCTCCTCAGAGCTGATTTACACAAAAAAAGACTTACAATTAGCATCTCAGCTTGGAGCAAAGCTCCTCACTCCAGGGGGTTGGTACCAATTACCAGATAAGCGAGTGCTGTTGCCAGAGGCACTAGGACGTGAGCTGCTACACCAGGCTCACCAAACCACCCATTTAGGAGGAACCAAACTTGCAGAATTGTTCAGAACTCATTTTTTCACTCCAAGGCTTTCCAAACTGACTGCCTCTTTGAGCTCCAGATGCCCGAAATGCCTGTTAGTAAACCCGACCAGAAGTTCCCCACTGAAGACTACCCAATATCAAGGAACAGCCCCAGGAGAACACTGAGAAGTAAACTTTACAGACATGGTAAAGCCTGGTTTACAGGGACATCGCTATTTCTTGGTATTAATGACACTTTTACTGGCTGGGTAGAGGCTTTCCCCACCAAGTCCGAGTCAGCCTTAGTGGTAACTAGAAAACTATTGCAAGAGATCAGACCTTGATTTGGCCTTCCACTATCCATGGGGTCTGATAATGGCCCAGCTTTCATAACCCAAGTCACCCAAAAGTTAGCCCAGGCATTAAAAATTGATTGGAAACTTCACTGTGCCTATTGACCACAAAGCTCAGGACAAGTAGAACATATGAATCGAACTCTCAAGGACACTTTAGCTAAGCTGTCTTTAGAAACTGGCGATAATTGGGTGAGCCTTCTTCCCTTTGCTCTGCTGAGAGCTAGGTGTACCCCTTATGTTTCTGGAATTTCCCCATTTGAAGCTATGTTTGGGAGGCACCCTCCACTGGTTCCAAGGCTGTCTGAGGACAAATTAGTTGAGATAACTAACCAAGATCTCATTAAGTCCCAGCAGGTGCTCCAGCCTGTGCTGACCTCCATCTACCAGCTGTTTAGACAAAAATACCCGGATCCGCTTTCAGAGACACCATTAAAGACACCCATCGAGAGCTGGGCATGCTGGTGTAATACCAGCACTCGGGAGGCTGCAGTGGGAAGATAGTTTCGAGTTCAAGACCAGCCTGGGCTACAAAGTGAGCTCAAGGCCAGCCTGAACTGCATAGTGAGACCCTGCCTTAAAAAAGACAAAAAAAAAAAAAAAAAAAAAGACACCCATCGAGCTGGGAACTTCAGTCTTGGTGTGACATAATCGTCGAGACTCCCTTGAACCCCGCTGGGAAGGACCTTTCACCATGGTGCTCAGTACTCCCACTGCAGTCAAGGTAGCCGGAAAGACTGTGTGGATTCACCATACCCATGTAAAGCTACTGGAAACGGCGACAATGAGGACCACACCCAATGGACTGTACAGCAGACTGGTAACCCCTTAAAATTAAAATTGACTAGACTTAGTTAGAGTGCATCAGGCATGTGCTGCTATAGCTTGCTTGTCTCTGCCCCTTCTAGTCTGCTACTGGGGATTTTCATAGCGCTGTTACTGACCTCACATAGCAGATTCGGACCTCCTATAAGCCAAGAACAGCTGTTAAAATCTTTATATGGAAGTCCTTGTGATTGTGGAGGAGGCTAATTTTGTGGTAGTAATGGGGGGCAAATTGTTCAGACCAGTCACACAGATTGTGGAAACAAAATAGCCATTCTTGTTGCTAGGCCTGAGGTTACAGGACTAACTCAAATATGGGAATGCAAAGAAAAACTTCCTGTGATACCTAAAATAGGCAGCCAACCAGGGCCATGCCCTAGGGATTGTCCTTATTATTCAGAAATGCATTCCTCCTGCTATGACTCAGTGCAGGAATGCACAGGAAAAGACAGCAAGACTTATTTCACTGCTGAGCTTCTGAGGACACGCATTGGAAGGGCTGGAGGCAACTGGTCTGTCACTCCAACAGTAATAGGAAATTCAAAGTAGGCCCAAGCCTCACGTAACAGCACGATTGGTAAAGCAGTGTGCTGGAGTAAGGTGGCCCCAATACATGTCTCTGATGGAGGTGGTCCACAGGATAAGACCAGAGAACTCAGGGTTGAATAACGGGTTATACAGATTATAGAGATAACATTTTCCCAGGTGCATTACCACCCCTTGATGCTGCCTAAATCACGAAGAACTGATTTGGATGCTCAGACTTCTGATATTCTAGGAGCCACTTATAGGGCCTTGAATGCTTCCAACCTGACTTTAGCTAAAGATTGCTGGCTATGCATGGCACAAGGCTCTCCCATGCCTCTTGCAATCCCCTCTAATGCCCCCCTGACCACACTGGAAGAACCAGATCACTTAAATTGTAGTGCTGGTCTCCCCTTTAGAGTACAACCAGTAGGGTTTAAAGACTCTGCCTTGACTCCAAGGAAGTTTTCATGATACTTCTGACATTGACGTGGGGTTCGTTGCTTTTGCTAACTGTAGTTCTATAATTAACCAGTCTACCTCGCTTTGTCCTGCCAAAGGACAAGTGTTCATCTGTGGAGGCAATCTGGCCCATACTTTCCTCCCAACCAACTGGTCAGGAATATGTGTCACAGCTGTCCTGCTGCCTGACATAGAGGTTTTACCCGGGGAAGAGTCTGCCCCATTCCTATCCTGGATTACATTACAGGCCACTGAAAGAGGGCAGTTCAATTTATCCCTTTATTGGTGGGTCTGGGGATATCAGGAGCCCTGGGTATGGGGGCAGCAGGAGTGGGGGTCTCTATTCAACTTTCCAACCAGGTCATCCATGATGTGCAGGCATTATCTAGTACCGTTCAGGACATTCAAGATCAAATAGATTCGTTAGCTGAAGTAGTTCTTCAAAATAGAAGAGGGCTAGACCTCCTAACGGCAGAACAAGAAGGGATCTGTGCGGCATTGCCAGAATGATGCTGTTTTTATGTAAACAAGTCCGGCATTGTTTGAGATAAAATCAGGAGATTGCAGGAAGATCTAGTGAAAAGAAGAAGAGAGCTATTTGAAAACCCCTTTAGGAGTGTCTCGAATGGAATTCTGCCTTATCTTGTGCCCTTGCTTGGACCATTGCTAGGGTTGCTACTCTTAATTTCAGTAGGTCCTTGTATAATCAATAAACTAACTGTATATATTAGACAACAAATGCAGAACATAAAGCTGATGATGCTCTGTCAGCAAGCCTATGAACTTATTCCCCAGGACTCATGGCATTAGGCCGAAGATTTGGCCTCAGTCACAACATCAGAGGGGAATGTTATGGCTTAACTCTAACCAATGTGCCTCCTCTTGTTCTGTATGCACTGATAGGGTTAAGTTTCTAATCCTTGTAAAAACTTAACTTTCAGCTTCTTGTAACTTTCTTCCCTTTCCACATGTTAGTGCTAATGAGCGGTCCAAGATAATTAACTTTCTCCCCCTTTCCACATGTTATTGCTAACATGCTGTCCCGAGATAATTAACTCCCTACTTTCTTCTCCGCATGTTATTGCAGATGTGCTATTCCGAGATAATGTTTATCCGCAGAATGGGAGTAACGAAATGCACCAAAAGCTCCAGATGTTAACAGAACAAAGTCAACAGCTTTACAGTTTCCAGATGTTGTCAGGACTAAGTCAACAGCTTAACAATTTTGTGGGTTTTTGGGTTTTTTTTAGCTTTAAAAATCCTTTCCTTAGTCTGTGAGGTGCACAGTCTCTGGGTCAATCCTAAGGGGACTGCGTCGCCAGGCCTGAAATAAAAGCCTTTGTTCCAAATTTCTTAATTCCTTGCTTCCTTGGATTTTATTCCAGGGTCTACAATTGACATGATACTGTAGAACAAAATAGATTAACAAATATATGTGTGTAAGCTTGTTGTGTAAGAAAAAAATTGGGGCTGGTTTAGTAGCTCAAGGGCAGAACACTTGCCTGGCATATGCAAAGCCTTGGGTTTGGTCCTAGAACATAAAGAAGAGTATTCATACTTGTATAGTCAAAATAGTTTGCTAATTGGTGATCCTTATCAAGATTTAAGAAGGAATTCACAGCTAAAACTATCCTGATTAAAAATGTGGAGGACTGGGTAGCTCAGTGATACAGCATTTGCCTTGGACACACACGGCCATGGTCATAAGCTCCATAACCACAAAACAAACAATAAAAATATCCTGACTGAAATAATTCCTAAAAAGCAAAATCATTTTCTGCTTAATTTTGGATAACTTCTATTCCTTATAGATACTAGGAACCTCACAGTGAAAGATGAATGACTTGAGATTTTAAAAAGCAAACACTGGATGAAGTTAAAGGCACACTAGACATTACAGATGAAAGTATTAGTGGACCAAAGATACGGCAATTGATACTACCCAAAATGAAGTAGAGAATGAAAAACATTTAAAAATAAACAGCATCAGTGAACTGCGTGAAAACTTGAAGTGATTAATGACACATGTAATTGTAATCCTTCAGGGAGATGAGACGAAAGGACAAAAACTTGAAAAACTACTATTGAAATTTTTCCATATTTGAAGAAAACTATGAACTCACACATAAGTGAATCCCAAACACAAAAAACATGAAAGCAACATCAAGGAACATCTTATTCAAATTGCAAGGAAGAAAAAAAATTAATTATATCCAAGTACAAAAGTAATGGTAGCTGTTGTACTCTAGGAAAAAAATAGCTTCGTTATATGTGTATCATAACAAAACCTGTAACGAGGGCTTACTGTATGTGTTTCCCTTTTCCCTTTGGATGACCTAATAAGTTAATCAATGCTCTTCTCTGTAAAGAATTGTAAAACCTTACCTAATTGATATGTTAACCATTGTTGCCCTCTATAAACAACAGAAGTGGTGCTAAAACAAGCTAACAAGGGTTGTTAATCACTGTTAGGCACCTCTATTCTCTGCTAAAGAAAACCAGGATGGTCCTCTAATTTACAGTTGTTTGAAGTAACTTGCTTGTGTGAGGGAGATTTGCTTATTAGCATAACCCTTTACCTGACCTTGATCCCTCTCTGTTGGGAGCAGGAACCAGGGGTCCGGCAGTGAACGGGTGTGGAAAACCATACACTGAAGCTGGACGTCAACCAGTTCCTCATCCTGCAGTAACCTCAGCCTTCTAGACAAAGCATCGTGCTGATATTAACCTGGGAATAGCTTCATAACGTAAACAAAAGAAGTTTCTCATAGGCCCAGGAACATGTTTATCTCCTGGGCTGCACAACATAGAAGTTTCTCATGGGCCCAAGAACATGTTTACCTTTGCTGTGTGCACAAGAAAGTGTCCTGAAGTGACTTGTACTGCTCTTTGTTTTGAAACATTATAAAAACTCTGGAGTCCTTCAATAAATCGCCTTTTGCCTCCTGAGCAACTGGTCTCCCTGTGTCTTCAGTCTCTCGCCTGACTCCTTCCCCACGCTGGCCGTGGCACCTGGCACCCCTCCCCAGAAAGAAAGAAAAACATAACTGCCATTTTCTGTTCTGTATTGTGCCTTATTGCCTCCCTCTCCCCTCACCTATCTATCTAGGCTAGGCCATAAAGATTTTGGGTTTCTGGTGACCTCTTCCCGACCCGATGGTGGTCTGTCATAAAATGAGCCTGCTCTGTTTTTAAGAACTGCTTAGCTTCTAAGAAATTACAGGAAAATGCTATGGCTCAAACCCCAGTCAATGCTCTCCTTTTGTTCTGTATGCATCAAAAGGGTTAGATATCAGATCTTTGTAAAACTTAAGTTTCAGCTTCTTGTAACTTTCAACCCCTTCACACCTGTCAGTGTTAACGAGCTGTCCTGAGATAATTAACTTTCTACTGTCTTCTCCAAATGATATTGCAGATGTGCTATTCTAAGATAATGTTTATCTGCAGGATGGGAGTAACTTGAGAGGCCAAAGGCTCCCGAGGTTGTCAGAACTAAGTGGACAGCTATACAGTTTCCAGATTCGGGTCAACAAGTTTGATGGCTCTGCGGGTTTCTTTGTTTCTCGGCCTCCGCCCTTTTCCTCCGGCCTCTTTTTAAAGTCTTCCCTTCAGTCTCTGGCACGCAGTCTCCAAATTGGCTTCTGGAGACTGTCACCAGGCCTGGTCTAAATAAAGCCTTTGCTCCCCAAATTTCAGTCTCTTGCTTCCTTGGATTTTATACCCTGGTCCGAGTTATTACAGTAGCAGACTGCTACATAATAACAATGCAATGTAGAAAACAGTGGAACTTTTTTTTTTTTTCAAGGGAGTAAAACAGAACCATAAAGTGAAACAGAACAGTACTATAATACTAGGAAATCCACAATAGTTACTACATTCCATATGTTATCTTCTAAGTAGTTAACCAGGCCACTGGCCCCAGGCCTGTAAAAATCAAAAGGCATAAATGTCAGGTTGCTTCCCTACTTCGGTTACTATCATCTCAGCCTGTGTTGCCTACTGTTACTTATAGGTACGGGGGGAATGGGGTGGGAGGGTTGGGACACAGAGGCAGCCTCCTTTTTGTTTCTCCTCAGCCAACAGGGCCTCCAACAGTGCACAGGAGGCCACTCAGCTTCCTTGCTGCTTCTCCACAGCTGGCAGGGCCCACAGCGTTGCACAGGGAGGCTGCACAGCCTCCTCACTGCTTTTTCCTGGCCAGTAGGGCCTCCACTGGTACACAGGGCACAGGGGCTGCATTGTGTCCTGGCTGCTTCTCCCCATCTGGCAAGTCTGACTCTCCTGCTTTTCTTATTTTTACTGAATTCCTGAATTATCTCTATATTAGTCAGAGTTTACTAGAGAAACAGATATAACACAAGATATACAACTGTATAAGAAATTACACAACTGGCTTACAATGGTCAGCCACAAAGTTTAATAAGGGAGTACGCAGAGGGTGGCTGCCTGCTACAGGTTGAAGGGTCCAGCCCAAGGACTGGAGCTTACTGCAGTGTCCTGTAAATTCCAAAACAGGAGGCTGATGTGTCTGTGACAGAACATAGAAGAGTCTATGATGAATGCTAGAGTCCCAAGAAGAAGCCAAGCATTCTGTGCCAGGAATCAGGAGACGATGTCCAAGCTGAACACACAGACTAGAGCTTCTCCAAAGCAGCAGCAATCAGTTCCCTTCCCATTTGCCTTTTTATTGTATGCAGGCTGCTCCCCTGGCATGGGTGTAGCACTCACACCCTCAGCCTCCCCTCCTCTTGCACGGCTGAACATGTTACAAACTAAGGACCCTGGTCCTTGCTGAATCACTTAAAGTTCTGACCTTCTCAAAATGACACAATGAAAAATATCCTAGAACTTTGTAATTGTTTGTTCTCCACACCCCAGGATGTGGAGGTGCTGAGTCACTTAGTAAAGCTTCCCCAGCTGACACATTGTATAAAGCCACAACATCTCTTCTCGGGATTCAGGTCTCAGTTCATATCCTTCCTATGTTCATGGTACCCACCTCTCTCCTCCTTCTCTCCCCTATGTTGCTATATTCTATGGACTGGACGCCAAAACTTGGAGAGGTTCTTTTTGTGCTACTCATGGCTCCACTATTTTCCAATAAGTTCAGTGGAACATTTTTAAATTCCCAAGAGGGAAGATGTTAAGTTACAACCCAGAGTTCTTAAATCAGTGTAATATATACTTCAAAAGAGATAAAATAAATATTTTTAAGGGTCAAGTATGGGGCATGGCTCTAACTGCAGTACCTTGGAGGTTGGGACAGGAGGATCACCACTTAGTTAAGTGAGATGTTCTCTCAAAACAAAACAAAAATACTATCTAGAAATATACAAAGCTGATATAAGACACCAAGAGATTTGACCTAAAAAAAGTTAGAAGAAAATCCTAGCAAAAAGGCCCATTTTGTGGGCCATGGATTTAGCTCAGCAGCATAAGCGCCTGGCAATCACGAGGCCATAAATTTGAGTCCCGGTACCAAAAAAAACAAAAAGAAGGAAATAGTACCAGATTAAATGGTTGCTCTATTCAAATAAAAAACAAAATTGGAAATGGTAATACATAAACAGATACAAGGATTTTTGTTTTTGATGTTGGGAATTTCACCCAGGATCTATGCATCCTAAGCAAGTGATGTACCACTGAGTTACACTCTCAGTTTAAGAATTGTTTATCATTTTAATCTCTTTCAAAGACAATTATTTAAAGAAGACAACAATGCTTGATGGAACTTACAAGTTTATGTAGGAATAAAGTGTCTGACAATAAAAGTACAAGGATGAGAAGGGAGAAATAGTGTATTGTAGGGCTCTTAAATTATACATGAAGTGGTATTACATTGCACAGTAATGTACACAATAATGTGTTAAAGATATATATGTGTACCCTAAGGTGGCCACAAAAGCCCAAAACAAAGAGTTTATAAATAATAATAATTTAACAAATGATATAAAATGGAATTATTAAAAAACATGGATTATGTAATCCCAGCTGATCAGGAGCCTGAGGAAAGATAAACTGTTTGAGGCCCGCTGGACAACCCAGCAAAACCCTAGCTGTCTTCCTTCCCAATTTGGCCTAAATGTGAATAAACTCATTTTTTCCCATTCTATCTGTGGTTCAGGAGCCTTTGAAACTGGTCTGTGTTAAGGGTTTGGAAAGTTTTGGATACCAGGTGAAGAAGCAGCCCTGGAATGCCATGAGCTTAACTCGATGGGAGACTTTGATCAGAGCACGGAAGATCAGAATGCTGACAGAAATGCATCCCGTGAAGATCAGGTTCAGATGGTTTCAGTTAGGAACAAGTATTATATCGGCTGTTGGACTCCAAATCATGTGTGTTACACTTTGGCAGAAAATTTGTCTGTAATTTGCTCTTGTCCAGAGACTCAGCCTGAGGCAGAGTCAGAAGAATAATTTAGCAGAAGAAATTCCAAGACAGTCTAATGTTGAGGTGGTGGCATTGGGACTTTTGCCAGATCTATGTTGAGAATCAAGAACAAAGAGCCCAGAAAAAATGATTTAAAACATTTTGAGTTTCTCTAGAAAGAGTGCTGTGGTGAAGCTGTGGATTGCAAAAATGGATCAGAGGAGAATCTGATTACTGAGAATATAAAAAAATGGCCTGAGGACATGACAAGTAATAGGACACCTCTCTATGCAGCCTCAAAATTGCAAAAATGAAAAACTTTGCTTTGAAAAGACTGCCCCTAGAGCACCATGTTTCAAAATGGAGGTAGCCTCAAGAATTTGTTCCTGGCGATTGGGTTCACAGAGCTAAGCAATCCAGGTACCTAACTCCTATAGCCAAGGAAGAAGGCTGACTTACTACTCCACTGGCAGGAGACCCTGGCATCATCCACATAGGGCTGGTTTTAGGTGCATACAGAATTCAGAAGTTGTAGAGTCAGAAGAGTTTCACACAAGTTTCAAAAGAAAGCCCAGAAGGCCAGGAAGTCTGCCCAAGAGAAGGCAGTGTGGGAATTTGTGAGTATGAAGCTAAAGGAACAGTAGAGACTTCAGAAGGTTGGAGAAGTCACAAATGTGGATTGTCTGAGGAAAGCTTTCAGAAGTGAGCAAAGCTGACCCAAGAGAGAAGCCATGAGAGTTACAACCTCTGGTCGTGTTACAGGGACAGAGCCACCTAAACGCTTTGGAGTTTACATTGTACCACAGATTGCACCGGATTTTGGAAATGAAATTATGGGACTTAATATTTCTCCTGCTGGATTTCAGTTTTGCTTTGATCTTGTACCTATCTCTATATTTGTGACTTTTCTGGAATGGGAATATTTATCTTGTGGCATTGTTTTGAAAGCATTTACCTTTCTTTTCATTCATACTTGGTCTTACAGCTAAGAGTCTGACTTACCTCTCAGGAGAGATTTTGGACTTAAGACTTTTCTGCCACAGTTTGTGACTATGGTGGCAAACAGTATGATTTCTTGAAGATTTAGTTCAGTCACTGAAATGGCCCAGAGGGACTATCTAAACCAAGAGTGCCCAGAATTAAAGAAACTCTCAGGAGAAGCCCTGAAGCTGTGAACTCTCTAGCTTTTATTTAGTGTATTAGTGTAAGTGAAAAAAGCCTAAATGCAGTTTGGGTAAGACATGTTTCAACGATAGGCAGTATTCTTAGGGAAATGGGAAGACAACAGCCAAACATAACATACCCCACTAAACGTCTTGTTTAACCATTCATTTCTCACAGAGCATGTGTGCTTTTGCCTCAGAGTTTCCCCATTCACTCCTTGGTCAAGTTCCCCACACTTTTCAGCAGTGTGGAAGGTACAGGAGTTTGACAACTCTTAGAAAAGGACTCCCTTTTCTTTTCTCTTTCCTTCCTACCTACCTTCATTTTCTTTTTCTCTTTTATACCAAGGATTGAACAAAGGGGCACTAAAACACTACATTCCCAGATTTTTTTTTTGTTTATTTTGAAACAGTGTCTCACTTAGTTGCCCAGTTCTTTTCTGATTTGGTCTATTTTGGGTTCTAATAGCCTTAAGTATGTGGATAACCACATAATGCCCAAGACCTGGGAAATTTCCCGGTATGTTTTTACCAACTACACTTTTTTACATCCTATATCTCAATTTCCTCCTCTAAACATATGATTTATAAACTTGGCCCTTTATTTTTGCCCCAGAGTTATATATTATTTTCATAGTTTCTTGTACATAGTACTCATAATTTTGTGTACTCTTCATGCCAGTATATATATTTTTTTTATCGGTACCAGGGATCGAACTCACGACTGCCTGCTTGCAAGGCAGGTGCTTATGCCGCTGAGCTAAATCCCCAGCCCCACCAGTATATTCTTGTATGTTATGTTCATAGTTCTTTTTATGTATTCTTGTATATTCTGTTCATAGTTTTAAAAAATTATCTCAATGTGATATTCATCTTGCTTTCAAGCTCTGATATTTTTTCTTTTGCTTGACTTATTTTTTCTTGAGACAGGGTCTCACTATGCTGGCCTGTCCTCACTTTGTAGCTCAGGCTGACCTCAAACTTGCAGTGATCCTCCTGCCTCAGCCTCATGAGTGCTGGAATTACAGGTGTGTGACACTGGTCCTGGCTTGACCTATTAATGAAACTTTCAACTGAATTTTTTTAGAAATTTATTATTGAGATTTTCATTTCCAAGATGTTCTTCGAACATCTATCTCTTTATTGTCTTGTTCTTTCATATCCTACATTATCTTCCTTAACTGATTCAGCTCTTTGAATGCAGGAATCATTTAAAAAACACTTTGAATTTTTGGCATTTCATCCATTTAAATGTATGGAGTCAGTTTATAGAGAATTATTATTGGAAGAAACGAAGGACAGCAAAGTGGAAGATGGAAGTATGGACAATAAACTCATCAAAGTCATCCATGTTTTCTTTTCCATCATAATCGCTGTTTTTCCCTCTCCCTGGTTCCCATAACACAACTGAGCTGAAGCTGCTCATCTGTAATTAATGCTTTGCACACTGGACTCAGAAGGTGGGGACTCACACAATTTCATGCATGGCCAGATAAAGTCATCTGCCCTATTAAATAAATAGAGTGGTACTGTGCTAGACAAGAATGAAGTTGCTATATCATTTCCTAAGTCATGGTTACTCATTGTAATTTATATACTTTTACTGGGTCTCTACTGCAGCTAGCAGTTGGCATACACAGCCAAGTCCAGCAGGCGCTACCGGAACTTTGGAGGTGGAGAGAACACAATGCATGTTAAAGGCACACAGATGCCATCCACAGCTGTGGAATTGTGTGTGTGTGTGTAGTTTACAGGTGTTTCCAGCATCTCCCTCACACGCGAGGAAAAGAACAGTGGTGATGGCAACAGTGCTAAGTACTTTTCCTTGAACAGTACTGTGTGTTATCTGGACCTGCATCCTTACTACTTTTTTTCTAGGTTGTACAGCTCACAAGCATGAAGGTTCCTGATCTACTGAACTGTTAAATTTTAAAAATTATTAATAAACCTCTCATTGTTTAAAACATATAGAATGGATGGTTGCAATAATTTTTATTTTGTCAATAAAGGGATATCAATACATGATATAAGGATGCAAAATAGCAGTTAAAAGAATTAGACCAGTACTTTTCATTCTTATATTGGCAGACATTACACAATGATGTATTGCCATCTGTGTTACTTTAAAACCCACAATGCTATGTGTTATACATAAGTTCATCTAAGTACTTGTTTTACAGATATAAAATGCACCAAGTTATTATCTCTGCAGACAAAGGGTGAAGGACTCCAGAAGGAAAAAGAAAACATTTCATCTATTTTCTGAAACCATTTATTTCTTTAACAAAATTTTAACCAAAAAGGAAAAATAATATGCTCAATTAGTAGGGAGTAATGACAGAGATAGTAGTATGTATATTTAGTTCAAAAAAATTAAAGGCATAAAATAGAAGAAAATCTGGGAAAATACTGGCATGGAAGAGATAATTCAGGAATAAAATCAGATATGTAGCATATAGGTAGATGATAATTAAAACAGAAGTGAAGAGCCAGGCTTGGTGGCCCATGCATGAAATCCTAGCACTCAGGAGGCTGGGCAGCAGGATCGCTGCAAGTTCGAGACCAGCCTTAGCTACAAGGTGAGCTCAAGGCCAGCCTGAACTGCATACGACACCTTGTCTCAAAAAGACAAAAAATAAAAAATAAAATAGAAGTGAGCAAACTACAGCCTACAGTCCAAACGTGGCCACATATCTATAATGAAAGATTTATTGGAACAGATCTGTATCCACTGCTTCTAGGTCAGGATTTCTCAACCTTAGAACTGGACTAGATAATTTTACTGTAGGGAACTGTACAGTATTGTAAGATACTGAACAGAAGGGGCTGGGGGTTTAGCTCAGCGGCATAAGCACCTGCCTGGCAAGCAGGTGGTCGTGAGTTCGATCCCTGGTACCGATAAAAATGAAAAAGACAAAAAAAAAAAAAAAGATACTGAACAGATCAAGATCTCTAGGCAAGCAGCAATTCCTTAAACTCTCTGGTTACTGCCAAATGTTTACTGGAGGTATAAGTCAAGAAAGCAAAACTGCCCCTGTTTGAAAACTACTGCTTCATATTCTGCACTAAAAGACAGTATATACACTGTATGGCCACAAAACCTGAAATATGTAATCTCGCCATTAAAACGGTAAAATATTTCTTAACTCCTTTTGCTATAAACAAAGGCAAAGGCTAAAATTACCTTATAGGCGTTGTACATACCAGTAACCTCAGAACTTTGTAGACAAAGGCAGGTGGATTTGAGAGCTCGAGTGCACACTGGGCAACCTGGTGGTTTAGTGAGATCTTGTCTCAAAATAAAAATAAAAATAAAAATAGGCTTAGGGGAAGTAGCTCAGTGCAAAGGCCCTGGATTCTGTCCCCAGAGCTGTTTAAAAAGAGGCAAAGGATACACGTTATCGTGGCAATATAATTTCAGTCAACTTTCTACAAACTGCTTTAAAAAAAATGATTCCAATTTTAAAAAAGGAAACAAAAATTGTTCACAGCGACAAAGTACAAATGATGTTTAGTATGGCAGATGTTCAACTTCACTAATTTTTGGCAGCTAAGAAAATGCAAACTGAAAGTGCATTTGTTTCTTTACTCAACTTAAAAATAGTTCAGTCCTGGTTGAAGCAGGAAATACATAACCTTTCTGATGAGATTAGTAGCGAGTTTCAAACATAAGGCAGCAACTATTACAATTTAAACACAGTACACTGATAAGGCAAAGAATTTAGCTGATAGGAATTCTGCGTACAGAAATAAAAGCACCAACACTCAGCAGTATATGTGTGGTAAAACTGTCAAGTATAATGATTTGCAAAATATCAATATTGAGCTTTCATTAGTGGACAGGCTGCATGTATCACTGTGGGGCATGACTAAGTGGGAGATCAACCACACATTGCAGGCTAGAGCAAGGCCAGTCCCAGAACACAGAGCACCCGAGGCAAGCCATGTAAACAAGTTGTTGGAACTAGAGCAAAGCCAGTCCAGCAGGTGTCTGGTCTTGGTGCTCCTCCATGCGAACTATAGCACAGACAGCTCTGAGAATGTAACACTGAGACCTTGCACTTTCAACCCCTTCACACACTTCCCTATTTTTACTGTGTATAAATAAAGACGCAGACCATGCTGGTTGTTGCTGCCTCTCCATCAGGGAGGTCATGGCCCACCTGGTCCCAGTCTTCCTTTTATTATGTATCTAGTTCTTTCTTAATCTCTTGTTCCCCCCTCACAGAACCCCACTAGTTGTGAGCGTTGTGGCATATCATTGTCTTTGTCTATCAGGTAAGAGGCCAATAGTTAGATCTGTAGGAATTGATGAGGATGGATACTCAAGGTATGTTACAACATGAGAAAAGGAAGCTGCACTTTAGTAAGTACCTGCACCATCTCATTCCAATGACTCTCTCCTTAACTAGCATGGTACAAGAACAAGTCCAGATGTGGGTGTGCTTCCTGAGTATGGACAAAAGAATGGAGTGTGTATATGGTTCTGATAAAAAAGATCTTTGTATACTTATATTTTCTGGTAAAACATGACATATAAACTTGCAAGAGAATTCTCAACTCTTGAAAAACACAAGTATATATGTACAGAAAATGAAAAAGATTTCAACATTTTTATAATTCTTAAAGTGTTGAAATGGTAGTAATATCAGTATTATACTACCTATTTTTGCCTGCTTTCATTAATTCTAGATTCTAAAGGGTACAAATTCTTCTCTTAGAGTACTTAAAAATTTTGAGATTAGATTTATGGAATTAATAGACCAGTGAAGATAAAATTTAGTAATCATTTCTCTTTTAAAAGATGTTTAAATTTTTGTTATACATTGCCCTCCAATGAGATGACTGCTTAGCTAGGACTGATTCTCATCATACAATGTTATATATATTTAACATTTAATTATGCATCTTTTAATACTGTGGGGAAGAAGTGGAATCCACTGGGTGGTGATTATCTAAATGTTGTGAGTCAGTAGACCATGAAGTATGATCAGAGGCACAACTGCAGTGACTCCACAGCAACTGACATTTGTTATATAGCTCTCAGTTATTACTTCTAGAGGGCACTATTTTTTAGTGTCTAGTTTTCAATGTGTCAACCCTGCATTGTATTACATTCTTTAACAATTGGACAGGTCAGTTCATGAGTATTCTGGATAATCTATCATGTTTCTTAAAAGGCTAATAGATTTGACTTGCTATTTTAATTGGACTACTTACACATTATCAGTGTAATGGATTATTTTTAAAAAACTGGTATTTAATCTTGGATGTCCTTTTCCAAATTTGCTAAGATTCATTATGGTGAATTTTTGAAGTATCTTGAAGAGTTCAAAGATTTTTATCTATACTAAAGGAATTACATGGTGTGTAGCTTTTAATTTTCTCTTTGGTTCTTACTTCATTAGGAAAATAACACTTTTACAGGTATTCACATATATTATAAAGAGCAGGATGTAAACATACACTGAATTTAAACAAGTACTTTACTGTATCAAAGTTGAAAATATATAATTTTAGAAAATAGTGCATTTAAGAAAATAGTGCATTTATATGTTTAATATAGTAAAAAACTGAGTAAACGTTTTTACCTAAGATTGAATAAATATGTGCATATATATGAAAATATATTTTTAAATGGAAACTTTCCAGGACTGTTAAGAAGCTCAGTATAAAACTACAACACATATATAGAGCTTCTTATTTCACTGAAGTCCTAGGAAAATGTGGTTCTGAATTGTTTAATCAGATCCACAAGGTCAAGGACACAGGTACTAATTCTAATCTATCCCTTGTGCCAATCTCAGCTTCTTGACACTCTGCAAACTGGCCACAAGTTCATCTACCACAAAGCCATGTGGACATGCATCCTACGGTTAGGCCCATTTTCTTGTATTTTGTTAGGAAAGAATTTAACTAACCTCCATTTTCAGACCTATCCTCGTATCTTCAGTGGCCAGGAGCATTACACATATGACTAGATGCAAAGGAAAGTAGGAGAACAAACATCTGGCCTTTATAGTCTGAGGTAGTAGCAGGTGGTCTAGGTAAAAAGAGAATTAACAGGTATAACCAACAGAATCTGCTAATTCAATAGACTTTCTCTGAAATGTCCACTTCCGTTTTTTCATTATATGATGTAATTTTTATTCTAGAAAAAGATTTCAATGTTTTGGTTTTGCTTTGCATTTATTTCATTAGAGCTTCTCCATATACTGGAGTTGAAGGTATATGTTCATCCATTCTCCCATTCCTTTGAACAATATTTACTTATACTGGGTACAGTGGCACATTCCTGTAGTTTCAGCTACTTGGGAGGCTGAGGTAGGATGATCGCAAGTTCTAGGCCAGCCTAGGCAACACAGAAAAACTCTGTCTCAAACAAAAAAGGGATTGGGATGTAGCTTTGTGGTTAAGTGCTTCCCTAGCAAGGGTTCACTCCAATACTAAAACTGTACAAAACAATTTACTAAGGAATAGGTAGTGTACTAGGTAGAATGAAGCCAGGATAACTCCTGACCCTTATTATGTATGTTTTCTACACTACTAAGCATACTTATTTTCCAGAGTATAATTTATTCATGTTCTATAAATTTCAACATATAGTGGTTTATTTTTGTCATTCCTAATGTTAATTTGTCTTAATTTCCTTTTGAACATAAAATAATATATATTGGCATCTTTAAAATTTCCTAGAAGAGACATAGTTTTTGGCTAAGTCTTTGTTGTTACCTAATTCTCTAGAACAGAAGTCAGAGATTATAGCATGGCTTCTATTATTTGGAAGGTTTTAATAAATCATCTAAATCTTCCTACGGTTAGAGCAACCCACCTTTCTCCTACTGAGAGACTTATGAATTCCTTTATGATGCAGAAGGAGAAACTATGAATGAAAGCTTTAAATCTTTCTCCAGAAGGAATTACCTAATATTTGGCAAAGAAAAAGAAAATGTTCTTCCAGTCAATGGTCATATAAAGGGCTTCCTATTGTATGATCTCTAAAAAATACAATTATGTAAACAAAGAAAAACAATAGAAGTAGCTGTCATTTAGCATGCTTTCAATATTACCTGGACACTTCTAAAGGATATAAGTATACTTAGTCCTCAAATTCATGTAAGCAATATGGTGCTAGTGTTTCTAACTTGTAAATAACAAAATGTAGATGTAGTTAATTTGCTGTTAATCTTTTTTTCATGTTTTTGAGACAGGGTCTCACTATGCCATTCAAGCTGGCCTTGAGCTCACTTTGTTGCCCAAGTTGGTCTTGAATTCACAATGATCCTCCAGCCTCAGCCTCCCAAGTGCTAGGATTACAGGTGTGTGCCATCATGCCCAGCTTGCCCTTAATCTTGATGGGGGCCAGTTAAAAATAAACTCTGGTTAAATCCTTTCCTATGCTGACTTGGCTCAAGATAATTTTATAGAATTATCTTGCAAATATGTAACAGAATTTGAGTGGGATGGAAGAATATGCCGGTTCTTGAGTACTAAGGTAACCTTTCTCTAGTCAGACGAGTGGCTTAACTAATGTAAACTGCTATCCCGTATATATGGCATTACTACTAGGAATCCTTCGATTCCCTCTAAGAGCAAATAACCCTGACATCGAGAAAGATTCAATGGTTTATTTCTCTGGCGCATTCACTGTTCTCTAGAGCTTCTCTCCATGATGAATTCCCTGAGGTTGACTTGTTTAGAGTCACCAAACAGGCATCCTACTTTCCTTACATTTGTGAAATTTTCCAGTTTTTCATTAGTTGAACTCTGATGTCTAATAAACCTGAAACAAATCCTTCTAAATTTCTAATATTTATAATACTTGTCATTAGTAACTAGTATTAGACCATTTTAGGCCTATAAATAAGACCCTTTCATCCATAGTACAAATTCTGATACTCAGTAAATTGTTAACATCAAATGCTTTTTCTACATTCCTCATAATCATTGTTTTTTTTTTTTTTTAAAAACTACTATAAATTTTCTGATTCAATCAAATCCTGAACTTTCACACATTTTATCATTCAGTCCTCTGTCCTAAATGGGTTTTTTGATGTTGACTAAGGTGTGAGCCACGAACAAAGGCTTTCCCACATTCCTTACATTCATAGGGTTTCTCACCAGTGTGAATTTTTTGGTGTCGATTAAGTTCTGAGCCACGACCAAAGGACTTGCCACATTCCTTGCATTTGTAGGGTTTCTCACCACTATGGCTTCTCTGATGATAAGTAAGTTCAGATCTTCGAATAAAAGCTTTCCCACATTCCTTACACTTATGGGGTCTCTCACCAGTGTGGACTTTCTGATGTCTAACAAGTTCGGTGCTGCAAGTAAAGGCCATTCCACATTCACATTTATAGGGCTTCTCACCAGCATGAGCTCTCTGATGTCGAGCAAGTTCTGTGCCACGACGGAAGGCCTTCCCACATTCTTTACATTTGTAGGGTTTCTCTCCAGTATGAACACTTTGATGTCGAAGCACGTGTGAATCAGAGATAAAGCCTTTCCCACATTCCTTACATTTATGGGGTTTCTCACCAGTGTGAACCCTTTGGTGTAGACTAAGTTGTGAGGCACAACTATATACCTTCCCACACTCCTTACATTCATAGCGTCTCTCACCAGTATGAATTATCTGATGAAGACTAAGCTGTGTGTCATAGCGAAAAGCTTTCCCACATTCCTTACATTTATGGGGTTTCTCACCAGTATGGATTCTCTGATGGCGAAAAAGGTGTGATGGGCGGGTAAAGGCTTTTCCACATTCCTTACATTCAAAGAACTTCTCATCAGTATGAATTCTGTGATGAAGATTAAGTTGTGCATTTGATCGAAAGGCTTTCTCACACTCCTTACATTTGTAGGGTTTCTCACCTACATGCATCTTTTGATGTTTGCTAAGTTGGGAGCTGGAATGAAAGGCTTTCCCACATTCCTTACAATGATGTGTCTTCTCCCCAGAATGAATGCTTTTAGCCTGAGTAATTTCAGAGTCATGATTAGAGGGACACTTCTTATTTTCATTCTTGTTTTTGCTTTCATGAAGTTTCTGATGCTTAATCATGTCCGACCTACTATTAAATATTTTCTGGCATTCTCCACATTCAGAATCCTTTTCCTTATGTTGAAAAGAATGTGTTTGGCACTCAAAATCTTTCTTAGATTTCTTGATTTCACAGGATCTCTCTCCAGTGTTAATTCTGTGAAGGTCTCTCTGGGCTGTGCCTTGAGTAGAGGTAATTATGACTTCTCTAAATTGTCCCTCCTGATGCCCCTGTTGTTTTTCCAACTGGCATTTGCTACTTCTGATCCTAGCATGCTCAGGGTTGGAGTGTATAAGTATTTTTGCTGTATCCTGTTGTAACAATTTAATTTCATACTGTTGCTTCTCCAAAGATAAATTCTTAGTTTTTCTTCTGGATTCCCAATCTGTAAGATAACAAGAAAGAAAGCAGGCTTTATTTTCACATTTCAGGACAAAGGAAAGTTCTAAGGTACAATGACAGCTAAAAAATAACAATACTACATTGCAGCTTGGAGGGAAAAAAAGAGAAGAGGAATGAAAATAGAACAAATGAGGCAAAAGGTAGTGGTTTTTCCCATGTGATAAGAATCAGAATCAAATGAGAAACTGATTCAAAATACAATGTCTAGGAACCAACCAAGACTGAGAAAATGAACATCTGAAAGGGTAAGGTATATCTAATAGCACATCTCCTTAACTCTAGCCTCACAATATCCCCACAGATTGACCTTTCCCTACTTGCATCTTTGCCATCTTGTCCAAATCCCTCCCTCCTAATATCCCATACCCAACACAGTAACTAGACATTCCTGTTAACGTAAGCCAGATACTATTCTTCTGTTCAAAGCCTCGACTAGATCTCTTTCTCATTCAAGGTATGAGTCAAAGTCCTTACGTGGTTGATGGGCTTTCCACAAACATCTCTTCTACTATTTCTTTCTAACCTTATGAGTTATCATCTCCCCTTAGCTGAGTTCTGTGCCAGCTTCCTGACAAATCAAGTGTTTTTAAGTTTGCCATGCATACCTCTCCTTCAGAATCTCTTCCCTAAAATATCACTAAAGCTCAAATTCAATTACTTTATCTGACCTCTATTCACAGCCAGCTTACTGGATCACCCCATGAAGAACAGAATTCCTCTTCACTAAACTTACCCTGTGTTTCTACAGAGCACTATCAGCACATGTCATCTATTTTACAATATTATGAAAAATTTCAAACATACATGAAAAAATAAAAATTAGATAGTGAAATTTCATGTTTCCTCTATGGAGACTTATTTGGCTCTATTTGCCTTATTTTGTATCTATCTATCCTTTTATCCATTCATAATCCACTGTCTAGATACCATTTTACTTCACTTCTAAGTTCAACAGGTTATGATACACTTTAACTTGTTTATTTTCATATTGTCTGACACTCACTGAGTCTATATGGATAGTAAGCATTTGCTTGATGATTTTTTTTTTTTTGTCTTTTTCATTTTTATTGGTACCGGGGATCGAACTCACGACCGCCTGCTTGCAAGGCAGGTACTTATGCCGCTGAGCTAAATCCCCAGCCCTGCTTGATGATTTTTTTTGCTACTTTACCTTAATGATTCTGAGTTAATTCAAGGTGTGAATCAATTTTACTATAGTGCCTTTCCCCTGCATTTAGAATAAAACTCAAAATATTTTATTGGACTGTAAAACTTCCCATTCTCCAGACTCTGCTTCTTTATCACTTCAGTTCCCATTTGCCCACTATATTGAGTTCCTGTTTTGTAATAGTCACTCTCATTTTAGAGCCTTTCAATATCTCCCTTAAGGCTCTGTTTGAGAATCTCTGCAAATCAATCTTCCCACTTTAAATATCTTAATTTTCTATTAGGCACCCTGTTTTTGTGCTCATAATCTTTTTTTCTCAAATCTTTAACTACATACTTATTTGTTCTTCAGTTAATTTAATATCATGCAAAGTGACCTATAATTAGCATACAAGTCACTTATTTCACTCACCATGATATATTCAGGCCTCAGGACATTGTTCAATTAGTGTTTAGTAATATAAACACAAGATTAAAGGGAAATTACAGATTAGAGAGGACACCAGATACAAAGGCTCTAAAGAAGACATGGGCTTGATGAACTGAGTGCCAGCAAGAAGCAACTGGGCTTGAGATGTACAGGCTTAG
Source organism: Cavia porcellus (assembly GCF_034190915.1). Taxonomy (NCBI): domain Eukaryota; kingdom Metazoa; phylum Chordata; class Mammalia; order Rodentia; family Caviidae; genus Cavia; species Cavia porcellus. The sequence goes on from NW_026947490.1 coordinate 15,829,197, forward strand.
TCATGTATTACAGACACCCAGATTACCACTGCCTTTAACCATAAATTTTATCTTATTTTCATATATTCATTTGCATGTAAATGGAGAAGTCAGGGCTGTGGGAAGTCAGATTTATTCAGTATCAGGCTTGACATCTGTCATGATGATGGATGGCACATAAGTGGTCACATTCCAAGCAGCGGGTATAGCCAGACCTAATCACAAGCCTGTCTAGAAAATGTGGTGTTTGTTTCAACATTACTATGTGCCAAACTTAAGTTATATACCATCTAGGAAATATCTGATAGGCAGAACAGGAAAAATTCTAAGCTACCAAGAGGACAGAAATACTAAGCATTACAACAGAGATGAACAAAATAATGAGCAGAAAAAGAATTAAGAAAATCAATGTGATCATACTTTGGTCTCAGAAAAAAAAAATCAACAAAATTGGTTAGACTTACCAAAGGAAAAAAGGACAGAAAATTCAAAATACTAAAATCAAGAACAAAAGAAGAGATATCACTATTGATTTTACAGAAACAAAATTAGTTATAAGAGACTAAGAGCAGTTATACTGGACAATTAGATAAATGGAAAAATCCCTAAAAAGACAAAACTACCAAAACTGATTTGAAAAGTAGAATATTCAATAAATCTGTAACAAACAGATTAAATTTTAATAAGAAATTTTCTCACAAAGAAAAGCCAAGACTCAGGTGAATTCTACCAAATATTTAAAGAAAACTTAATACAGATTCTCCAAAAAATTTCCAAAAGACATAGGAAAATGGAACATTTCTAAACTAATTCTGAGGTTAGAATTATCTTGATATAAAACCAGACATCATGAGAAAACTATAGAACAGTGATGGCAAACCTTTTACCTTTTAGAGTTTTCATGATACGAATAGCCCACTGCAGTGCATGTGCCATAGGCTTGCCACCACTGCTACAGACCCGGAGCGTGGTAAAAGTCCAAAAAATATAAAACCAAGCCAATCCATCAGCATAGAGAAAGAATTAAATGTTATAATCAGATGGAATGTACCCCAGAAAGACTAAGTTTAACACCCAAAATGTTATCAATGTGTACTAATGAATGTGACGAATGAATTAACCAATTTTGGTTTATTCACCTCAGGCAATGCTATTTGACAACATGAAAGAATAGGTACTGGTGTAGGTACATCCGTATGAACATTGAAAACATTTTTCTAAGTGAAAAAATCCAGTCATAAATTGTATGCTATGCAGTTACTAATATAAAACGTCGCAAATAAGCACATTAAGTAAATTCTAATGGATATGGTATTTTATTCTGAAGTGATGAAAATACTCTACTCACAATATAGTAAAAGCCAACTGCACACTTTTAATAGATGAATTTTATGATATAGACATTATATCTCAATAAAATTAAAAAGGAGAAAACTGGACCAGAGTGAAGATAAAATGCTTATCATAGAAAAAAAGAAGGTATTTCTTCTCTGAAATAAGAGGGAACTGTGACACAAGAGTAGCAGGATGGTGCTAAGTGGAATAATAACTTGGCTTTGTGCTGAAATGTCCTTATTTTCTTCTCCATATCAGCCCTTTGGTTAGTAGGGAGATTTGCTATCAGCATCTCAGAAGGGTTATCTTCTCAACATGCTGACTGGGTGACAGCCTGCTGTGGTCTCCCCAAGGATTCATCATCACTCACCTGGATAACGTCCTTTCTTCCTAGGAACCACCCACGGCTCTATTCTCTGCTCCAATAAGGAGATCACAGTTGGCTTACTATTAGAAAGTCCTGTTCAGGAAAAAAAAAGACAAAAGATAAACATTGTGAGCCTCAGAAATAAAATGAATCATGATTATTTTACCTGTTAATTATGATATATCATTTGACATGGTTAAGAAATACCTTGGAAATTAGTAAATCAACTTTTGGGTTTGTTTGGGAGGGTCATGGAGGCATGACCTTAGCTACTATATACTTCCCTGGCACCTTCCTCTCTGTTACTCTTCTGATTTGCTTATCTGTTGCTATGAACTGAGAAGTTTTGCTTTCCCATTCTTCTCTGCCATATTTCTTGGAGCTGCATCCAATGGACTCAATCACTTGAAACCAAGCCAAATTAAACCTATCTCATTTAACTTGTAGGTAGTGAGTAATTTATCCCAGAAAAAAAAAGTTGATTATCAGGGAAATAAGAAAATGGAATTAGGGTCAGAAGAAAGAATGGGGTGTATAGGAATGGAGAAGACAAAGATATTCAAGGAAAAACCCCATTTTTAACTTCTCAAGAATGGTGAGCAAGAATCAATTCATTAATTCAGAAAGGCACTTGAAAATCATTTAAGAAAAATTAACAAGAAAGACCATAAATATTTCAGAAGGGCATTTTTGAATCTTGAGGGGTAAACTTACTCAGTGAGATCAGGTTTTGGTAATTCTCCACCATTACCTCTCGGTATAAAGTCTTCTGAGCAGAGTGTAAGCATTCCCACTCTTTTTGAGAGAAGTAAATGGCCACATCTTTGAATTTCAAGCCCTGAAATCACAAAAAAGTATGTACTACTTTGAAAGTTAGGGGCAAAGTCTTTAAGGCAGTTATAAAAGAAAGTGGAAAGTGGAGCAGCAATACAGTACGGGAGTAGTAGGAAACAGGGCTTTGCCAGATCCTTCAGTGTAGGCGCATCAGTGCGGAAACAAGGGAGATCAGAGACAGCGGGCCACAGGAGTCTTAAGTATGCCTGCTCTTGTAGATGTAACTTCTTGGCACTTCCTCTATCCACCCAGGTCTGGGAATAAAAGAAGTCCAGGTAAGTGGTGTTTCTCAAACTAAACCATACATTCAGTATAGCGCACCCTCCATGTTCAGCATACATTTCTCATTCTTCCTCTCCATTATCCCAAACCAGAAACTGAAAAAAATCTAGATGCTTCTAAAATATAAAATCTGTCTCTGAAAATGAATGTTATTTCATAATTCAAAAGTCAGGCTTAAGAAAATAAAACCACCAAAATTTCAGGCCCAAACCTTCAGAATATTAAATCCTAATCACTTTTCCATGTTACCAAAAATTCTTAAACAGATACCATTTTACTGTCTGCATCTTATATAGTTAAACTTTTTTGGCACTTGCTTTGACAGGTTCTCTAAAGTTCTTTTGCAGTTATGAGCCATTACTTTTCAATGTATACGTTGAGCTAAATTGTTTCTATTATTCTTCTTATGCTTCAGCTACAAAACAGATGAAGAAAGATTCAGATTTACAATGCTGTGACCTAAGGTGAGCACACACTACACAAGTTCAAAACAGAGCCACTAACTGGTATCCATCTGGCATAGGCTCCTGGGGAATATCACCAAACTCCACCCACTCATTTCCCAGTTCTAAAAATCCCAGATAGCTAGTGATACTGGCAGACACCAAGCCTTCCAACAAAATCAACATCAATTCTTTTTTGGGGGAGGGAAGGTACTGGGAATTGAACTTAGGACCTTGCACCTGCCAGGCAGGTGCTGTGCCACTCAGCTACATCCCCACTCCCATCAATTCTCTTTTTATCTAATTAGAAAACCCACTCCCCATCAGTATTTTTGGTGGAAGAGTATGCAGTTAGGAAATGCCAGGCAATTTGCTGGTAAGTACTTAAATACCTGTCAGAGAACAAGAGAACACTTAACGAGCTGTATCATTTGGTTAGAATCCTGATTGAAACAACTGACCAACTGCTAGAAGCTGATCTATGTCCAAAATGTCTTGCTATGACCCTTTCTCTGCAGCTAGGGAGATGCTCTGCCACTGAACACATCCCAAAGACTTGAGGGAGACGTAACTTCTTGATACAGTTCCAGCTCTGCTCTGGAGAAAGGTTTCTGAAACAATGGCTTATAGTTTCCCTGGGGGCCTAACAGATGATATCTATCACTTCCCTGGCTTTGTTTTCATAGTCAAGAATTGGGACCCTCTCCCAGAACTGAGGTTTAACCTATTGAATCACTAATACCGAGCCACACAAATCAGCATGATCAGCAGGTTTTATGAAGTCTCAGCAGAGCTCGTGTATCTTGCAAATGGCTTTATATGAAAGTTCCGTTCCCACAATTCTCATAGCCTAGTCCCCACTTGAGATCTTCTATGGCTTTTCTGCCTAACATTTTCTCTGGCTCCTATTTCCAGCTTTACTGCTGATAACATCATGTTTACTATATCTCAGTCATAATTATTATGTTTTATGCATTTTACATTCTTGGTGCTTCATATGTTTAATTCCTTAGGAGAGACCAAAAAATAACTCAAAAGAAATTTTAGCATGGGGAAGGTTAACTCATTTATTTGGATTTATGGTTGGCAGTGGCACTGCTGGGTTTTGAATCCAGATTTCTCCAAATTCACCAGTGGATGCTTCCTTCTGGCTCTTGTAGATAAAGCTGAGAAATTTTTGATTATTAAAAAAACACCCCTTCAGTTAATGTTTAAATGAGCACAAAATGCTTGGTTGGGTCTGTTTGTCACTGTAGAGGATAGAAGTCTCTGAGGGAAAATCAAAGGCAAAAGGAAAGGAAGAGAAGCAGCTACATAAAATTCTTTATTCAAAAATATCAATCAAAACCCCAGTGACTCTGACTCAGCACTAAACTCTTGTTAGGGAGATAAAAAAAGAAAAGATGAAACAATCACAGGACTGCTGACCTTGTGGGGTACTAGTTATCATGAGCAAATAATGGATGGAATTATTAAAAATATTCTGGAATACAATATGAGCTGACAAAAAAGGAAAGTCATTTTCAGAAGTTAAAACTAAGGGAAAATGCGAACTAAGGGGAGTTTTTCTGAGCTTTTGAAAATTATTTAGCCTGCAGAATGTCTGCTGAGCCCAAATAACCATGAGTTTTGACAATCTCTGAAGCAGCAGAAGCAGGAGGCCAGACCTACAGATGGCCAAGATTGGGAATCTAATTGGTTCCATACATTAAAGACCTAAGACCTCTCGGAAGTAGTAATCCCAATTCTTTGGAACTGTAGGGAGAACTGCCTAATTTGAACCTGGGTAGCTGGTGGAAAGAAGACATTCTCGAGGAAATATAGCCATAGCCAGCCCTTACATAGGTCTGCAACTCATTTTTAGATTATGAAAGTACAATGACAAATCTTGCTAACTATCAACTTAATATGGTTCTGATTTGGTGGTATTCATAGTGGAAGCAAACACAGAGGAACAACCTTCAACGTGGTCCCAAGAATCCAAGGGTAGAATCCCAGAGAAAAAGACCTAAAAGTAAAAAAATAAAGTAGCACAATATTATAAATGCAGTAAATGCCACTAATACACTTTAAAATGTTCAATTGTATGTTATATGAATTTTGTCTGAGGTGGGGGAAAGAAAAAAAAGAATCAGGCACAGAGTGTAATTTCATGAACAAAGAGTCAGGAAAATCAGTTGTGTATTATTTCAATTTTTCATTATATTTGAAAATTTCACTAAAGAAATGTTGGGAGGAAAAATTCGTACTTGAAATATTCATATATGACACAAATAATATCCAAGAATATAAAACAAGCATATTTCATGTTTTTTAAAAGGAGATAAACTTCATGAAAATTTCAGAAAAACATCAAAATTTACCATAAAAAGCTATAATATTTGAGTCATATGGTGGCTGGAATAAATATTTCTGATGAGAAAAGCTACTGCATTGAAATAAGAGAGATTATCAGAATGCTACCAATAAAAGACAAGTGAGGTTGAGTATAGAAAATAGGTTAGAAAGCTAAAGTGAGATGATTTAACAGCTATTAACTAGGGTTCTAAAAGAAAAAAAGAGAAAGAACTGAGAGAAAGGCAGTATTTGAATACATGATGGGTAATAAATTTTCAGAAGCATTTGCTATGGTTTGGATGTGGTTTGTCCCCCAAAGGTTCAACAGGAAGCTTGGTCCTTGGTATGGTGATGTTCAAGTGGTGAAATATGGTGTTTATTAGAAGTAGTTATTTGGAGGCACTGGCCTACGAAGAGATTAATGTAGTTCTCATGAGACTCCTGTTAGCTCCCACAAGAGTGGCTTATAGTAAAAGAATAGGACTGGTTTTCTCCCCTTGACTCTGACTTCCTGTTTCACCATGTGAACTCTTTTCATCTCTTCCTTTTTCCTGCCATGATGTCACGGAACCAGTCAAGAGATTCCTCATCAAAGGCAGAACTGAGGGGGCTACCCCATCTTGGATTCTAAGCCTTTACAACTGGAAGCTAAGTAAACGTCTCTTCTTTATAACATATCCAGCCTAAGGCATTTTGTCATGGCAATGGAAAACACCATACAGCATTATTCCAATTCAGGAAGCCCAATGAATTTTGCATGGAATATAAAAAAAAAGACCAAACCAGGTATGCTGATACACACCTGCAATCCCAGATACTTGGGAGGCTGAGACAGGCGGATCATAAATTTGTACAAACTGAATATCTGTTATTTGAAATTCTTAGGGCCAAAAAATGCTTCAAATTTTGGAATATTTGTACAGATGTTATTTGCCAATATGCTTTAAACATTTTAGATTTCTGAGCATCATCAATTTTGGATAAGAAATCTCAGAAGTTTGACTGACACTGCAGGCCACAGCAGTTTGACTGACGTGGGGGGGAGGCTGTGCAAAGAAATGCAGTGCATGTCACAGCAACTTGACTGATTCCCATGCTGCCGCACTCCAGCCACTGCCTGCAGTGCCTCTGGGCAGCCTGCGAGACCTGTCACCCCGGCCTGTGAGTGACTGGGCACCCACCAGCTGCCCCCCACCCCCACCCCACCACAGCCGCTGACACAGAGGGAAAGCGCTAAGTCTACCTCCCCTGCCGCCACTGCTGTGCTCCAGCCGCCGCCACCTGGAGGGGAGGTAAGGAGAGTAATACAGTGCAAGCCACAGTGCTTGACTGATCTGGAGGGGAGGGGCCAGTATACAATGTCCCTGTCTGCAACTCACTAGTACACTGCAGTGGGAAGAGTCATCTAGCCAGCCCACTTCAGAAGAACTGTAACCAACAAAGAAAGAAACTGGGGCCTCCTGGAAGAAGCAAAAAAGATGGGAAGAGGAAGCAACAAAAAAGTCCCCAGGTCCCAACCCTGAGAACACTGACCCAGGACAGGTAAGTACAAAGGAGAACGAGAACAGCAAACATGCAATATCAGACACAGTACCAGTGGACATAAAGAGATATATTCAGGACCTCATAGATGAGTTCAAAAGGGAAATATTTAGCTGAATACAGCAAGATATAAGAAAATTAATTAAAGAGATACTAAGCACCCCTCAAGCAGACACAGATAGAAGGGAGGAACTCAAAAAAAGGAGAGAACCATTTGGTGAAGAATATAAAAAACATAGAATACATGAAGCAGATTAAAAGAGATCACCAGGAAATTAAAAACTCTATGCAAAGATGGCAAATCAGCTGGAAAGAAACTAAGGATAGATTATCCAAACTGGAGGACAGTTTTGCAATGTGGGAGTATGAAAGGGAAAACTTTTTAAAAATAACAAGGAAACAAGCAGTAACAATACAAAGGCTAGGAGATGACAAAAGGATCTGTAACTTGAGAATAAAGAATTTGAAGAAGCTGAGGTACAAACAAAGGAACTATAAAGGTTATTCACAGAAATAATTAAGGAAAACTTCCCAAACATAAGAAAAGGAAACAATATTCTGATATATGAGGCATACAGAACTCCAGCCTCCTGCAACCAAAACAGAGCTACACCCAGGCATATAATAATCAAGATCTCAGAAATTCAATATAAGAACAAAATATAAAAAGCTGTTAGAGACAAGAAACAGATAACCTATAGAGGAATGCCCATCAGAGTAACAGTAGACTTCTTGACACAAACCATCAAGTCAAGAAGAGCCTGGAGCAAAATATTCCAAACCCTAAAAGAAAACAACCTTCAGCCCAGATTGATATACCCTGCTAAACTGTCTGTAGAAATTAATGGAGAAACAAGGTGCTTCCAAGACAAAGAGGAACTTGGGAAATTCACAACCACCAATCCAAGTCTACAGAAAATACTGCAGGGCATTCTAGAGAGAGAGAAAAGTACTTTGATTCCAGGAACAATGGCAGAAAGGCCTCAATGAATGGAGCAGAAAACAGAATGAAGGAGATAAGCAAACAACTGATGGTAAACAAGAGCATAACAGAAATGAGGCAGAGAAGATTTTATTCAAAACTGATGTGATTGATAGTATCAAGTCTGAGAGTATAGGCAACTATACTGAAGATGACAAGATTCTATGATATACATTCTGGTTTGATAACTGCCAGTTTTTGAAGTTCTATACTATATACAAAGTTGTGTTTTTAGTAATACTGTTATGTACTGATATATTCAATTATACTATGTCTGATGATATAGCCAATTCTATTGGAGATAACAAGAGACAACACAGGAACCATGGTAGAACTCTTTGTACAATGGCCTTATATGTTTATTTCGTTTCATGTGTTTATAGGAATATGTTTTGTTTTGCCATGCTTTGTTTTGTTTCTCCCTCTAATATAGAAAGGATAGAAATATATGTTAAGACTCATGCATGTGTAGAATCTGTAAACAGTTTATGAGAACAGATCTTATGACACATGATGAAATGAACAGATACTTTGAAGAAAAAGAGACACTAAAATACCCAGTGCTGATCCTGGAGTGTCAAAATGTGAAACCCAGCAATAGTATCTTTGTTCAGAGTGATATTAGCCTGCTTGGGTTTATTCAATGTCAACACAATTGAAGATATGGATAACTGCATGTATGTTTAAGTGTATAAGATTGACAACCACGTTACTAAGTTTTTGTTGGACAGTTGATCAGAACTGTTTGCAGTCTCGCTGATGAATTCCCACTTTACATATTCTACTCTTGTACCTTAAACAACTATTTGTAAAACGACAATATGTAAACATCAACTAGTGATTTCTTACTGTTTATTTTTTTCTCTGAACGTATGTATTATTTCTACCTATTTTCTGTTTTGCTTAGTCTTTCTTTAAATAAAACTTAAAAAGTTTTTGGATAAGAAATGCTCATTGCGTACCCTATACATTTTCTATTATTCAGTAACTAATAAAGGCAGTTTTACAAAATAGTTATAGTGTGATAAGGACTATGACTGATGCAGCAATGGGGACTGGAGTGACTTAGAGCCATAAACACAAGTAGAAGGCTCACGTAGGCTTTGTAGATGCTGGTTTTTCAGTTATGTCCAGACAACCCAGAGAAGCGGGTGGGGAATGTGTCCCTCTTGAGTTTTCTGTTCAGTGGAGGAAAAAACAGTATTTTGCATTCTGAGAATGGTTAACAGTTTCATATACTAGAGTAAGAGAGAAAGCAAAGAGAGATGAGGCTGAAAAGAAGGACCAGATTAGGAAATGTTTAACTTGTTTTTTACACCTGTAAGACTTAATTGAGGGATTTCTATCCTTCACATTCTACTGTGGCCGTATGCATTAAATTCAGGATCTCTCACATCCTACACAAGTACTCTGCTACTGAGCTGCAACCTCAGCCCACCTGAGGGTCTTTTAAGCAGAGTAAACTGGCTCTAGTTTAGACAAGAATCTTACTACACAAAACAAGGAAACAGTAACTTACTTAAGTAGGATATATTGAAAATACCTGTTATGGTTCATTCTGTCTACTTGAGAAGTTTAGAAGTTTAACTAAGCAAGTCAGCAAGAAACCAGGATCTTTACTTTGTAAACACCCTCATTCTATGCAAGAAGAGGGCACAGAGATTTTGGGAGTTTTATACCTGCTCAAGGGGCAGGGGTGTGTGTGGCCTGCGTACAATGTAAGGGAGGAAAAGAGGCTTGGTTGCCTTCTTTTGCTCCTTTCTTTGCTGTCTTCTGCTGCGTTAAACTGTTGCCCTGGTGCCATGCCACCAGGCCTTGGAGTCAATTGCTTAGGAAATGAAACCTCACAAACTGTGAGTTAAATAACTCTTTCCTTAATTTTGGGTGCTGGGGATGTTGTCTCAGCAATGAGAGAAAAGTAACAAAGACAGTATCTTATAACAAACGGAAGATAAACTAGGACTCAGAAAAAAGGACAGAATTTCACAGAACAGAGGCAGACTGAACAGCGTCACTAAGTTATTTTAAGTATCAGGAAGAATACAATCATCCTGGGAAAAAGTATCTAGAGCTGAAAGGAGTAGAGGAGCACTCCAGGCTTAGAGATTTGTGAGTGAAAAGGCTACAGCAGGTGAGGATGGTGGCATCTGCAGTAATTTCAGGACTCTGAGAGGCTGAAGTAGGAAGATCACAAGTTTCAGCCCAACCTGGACAACATGACAACTTTAAAAGACTCCATCTCAATATAAAATTTTTTAAAAGGGGAGGAGCTAGAGATGTATATCAGTGTGAAGGCCTTGGATTTAGCCCCTACTATCACCACCACCACCACACACATGCATGTGTGCACATGTGTGTGTGCACATACACACACAGAGCTACTGGAATGGCCCTAGAGAGGACAATAGAGAAATCAGTGAGATCTTAGTCTACCTTCAACATTCCTGCCAAATCACTAAGGCAAGTTCACAGTTGAGACAGTTCTATGCATAGTGCCTCATACCTGTAATCCCAGTACTTGGGGGCTGAGGCAAGAAGGTCACCATGAGTTCGATGACAATGGTCAGTTCAAGGGCAGGCTGAACTACATAGTGAGACCTTATCACAAACAAACCCACATCATTCAAAGAATAAACAAAATCCAGGGGAATGTAAATTCTAGATCACACAACACAATTTATACAAAGCAGATGGCTTAGGGCCAGTTTAGGAAAACTGCTCCATAAATGCAATTTATTCCTTTTTTTCTGCTTTATCCAAACCACTAACTAAAGTATTCTGGGTAAACTCCAGAAATAGAATAGCATCTTAAAACCCAAGAAATTCTTTCCAAGAAGAAAGTGACAAGGCAGCTTACCTTCACCATGATTTTTGATGTACACTTCTCTTTTCCTCTTCTGAGTTCTTAGAGAGAAAAAAAGGTGGAAAATAAAATGGTTAAGAAAGCATGGAGCCCAAGGAAGTGAAGTCAGAATACTCCCCCGCTTCCTCCAACTCTTCAACAAAAACTGAGGATGCCCAAAGAGGCCTGCCATGTCCTCCCAAAGTAAAAAGGTGACTTAAGGGGCCTATAGAGAGTCTGAGGAGAGATTCCCAGACTGTAGAATTTTTCTTCCATGGGAGCCTGACTCCAGGTGCTTTCAATCCAGCATCTGTCACTGAGCCTAAATCTGTGACTTCAATACACAGCCTAAGTGGGCCCATCTCTTAGGGTCTCACACTCCTGTCTTTGAGGCTGATGAATTTCTATGGGCCTAAAGCCCCAGTGGCTAGAGGGTAACAGAACAGAGATGTGGAATTTGGGCTAGGAAATCATCCTGTAGACTGGGGTGCCGTGGGGAAGTGCAACTTGTAGTCGGGAATGTGATGCTGCGGTAGCCAGGCATTCTGGTTTCTTATCACCACTCTACAAGGCATCCCTTTGAGGAATGTGGTTGAGGGGAGACTAAGGAGGCCACACGTGGGCTCAGCACGAGGACAAAGGAATGAAGTGGATTGAAAGGTGTCAAAATACTAGGTTAAAAGTGCAAGTTAATGGAGTATCTATGTAGCAGCATTCCAATATCATTATAAGATTAGATTTCAGAAGGCCAGGCAATGGTAACAATATATCCAAAAAACACATAAAATAGAAAAAATGATATTAAACTTCATATACCAGATAATACTGTTTTAACATTTTTACAAAGAAAGACAGAAAGACAGGCACTTTATAATGTGTGACTGTGACTGATTTTATTCCCTTTCTTTTTAAGAGTAATTCCCTTATAATTTAGCAATATCATTCCTTCTTGTAAAGGGTTACTAAATTCTGTTAAATATAAAATGAATAAGTATAGACTCTGAAACTGATAATCTAGAAAGCAAAATACATGGTAGACAACATTTTTGAAATCCATTTTTTGATTCTAGAAGATAAATGAACAAGGTTGATAAATGCATTAGAAATGAAAAAGTTAAACCATAGAGTTTATATAATTTTTGAGCATATTATGTGCAACTCCATAACCACCATAGAGGAAACTAGATTTACACATTCCTTCTGACATTTTTTACAGAATTAAATTCAAGAACAACTTCTGTAGTGTTGAGCCTGTGGGGCTTTTGGGGATAGTCCCAAGAAGTTCAGTGCTCTCCTCATTTTTTCTCCCCATGTGGTAGAGTACAGCCTACTCATGGGCATATTTCAACTGTTTATTTTCAAAAATTTAAAATCTCTGTACTATTAAAATAATAGTACCAAAAAAATAACAGTACCAATAACCCTTCTACACACCTGTCCCATAGATTATCAGCTGTTAATCTGCCACTTTTGATTGCTTTTCTCTACAATTTCACAGTAAACCCAAATGTCACATGAATCCCTACTAAATATGTTTGCATGTATCTACTAAGATCAGGGCATTTTCTAACCATATACTACTATGTAGAGTATTTCACACATATATCATTAAACACAGCAGCACACATACCACCCAACACAAAATGGTGTCTGACACACATCACTAAGCACACTAATACACATCCTTTATACCTCAAACAGTAACACCATGATCACATTAAAGAAAATTAACAATTCCAGAATTTGTTCATATTCAAATGCCTCCCAACTGTTTTACATACATTTTTCTTCAAGCAAGAAACCATCACATTACATCAAAATTCACACATTACATTTAATGTCATTTAGTTTCTTTGATTCTAAAATAGATTTTGTTGTTGCTGTTGTTTTCTCCAGTTATTACCTATTTTGTTTCTTTTAAAGAGTGTAATTAGTTGTCCTCTAGCATGTCTCACATTCTGGGTATGTCTGGTTAGTTCCTCCTGGTAAAATTTAGTTAAAATATATTTTAGTAAGGAGACTGCATAGACAATAAGGTGTCCTCGTGCCAGAAAACACATGAAGTCAGATCACCTTTGTATTGATGACCCTAAATTTGATCATATGGTTAAGGTGCTAATGTCCAGGTAATACATCACCATTGTAAACAGATACTCATTTTCAAGTTGAGATTCTCCACTGTGTCCAGTGTTCTGTTCAGAGGACTTATGAGAAAGACACATATCTTAGGAAGAAAAGTGGGATTTTTTTATTATCGAAATTATGATCTGCCAAGAAAGCCGGGGCACTGAGGTAAAACATTCACTGATGCTCTTGGCTGATAGTAAACTGTTCTGCCTTATAAAATTTTTGGGAACTGGGTATCATGGAGATCTTTTAAGTATGAAGGTGAATGACAGTGGGATTTCCCAAAACTAAATGAAAAGATATTGTATTTGTGCCAGTTTCTAAAGTCTGTATCAGTTTGCATTCAATTAGGAGACAAAAATCACAAAGAAATTTAAATGGATTTTAATATAAAACATTACTGAGTTCTTTAGTACTAAAGGAGAATGTTCAAGGAAGAACTATGTTATAGAGGCTGGATTTCACACATCTTTGGGGATGCGGTTGCAGCACTGTATGGTGGAGAAGTCTGATGGACTGACTCAAAAAGCATGAGTGACACTATAAGCATAAGGCCTGAGAAGAAAGGTATCCACATCAGGAGGGTGGGCAGGGACTTCCTTCTCCCTCCGCAAATGTAAGCCATGGCTGATGGGCCAGACGCAGAGGAGCTGAGGTGCCACTATGGGCACGAAGTCTGGGGCAAAGTCTCTCAGAAGGGGAGCCTCAACAACATTGTCTTTGGCTCAGGCCAGGCATGTAATATTTACAAACTACATGCTCTGGAGCACAGCTGGTGTTGAACATCACTGAATGTTCTCATATACACACGTCCACCTCATGGGCCATGAAATAACATCAAGAAAAAGCAAAATGCAGCAACCATCGCTAGAGAGGTCCCCTTTTCCTGCGGTGTTTTCCCTATACCCTTTATTGACAATGCCTAACATTATACTTGCAGTAAAAGATACATGCATAGAGTTCATAGTACAGGTATTACAGGCTGAATTTCAAGCTGAGAAGAAATAAATTGGTACTAGTACAACCTCCTCCTTTGGCTACTCAGTTCCTACATACACTTTTATATATATTTAAGTTCCCTTACATCAAAATGATTATAGTTTCTACCAAACAAGGTATGAGAAACAAATGAGAAGATATACAATCTCAGCAGTTGCCTATATTAATTATTAACTGTTGGATATATTAACTATTAATTATTAACTGTTGGATATATTATTTCTCAAATTCACTTACAATCCCACTGAATAATCGTTTACCTATATCTGGCCTCCAAAAATTTGCATATAAAAAGGAAAACATGGCTAGTATAAAAATACTCACATACAGTAGGAGAACAATATGCAAGCCACTACAGTCTTTATAATTAGATGTGAAGTTATAGTTGATGTCTGCAGCTTTCTCCTTCAAAACCCATTCCATTTCCATTACCTTTATTTTAATTAGTACATGCTTATAATACAGAGAATAGTGATGTCTGATTTGGACAAACATCTTGGTTATTTTTAATCCATTTATATCCCTTTACCTAATGACATCTTGGTTATTTTTAATCCATTTATTTAAAGAGTTTTTACACAAATGTTTATGGTAGCTTTATTTCTAATGATCCCAGACAAACTACTTATATATCAAAAGGTAACTGTAGAAATATATTGTAGTATTTTTACTCACTAATGAAGAGAAACAAGCTGGGTATGGTGGTGCAAGTCTATAATCCCGGCATTCTGGGAAGCTGAAGAAGGATGGCATGTTCCAGTTGAGCCTGGGAAATTTACTGAGACCTTATCTCAAAATAAAAAGATCAAAAGGGTTGGGAATATAGCCCAGTTGGAAGGCCCTAGGTTGAACTGCCAAAACTTCAACAAACAAGCAACTACTGAAACACAAAAGACAAAACCAATAACCTGAGCAAATATGGCTGGAAATCAAAGATATACAATTCCATTTACATGAATTTCTAAAACAAGCAAAAATAATCTATGGAGATAGAAATCAGAGTGCTGACTTCAGAATGGGGCTAATAGTCATAATGAGGGAAGGGGCCAAGAGAACTTTCTGGAGGAATGGATATAATCTATTTTTTGGCCTGGAAAGATGTATAAGTATATACATAGGTAAAATTTTATAAATATATTCACTTACAATTTTTATATTTTATGTATATATTCAAAATTTTAAAAGGAAAATGGAAGAAGTAAAAAAAAAGGTCATAAAAGAAGTGGATGGGAATGTTTTAGAGATAAGAGTCAACAGAGAAAAGGCAAAAGTACAATGGAGGGCCAGGGCTTTAGCTCAGCAGCATAAGTGCTTGCCTTGCAAGCGTACTACACTTGTGAGTTCCATCCCTGGTACCAAAAAAAAAAAAAATAATAATAATAATGATGGGCTAACACATCAGGGCTAATCAAGGGATTACATACTTTAGACCAAAAATACGGACTACTTTAATAGCTATAGTTTCCAGTTTTGTAAACTGCTTAAAAGTTGTCCATCCTAACAAGTAAAAGCTGGAAAAAAATCAACTTTAGTCATTTTTTTCATTTTATTTTAATTATTACACGCTTATAATACAGAGAATAGTGATGCCTGATTTGGACAAACATCTTGGTTATTTTTAACCTATTTATATTCCCTTATTTTTCTTCCTTTGCCCCTGATATACCTCCCCATCCCTAGAGTCCTATCATCTTTACTTTATTTATTTATTTATCCATACTTTAGGTTTATAATAGAAGAAAATACATGTGATATTTAACTTTGTGAGTATGGCTTATATCACTTTGTATGTTGGTCTCAAGGTCTACCCATTTTCCTTCAAATACCATTATTTTCTTCTTTATGGCTAAATAATATTCCAACAAATTTTCTTAAACCCAGCAGAACAGTGAGATGACAGGACAAACTAGCTTCCATAAAATCCAAAAAAGAGATAGGCAGATACAATCAGAGCAGAAACTCCACATAAACTAGCAGTGGGGCAGAAAAACCTGAAATATAATTGACAAATTACTAGAGGTTCAGTGTAGACATCTCAGAATTGAAAACTCTGATAGATCCCA
Organism: Cavia porcellus; assembly: GCF_034190915.1. Classification (NCBI taxonomy): domain Eukaryota; kingdom Metazoa; phylum Chordata; class Mammalia; order Rodentia; family Caviidae; genus Cavia; species Cavia porcellus. The sequence continues at coordinate 15,845,329 of NW_026947490.1, forward strand.
ATCTAAAGAGATCTTTACACTTTTATGAGTATTATCTTAGGCTCTGAGTAGGTTCTTACAGTAAAGACTAGAGAAAAATCACATTGTGCATCTGGCATGGAAAGAGACAGAATACTCTGAAACATACTAGAGCACTCTGTTCTTCTTAACAAGACCTACTCTAAGAGAACTAATATACTACAGATTAACTTGATGGAGCTTTATTAGAGTCTAATCAATTGGGCAAAGAGAAATACCCAAATCTGGTCCACTGTACAGAAACACTGGTTAAATTCAGTCCACAGGCATTAGTTCACTAAAAGACTAGGACCAAGTCATAGGGCTAAAGATTGCTTTCCCTCAGTCCATATCTAATTGCTATATCACAAAAGTCATGTTTCCTAGAATTTTTTTTTTTGGTACAGGGGATCGAACTCATGAACTTGCCAGGCAGGTGCTTGTGCCACTGAACTAAATTCCCATCGCTTCCTGGAGTTTTTTTGTTTTTGTTTTTGGTCTTTTTCCTTTTTTATTGGTACCGGGGATCGAACTCATGACTGCCTGCTTGAAAAGCAGGCGCTTATGCTGCTGAGCTAAATCTCCAGCCCCGAGTTTTTTTTTTTTTTTTTTAACAACACATTGAGTTTTCAGTGATAACAATGATGGCAACAGCAATAACAAAATACAAAAACACAAGGCATATTATAAACAAAACAGTAAAGAAATAGTGTAAGGCTAAGAACCAGACAGATTCAGATATGGCAAGAATGTAATTATCAGACTGGGAATTTAAAACAATTATGAAAAATATGCTGAAGTCTCGGGTGGGCAATGTAACCAGAAAGATGGAAATTCTAAAAAAGAAAACAAAAGTTAAAGATCAAAAATACTATAATGCAAATAAAGAATGCCTTTGCTGCCCATATAAGTGAACATGATTTGGATGAGAAAAGAATCTGAGTTTGGGAGTATTTCAATGGAAATGTTAAAATAGAACCTTTCAAAACTAAAAAAGAGAGAACAGAGTGAAAAATGAGAAACTGAATATCTGACACTACAGGACATTACAAAAGGTTTAAAATAGAAAAAACTGAATAAATAATAAATGCAAAATGGAAAGCATGAGACTCAGATGGGTTCGCTGGAAGAAATCAGACCAGTTCTGTACAATGTCTTCTAGAAGAATGGAATACTTCTTACTTCATTTTCTGAAAATAGTATTAGTCTAATACTAATTACCAAAACAAGGACAAAAACATTAGAGAAAATTAACAATAAAAAACCTTCAGACCAATATCTCTCATGAACGTAGAAGCAAAAATCCTCAAAAAAATGTATAAGCAGATCAAAAAATATATAAAGAGTTATCCACCACAACAAATAGGATTTATTCCAGATATGCAAAGCTGGTTCAATATTTGAAAACTCTGTCATCTATCATATTAACAGGTTAAAGAAAAACCACAAGGTCATATCACTAAATGTCCCCCCAAATCACTTGACAAAATCCAGCTCATTAACATGATCAAGAAAAACTCTCACTATGAAATCAAAGTGAATTTCCTCAACTTAATAAAGAACATTTACAAAAAGCAAACCAGTCAGGCATGAGAGCACACAGTTCTAATTCTAGCTACTGTGCTTGAGAGACTGGGACAAGAGGATCACAAGTACAAAGGTGGCCTGGGGAATTTAGCTAGATTCTGTTTCAAAATTACAAAACACAACAGGGGCTGGGAATGTGGCTCAGTGGTAGAGTTCTTACTTTATACGCAGAAGGCCCTGAATTAGATCCCCAGCACTACAAAAAAGAAAGAAAAATACAAAACAAAACAAAATCCCAAGTCTAAACAAACCACTAACAAATCCATAAATAAAACACTACAGCTAAAGTCAAACATTTTTTTTGGTACCAGGGATCAAACTCACAACCGTGTGCTTGCCAGGCAGGCACTTATGCCACTGAGCTAAATCCCCAGCCTTTTAAAGTCAAACTTAAGGTAAGAAACTAAAGGCTTTCACTAAGATGAAGATATCTTCTCTCATTACTTGTTTTTTTTTTTCTTTCTCCTTTTTATCGGTACCGGGGATCGAACTCGCGACTGCCTGCTTGCAAGGCAGGCGCTTATGCCGCTGAGCTAAATCTCCAGCCCCTCATTACTTGTTTTGAGTATCATACAAGTCCTTAGTTAATGCACTAAGAAAAGGAAATTGGAAAATACAGATTGAGAAGGAAGAAAACTCTGCAGATGAGCTGTCTATGTAGAAAATATATGACTCAAAAGCTTCCAGAACTAATAAGCTATTACAGCAGGACCTCAAGTGATTGCATACAATATATAAAATCTAATCACTTTACAGCAATGAGCAAGCAGAATTTAAAGTTTAAAACACAATATCATTTACATTAGCATCCTCCAAAATGAAATACTTAAGTATATGTCTAACAAAATATGTACAAGAACTACATGAGAAAAATTATGAAAGTGAAGAAGCCAAAGAAGAGCTAAATAAGAATTGTTCCACATTCAAGAAATCAGTTCTTTGATTTGTGATCTTCATTTTTAACATTTCTTTTCTTTGGGGGGTATCAGAGATCAAACTCATAACCTTGTGCTTGCCAGGCGGCACTTGTGTCACTGAGCCATATCCCCAATCCCATTCTTACATTTCTTGGTGGATGATAACAACCTTTAACTCCAAGATCTTGCCTCTGAACTCACATTTCAACATGATTCAGTATATCCAATTCAACTCCTATTGAAAGAGCTTTTCAACAGGCCCAGTAGAAATCAACAGAAGCTGGGATTCACTCTTATTCAAGACTGGACTCTCTCTCTTTAGCTCTTTGGTCTAGATTGAAGAACTATCAAATTTCCCCACTAAAAAAACTTAACTAAAATCTCTAGGCTGCTTCTGCCAAAAACTTTGAGGCTCATTATTCTAAATCCAAACAGAAAGGCCAATTCACTGTAACATGACTTTAAATGGCACAGTCCATCATACTTACTTTTTAGCAAATCCCTACATACCCTACTAATCTTTTGGATGGAGTCTGTATAAAAATGGAGATTTCTGGCTAATTTTTTGAGGATAAATGCAAACTTCTTTTAAAAATGACATTCACTATATATTTTACAGATTTTTCTTTTTTGGTGGTACTAGAGTTTGAATCCAGGAACATTCTACCAGTAAGCTACATTTCTAGTCCTTTCCTCCTTTTTTTGAGACAATGTCTTGCTATGTATTCTACGTTAGCCTCGAGCGGTAGTGACCCTCCTGCATCAGTCTCCCTAAGGCTAAGGATTACAGGTATGTATCCCCAGGCACCCCTCCTTTTTTTTTTTTTTTTTTTTTTTTTGAGTCAGAGCCTTGCTAAGTTGCCCCAGTGGGACTTAAGTTTGTGATCCTTTTGCCTCAGCCTCCTTGAGTGCTAGGAGTAACAGGCATGCAGCTCTGTACCCAGCTAGGGACATTATATCTTCAACATGGCTTTAAGAGTGGTTTTTGTTTTCTCAGTGTTTATTGCTGATTTTTGAATCCATGTACTGAAGTTTTAGGACATCAGCTGGACTTCAAAATGTAGAGTGTGATTCTACTAAGAGAGATAGACAGCAAATCCATATCCCCTATATTTGTTTTTGGTTTTGTGGGAGATTTGGGGAGGATATTTTAACCTCAGGTACATAGTGATATTTAATCCCAAACACTGCTGGATTATGCACCGGCTCAGTACTATTCCAACAGGGCCCACACTTAGTTTTTTCAATGGCTGTGTTGAAATGTAATATTTTGGTTTTACTACTCCTTTCTGTCCCTCCTGAGCAGAAGATGGGTAAGTCCTGCCTATTGACATCAGGTATGGTAACATGACTTGCTCTGGCCATAGCAGTGTAAAAGTGATGTACACCAGTTCAGAGTAGAATCTTCAAAAGTTTTAAGATCCATGGCATGATTTTGCCATCTCTCTTTTCCCTATGTGACTTCCATATTCTAAATAAATGTGCCACCATATACAGCTCTGAATGGGCACTTTAAATGACCAAAATTTTTCTTGTAAAATAAACTTTGTTTTTAAAAAAGAAAAAGAAACAACTTCCGCACCTTAGTGTTAACAAATGTCCATTTTTTCCAGGAAGTAGTAATTGAGGTTCATCTTTTTGCAAAATAAACATCAATTTTTTTTTTCTTGCTCCAAACTCTTTTCCATAGTCATCTCCATCTATAGTGACTGGTAGTTTCCCAAAAGATTTGTCCATATTCTAACATCTGGAACCAACACAGGTGATCTCACTTGGAAAAGGGAACTTTGCATCTGAAATTAAGGATCTCAAGAAAAAATCTGAGAAATAATTCTGGATTATTTAGGTGGTCCCTAAACTGAATGACAACAATTAATTGAATTGAGGATAATCCCTTATGAGATAGAAGACGACACACAAAGTAAAGGGGGAGGTTATGACCTTTGGTGGGAATATGATCTTATGGTTAACTTTTTGATTTTGGAATTTCGGCCTCTATAGTTCTCTGATGAGTCTAAGAAAAGACTGCTTTCCCTTCTGTTGTCGTTAACAAAGAATATGCCTTCCAGGCCCTTTAAAGGCAAGAGCTAAAACCAGAAGGTTTGGATTTTTAAAGTTATTCAACATTTAATTTATAGAAAAGGCATCATAAAAGTCCTATTTCATATTTCGCACCATTGACAAATATATACTCACTACCATCACCAGTTCTGGGTATTGTAAAATTTTTAATTTCCCAGTTATGTCTGCAGCTATATTTAGCTAAGAGTGTGAAGGAATGCAATATGCACATTGGATACCTGTCCTTAAAGTAAATTAGTGTGTCTTTCTGTTCCCTCCACTACTTGGTGCCTTATGACATAAATGTGATAGCATGCCACTTACGGTCATCAGAATAAGGCTACTACACTAGACAGAGGAGATGGAAAATATTAAAGAAGGTTTACACCAGTCCCAGACTGTCTTATAGACCATTAAGTGACAGAACAATAAAAGCAGTCATCTTATTTTAAGATACTTATTTTTGGTCTGTTATATTCTATAAAATCTATACCTCAAATATATTAGCCCTATCTTTAACAGTGAAGGAACCTGAAACACTTTAAGTAAATTCCATTTCAACCTCTGAATTATATGTCTCCCACTACCTGAATTTTTTAGACTCTGTAACCAGTTTTGCTCTTCTTCTTGTAAAATGTTCCACTGTCTTATTAGATCAGGTTCTGTGGCAGACAGAATCTAAGAGGAAAATTTAATGCTGACATTTACTGAGGGATGCTCTTGGGAATATCACCTGTGTTAAGATACAAGAGAAGCAGAACTGAGTGGAAGGAGAAACTGAATTGCAATGCAGTTGTAATTCCTCAGAGCTCTAAACCTGGGGTGCCTCTTCCATTTGTCATAAATTGAAGCAAAGGGGTCAAGGTTGTCTTCAAGGGACTGTGTAAATTTGCATAAGGCAATTCTTTTCATCTAAGAATGATTCTGGTAGAGGAACTTAATTGTGAGTGATTAGAAGTCAAGATTATTCGTAGTGGAAAGCAGAAGTGTTTTGGTTCTAAAGGTGAATCTTATCAACTCTGAGGTATAGTGTACATTTCAAAGCTTCCCTAGGATTAAGCTGAAATGACTCGTGGCAGGATGCCTGGCCTAATACCCTTGACTCCCTTTTTCTGTCCAGCTTCCTCCAATGCTTCTTGCTGAAAGCATTTCCTCATTAAATTATTTATATAGGAATTTTTATCTCAAGGTCTGCTTTTGGGATATACATTGGAAAAGAAAAGTCCGTAACAGATTTTTATTCCATTCCCCAACCTTTACCCAAAATATTTCTCACTAGTCTGCTGCATGTTAAGCAAATATTCCGTCATCCAGCCATTTACTTGCCACACCAAGAAGTTATTCTGTTCTTTCTTCTTTTTACATGAGAAATTTCTATTGAATCATCTCCAAAATATATGTCAAATCTATCAATTTCTATTGCTGCTAATTCAAGCTACTGCTAATATATACTATGTGTTCCAAGGTCACTCATAGGAATTGTACCTTATGAAGTTTGAAGTGTAGAATAGAAATGCTCCAGTAGTAGTTCATGTATGTTCAGATAAAGAAAGAGTTGCTACAATTTAATATTCTTTTAAACTGTTACCACAGACAATTATATCTATATCGTTATTTTTTACACTTTAATATAAAGGGAATATGCATTTGTAGAGACTAGCTCACTTGCTTGCTGACATACAATCAGCATAATACCTGTCTTAGACTTCCAATATGGTTCATACCCAAGCATTTTCCCCTCACTGATAAACTCAGCTAGTTTTATGGAAGGACAGAGAGGCCAAAAGAGGAGCCTAAAGAGGGTGTTAGGCTTTGAGCCTAAAATGAAATTTTAAATTTCTCTGTTGACACTGAATTTATATAAAAAAGGACATAAGATTTACAGTACATAAAGTATATAGAGAAAAAATAAGGAAATAAATCATGGAGAAAAACAACAGTTTAGATGAAAATTAATGTTTCTCAATTGAAAATATTTACATAGAAATTTTTTTCAGATAATGCATTAAATTAGAAAATTAGAAAAAAGTTTGCAGATATTAGGTATGCAGATAACACTAGATTTATAGGAAATGACAGTATTTATTTAGACATATTAAACTGTTACTGTTTTCATTAAAATTGAGTCCTTGCTATATATAACACCATTGTCCATTTCCAAAAATACCTAATCATCATCAACATTTACATAATCATAGTTATATTTCAATCAATTTTAAACAAATTCAAAAAGTTAAAAGCTTTACTTAGATCACTATCCTCAATCTTTATATCTTAGGGATAGGTTTAAGTATGTTATAGAGAAGAAGATCCTTTTGGAGGAATTTTATTAATTATTGCTTACAATCTGAGATCATCACTACTGCCAACCAAAACTAGATAGAATATATAACTCAAGAATTATAGGAGTTGACAATATGGTTCTATATGTTATGAATAAGCAGTTTTACAAAATTACTTATGACCACCAAGGAAATAATTAACAATAACATTAATGCTTATGCCCTTGCATGGAAACTCACAGGCTGAGAACACTACCACTGCAGAGTTCAATTCTCAGGAAACTCTTATTCATTTCACAATTACTCTGAACACATGACTAAGTGGTTACCCATTAACTAACAAAAATCTGTTGTTAAGTAATGATACACACACTAAAAGGACAGGGACCATGAGCAGATCATTATATCCTAGAATAATAAATGCAAACCCACTTCATTTGTTATAAAGATATCTGATTTTCAAAATTTAATAATTAAATGTAAAAATGTAAAAAAATTCATAGAATAAGACATGCTAACTTCATATTACATCATGAGCAATATTCAAGCTATGAATTTTCTGGAAATATTTTTAATAAAGGTCAGCATCTGATAGGACATAAGAATCCATTATAATATTTCTTTCTATGAATAAAATTTTTCTTAACCTATTAATTCTGAGAAATTACTAGAAAAACACTATATTAAGACAGTCCAATCATAGTACCACTGTGGTATCAGTAACTGTTAGGAATTTCTTTACATGCTACCAGTCTTTTGTAACGTGTAAAAAATACATGTAAACCTAACAGTCCCTCTTAATTAATACCCTACCTCCTATCCTGCCAAAGATAACACCATCAATAATGAGGCATGTATCTTTTTAACCCATCTTGAATAGTTACTTAAATAAAAATTTGTCTTTGTAAATGATTTCATCCCAACTTACATGACTGTTACACAATGTTTCATCCATACCTTCATCTTTTTTTTCATTCAACACTTACTATACAACTTGGATCTAGTTGTTTTTAACTAGGGTTTACAATTCCATCATTTGAATGCATCATACATATTCATCCATTAAGCCACTGATGAATATTTAGGATCTATCTATCTATCTAAAATATTTTTTGTGAATTTCTATAGGATGAAGACCAGAAATGGAAGTGTGGGATCCTTCTAAAAACCAACCCAAACCACCAAACCAAACCAAACCAAACCAAACCAAGCCCTCATTCCCTCAAAGGATTACAGAATAACCTGTATTTTCCTCCAATGGTTTCAGACTTTGACTTGTTAGATTTCAGTGTTAAAATTCTTTAGACTATCATTTCTTTATAATTGTAGGGTTGAACATAATTGTATTTCCCTTGATATAATCAAATACTTTAAAAATTATCATTTGCTAGGCCATTGTTTCCTATTAACTTAAAAAAACTTAACATATAACAAATTCACATATACTCATGGGTCTGTTGTTTAAAACTTTATCCTTTAGGGCAGTATAGTGCTTGCCTGGCAAATACAAGGTTTTAAGTTTGATCTCTGGCACAAAAAACAAAACAAAACAAAAGGCTTTTATTCTTTAAAACTGTTACCCTATCTAATGTACTACTACCACACACTTTTTAATGACTATAACTATATAGATAGTGTACAAATAGGGTGTCTCCTTTGCTGTTTTTCAAAATTTTCAGCAATCCATAGACTTGTTTCACATGAATTTTAGAATAATTTTGTAAATTGAGGCTAAGATTGTTTGCAAAGGCATTCAATCTATAGATTTTTTTGAGAACTGACAACTTTATGATACTGGGTTTATCAATGATATTTGTAGTTTATCAGTTTACTCAAGGTCTTACACACCCAACAAAATTTCACTTTTTCCAAAACAGTCTTGTTCAATGTTTTTTGAGCTTACATCAAGATGTTTTAAGTAAATCATAGGTTCAATATACAAGAGAAGGTCTGCCCTTATTTAGAATACTCGGTGTTTCTCACCTGTATGACCCCTCTTATGTATAGAAAGGGAGCTCCTTTGAGAAAATGCTTTTCCACAATCATTACATTCAAAAGGTTTCTCACCCGTATGGCTTCTCATATGTATAATAAGTAATGAGCATTGAGAGAAGGCCTTTGCACACTTATTACATTCATAGGGTTTCTCTCCTGTATGACTTCTCACATGCAAAGTAAGGGATGAGATTCGAGAGAAGGCTTTACCACATTCATTACATTTAAATGGTTTCTCTCCAGTATGTATTTTTTCATGTTCAAGTAGATTCTGTCTCTGACTGAAGGCTTTTCCACACTGGTTACAATGATATGGTTTTTCTCCAGTATGAATTTTCTCATGTTCAGTAAGATTTGATTTCTGGCTAAAAGCTTTTCCACACACTGTACAGATATAGGGTTTCTCACCAGTATGAATCCGCTGGTGTCTGATGAGGTTTGACATCTGAATAAAAGCTTTTCCACAATCATGGCACTCATAAGGTTTTTCTCCAGTATGAATTTTCTGATGTGTAAAAAGATTTTCTTTTCGGCTGAAAGATTTTCCACATTCATTGCACTCATAGGGTTTCTCTGCTGTATGATTTCTCATATGTACAGTAAGAGATGAACTTTGAGAGAAGGCTTTCCCACATTCACTACATACATAAGGTTTCTCACCTGTATGACTTCTCATATGTATAATAAATACTGAGCATTGAGAAAAAGCTTTTCCACATTTATTACATTTATAGGGTTTCTCTCCTGTGTGACTTCTCATATGTAGAGTAACAGATGACATCCGAGAAAAAGCTCTACCACATTCATTACATGCAAAAGGTTTCTCCCCAGTGTGAATTTTCTCATGCTCAATAAGATTTTGCTTCTGGCTGAAGGATTTTCCACATTCCTTACATTCATAAGGTTTTTCTCCAGTATGAATCCTCTCATGTTCAATGAGATTTGATTTCTGACTGAAAGCTTTCCAGCAATCCTTGCATGAATAAGGTTTCTCTCCAGTATGAATTCTTTGGTGTCTAATGAGGTTTGACATTTGAATGAAAGCTTTTCCGCATTCATTACACTTATAAGGTTTTTCCCCAGTATGAATTTTCTGATGTGTAATAAGATTTTCCTTTCTGCTGAAGACTTTTCCACATTCTTTACATTCATAAGGTTTTTCCCCAGCATGAATTTTCTCATGTCTAATGAGGTCAAATTTATGAGTGAAGTCTTGTCCACACTGATTACACTTAAAGGGAGTTATGACATAGGACGAACAATGGTAAAATGGTTTCCCAAACTCATTACATTCAAAATTTTTCTCTCTTACACAGCCTTTCTCATAACTAAACAAGTCTAAATTTTGTTCCAGATCCTTATCAAGTGAGTCACATTCATAGAAGCTTTGGCTCGAAGTAATAATGTCTGAGACCAGAGGAAATAGTTTTGCAACTTTTTTACATTCAATGACTTTTTCCTTAATCAGAGTTTTCTTGGAGATGGATGTGCCTTTCCTCAAAAGTGTTCTCTGCTGCTTCTCGATCTGCTCATCAACTTTCCAAACTTCTAAAATGGAGGACCAAAAATTATTACTTGTGAATTTATCATTGTACTACTAGTAACATATCAGAAATTTGCTCATGTGGGGTATAATCTTTGTTGTTGGCCTTAGTCAACCCATATGAAAGAAATCTAAAATAAAGTACTAGTTCCTAAGGTTTGAGGGGTTAACTACTATAGAAAACTCTATGAAGAAAAAACGGGTATGTACACAGCTAAGTAGGTTGACTGATTTTAAGTATGTCCTATAAAGTACAATGACAAAACTCACAAAATAAGTATAATTTAAAATAAAAGGGTAAATACATAAATGAGTTTATAGGGAAGGGTCAAACAACAGAATAAAACTAATATTTGTGGGTAAATAGTGGACTGAAGCATACTTTCATTTCTTGTCATTTCTAAAATTCCTCTGAAAACTAATAAAGGATCAAATCTTTAAGATTAAATGAAAGTGTAGACATAGGCAGATAAGACTTTTCAACAAAACAGGGTAAGTTAAAAGACATGTAGCAAACTGTTTACTAGGAAAGCACACTTAACAAGCTAAAGCAAAAGTTTCGTGAAGAAGAAAATACCAATATGGATAAAGTAGTTTCACCACAAACCCTGGGAAAGCTCAGGACCTAAGAAGATTCAAGTACCTTTTTCGCAAGAATAGACAAGAACAAGACAAGGATGTTCTCACCACTGCTTTTCAAAACCATACTGGAAGATCTAGCTAATGCAGTAAGATAAGAAAAAATTAAAAAGGTGTATAGATTAGAAATGAAGAAACAATATTAAAACTATCTTTGTTAATAGATGGTATGATATAATCACCCATGTAGCAAATCTGAAAGAATAAAAAAAAAACTGTGGGAACTAGTAATTATAGTACAGTTGCAGGATTTAGGGTTAACATACAAAGTGAATTGTCTACTGTAAATATAACAACATATGTGTAAGATCTACATGAAGAAAACAGATCCATGAGTTCTGATGAATAAACTCAAAGAAAAACTAAATAGGTATTACATTTAAAAAGATACTACATTCTCAAGAATTAGAAGTCCTAATATTTTAAGATGTCAGTCCTTCTCAATTTGATCTATAGATTCAATGAAATTTCACACTGCCAATTACTTTATGGATACAGAAAAACTGATTCTAAAGTTCATATGGAGACAAAAGACCCAGAATAAATGACACAGAATTTAAAAAGTGACCAGATATCATGTAACTTTGAAACTTACTATAAAATTATCAAGATAATGTGGTATAAGTGAAAGAATAAGCAGAACAACAAAAAAGAAAACAGAGCTTTGAAATAAACCCACATAAACACAGTCAACTGATCTTTGAAAAAGGAGCAAAGGCAATATAGTGCAGCAAAGTCTTTTCAACGAATTATGCAGGAAATGAACAACTACATATTAATCTAGTCACAGACCTTACATTAATCACAAAAATTAATTCAAGAAGAATTACATACTTAATTGTAAAGCACACATACAAAAATTTGTATTATTTTATTTTATTGTTTTGACTCATGGTCTCACAATATAGTTGTGGCTGGCTTTGAACTCTCAGTGATTCTCCTGATACAGCCTCCCAAGTGTTAGGATTACAAATGTGGGCCACCATATACAATTCAAAACACAAGTTTTAAACTCCTAGGAGACAACACAGAAAACCTGCATGATCTAGGGGTATGGTAGTAACAATACCAAAGATGTGATACATGAAAGAAAAAGTTAGTCAGACTTCATTAGAGGTAAAAACTTCTCTGTGAATGATACTGTCAAATAAATAATGAGTCACAGATGAGGAAAAATATTTGTAAAAGATACAACTGAGAAAGACTGCTATCTAACATGTGCAAAGAACTCTTCAACACCCAACATTCAGGAAAACCTGATTAAAAAATAGGCAAAAGACCTTCAACAGATTTCTCAATAAAGAAGACACACATTAAGAAAACAAGCATATGGAAATATGCTCAACATCATGTTATTAGGAAATTTATTGCAAACCAAAATGAGATATCACTATACAACTACTACAACAGATAAAAATCAAAGTTGCTGATAAAATCAAAGGCTGACAAGAATGTAGAGCAAGAGTCTCATTCACTACAGGTGGGAAAGTAAAATGATGCACTTTGGAGGACAGTTTGTGATTTTTTTTAGAATATTAAATATATTCATACAATACAAGCATGGTATTTATCCAGTGAGTTGCAAACTTGCATATGAATGTTCACGTATATCTGCTAAAATTCAGAAAATGTTCTTTAGTAGGTGAATGGAAAAACTGATAAATCTAGACAAAGGAATATTAGTCAGTGCTAAGAAGAGATGAGCTATCAAGTTATAAAAAGATGGTAGAACCTTAAATACATATCGCTAAGTGGAAGAGTCCAACCTGAAAAGGTGACCTACTGTATGATTCCAAATATACTGGAAAAGTAAAGTATATTACTAGTTGACAGTGGTTTTAGGAAAGGGAAGGAGGAAATAGAATTTGGAGGGCAGTGAAACTATTTTGTATAGTAGTATAATGAATGCATTTCTCAAACTTGTACAAAAGTTAAACTACTACTCTACTACATAAATTGGTACTAATGTGTCTATGTAGCTTCAGGGATTATAACAAATATATCACTGTTGAGTAGGTATTGGGCAAGGTTAGAAAGGGCAGAAAGTACATGGAAATCTAATTTCTGATCAATTTTGCTGCGAACCTCAAAAATGCAGTTGAATTTTTTAAAAAACAGGTAAAAGTGAGACTAAAAAGAAAATTTCAAATTTGAATAGGGAACAATTAGGTTCTCTGAGACAGGTATTATGGATCCTTAATACCTTAAATAACATCTATTTCAACATCCCATTTTGCTTTTCTACTTTGTAAGGTATTTAATGTTATTATATGGATTTTTTTCTTAAATAGCAGTTAATATATTCTTATCTCCATAATGATCTTGACCAGTGGGTATTACCACCCAATTTACATAGGAAGTAGCCATGTCTATACAATCCAAGCAGAAAAACAAAGTTTATATTCGAGAGAAAATGAATCAAAGATGATCTAGACTTAAAATTCAGTACTGAACATGCAAAGAAGGTCTTTATATTAACAAAAAACAGGAATTACACAAATGTTAGCATACTGAATAGTAAGACTCCAATATCTTTTTATTGTTTAGCATAATGAATACTGGCATGTATCTTCATGTAGGACATGGGAAATTTTAAAACAAAAGACCTATAGATACAGACACCTAGGATTCCACACAAAACATTTTAGGTTCTGATCCAACCACTCTGCAGTGCTGTGTGCTATTCAAATAAAAAAAGGCAAAAGCTTTAGTAGCTACAAATCATTAGAATTTTCCTTTATTCCTTCATGTACCAAAATAAGGTAAACTAACAACCCTGATAAATTCCTTATTTAAATCAATTTTGAGAGTCCCATTTAAACAAAAAAAAAAATACAGAAAAACCAAGAAAACATAAAAGCAAGGCAAGTAATATCTCTAAGAAATGATCAAGGTAGGGCCAGGGATTTAGCTTAGCAGCATAAGCAACTACCTGGCAAGCGAAAGGTTGTGAGTTCATTTCTTGGTACAAAAAAAACCTTAGAAGTGACCAAGTTAGATAAACACAAAATTAATAGTTACTTTTTGGCTTAGTGAAAAATATTACATTAATAGTCATATCAAAGGAAGCACTGAAAAGTGAATTAGGCAAAATTGTGATATAATTATATTCAGAGAAGTGGTAGTTGGTGTTTTAAGAGTACTAAATCTCATCTTGTCTTTATGCCAAATGATGAAAAATAGGAAATTACAAACAGCAGCATATTCAAATTAGTCTAGCTTTTACTTGTCTCTGCTCCTATTTTTCTGTAATCATTTTTATTAGTTTTGGGATTATTCTTCCATCTTTAAAAATATATCCATGTATATATGTACTTAAATATAGATATGCACATTTAATATATATTCCTATATAACAATAAATCTCTCTGACACCCCCTTTTTGTGGTACTGAGAATTAAACCCAGGACCTTTGCAACTAGCAACATCTCTGTCCTTTTTAAAATTTTTTATTTTTAGACAGGGCCCTGCTAAGTCACTAGATCTCCAGGTTCGACTTGACTTTCAGTTCTCCTACCTCAGTCACATAGAGTGCTGGCATTACAGACAACATGCTACCAAGTCCAGCTCTCCAATGTCTTCTTGTGCAACAGACAGCTTATTCTAGACATTCTTGTGCACATTTTTTCTCATCAGAATGTAATCTCCTCATCCACAATTTCACTTTTCAAAGTCTTAACCATTTGGAGATGAACTGGTCAAAAAATGGAAAATTCTAGAAATAAATAATTCCTATGTTCTAAATTGTAGGCCACTTTGAATAATGTGACAGAATTACAAGAAGCACCATTCCACTTCATTCCACCTGTAATATGAAATTTGTTTAGCATATCCATACTATGTACACCATCTAACTGTAGTCACTCTATAGCTTTTTTGCTCATCAGATCAACTGAGGTGACACTGCAGTGCTTATATCCAAGCACAACTCTTTAGTTAATCACAGCCCAAAGCTCATGAGTAATGATGCTGGCAATATTATTACAGTGTACTGATATATTTTCGTATGTTACATAATAATCCAATAATAAATGAGTAACCAAAGCATTCAAATTGTGTTCTCTAATTTCCTACTAAAGTAAGCAGAGAGTCTTAAGAGAAATGGCTATTTCCATCTTTGAAGCAGAAAATTCACAAGATTACCCAAAGAAGCCTCTGGTTTAAGAGGAAATAGTTTGAATTAAAATAATGCATAAAAGTATTTTTATACAAATCTTTATTCTGAGAGCATGTGTGGAGGTTCTACCAGGGGAATGCAGCTACTCGCATACACTTGACCAAGGAAACACAGTCCTCCCCAGTCAAGGGCGGTTGTCTTCTTTGAGTACACAGTTTTGCTTGGGAGGAATGTACGCAGAGCAGTGAGGGAGGAAGGGGACAACTTCCTAGCCAGCCGAATCAGCTTAATCAACCCTGGGGAGCAATGGGGTAACAGGTGTTACAGCCAGATTGCTCTCATATCCTCAAATCTTTATCCTGATGCTAAAATTACATAATTATAAATTTATAATGGTTAATTCAACAAAATTTGAATTTCATCCCCAAGTTGCTGAGATTATAGATGTGCGCTACTGCACCCAGCTGAGATTTCTCTTTTGCATCATTTTTTCTTTTTTAATATGTACTTTAAAGTCTTCTCTAAATACATGTACTCGTTTGGAAAGCCTATAGAAATACAGGGGTTATAGCACTGCAGTGTTCTAATCTCGCATTTCACTTCTTTGAGGCAACTATTTTCAACTTATCTAAGTATTTCCTTTGTTATACACCTCCATATTTGCAAATAAATATGGTTGTACTGCTATGTAAAAATTTTACTATAATCATTTTCAAACATAAATACAGAGAAAATAGTATAAGAAACCTTCATGTATTTGTCACTTAGCTTAAACTGTTATCAACATTTTGCCAGGTTACATGATCTCCTCTACTTCCTCTTTTTTTTTAATGAACTGTTTAAATACTGCCATATGCTATGCCAATAGATACAGATTTTGTTTGGCTGCTTTTGGGTGACACTGAATTCTTTTAGTATTTGTAGTAACTTAGTAGTAGGTACTTTTGTATTTTTCAGGGATACAAATTCATCATATAGAAATAAAGATCGTTTTATAGTTTTCAATTCTTATAGTATGTTTTTCTCTTTTATACTATGTAAATAAACCTAATGAGAAATGTCCAAAACCTATAAAGAAAAACAAGATAAATACAGACACACTACATCTTCTTGAATAAAAATACCTTCACATTCTAAAGATAATAAAGATGGCAAGTTGTTGAGTGTTAATTCATATATCTAGCATAAATAATTCCACAGGTATGGGCCAGGGGTTTAGCTCAGTGGCACAAGCACTGGCTTGGCAAGTGCAAAGTCATGAGTTCAATCCCTGGTACTACTACTACTACTACTACTACTACTACTACTAATTCCACAGGTTTTTCTCTGGAAATACATAGAGAGTTAAGTCCAAAATTCATATGCAAACATGAACAATCAATCAAGAATAGGTAGGACAACTTTGAAAAAAAAAAGTGTATATAACTAAAGAAAGGCAGGGACTAAGTATCAAGAATAAAAGGAAGACTTACTTTTCAATGCATATTTTGGATTTTTATATTTTTAAACAAGTGTTCAAATATTAGATTACCAAAAAATTAAAGAAATGGAAGGTGGGCATAAAGAAGGAGACATTATGATATTTGTAAGCTAAAAATTTTAGATTTCTAAGCTATGAGATTATAAAAGTTATGAAGTATAATGGGAAGTATGATTGCCATTATAAAACATCAATCTACCGGGCATGGTGGTGCATGCCTGGAATTCCAGCACTTGAGAGGCTGAGGCAGGAGGATCATCACAAGTTCATGCCCAGCCTGAACTACATAGCGAGACTTGTCTCAACAGACAAACAAATACAACACACAAATCTGAAGCTTTTCAAAATATAAACATGGGAAAAGGTAAAAGGAATCTAAGTGTGAAATAAACGTATCTTAAAAATACTATAAATCCTTCCAATACTGAATCTATAAGAAAATAAGACAGCACAAAGGAGAGTACAAGGAAAACAGTGGGACAAAAATCTGACAAAAACTATGGCCTTTAAGAAAATCTTAGAAAATGTGAACGCTTTACTGAAAACTTTCATATAGCCAGCTCATTTGAGGTTGTGTTTTACTTATTCACCTGGAGAGTGTCTCCAATACATTTCTTCTTCCATCACCCATGGCTCTTCTTCTTGTTCCAACTTGAAGATCACATCTGGTTTGGTAACTTGACAGCCTGTTACGGGAACAAACAGGAACTTGGATGTTAATGCTGGAGACAACTGCACAGATCTTGGGCTGAATCTCAAGGGTCTGAAGATTTATGAAGGATAAGGATGAAGGAAAATCATACTGATACAAAGCTATTAGTCTCTACCCCTAGCAGTAAAGCACATACAATCATGTGAAAAAAGGGAAGGCTAATCCATCTGGCAAACCAAAGTCTCCACACATTTCAGAATTGGAAAGAAATTCTGCTTTAACTGCAAAGCTACCCTTACCCACTGTGACGAGGTTGCTATAGTTCTCCAGCATCACGTCACGGTACAAGTTCCTCTGAGAAGGTTTCATTTGCTGCCATTCTTCCTGGGTGAGGTCCACAGCCACATCTTTAAATGTTACAGTTTCCTGTAAAATATGATTCTCATTAATTTAGTCACCAAAATTAAGTATTGAGGTAAAAAAAAAAACTTCTTTAACTAGTAATCAGGCGTCAGATTTCACTAGAAATTATTTAGTTTTTATATTTACCTAATTTTGTACTATACTATGCAGGGAAACAGAACACATTAGAAATATTCTGTCACAGTATGTTAAATATTCAGTCAGTAAGCACTAATTAATTCATCATTTACTAGACGATGAATCTATGGAGTCAGTGGTCATTGATCTTTAGTGGGCTATAACAGAGATGAAAAAGTTGGATATGACTCACAGGTAACTGCCTCAGAACCTGACCAGTTGATTGTGTGTTTCAGTGAGAAAGAGAATATGACAGAGAACAGAAGGGCAGAGAGGAAAAAAAGCAGAAGAGAGGGCATTAAAATTTGAACATATAAAACTCAACTTTCTCCCAGAAATCCCTGCAATCAGATATAGAAGAACAACAATGAAAATATTTTGGTCATTAATCTAAAATGAAAATCTGAACCTATGACTGAAGCATGTAAGTGGTTTTAGAGAACATGCACAATGGGTAATAGGGCCAAACACAGGCTCAACAGTTAAATATAAAAGAAAGAGACTCAGGTTTTTATTTTATTTACATCCAAATTATTAGACTAGAAAAAACATGACGATCACAAATATCTTGTTCTTCTTCCCCATTTAAAAACTTCGGTGTCTAAATAGAATGAAAACCTTATACTCATAAAGGTTCAAAGAAAAGCATCCACATGTTCCATACTTGGTGGAATTTATTAAACACATAGCACAAAAGGAAAGAGTCAAAATGGGAAGTACAAATGGAAACCATCAAAAGCAGAACTGCAAGAAATGATTCAGAGAAACTATTACAATCACCAGTATTGTCACTACTAGCATCTGCTGCGAACTTACTGTCAGGCAATGTTATAATTATTTCTGATCACTTCTAAAATTCCCCTAATAAGGCTATCAACTAGCTATTACTGTATTATCATCCATTCAAAAGTCTGTAAAAAAATAGAAGAGAACAGGAGTTAAAAGTAACTCTCCTCTGGTTGCAAATCTATTATTTGGTAGAGCTTGGAATTCTAGCCCAGTGTGGCTCAAAGTTGTAGGTTCTCACCCATCATACCATACTTCCTCTAAAAAGCAGCAGAAGTTGTCTTAGAATCCCTCAAACATACTGATTCAAGATAAACAATAGGACATATGAAAATGCCTTAAACTTCCTTTCTTTATTGCTGAGGTTTTGCTTAAAAGCATGTAAAATTGCCAATGACAGGAAACCATTGGAAAAATATGACAGATAAAAAAACAATGATACATAATCCTGACTTTACAGTGAGATGTTTGAGGAAGCAATGAGGAGAAAGAATAAAGACAAAACCCGATGAGGACAACTAGCTTGTGCTGCAATAGTTTCTCTAATCATAGTAAAAATAAAAGCACACATAAAATATTTTTGTCAGTACTGCCCAATACATGACTAACCAAACTAATCAAATGAACTCACAAAAACTTCTGTCTAAAATTTTAGAAGGTGGCTAGTAGTCACACTTGTAAACCTAGTATTAAGGAGCCTGAGGCAATGGGATTGCCATAACTTTGAGGCCAGCCTGGACTACACAGTGAGTTTAAGTTCAGCGTGAACCACAAGTCTAAAAAATATATAAGAACTTTAGGTGGCTAGCTAGGCAAAGTAGTACATGCCTGTAGTCCTAGCTACAAGCATGTGAGACTGAAATGGAAGGGTCACTTAAGACCGAGATTCAAAAAAGGAATCACTTAGCCTGGGCTCAGGCTCCAGAAGAGACTTTAGTGAAGACTGAAAATATTATTAAAATAACTTTAGAGCAAATATTTGGTATAAGATGTGGCAAATGCAGAAATGAATTAATTTTCCACATTAAAAGGCCACAGAATATATGTTTACATGTATCTCCAGTTTCAAAAATTGCTATCTTGATAATTTTAATAAACCAGGCAAATACTTGATAAACCTAAATGAAGAAAAAAATACTAAAAATAAGCTACAATAAAACAATTAAAATATAAAAAAGAATAAAATATATTTAGCCAAACCTAGCAATTAAAAAGAACATGCAATTTATTTGTATATTTAATTATTTATTTGTACTGTGAATTAAACTCATGATCTTAAACTTGCCAGGCAGGCATTTACACTGCTAAGCTAAATCCCTGGCTTGCAATTTATTTTTTTAAATTTTATTTATTTATTTATTGACAGGGTTTCACTATACATTTCAGGCTGGCCTTGAACTCATTTTATACCCCATGCTGACACTGAACTCATAGCAGTCCTCCAGCCTTGTCTCCTGACTACTGGGCATGTGTCACCACACCCAATTCTAACTACACACAACTTAAAGAGTAAGTTTTTAAAATGCTATGAGAATTTTGCTTCCTCGATAGCAGTATGAGGTATCCATATACTAGGTTCCCAGTAAAACAAGTTAAGTGAAAAAAATTTATTTTAAAAATTACAAATAACCAACTATTTGGCAGACTGAGGCTGGAACATTATAAGTTCAAGGAAAGCCTGGGCAATTTAACAAGACCCTGTTTTAAAATAAAAATAAAATGGACTTAAGATATAGCTTAGTAATAGAGTAACTGCTTACCATGCATGAAGCTCTGGTTTCAATCTAGTACCACAAAGAAAACAAACAAAAAACAAAAACAGTAGTATCTGAATCAGGCATAGTAGCATCATGCATCTGTACTGCCAGACACTCAAGAGGCCAAGGTGGGAGGACTGATGGAGCTCAGGAATTCAGAGGCAGCCAGGAAAACACAGGAAGGCCTGGGATCTGAGTCAGGAGGAATGTCATGAGTCTGATGTCTACCTTGGCAACATACGTGAGGCTAGCCTGAATTACAAAATGAGACCCTGTCTTAAAAAACAAAACAAAACAGAATAGTCCTCAATCACCTAACAAAACCAAAATCCAACAAACAAAACCCTGGAAATTGTCGTAAGGGCACACAGCAAATATTTTTTCAAAAAAATCAACTAAAATGGCAAAAAGTGTTATGGCCTCATGTCATGGAGGTGGCTGAATCTAGCATTTGTGATTGGTTCACTGTCTAGCGCTGGCATTAGTGGTTTCAGTGCTGCACCCATCCAGGGGTGGGAAGTAAGGACGGGAAGGAGGTGTGCTTTCCCCTTTTGCCCTTTTCACTCTTACTGTTTCTGGTCACCATGAATGGTTGCCCCTCACCCATATCACCCTGTCTTGAAGCCAGCTGAATAGGGAGGGACTAAAACTCCAAAAAACTGTAAGTTAAATAAACCTTTCTCCTTGCTCTACTTTGGGCATCAGGTATTTTGTCTCAATGAGGGGAGAAAACTAAGACACTGTTGATAGTTCGGGGGCATACACATCAATACCCTGGATGACCACATAAGCAAAATTCCTCCCCAAAATACTAATAAATCAAATCCAATAGCATATAAAAAGGTTTGTGTACCACAATAAAATGAGGTTATCATAGAGAAGAAAGGCTAATTAAACATAATACAATCAATAAATGTAATGCATCACAGTAACAAATGAAGGATAAAAACTATATGGAGATAGAAGTTAAAAAAGTATGATCATCTCAATAGACACAGAAAAAGCATCTGATAAAATTAACATATCTTCATATAAAAACAAAAATAAGGCACAGTATAGAAGAAATGAACTTCAACACAATTATGGAAAGGACTGCATATGATAAACAATGCCTACATCATACTGAATGGGGAAAATCTGAAATTTCCTCTTCTAAGATCAGGAATAAGACAAGAATATCCACATTTACCACTTTTATTCAATATAGTATTGGAAATCTTAGCCAGAGCAATGAGAAAGAAATAAAGTACATTCAAATAGAAAAGGAGATGCTATATCTATTTGCAGACATGATTTTAAAGATAGAAAAACCTAAGGAATCCACAAAAAAGTGACAAATTCAGTAAGGCTGGGCACTTCTAGGAAGATGGCAGAGTGGTGAGCAGCAGAGAAAGAGCCCCTCCAACATCTGGGGTCCAGACATTGGAATATAGCAACATACAGAAGAGAAAAAGGAGGGAAATAAGTCCCTAGAACCCAGAAAGAATCTAAAGTGAGACTTGAAGCCCATGGAGAGATGTAATGCAGGAATCCAGCAGTAATAACAAAACTAGCCCTCACCCTCACTGCAGGCTAAGGAGAAGAAGTCATGCCCCTGGCAAGCCACTTGCCAAGTCTGGAGAGGTTACTCTTCTCCTCTGTGAGGCAGCCACCAGGCCTGATGAGAAAGCCACCACACCCCACAGTGAGCCCCATTTAAAGTTGGGGAGACAGAGGCACAAAATAAATTAGAAGACACACACTTGAAATTTCTGAAATGATAACTGTTATTAGCTCAAAAGCTCAAAATGTGCTGTATTTATTATAACTTGTTCTCTTCCTGTAAAGTTTGTATAATTGCAAGTTGCTACCTTGTAATATACTCACCATGTAACCAACCCCCTCCCTGCCTCCCTGGTTCCTTTTATGGGGACAAACTGATCCTTAGACCCTGACCTCTGCCCTTGCAGCATGCTACTTTATAACTCCCTGCAGCCCTGTGGCTCCCAGCACACTCCCCTGGCTTCTTTCTGGGACAGTGTTGCCACTGAGCTCAGCTAATAAAGTGGTTTTTTAAATTTTTGGAGTCCATGGTTTTTCTGCCCATATCATTTGGGTGCTCCTCCATCCAGGATTCCACCTTTTACGAGATTTAGCCCCCTAGGCTCCTATTTTTCAGATGACATCGGGATCTTTTTAAACGTGACTTCCTTCTATTGGCAGGTACTTACTGCCACAATTAGGATGGGTTACCACCATTTGAGGGAGGAATTGACCTCCACTGGGTGCACCATATTTGGGGAGTCAAGTTTTCAGGCTTGCTCCCCATTGGGCAAGACGTCGCCAAAATCTTGTCTTAGATCCCACATACTTTCATCTTCTTCTACTCCAGATTCATCCATTACTGAGAATTCTTGCAATTTAAGCTGGAAATATGTAAACCACCTCCTAAATGTTTTTTTATATCAGCTAATTGAGTTAACTAAATCAGGTGACTTTTTATAGTGCTATTTGTGTTACTCAATTGAAAACAAAAATTGCTTATTTTAAAATCCCTGGGGCAGGTCTGCAATCAACAAACAGGAGAGTAGCCACCTGGTAATTTTAACCAGCTCCTGATTACAAAATCGATGACCTGCTTCGGTTTCCAGAGCCCTTTTGGGTGATTCTTAGTCTTTGTGGCAGGCTTCTGCCATTCTGTATTCACTCATCTGTACCCTGGTCTCTTGTGTCTACTATTATGGGCCAAAGAGCTTCCTCCCCTTTGTCACCCTTACAACTCATTCTCAATCATTTTAAGGATTTTAGGGATTGAGCTGCCAGATATGGAGATCCTGTCTGCTCTAAGAAACCAAGAACATTCTGTGACCTTGAGTGGCCTTCCTTTGGTGTCAGGTGGCCTTCACAGGGAACTTTTAACTTACAAATCTCTCAACAGATCTGTCAAGTCATTTTCAGACCCCTTCATAAATCAGCCACGCACCCTGATCAAGTGGTCTATATCAAAGTTTAGATTGACTTCATCCAGGATCCACCCTCATGGATAAGAAAACTCCAGGAAGGACCCTGGGGGGCGCAACTTCCTCTCTTGGCAATGATGAAAGCTAAAGTGTCACCTCTTCCTGCTGTTCTACCTCCTCCCGAGGATTCCCCTCCTCTTTCCCAGCCCCTCCTTACCGCCCTGATTCCCCAAGCTCATCAGAACCTCCCCATGAGCCCCTACCCCTCCCAGTCTGCCCCATACTCACAGCCATTGTCCCCCACCATAATCTTCGCACCTAGCCATGACTCCACTGACCTACCTTCCATTCTGCCCCTTGAAGAAGTCCCTCCATCAGACTCCTCTCAGGGATCTTTCTTCACCTATGTCCCCTTCTCTACCAGTGATTTATACAATTGGAAATTACAGAATCCATCTTTCTCTAAGGACCCTCAGGCTCTAATATCTCTCCTTGAGACCATTTGTTTCACTCATTGGCTGACCTGGGACATCTGAGGAACACGAGCAGGTCCGCAGCTTGGCGCACTGATCTGTCCTTGACACTAATGGGGAGCCCACTTTGGTTCTAATGAGGCTCAATGCTGTTTTCCCTTTGACCTGCCACAACTGGGACCCCAACACAGATGGAGGTGAGGAGGCTCTCGATCCGTATCATTAAACTCTTCTTGTGGCACTCCGAGCTGCCACCCAGAAGCCAACTAATCTATCAAAAGGAACTGAGGTAAGACAATTGGCTTGAGTCTTCCTCGGCTTTTGTTGAGCACATCCTAGAGACCTATCGTATATATACACCTATAGACCTGGAGGTACCAGAGAATATATGAGCTATTAATATAGCATTCTTCTCTCAGTTAGCCGGATATTAGGCAAAAATTGCAAAAATTAGAGGGTTTCAAAGGAATGATGACAGGTCATTTGATAGAGATAGCCCCAAAAGTTTTTGACAACAGGGAAGACCCACAAGAGAAAAAAAATTAACCAAGATCTTGGCTGTACTACAGAAGGACATACTCAAGGCAAAAAAGGAAGAAAAAAAACCCAACTAACAAAGACCCCACTAGAGAAGAATCAATGTGCATATTGCAAAGAAATTGGACCACTGGAAAAAGGACTGTCCAAAGTTAAAGGTCAAATTGGAGAAAGGGAAACCACCTATGGAAAAAGATTGACAATTTCAGGGTTTGTCCACTCCCCCTGAACTCTGGGTAACCTTAACTGTGGTGGGGGGAACCCATAGATTTCCTAGTTGATACTAGACTTTGCTCAGCTGGCACAACTCCTTCACGCTGAAACTGGGGGAACCCCTTCTGACCCACCCATTTGGATTGAGAGAAAAAGCCAAGTGTTTCAAAAACTAAAAGCAGCCCTTTCCCAAGCCCCAGCATTGGCCTTGCTGGATCTGACTAAACCCTTCATGCTGTTCGTTGCAGAACGAGGAATAGCTAAGAGGGTACTAACTCAAATGTTGGGACCATGGTGCTGCCTAGTCGCATATCTCTCAAAAAGACTGGACTCAGTTTCCTTAGGCTAGCCTAACTGTCTCCGAGCCATGGCAGCTACTGCCTTAATAGTAAAAGAGGCAAATAAACTAACCTTTGAACAGAAACTCCAGATTGTGGTGCCTCATGCAATTGAAACCCTTCTCAGGGCCCTACCCAATAGATGGCTCTCAAATGAGAGGATTGTACAATACTAGGCCCTCTTGCTTAACTCTGACCTTACTGAATTCAAGGAGACTACAGTCTTAAACCCAGCAACCCTGCTGCTAGATGATGATCCACAGGTACCCATCCATGACTGCATGGACTTGTTCTCTACCAGTGCCAGTCTTCGTCAAGACCTTACTGATCTTCCATTAGAGAATCCAGATGTTGAATATTTCACCGATGGTAGCAGCTTCCTCTTTGAAGGTAAATTGGTGGCAGGGACGGCCATAACCCCTCAAACACAAGTAATTTGAGCCCAACCTCTGGATCAAGACACCTCTGCTTAAAGGGCTGAACTCATTGTCCTCACGAAGGTCCTAAAGTTGGCTATCTGGCTCCCCAAATCTATAGCTGTGGTGCATTGCAGGGACCACCAAATGGGAAAAGAAATGCACTCACTGACAGGGCACTCGAGAGGCAGCTCTAAAGTCATTCGTACAGCCTACGGCCCATTTGCTGCCAGTTCTGCCACCCCCTTGTTTGCCCCAATTGGTGTATTCCAAGTCAGATCAAGAGCTAGCTAGACAACTGAGAGCAAAACAAGAGCCCCCTGAAAATTGGTTCCAATTGCCAAACAGATGAATTTTAATACCCGCTGCCCTGAGAAGGAACTTGATTCTTCAAATCCACCAGGCCTTACACCTAGGAGGCTCAAAATTGGCTGAGTTGCTTCAGAACAGGTACTTCATTCCTAAACTGATTCAATTGGCAAAGGAGTCAAAGACGCTCGCAATGTTTACAAGTAAATACCAAAGCCACCACTATCTTAGAGGGAATTCGATACTGGGGAACCTTTCCAGGAGAACACTGGGAAATTGATTTCACAGACATGGAAAAACCAGGATTACACAGACATAAGTATTTGCTGGTTTTGGTGGACACCTTCACTGGATGGACTGAGGGATACCTGACAAAGACTGAATCAACTTCAATTGTTGTAAAAAAGCTTTTATATGAAATAGTTCCTAGATTTGGCCTTCCCTTATCTATGGGATCCGACAATGGTCCAGCTTTCATAGCTTCTATCACTAATAAAGTTGCTCAGTTACTACAGATTGATTGGAAATTTCACTGTGCCTACCATCCCCAAGGTTCAGGTCAAGTTGAAAGGACAAACCAAACTCTGAAAGAGACGCTTAACTAATTGATTTTAGAGTCTGGTAAAAATTGGGTGAGTCTCCTTCCTTTTGCCTTCCTGTGCATGTGTTGTACTCCATATATAAATAACCTCTTTTGAGGCAGTCTATGAGAGACAATCACCCCTCGTCCCCTGCCTTGATAGTACTCATTTGGCAGAGACTGCTAACCACAGTGTGATTAAGTCCCTGCAGGCTCTTCAACCTGTGCTGACTTCCATCCATCAACTCTTTTGAGACCATTAAGCCAAGCCACGCACACCAGAGACCCTTCTGGCCACAAGCCCAGGAGATCAAGTGCTACTCAAACACTGTTCTTGCAGCTCTTCCCTTGAACCATGTTGGACTGGACCATACACTAGTACTCCTACAGCTTTCAAAGTGGCTGGAAAACCTACCTGGATACATCACTCCCACATTAAGGTCCTCTCTCTGGATACCCAAGACACAGATAAGTGGACTGTTACTTGGACTGAACATCCCTTGAAACTCAAATTGTCAAAATGTTCCTGATAGTGCTAGTTTCTCTTACTTGTGGAACAATGGTTACGCTGTCATTTAAACATGACCCACCCCTTTACACCTGGGAAATAACAAATGCCTTAACAGGCTACCTCATAGCTAAAAATACCACTCTCCCTGCTGTCCTGGTTACAGACCTATGTAACATCATGGGCTACCAGATCTCAATGAGCTCTGCTAATTTGGGAGTCAGCAATGTATGGGCTTCATCCAAAAAGAGGCACTTCTGAGGAACTCTATGACTGCTGTAGCTCTAAGGGATGATAACATCTACAGAATATACAGTTTTATGCTTGTCCCTAATAACAGTCATCTAAAAACCCTCACCATAATGAACTCTGTGAGGGATACTATCAATTTTTATTTTAACTACTGGGGATGCGAGTCCATCTCTCCATGGGGAAGTAATGATCCTTCCATTGATCTCAAAAGATCCTCAAAACCAAACTGTGGTTCCCCAAATTGTAACCCCCTTACATTTAACTTTAAATAAGTCCACCATTACTCATGGCAGGGGGGGAGGGAGGACTTGGGGCATTTGACTTTGTGTGTCTGGATATGACCCAGGAACAATCTTCCATATTAATAGGAAGTGGGCTACTGATTGCCCCACCTGCCTCTCTCCTAACCCACTAGGACAAATCCCAATCTGCCTCTTATTGCTGCCTCTACAACCAGCCTAAATACTCCTTCACAGCTGCAAACTCCTCAGCCTGTCTCTCACCTATATAGTCCCTTAGACATAATGTTTCAATACCTCAATTGTAGCAATCCCAACGTCACCCAGGATTGCTGGCTATGTTTAGATGCAAAACCACCCTTTTACATAGGGTTGGCTCTACAAGCATCTATTGGTTCAAATGTCTCTTTCCAGATCCAGAACTCCTCCAACTTGGACTCTTAACTCTCCTTGTTGATGGGGACAAAAACCTATCCTAACTCTAGGGAATATTCAAAGAAATACAACTTGCATCTGATCTGCTGCCTACGACCTCAACTCTAGCTCATACTGAGATCTCTGCCTCAACCCTATTGTGGTAACAAATATTTTGTATTCACCAAGCAAACATTTAGAGGCTCCCAAAGGGTCATGGTTTGCTTGTGCCTCAGGATTAACTCCTTTTGTCATATTAGATGTCTTTACTAGACAAACTAAGCTATACATTTTGGTCCATGTATTCCCTCAGGTTTATAGGTATTCGGGTACAAGTGGACGAGAGCACCTAAATCTTGAGTCAGACCTTTTTGGTCACCTTGAGCAGCTCCTGTTTTAATCCCGATCCTCATAGAGTTGGGTCTGTCTGGAGCAACAGCTTTAGGGACTGCAAGTTTAATAGTTGGTGACAAAAATTACTGTGAGTTGAGTGCTCTCATAGATAAAGACCTAATGGCTTTAAAACATTCAGGGTCTAAACTAGAGGAGTCACTAGGCTCTTTAGCTGAAATGGTCCTCCAAAATCGTAGAGGCCTAGATTTGTTATTTATGAAAAAAGGTGGTCTATGTATAACATTAGAGAAAGCTTGCTGTTTCTACACCAATCACTCTGGAGTCATGTGAGAAAATATAAACAAGCTTAGAAAAAGACTCCATAAAAGAGAGCAACAGTGACAACATGACCAGAATGGGTTTCAAAACCTGTTCTCACTGCCCCCCGGCTGACCACCCTACTCTCAGCTTACTTGCTTTAAACCATCAGGCCATGTAATATAAAGTGCCTTCTAAATCACATCCAGGACCGATTTCAAGCTGTTAAAATGCTTATACTTAAACAAAAAGGACATAACCCGTTACCCACATATGATTATACTATAGAGTCAAAGATTTGACTCAATGACCAAAAGAGTGGGGAATGTTATAAGCTCAAAACCCCAAAATGTGCTGTACTTATTATAACTTGTTCTCTTCCTGTAAAGGTTGTGTAATTGCTAGTTAAGTTGCAACCTTGTAACATACCCATCATGTAACCCCCTCCCTGTCTCCCTGTTTCCTGTAAAACTAAACCAAATTACCTTTTATAGAGACCCTGACCCCTCCCCTTGCAGCTTGCTCCTTTATAACTCCCTGCAGCCCCTAGCTCAGGGGCACTTCCTTGGCTTCTTTCTGGCTCAGTGTTGCCCCTGAGCTCAGCTAATAAAGTGCTTTTTAAAATTTTTGGAGTCCCTTGTTTTTCTGCCCATATCAATGGCAACTGAGGTAAAGAAACAACTTAGTACTTATATTGTTTGATTAATTTTGCATGGCTATATTTCACCCAGGAAACACAGACACAGAATAAATTAGAAGCCACACACCTGAAATTTCTGAAATGACAGAAACTGAAGTAAAGAAACAACTCAGGGTTTATATTGTTTGATTAACTTGAGTATGCAACTAGTAGTCTGAGCAACTATTTGGAGGATAACAATGTGTAGTATAATAACTACTGTTGATTTCCTACTGTCTTGTTATAGAATCCAAGGTTGTTCTCATTGTATTATTTTGTGTCATTTTACTGTTTTGTTTTATTTACTTTTTTTTTTTTGTATTGCTAAGCAGGCACTTGTGCTGCTGAGCTATATTCCTATCCCTTGTTTTATTCACTTTCAAATAAAAAAAATTCTGTAAGACTATAAAAAACACACAAAAATAACAACATGTATCTTCTGTAGTTTCTTTGCACACCAAGAGTTAAATTCCTGAGAAAGTAATCAAGAACACCATACCATTCAAAAAACTTAGGTGCTGCGACACATGCCTTGAATCCCAGTTTCTCTTATGTTTTGGTTACTTTTCTCTCATTGCTGGGACAAAATATTCAGCACCCCAAATGAAGAAAAGAAGAATTTATTTAGCTTAGTTTGTGGAGGTTTCAGTCCAAAACCAGTTGGGTCCAAGGCAGGGTGGCATGGCACTGGGATAACACTTGAAGGTAGCAGCCAGCAAAAGCAGCCAGAATAAAAGGCAGGGGGCAAGTATTTTCCTCTTTTATACTATACATAAGCCACCAGTTCCAAGGGCCAGTGTATGACTATTACAATCTCCTTGTCCTTCTATTGCAAAGGATGAGGATGATTACAAAGTATGGACCCTGGTTCCCTGCTGAGTTGTTTAAACTTCTAAACTTCTCAACTTGACACAATCTATCTATAACACTATGCAGCTGAGGCTAGAAGATTCCAAGCTCAAAGCCAGTCTGGGCAGCACAGTGAGACTTTGTCTCAGAAAAAACCAAAATAAAGTACCCAGGAATAAATTTAACTAAGGAAAGAATGATTTCTACAGCAAAAATTATAAAACACTGATGAAAAAATTGAGGAGGACACAAAAAGACACAGTATATTAAAATAATACTGTTTTGTTTTATTTGGGATTATACTCAGAGCCTTGTACATACAAAGTGCAAGCAGTCTGCCAGAGCTATGGACCTTCAATCAATATTGTTAAAATGTTCATACTATCCAAAGCAATCTACAGGTTCAGTTCAATTTCTATCAAAACATCAATGATATTCTTCACAGAAACAAAAAAAAATGTGTCTAAAACTTATATGAACCACAACACATCTAGTAGTCAAAGCAATCCTGAAGAAGATGGACAGGCTGAAAACATTACAATACTTGACTTCAGAATTTACCACGAAGCATCAGTAAACCAAACATCATGGTACTGATATGAAAATAGACATACAGACCAACAAAACACAACAGAATCCATAAGTAAACCCATGTATTCACAGACATTTATTTTCAACAAAGGCAGTAAGAACATTACTAGGAAAAGGAAAATTTCTTCAAAATACATTGTTGGGAAAAGTTTCTCAGGCAGAAGAAAGAAACTAGGTCCCTGTTTCTTGCCAAATAACAAAAATCAACTTGAAATGGATCCAAGACTTGAAGATTCAAAACCATGAAACTATTGGATGGTTCTGATGAAGACTTTTTTTAAGATATAATTCTAAGAACACAGGTGACAAAATCAAAAATTGATAAATGGATTATGTATAACTTAAAAGTTTCTGAAAGCAAAGGAAACAATAGAATGAAGTGATAACCTAATGAATGGGAGAAAATATTTGCAGACTATTCATCTGACAAGGGGTTAGTTTCCAGAAAGAATATGAAACTCAACAGAAAAAAAAAATCTTATTTAAAAGTGGGCACAATGACTAGAACACATATTCTTCAAAAAGGATAAACAGCCAACAAGTATGTACATTAAAAACTGCTCAACATCACTAACCATTAGGGAAATGCAAATCGAAAGAGCAATAAGATATCATCTCATCCAAGTTATAACAGCAAGAGTAAAAAAAGACAACAAATGCTGATGAGGAGAGGAACAAGGGAGAATTCTCATACACTACTGGTATGAATGTAAATTAGTAAAGTCTCTATGAAAAATAATGTGAAGGTTCCTAAAAAAGCTACAAACAGAATTATCATCATAACTGAGCAATTTCATTATTTGGTATATATCCAAAGGAAATCATGATGTCAATGAGCCATTTACAGTGTTTATCACAATACTGTTCAAGATGGCAAGCAGGATAGATGAATTTGCAGTGATCCTGCTGCTTCAGTCTCCTGAGTACCAGGATTAAAGGCATGTGCTACCACCCCTAGTCTAAACAGTATAATGAAAACTGTTACTAGAAATAATAAACTCTAAAATGAAACTGTCAGGAAGATACAGTTATAAAAAAATATCCAGGAAAGTTTCAAAGCATGTAAACTGGTATGTTTTAAGGGAGAAACTAGGAAATTCAACAATAGTTGATTTCAAATAGTGCCATTTTCAATAATAAATACAACCAGGTATGGTGGTACATACCTCTAATCCCAGTGTTTGGGGGATGAGGCAAGAAGATCACTCCAAGTTTGAGTTCAGCTTGGGCTACATAGTGAGTCTGAGACCAGCCTGAACTACATAGTAAGACTCTACCTCAGAGAATAAAACACCACTACTACTAATGATCACAATACTAATATCAAATACAACTAGGCACATTAACAGTAAAGAAATAGTGAACTTAACCAACACTGTACCCCAACTATACCCCCATAGACACCTACAGAACATAGTGCTCAAAATGGTAAATCATTTTTCTCAAGTGGGATTCATTGTGCAATCTTTATCCACAGGATAAATTCAATTGAATCTTTAATTGAATGATTTCTTCCTGCCTTATGAATCAAATTCAAGAAGGAAGTATGGGTTTTTGGTATTGCAGATGCTACCTACTGGTTATTTAGTAACTGTTGGTAACCATTCTGGCCGAATTTTGTTTCTTATATTACAATACACACACAGTTCAGCCACTTCTACCATTCATTCCAATTATGGGCTGCATAT
The DNA here is from genome assembly GCF_034190915.1 of Cavia porcellus. Taxonomy (NCBI): domain Eukaryota; kingdom Metazoa; phylum Chordata; class Mammalia; order Rodentia; family Caviidae; genus Cavia; species Cavia porcellus. The sequence continues at coordinate 15,877,358 of NW_026947490.1, forward strand.
AATAACATTTAGCCTTTCCTTGGTTTCCAACATGTTCAAGTTAATCATATAAATCCAATTTATTTCATGCCAACTTAGCCATGCACACCCAAAATAGTGTCCCCTTGGAAAAAATGTTAAAGCAAAGTGCAAAACTGTGAGAGGAGTTTGTGCTAAATTCATATTTGGCTGAATTTATATGGAGCTATCAACTTTTTAATTTCATTTCATTGAACGTATCAGAAAAATTCACTGATAATTGATAGGCTATTTGACTTCTAGTTTTAGCATAAATACTCAATGAAAAATTGTTCAACTGACCCGTCAAGTATATGTAAAATAACTCTCTAGGTAAACAATATGCTAGACCACAATAGAAGCTGAATACATTCAAAAAGACTAAGACTGAACAAAGTATGCCCTTGATCACAATGGATAAAAATTGAAATTAGTAATAGAAATTTATAAAATTCACAAATGTGAAAATTGACTATAATCTTAAGTAACTAAATGTATGAAAAATCAAAATGGAAATTAAAAAACATTTTGAGATAAAGAATGATGAAGACAAAATCTGAAAACAAGTTTGTTTTCTCTTTTCTAACCTGGGTAACTTTTATCTCATGTTTTGGCTAACTGAGTGATCTAAAACTTGCACTATTATGTTAAGTACTCAGAGTGCACCTGCCCCAATCTTAAAGGGAAAGCATTTGGTTCTTCAAATTGTATTTAAAGGGGCCGGGGATTTAGCAGTCAGTGGCATAAGCGCCTCCCTGGCAAGTGCGAAGTCATGAGTTCAATCCCCAGTATCTGCAGGGAACATTCAAAAAGGAAATTAAGAAAGCATGTCATCTACAATAGTATAATTCAAAAAAGAATTTAAGAAATCAACATCATTTACAACAGTTACTAAAAGAATAAAGTACTTAGGAACAAAATTAACATATTAAGTGTAAAACTTACCTTTTGAAACCTCTAAACTATCACTAACATTTTAAAAGAAATAATATATCTCATATTCACAGATTAGACAATATTATCAATATAACCACCTCCAAGTTGACTTACAAATTAAACATAATTTCTATCAAAATACCATCTACTGGTAAATACTAAAATTTATATGGAAATGCAAGGGACCCATAACTGCCAACACAATCTTGGAAAAAACCAAACTAAACTAAAAACTCCACTTCCCAATTTCAAAAGTTAGTACTGAACTATAGTAACTATGACAGTGTAGGACTGGCATATCATCATAATAAGTCAATGAAGTAAATTCAGATTCTGAAAATAAACCTCATACTTACAGTTAAATGATTTAGACTACAATGACAAGATAATTCATTAGGGAAAAGTCTTAAAAAAGTGGTACTGAGACAACCGGGATATCTATCTGCACAATAATAAAACTGAATCACTACCTTAACTCCATATACAACAATGAATTCAAAGATCTATATTACAAGCACTATGTAATTCTCAGAAAAAAATACAGGTGTAAATCATGTATTTGGATTAAGATCACGATTTTGGTTTCTTAGCTATTTTACCAAAAGTACAAAAGAAAATTAAATAAAAATGGACATCCAAAAACTAAAAAATTTGTGCATTAAAGGACATAATTAAAAAGGAAAGGGAGACTTCCGGGAGAACATGGCAGATAGATAACAGCAGCTACGGAGGCTCTCTGAGATACCCAGCTTAGAATCCAGGAATGGTGCAGTGCGAAGACTCCTAAGCAAGGAGAGATATACCCTGCCGACCCAGGAATGAACTAAGCTGAGAGAAACCAACTGGAAATGCAATCCCAGTGCTATAACAGGAACAGATAAAATCTCAGCATAGAAGCTGGAACCCATGCCACTGGAAGCCGCAATTTGAATTTCCTGCTGCCAGTGCTGCATCCAAATCCGCACGGCAGGGAGAGAGACTCGCAAAAGCTCTGAGAGCGGGAATCGGCGGAGTTGAGAGTGGGACTGGCGGGGAGCCCTGCATTGACCTGCAGTCAGTGAGAGGAACGGGGACCCTTCCATAGAGTAGGAGGCTCCAGCAAAGGACATTCTGGGACCAGGCAGACTAGCCGAAACAGGATACAGCAGTGACTTTAGTCGCATATTCCCCTCCCATGTGGGATTGGTGCAGAGCGCTTGGCCTGGGTGACGCCACTGACTAAGATCCAGTAGGCTAGCCCAAACCAGGTCCCAACGCCTGGCGGGGCACCCTAGCAGTGAAGCCTCTGGTAGGTTGACCTGGAGGGGCGGGCCCAGCATAGGCTGCTCAGGTCTGTGTCTCCCTAGTACACTGCAGGGGGCAGGAACACCTAGCCGGCAGATTCAAACAAACTGTAACCAACAAGGAAAAAAACTGGGCCTCCTATATACACTTGTATGGAAGGAAGAAAAAGTATGGGAAGAGGGAGCAACAAGAAAGCATCCTTGGCCCCCAATCCTGAGAACACTGATCCAGGAAAGGTAAATGCAAAGGAGGACAGAAAACATGCAATATCAGGCACAGCACCAATAGACATAAAGCGATATCTCCGGAGCCTCATAGATGAGTTCAAAAGTGAAGTATTTAGTGAAATAAAGCAAGATATAAGTAGAATAGTTAAAGAAATGCTAAGCCCCACCCAAGAAAAAACATGGTGGAATGGAAGAACAGAAAAAAAGGGGAGAATTGTTTGATGGAGAAAATAGAGAAAACACAGAATATGTGAAGCAGGTTCAAAGAGATTACCAGGAAACTAAAAACTCTATCAAAAGCTGACATAACAGTTTAAAAGAAACTAAGGATAGATTATCTGAACTGGAGGGCAGATTTGTAATGTGGGAGCATGAAATGAAAAACTTCTTAAAAATAACAAGAAAACAAACAGCAATAATACAAAGGCTAGAAGATGATAAGAGGATCTATAACTTAAGAATTAAGAACATAAAAGAAGAAGTAGGGACACAAACAAATGGACTACAAAAGCTATTCACAGAAATAATCCAGGAGAATTTCCCTAATTTAGCAAAAGGTAAAGATACTCAGATGTATGAGGCATACAGGACTCCAGCCACCTATAACCCAAACAGAGCTACACCCAGGCATATAATAATCAAAATTCCAGAAATCCAATATAAGAACAGAATATTAAAAGCCGTCAGAGACAAGAAACAGATCACTTACAAGGGAACACCCATCAGAATTACAGCAGACTTCTCGGCACAAACCATCAATCACGAAGAGCGTGGGGGGAAATAATTCAAGCTTTGAAAGATAATAACCTCCAGCCAAGATTGATATATCCTGCACAACTGTCCCTTAGAAATTGATGGAAAAACAAGGTGCTTCCAGGATAAAGAGGAACTAGGGGAATTTGCAACCACCAATTCAACTCTACAGAGAATACTGCAGGATATTCTAAAAAAGAAAAATACCAAAATTCCAGAAACAGTGGCAGAGAGGCCACAATGAATGGAGCAGAAAGTGAAATGAAGAAGACAAAATGACAACTAATGACAGAAAAAGAGCTCAATAGAAATGAGGCAGAGAAGGTTGGATGGTAGGAACAGCTATTTTGGAGAAAACAAGCTATCATAATAGCTAGTGCTGATTTAGTATTATCTTGTTTTGAAGTCCCATCAAGCTTTTATTCTTCTGTCTCCATTGGTCTTAACAGGTCGTATCTTATTGGATTTTATTATATGTGGTAATATAAACAAAAACTTTTATAGACAAGGAGACTATATAGAAACCATTGTTCATTTTCTGATAGTTGGTTCTAAATACCCTGTAATACTGTCATTCTCTTGAATGGTTTTACATTGTCTTGATATGTTTCGTGCTACAGTATACAAAGTTATACTCAAAGATTTCAAGGACAGAGACACTACGGTAAACTACTTTTATGTCAGGATATCTTGTGGTGAAACACTATTTTACTTAAATGGTTATGTTTTGACCTGTTCTGCTTTGTTGTTATGCCCTCTTTATCTCAATCTCCTTTTTTAAATTATTTACTTTTTCATTTTTATCTTTTTAATTAAGGGAAAAATAAATAAAAAATAGCAGGATATATTATAGTAACCCACTTTGATTTCCTATTAACTTGATTTGAAACCCTGTATTGCCCTCACCATCTTGTTTTGACTGATTTTCCCCTATTCTGTTTTGCTTAATAGTACCACGTTCGAAAGTATAGGCAACAACCGTGAAGACAATAAGATTCATTATTACGCCCATTCTGGTGACTATTATCTCCTTTTAAAGTCCTGCAATGTCTCCAATGTTTTGGTTTTATTCTTTACTGTTTTGTTCAATTTTATTATAACTGATGATATAAGCAATTCTTTTTAAGATAGCAAGAGGCAGTATGGTAACCACTGTTGATCACCTTGTATTTTTTTTTTTACATTATTATGTCCATCGTTTTGATTTGACTGACTCTGTTCTATTATGTCACATTTGGTTTTACTCTCTTCAAAAAAAGGTAATAAGAACTGTGGTAATAAAACCCAAATGTGTAATTGTCATTGTACAAAAGAGAGGAAAAGAAAGTGCTCTAAAGGGTATAACCGCATGTATATTTAAGTATATAAGATAGATAGCCATATTACTGAGTTTTGTTGGATCATTGAACAGAACTGTTTGCAGTCTCACTGTTTGAAAGTCCACTTTATATGCTTTAAATTTGTAAGTTGAACAACTATTTCTAAGATGACAATATGTAATCTATTAACTAGTGATTTCCTACTGTTTATTTTTTCTGAAATTCTGTATAACTTGTACCCTTTTTCTGTTTTTTTTTTCTTTTTCTCCTTAAATAAAATTTAAAAAAAAAAAGGAAGGGAAGCACTAACAAAGGCTATAAAAGGGTTCAAGTTAGAAAACATGTTCAGTGAAGGAAAAAAGTCATAAGACCACATACTATATCATTCAGTTTGTATGAAATGTCCAGACTAGGCAAACCCAAATTCATAGACTAGAATATCTGTGCTTGCCTACATTTCAGCCTTGGGAAGGGAAATAGAAAGTGACAGCTAATGGGCACAGAGTTTTATTTTAGGGAGATAAAAATTTTGTAACACTGATTATGTTAAAGGCCACAAATACAATACAAAAATTACTCAATTGTACATTTTTTGCTTAGTTTTGTGTGTTAGAGATGGAACCAAGGGCTTTGGAAATGTTAGGCAAGCATTCTGACACTAATGGGCTAATTTTGTCTTGCCTACATTGCTTAACTGTTGGTAAATTCTTTTAGTGTCCATGTCACTGTCCCTCAATATGCCATGTGGCACAGTATATAGTTAAAACTTACTTTAAAGTTAGGTGATATTTCAACAGTGTAGGGCTGTAAAAAGCTCAGTACAAAATAATTTCATATGATTTTATCAGTGATAAATTGATTATTCAGCAAATCTTCGCTTTCCGTCTATCACTGATGTTCCTTTGCTAACATGGATCTTTGTCTGAGCCATTTGGCTAAAGAAATGTTAGTGGCCAAATGTCTGAAATGTGCTTACACCCTACACTGTACACCAGTGATCCAACAGGAAAAGAGTTTGCCTTAAGAACAGTCTGTCCTTTTAACTACACCAAAGAATGAACACACGCAGAAGATATGGTCTGCCTCAAAACCTAAGCTGTCCTTACCGTTTGTTACCTAAAGCAGATCTGCTCACAGTTAACCTGTGGACTCCAGGCATGAAAATAAATGCATTACTCTACCCCTAAAAAAAAAGATGTAAAGATATCTGACTGATATATGACTACTTGAAAAGAAATTCAGAATACTATTCTATCCAAATCAAGGAGTGTTTATCTATTTTTACTGGTTAACAAAAAGTTGTGTAATCTGATCTCATGGGTTCAAATCTTGGCTTCAAGATTCACCGTGTAAGCTTGATAATTAGCCAAACTTGACTCTGTTTTCTTATCTGTAAAGTGAAACAACTGATGTGAAGACTAAATAAGACAAAAAAAGAGAAGCACTCATAACAGAACTTGCCCCCAGTAATCATTCAATGAAGATTTCAAAAATAGAAAATCCTTCTGAAGTATAAACTATAACAAAGATAGGGGAAAAAACAACAAACAGAAAAATATTTTACAACTAGCTCTAGCATACTAGCCAAACACCACCCTTCTCACTATTTCTAGTTAAATTAGCACAAATTTCATACAGACAACAAAGACTACACTCCTGAGATATACAGATTAGTTTTTTACTATATAAGATGCTCTTGATAAATTAATGCTTTATAAATTAATGTTTTTCAAGTATGTTCATGCAATATGTGCATGTTAAAATTCTGTATTAAAGAACAGAGGAAATTAAATCTTAAAAAATCAATTCATAGTTATAGCATTTTTACCCCTCCTGCTACTAAACAGAATCAAGAAAAGGATTAATATTTCACTGACTCTAGCAAGAAGTGATAAATTTTGAAGATTTTGCTGGTAACATTCCTCTCCATTTTTAAGAAATCTGACAGAAGATTTTTTTAAAAGATAAAATTTATAGTGAGTATAAAGGTAATTCCAATTCAGCTCCAACATCTATATATATATACATTTATATATAGATGTATATAGATACATATAGGTATAGATCTATATACATATAGGTATATGTAAATAAAAATAGGTATAGATCTATATATACAGGTATATACATATATATGTATATGTAAGTATAGAGATATATATCACATGAGTTGGAATTACCTTTATACTCACTATAAATTTTATATATATACCTATGTATATAGATATATGTAGATATCTATGTATATGCTGACGAGCAACATTTTGTTAAATATCTCCTAATTAAAGTTATGTAAGCATTAAATGAATGTCTCCTTTTTAAAATGGAGAAAAATGCCACAGAATATCTTTCCATATTTTTTCTGGCTACTCTGCACATTTTATTTTACAAATGTACTCTAGAGTTGTCTATGTAAATAGTCTTGTCTAATTCTAAGAAAAAAATTTTACAACTTTTTTTTTGTAGTACTGGGGACTGAACCCAAGGCCTCACACATACTAGGCAAATGCTCTACAGTGAGCTACATCCCCAAGCCCCTTTTTCTAACATAGCATCTTGCCGTTTCCCAAGTTGGCTTCTAGAACTTCGATTCTTCCTGCCTTAGCCTCCAAATAGCTACAGTTATAAGCACATGTCCTGGTAATATTTAGAATCTTAAGAGAGAGTCACACAAATTTGGATTTAAAAAAAAAAGAGTATTTAAAAATGTATTCACATTCCTGTAGGTCTCAATAACATCTTAAAGATTTTTTGAGTTCAGTGTGCTGGTTTATACTTGCAATATAAGCTAACTGGGAAGTTGAAGGAGGACAATCAAAAGTTTGAGGTCAATGTAGTCACCTTAGCAAGACCTTGTCTTATTTTAAAAAAGACTGCAGATGCAGCCAGGGTTACAGCACTTGCCTAGCATATGTGAGGTGCTAGGTTCAACCCCAGTTACTAGAGGGGAGATGGGAGAAGATTTCACAGACACACACACAGACACACACACAGACATAGACACAGACACACAAACACACACACACACACACACACACACAATATAGCACATCAGAGACAATTCTCATGTTGTCTGCAAGTTTTGTTAATGTTCTGAGTATCTTTCTTCCATTTTATTTCTGGGCTGGCTGGGGTTTATATAGGGCACCACTGATTTTTGTAGGTTAACTCTATGTATAGTACATACAGTTTAACTTGCTGCAAATATACATAACCACATCCTCCTATTTAATTTTGCATGCACCTTCCTTTTGTAGGCACTGGGGACTGAATGTGAGGTCTTCATATTAAGCTACACCTCCATTCATCTTTTTATTTTGGGATATTGTCTCAAAATATGGTTTTATTTTGAGATATTTTGTGACATGGTCTTATTAAGCATTGCTCTAGCTAGGCTTAAAGTTGCAACCATTTGCCTTAGCAAAGTGCTGGAAGTGCAGGTCCTGCTACAACCAGCTTATCTTCTCAATTTTTAACTCAGTTTTGCCTTATCTAAACCCCTAGACATATATAATTATGGTAAATAAATATGGTAGAATGGGCAATCTGGTCATCGTTCTTAACTTTAGTTGGAAGATTTCTAATTTTTAACAGTAAGCATGGTGCTAGGTTTTGTGTAGTGTATATATATATGACTTATATGTGTGAATAACTTAATGCATGCTTTTTTATATAAAATAACACATTCATAACCAAATAAGAGAATAACCATAGCTATTATTCCATATATCATCTTCAAAATAGTTACTCAGTACAAAACATAAACCAAAAAGATTCTTATGAAACAGATAACACAAACTTTATTTTCAACAAAGTAAAATCAATAGTATAAATGAAACAAATTAGCATATAAGTTGAAATATTTTTAAAACAGGGTATGTAATTTGAGAAAGCATTTGAACTTTATTTCCTATTTATCTCTCTTCTATTTTGCTGTGTGTGTGCATGTGTGTGTACGTATTGTTTAACATAAGTGTTAAATGTTCTTTTATTCATATTTTATAAATAGGTCCTTTAAACCGCAGATTCTGATAATAAAAATTTTTATCTTTAAAAAGGTGATTTTTCTCAAGTAAGATAAATTATATAATAGATTTCTTTAAATTAAAACATCCCTTGAGTAAGATAGAAAACTTTTCCACTTAATTCCTTTTCCAGTAAATCTACAAATTCTTCACAATTCCACTTAAAGCCACCAAATTATTCTTCCCAACACCAGATAAACTGACTCTAAAATTCAAATGGAAACAGATTCCAAAGTAGTTGAAAAGTTTCTGAAAAACCAAGAACATATATGTAGAAGGAAGCAAGAATACCTTATCCAATAATCAAGGTTACAATAAAGTTACAATTACTTAAACAATGTAAAACACAAGATACAAGGTGCAATAATGGTCTAAGTTGTAGACAAAATAAAAAGACTGACCCTAAGGACATATAAAGGTAGTATCACAAAAGCTCGATCTGCTATGTAATAAAGAGTATTAGAACTGGTTTTCTATATGCAAAAATGATTCTACTGATAGAATTATCAGTAAATTCCTACCTCAAGTCAATTTTAAATCATATTCCAGTTAAACATAAACAGCCAGGCATGGTGATACATACTTGTAATCCCAGCACTTGGGAGGCTGAGGCAGGAGGATCACTGTGAGTTCAAGACCAGCCTGGGCTACAAAGTATGTTCAAGGCTAGCCTGAACTGCATAGTGAAACTCTGTCTCAAAAAGATAGACTATATAGACTATATATTTTGAGAAACACTTTGAAAAGAGATAACCTATATGACAGAATAGAAGAGTTATCTTTAAAAAAAAGAGTGGAAACTCATGAGAAAAGACTATGAAACTTTTATTGTTCTCTATTATGACTTAATTACCTCATTACATGTACTTATTTACCATATGTTAAATGTATCTAAGTCAATTCAATTGTCAATCCAACAAAAGATGAGTAACATAAGTAGCAGACTGAAATCTACAGAAGTACTAATACTGATGTAGGCTTTCTGAAAATTCCCTAATTTTGAGTAGAAAAAGTAATAACAAAATAGACAATAGCAACAGGCAACTGCTAAAGTATGCAGTTCTTTGTGCTTGAGTACAGTATCACAGAGCATAAACTCTACAATCAGATTATACTGGTTTTGTATTACAAACTGGCACATAGTTATATAAGCTTCTTACCCTTTGTGTCTCACTTTCCACACTATAAAAATTAAAACAATTGTATCTATTTCACAGACTTCTGACAATGACACATAAAGTATGTAAAGTTTACAGCACAATACAACTGTTATGTACTAAGTACTTGTATAAGACTTTTCTAACTGTAGCATAGTCTGCTCATATAGAGCAGTTATGAAATCTGTTTACATCTACATTCCAGAATGTGGTTGAGACTAAAAGGTTTCAAATTCAGGCAGTCCATTTCTACTTGACACTACAAACTGAAATATTTGGCTCTGGTATATGAATAGAAATAAATCTTTTTGATAGCTAAGAATATCCAAATTGTAGATTCGAATCTCTTTAACACATTTTATAGGTTTTTTTACTCTGTAAATAAAATGTATACATGAACTAATAATTCAAAATTTGTTCATAAATGATAGTCATTACTCATCAATTTAAAATATGTCTAAAAATGTACTTGCTAATCTGAACTGTTTGTTTCCTTGTGACATTATTCTAAAATATGTATAGGCCACCTGCATTTCCTATTTTCTATCATTTTAATTATTGGTTTTTAAGAATTGCTACTGTGTTTCTGCTATAGGTATTACAAAAACTGTTCTAAGCTTTGCCTTTTTTACAGTGTTAATGGTGATTTTATTTAAGGAATAATTTTATTAGTTCAAGTCAGGCAATCATTTCTTTTACCTTTTGTGTTACAGTCTAAACTAAAAAGAAAATTAATGAAAACAGTCAACACATCTAAAACTCATTTCAGGTAGAAGACTACACAGGTAAATTTTGGGGCACTTATGACGTGCATTTAAGTATCTCAACACTCTTATAAAGTAAGTTCCATTGCATGTAGAGATGATGCCACCTGAGACAAAAAAGACTTTAAGAATCTTGCCCATGAACATACACACTGCAAGATCTAACCCCAAGTCTGTCGAGAGCCAGAGAATCACTATGCCAAATAATTGTATGAGTCATATGATTCTCTGGTCATACACACTACTGTGTGTATATGTTTCTTGATGGGTAAGATATGAGGTGAAGAAAATGATGCAACGAGGTGGAAAATGTTGAAAATATAGGACTGTGAGTGACTTCAGAGGTGGAAACAACAGTCAAGAACAGAAAAGAACTGATAACACTGTGAGATAATAACACCACATCTTCTAAAGACCATAAAAAGATATGAAAAGTTACATATATCAGAACTATAAAACTTTGCCACTGAACATTAGTATAATTTAGTTTAACTTGTACTGAAATCCCAACATACTTGTATTGAAAAACATACCTACGTAGGATCATTGCAAAGACACATGCTCCATTTATATTTCTAAATCATTTTAAGTTTTGATCTTTGGGCAATGCCAACTTTTAAATACTAAACTTAAAATTACAAAATTTATGCAGTTATTTTAAAAATTCTTTTTTGGCCCAGGTATCAATGAAAACCTTTTTCTTTCCTTAAATGATATGAAGATTTTTTTCCTCATTATCAGTGCAAATTATGGAACAGACTTTGTATCTGTTTGCTTTGACTCTCCAGATTACATTCAAATTTGAGCCTAATTTGAGTAATTCTGGATATAGTTATTTCTTCATAGGCATACATCCTTATTCCCTTGATTCTGATTTTCTATTTTTCACTTTTCACTGACTTTTTTGGGAGGGGTGGAGGAAAGGGTCTCACTATGTAGTTCAGGTTGGCCTTGAACTCTTAGCAATCCTGCCTCAACTTCTCAACTGTTTGGGATTACAGATAGCACTCTGGCTGAGTTTTTCCAACTTATTGGTAGATTACAGTAACCTTGTACAACTGAATTATAAAATAATGCAGGACACAAGCAAATTTCTAAAATGTACATACAAGAAACCTGTCTGTATCCTCCTCTTCCTGAGAAAAAGCAGGGTCCCGAAAACACCAAGCTAAGGAAAGAGAAACAAAACAGATTTGCTTCAGAGTTCCAGACAAAGAAATATGGCAATTAAAGAACCCCTATTGAGAAATGTTCACAACTATTGAGAAATGTTAAACATCATCAAGCTGTAGAGGAAACGAGATATATGTTGATGACTTCTTTAATCACATGGGGTTCTTATGATGGTTTCTGGAGAACTAAGTATAGTGTGTCCAATTACACATTAGCAATACTGTATTTCTCTAGGATCTTGCTGTTTACCCCAATAAGAAATTAATCTTAAATATGTAATAAATCTCAAACAGATTCAAAGATTAACATGGTCTTTAAATTACTATTTTTATCATGAAGAATTTGGGTAGGTACTTTAATCAGAACTGGCTATACACAATTGTGGAACATTCACATGACAGACTAAATACAATCATGATTCTAATGTCATTTTACAGTAACAGTATTTTTAACACTAAAAAGTTCAGGCTCTCCTAGTTAAACATGGAAGATTGAATATTTGTACTCCTTTATCTAACAAGCCAAAATAAACATTCATAAAGGAAGATAAACTAATAGACAAAAACTTTAGCAGTTAAGAGATGGTAATAAAATTTTGCAAGCTAGAGAACAGAGATGACTGGTATTAACTTACTTAGAGAAATCTCATCCTTAAAAAAGGGCTGTAAGGAGAGTAGGAAAGCCACAGCAGACCCCACAGGAGAAACAGAAGTATTAGATACTTCTGCAATAAGGGTTTGTTAATAAGGTGGAAAAAGAGGGAACGAAATGTAGTGTGTGTGAAAAAAGGCATTAAGGACTGGGGATATAGCTAATTGGTAGAGTGCTTTCCTAGCATATATGAGGCCCTGAGTTTAATCCCCAATACTGCCAAGTAAAATAAAATAAAATTGCATTAAAGCCAACTTATATCTTCTGTCTCATATAATATGGTGACAAACCTCACACTGAAAAATATGTGTTTTTTTTTTTTTTTTTTGGTGGGGCTATGCTATTTTAAATGAGGTTCTGATAAAGATAGTTGAAGCAAAATAGAAAAAAGTAAAATGTTAAAAAATGATCATATACTCAAGAGAAGTGTGTATGTGTTTCATGATGCATAATACATAAGCTGAGAAAGAACAGCAAAGTGGAAAATGTTCAAAATACAGGACTGTGGTTAACTTCAGAGGTACAAACTTTTTCTTCCCTATTCATTAAGAACAGAGAACCAGTAACAATGTGAGATGATAAACAACAATGCACTTTTTAAAAGAATTGAAAATATTAAAGCTATAAATATCAGAAATACCTTTCTTTCCTTTGTCATCTCACAAAAAGCCAATGGTTTCCACTTGTATTCCCTAACCAAATCTAGCAGTTCTTCCTGAGAAAACTGACTAGTCCAATATAAATACCTATAGATCCTAAAATTTGATTAGAAAGGACAAGGAGAAGAGTATGTCCAGGTAAGGGTGACATGTGAAAGACAGCTAAATCTTTATGTATAATGACAAAATTAATAGGAACTTTAACTGTGAAATCAAATAATAGTTGTATGTGAATGTTATTCAGAAATATAAAGATGAATATCCAAACAAAAATGTTCAAAGTGCTTCCTCATGTTTTTATACAAGTATTACTCAGCTGTAAAAAAGGACGATCTTGAGCCCTTTATAGGTAAATGGAGGTAACTTGAGAATATTCTCATAAGTGAAATAAACAAGACTCATTAATAAATAACACATTGTCTCTCTAGTGTAAAAAACAGTAAAAAGTGAAAAGTAGTAAGATCCAAAATGTGTAATAGATATTGTAAAAATGAAAGGGAAAGAAAGTACTCTAACAGATATAACTGTATGTATAAGTGTAAGATAGATGACCATATTACTAAATTTTTGGTGGATCACTGAACAGAATGGTTTGTACTGTCAATGTTTGAGTGTCTATCCACTTTTTACGATTTGATTTTGTAACTTGAACATAACTATTTCTAAGATGACAATATATTATGTATCAACTAGCAATTTCTTAGTGTTAATTTTTCTTTTGAATTCTGTATTATGCTACCTTGTTTTCTATTTTTTCTTTGTATCTTTAAATTAAAAAAAACAAAAACAAAAAACAAAGTGCTTCCTTAGGGCAGTGGGAAGAAGTATCAGGAAGGACAGAATATGAAACTGCTGTTTATACCTATATAACATTTTAAAAAAATATTTCAATATATCCTCAAAGAAAAATAGAAATTACTTAAAATATTTATTTTAAGCCAGGCATGGTGGCATAAATCTACAAAGCCAGCATTTGGGAGAATAAACCAGGAGAATCACAAGTACAATGCCTGCCTGGGATACAGAGTAAGTTAGAAATTAGCCTGGTAAATAGGAAAACTTTTCTCAAACTGCTACTATCCTAACTGGTTTTTTTTTGTTTTTTAAAAAATTAAATAGTCAAATGAAAAACAAATGTCAGCAAGGCATTGTGGCACATGCCACCACTCTGGCATAAGGCACAAGGTGTAAGGATCCCTGGTTTGACCCCTGCCTTGGAAACATAGTAAATTAGCAAGACTTCTTCCAAAAAATTTTTTAAAAAAACATATAGAGATATAGTTCAGTGCAAAGGTTCAAAATAAAAGCAATAAGCAACAAGAAAAAATAAGTATGTGTGCTGCACAGTCAGTGAACTATTATTGGTAGCAGTGTTGAACTTCCTCTTTGGCACTGTTCTTGAGTATAGTTTCTCTCTCCTAAACTGCTCATCTCTGAGCCGCCTCACCTCTCCTTTCCATCGTCTGGATCGAATGGTCCATCGTCACAGTTATTGCTATCAAGAAAGTTGAGATGACATTCAGACTTTGCCAGCTCTGGGCATAAAGGTTAACACTGTCTGTGGGTCCAGCAACTCCAGGGTCCACTCTTTCCCAGGATTCTCCAGCTTCTTAGGTAAGTCTTAGGTTAGGAGGTCTCCTTCCATGATATTTGTTCGTCAAGCTTCTTTGTACTCATATCAGATTTGTTTTATTCCTCTGAAGCCAGGACCTGTGAGCTTAGGACATAAATCTAATTTACCTGATGGCTTCTCATTGTATTCCCATGTTAGCCAGCCTCCAAGATATTCGCTACTGATCAGTGTTTTCTGGGAATAATACCTTTTATAGACCCCGCTACACTAACAGGTTTGATCTGTATAATCAACAAGCCACTACAGAAACGATGGTGTATGACTTTCAACGTTAGGCCATAAAAGACATTGGGGCTTCCACCTTGCATATTTTTTTGATTATGAATTTTGAATGAAGCAAGCCACCATACTAAGAAGACACTCAACCAGTCTAGTCAACAGGTAATAGTCATTTGTCAGTCATCTTGGAAGTGCATCTCCAGGCTAAGCCCAGCCTTCTGAAGACTGAAACCCTGAGTGTTCTGATTACAACTGTATGAAATACATGAGCCAGAATAATCAGCAGAATCAAGCCCCACAGACACTGTCAGCTAACAAATACACACTGTTGTGTAAGCAAGTAAATTTTGAGATAATTTGGTAAATCAGCACAGACCCCAAACACTTATCTTTCTTATTTGTAATTCAAATTGTTTGGAGTCATTGACCAGAAATGTTGGATGCAGAAATCAGCAGGAGTCTGGAGAAAACTCAAAGTCCTAAACAGAGACACCAAGAATCTAGAGACAATGCAGCATCACATATCTGCTCTTCAAATATCATCCATGAATACAAAGTTATAAACTCAATGTAGTGACAGATGAGAAGTGAGTCAAAAGTACTCAGACTTATGGCAGCCTGACATATGAAATAAAAGAGAGTTACATTACAAGTTCAGGTATTTCATTCACTATCTGATTTACTGTGGCAACTGATACATAGCTGAAATTTAGAATCCCAAGACTTTTCAAAGTGAGAATTTTTTTTTTTTTGTCTTTTTCCTTTTTATCGGTACTGAGGATTGAACTCACGACTGCCTGCTTGCAACGCAGGCACTTATGCCGCTGAGCTAAATCCCCAGCCCCTCAAAGTGAGAATTTTTACCTATGTCAATCATGATACTGGGTGAATAAATGACAAGGCTATTACTATATATTAATTTATCATCTTCTTTAAGAAAGATTACTCTTTGCGTTATGACAAACAGGGATAATAAAAATAATTATAATAAATTTTGACAAGTGTTATAGTTGAGATATACTCCTACTAGTTACTCTCTTTTACTGTAATTATCTCCTTATAAACACTTTGTAATTTACTTATATGACATATATAACATGTATACACGTATATATATATCTACTCCCTCAATATAAACTCCATGGAAACAGGAAGTTTTGTCTTGTTTTCACAATGATAGCTGGGGCTCAAAAAGTATGCTGATAAAATGTCAACCACTGTGAAAAACAGTGCAGAAATAAAAAGTTAAAAACAGAATTATAGTATGATTAAGCATTTCTTATGAAAACACCCAAAATAAGTGAAAACAGGCACTCAGACATTTTGAACATGCTCATGTTTATAGCACTGTTATTTGTAAGAGCCAAATAGTGGGAGCAATCCAAGTGTTTAATGATGGATGAATGGATAAAAATACTTATTCACACACAACAAATACAGTATTATTCAAACTTAAAGAGAGGAAATTCTCACACAAACTAATATAGATGAATGCTGAAAACATTAGTCAGGTTAAACAAGTCACAAAAATACAAAGTTAATGTGATAATGCTTATATGAGGTACCTAAAGTTGTTCAATTCATAGAAAGTTGAATAGCAGTTGATGGGGCTGGAGGGAAAGTGGAACAGAGTAATTTTTAGTGAGTGCCAAGATTCTGTTTTGCAAGATGAAGAGTTTCAGTGGTGATGATAGACTATCAATTTGAATGTAGTCAATGTCACTGAACTATATAATTAAATGTAATTAAAGAGAATAACTGAGTGTGGTGGTACTCTACTACGGAAGCTGAGCCAAGAGGATTGCTGCAAGTTCGAGGCCAGCCTGGGTTAAAGTGAGTTCAAGGCCAGCCAGAACTGCATAGTGAAATCTTGTCCCAAAAAGATCCCCCATAAAAGACAATAAATTTTGTTATGTATTTCACCACAATTTTTTCCCCAGACAGGGTGTAAAGTTGCTCAAGCTGGCCTCAAACTTGTTATCCTTCTGCCAGGGTTTCCTGAGTAAGCTAGGTTTAAAGGTGTCTGCTACCATGCTCATTAATTTGGGAATTTAAAACTAGAAGACAATAATACCTAAAATAATTTGGGAATTTAAAACTAGAAGACAATAATACCTAAAATAATTACAAAACAGAAAAGGATGGGTAATTCAGAGTTCAAGTGTTTAACAGTCTTATTTAAGTTTGGGTTTTGTTAGTATGCACATCAAAAAATCAAGGAGGAGGTCAGAAACCAAAGAGAGAAAAAGGGAAAAGGTGAAAACTGCATATTAAAACAGTATTAGAAAAAATTTTATCAGCCACTGTGATAAATATAACTGAATTACACTCACCTATTTATCAAGTAGGCTAAAGAGCGAAAAAATCAGGAATATGTCCTCACATGAAACCTGAAACATAAAGGAAAGGCTCAAGAAAATGAAATTTCTGAAAAGACATTAACAGAACCTAAAAAGTAGTGTTATCAGACAAAAGAGGCTAAACATTCTTCAGTGTTGTAGACTGGAATCTCAGTCCTCCTCTAATTGGCCTATTTGCCAGGTAGCTTCCCTTGTTCTCTATCTGTGGGTGTAGTTAATGTTAAGCTTAGTGTAACTTTCTTTAGTTAACATAATATTAACATATTTAGGAGCAGAGATTTTAAGGATGTGTGCATGATCTGTTATGTGCTTTGACGATCCACCATGAAAAGAAAATGCCCTGGAAACCATACCTTGCCCCTTGGGCCAGAGCCTCAAAAAGAAGAAATGCAGGGCAGATTTGAACTCATCCAACTTAACCAAATGCTGTGAACACAATGAATCTGTAAAACAAATGTCAACATGAGAATAAATACCAGCTGTTCTCTGCTACTGAGTCCAGCAGTGGTTTGTTAAGCATTGTTAAATTAATATCGGACTAGGGGGTATAACTTAGTAAGTACTTGCCATGGGAAAAGGCTCAGGCTTAAATCCTCAGCACCACACACACACACACACACACACACACACACACAATTAAAAAATTAACACATGTGCATATCGAAAGAAGGAAAGCATAATATGGCCATGACGAGCCTGGAAA
Organism: Cavia porcellus; assembly: GCF_034190915.1. Lineage (NCBI taxonomy): Eukaryota > Metazoa > Chordata > Mammalia > Rodentia > Caviidae > Cavia > Cavia porcellus. Next base: position 15,895,218 of record NW_026947490.1, read on the forward strand.
ATATCATCAGGAAAAACCGGAAAGCTACAGAATAAGGGTCGTGAGGAAGAGGAGAGCACCATCAGCAGAGAAGACAGAGGAGCCAATAGAAAGGGAGGACCACTAGAAAACAAATACATAGTTTTGCTGTGGTGGTGGTGGTAGTGGTGGCACTAGGAATTCACGCCACGGCTTTTTGCAACATGCCCATCCCTAATTTATTATGTTTTGAGACAGAGGCTCTCTTATAATGACACATTTGGGATTGAATTTGCAATCTTGTATCAGCCTCGCAGGGTGCTGTGACTGTAGGCATGTGCCGCCACCCCGCCAGGCCCAGAAAATGTTTGCACAGTAATTATTAACTCTTGTCAAGTGCTAGAGAAACTAACCCATGTCCGGCAAGAACCACTATCACAATCATACACAGTTCGCCGTGCTCACACTCACTACAGCCTTCATCACAAACATAGGACCATAAACATCACCATGACTCACAGACATCACTATTAAGCCATCACCTCACACAATCACCGTATCTCCAGCACTCAAATTATAAACTGACAGACTTCCATCATTTTTTTGTTCCAACTCCAGTCACTCACCAGTAACAAATGTACTCACAAGAACAGCGCTTCCCAGTGCCCCTACTCCAGACCCTGAGCACCGCCTAACAGCCTCCGCTCAGTCAGCCACCCGCGGCCGGTACAAACCGGACCGCTCCAGCCCCTCCCTCACCTCCCCCTGCGGGGACTCTTCAGCGTCGCCTACTGGAAACACCCAAATGTGCATCCAGCGAACAGTTTGTAAAAGCCTGAGTGAAGTCTACCTGCAGAGAGGTCCTGGACAGACTCCAACGTATCAAACCAGGTACGGCATCCCCGACCACTACATCCCACCCAGAATGCATTGCGTCTCAATTCAGCTTCCAGTCGGAGAGCTCCGGGGGTTACGGTTATGGTGTGAGTGGCGAGCTAGGGTTGCAGTGGAGGCTCAACTCCGGCGCTACACTCTGCATTGAGGTATAGTTCTAAAACTGCATCTGGACGTGGGAGAATTACTTATTGGAGCAGCCCTTTCGGCGGACTCAGACGAAATACTGAGAGGAATAGGCGTGGGCCCTCTTCGGGACTACATTTCCCAAAGGGCATAGTAGCCTGTCACTCTTCTCGCGGGAATTCTGATGTTTCGTCACACCTAGCGAGACCGTTAGATCAGTGAGTTGAGAGAGCGGTCTCTGGGGTCGCTGGTTCAGATCTATAGGTTTAGATTTGGAAGACTGGAAAGGCTTTAGGTGCGAAGTCTCGAGGCCCACGGGGAGCTGATAAGGGAGAGCTCCCCGAAGAAGGCAGTTTGTGGGTTTGTCTGAGAGATACATTATGACGCTTCGACTTTATGTGCCAACGTATGTGATGTCTGGTCATTTTAAGCATTTTAAGCATAAAGTATGACAGTGCCAAAATATACGTCGCTTTGTATGTATTAGTAAGGGGTTCCGGTCGCCTGTGTGATTGTGACTGAGGAACTGTGCCTCCAGGGTACTTCTGAAGTTTGGTCAGTTCTAGCCCTGGACTGCAGTGAACTCAGCCTTTCTCTTATGTGAAATCGGATAGGCCGCCCCGTTTTTCTCTGATTTACCTTTGTGGGGTAAGTAATGGGGTGATACTAACAATGGCTTTTAACCTCCCTTTGCGTACCAAGAAAAACGTAGTGGCTATTTTGTTCTCCCTCCTAGTTCTGCCCTTTTCCATGTGAGTCACGCAGAAGAGTAAAGAATGTGATGAACTAATGCAAGTAATATCCAAGGTGTGGTGTGATTTCCTTTTTATTTTCTTCTGAAATTTTTGGTTAAAAGAGATATTTTATTTGAATATAGGTCTCTATAAGTTCTCCGTTGGAGTAAAGAGTAGTTGTTCTGGTATTAAAGCCTAGTGTTCATACTAATATTTATGCTAAATGATAAGAGTTTTGCTTTCCCATTTAAATAGCACTCTAAACGGCTGAGGCAGGAGAATCATAAGTGTGAACCTATCCTAGGAAACCTGGCAACTTAGCAAGACTCCACTTTTAAAATTAAAAAAAAATTAAAAGTTGGAGATTTAGCTTCATGGAAAAGCCCTGGGTTTAATTCCCTGTTTTACCAAAAATCCACTTGTAACTGGCAAGTTTATGGATCAAGTTTCTTCCTGTTTTTTTCTCAATATCATATATTGTAAATTTCATTGTTCTCACTGGTCTGCAAATAGGTCTTGTGTCCATGTGTTCATGAGAATATCCATGAGCTCTATTCCATTGATTTATTTGCATGTCCTTGTGTCAATCTTAATTAATTCAGCACTTTTCCTTATAAGATAGTCTGTTTTTTCTTTCACTGGCTTTTTAAAAGAGCTTTAGGTTTTTTTCTGTAATTTTAATATATTTAAGTGCCCATTTCTTTTATCTGCTTGGAAGTTTATAAGTATTATTATTAGTACAGAAAAATATCCTCAGTCTTTATTCCTTCAGTTTCCCTTCACCTCATTTTCTGTCCGTCTACTCCTCTTCAGGATAGAATTTCTTTTCTGCCTGTTTATCTGTTCTTGGTTTTTAGAGTTGATATTTATAGCTTAAATGAAAGCATTATTAATCAAAAGAACTTTATCTCAGAAGTAGGTAGTGGGAAGTTTTTGCATTCTTTAACCAAGTGGTAGTAATAATATATCAGTATTTGATTTGTGTTTCTTGAGAAATTAAGTAAATCATATTCATTCAACATATGATTGTTTTATCTGAAAATTAGAAGGTACTAGGAAAGAGGGCTCAGTATAAGAATAGTGTTTTCTCCATGTATAAATTTGGAATTATGAATGGGTCTAGTCTCAATTTTAAAACTGATGACTTATGATATAACTCCATTGCAGGGATACAAAATTAGGAAAGTGGAAAAATCTCAATCTACATTTACCTGGGAGGTCACTAGAAAATATTTATCAAAAATAGTGATATAGGTCAGGTGTGGTAACATGCACCTGTAATCCCAGCACTCAGTAGGATGAGGCAGGAGCATTGCCACAAGTGCAAGTCCAGCCTGGGCTACACAATGAGTTGAAGGTTGGCCGGAAATACGAAATGAGATTCTGTCTAAAAAATTAGCAATATAGGGATACTAATTTGAAATACAGAAAACATGCCAAGACAAACAGCAAAAAAGAGTTGAGGTAGCCATGAGGTTAGTGAGATTGGCTAGAGGAACAATACCTAATAATTTTTCATAAGTCTTCTTATGATGATTGCACTGAGCTATATTCCTAACCCCTTTTCTTAAATTTTGAGACATTTTACTAAGTTGTCCAGACTGGTTTAGAACATGGCACAGTATTTTTTTACCTCAGCCCTCCTAATAACTGGGAATACAGGTATCTTACCCATGGCTGGCTCTCTTTCCTAATTTTTACCCTATTTTTGCCTTCTAGAAGCTTTTAGAAAGTTCTTCTTTTTCTTGCTACTCTGAAATTTTACTATAAAATATATTGTAAGATATTCATGAAATTCCATCACATTTCTTTCTGCTGGGCTTTAAAGCAAAAAAGAGAAAAGGGAAGGAACATGCTGATTGTGCTGGATGCTTTCTGTTTCATATCACTGGAAAAGTTTAGGCTGTTTATCCACTCCAAAACACATACCCTGGTTCACAAGAAATAAGCCTTCTAAAGATACAATACCAGCCTCTTTTATTTGGTTATTGTATCCTTTCTCTTCCATTGTAAGAGCATGTTTATTGTTTCAGGGGCCAGTAGTGTTCAGGGATGTGTCCATAGACTTCTCTAAGGAGGAATGGGAATGCCTAGACTCTGATCAGATGAATTTGTACAAAGAAGTGACGTTGGAGAATTTTAGAAACCTGGTTTCAGTGGGTAAGAATATCTATTCTCCAAAATTCAGGTTGCCCTTAAAAGTGTCTCCATTTTCCATTGTAAATTATTCATTTCAAGTAGCCACTGACTTTCTACTACATGTTCCCCAAGATATGGTTTGATTTGAAGGGGAATGGAAGACTGAGAAATGGGCAACTCCAGTGGGCTGCAGATACATCTTTCCCATCTTTCTCTGGTCCTCCCTACAGTGGCATTTCTTCCTTGATCACTAAGAAACTAGATCTGATTTCCGGAATACCTACAGTATAAAAATTCCCATGCCTTTTCTTCTGAGCAGGATTTTCCAATTCTAAACCAGCTGTGATCTCATTGTTAGAACAAGGAAAAGAGCCCTGGACAGTGGACAGAGAGCTGACCAGACACTTGTGTTCAAGAGGTCACAGGGCAGGAACAGGGCCATGAGAACAGATTACCTCTGAGATGCTATGAGGCTCTCTTTTCAAAGGCCCAAGGCCTCTTTCATCTGAGCTATCATGTTTTCCTCCTTTTATACTTTTTTCCTAGTACAATATAGGTTTTAGCCATTTAGCTTTATTTCCAAAACAATTATTCTTACATTTTAGATGTCATTCCTTCTTAGTATATGCTGTATTTGGAATTATATAACAGAAGGTAATCTCACCCTAAGAAATACATGTATGTAGATATATGATTTTTTCTTTCCCTATACTAGTTTGCATTTCATCTGCTTCCCAGTTATTCAGTTTATTTGATCAGCTTTTCTGTGATTTTGCAATTTATTTTATTTTTTAAAATATTATTTTACTTTTAAAAAATGTAAATATTAGTATACATGCAGAAAACTAACATAATTATGGAGCATGATGAATTGTGTAAAGCAAATCCATCTATGTAACTAGTAATTGAGACAGAAATAGAATGTTCTTGGACTTGGAGTGTAGCTCAGTGTAGAGCATATACTTAGCCCTAGATTTGACCCCCAGAACCACATTTTAAAAAGACGTTTGCAGAAACAGAGTGTCCTTAGCAACTCAGAACACCTTCATGATTTGTTAGAATAATTCTAGAACTCATGGCTGCAGTATTCTTATGATTACTCTCTTACATAAAGATATAAATGAACTGGAAGGATCCCCACAGGAAAATCTCTCTCCATGGTGTCCGGGCATGTAACTCCTCCTCTATTGATGTGTTTACCAACTAAGAAACCTATCCCAATCCTCCACTTGAATTTTATAATTTCATTATATAGATATGATTGATAAGCTTTCCAGTGTCATGATTTAGCTTTCTGGTGTCATGATTTAACTCTGTCTCTTCACCTTGGAGGTCAGGGGTTGGGGCTGAAAGTCCTAGCTGTCTGATTGCAGACTTAGTCTTTTTTGGCCATCTCCTTGAAATTATCTGTGGACACTCCATGAATCACCTCATTAACATAATCTCAAGTATGGCCAGAAGAGATACATTTTGAATAATGAAAATTCTTTTGTCTTTTTTGAGACAGGGCCTGGCTGGCAATTCAGGCTGCCTTTGAACTCACTTTGTAGCACAGGCTGGCTTCAAACTCATAGCAATCCTCCTGCATCAGCCTCCCAAGTGCTGGAATTACAGGTGTATGCCACCATGCCTAGCTTGAAAGTCATTTTTATCAGGAAATTCAAATTCAAATTCTGAAGCTCTGTGCCAAGAACTAAGGATAAAGGCCAGATACGTTTTTTACTATATCACAAGTAGGTATATTTTATGTAACTCCATGAGATATTCTGAATTCAAATTCTCTCTTGTACCATTTTTTTTTTGTACTTCTAGTTTTCTATTTATTTATTTATTTACCTATTTTTGGTACCAGGGATAAAACTCATGACCTTGCATTTACCAGGCAAGCACTTGAGGCACTGAACTAAATCCCTGGCCTACTTTTAGTTTTCTGGGTGAAGAGAAGTTAATTATCCTTCTATGTGGAATAAAACCTTTGAACTCAGGGCTCGGGACTTAGCTCAGCGGCAAAAAACTTTGAACTCTTTCTCTAGCTTTTAGTATTTCTTATTCACCTCATTATTAGAAATACCTGATGTTTTAAATACTTTATTTTTACGTATCTGCACCATGAGTGATTTCTGTAGAATTTATCTACCTAGATTCTGCATTTGATTCCCTGGTTAACAGTGTTACTTATTGCTTAATAATTGGTGTTCCAACTTCCAAGTTTTATTGCTACTACCTCTTTTCCAGTATCCTTTGTCCTGGAAGTTTCTATGATGGATTGATAAACATGGAATTGTGAATTCATATGGGGGGGGGAGAGAAACTGCCACTTTTAATAGAAATTATGCCTCATTTTTATTAAAAATATAGTTACTCCTTATTGAGAACTTGAAAATTTACCAACTTACCAAAATTTATTTGTATTCCCAAAATCAGTGCTCAGATATCTTCCCTGTTATATATAGAAGGGGAAAAATTGAGTCTCCCACTATACTTTCCCAGCTGAGATCAACCAAAGTGTTGCTCTGCCTTATTTTAGCTCTCTTAGTACTAAAATATATCTTTTTGTACTTTCACATTTTCTTCTTCCCCTTCTTTCTCTTCCTCCTCCCCTACTTTCTCTTCTTCCTTCTCCTCTTCTTTTTGGCTTTTGTTTCACGATGTTAGAGTCACATTGTTGTGCCGTCTGTTGGTGATTTCACTGTTTAGAATGTCCCTTGGAGAGTTTATTTCTGTGGCAGAGTGCCTGTTTAGCATGTGTGAATCCCTCATTCCAAACTCCAGCACCACAGATAGAAACAAATAAAATGGCCCCAAGCATAGTATTAAATTCTGCTTAATGTTCCTAAGCACATGAAGACTGTGATATGTCTTATGGAGAACATATGTGTTAGAGATTTGTTAAGGCATAAAAATTATAGGGCTTTTGTCCTTACATTCAATACTAATCAACCAACAATATCAAGTGTCTTTATATAAAAGTATAAAACAAGATTATATATACTGTATTAAGTTGATGAAAGCAGTAGTTCAGTATTTAATAACTCAGTGTTTCTGCAAAATTTATAGACTATAACTACTATAAATAGTAAGAGTTGTTTATATATTTTTTAAAATTTATTTTTGAGAACAATACATCTAAAAATTCATTTTAGTATCTCAGTAATTCAGCACATTATGTATTGAGCTTCTTGTATGTTTTAGGCATTGTGCCAAGAGTTGAGTATCCACTGGAGAATGTCTTGATCTCATTTTACCTGTGCAGATGTATATAACATTACAAATTATTGCTGTTAAAAAAAAGAATAACCTAAGGTCAAATATCAGAAAAACTATCATTTAGACTGAAGGTTAGGTATGGTCTCACTAGAGATATGTTTTGAGCTAAGGCCTAAATGATGAGCAGTAATTAACAGGACCCAGTGATTTAGAGTGTGAATAACACAGTGATTTAGAGTGTGTGCTATACCTACAAAGAAAAACCCCTGTGAGAAGGCCCTGAGGAGCAGGGAGAACTAGATATGCTTGAAAGATAGGGCCTCCTGAGCAAGTAGAAGTGACATATGAACCAGGGATAGAGGGAAAGGCAGGATCTATATCAGTGGGATCTTAACTGATAAATTACCAAGAAGCTTAGATTTTAGGTAGCATGAGGCTAGACCAAGTATCACTTCAAGTGCTTGATAAATTAGAGGGTACTGGAGCATAATGGGAAAACCATTAAATTTATGTAGCTGCCTAAGAAAGAGGTGATATTGTTCCAGAGTACAAGTATTAGAAGAGGACAGTTGGAAGAGATTTTTATGAACTCAATGTAAATTGGCCAGTAGTTATCAGGGAGATAGGAGGGAAAAGGTCATGTATTTGTCTTGAGATGATCTACCTGGTTTTATTTTGATGTCTGCAAGCTATTTTATTTGCTCAGTATTCCTATTTTTGCCATGACATTTTTTCATAACAATATGTACTGAGTGCTTTATTTTAAATCAGATTATTTATATGGTATTTCATGTCTTTGTGGTAATTATGAGTTAATTATCATCCTCATGTTAAAACATGAGGTACAGATGGCTCAGAGCATAAGTAGTTGCCTTAGAACATAAAACTAGGGCTTACTGGGCCTGGGATTTAGCTCAGAGGCATAAGTGCCTGCCTGGCGAGCGCAAGGTCGTGAACTTGATCCATAGTACCAGAAAAAACAAACAAACTAGGGCTTCTTAATTGTTGACATTGAGTTCCTCTTTTCTCATAGTATATTTCATCTTATATTTCTTATGTCTCAGACTTGTACTACTTCCCATTGTGATTCTATTTTAAGGCCAGCCTTACTAAATTCCAAGAGAAATAATTTTCAGAAGATTCCCTATTCATTTCATGCTTTATACACCTACCATTCCTCAGTTTTTATTCAGCATCTTAAGACTTGCTGAAAAAACCGTTTGCCTAATGTGAATTTGCCAACAATTCACCTTTGCAGAATTACTGACACTAACATCTTTAAACAAAATCATTTATACATATAGCACATTTACTCTGCTCAATACTGCTTTGATGTAGGTCTAACAATTATCATAACAAAATTACATAACATAGAGTATGATTCACTGTGTATATAAGCATATATTTATAATATAGATGGCCCCAAGCAGTATGTATTCTGATATTTAAGATGATTCTAGCCACACTAAAATTTGACAATAGAGTTCATCTACTTCCCTAACCATTTCCTCAGCTTTTATTATCTCTCTTTAATGCTTGTGTTTCTTTGCCAGTTTTACAAATTTCTTTAATTGCTTTAATCATATTTGAGACCTATATAAGCATGTCCTTTCTCAGTTTAATCTACCTATTTTTTTTATAAAGAAATGTAACTCTTCTAGAATAGGAAAAATGATTTTTTAAAAAATTTTTAGATATGAAATCAATGTGTGGAACCAAAATATTATCTCTAAAGAAGAGACATTTCAATCAAGTAATACTTACATCTGAAGACATGCCCACTTTTATTCAGCCTACATTTCTTACTCTACATCAGAAAATTACTAATAAAGAGAAACCTTGTGTACGTAAGATATGTGGGAAGAACTTTGATCAGAACTCAATTTATTCAACATCAGAGAGTTCATTCTGGTGAAAAATCCTATGACTATAAATATTATAGGAAATCTTTTAGTCGTGGTTCACTTGCTACTCAACATCAGATGATTCATACTGGTGAAAAATTATATGAATGTAAGGAGTGTGGCAAGGCTTTTAGTTGTAGTTCATAATTTTCTCAGCATCAGAGTATTCACATTGGTGAGAAATCCTATGAATGTAAAGAATGTGGACAATCTTCTAATTATTGCTCAAACCTTAATGATCATCAGAGAATTCACAAGGGTGAGAAACCTTATGACTGTAAAGAATGTGGAAAGGCCTTTGGTAGTCGCTCAGACCTCATTCGTCATGAAGGAATTCACATTGAATAAATGATAGGCTCTTTTATAAGTAACTTTCATAATTTTAAAAACATAATGAAAACAAACCAGGAAATACAAATTCAACTTGGTAACTTAAAACAGCATAAATTTATTTGCTCAATTTTGGTGTGCAGAGAACCAAAGTCAAATTTGTTGGCAGGTTGGTTCCTTATGAGAATCTATTACATACCTTTCCCCTGACTTCTGGGGAATCCAGCCATCCTTGACACTCCTTGTCTTGTAGATATAGCATTCCTCTCTCATTCTTCATCTTTGTATTGCACTCTATGTATCTTCTTTTATAAGTTAATGATTTCATCTTAACTTGATCATGTTTGTAATCATCCTATTTCCATGTAAGATCCATTTACTAATACCAGGGGATATGACTTCACTGTATGTTTTTGGAGGGACATAGTTCAACTCATAATACCATGTTAACACTACTTCATCTAATGTATTGATAGTTTTTTATATATAATGTTTATTGTTTTTTGCTACTTAGTCTTGAAGCCAGGGGTGCTCTACTGTTGAGGTACATCCCCAATCCTCTTTTTTTTTTTGAACCAGTGTCTCACTGAATTGCCCGTATTTGGCTTGAAGTTGTAGTCCTCCTGCTTCTGCCTGTTCAATAGTTTGCACCATCAAGCCAGGCTTTTTTTCCTCAGTGCTGTGGATTGAGCCCAAGCATGCTTACAAGTGCTCTATCACTGAACTATATAGTCCCAGCCCTATTATAATTTGTTAGTCAAATGTATTTTAAAATGTCAATTTAAGGTTTAAATTTCAACCTCCTGTCTCTAAAAAAAGAAAGATCCTCCCCACCAAACTACTTTACAGTAATTCCTTCTTTTCCTACTGTTATGTATTTGATACATTTCAGCTTAGGTTTGGGGGCCAGTTTTTCTATTTTTATGACCTATACATCCACCAATTTGGTACTGTAATGTGTATTACATAGACTTTTATTTACATAGACATAGAGTGAACGGCAACCCCATTCCCTTTCCCGGACATAGATCAAGCATTGAACGAACATGAAGTGTTCATGGGAGGCCTTATAAAGGCATTCAAGACAAGAGGGGTAAGGGTTAGAACAAAAGAATTATTGCAGTATTTTCAATTTATCCATAAGGTTTGCCCTAGAGGGTTCTATAGATACCAAGAGGTGGAAAAGAGTAAGAGATGCTTTAAAAGATTATTATAGTTTTCGGTCCGGAAAAAGGTTCCAGTGACTTTACATAGACTTTTAGCCCTTCACAAAATTGTAATAATACTTTTGAGAGCAGCATGTTTTCTCTCCTCGTTTTATTATTGTTAAAAAAAAACACAGAAAAGGGAACATAAAAAATATTGTCTTAATTGTACTGACCAGAAATGACTATTTTAAAACCATTATAAGATGTAGGGAGCCGAGCGACAGCCCATTGCTGCCTCCCTGCCTCTCTCTCTCCTATGGGCACTGCGTTTCCCTACATTAACCATAATCCTCTCCTGCTTACAGCCTCTTCCTGTCCCACCTCCGGCCCTTGGCCTATAAAAGATGTGATCACTTCCTGAATAAACGGAGGCTTGATCGGATTATTTCGACTTGCTTTCATCTCTCTTTGTCTCCCCTATGTCTTTTATTTAATCCCTGTTCCCCCTCCAGGAATTCCCCACAGATTGATCTGTAGGCCGGATCAAGTGGCGCTCAGTGTGGGGCTCCTGGCACAGAGGAGTTAACGAGGGAGCCGTTCAAGACAGCCGGCTTAAACTGAAAGTGAAACCAAATTGAACTAGAGACGTTGGCTGAGGAGTGAGCAAACTGAATCAAGGATTAAAGCTTAAAGCAACAGGACCTTCAATCAAGTACCAAGGCCTGTGCAGACAACTACCCAACATCCTGCCCCAGTCATGGTGAGTGAACGGCAACCCCATTCCCTTTCCCGGACATAGATCAAGCATTGAACGAACACGAAGTGTTCATGGGAGGCCTTATAAAGGCATTCAAGACAAGAGGGGTAAGGGTTAGAACAAAAGAATTATTGCAGTATTTTCAATTTATCCATAAGGTTTGCCCTAGAGGGTTCTATAGATACCAAGAGGTGGAAAAGAGTAAGAGATGCTTTAAAAGATTATTATAGTTTTCGGTCCGGAAAAAGGTTCTAGTGACCACCTTTACATATTGGAATTTAATCTCTGAGCTGCTTGCCCAGAGGCATGCAGATCCTCAGATTGAGGATACAGTCGCACAATGCCTTATAGTGCTCCTAAGATAGCGCCTGCCTCTGGCAAGCCTCATGGCACTCTTAAAATGGCGCTTGCTTCACTTCTGCCACATCAGCGTGGGTCCCTCCCCAAAATTGCGTTTCCAGTGATGGAAACAAACGTACCTCCCCAAGGTGGCACTGTACAGCTGCAAGATGGCGCGGGCGCTGTGCCCCTAGCTCTATGAGTCATTAGGACTCATACGCCATTCACACTTGCAACTTTAAAAAAATTAAAGACAGCGGTTGCCCAATATGGCCTTATAGCCGCTTTCATTCTTGCTGTTTTAAATTCTCTGGCTGACGTCTGGCTCACACCTACAGATTGGCAAAGATTGGCCCGAGTGACTTTATTGGGTGGGGATAATCTTTTGTAAAAATCAGAGTATACAAAAAATTGCAGAGACTGCCAGACGCAATACACAAACTGGCAATGGGTTTGACCTTAATATGTTAATAGTAGAAGATGCCTATGCATGCAGAAAGGCTCAAAAAAAGTTTAATCCAACACTTTTTGCTCAAATTCAAACAGCAGCTACCTGAGCATGGAGAAAGCACCTACAAAAGATAATATAAGCTCCTTTTTCACTAGCATTAAACAAGGCCCAGATAAACCCTTTTCAGAGTTTGTTGATAGTTTGATTGCTGCTGCTAGCAGAGCCTTTGGCCACGCTGATGCAGGCACTGATTTTGTTAAACAGCTGGCTTTTAAAGGCGCCGTCACCATCTGCTGGGCCACTATCAGACCTCATAAACATAGAACAGGCCCATCAGCTACACCACCTCAATGCTCACATCCTCCGCCTCCTCCACAAAATTACCCGTGAGCAAGCCAGACAAATTGTAAAAAATTGCTCCTCTTGCGCTTATCCACTTACCTGTTCAACACCTAGGAGTCACCCCAAGAGGTTTAATCCCTAACGCCTTATGGCAAATGGATGTTACTCATTTCAATGAGTTCAGCAACCTAAAATATGTACATGTTATTATTGACACATATAGTGGCTTCATTTTTGCCACTCTCTGGAGAAGCCGCTAGACACATTATAGCCCATATGCTGTCAGCTTTCTCAGTCCTGGGATGTCCTCAACAGCTCAAGACCGATAATGGCCCTGGCTATGCCAGTACCTCCTTCGCTCAATTTTGCAAGAGCCTTAATATCCTTCACACCACAGGTATACCTTATAATCCTCAGGGACAAGGCATTGTTGAACGTGCGCATCGTTCCCTTAAATTCACTGTGGATAAAATAAAAAGGGAGACATGGCACCCAACCCGGGGGTCCCCTAGAAATGTCCTTTCACATGCTCGTTTTATTTTAAATTTTCTGACCCTGGATGCTTCAGGCTGCTCCGCAGCATCTCGATTTTGGCATACTCAAACTCAAACATGGTTTGCGTCTGTTTTATGGAGAGACCCACTAACCAATATGTGGAATGGCCTTGACCCAGTCCTTATCTGGGGACAAGGTTCAGTATGTGTTTACTCTCAACAAGATAGAGAAGCTAGATGGCTACCTGAACGCCTCGTAAAACAAGTAGACAGTTCTTCAAAGACCCCATGCAATGGCCAGGAATAATGTCATTTCCTGAGGCACAATCCCCTGTGTTTTCTTACAGGTGACACAACCCCCCCGGAGCCTTATGCTGCCTACTCAGCCTTTTCCTTGAGCCATACCACACCCATGGTGGATTTCGATCCCTGCCAAACAGACTACAACTGCTGACAGCCATGCACACAATCTCGTGACTGTGGAAGAGGCTCTTCTCGGTCTAGAGAAACATACACCAGCCAAATAGACTGCATCCAGTGTTATGCGAGGCATGCTCCAAGACATAGGAGAATGACTTCAACAGAGATACCAACAAATGGCTGCCAACCCCTTCTCCTCGATATGTGTGTGGTGGGGAAGCTTTTCCCTTACCTAGTACCCCTTTTGGGTCCCCTAGCTGCCCTATTGCTTCTCCTTTCTGTGAGCCCTTGTATTTTTCAGAGGATTATGATGCTCATTAATAACTGGATAGATGCGTTTATGGCAAAGCCCATTCAGGTACACTATCATCAGCTGGAGATGGCAGATCAACAAACCTACCGGGAAGGAATTCCCATGGGTGGCCCATATGACGATGCGGCCTAACTGCCCTGGGGCAATGGACAGGCAGTCAGAGACAGGCAACTAGGACATGCATGTTAATTCCAACGGCCACCTAAGATGGGCACAGAACCAAGTGCTGTTCTGCAAGCCCATGATGGGTAAGGCCTCGTTGGGTTCATGCAATGAGGTCCTTGACCTAAGATAGACGCTGTCCGGCAGGGCCTGCCATACTCTTTTGATTAAATAATATAGAAAGGGAGGCGATGTAGGGAGCCAAACGACAGCCCATTGCTGCCTCCCTGCCTCTCTCTCCTATGGGCACTGCGTCTGCCTACATTAACCATAATCCTCTCCTGCTTACATCACATACCCGGATGTGATGGTGACCCTGTTGTATTCATCCCCTTAGCCTCTTCCTGTACCACCTCCTGCCCTTGGCCTATAAAAGGTGTGATCACTTCCTGAATAAACGGAGGCTTGATCGGATTATTTCGACTTGCTTTCATCTCTCTTTGTCTCCCCTATGTCTTTTATTTAATCCCCGTTCCCCCTCCAGTAATTCCCCATGGATTGATCTGCAGGCCAGATCAATAAGAAATCTTTCTAGACATAAATATAATATCCACAATGTACCATAATCCAAAATATTCCATGATTACTATTTCAGTAAGTGTAGATCTTCATTTTTAATTGTGTCATAATTTTCTTTGGTGTGCTCAACAATCATTTTGTTAAGTAACTACTGATAAAAGTTATAGTAGACTCTGAAGCTTTCCACATGTAAAAGTTGCCTTCTAAATGTAACTTTAATTCTGTTTTTTTTCTTTTAAAAATTGTATTTCTTTCCTTTTTGGGGGGAGGGGGATCCTAGGGATTGAACTCATGACCACGTGCTTGCCAGGCAGGCACTTATGCCACTGAGCTAAATCCCCAGCCCTAAAAATTATATTTCAGTGCATAAATAACTAATATTTCTCCATTTAATTATCAGTAATTTCAGTTCATTCATTTAAAACAAATTTATTTTGACAGTTTGTAATTACTTGCCAGTTTTTTCTTTTAGACATTTATATACTTGTATACATACACAAATATATAAGAACTATGCAAATACTTATGGAAAACTTACTGTGTTATACCTTTTTATAAATACATACCAATGTGTTGTTTTAAATGTTATAAAACCTGACCCAGGAAGCCACACACTTTCAACCACCAGCATACAAGTCCCATGTATTGCCAGGTGCAGTGCATGTGGACAGAGGTGAAATATGGTAGATTTTCACTTCACCCATGTTCACTTTTGGAGGCAGACTGAGGCTGACCTAAAAGACTTATCTTCCTAGAGTAATAAGTGCAAGGGCCAGATTTTAACTGATCCATAGCACTGCCTGGGACCCTTTGAATCTGGATCTCAGATCTTGCTGTTTGGGTTTGTTTCCATATTAGCAGCCCACTCTTGTAATGGGCAGCCTAGTGCTAGAAGACTTCAGGCACTTTCGGGAGCTGGGTATTAATCCCTCCCACAGCCCATGTTCTAAGAACAAATTAATTCTCATCAGGCTTCACCTCTTAAAGTGTACCTCCTCTCCATACCATTCCATAGAAGACAAACACCCACCCTGTGAGTCTATCCAAACACAGCAGGTAGATGTCTACATACTGCTCAGTCAGAACATTCACAATCATTCCGATGTCTTCGTATCCATTGTCAAGGTAGTGAGGGCAAAATCCCTTCATGGACCTGAAGCAACCCAAGCTACATTCCCTTTCCTTGCTCTCAGGCTTTGCAATGTATTCTTGAAAATTTTGAGCAACCACTAATATAGAACTACATCTAGCCCCCTTTATTTAACATTTCTCCCTTTAGAGTTTGAATGCCCCTTCCTCCACTACCCATTTCCAGAAAAACCCAATCTCTACTTGACCTTCTGGGTCCCAGAGCAGCACGGGATACAAAGAACTTCCCCTGTTCAGATCAGTCCACAGCAATTGGAGATCACCTTCTGACCCAAAAACCTCACATCCTAAGGATCATGAAAATAAAACTTTGGTTTCATTCCCATTTATTGACCTGCTTCTCTCTTCCCTGTGGACCTGGTTTAAGAACCAGCGTATGAAATGGAAGAAAGATCAGCTAAAAATGAAGCTAGCTTTTTTGCTGGGAACATCCACACAGTCCTCTTCCAGAAAACAAGGAGCAGGTCCTACAAGTCCTGTTGCAAGTTTTTCACCGATTTTTGCGATTTCTGACAACCATGTGTATGACCGATCAGTGCACTTAGAGAAAGATATCAGCAGAAGACATGGAGCCTCTGTGTTTGGTTCATCATTCCACACTCAATCTGATGACATTCAGGGACAGTACATTGAGCATTTTGGCACTTATGACACAAATGAACTTGTAGAACTGCATTATCTGCCTGGGGAAGATGATCCCAGCAGTCTAAATACATAGCTCCCCCCAGGCTGCCTGCAGTGAAGCAGTGAGCATAGCGCTGATGGGCAGAGTGACTCTTGACACCCACAGCTTTGGATACAAGCCCACATTTTCAAGCGTAGTTACCAACTGATTTTCATATATGCAGCAGAGCTTTGAGGACTTGTCATTTCATAGAAGGAAATAAAATAGCCATTTCACTGTCACTGTTGCCTGTTTCTGTTTGTTTTGAATTCCCCCTCCTTTCATTTCAGTACCTGTACACTCCTCATGGGAAGGAAATCAGAAGCATGGGGAAATTTAGATTCCTGATTCTCCCTCACTATCATTGACTATCACATGCATGGGTTCTCTCTGGAAACAATAACAAACAGTTCTAGAGGGTCCCCCACCAAGATTGCCTGAGAAAATAGTTACGTGCAACAGGTAGGCCTAGGTTCACATTGAAAGCAAGACACTACCTTACTGTAGTGCCATATTGTTGGGAAGGAATCTCATTTTGAAGAAAGTACAAATCAGAAGAATTTACACTCCCAGTTCACGCTGGTTTCTGAGAATATTTCAGATAGATGTTCCAAGGAAAGACACCTGTTTACTTAAAGGGGAGTTAGCCGATCTCTGCAGAGGCAGACAGCAATAGTGTGGCTTCAGGTGGATTGAAATGGCACTACCTCCAGTGGTCCTGAGTCAAATGAAAGTTGGGGGAAGATGCCTGCTTTTAGGAGAGCCAAATAGGATCATTTCAGTGGTACATGTTCTGTTGGCAGAGGTGCTTGTGTGGAACAGAGTGACTTAGGGATGTGATGTAAGGGGTCTTTATGGGTAGGACATGTTCATGCATGACCAACGTGGTCGTATATTTGGACCTGGATTGTCCAGCTGAGTGTGAACCTCATTGAGAGGATGCAGATTTCTTAGGAGGTGGGCAGTTAACCGAGATGTGTGTGAGTGTAACTGTTGAAGTCACACTGTACAATTTTCCTTCACAACTGTGACCACGTGTACATGAATGCCAGAGCAGTAGCACAGCATCACTGCATAGCACCGTTAGCAGGAGTTTGTGGAGTGTATTACTCAGTGGTAGTTGAGCTGGACTGTCTATGTGCATATGAGCTGCTAGCGATAGAAACTGGTGCCTTGCATATGCTAAGCATGAAGTCTGTTACTGAGCAATATTGCCGAATCTCATTTTAACAATTTCAGATGCTACAACATTATTATTGTGTAGTAATCCAGAAAGTTTCCTTCCCTTCCAACAGGTAAGTGCTGTGAGACTTTCTACATGTCAGAATTAAGGTTTTACCTCTGTCTTATCTTCTGGGCCTGAGAAGTAGGAATTTCTCATAAGTTGTTTTATATCAGAGATAGTGACCACTTTACAATCAAACTTCAGGCCCAGATAGACTAACTGTTCTGCCACTCCTCTGTCTCATCAAGGAGACTGGGATGTGATTATGATGAGGAGCCAGCATTTGACCTTTCACCTCTAACCTGTTTCTTCTAATCTTTTGACCTCCAGTCTCTTGTTGGAGGAACACTCATACATATTATGTACACTTAAACCCCACAATAGATACCACACTCACGGAATGAGTCCTTTCCTATGGGTGTAGAGTGATGATCAAAGGGAAACTGTCAAGGCTTGAGTCTGGATGTCTCCCCAAAGTCTCATGGAGGCATGAATGTGGGCTTCTAGATTTGGTGAATGACTCAGGGTCCCACGCTGGGATTATGGGTGTGAGTGTTATGCCCAAGTGGATGTGGCTACATACAATATAAGGGACAGAAAAATCTTCTCTTTGTTCTCCTCTCCTTTTACTACCATTTTGATCTGCCTTTGGTACTTGCAGTCCCCATGAACAGACCCTCAGCTTATGTCACACTTCCTTGGAACCAGCTGAGCATGGACTGAAACCTCCATGAATTGTAAACTCAATAAACCTTTCCTTCCTTCATTTTGGACATCGGGTATTTTGTCACAGTGATGAGAGAAAAGTAACCAAGACAATAACCATGAGATTTCTGACGTGTGATTAAGAGTCCTGAGTGAAAATAGAGGAAGTAGGAGAGATTCAGGGAGGATCAAAGTAGTTTTGAAGCTTACTGTGTTTCATACATTTTCCTTTTGTAGGTCTCGGCTTTGCTGTTTCAGCTTTGCCCATTCATTCCCACTGAGTTTTGTGAAGATAATACAGGTGTGAAGAGATCTCTCCCTGACCTCAGTGAATATCCATGAAGGATCACGAGCAGACTCCTCCTCGAGAAAGGAGGTTTGTCTCTTTAAATGACCATGGTATTATCAAATTCCATTAACATGATTCCACATCACGCCTTGTATGTATTTGTCATTAAATCTTTAGAAAACTTTACAGAATCTGAGGATGCATAAGGAATTTCCTGGGAGGGCTAAGGGAACACAGGTGGATAAATTGATTTTTAATTTTAAAGAGGATAAAAAACACTAAAATACATCATAATAATTTAAGAAACACAGATTTCAAAGCAAGACAAAAGGAGAGCTTCACTGTCTATCATATTGTCTTTTATTTTCTTCCACATAGTTGTCCGTATCTTCACACACAGTGAATTCATACCAAACAATATTAAACTGATCAGAATAGGAAGATGAAGGCATTTTAGGTCTTCAAGGCCAGACAATAAGGAAGTCAACAATGGCTGCCATAGTGTCTCCCTTTCTCTTCAAAATAGATGTCCATATCTTTACACATTTTGCAATTAAACAAAAGAAAACAGATTAATATTACTCTGGACAGAGAATAATAGAATTGCTAGATTTTATATCATGACATTATGGAATTAGCACTGGGTATCTTAAGTGTCTCTTTTTTCTTCAAAGTATATCTGTTCACTACCTCCTGCATTACATAAGCGATTTTTGTAAACTGTTTAGAAGTTCTACACATGTGTGCATCTCTACATGTATAACTTTCATTTCCGTATTGGAAAAACAAAATAAGAGAACAAACAAATTCCTAGAAAAACATGAAACAAAACAGACATATAAAATCACAATAGTAGGTGATCTACAGTACTTACTATGATGTTATCTTGTTATTTTCAATAGAATTATCTATATCATCATGCATAATATAATTGAACATAGCACTACATTGCAATATTAATAAACACGTAACTTTGGAGACATTATATGACTTCAAAAGCAGCTAATAATCAAATCGGGATGAGTATCCTACTGCATCTTGTCATCCTCAGAGTAGTTGCCTCTACCCTTAGCCTTGATACTATCAAGCATACCAAATTTGAATAAAATCAGTCAAGAGAAAACAGCGATCTAACAAACCAGATTCAAATAATATCAATCATGGTAAGACCGTGCAAGAAATATAGGGCTTCAGGTTAAGTTAATAGGAAATTAAGGACAGTTACTATAGTATATCCTGCTATTTTGGGGATAGCTCTCTGTGCCCTCTGAGTAAACAGACTGGAAGAGAATAAAATCAAACTAAACAGAGCAATAAGTCTAATGTGGCTTTTAAATCCTGAGAGACTATTGACAATGTCCTCTGCCTTCCTTTTTTAGACAATACCTCCCATTTCCCTTTCTCAGGGTACATTGTACGTTTTGGGTCCCACTAACTCCTTTAGTTTTTAGATTAGTGGGGCAACTCGCTATCTACCTAAGTGGTTCACAATCATTTTATCCCTGAGCTTGAACTTGACCTGTATTCCCTTACCTATTAAAGCCTCAAGGTTTTCCATGATTATAGCTGAGTAATTCTCCACTGCACAGAAGTGTCATGACTTTCCAACCTATCTTCAGCTGCTGGACCAGCTGTCCCTATTTGTCTCTGGTTCCCTGCCACAAAGAGCATTGTTTTCTCATCTTTGACTTTCAGTTCATTAACCCTCTTTCAGGTAGATTATATTTCCTATTCAGAGCATCTCGATGGACCCTATCTCCTGATCTACTCTGCCTGTGTTTCATTTTGTTAGTGTATCAAGGCCATCTATGTTAGAGATTATAGTCAACTTTCTCTGCCACATTTCTGCTTTGCTATTTTTCTGCCATTGATGTCTACTTTTCTCCTTCATGCCACTGTCTGCCCTCTTCATTCAGGTCTCAATACCACACTTGCTGGAATCCTGGTGATCTTTTTCTCTCTCTCTAGAGTGTCATTCAGTATTTTTGTAGGGTTGGATTGGTGGTCACAAACGCCCACAGTTCCCTTTTGTCATGGAAACATCTTGTTTCTCCATTAATTTTGAGAGACAGTTTTGCAGGGTACAGTATTGTGGTTTGCAGGTTATTTTCTTTCAGGGCTTGGAATACATGGCTCCAAGCTCTTCTTGACTTGATGCTTTGTATCAAGAAGTCTGTCATGATTTTGATGAGTTTTCCTTTATAGGTGATCTGTTTCTTTTCTCTGACTGTTTTTAATATTCTGTTGTTGTGATCAATTTCTGGGATCTTGATTATTACATATTTGGGAGTAGATCTGTTTTGGTTGTAGCTGGCTGGAGTTCTGTATGCCTCATATATCTGAATATCATTTCCTTTTCTGATGCTTGGCAAGTTTTCCTTAATTATTTCTGTGAATAGCTTTTATATTTCATTTCTGTTTACTCCTTCTTCTTTGCTCATTTTTTTTTAATTCTTAGGTTATAGATCCACTTGCCGCCTTCTAGCCTTTGTGCTGTTACTTCCTGGTCCCTTGTTATTTTTAGGAGATTTTTCTTTCCATGATCACACAGTGCCAATCTATCTTCAAGTTTTGAAAGTCTAACTATAGTTTCTGTTAAGGAATTTCACCAGCTTTCAATGGAGTTTTTAGTTTCCTGATAATCTCTTTGGATCTGTTTCATGTTTTCTAGATTTTGTTTATATTCTTCATCAAAGGTTTCTTTTCTTTTTCTGTGTTCCTCCACTCTTCCATCAATGTCTTCTTGAGAGGTTCTTAACATTACTTTTATTAATCTTTTTAAGTCTTGCTTCACTTGAATTACAGTTTTGCTTTTAAGTTTGTGTATGTGGTCTCAAAGATATTTTTTATGTCTGTTGATGCTGTGTCCAATATTGCATGATTGTTGCCCTCAATCTCTTCTGTATTTACCTCTCCTGGACTTAAAATATTTTCCCTGGAACAGCTGCTGGAAGATTTGCCTTGTTTGTTTCTCTTTTCATGTTTCTGGTTTCTATCAGACAGGTGGTGTATGGTGGAGGTCTCAGGCCCTTTCTGTATTGCTTACAGTTTTTCTGAAGCATGCTGTCAAGGGGATTGCTGCCCTCTCCCGTTCGCTGTTGATCTTTGAAGTGCATGCAGGAACAATGTGGGTTGACCCTTCTCCTCTGAGCCATTCAACCAGCAAGTGCCTTCAACACATTAGTCTGTGTCATGTGGACATGGCAGGTTCAAGACAGTTTCATCCCTGGCTATTGGGTCCCAACCAGTGGCATTATGCATCCCAAGCAGATCCTACCAGCCTGCTTTGGGCTAGGAGCAGCTAACTGATATCACTGCGGTTCCAGGTTCAAGCTCGTCCTGCCCAATTCCATTATGTCACCCCCTCCACCATACCAAATTCCTAGCACTCACTATGGATTAGTCCACCTCTCCATGTTGGTTCCACTCTCTGTTGCTCTGCATCCTCCCATCAAGAGCCTTGGACTCCCCAACCCCCACTTTTGGAGCTACCCTGACTTCAGCATAATCCTGAGTCATCTGATTCCAAGGCACACCCAGCGCAGTGTGGGAACGGCTACCGTGACAGCGTGTCTTGTTCTAGGATTTTCACCAGGTTTTTCCTTCCTTCCTTTCTTTTTTTTCTTTTTCAGTTTCCTTAGTTTCTTCCTTAGTCATGAGAATCCCTCTCCCTTTCTCCTGGCCTTTTCCATGGTGTTAAAGTCTAGTGTCTGAGTTGTTTTTCTCAGAGAGGCTCTCCACTCTGCTACCTATCAATCTGCCATCTTCCCAGGATCCAGGTGGATAAATCTTGACTGTACTTCAGTGCTCGGGCATTGGCATAGCATGCTTGAGTCCCTGAGCTCATTGCCAGCACCACAAGGATATGTAACTGTGAAACAGAGCATAAATCATTCTGTGACTGAAGCAGTAAGGTCATTGAAACACCTGAGAAACCTTGGGAGCAACATTTAAATATTTTTATTTTAGGAGAATTTTTAAAACTCAGCGACAATAAAAATGATATAGAATTCCACACAAAATTGTAGGAAATTAACAATGGTTGTTATATGACATATAATTATTTTTAAAATAGATTCTCACATTACCAAATGTAGGGATGCAAAATTGGTCAAACAATACATCGGAAATGGGTGCTTTGCATGAACTATTGCACTTAGTACAATTATCTTAGATATCTTGCCTATCTGTGTATATAGATAGATAGATATGCATACACATATATAAATGAAATTGTCTTCGCCTTCCTTCTTTCCTCCCTTCCCCATCACAGTTGTCCTTTCATTTTGAACAGCTTCTTCCCCTTTTACAATACATATTGTACATTTTGTTTTGAATTTACTTTTTCAGTTGCTTACACAATACAATGTTTACCATGGGAGTCTGATTTATTTCGCTTATACATATGGTTTCTAGCTGTATCCATTTACATATAAAAGCCGCGCATTTCTCTTTCTTTGTAGCTGAAAGTTACTCCGTTGTATAAAAAAATCATTTTTATGTCCTCTGTTGATGGGCATTTGGGTTGTTTTCAAGATTTAGCTACTACAAATTGTGCTGCTGTAAACATGGGTGCATATATATCACTGTGATATGATGTTTTTAAATTTCTGGGGAGATACCCAGAAGAGGAATAGAGTGTTGAATGAGAGCTCTAATCCTGTTTTTTGAGGAATCTTCACACTGATTTCCATAGTAGTTGCACCAATCTACACTCTCACCAACAGTGAAGAAGGGTTCCATTTTCTCCATGGTCCTATCTGCATTTACTGGTTAATTTTTTTATGATAGCCATTCTTTCTGGGGTGATGTGGAATCTCAATGTGCTTTAATTTGCATTTCTCAAAAGATCAATGTTGTTGAACACCTTTTCGTATATGTGTTTGTCATTTGTGTTTCTTCACCTGAAAAGTATGTGGTCTTCTCACATGCCCAGTTTTGGACTAGGTCCTTGAATTCGGGGAGTCTGATACTTTAAACAATTTATATACTCTAGATAAAAGTCCTTTGAGGGACAGTTGATGAAAATTTTTTCTCATTTTGTGACTTCTCTCTGTTGGTGATTTCTTTTGATGTACAAAATCATTTTAATAAGTTCAGATCCTATGTGCTGATTCTTGATGTATTTCCCATGCAGTTTAGTTTTTGTTCATGAAGTCTCTCAGCCTACTCCTATGTGTTCAAGATTTTGATGTGCTTTGTCTTCCAGTAGATTCAGTGTTTCTGTTTTAATATTTACGTCTTTGGTCCACTTTGATTTCAGCTTAGTGCAATGTTGAAAGACATCTAATTTTATTCTTTGGCATGTGGAGAGTGACTTTTTCAAGCATTATTTATTAAAAAGGCTTTCTGTCAGTGAACATTTTTGGTCTTTTTGTCAAAGGTGAAGTGGCTGACTGTGTTTGTAGTTGTATCTGAATCTTCTATTCTGTTCCATTGATCCTCAGGTCTTGTTGGTTTTTTTTTTTTTTTTTTGCCAGTACCATGTTGATTTTATTACAGTAGCTTTGTGGTATAATATCGAGTCAAGGATTGTGATGCCTCCTGCCTTGCCCTTGTTGCCCAGGATTGCCTTTGGTATTCTAGGTCTCTTCTGCCTTCAGACGAATTTTAGCAATGTCCTCTCTAGATCTGTGAGGTACGCTAATGATATTTTGATCAAGATTGTATCAATTCTGCATAATAATTTTGGGAATATGGCTGTTTTAACAATGTTGGTTCTTACTCTCCATGAACAAAGGGTATCTTTCCATTTTTTGAAATCCTTTACAATTTCTTTTTCCAGACTACTTTAATTTTCAGTGTATAAATCTTCAGTGTATAAACTCCTTTGTTAGACTGATTCATAAGAATTTCATTTTTTTGAACGCTATTTTTGAAGGGATTGATTGCCCTGATTTCTCTCTCAGTGAGTTTGTTTTTGTGTGCAGGGTGACTATAGATTTTTGAGCATTAGCTTTGTATCCAAACACATTACTGAATATTGTTATTAAATCTAGAAATCTTTCAGTGGAGTTTTTGGGGTCTTCTCTGTGGAGACTCATTTCATCTGTGAATAATGATAATTTAACTTCTTGAGCTCTAGGAAGCAGCATTTTTGTAAAGCCCCTATTAAATGTCAGACTTTCTGAACCAAGGTTCTTACCTATTTTCAACTGCTAAATTGAAACATTTCACACTATTACCACTCACAAGTAGTTGGTGGTCAGCTGGAGAAAAGTTTCTTTTGTAAGTTATTTGCTTCTGTTGTTTAATTATAGTAATAAAGCTGACTAATACAATTATATTTCACCAAACATGAAGCAAAAAGTAAACCTAACAGAGTCCAAAGTCCCAAGAGTTACAGTGAGTATCCATCTTATCTCTTTCTACTATGAAATAAGTCTTCCTTGCTTCTCACATATCCACCAGATCCACTGCAAACCCAGCTAATCACAGTTATTAGTTTGTTATGTTTTCTTCTAAAATCTCTTCCTAGATTAACAGGTAAATAGGAACATACTTTACCTCCTCAGTTTTATTCTGCAGGTACACACATACTTACACACACATACCTACATTCCTTAGGGTCCATTAAAATATTAAATGTTTTTAAAAAATATCTCTTTCCAATTTGTGGTTGAACCATCAAGTACATAACCAGTTCCTTATTGAGAGGCACTTGGTTCCTCCTCCTCTTTCCTATCACAAACAATATTACATGAATGATTTTGTACATTTGACAGATACACAAGGAAGTCCACAGGATGAATTCCAATAATTCAAGGGTACATGTGCTTGTAATTTTAATTGATATATCCAAATCTTCATATACAAGCTTTACTATTTTGCATTTTACCCACAAAACATGAGTCTCCATTGACACTGACTGGCCAGCATATTGTAGGCTCAAAATTCTAGGACAGTGGAAATCTGATAGGGAAATTTATTTCAGTTCAACATTGCAAGAACTTCCCTTGATGTGTCTAAGATCCATGGTGACAGTTACTCAAAACTGCCCTAAATGTTCAGACCATTGGCAAGTGCACAGATGCCTAACATTTTTCATAGTTCCATAATTAATCAGAAGGCCTCTCAAGACTCCCTGCCAGCTGGGAGACTGTTGTAGTTTATCACTAGAAAGCCTTCATACTGACCTTGGTCAGGGGAAGAAGGCTGTGGGCAGAGTTCAGTGGGGACCCTCCCTGGAGCTTCCATCAATCCTCACCCCACATTGGGAAAGAGTTGTTTCCGTGCATCATTGTTTATGATACACAGAGTAACATCAATCAGCAAAGCTCACTGTGTCCAGAGTCTTTACTGGGCTCCCTCATTGACTGCCCCATGTGGCCTGTGTGACCGATTCCAGTTGCCAGCTCTACCAGGGTTTGAACATTCAAGACCGAAGCCCTCATCCCCTTCCTGCTCTTGGCGTGGCTTCCTCCCCACTGTCCATCTGTTGTGATTGTCTAGCTTGCATAGTGACACTACTCTGTTGGTTTGCATGGCTTTATTTGTTTCTTAGTGTGGTACTGGGAATGGAAGCTGGGCTCACTCTACCACTGATTTACATCCCCTGCCTACTTTGAATTTTGAGGCAGAATTTTCTTCAGTTGCCAAGTGGAACTTGAACTTTCAATCTTCCTGGGCCAGCCTCCCACAGCACTGAAATGACAGGTGTGCACCATTCCACTCAGCTCAGTTTATTGTTGTTGAGTGAAATTGTAAGAGCAATGTTATAGATTGGTACATTTATTACTACTTCACAGATATTCCATAGCACACGTTAAAATCAATTACTGGCTTCTTACGACATTTCTGCTCCTTTCATATAGTTGTCTGTGACAGCCTGTGTGCAGCTGCTTTCCAGACAGCCAGCTGGGTCAGGGCAACTGTGTCCAGAAGTTATATCTGTTTTTTAAAAATATGTATTGTTTCCCAGCTTGCTTCAAGGACTTTGAGCCTGGGACAGAATGGCTCAATCAGGGACACGTTCAACTTCATTTGTCCTCCTCAAAACCCTCCTAGAATCTTCCTATTTTAGGATAAACAACACCCTTTAAGTAAAATTCTATAGCAGGAGTTTTCCTAGCAATCCATGACTTTATTCATGCAACCAATAATCATGTATTGGCCATGTATTTCTTACGCTTGAAAGAGAGCAGAGACCTCATCAGACTCTAGGAGGAGTCAGAATGCAACAGCAATGGACCAGGTAGTCCTGATTAGGTCCCCCATTCATCCTGGTTCCAGGCTTGCCTTCTTGTTACTGGCTTGTTGCTGTTCCCTTGTGAGTGAATATGGAATTGATCGCCCCTCATCATCTCGATCTGAGAGTGGTCAGAGTAGTCAGCTGCATCTGCTGTTCCAGATAGACTTGCCCCTGGGTTTGGGTGCGGACATGTTAACCTCTGTGTGCCTGTGTGTGAGTGTTCTGGACTGAGTGTGAAAACATGACGTAAGCAGTTGGTCATTCTGTTTGTTCTCCATGACAAAAGTTCCACAAGGGCTCAGCAATAAGGAGCTGTACTGGGTAGGACTCCGGGGATTCTGCATGTCACATCTGATAGGCTAAGTGGTGACTCACTCTCTGTAATAGGCGACTGACTCAGGATCACCTAGTCCTGGCAACTGTCTGGCACAGGATAGCCTGTGAGCCTATTGCCTGGATGGACCTGAGTCCATGTGAGTGGAGTGGCCAGAGCTGACAAGTGTGTGACTTCTCTCTCCGAGAGGCACCACAGCCTTCTGTTGTGACTCTGCTCAAGGGTAAACTACATACCTCATAGGGATCAGTCAGAATGGGTGCATGCAGAGTAAGAGGTAAGCCCACTGCGTTAGACTGCATGACAGAAAACTTCCAGAAAGGATTCCCAGTGGATTACAAGGTGAAAATATAACATCTCTGCACTTTCTATGAGAGTGACTGGCTCTGCTTGTGCTCTGCCTGACCACCAGAGGGAACCACAAACATGGAAATTGTCTGCCTAGTTTCGGTGGGGCAAAGCCACTGATCCTGCATGAAGAGGCCATCCTAATCCATTTCCTCAGCCTGACTCATGGCTGGAACTGTGTAAACTTCCCCATCTATGGCTGTAGGTTTTTGTTTGCCCAGAGAAAGGCACTCTCCTGCTGATAAAAGAGGACCGGCCAAATAAACTGGCCTCAAATAATAAAACTGGAAAGCTTTACTTGATTCTATCCCATGACATGGAGGATATTCCTCCCTTGTACATGGGTGGCCATGCACACCTGCTAGTCCCTCCACGATACCCCCAGAGGCCACCACAGCCCCTGATCAGCTGCCACCTGCACATCCTGATTCCACCGCTCCATTCCCACTGTTCAATGCCATGTAGTCCCTAGGAGCCACCTGACCCACATCCTGTGAGTCACTAGCTGCACTCATCACGTCTTCAGATGTCTCCTTGGGGATGCCCAGGCTCAGGGGATCGAATCAAACTGCTACTTAATTACTTTCAGCCTTTTAGTTCCACTGAGCTCGACTGGAAACATCGTATACCCTCATGTTCAGAGAAGCCCAAGCTGTGGTCGAGCTCCTGTCCTCAGCCTTCCAGACGCATGGGACAACTCGGGAGCACTGCTGACAGATTCACCTGATATTTTAGAAATGAGGAGTGAGCTTGTGTTTTGGAAGGAGGACGAGGTTGGCTGAGAACTACAGTTCCAGAGGACACTGATGATCCTGGAGTCCAGTGGACACTGCCTTTCCTGATAACCCTCCAGAGTAGGACTTTAACACTTAAGATGGCAGTAAAACTTGGACCAGATATCACAATAGACTTCTGACGGGATCAAAGCAGGCAAAAAAGTCTCTCAATGTAGCTAAGATAGCTGATTTAATCCAAGAGCAAAATGAAAGCCCTATGGAATTCTATGAGAGACTGTGTGAAGTCTTTAGAGCCTAAACCTCATTTGATCCTGGGGCCCCTAGACATCAATAGGCAGTGAATTCAGTTTTTGTGCTTAGACATTTGAGAAAAACTTCGAGAGTTTTTCTGACATGAATGCCACTCAGCCACTCTGTTTTGGTTATTTTATTTTCATTGCTGGGACAAAGCACCCAACACCCAAAATGAAGGAAAGAAAGGTTTATTTAGCTTACTGTTTGTGGAGGTTTCGGTCCATAATCAGTTTGCTCCAAGGCAGGGTCGCATGGCTACCCGTCCCCTGGGCGGGTGTTTCATTCACACCACCTCTGTGCCATTCTCTTGTACAGGCTCAGGATATTTACAAAGTAAGGATCCTGCTTCTTGCTGAGTCTTTTAGTTAAATTTCTAAACTTCGCAAATTGACGCAATGTATCAACCCTGACATACTTCAAATAGCTCAAAAAATTTTTATAAACTGAGAAGGAGAAGGAAAAAAGAAGCCCAAACATCATCAGACTGGGTTCCTGGCTGTACTGTCAAGAAAGCCACTCCCAAAAGAGTTTCAAACTGGTCCGTGGTGACAAAAATGTCAAGGCAGCAAGGCCTCACTGGACTCTTAATCCCAAACAGGCTGCTGTCCCAAGCCTGGGCCCCAACCTGTGCGCCCAAAGCAAACAATGTGGACATGGGAAAGACAAAGGTCCTTGCTACCGGAAAGACCAGCAAGCCTCTGACACCTTGAACCTGCCAAACCTGAACTGCTCTCGCTCCTCAATGGCACCAAACAGGGAGGACCAGGCTGTATCAGACAAGGTCGATGCTGCCTATAATTATAGGGAAGTCAGGGAAAACCAATGACTTTTATAGTAGACAGCAGTGCCAGATATTCCTTGTCACTCAGCTGTCGTCCCCTTGACCTCTCAACAAATCCAAGCAGTGGGGGATACTGGCACTCCTGCTGCAAAGTGGTTTTGTCAAAGTAGATCCTGTGAGGTAGGAGGACATTTTATCAAACATTCATTTTTATTCAAGCCTGGATGTCCTGTTCATCTTCTGGGACAAGACCTCCTGTCAAAGCTGGGAGTAACAATCTTTTTGTTCCCAGTCAGCCTGCCACCCTCACTCTGCCACCTAAATCAGGCTTGCCATTGACTCTGCCCATGCTCCAAGAAGACAAGTGGTGATTTTCTCAAACAGGAATATCCAGTGACTGTAATCCTGAGGTTTGGAAAACCATGCTTCCAGATGTCTGTGTGGAATATTAGCCTCTAGGACTAGAGGTTAACCATGGCCCCTTGATGACTGGACTTAATCTGGGAGCCACTCCCAACACCATCAAACAGTGTTCCATGTCGAGGGAGGTCTGCTTGGGGATTCCATCCCCTATCTCCAGGTTGAAACAAGCCAGGATTCTAGTAGACTGTCAGTCACCTTGGAACACTCCACTATTATCAATTAAAAAGCCTAATGGGATCTATCAGCTGGTCCAAGACCTCCAAGCCATGAATACTGCCACTGTAAATTTACAACCAATGATCGCAAATCTGTACACACTCCTGAGCCAGCTTTCTCTCAATATTTCTTGGCTTACCTACTTCATTATACATATTTTGATACCAAGGATTAAACTCACGACCTCACACTTGCCAGGCAGGCACTTATGCCACTGAGCACAGGCTCTTCACCTGCCCTAATTTGAAACAAACTTTCTTTTATCTGCAAATTGCACCTGATAGCCAGTTTATTTTTGCCTTTGAACGAGAGGACCCTAACACTGGACCAAACAGACAATTCATATGGACTTGCCTCCCTCAAGGGTTCAGGAACTCTCCCATGTTGTTTGGGGAAGCCTTGAAGGGCTGATCTAGGCAGGTTCGCTCATGAAAGTTTCCACTGTACATTGTTGAAATATGCCAGTGACATTCTCACTGTAAGCTGCACTAAGAAAGACTGTTGGAGAACACAAGCCCTCCTCTGCTACCTGTGTGACACTGGGTACAATGTTTCCTGGAAAAAGGCTCAAATATGTTAAGCAAAAAGTCAGATATTTAGGGTTTGATTTAGATAAGGGTCCAGGGCACCTTGGCCCACAGAGAAAGGAAGTCATTGGCTCCATCCCATGGCCTGACTACAGAAAGGAACTCAGCTGGTGTCTGCTGAATTTGGATACCTCAGTATGGTGAAAAGGCCAGGCCACTTTATGACATAATGAAGAAGCCCATAACTGAAAATGATGTAATGTAATAAACTGGACTTTGGAAGAAACTGACGTGTTTGATCAGATCAAATTGCCTCAGCTCCAGCTTTGAGAATTCCAGATAGGACCGTTCTTTTGACCTGTTTATAGATGAAACACTGCATGCTCCTCAGGGTTCTTTACCCAAACAGAGACCCTGGGAAGCAACAGTCACCTACTGTACAAAACACTCGACATAGCCTCTGAAGGTGGGGACTTGTATCAATTACCTCTTGATTAATGAGGTAGGGAAATTGACGTTGTGATAAAACCTGACTGTCCAGGTGCCACATGTGGTTCTCAAGCTTCTCAACAGTGGGTAACATTGGTGGCTATCAGACAGCCACATCACCTAGTACCAAGGACTGCTCTTTGGGAATCCCTGACTCACTTTCCAGCCAGTAAACCCTTTAAATCCAGTCAGCTGTTGCCCACTATGCTTGCACAGCCAAGTCATGATTGCCGTTCATGAACATTTGCACTCTTTGCTAGCTGCCCTAACCTGCAGAGGGAGCCTTCAGCAGATGCTGAGTATACCTTGTTCACAGATGGAAGTACCATCTGCTAAAAATGGATAGTGCCAAGCTGGGTGTGCTCCTGTTACCACTGAGGAGGTTCTCAGAGGAGCTGGACCTCTTCCTCAGAACAGGTCTGCTCAATGGGCTGAGCTTTGGGTGCTCACACAGGCTCTCAGTAGGGAAGAGGACCAAAAGGTGAGTGTTTACAAAGATTCCCAGGATGCCTTTGCCACAGTCCATGTCCAGGGGTGTTGTACAAGGAGTGTGGACTGCGCATGGTTCAAGGAATAGAGATAAGGTACAAAGATGAAGTCTCTCAACCTTTGAATACAATTTTGAAGCCTAAAACATGACTGTTATTCATTGCAAAGGCCACCAGAAGGTAAACCTCTCTGTTACTCTTGGAAATCATAGAGCAGAAGAGGCCACAAAATTGTCTACCAAGGCCTCAACCTGGAAAGACCATGACTTTGTCCAAAACTCAGAAGCAAAGGATGAGGTCTCACCAAAATATATTCTTAGCTTGCACAAAGGCCCTCTCCATTATACTAAAGAGGAAACATAATGGCCAAAACACAGAGGGGCTAATGTGGGCCCTAATGGCATCTGGATCTCACTAGATAATCAAATGATCATCCCAAGAAAAACTTTTACCTGGGTGATCATCTTCATGACATTACCCAACGGGGAAAATTGCTATGGCCTAGCTACTAGGTTGATATTGTTACATTCCAAAATTGACATCCATTGTGCAGCTAACCAAAGACATCAAAGACTGAGGTTCTACAGGCCCTCGATCACCACCTGGAATTCAAAACAGGGCATTTTCTCCATTTTATTTAGAATTTTTTTGAAGAGGATAAAACTAAACAAAATAAGACAGAATGGAGTGAATCAAAACACTATGGCTTTACCCTTATGTTTTTTTGAAGTCCTGTACTGTTTCCATTGTTTTGTATTTATTGATTTTATCCTGAACTGTTTTGTTTGATATTATTATGCCTGATGGTAGGGGCAATTATTTTGAAGATAAACAGAGGCATTTAGAAGCCATTAATTATTTCCTTGTATTTGGTTTTAAAGTCATGTGCCGTGTGCATTACTTTGTTTTGATTGACACTTTCTCCATTTGGAGATCTTCAAATAGACGTTACTGAAATTAAGCCACACTGCTGCTACAGGTACTTGCTGGTCCCTGTTTGTTCTTATTCTCGCTGGTCAGAGGCATTCCCTATTAATACTGAAAAAGCCTCAGCTGTGTGCAGAGTGATATTAAGAGAAATTATTCCTAGATATGGCCTGTCCTTGACTGTAAGCAGTGACAGGGAGCCATTATTTGTAGCAGAAATAACTCAAAAAGTAACTAAGGAATTGAAAATCAAGTGGAAATTCCACACTGGCCATCAGCCTTGTAGCTCTGGTAAAGTGAAGCCAATGAATAGAACCCAAGTTAACGCTTACAATGTATTACCAGAAAACATGGATGCCATGGATGGTCTTGTTATCTATAGCTCTCCTTAATGTTAGGACTTCACCAGGACTTCCAGGATACAGAGCATTTGACATCTTAGTTGGGAGTCTCCACTATTAATTAAAGACCACTTGGGGATTTGCACTGGTTGGGACCTCTTGCCTTGCCAGTGCAGCTTATTTAGGGAGAAATTTCCCCTAGATATATAAGAATATAGCAGAAAGATCACCTATGCACCCTGATACATGTGCACATACATGCAATCCACGTGATATGGTTTATGTCAAAAGTTGGGAAAAGGATCCCTTAACCCCATTTGGAGGGGCCCCCATTTAATCATTTTCACAGCTCCCATTGCAGTCAAGGTGGCAGAGATCCAGTCCTGGATTCATCACTCCACAATCAAGTGAGCACACCCTGACAAGTGCTGGAAGGCCTTCTCTGCT
Source organism: Cavia porcellus (assembly GCF_034190915.1). Classification (NCBI taxonomy): domain Eukaryota; kingdom Metazoa; phylum Chordata; class Mammalia; order Rodentia; family Caviidae; genus Cavia; species Cavia porcellus. The sequence goes on from NW_026947490.1 coordinate 15,928,030, forward strand.
GAGCCAAGTCCCTCAAAAACTCCCTTGAGGAGACAGCATACTCAAAGCCTTGCTGCTGCTACATCAGAAGCTGGCAGGTCACTACATGGCTGAAGACTGAACAGACATCAAGCACAGGAGTACTGTACTGATTGACTGATGCTTCATTACCCTGGTTGGGTTTTGGTTCCCTTTGTCACTGATTTTGGTGCTTGCTACAGGACTCCAGCCTGTGTCCCCTGAAGACAGAAAGGTTTCCCATTGTATCACCTTCTTTTTCTTCTATGTTCATGTGACAATTTTACTGGGCACCTTGCTGTGTGTGTGTGTGTGTGTGTGTGTGTGTGTGTGTGTGTCTGTGTGTGTCTGTGTGTCTGTCTGTCTGTGCGTACTTTTTATTTAAGAGAAAAAGACACATAAAAGAACAACACAAAGCAAAAGAGACAGATTAATAACAACAAATAGTTTTAAAATGTATAAGTTTACAAAACAAGAAAAGATTTTGATAATGTTTGTAATATATTATACCTTCAAAAGGTTGCTTAGATTATGAGACATAGACAAGTAAACGACCTAATCATATGATCATTAACTGTTCTTTTCTAAGAATTATACACTTAGTGTAGTCATTTTTAGCTATCTTATGTAGACATACACATATGTATGCATAAACTTAGGTCTTTTTCCTGTTCCCTTGCTTCTTTCCTCCTTTCCCCCATCCCAGTTACTTTGTCTCTTTGAGAAGTTTCTTATGCTTACATGGTATTTAATGTAGGCTCTTTATTCTATGTACTCTTTTATTTTTTTACACTAGAGAGACAATATACTTACACATGTGAGTTTGATTTATTTCACTTATGAGTATGATCGCAAGTTGCATCCATTTACATACAAATGTCTTGATGCAATCTTTCTTTATAGCTGAGTAGGACTTCATTGTATAAAAAAACCACATCTACTTCTTAATCCATTCCTTGATTGGTAGGTACTTGGGTTGCTACCAGAATTTGGCTATTACAAATTGTGGTGCCATAAACATGGGTGCACATATATCACTGTGGTATGATGTTTTCAATTTTTCTGGGAAAATGCCCAGAAAAAGCAGGATAGGTGGGTCAAATGGAATCTCTAATCCAAGCTTTTTGAGAAATCTCCACACTTAATTCTACAGTGGCTGCACCAGTCTACACTCTCACCAACAGTGCAGATCGCTGTTTTGTCTTGACTGATTTTATTCGAATTTGGTATACTTGATAGTATCAAGTCTAAGAGTAGAAGCAACTACTCTGAAGATGACAAGATGTAATAGAATACCCATTCTGATTTGATTATTAACTGCTTTTGAACATTAATTCAATATTGCTATGCAGTGCTAAATTCAATTATGTTATGCCTGATGATATAGACAATTCAATTTAAAATAACAAGAGATAATATGGTAACTACTGTAGATCACCTAGTATTGTGGTTTTATATGTCTTTTTTGTTTCATTTTTTCTAGGAACTTGTTTTGTTGTCCTAATTATATTTGTTTTTCCTTCTAATACAGAAAGGAAAGGTATACATGTAGAGATTCATGCATGTGTAGAACTCCTAAGCAGTTGATGAGAATAGATTATATAATGCACTATGTAATGAACTGATATACTGTGAAGAAAAGAGACACTAAGATACCCAGTGCTAATTCCATAATATCATGGTATAAAATATAGCAGTACTATTATTCTCTGTCTGAGTAATATTAATCTCTTTTCTTTTGTTTAATTCCAACGTAGGGAAAGACATGGACAGCTTAAAGACCACTTGATTCCAGTTAGGTCGGGACAAAGGGAAATCATGGTTCAGGCACTCGGGATCAGAGGATGAGTTCCCGTCAGGATCACGCACTGCTTTTCGTCCTAGCATGGGGATGCATTCCCTCTCTTCCACTGTGAACAAAACATGTAAAATCTGCTGACAGTCGTCCCAAGTGGGACAGTGGATGGAAAAGATTGATTCCAAAAGAGAAATAATGTCTTGAGGAACCTTAGAAAAAGGGGGTTTTGTTGTTTCCAATTGTAAAGGTCAGAAGTAGCAAATGGGACATAGGTAAATATTGGGGCAGAGGGATCCTCAGAATTAGGAATCTCAAGCAGAGGAATAAGGGCGGGAAATAAGGTGGAGGAATCAGGCGATTCCGAACACTGATAACCTCTGGTTCGGATAGGGCCAGGGGGGGCAAGAAGGGAGTACTGGTTCAGGAGGAAAAGGCATCGGTGCCGAGGGCCAGTAAGGTGGCAGCAGAGATTGTTCTTCCTCGGTGGGGAGAATTGGGCATAGCTCAGACTCAGGCTTTGGTTTTGCTTTCAGAAGTGCCAGGAGAGGGATTTTCAAACTGAAGCTCGGATGCCTTGAGAAACCCTTTAAGGCAAGAAGGTAGATCACAGATGAGATCAATCCAAACTTGAATGTACACAATCTGGTCTGGGTGGGTTGGGGGTCCAAAGACATATTGTCGGACAGCCTGAGCTATGGAAAAATTAAAACTACCTGCCGGGGGCCAGTAGGAACCCCGGCAGGCCACTCAAGCTCACAGAAAATACAGAGCTTCCCAGAATGTACTGGTTCTCCATATCCCCCGGCTTGATCCTTGAAATCTCTGAAATGATTAAGAACCAAGGTCAGGGGAGATAAGGGCTCTGATGATGATGCCTGGCCCATAATTATTAATAACTGGTCAATGACAATAACACAACACAAGGCGCCACAGAAGACAAGAAAAACACAAAACACACACACAAAGGCTTCTCGATCCACAGTTGTCTGGCGACCTATGGGGAAACAATTTTCATTATAACCCCCAAGTCCAAGAAGCCACATGGAACCGCAACAGTAGTTTAAGAGAAATAAAAGAAACCTAAATGTTAGTACTGAGGTAACAGATTTAAATTCAAATGAACGATGGCTTCACAGTAAAAATATACCAAACACAAAACCAAAAAGGCAAAAAAGTCCCAGATCACAAATAGGCTAGAAGCCCGTCCCCAGAGGACATCCCGCTTTGGTGCAGAAAGAGCCAGCCAAGCTCATTTGCAACTTCAAATGTGAGCACTCAAATTACAAAGAACAAAAGATCCAAATACAGATGTTTCAAGCCCGACGATCAGTGAAAAAAATATGGGGAGGGGGTACCCCGGATGAGCCCCCAAATGTTGTACTTCCCTAAAAAGGTCCCCGAGATGAAAAAAGGGGCAAAACCCCTGAGATGGAAAAAAGACAGGGCAAAGTTTTAGGAAGAAGCGCTTTTATTTTAGCTGGCTCAGCGACACAGTGCAGATGGAATTTGCAAAGCTGTGCAACTGAGTTAGAATTTTGACTGATTTTTATAGTTCATTTATGATTAGCTCATTGATCATAAAGTACATAGTGATGAGAAACAGAAACAAGGTGGGCCTTTGTTCCCCTTTGCTTGAGGTAAGAGGCATTTCACAGTAAGTGGTTAGCCAATTCATAGGCCTTGGTCTGCCAATTCCAGGAACATTTGTCTCTCATAAAGGGAACAATGGTTGACACAACATCATTTGTCTCTTACAAGGGGGAACAAAGGTTGACATAGCACACAGGTTAGGTTGCAAGGGCAACACATACAGAACAGCATAATGATGCGGTCAGTAAATCTATAACTATGTGGTTGGTGCTTGGTTCCTAAGGTAACGCGTTCAGTACAGATGACAATACTGCTAATAACTATCTTTTTAACTAACTATTTTTGCTGATTATGTTTTAGTCAATTATTTTAACTTTTCAGCATCTTAGTATAACAATTAGCGTCTCCTAAAAGCTGGCATCTTCCCCCATCTTTCATTTGACTCAGGATCACTGGAGGCAGTACCATTTCAATCTACCTGAAACCTCACTATTGCTGTCTGCCTCTGCAGAGATTGGCTAACTCCCCTTTAAGTAAACAGTTGTCTTTCCTTGGAACATCTATCTGAAATATTCTCAGAAACCAGCATGAACTGGGAGTGTAAATTCTTCTGATTTGCACTTTTCTTCAAAATGAGATTCTTTCCCAACAATATGGCACTATAGTAAGGGTGACTTGGTTTCAATGTTAGCCTAGGCCTTTCCTACCTGTTGCATGTAACTATTTTCTCAGGCAGTCTTGGTGGGGGACCCTCTAGAACTGTTTGTTATTATTTCCAGAGAGAACCCATGCATGTGATAGTCATTGCACTTAGGGTGAGGGAGAATCAGGAATCTAAATTTCCCCATGCTTCTGATTTCCTTCCCATGAGGAGTGGACGGGGTGCTGAAATGATTGGAGGGGGAATTCAAAACAAACAGAAACAGGCAACAGTGACAGTGAGATGGCTATTTTATTTCCTTCTATGAAATGAAAAGTCCTCAAAGCTCTGCTGCATACAGATGGAAATCAGTAGCTGTGCTTGAAAATGTGGGCTTGTGTCAAGAGTCACCCTGCCCGTCAGCACCATGCTCACGGCTTCACTGCAGGCAGCCTGGGGGGAGGTATACATCTAGACTGCAGGGATCAATTTCCCCAGGCAGATAGTATAGTTCTGCAAGTTTATCTGTGTCATAAGTGACAAAACCCTCAACTTACTGTCCCTGAATGTCATCAGATTGAGTGTGGAATGATGAACCAAACACAGAGGCTCCATGTCTTCTACTGATATCTTTCTCAAACTGTTCTGGTCGGTCATAGACATGGTTGGCTGAAATCACAGAAATCGGTGAACAACTTGCAACAGGACTTTGCCGGACCTCCTCCTTGCTTTCTGAAGAGGTCTGTGTGGATGTTCCCGGCAAAGAAGCCAGCTTCATTTTTAGCTGATCTTTCTTCCATTTCTTACGCTGGTTCTTAAACCAATTTTACAGGGAAGAGAGAAGCAGGTCAATAAATGGAAATTATTCCAAAGTTTTATTTTCATGTTCCTTAGGATGTGAGGTTTTTGGGTCAGAAAGGTGATCTTCAATTGCTTTAGACTGATCTGAACAGGGGAAGTTCTTTGTATACTGTGCTGCTCTGGGTCCCAGAAGGTAAAGTGGGGACTGGTTTTTACTGGCAATGGGTAGAGTAGGAAAGGGCACTCAAACTCTAAATGAAGAAGGGTTAAATAAAGGGGGCTGGGTGTAATTCTGCGTTAGTGGTTGCTCAAAGGTTTTCAAGAAAACATTACAAAGCCTGAGAGCAAGGAAAGGGAATGCTTGGCTTGCTTCAAGTCCATGAAGGGATTTTGCCCTCAATATCTTGAGAATGTACTAGAAGACATCACAATGATTGTGAATGTTCTGACTGAGCAGTATGTAGACATCTACCTGCTGTGTTTGGATAAAGACTCACAGGGTAGGTACTTGTCTCCTATGGAATGGTATGGAGAGGAGGTACACTTTAAGAGGTGAAGCCTGGTGAGAACTAATTTTGTCTCAGAACATGGGCTTTGGGAGGGATTAGTACCCAGCTCCAGGAAGTGCCTTAAGTCTTCTAGCACTAGGCTGATTACAAGAGTGGGCTGCTAATATGGAAAAAAACCCAAACGGCAGGATCTGAGAGATCCAGACTCGAAGGGTCCCAAGCAGTGCTGTGGATCAGAATTCAAATTGACTCTTGCACTTATTACTCTTAGAAGACAATTCTTTTATGTGAGCCTCAGTCTGCCTCAAAAAGTGACAAGGGTGAAGTGAAAATCTACTGCATTGCCCCTCTTCACAGACGCACTGCACCTAGCAATGCATGAGACATGTATGCTGGTGGTTGAAAGTGTGTGGCTTCCTGGGTCAGGTTACCACATAGAGACACACTAAGCTACCTACCTTTATCACTGTTTCATCTAAATTCAGTTTCACAGCTAATTCTTTTCTAATTGTGCACTGGACGATTGTTCTTCTCAAAGGCACTCAGCAGAATTGAGCGTTGGGGTGGGGTAAATTCAGTTGGTGGCTTGCAAGTGTATTCAAAAACATGTTTTATAATAATACCCAAATGTGAATTTCATGCTTGGTCCAAAGAGGTCACCCATGGAACCACATTCCTCTCTACCTCCAGGTAACCAGTTTCTCACTGGGAGAGAATACAGTTTTGGGGTGAGAGTAACAGTAGACTCAGAGGTCCACAAGGCTCATGTAGTACTTGAGACCCTGGTACACTAAGCATTCAGACTCAGACGTGCTTTCAGACCCTAAAGAGCTGGCCACTGATTTGGTCATTTCTTCGTGGGTTCTGTGGGGCTAGCAGCTAAGAAGCAGAATGCATGCTGATTCTCTCCTCTAATGGCTTTGTCACTTAGGGACCTGCTGCACTCATATTTGGCTTCTGTTTCTCTGTGGTAAAATGGTCCCAAATAACTAATAGCCTTTGGAAACATTTGAGTTTCCAAAGAAGCACGTCTAATGTTCAGTATTTGTGCAGAATGTGAGCTTATACTATGGTTTCAAACATCTAATACCTTGTTATCTAGTAATACCTAATAATATGGCAATCCATATTTCATAGGCTTTTTATTTCTAAGAGACTTTGTTTTCCCACATGTGCAAGCAGGCACACACAAACATGAACACACATGTTCATATGATCACACACGCACTGCAACCACACTTTCAACCTGCTGCCTGATTCTCCCTCAGTGAACACCAATGATCCAATACACATATATTTTAGAATTTTTTTTGGCACCAGGCATCGAACTCACAACCTCATGCTTGCCAGGCAGGCGCTATGCCACTGAGCTGAATCTCCAGGCCCATAGAGTTTTGAAAAAATTTTCCATTCCTGTCATAAGAAAGAGAGCAGAACTTTACAGGGCATAGATGAAAATCTTAAAACATGGTGGTCACGATATATACAGAGATATATGGAGAGACAGAGATGTACAGAAAATCAGAGATTGAGGCAGAAAAACTGAGGAGGAAGGGGAGGGTAGCAGCAGTTTAAAAACTAATTTTTATTAAATAAAGATAAAGGGCCTGGGGTTTAGCTCAGTCACATAAGCGCCTGTTTGGCAAGTATGAGGTCCTGAGTGTGATCATGGTACCACAAAAAAAAAAAAAAAAAAAAAAAGCAAACAACCGAATTTTAAAATTGGCAGTATCATATTACTAGAATATATTACACACATATATCAACAATGCCTTGAAAATACAGAAAATCAGATCGGGCATGTGTTCTTGGAAATGAGTAGAAAACACAAGATTTGGAAATGGTGTTAACAAAAGTACTGCAAATCTGGGGATGGTGGTGCACAGCTGTAATCCCAGCCCGCCTGGGCTACAACAGTGAATTCAAGGCCAGCCGGGACTACACAGTAAGACCCTCCCTCCATAGGGGCCAGGGATTTAGCTGGGCGGCCTATGCACTCCATTGGGAAACACGAGGTTGTAACTTCCCTCCCTGATACAAAAAACAAAAAACAAAACAAGCAACAAAAGGACTCTGCCCCCCAACACACAAAAAAACCCCAAACCAAACCAAATCAACAAACAAAACCCTCAAAAATAAAATTATTGGTGTGGGTGGTAGCCCATGCTTATAATTCCAACACTTAGGAGGCTGAGGCAGCCTGGATCAGTGTGAGTTCCAGGTCTGCCTGGGCTATGGAACCAAATTCAGGGCCAGCCTATCTACACAGTCATACACTGACTCAAAAAAAAAAAAAAAAAAAAAAAAGATTCTCGGAAGCAAAAATACATGTTATACAAAGTTTTATAAATACAATGATCAATAACGTTGATTAGTTTGACGACTTCGACTTTTAAAATACCTAGACAATAGAATGCATAAGGAAATAAACAAACCTGGAAGCAGGTATCTGCAACAAACCTAAGATATCAATTTTCAGTATGTAGAGGGCAGCAAAGATTATTCTACTCAGCACCTGGAGAAATAATTAATAGAGCCCAGGAACCGCCAGGAATCCCCTGCCTCTCACCAGGGTTCCCCCACCACCAACCCCTCAGCTCCAGCTTCCCAGACTGCCTCGGCTTACCTGGCTTCCCGGACATGGCAGCTGCAAGACAGTGCAAGGATACGACCTGCTGCACCACCCATGGCTCCTCAGTTTACCTGCCTGCAGCCTTGGGCTGCCTGGCTTTTATAGTGTCTTGAGGTAGCCACACCTGCACCGTAACCCGCCCTACTCTTTCCAGGCCTGCCTTTTGCCATAATCCACCTTAGAGTGTGTGTGTGTGTGTGTGTGTGTGTGTGTGTGTGTGTGTGTGTGTCTGTCTGTCTGTCTGTCTGTCTCCAACCTAGGCCACTGATGGTGAACCTTTTAAGATCGAGGTCTCAAACCACAGTTCCAAACATTTATTTATCGCAAACCACTGACACTACCATGAAAGTGGAATGCTCTGCTGCTGGGGCAAGGCTAGTGTAACTTGACTAGCCTGAGACAGAGGGCTTTGCAGGGCTCCTGAGTCCTGAGTGTCCCACTTTCACCATCACTGACCTGGGCTGTGCCTGCTGTTGTGCCTGGTGCTGAAAGTGAAGGGTGATTTGAAACACATTCCTAACAAGGTGTTGCTGTGCACAGCTATAATCTCAGCATATGAGAGGCTGAGGCAGGAGATAGCCCAGAGGGAGTTGAAGGCAAGCCTGAGCTACCTAACTAGACTCTGTTTCAAAAAAGCCAAAAAGCAACACATAAAAAAGAAAGAAAGAAAAAAACTAAGAAAGAAAAAACCAAACCAAAACGAAAAATTCCTGACCTCATATAGTAGAGGAAGCCTAAGGAAAATCAGGTACACAGAAAAGAGACAAAATGTACCAAACTTTCACTAAGGACAAATGAGTAAATCAACAGGATGCTGAGAAAATCAGTGGATCTGTGACTCAGACCAGGGAGCGGAGGGCCGGAATCCCTACAGGGGGGCTAGAGGGGCACCTGTGCTGCTGAGACCTCCTTTCCGTCCCCTGGAACCTGGAAAGCCCTCCACACACAACCTGGCTGGCAAAGCAAGAACAGACAGGTGTCCTGGAGGGTCTGCACAGAGGACTAAGTAGTCTAAGTTAACGATCTTTGATTGGGGGCAGTTAGGAGCCCAGGGTGAGGGAACCTCAGGCTCTTTTACTCTGTTTTATTTTCTGACCCTGGGTGTGAAACCCAGGGGCTTCACCCTGAGCTATACAGCATCTGCCCTTTTTTATTTTTTACTTTGAACCTGTTCTCCCTCAATTGCTAAATGCCCGACCTGGTCTCAAACTTGGGGTCCTGTGGCCTCAGCCTCCCCGAGTGCTAGGATTACAGGCATGGGCCATACATTAGCTTGCATTTTTTAAAAAAACGTTAAGCAAGTCTCTCTCTCTCTCTCTCTCTCTCTCTCTCTCTCTCTCTCTCTCTCTCTCTCTCTCCTTTTGTCCGTGGATTGAATCAAAATCTGCCGTTTGTCAAGCAGGCACTTGTACCACTGAATTAAACCTCTGGCACCTAAGCATCTCTCTTGTTTCTTAGATCTTTCTCTCTGTCTCTCTGTTCATTTTCTTCTTCATCTTCCTGACACTATATTTACTGATTTATTGTCTCATTTCCCAATGATTTTCCTCCTTGTCATTTTTTTTGTGCCATGGATGTAATTTGTTGCACAAGGATGATCCTATGCAAATAAGTGGACTCCCCACACTTGATGTGGCCCCAGTTTCTCTGAGCTGGAAATGAGACTGTGGCCATGACCCACTCTCCACACGCCTAGCAGGGAGAGATCTTAGACACAGCAGAACACTCCTGCTCCAGAGACATTGCTCATAGCCCAAGGACAAAACAATGTGGATGGTCCCATGTATGTCTTACAGAAGGAAAATTTAGGAAAAGAGAAGTGGTCAGAGGTAGGTGTACCTCTACAAATGTCTATTTGGAAAATAAAATGAGCCTCAAAAATTTCCTTTCTTTCATTCTTTTTTCTTTTGTTCTTTTGTTTTTGGTAGCAGGATTTGAACTCATGACCTCGAACTTGCCAGGCAGGGGCTGTGCTACTGAGCTGTATCCCTCAGTATCCTCAAACTTTCTACAGTGATTTTAAAGTAAGTCCTTGGAGTAGCCCTGAGGCACTGATGAAAATAGAAACAGGGTGACATATTCAAAGGCGTGGTCCCCAGTTGGAAGGGCTGGTGCAGGAGGTCCTATGACAGCAGCCTGTCTCTTCTTCATTTGTTCATGTGACAGCTGTTTAAGAGCCCACTCAGTGGAGTCTTGCTTTGGTGAGTTAGAATTGGAGACTGAGTAAAATGTAACGCAACTTTACCCTGCCAAGTGCTGGCACTCTAGGGAAGAAAGCAGCAATAACACAGCCACTCAGCAGTTCTGATTACCGTTCCTCTGGTGCCCTGACTCCAACAACAGCAGTGAATTAGAGGAAGAGAGTTAGATTGGAAAGCCAGGTGAGTGAGGAAGTGCCATTGCCACTGAAGGATAAAAAGGACCTTCTCCACAGAGGAAGCCTCAAATGCAGAGGTGCAGAGACTCAGAGCACAAACACCTTTCAGGGTCACAGGGGCACAGAGGACAGCACTGCAGCTGGGAGACTGTGGACAAGGGATGGCAGGAAAGACCATATTGAAGGCAGGTCACAGCCAGATCAGGGCAAGGACTTGGGACTCTGTTCCAGACCAGGTAGAAAGCCCTGTTAGGGGTCAGGGAACCACCACACTCAGCCCACTTTTCCTGCACCTTAGTAATGAGAGAAGCACTGGTCCCCACTGTAGTGCACACCTGTTGCTTACCGGTGGGTTTCAGTTTGGGTGTGAGGTTGAAGAGTTTGAAATTTTCATTTCTCCATATTTTCTCTTCATGTACCATCTCCTCTGTGCATCTCCTCCTCATACTTTTCCTGGCCCTGTTTTTTGCTTTCCCACTAAAGTTTCCATTACGGTTTGTGTCTGGGTGTCTCCGCAAATCCTCATGACATCCTGGTGGGGACTGAGTCTTGCATTTATGATCGCTTTGTGGTCTAGTGCTGGAATTGCTGGGGTGAGTGCTGCACCCTCCCAGGGGCAGGTAACCCCCATACAGTGTAAGGGAGGGAAGGAGGCACAATTCTCCCTCTTCCCCTTTTTGCTCTTGTTGTCTGTGGCCACCATGAACAGTTGCGCCTCAGCAACAACACCCTGCCTTGGAACAGGCTGAATGTGGACAGAAACCTCCAAAAACTCTAAGCAAATAAACCTTTAGTTCCTTCATTTTGGGTGTCAGATGTTTTGTCTCAGCAAGGACAGAAAAGTAAATGAGATTTGCTTTTTTGATCCCACGACCAGGCCAGAATTCCTATTTTCTGGCGCCAGGCTTCCCTATACAGCCACAGTTGCATACTGGTGTTGTGGTCAGTGGTGGATCCCAGATATAATGGGGACAACTGATGACACATTGTGGTTCTGGCACTCTCTCTGGAGTTTCTAAATGTCTTTCCCTCTAGTCACCCCTGAACTGTGTCTTTCTACGAATCAAATACAGGTTGGAGGAGAAAGCCAGCTGGTTATAGGAAAATTCTCAAATCAAACTGAATGAAAGATTCTATCCACAAAGAGGAGAAGAAGGCAGCATTGAATCTTCACACTGCAGGCTGTGGTGAGATCTTATCCAAAGGCTACTGCCCTGGGTTTATAAAGTGTTGAGTTATGCAGCATTTAGAAGTGTGATGTGCAAAGCAAGTGCCAAAATGTTACATAACTGGTTACCCGCAATGATTCACATAGTGACAGGTGGCTACTGCTGAACAGATTTGTTGAAGCAAAGTTATTGTTTATCGTAATATAGAAACACTGTAGGACCAAGAGGTCCACTGCCTTCAATGTGATCCAAAACACTGTAGGACCTTACAGGCTGAGCAGGTGTGCTTGACTAGCTCAGGGTGTCTTTAGACTTAGACAATTACTCTGACTCAGTGCTTATCAGAGCTATGCAGCTTGGTTTTGGATACTTTTGAGGTCAGGTGAATTCATTAGAAACACCAGCAACTTGGTCAGACAATGCTAATTGCTCTCTAAATTGTTTCATGAAATACCTGTATGCTGGCTATTTTGTAAATGTGTTCTTTCATTACATTTGTACACAAATAGGCTGAGTGCCAGCGCACAGAGACTGGGGTCACAGGTTTGGTACAAGGAAAAGCCAGGTGCCCCTGTATGTGCCTGAGGGCTCTGTGCTGCTGCCCTCCAGCAGGGCCTGTGTCCAGGGAAGACTCAGTTTGGGTGTGGTGGGCAAAAGCCGTGACCCCTGAGGCAGCTCCACAGCCTCTGGTCTCTGCCCTCTGCTTTGGAATTGGACTCTGGAGTGTGATGATGTCCACCCTGGGAGCAGGGAGGAGAATTCCCATGGTGGCAGCTTGTCCGGCACCCAGGTGCTGTGCCCACCCTAGCTAAGACTTGCCCTTTCTTGGCAGGTATCAGGATTTCAGATATTAACTCCATTTGCAGTTTAGTTTAGAAACCATCCTAATGGCAAGTGTGTCACTCCCAGTTAACCCTGACACTGGCAGCATGAGAGGTTGCTTGGCATGGACGCTGGATCCCGGAAGGGCCTTCAGCAGGGCTGCTGCCTAGAAGAAAGGGCTTTTTTTATTACTCAGCTTGTCCTGGGCTGGGTCTTCCCATGTTCCTTTCTGTTGCAAGTGGGAGAGGTCTACTGGCACCTGGACATGGCCAATACTCAGGTGCCCATGAGAGAGAACATCCCCCACCCCTGGGCCAGACTGTCCTGTGTAAAGGTCAGCACTTCTTCACCACCAACTGCCACAGGAGGTGTGGTAAGGTGCTGGTGAGGGCTGTGGGGATTCTGAGAGGAGTGGGAGCTGCTGTCCTGCCCTGGAGCTGCTCACAAGCTGAAGGCAGAGGGTGGAGAGGAAACGTCCATGAAACTGCCACAGGAGCCAGGCAGAATGGGTCAGAGGCTCCTGTGAGATGGAGAAGGAGCAGTTTATTCCTGCCTGGTGTCCAGTAAATGAATTTTCACCTGGAATCTAGAATATAAGGGTAACAAAATGTCAGTACTCAATTTAAGCAACAGTTTTGTTTCAAATCCATTTTATTCAAACACTCAGGGGAAGAAAAAATATTTAAAAACTGTGGTAAAATTTGAAAGTACATCAGTCAGGGGCAACTATGGTACATACATTGTGCATTGTCATCCCCAGATCATTCACCCAGAGCACAAGTCATCTGCCTTCAATTGTCCGAATACCAGTACAAATCTTTCTCTCTCTCTCTCTCTCTCTCTCTCTCTTTTTTTTTTTTTTTTGGTCTTTTTCATTTTTATCAGTACCGGGGATCGAACACATGACTGCCTGCTTGCAAGGCAGGCGCTTATGCCGCTGAGCTAAATCCCCAGCCCCACAAATCTTTCTCTTAATGAACTCAGAGAAGTCAGTAGTACATTTCTCTTAACTATTTTTATATACATATATGTGCACATATACTATGTTTTTTTCTTTCTGCTTTCACACTAATGAAACAATACGATGTTTATATATGTGTGTCTTACTTATTTCACTACAGAGTATGTTCTCAAGATGCATCCATTTACCTGTAAAAGTGTCCAGTTTATCATTCTCTATGGCTGAGTAGTACTCCATTGTATAAAATGCTACACCCTCTTTATCCATTCCTCACTTGATAGGCATTTGAGTTGTTTCCAAAGATTTAGCTATTACAAACTGTGCTGCTCTAAACATGGGTGCACATATATCACTGTGGTGTTATGTTTTTAATTCTTTTGGAAAGATACCTAGAACGAGGATACCAGGAGTAAATGGGACCTCCAATCCTAGTTTTTTGAGGAATCTCCACACTGACTTTTTTTTTTATCTCCACACTGAGTTACACAGTGGTTGTACGAGTCTGCATTCCCACCAACAGCGGAAAAGGCTTCCTTTTCCTCCACAGCCCCTGGAGCATTAGTTACTGCTTGACCACTTGATAGTAGCCACTCTTTCTGGGGTGAAGTGGGCTCTCAATGTTGTCTTAATTTGTATTTCTTTAATGATCAGTGAAATTGAACAATTTTTCTTGGATTTGTTTCCCATTTTTATATCTCTGTCTGGGAAGTATGTACTCATCTCAAATGCCCATATTCAGACTGGATCTTTGAAGTTGGGGGTCTGAGTTTTTTCAATTCTTTATATATTCTAGAAAGAAATTTTTTGTCTGAGGGACAGCTGATAAAAATTTTTTCCCATTATGTGGGTTTTCTTTTCACTCTGTTCATGATTTATTTTGTTATGAAGAAACTTTTTAATAAAGTGAGATTCCATTTGTTGATTCTCTGTAATATTTACCATGTAGTCTGGATTTACGCTCATGAAGTCTCTGTCTACACATGTGTGTTCAAAATTTCTGTTTTGTCTGCCATTACATTTGGTGTTTCTGTTTTAATATTTAGGTGTTGATCATTTTGAATTTAGTACGCCATGATAGATGCAGAAAGGGTTCTATTAAATTGAAAACAATAATCTTTGTCTCAATCTGGTAAAGGCCATCTCTGAGAAAATAACAGCCAAAATCACACTAAATGGACAAAAAATGAATGCTTTCTTTCTAAAATCAGGAATAAGACAAGGATGTCCACTGCCCACTCTTATTCAACACAGTCCTGGGAACTTTAGCTGGAGCAATTAGACAAGAGAAAGAAATAAAAGGAGTGAATATAGGGAAGGAAAATTTAAACTCTTATTATTTTCAGATAACATGACACTCTACTTAGACTCCAAAATCTCCACCAAAAACTTCTAGATTGAAAAGCAGCTGGTTACAAAGTCAACATTCAAAAATCAATAGCCTTTCTAAACACGAATAAAAAATTCACTGAGAGAGAAATCGGGGAAACAATTTCTATTTCAATAGCATCCAGAAAAAAGAAATACCTAGGAATCAATCTAACAAAGGTGGTAAAAGACCTCTACATTGAAAAACTACTCTGATAAAGGAGATTGAGGAGGATATAAGAAAATGGAGAGATATCCTATGTGCTTGGGTAGGAAGAACCAATATAGTGAAAATGGCCAAACTTCTAAAACTCTTACACAGGTTCTGTTAATCCCCATTAAAATTCCCATAGCATGTCTCACAGAAGTAGAGAAATCAATCCTAAAATTCATCTGGAACCAGAAGAGACCTAGAATAGCAAAGCCATTCCTGGGCCACAAAGACAAGACAGGGCATCACAATCCCGGACCTGAAATTTATACCATAAAGCTACTATGATAAAAAAAAGTGTGGTATGAACAAAAACAACACCTGAAGATCAGTAGAACATATTAGAAGATGCAGAAACAACTGCAGACACACTAAGCCACCTTGTCTTTGACAAAGTGCCAATTACATTTACTGGAAGAGAGGAAGCCTCTTTAATAAATGATGCTGGAAAAACTGGTTCTACACATGCCCAAGATCACACCTGAATCCATATCTTTCACCATGCACTAAACTAAGATCAGAATGGATCAAAGATCTTAATATTAAAATAGAAACGTTAAGTCTTCCAGAAGGTAGAGTAGGTAAAATTCCTTTTTATTTCTGAAACCAAACACAAATACTTTTTTATTTATTGAATATCGTTTTACGTCACTTCCCAAAACCCTAAAACCAGGGTGCTGTACTCAAGCTGGGTCGCGTATCAGCATTTTAGTTAAGCTGGGACTTGCAGTCTTTTATGAATGTAATGCAAATACTGTAGACACGAAGCATTCACAGTTGGGTTTTATTTGGTCTCATTTACAGATGCCCAGCATTTTCATTGGTCAATGAGTTCTATGCATTTTTACACAACTTATGAACGAATAAAGGATAGAGCCTACAGAGGTATCTTGGCAGGTGTAAGAATAAAATCTGAGGGCACAAAGTAACTTTTAAAGCCTTCTGTATACACTTCAAAAACACTGTCAGAATGGGGACCAAGAGGCAACAGAAATCTGGTTAAATCAGAATCGAGAGATCTGCCTAGTTAGAGTTATAGAAACTTAATTCAAAATTCATGCTTCCAAAAGGAGGCTGGTCACATGACAGTGGGCGTTTATGGGAAATCGAACAATAAAACTTCTGATTTGAAAACTTCTATTCCCTAAAACAGAGAATTGAAAAGTGGGTCTCAAAACACAAGGCAAGGGCTGGGAATTTAGCTCCATGGGGTAAGCGCCTGCCTGGGAAGTATGAGGTCTTGAGTTTGATTCCAGTTACAAACAAACAAACAAACAAACACCCAAAACAAGACAGAAGGGTGTAGAAATGGGTGCAAAACAAAAACAAAAGAAGGCACCCTATTTTATTAGCCATAGCCCACAAATAAGTGCTTGATGCATTGTTCAGTACTGTGGAAAGTAGGTAATTTTAATGCCAATTTTAATGGTCTGTAGAATCATTTAATAGTGATCTCAAACAATCCAAAAAATTTCTGAGATTTTCTTTTGAATCGTGTTGTAAAGAAGTCATTCCCATTAAAAACTATTCTAGGGTTAAATGACCCATGTTTTCTGCATTCAGTTTCCAAGCTAGGACAAGCACATCTACATCCTCAAGTTCTACACCAGCATCTTCACAGCATGTCTCCATTACTTCAGGACCTACAACATCCTCAGCACCTGCGTATTCATAGAACAAGCACAGGCTTCCTTAAGAAGGCCTCTTCTTCAGTCTTCATTCTAGCTGAATCAATATTTTCTACATGCTATCATGTCTACTCTTGTTGGCCGATGAGTCCTCCCCAGAGGCAGGTCGTCTGTTTTTCCTTTGGGTATCACTTTACTAAAGCAGCCTGAAGACGTGCAAAACTGTAGGCTTCTTGTTTGGTGATCCTCTTGGCCAATGTTCTTGGTTACATTTAGTTTATGAAGGGTGTGGTAGATCTTATGAACATTTGCAGTGCTGAGAGATGAGAGTTCAGCTCAAATTTGACAGTTTGAGCATCCTATTGCATTTCTGGGCAGCTCACTGGCAGCAGATTGTGAGATCCCTGTCTCCCCCCAAGAACTCACTGCTCCTCTGCTGGGAGCTGAGGAGCCCCCACCACACACTTGGGCCTTCCCATCTCTAATGAAGGGAAAACTCTTGAAGACACTGAGGTAGACAGAGACTTTATGAACAAAACTCTGGTGGCACAGGAACTATCACAAGGAAACAACAACTGGTATCTCTCCCTCCTGAAGAGCTTTTGCACAGCAAGAGAAACCACCAACAGAGTGAAGAGACAACCCACAGCATGGGAGAAAATGTTTGTCAGCTGTTCCTCAGACCAAGGATTGAGAACATATAAAGAACTCAAAAATTCGGTCCTCCCAGATTTAAAGGCCCAACCCAAAAATGGGCATTAGAGATGAGCACACACTTCTCAGATGAAGAAATATGAACAGCAAATAAATACATGAAAAAGTGTTCCACATCACTGGTCACATGCAAATTACATGCAAATTAAAACAACCCTGAGGAGTCACCTGTGTCCTAGACCCTGTGTCGCCCACACACGTGTTCTGTGACAGAGTGCAGGGAGGAAGAGCTGAGCTAGCTCGTAACCCCTGCAGGAGGCTTAATGGGCGCCGCAGGGACATCAGTTTTCAATAGCCTCATGCTCACTCAGGACACAAAGCGTGCTACATGGGTCACCCAGGCCGACCCTCACCCAAAGGAGAAGGCTATAAGTGAGTGAACCAGGAGGTAACACCTTCGGTGTCTCCCTGCTGGCCAGATATCACAGCAGGGAGCTGGATAATGCAGGTATTTTCATTTTGCATCAGATGGAACTCCTGTCCTTTGCCAGGCAAGCGCTGTGCTGCTGAGCTGTATCCTTGGCCCTCGCCCAGTCTTTTACCTTGGTGCAGAAATACACAAAGCATCATCAACCAAAAATCACACAGAGCAACATGAATGATATTCCTCAAAAGGATTAGATTCAGGACAAGCTTGCTTCTGACGAGGAGGAAGAAGTATCTTCTAATTTAGAAAAGGCTTCCCAGTGTATTCTTAACACTGAAAGCAAGAGTTAATCGGCTTTTTTACCCTCTATTACTGTGTTTTTCCTTCAAAAATAATTTTACTTCTTCTCTTTTCAGCTGTCTACTAGGCTTCCTTCTCCCCTCTGAAATCTCTGTCCCAAGTTTCTTACTACATCCATCTTTTCTGTGGCTGGGCCAAAAGATGTGCCACCAGGTTGATTTACTTATTTTTCCTGACAGTTTTCAAAACACAGGCTCATCTAAAGAACGCCTTATTCTCCAAGTGAGCATCAGATTTGTCACCACATTCTGCAAAAAAGTCAATGAAATGCACCAAAAGGTGGGATGGGCAATTTATTCCATTATTGGATGAAAAATTAATGCAAAAGATATGTATTTCCCCTAAGTTTTATATCAGTTATAGTTTTTAATATAAACTTCATTTTGCATGAAAGAATGTCATTTATGCTCTTTACATCTCAATTATTCTGAAACAGCTAAGGCAATGAAATTGGAACCTACAAGTGAGTGGACATTTTTCCTAGGAGTATAGGATTCTGATTGTGGGAGTTTCAGTCTTTGTGAAGCAGATCTGTTAAGGGGAAAGACAGCATGGATAGAAACAAACTTAAAAGTAGGATGTTTAAGAAACTTCCAGACAAAATTGATAGAAACCAGTGTTCTGAGTACTTAATATGTACTCTTCAAATGATTAATATACAAACTTATGCAACAAACTTTTGTTGTGACCTTGTCTGAACAAATTAGATTTTAATGAAAAAGTTTGTATTAATAGTTCATGCGGGAGAAAAGATTTACCATCACTGAAGCTTTCAAGAGGATTAGACTTAAAAGTGGTGCAGCCTTTTATGTAAAATTCTAGCCTTTAAGTTTGTAAATAATTCTCTCAAGTTGTTTTGTATTTTAATTTTCTAAAAGACAATTTTATTTTTCAATATGAAGCCATAATAAAGTCACCTGTGTATTAAAGGGAAAAAGTGAGTCTTTCCTTAAAGACTCGTGTGATCAAACGCTTATTGATAACTTCATTGTTCTCACAGGCAAGTGTAAGGTAGCAAAAAAAGGTTTTACTGCATATTATATGTATCAAAGATACAACATACTCATAATATTTGTCAGTGTACATTATTTTTATTGAGACCATAATGAAGACAAAATTACAGCAATCATGTGTCCTTTACATGTAATCATTAAACCAAAGTTTAAACAACTACAAAATAGAAACCACACAAACCCACACAAAAATCACTGAGATTCCACCTCACCCCAGAAAAAATGGCTAGTGTCAAGATATCAACCCACAGACCATGCTGGAGGGGCTGTGGGAAAAAGGAGCCCTTCCCCGCTGTTGGTGGGAATGCAGGCTGGTGCAACCATTGTGGAAATCGGTGTGGAGATTCCTCAAAAACTAGGACTAAAAGTCCCATTTGACTCAGCTATTCCCTTTTTGGGTATCTTCCCAGAAGAATTAAAAAATCATACCACAGTGATATATGTGCATCCATGTTTATAGCAGAACAGTTTATAATAGCCAAATCTTGGAAACAATTTAAATTCCCATCAACAGAGGAATGGATTTTAAAAAGGGGTATTTTTATATGATGGAGTACTACTCAGCCACACAGAAGGATAAACTGGAGACTTTTATGGGTAAATGGATGCAACTTGAGAACATACTCACTAGTGAAATAAGACACAAATGTGCAAACATCATATTGCTTCATTCGTGTGAGAAGAAAGAAAAAGACACATGTAATTGTTTGTACGTATATGTATGCATATATAAAAATAGTTCAAAAAGTTATACTACTGATTTCTCTGAGTTCACTGAGGAGGAAGATTTGTGCTGGTATTGTTTGCACAATTGAAGGCAGATGTCTTGTGCTCTGGGTGAATGATTTGGGAATGTCAATGCACAGTGTGTAAATCATTGTTGCTCCGATATAATTTTAATTCTGTTGTAGTTTTTATTATTTTCTATTTATCCTTTAAAAACAAGAGAGAGAAACCTATGTGCCCCTCGTAACAGTCAGAGGACTTCCATGAATGTAAATGTGAAAGAAGAGAAACCTGTCCTGTTGCACAATCATTGAACTGTGCATGTGGGACCCAGGCACCATCTCCTCCCCAAGGGCTGCGGGGGAGGGTGGGGTCCTGAACCCTGGAGGGAATCAGGGAGGGTCTGGGTGGGGCCGGAAAGGGGTGGGGCTGCGGGTGGGTGTGGTCTGAGGGGCCAGGACCTGATCTAACAGGGGGTTTCTGCTCAGAGGAAGGTGCCCAGCCAGTACTAACTCCCTGCAATTCCAAGTGCAGGGGTAAAGAGAGGCAGTGGCCTGTAGGACTCACTTTTTTTCCTGTCCTAATCCACTCCCCTTCTCAAAATCCTCCTAGGACGTCTCTTTGAAATTCCCAGGCTTTCACAGAGCACTTTGGAAACTACTGTGCTAGTCTAAAATGCCTACCTTCTGTAGATGAGGACACTGAGTCCCCGAGAGCCCAGAGAAGGTGCTGGTCTGCTGAATGTCACACAGCTTGTTAACCACAGTCAAGGCCTGATTTCCAGATCTTTATTCTAAGCCTTGGATTCTCTCCACCATGTCAGTAGATTTGAACATGCGCCCCGTGGAGGTGCACCAGGGACTCCACTAGCCACAAGAGAGAGGGGTAGCTGGTAATCAAACAGCCAAGGCAATGGGCTTTACTTATTCTCACCATCTGATTTTCTTTGAAGTAGAGGCAATTAAAAATAGTGTGTGACTACAGCTGGGCATGATGGTACCAGCCTGTAACCCCAGAGCTCGGGAGGCCAAGGCAGAAGAATTACAAATTCAAGAGCAGTCTAGCCTACATAGTGAGTTCAAAGCTAGCCTCAACTATGTAGCAAGGCTCTGTCTCAGAAAATCAAAGATAAATAATAGTGCTCAGCTCTCATTATTGAAAATTCTCCTCTGGAAAAACATTGTCAGTGGGAAGAAGCAATATAACCACAATAACCTGGGTGTGGTAGTACACACCTATAATCCCATCACTCTGGGAGGCTGAGGTAGGATGAGTGCAAATTCTGGCCCAGCCTAGGGAATTTAGCAAGGCCCTATCTCAAGAAATAGAATTGGAATCCAGGTGTGGTGGCACTTGCCTGTAATGCCAGCCCTCAGGAGGCTGAGGCAGGAGTATCACCTGGACTTGGAGGTCAGCCTGGGGTACAGTTCAAGATCAGCCTGCACTATATAGCCAGACCCTGTCCAAACAACCTCAACAACAACAACAGAGACTTAGGGATGTAGCTCAATGTGCAGGCCCTGGGTTCAAACTGCAGTACCACAGAAACAAAACCAAACCACAAGAATCTCAGATCATTGAAGACGTTAATCCAGGAGGATTGCAAGTTCAACACCAGCCCTTTCTACACAGTGAGACCCTCTGTCCCTGTGCCCCCCCCCCAGTTGTAATGCCTATTATGAAAAGAAAGGTATTCATTCCAGGATTGTTATAAGGGCTTTACATAAACTGATTCAGAGTATCCTAATAACAGGATTAGGTTCTTTATTTCTCACTTTCCTGAGACTCACTGTTCTTCCCTGACTTGCCTGAGTGGTACAATGGTGGGGAAGACAGGATTTAATTCCGGGACACTGAGTGTAGAGTCCTTGCTTTAATTACGTCACTCTCCACTGTCCTGCTTCAAGACACAGCCGTGTTCGTGAGTTAGCTCAGAGGTGTAAGAGCCAACCTGACAATCACAAGGTTGTGAGTGTGATCCCCAGTACAATATTACTGAGTTTTTGTTGAATCATTGAACACAACTGTTTGCAGTCTCACTGTTTGAATGTCCACTTTGTATACTTTAATCCTGTAACTTGAACAACTATTTCTAAGTTGACAATATGTAATCTATTATCTAGTGATTTCTTACCTTTTTTTGTAATTCTGTATTACTTTACCCTTATACTGTTTTGTTTTTTTTCCTTTAAATAAAAAAAATATATAATATAATAAAATAAAGACACAGCACTGCCACTAGATGATTCCATGGTGTTTCACACATCCACAGAGCTGTACAACAATCAACAGGACTTAGTTGGTGAACAAGTGCATTTCCCCAAAAGAAATCGTAAACCCTTCACCATTTACTCCCCATTCCTCCTTCTCCTTGCCCGAGTCCCTGGTAACCACTGACCTGCTATCTGGCTATAGGTTTGCCATTCTGGACATTATCTATCAATTGGATTGTATAATCCATCCGTCCACCAGCCTTCTCCAACCTGAGTGATGTAACCATAAATCAAAACTTTCCTGTTATAGCACACATATATATTATTGCACAATTAAAATGAATAAAAAACTCATCACAGCAAGCCCTAGGCTGAGAAAAGTGAGGTAATCACCTCGGAATCAACATTTAAAGAGAAATGTGAATTCGATAAACAAAATACATGGCTGGGCTTTGGTGGCACACAGATATACTCCCACAGTTTGTCAGCCTGAGGCAAGATTGCTATGAATTCAAGGCAACCTGAGTTAAAAACCAGCCCAGGGACTGGCAATATAGCTCAGTGGCATAGATGCTTGCCTGACAAGTGCAAGTTCATTAGGTTCATTCCTGGTCCCAAAAAACAAAAATCCCTGTCTTTTTTTTTTTTTTGAATAAAGGACCAGCCCAAACTACATAGTAAAACCTTGTCTCAGAAAATAAAAAAAGTAGGCACATAATATTTCAATGCATTTGAAAGGGTTTTGGCCCAGATAGGACACTGTAACCAGGAAAGCCTCAACCAAAAGCAGAAAGCCCCTATCTCCCCTGCCCCTAGAAAGTTACATGTGATGCCATCTTCCCACCCCTGGAAATTTACATATGGTGCCAAACCTAGGACCAATGGGCTACCTGTACATCCCTAATGCCTGCCTTAGTTTCCACCCCAAACCGAGGCTATTTACATGCCCCCATGCCACGTGTCCGCCAGAGAGATCACCAGACACCGCCGGAGAGATCACCAGATGCCAGAATAAAGGCCACTTTTTATTTTATACTTCTCATCTTTTGGAAATATTTTTCATCTTTTAGAAATAATCCTAGCATTTGGTGCTGTGACTCGGATCGGCAGGCAATTAACTCCCAAAAGACCCCTTTACAATGCCTAATTTCCAATTTACGTACTCTAAAAATTAAAAGTACCATAAAAACTAAACAATTAACTTTTTGCTGCCAGGAGGTCTGGCCAACCTACCCGCTTATCGGCAAGCGTTGGCCCAAGGAAGGAACATTTGACCCCTACATTCTCAGAAACTTGTATGATTTCTGTCAGGCCGGCGACAAGTTATTAGAACTCCCTTATATTCAGGCCTTTCTTATTCTGAGAACACGCCCATCTCTCATTAAGTCTTGTGCTCCCGCTCAGATACTTTTAGCTAAGTCTACTGCGCTGCAAACTTTTCCATCCTGCCCTCCGGTGTTTTCCTGGCTGCCGCCTTCTTACCCCCAAACTTGTTCCCTGCCATTACCTCCCACCAGACCGCCCTCCTCTCCCCCCATACCTGATTCTCTCAGCACTCTTGGTCCCAATGTGTCGCAGTTACCTCCCGTTGTGCAATTGTCTCCCTCTCTGCCTTCCAGGACCTATAACTCTCCCAGCAGCTCTAATCCCTCTGTGTCACAGTTATCTCCCACTGTGTGATCCTCTTCCCCTCTGTCTCCTGGGACCCATAACTCTCCCAGCAGCTCTGATCCCTCTGTTAGTGCTTCCTCGCAGTCTCTGACTTCTTCTCCTGAGAATTCTCTATCCCCTACAGCATTCTCACCACCCACCCACCATACTAGGTCTCAGTCACTATGTCCTTCCAGCAGGCCACATGATTGTTCCAGCTTGCGCTGGAAACAGTCGCCATGTTGCAACCCTCTGCCACGTGGCATGGCGCCGCCATGTTCAGGAGGGTCACATGGTGACAGGGCGCCGCCATGTTCCCAGGACCCTCACTGCCAACGGGCGCCCCCTTGTGGCTCCTCTTGTGAATTGCAACAGCCGCCCTGTTGCAGTGCACATGATGCTTCATTGTGCTGCCGACAGCAGTCCTCTCGCTACAAGGCACACAGTGAGACGCCATCTGCCTGTGTTTCCCAGGGTGACCAGCTGCAGCTCTGTAGCTGATCTACAGATGATTGCTCACATGCGTCTACCGGACGGATGGCTGCCCAAAGGCCCTCTGCTCCAGAATCTTCTCCTCAGGCTCTGCTACCACTTCAGGAGCAAGCTGGCCCTGAGGGACTTGTTAACATCCATGTGCCTTTTTCCCTTTCTGATCTATCTCAGATTACCCATAAATTAGGTAGCCTCTCTGTTAACCCACAGAATTATATCAGGCAATTTAAATTTATTACTAATTGTTAGGATTTACATTTTAAGGATGTTTATGGGATTCCAAATACCACTCTCAGCTCACAAGAACAGAATCAGCTGTGGCAAGCAGCTCAAAAAGAAGCTGATCACAGACATAAGGTAAACACCACTGATAATGACCCTGGGCCTATAGCTGTGCCAGAGCAGGACAAGCATACTAATTATAACAAACTTTTAAAACAGGTCCAGGAGGCTAATCAAAACCCAGCTGTGTTCCTAAATTGGCTTTCTAATACTTGTGCCCCACGAGCAGTTCCAGCTTTGTGCGCTGTGTCGGGCCGCCTCCCAGCCGCTCCCCCATGTGCCGTCCCAGCCCCTCCCTCCCCCATGCGCCGTCATCGCTGCCACCTTACGCGTTTCTGGGGGCAGTCCCAGCCCGCCCCTGCACAATACGTCCTGGCGCTTGCCCCACCCCCATGCTGGGTGTGCTCTGCCAGTGTGCCGCAAAACAGCAGCTCAGCGGCTCCACTTGGGCATGCTTTTTTTACAGTTCGGCTCCGCTCAAGAGATGCTATTTTATTATTACAATTCTCAAACCATTTAATCAAGGTTATTGGCCACCTGATAATTTTACCAGCCTTGTTTATCAATCAAAGCCTTCACCAATCTCCTGTTTAACAACTAAGGTTATAAATTCCTTTTTGCTGGGAACCACTAGCTCTATTTCAAGATGAGGGTTTTCTTCAAAGTTTTATTTTATTTGTGTTGGTTCATACTACTGCAAATAACAACTTTAAAAAGTAAATGTGTTCAAAATTTGACAGTATTAGATCAGTTTTGATAGATTTATTCATAAGATTGCTAAACCTTTACTGCAAAATGTTTCCATTAAAGCCTTTTTAGACAGATTAAAGCCTTTTTTGTTAATTCCATGTGGCACCCTAAAAACAGTGGTATGCCATCCAGATAAAGCCTGCTCTCTAATCTAAAATGCCAATATTAAACTCCTGCATACTTACTTAATTCTACTGTAGTCCAAATCCCAAACAGAAAGGCAAAACTTGACCTTCAAACCTTAGAGAGATCTTAATATGGTTTTTCATATTTTTAACACTTGTGACACTTGGAGTTCTGAGGTAGGTAAACCTACACAAGGTGGAGCTGCCTGCCCCCCCGCCCCATGGACCACACTCAAATGCAGCAGAAGACATTGGGCAACAAAGTGCCCCATCCTGGCGTTCTTTGAGACCTTACTCCAGGGCTACTGGACTGTCCTAGCCACCAAAGCGTGGGTAAGCCATCCTAACTTCTAGCCCTCACAAGAAATGTCGACATTGCCCGATTCATTGCTGAAAAAAATTGCTGCCGAAGACTGAGGGGGTTCAGGGCAACAACAGCCCCCTTTAAGGTGTCCGTCTCAGAGTCCAAGTCACACTAAAGTCTCAGATAAGACAATTCTCTGTATTTGTGGACATAGAGGCCATATATACAGAGTTCTTCCTGAGTTTTCAGGCTGCTATAATAAGCCCTCAATCTCTATGACAGGGTATTGATGGTCAACCTATGCCATTTACAAACAGGGCCTATTTCGTGCAGGCCCCAGTCCTAAATCTTAAAATGCTTTCACTACTTTATGTTTATACAGGCTCACTTAGACACACGGAGGCCTCAACAGCTTCCACCTATTGTCGCTGGTGGACCTCTCCTCAGTGATATAAGACCACCCCCTTCCTTTCTTTTTCACCAATTTATCAGACAACCCTAGTCAAGACTGATAGATACATTTTTGTCTTCTCACTTTGTTTATACTTTTTCAGGATACATAAAAGCCTTTCCCACAACCATATAAACTGCTGATACAACCAGGATATAGTGACCCATGCCTAAATCAAAGTTGCTAGACTGCCATCCTGGTTTCACATCACTCAGGCTAAGAGGTGCCCTTCCAGCCCTAAATCTGATCATTCTGAGTGGTCATCTCATCTTCTGTTGCCCACCCATCTCCATCTCACAAAGGCCTCGCAGCCACAGTTAACAGGCTAAGTCATATTTTGTTATCCACTTTGGTTCCTAATTTCTTACGTTCTATTAATGATCATTTTAAAACAGGACTCTTGACAGTCTTTCCTAAAGACTCCCACATCATGCGTAAGATAATCTTCATAATGTTCTATATAACAGTTGCAGTTCTTTCTACCCTCAGCTGTCTGGTTAAACGTGACATCCCTGAAAGCCTAAGCCCTTACCTTCCCTATACTGGTATGGCCACCACCTTCCCTGCTCCCCCTATTTCTTCCAGTTCAACTCCTGGATCAGAGACAAGTTTTATACACCTACCATCTTAACTTTTATGCTTTCACTTGGGGGAGTAATCACCTCTCATAATATCATCTTTCCTAACCTCACACTTAATTTTCAGAATTCTGCCTTACTATGGAACATGTCTAAATCAAAGGCACCTTTCCCTCTACCTCACCTGGGTCCTTAAATGTGACAGTGCCATGTCTCCTCATAACATCTTGTCTCTTTGTTTTTCCAGTCTAACATACATGCATTCACCAGTAAAGTTGTTCTGGCCAAAACACCTGGCACCAGCGTCTACCTGGGCATCAACCTTCATCTGGTCGACTCCCCTAGGCTCCAGTACAGTGCCCCCTGCCAGCAGGAAGTAGTTAAACAGAGAAATCTTTGCCCCTTTTCATAATAATCATAAGATGGGATATGAAAGGGTTTTGGCCCAGACAGGACACTGTAGCCAGGAAAGCCTCAACCAAAAGCAGAAAGCCCCTATCTCCTCTGCCCCTAGAAAGTTACCTGTGATGCCATCTTCCCACCCCTGGAAATTTACATATGGCACCAAACCTAGGGCCAATGGGCTACCTGTACATCCCTAATGCCCGCCTTAGGTTCCACCCCAAACCGAGGCTATTTACATGCCCCCACGCCACATGTCTGCCGGAGAGATCGCCGGATGCCAGCGGTGGGGCTGCCAGTCATCTCTCTCCATGTTCTCAGAATAAAGGCCACTTTTTATTTTATACTTCTCATCTTTTGAAAATATTTTTCATCTTTTGGAAATAATCCTAGCAGCATTTTTTCAATATCAAAGCTATTGATGAAAAAAGTCTATGATGAATGTCTTTTAGCCTCAGGCTCTAACAGGGCTCAGCATAGATCTGTTTATGATGAGCTCTGTCTCTACTTCTCAATTTAATCATGGACATTTTTATTCATTTTGGTTTGCTTTATGTTGTGTTTTTGGTCTTGTTTTTTTGTTTTTTTGAGACAGATTCCTTCCATGTGCTTCAGAGGGCCGTGAACTCACTATGTAACCCACGCTGGCCTCAAACTCATGACAACCCTCCAGCCTCAGCTTCCCAAATGCTGGAATTGCAGATGTGCACCACCACTCCCTGTTTACTTTGATTTATTTAAGCACCATGTTATGGCTGGTGAGGTAGCTTGCCGCCTTTTGCACAGCTCTTGAAACTCCAGAGGGAGAGGTAGAGTCAATATACAGAGAGCTGAGGTCAGGGGGAGCCCTTTCTCCTGATGGAAGAAAGGAACTGCCTAGCACCTGTAGCAGGTTTATTTCTACAATCAGCATAAGAATAAGTTCGCAGAGAGTTTAAGGGGAACGTAGGACCTGGGTGGGGGGGGGATGAATATCTAACCTTCAGTACAACAGGGTGCCTTCATGGCTTCATGAAGAACAAAAGGAAACTGTTCTTCCAAGTGAAGGTCAAGGTCACTGTGCATCAGCTGCTGAACTGTGCACACTTCTCACGAGACCTTGCCAAACTCAGGAGAAGCAGTGGCCTTGTCCTAGATAGGCTGGGTGTGGAAATCTTCGCCCCCAACAGTAGATCACTGGTAGAGCACTGTCCTGGTAAGGGTCAGGTCCTGGTTTACATTCTCAGCAGTGCCTAAAAAAAATGGAAAATGCTATCTTAAAGTGTTGATTATCTTGAGTACTGAGATTTTGTTACCTTTACAGTCTAGATTGCAGATGAAAACTCATTTTCAGGACACCAAGCAGGATTAAACTGCCCCCTCTCCCTCTTGCAGGAGCCTATGCCCCATTTGCCTGGCTTCTGTGGCAGTTGCCTGGACAACGTTTCCTCCCCACCCACTGCCTTCAGCTTGCGAGCAGCTCCAGGGCAGGATAGCAGCTCCCACTCCTTTCAGAATCCCCACAGCCCTGACCAGCAGCTTACCACATCCCCTGAGGAGGGCGATGGTGAAGTAGTGGTGGCCCTCACACAGGCCAGGCTTGCCCATGAGTGAGGAATGTTCTCTCTCATGGGCACCTGGCTAGTGGCCATGTGTAGCTACCTGTAGATCTCACCCACTTGCAGCAGAAACAGGCAGAGCCAGCCCAGGACAGGGTAAATACTAAAAAAACACTTTCTTCCAGGAAGCAGCCTTGCTGGAGGTCCTTCCAGGATCCAGTATCCATGCCAAACAACTTCACATTCTGCCAGTGTTAGGGTTAAGCAGGGGTGCCATTAGGATGGTTTCAAAACTAAACTGCAAATAGAATTAATATCTGAAATCCTGACACTGCAAAGAAGAGGCAAGTCTTGGCTAGGGTGGGCCCAGCACCTGGGTGACAGACAAGCTGCCACCATGGGAATCCTCCTCCTTCCTCCGAGGGTGAAGGTCATTACACTGCAGGGCAGAATGTCCAAAACAGAGGGCAGAGGCCAGAAGGCTGTGGCGCTGCCTCAGGGGTCACAGCATTTACCCACCCCACCCACACTGATTCTTCCCTGGACACAGTCCCTGCTAGCGGGGCATAGCACACAGAGTCTTCAGGGACATACAGGGCACCAGGCCATCCCTTGTACCAAACCTGGTGATCTCAGTCTCTGTGGGCTGGCACTAAGCTCACTGAGACACAATTATAATGTAAGAACACATTTATAAAGCAGCAATCATACAAATGTTTCATGATACAACTTAGAGTGCAATTAGAGGTCTCTGACCAAGTTTTGACTATTTCTAATCAATTCCCCTGATCTTGAAGGTATCTAAAGCCCAGCTTCATACCTCTGGTAAGCACTGGGTCAGAGTAATTTTCTATGTCTTAAGACACCTTGAGTGGCTGAGTTCCCTCCAGGGGGAGAACCACCAGTGTCTCCTGAGATCGACGTCATGTTGGAACTTAGGATGCTGGGAAACCAAGCAAGCAGCTCCCCTGCCTGGTAAGTGGCTGTGCTATGGCAAGCTGTAGCTGCCTCTGGGGAAGAACCACCAGTGTCTCCTGAGTCCACACCATGTTGGAACTTAGGACGCTGAGAAACCACCAACCAGCCCACCTCTCCGCTGCAATAGTGAGTCTACTGGTATATGGGCTGAGAGTCAATCATCCGACTTCCCCTACCCCACTTCTCCTGCCCTCCATTAGCAAATGGGAACCAGAGTTCTCAGCATCTCTTGGGACGTTGGCCATAGCAAAGAAGAGGGATAACCTTCTACCATTTCTTTGAAGGAAAATTTTTTTTATTATGTTTTGCTTTATTCTGAATAGTGGTCCAGCGCTATTCAATATTCTGTTTTGATAAGTCTATAATGTTCTGTATTTCATTTTATTTTGATATAAATGATTGAAAAAACAAATATTGAGAAGATAGTAACTTGCTGTGAAGTTCTGTAACAATTTCACTACACTGTGTCAGTTGCCTTTATTCTGTCTTTTTTTGTTGTATTTTACTACCTCCAATATATAAAAATAAATATTAAATAAAAAACAAAAAAAGATAGCCTGAGCTAGTCAAGAACATCTATAACTATGCTAAGCCTGTAAGGGTTCCTCCCCTTGGTCCTACAGTGTTTCTATATTATGATAAACAATCCTTTCTTTCAAGAAATCTGTTCAGCACTGGCCTCCCTGTCAGTATCTGACTCATACCCTATCACCAATTATGTAACATTTTGTCACTTCCTTTTACTTCCCACTTCTAAATGCTGCATAAGCTGAACTCTCTATAAACTCAGGGTGGTAGCCTTTGGGAAAGATCCCTCCACAGCCCACAGTGTGAAGATTAAACATTGCCTTTGTATCCCCGTGGTGCAAAGAGACTTGTTTTCAATTTGACTTGGGGATTTTCCTGTAACAATCTGGCTTTTTCCTTCACCTTGCATCTGGTTCATACTCAGATATGTTTCAGGGGTGACCAGAGGGAAAGACTTCTAAATGAAGCTCCAGAAGACAATGTGACATCCATTGTCCCCATTGTATCTGGGATCCACCACTGACCAAAAGCATCAGTATCCACCTATGGCTGTGCACAGAAGGAACTCTGGCAGCAGAAAACAGGAATTCTGGCCTGGTTGTGGGATCAAAAAAACAGATCTCAGTAACTTTTCTCTCCTTGCTGAGACAAAAAACGAGACAACCAAAATGAAGGGAAGGTTTATTTAGATTACAGTTTTTGGAAGTTTCTGTCCATAGACACCCAGACACAAACCATAATGAAAGCATTCATGGGAAAGCAAAAAACAGGACCAAGAAAAGTATGGGGAGGAAATGCACAGAGGAGATGGTACATGAAGAGAAAATACTGAGAAATGAAAATTTCAAACTCTTCAGCCTTACACCCAAACTGAAACCCACCGGTAAGCAGCAGGTACCCACTGCAATGGGGTTCAGTATTTCTCTCATTATTCAGGTGCAAGAAAAGTGGGCTGAGCGTCATGGTTCCCTGAGCACTTACAAGGCTTTCTATTTCATCTAGAACAAAGTCCACAGTCTGTGACCTGCTCTGGCTGTGACCTGCCTTCAGTGTGATCTTTCCTGCCATCCCTTGTCCACAGTCTCCCAGCTGCAGTGCTGTCCTCTCTGCACTCTGACCTTGAGAGGTGTTTGTGCTCTGGGTCTCTGGACCTCTGCATTTGAGGCTTCCTCAAAATGGAGAAGGCTCTTTTTATCCTTCAGTGGCAATGGCACTTCCTCCCTCACCTGGCTTTCCAGTCTGACCCTCTTCCTCTAATTCACTGCTGTTGGTGGGTTCAGGACACCACAGGACTGGTGCTCAGAACATCTGAGTGGCTGTGTTACTGCTGCTTTCTTCCCTCGAGTGCCAGCACGTGGCAGCAGAAGGGTGAGTTATCTGTTACTAAGTCTCGATTTCTAACTAACCAAAGTAAGACTCCCAGGAGTGCGCTCTTGAACTGCTGTCAGATGAACAAATGAAGAAGGGACAGGCTGCTGTCAGATGACCTCCTGTTATAGCTCTTCCAACTGGGGACCGTGCCTTTGGACATGTCACCCTCTTTCTATTTTCATCAGTGCCACAGGGCTTCCGGACTTTAAAATCAGTGTAGAAAATTTGAGTCTCATTTTATCTTTTCTAACACACATTTGGAGAGGTACACCTACCTCTTATGACATTTCTTTTCCGAAATTTTCCTTCTGTAAGACAGACATGGGAGGCTGGGGATTTAGCTCAGCAGCATAAGCACCTGCCTTGCAAGCAGGCAGTCGTGAGTTCGATCCCTGGTACCGATAAGACAGAAATGGGACCATCTATATTGTTTTGTTCTTGGGCTATGTGCATTGCAACCAGAACTGGAGAGTTTTTGCTCTTTCGAAGGTCTCTCCCCACTATGCAAGTCGGGGTGGGGAATGGGGTCAATGCCACAGTTTCATTTCCAGGTCAGAGAAGCTGGGACCACATCAAGTGTGGGGAGTCCACTTATTTGTATAGGGCCTAAATCCTTATCCACCAAATACCATGCATGTCACAAAAAAAATGTGTCATGGAGGAAAATCACTGGGAAATGAGAGAATAAATCAGTAAATATGAGGTCAGGAAGATGAAGAAAATGAACACAGGGACAGAGAAAATGATTCTAGGAAACAACAGACATGCTTAGGTGACAGGGTTTAGCTTAGCGTTTTAAGTGCCTGCTTGGCAAACGGGAGGTCATGAGTTTGATCCACTGTACAAAGAGAAAACAAAAATAGAGATAGTGAGAGAGATGCTTGCTTGATTTTTTTAAATATGCAAGCTGGATATGTGGCCCGTGCCTGTAAATGTAGTACTCAGGCTGAGGCCACAGGATCCCAAGTTTGAGACCAGGTAGGGCATTTAGCAATTGAGGGAGAACCAGCTCAAAGTAAAAAATAAAAAAGGGCAGATATTGTATAGCTCAGTGTGCAGCCCCTGGGTTTCACACCTAGAACCAGAAACCAAAACAGAGTAAAAGAGGCTGATGTCGCCTCTTCCCTGGGTTCCCAGCTGCCCCCAATCCAGGCTCCTTAACTTAGACTACGGAGTCCCATGTGCAGATCCTCCAGTCCTTCAGTCTGTCCCTGCTTTGCCAGCCAGGTTGGTTGTGGAGGGCTTTCCAGGTTCCAGGGGAGGGGAAGGAGGTCTCAGCAGCACAGGTGCCCCTCTAGCCTGCCTTGTAGGGATCCCCGCCCTCCCTTCCCTGGTCTGAGTCACAGATCCACTGATTTTCTCAGGATCATGTTGAATGACTCATTTGTCCCTAGTGAAAGTTTGGTACATTTTGTCTCTTTTCTGTGTACCTGATTTTCCTTAGGCTTCCTCTATTATTTGAGGTCAGGAAGGTTTTGTTTTGGTTTGGTTTTTTCTTTCTTTCTTTTTTTTTCTTTGTTTCTTTTTTATGCTCTGCTTTTTGGATTTTTTGAGGCAGCATCTAATTATGTAGCTCAGGCTTGCCTTGAACTCTGGGCTATCCTCCTGCCTCAGCCTCTCCAATGCTGAGATTATAGGCGTGCACGGCAACACCCTGCTAGGAATCCGTTTCAAATCACCCTTCACTTTCAGCACCTGGCACAACAGCAGGCACAGCCTACATCAGTGATGGTGAAAGTGGCACACTCAGGACTCAGGAGCCCTGCAAAGCCCTCTGTCCCAGGCTAGCCAAGTCACTCTAGCATTGCCACAGCAGCAGAGCATTCCAGTTTCATGGTAGTGTTAGTGCTTCATGATAAGTGGGTTTGGAACTGCGGTTTGAGACCTCTATCTTAAAAGGTTCACTATCAGTTGCCTAGGTTTGCAGACAGAGAGACATACACACATACATACAGACAAACAGACAGACAGACATACATAAAGAAACACACACACAGACACACGTACACACACACACTCTCTGGTGGATTATGGCAAAAGGTGAGCCTGGAAAGAGTAAAAGCGGGTTACAGTGGGGGGTGTGGCTACCTCAAGACACTTATTAAGCCAGGCAGCCCAAGGCTGCAGGCAGGTAAACTAAGGAGCCATAGGTGGTGCAGCAGGTCGTGTCCTTGCACTGTCTTGCAGCTGCCATGTCTGGGAAGCCAGGTAAACCGAGGCAGTCTGGGAAGCTGGAGCTGAGGGGTTGGTGGTGGGGGAACCCTGGGTGAGAGGCAGGGAATTCGTGGCAGTTCCTGGGCTCCATGAATTATTTCTCCAGGGGCTGAGTAGAATAATCTTTGCTGCCCTCTACACACTGACAGTTCATATCTTAGGTTTGTTGCAGATACCTGCTTCTAGATTTACTTCCTTATCAATTTTGTCTAAGGATTTTAAAAGTCGAATTGTCAAACTAATCAAAGTTACTGATCTTTGTATTTATAAAACTTGGTATAACGTGTATTTTTGCTTCGGAGAATCTTTTTTTTTTTTTGAGTCAGGATCTCACTGTGTAGATAGGCTTGCCCTGAACGTGGTTCCATAGCCCAGCAGATCTGGAACTCACACTGACCCTTCTGCCTCAGCCTCCTAATTGTTGGAATTATAAGCATAGGCTACCACCCACACCAATAATTTTTATTTTTGAGGGTTTTGTTTGTTGGTTTGGTTTGGTTTTGGGTTTTTGTGTGTGTGTGGGGGGGGGACAGAGTCCTTTTGTTGCTGTTTTTGTTTTTTGTAGCAGGGAAGGAAGTTACAACCTCGTGTTTCCCAAAGGAGCCCTTGGGCCGCCCAGCTAAATCCCTGGCCCCTTGGAGGGAGGGTCTTACTGTGTAGTCCAGGCTGGCCTTGAATTCACTGTTGTCGCCCAGGCAGGCTGGGATTACAGCTGTGCACCACCATCCCCAGATTTGCAGTACTTTTGTTAACACCATTTCAAAATCTTCTATTTTGTACTCATTTCCCAGAACACATGCTCCATCTGATTTTTTGTATTTTCAAGACATTCTTGATAGATGTGTGCAATATAGTCTAGTAATATGACACTGCCAATGTTAATGCTGGATTGTTTGCTTTCCTTTTTTTTTTTTTTTTTTTGTCGTGCCATGATCAAACTCAGCACCTCATACTTGCCAGACAGGCTCTGTGACAGAGCTAAATCCCTGGCCTTTTATTTAATAAAAATTAGATTTTAAACTGCCGCTGCTGCCCTCCTTTTCCTGCTCAGTTTCCTTTTTCTGTCTCGAGCTCTATTTTGCTGTATGTATCTCTGTCTCTGTCACTCGTTGACCATCATGTTTTAAGATTTTCACCAGTGCCCTGTAAAGTTTTGCCCTCTTTCTTTAGATAGGAATGCAAATTTTTTTTAAAAAAATCTATGGGCCTGGGGATTCAGCTCAGTGGCACAGCGCCTACCTGCCAAACATGACATTGTGATTTCAATGCCTGGTACCTACAAAATTATCTATGTATTGGATCATTTGTGTTCACTGAGGGAGAATTAGGCAACACGTTGGCAGTGTGACTGCAGTGTACGTGTGGGCAAATGAACGCATGCGTTTGTGTTTGTGTGTGCCCACTTGCCCATGTGGGAAAACAAAGTCTCTTATAAATAGAAGAGCCCAATGAATATGGATTGCCATAACATTAGGTATTACTAGATAACAAGGTATTAGATGTTTAAAACCATAGTATAAGCTCACATTCTGCACAAATACTGTACATTAGACATGCTTCTTTGGAAACACACATTTCCAAAGGCTATGCGTTATCTGGGACCATTTTATCATAGAGAAACAGAAGCCAAATATGAGTGCAGCAGGTCCCTGACGGAGCCATTAGAGGAGAGAATCAGCATACATTCTGTTTCTTAGCTGCTAGCCACCCAGATCCCACTAATAAATGACCAAATCAGTAGCGAGGTCTTTAGGGTCTGAAAGCACCTCTGAGTCTGAATGCTTAGTGTACCAGGGTCTCAAGTACTGCATGAGCCTTGTGAACACCCGAGTCTACTGTTACTCTCACCTCAAAACTGTATTCTCTCCCAGCGAGAAACTGGTTTCCTGGAGCTAGAGAGGAATGAGGTTTCATGGGTGACCTCTTTGGGCCAAGCATGAAATGCACATTTGGGTATGATTATAACACATGCTTTTGCCCTTTTCGTGTGGATAGTGCTGTCATGCAAGTCTTTGTCTGTTCCCTCTGCAGAAAAGATAGAATACAACTCACAAGCTGCGAACTGACTCAGTACTGCTGAGTGCCTTTGAGAAGAACAATCTTCCAAAGCACGATGTTACAAAAGAATTAGCTACATAACTCAATTTATATGAAATGGTGATAAAGATAGGTACCTGAGTGTGTGTCTCGAGGTGGTGTACCTGACCCAGGAAGCCACACACTTTCAACCACCAGCATACAAGTCCCATGCATTGCCAGGTGCAGTGCATCTGTACAGAGGTGAAATATGGTAGATTTTCACTTCACCCATGTTGACTTTTGGAGGCAGACTGAGGCTGACCTAAAAGACTTGTCTTCCTAGAGTAATAAGTGCAAGAGCCAGATTTTAACTGATCCACAGCACTGCCTGGGACCCTTTGAATCTGGATCTCAGATCTTGCCATTTGGGTTTGTTTCCATATTAGCAGCCCACTCTTGTAATGGGAAGCCTAGTGCTAGAAGACTTCAGGCACTTCCTGGAGCTGGACATTAATCCCTACCAAAGCCCATGTTCTGAGAACAAATTACTTCTCATCAACTGTTTCTAATACACGGTAAATCTAATGGATGTTATCCAGGGTTTTTTTTTGTATGCAGTATTAGCATGAATGTTTTCATCACTGTTTATGAAACAATTTTTATTTTATTTATTTGTCTTCTTGAGACAGGGTCTTGCTACGCAGTTCATGCTGGCCTTGAACTCACTCACTTTGTAGCCCAAGCTGGTCTTAAACTCATGATTCGTTTACCTCAGCCTCCTGAGTTCTGGAATTATAGGCGTGCACACCTGACTTGTGAAAGAAGTTTTAAAATATATACATCATACTTTACAGCAGAGAATTCGTAAATGAGAAAGATCAGTAAATATTATGCTTGTAGAAAAGCTACTCACCATTTGTGCAAAACCAGTCATTAATGCAGGAACCAGATCCCTATGTCTTGTCAGTCAACATGGTGCCAGTTATAAAAAAGATAGTGTCACACTGTGACTTTACAAGCAGATGATAGGGCACATTAGGAAGACAAGAGTCTGCTTCTTAGGAGGAGAAACCCGAGAGGCACACATCTGTAATCCCAGCACTCTGAGACACTGAGGCAGGAGGAGGATTTCAAATTCAAGCCCATCCTGAGCAGCTTAGTGAGACTTTCAAAATTTAAAAGGGGAGTAAGAAGATGGTAGCTTGCTAGGTAGCTGGGCAGAGAGCCTCTCTGGGAAAAACAGTTCAGAAGCTGGAATTTGACAATATAGAGAGGGCCGGATGAGTGGAGAGGGATTCTCACCACCCCAGGGGGAAACTTAAGGAAAAAGAAAAATAGGGAGAGGCAGGAAAAATGTGGGTGGAGGGCTGGAGCTGGACGCGCTCACCAAGACCCATCCCGCACTGTGCTGGACGAGCCCTGGAGTCAGAAGATTCTTAGTGAAGAAACCATGGCCACTGATAACAGGAGTTGGTGAGTCCCAGGCCCTTGGCGGGAGGATACAGCGCAGCATGGAGTGGAGCCAAGGTAGAGAACTGCATTCTTGGTGAAGACATCTTGGAGTGGGACAGAGTCCGACGCCACGGTGGCATCATTAGCCACTCCTGGCCCAGAGAGGACTGGTGGGATCAGCTTGGGCTAAGTCACGCCCCTGGTCAGGACCCAGTAGCCAGGAATGAAACTGTCCCGACTCTGTGATGTCCACAAAGCAAAGGCTAAGTTGCTGAAGGCACTTGCCAGTTGACTGGCTCAGAGGAGAGGGGCCAGCCCACAGTCCCTGCATGTACCTCAGATAACAGCAAACTGGGGAGGGCAGCAAAACCCCAGCCAGCACATTTCAGAAAAACCATAAGCAATATGGAGAGGCCTGAGACCTCCATCACACACCTGTCTGAAAGAAACCAGAGACATGATAAGAGAAAAAAATAAAGAAAAATCTCCAGCCGCTGATCCTGGGAAAATAAGCCCAGGAGAGGTAAATACAGAAGAGATCCAGGGCAGCAATCATGCAATATTGGCCACAACATCAGCGGACATAAAGAAATACCTTCGTGACCTCATAGACGAACTTAAAACAAATTCTAATCCAAGTGAGGCAAGATATAAAAAGATTAATAAAAGAAATGCTAGTCCCCTCTCAAGAAGACACAGGTGGAAGAATGGAGGAACCCAGAAAAGGAAGAGAAATCTTTGGTGACGAATATAAAAAAAAAACTAGAATACATGAAACAGATCCAGAGAGATTACCAGGAGATTAAAAACTACATTGAAAGCTGGCAAAATGCCTTGACAGAAACTCAAGTTAGCCTTTCAAAACTTGAAGAGAGATTTACAATGTGTGATCATGAAAGAAAAGATGTATTAAAAATAACAAGCAACCAGGAAGTAACAATTCAAAGGCTAGAAGAGGATCTATAACTTAAAAATAAAAAACGTGAGTGAAGAAATAGGAGTAAACCAAATGAATTACAAAGGCTATTCACCGAAATAATTAAGGAAAACTTCCCAAGCATAAGAAAAAGAAGTGATATCCAGATAAATGAGGCATACAGAACTCCAACCAACTACAACCAAAACAGATCTTTAATGGAGAAATTCCAGGAAGAACATTTGTAATCTGTACTCATGAAGACTAGCAGCAAGTAAGTGACTTGCTTAGATCTTAGTTCTAACATAACTGACCTCCTTATTCATTCCTACTTTCAAACAGTGTTTCCTCCAGGAGATAGGCAGATGCTAAGATGATCTACAATGACCTCTGCCACCTAATTATTGTGGAAAGGAAAATTACACATGTATGTAATGTTCTCTTGAGCCTGGCTCAGACCAGTCTCTTGCTTCTAATGGCATACAGCAAGGGCAACAAGATGGCTTATCCATGACGATACTAGATAAGATTATATCTTGTATATTAGTAGCATATTCTTTATTTCAAGGAAGTTACTGTACTGTGACCACAAATTGGATAGGCCACATATGGCAAGGAACCGAGTAAGTGTCCTCTGGTCCACAGTTAGCAATAGAAGTTGAGACTCTTATCCCAACACAATCACAAAAAAAAGCGTATTTGCAACAACCATGTGACTTAAAATCAGACCCTTCCTTAGTTGAGGATCAGAAGAGACGACTGTTCTGCCCAGTATCTTAACTGCAGCTTTGTGAGATTCTGAACAGAGGGACCCAGCTAAGCCAAACCTGTACTCCCAACTCAGAAACTGTTTTAAAATGTGTGTTGCTTTATGCTGCCAAGTTTATGATAAAGTAGAACTAGGAAATTAAAAGACATAAGTCACTCAGTTTTTTTTTTTTTTTTTTTTGCTGGAACATAAAAGAGAAATGTTTTATTTGGCTCATGGTTTTAGAAGTCTCAGTCCATAGTCATGAATCTAAATTGAAGCACATGTCATGGCAGAAGGGCACAGTGGAGCAAACCTGCACACTTGTGGCAGCTGGGAAGCAGATCACAGGGGGAAAGCATTTATGAGATACACCCTCTGTAGACATGCCTCTAGGAACCCACCTTTGAGTGGGCCCCAGTTCCTAAAAACACATTCAGCTATGAACAGTGGGTTAATCCACTGGTGAGTAAGTCCCCCATGATATGATCACCTGTCTAGGAGTGTCTTATTCCAGTCACGTTGATAATTGAGATTAAGTGGTATAGTTCATAAAGCTATAGACCAGTGTCCATAAATGTCATAATTCAATGTTTCTTGTCTATTTTTTAAGAAGAGGACATTTGTTTTAGGGCTAATTAGGGATGACAGGTTGTAAACCAGATCTGACCACCTTTGGCTGACCATCAGAATTATTGGAGATGCATGAATTCTTTTCCAGAACTAGTCAATCTCTAGTGTTACAACCTGCTAATAGGTATTTTGCAAACTGCAAAGTATCTTGCCCAAGATTTTATTAACTATAAAGGAAGAAAAAGTAATGACAGTGAAAAAATCTGGCATTTTAACCAAGTGATCAAGGTCAACGTTACCAATAGGACATAATAATATGAAGGAAAAAAGGGGGAAAGGGCTCTGGATTCAATCCCCAGTGCTGCCAATATATATTTAAAAGAGCAAAGGACCAGAGTCGACATTTCTCAAGATAATATACAAATAGGCCAATGGTGAATAAAAAATCAGCAACATGAATCATGGAAAAATCAAAACCACAATGAATATCAACTCATACTTGTTACAATGGCTATCATAAAAGAGACAAAAGACAAGTGCTGGCAATGAAGTGGAAAAAATGAAATCCTTATATACTACTGGGAATGTAAACTAGTACAGCCATTATGGAAGACAGTAAACTAGTTCTTCAAACCCTAAAAATAGAATAAGCATATGTTCCAGTATATGCCCAAAAGAAACAAATGTGTTGAAGAAATATCTACAATTCCAAGTTCATTCCACCTTTATTCACAAGAGCCAAGATGTGGAATCAACATAATAACCATTGATGGATGAACAAAAAATTACATACAATGAAATACTATTCTGCCTTTAAAAAAGAAGAAAATCCTATTTTTGTGATAACATGGATGTACTTGGAGGATATTAAATGAAATAAGTCAAGCATAAAAACAATCTACAATCTCATTTAGAATCAAAATGTTAAACTCATAGCAGACAAGATGGTGATTATGAGGGACTGAGGTATGGGGAATAAGAAGCTAGTTAAATGGTGTAAAGTTTCACTAAGCACTCTTAGTGTTTAGTTCAGAGATTTGTTATACACCACATTCCCACGATTGAGCGGAAGGCAGTAGGATCAGGTCAGTCATCTTGTCAGGGAAAAAACTTTTCAAGGATTCTTGCATTTGGAAATGTTGCCTCCCTTTTATTTTATATTTTTCAAATTACAAAAGTAACGTATGTTGTTAACAAGTAAAGCAATACAAAGATATATAAAGTACACAACTATTTTATATTCCCCTTCACCAAGGCAGTCAATGCTACCTTGTATTTTCCAACAATTGTCCTTGTTCATATAAACATAAACATGCATATATAAAATACATACATGGGGCTTTTAATGTTTTATTTATTCATTTATTATAGTAGCTGTGATTGAATCTAGGGTCTTAAGCATGTTAGGTAAGCACTATACCACTAGCTATATCCCTGGTCCAAAAGTGTTATTTTTCAAATAGTATCATATATATTCTACAGTCTTCCTCTTTCACTTAACAAATAAACCACAAGCATCCTACAACTTAGAATTTTGGCTGCCTTTTACCTGCCCCTAACAACATGCACTTAAAGTATCATATTTGGTCCAGTTATTTGCTTTTCTTTTTGCCTCCCCTTTTCCTCTTCCAAATCTTCCAAAACGCTACCTGCATCACCCACTTCCCATCAACTCAGTACATAATCTTCCATACTTTTCTCCATGCATATAAAATAATACACAAGATACATTCAAAGACATCTAGAGACATTTTGTTATTCTTTTACAAAAGATAGTATTTTATGTGTTATCATCTAGCTGCTTTTTACATTGAAAAAAGCCTATGTAATTTGGGTAGCACAGTTTTAGTTTTCCGCCTTGTTGTCTAACCATTCTATGGAACAGATAAAACACAGACATTTCCTTCTCCCCATTTTCCTACTGACAGGAATTTACTTTTATTCTGGTGAGATTCCACTGTTGTTCTCGTTTTTGCCATTAGAAACAAGTTACAATAAATGCCTATGCTTATCTGTCCTCTGTGTACTGAAGCCACATCTTCCAAGGGGGAAGATTCTCCAAAATTCATATTTTTGAATTCTAACAGTTATTTCCAGATTACTTGTCAAAACAGCAATTTGAGTTGCTTTTCGAAATGTGTTTTCAACAAGTGTGTAAGAGCAGTATTTATGGGTAGCAAAAAGCACTCTGCAATGTTACCATAAATTGAATCTGCATCCCCAATATTCTTTGATAGATCCATCAGCCACTTAAGAGTTGCTCTCTTCTCACAATTCTGCATTTATATATATAATTTTTGGGCATGTTTTGCTATTGGGGTGTTTTTCCTGTCAATTTGAGACATGCTTCTTCTATAATCAGTTCCACAAACATTTTCCCCCAGTAATCTTTTCTTTTGTAACATCTTTTACCACTCAAAAATTTATGTAGTCAAATATTTATTTTCAATAGCTTTTGAATATCCCATGTTGATAAAGATAATCTCTCTCTCAATCAAGATTGCATAGTCTCTGACATTTTAAAAAAGAGCTTTATTTTTAAAACTGAAGTCTTAAGGGGCAGGGGATTTACTCAGTGGCATAAGTGCTTGCCTGGTAAACGTGAGGTCATGAATCTGATCCCCAGTACAAAAAAAAAAAAAAAAAAAAACCAAAACCACTTAAGTCTTCAATCCACTTGGACTTTGTTTTTGGATATTTTTGTGCCATTGGTCCAACTATTTTTCCAAATTGAAAGCCAATCAGGTCAGCATTTTTTATATTAAATTTATGATGATTTCATATAAGCTAAAAAGAAAAAATTGGTAAGTTTTTGTGCAATTCCAAAAGAAGTACATAAATTATTGTGTTTATTGTCAGTACAGGGAAGAGTTCTTCATTTCTGTACATTTCCTTCTTAGAAAATTACCTTAAAATAAATTAGTCTCTTCATTTATTGGTATCTCACCATATCTTCCTCAAAAGAGGGGTAGTTTTTTCTTTTTCATTGCTTATACCAATTATTTTATATTTTCGTGTTCACTGTCTCCGAGATTATATTTAATTCCTGTTTTTTTTTAAAAAATGGCTTCAGTATAACAATATTATAAGGTTTTGGTAAAGAAACCCTATACCATTGATTATAACTTATATTACATTGTTAGAAATGTTTGCAAATGTTTCTATTAACTCTCTTGTCAGCATCTGTTGAGGGATAATGATTCTTCTCTTTTAAGTTGTTAATGTGATTGATATATTTCCTGAACTGGTTCTGCATTCTTGGGCTCTAATTCAGTAACCACATGGTTGGCCATCCTTTAGGTATACAGCTCAATTCTATTTGTCATAATGTTAATTATTTCTATACTTATAAGGTGGATCTTGAGTTTTTCAACTCTATTTTGACTTCATAAAATAAATTGGACAGTACAATCTATAGATTACAATATTATCAGCAACTTTGGTATTACTTTAAAAGAGTAGATACATAGAATTAATCATAGAATTTGTCTAAGACAGGAGTATTTTTCAATATAGATTCTAAATAACTTTTCCAAATGCTTCAGGAGTGCTTATTTTTTTATCATGTTTTATACTTCTTACCGTAATTCTTATAACTGAATGGTCTGCTTTTTAAAAAGCACTCATTTCCTGTTTTTAAAATATACTGATCTATAGTCACACATGGTATATTTTCATCATCTTTTAAAACTGTGTTTCTATCTGTGGTTACATCTCTTTTTCCTTTTTCTTTCTGGATCAGGGAGGCAATCTTGAAGAATATAGATTTCC
Organism: Cavia porcellus; assembly: GCF_034190915.1. Classification (NCBI taxonomy): domain Eukaryota; kingdom Metazoa; phylum Chordata; class Mammalia; order Rodentia; family Caviidae; genus Cavia; species Cavia porcellus. The sequence continues at coordinate 15,971,065 of NW_026947490.1, forward strand.
ATTCCATTTATTTTCTTATGTAGACAAAATGGTGGCTCAAGCAAAAAGAAGTTTTTCCAACATTGGATGATGGAAAATTTGGGACATAGTGTCCAGGATAATTACAAGAAGTTATAGGGAAGAAAAGTGGATACTGCTGCATTAATTTGCAGAAGAAAACTCAAAGGCAAGAGAGTTCTACTTCACTGATTTCTGCATGAAACATTTCTGAGTTACAAGACCTGTATAAAGAGCATCACTTCTTATTTTCTGCAAGACATTTTAAGAAAAGCTAGAACAATATGAGCAATGTATAACAGGGAAACACTATACTTTGCTAAACAATCTGCTGAGATAAAGTTTCTCAGAATTTTTTTTTTTTTTGTCTTTTTCGTTTTTATCGGTACCAGGGATCGAACTCACGACTGCCTGCTTGCAAGGCAGGCGCTTATGCCGCTGAGCTAAATCCCCAGCCCCTCAGAATTTTGTTTACCCAGTGTCAGGCAGTTAAATTATTCCTTAGCTTTAATATGTTTCTAACAAAAATAACTTTTAAATAAACTTTTGGCTGACTTACCAAACAACACTAAAAACATTGCTTTCTTATTCAGAGAAGGGCTTAGTAACAACTGTTAAACCCCTTTACGTTTATTACAAGCAAGGTGGGAAAATGTACCTGGTATATTATGCTGAAGTTCTTAAAGTAGCTGGCCACTGTATTACTATTTTTTATACCATTAAGACACCAAAAGAAAATGGTGATATGTAGAGTTGAAAAACTGAGGGGATGGCATCATTTGTACTGCATGACATATGGATTTGATGTTCACAATTTATGTGATTCACATTAACAATTCCAAAATATAAATGTTATGTATCACACCAAGGAGAGTACCATCACATACTTCTAAGTCTTTTCACATACATTTTGTAATCTGTTATTCTATTCAATATACTTTAAACATTTTTATCTCAGAGTGAACATTCTTATACAGTATTTATATTTTCCATTAAAGATTCATCATAATTACAGTATGACTTTTCTTTAATAAAACATTTTGTCTAACTTCATTAAGTTGTTAAGTTTTCTCCTATGGATAAATTCCTATACCCAATTAAACTGGGTATCATCATCAAGGATTCCCCACAATCATTAAATTTTCATTCCTGTAGGCATTCTTTCTAGCATGGATTTTCTGATGTCTACTTAGGTTTGGCTTCTGGTAGAAAGCTTTGCCACACTCATTGCACCCATAGGGTTTTTCTCCTGTATGAGTCCTCCAGTGTTTATTGAGGCATGATTTCTGGCTGAAGCACTTTCCACATTCTCTACAACGGTAGGGTCTTTCTCCTGTGTGCACTTTTCGATGGACATTGAGGTATGACTTCTCACCAAATGACTTCCCACATTCACTGCACACAAAAGGTCTCTCTCCTGTATGCGTTCTCTGATGTTCTGTGCGGTGTGACTTCTGAGTAAAGGCTTTCCCACAAAAAAAGCATTCAAAGGGTCTTACCCCAGTGTGAATTCTCTGGTGTTTAATTAGGGTTGACTTATGTGAAAAGGCTTTTCCACAGTCAGTGCATCCATAAGGCTTTTCCCCTGTGTGACTTCTCTGATGTCTAATGAATTCAGACTTATAGCAGAAGGCTTTCCCACACTCACTACAAACATGAGGTTTTTCTGTAGGGGGAATTCTCTTTCGTTTGTACACAAGAGAATTGGCCACTGCTGGTTTATATATAAGTGCTGGGTTATGGCTGAAATCTTTTTCACAGTGACCGCATGCCCATGATTTTTCTCCATCAGATCTTTTATCATGGTTACTGCATTGCAACAATTTTCCATATCCATAACACTCATCTTGTTTTCTGACATAGTTTCTCTTCAAACCAATCAAGTCTAAATTATCATTCAAACTCTTTCCACAAGTATCCCAGTTATTGGGCCTTTGAATTGAAGGGAAAAGATCAGTGCTCAGAAGTGATATTTTCCCAAACTTATTACACTCATGGATTTTTCCCTCGGGCAATGCTTTCTTGCTGATAAAGGCACCTTGCCTCAAAAACATGTCTTGCTGTCTCTTCCTCTGGATATCAACTTGCCAGATGTCTTCTGGAGAAAGTACAAGTGAATCATTGCTTATGAATCTTTATATTTAATAATTATGATTTGTAATAAAATTACTATAAGAAATGCTCTCAAATTTAAAGTGTGCACAATATATGAACCATAACCAAAAGTACAATTCAGAGAAGAGTGTTCTATGGTAGAGAAGATTCAGAGCACTGGCATGAATGGAATGTAACATATAGGATACACAGAAATAATTCAAAAGATGAAATGACATTATAGAACAGGAATTGGCAAACTTGTTCTTAAAGGGCCAAAGAGAAAATATTTTAGGCTTTATGGGTCATATGGTCTTTCTCACAATTATTTAATTCTCCCATTGTAGCAAGAGAACATACACACCATGTAAATACAAGATTGTGACTATGTTGCAATAAAACTTTATTCACAAAAATGGGTGGCTGACCTATACAGCATGATTTCCTGACTTGTTATAGAAGAGAGAGGTTTAAACATTACCCAGCACCTTGCTATTCAATGTGAGGGTCATTTGTCCTTCCCTGAAAGCTTGTTAGCTTGTTAGCTTGTTTAATCTCAGGCCCCACCTCTGACCTACTGAATCAAGGCAGGCTTTTTTTTTTTTGGTACCAGGAATCGACCCATGACCTCATGCTTGCCAGGCAGGTGCTTATGCCCCTGAGCTAAATCCCCAGCTGAATCAAAAAATGTGTATTTTAGCAAGAAGTCCAGCTTAGACTTTGATAAGTACAGAGATAGCAATTATCAGAGTTTATTCTCTTGAATATTTATATTAATATAAATAATAAAGCACTCTGAGATGAATTAAATGAAATAATGGATTCAACAAAATTGACTAGGATTTAAAATAAGACTTTTAGCCTTGTGTGGTAGCACCTGCCTATAATCCCAACAATTTAGGAGGCTGAAATAAGAGGATCATGAGTTTAAGGCCAGCCTAGGAAACTTAATAAGACCCTATCTCAAAAAAAAAAAAATTTAGGAGTTCTTGGTGGATAAAAATCACAGGGGTTAGGAACTTGGACAGGAAAAAAATCAGATCTTTATTTTCACTAAATTCAAGTTACAATTGAGCATGTCTTTTGATTATGAACATAAATATCTGTACAATGATATTAGCAGTTCCTTTTTGCACTTATTTATGAATATAGTATTTTCATCTCATTTTACACATTTAAAGATTTTTCATAACATTTGCAATCATCTCTGCTTTGATATTTATTAAAGATATACTTTTTGTTTGATATATAAATAAGGAACTGCATCTACTACATCATACATTTTGAAAATATCTTGATATATGCATTTATCACTTTTTGTTTCAATAATTACTATTTTTCAGCAATTCTTTTATTTTGTAACCTTAAGAAATATGTATGTATGCTTGAGGGGATTAAACCCTAAGGTACTTTACTATTGAGCTACATCATTTGTTTTTTGTTTTGTTTTGTTTTGTTTGAGACAGGGTCTTGCTTTGTAATTCAGACTAGTCCTGGACTCATTTTGTAACTCAGGTTGGCCTCAAACTCATAGCAATCCTCCTACCTCAGCCTCCCAAGTGCTGGGACCACAAGTGAGCACCATCTTGGTTGCCCTTCAGTGTTACATGTGAAAAAAAAAGTCTTAGAATGCCAAAGAGGTATATGGCACAAAAATAACCCCTGACTTAAAGACAGATATTTAGGCATGAGATAATTTGAATCCAATTCAGGAGATGTCAGTGGAATGTAAAAAGTGGTGAGGTACGTAAGATATTGTGGTAAGATATCTTATATAGCCATTTTATATCTACACAAAGTGCCAATTAGAAGTGGTTGAAATGGACCCCACTTTACCTACTTACCAGCCATTCCTGGATACCTGGCCCTCCCTAACACCCACAGAGAGTTCACTGCCTCTTCTGTGATCCCACTCTTCCATCTGTGGGAATGACTTACATTTGAATATAAGAAAGAAGGAAAGGATGGGTAATGAGGCTGTGGATATGATCTGCAGTATTTTACCTGGAAAGTGTTAGGGTATAACACTAGGAGGAGTGGGAAAATCATAGAAGCTATTTCTAGAAACATCTGAATATGAAAGAGAAGGTACATTGATAACCAAGGAGAAAGGGAGATGGATCAAGCATTTACATGGAAGTAGAAAACTGAAGGAGGCAGGAATGAATGAAGGGCAAAGGATCATCAAAAAGGATGGAGTGCTCAAGTCTTTTAAAAGAAAGACCTTATAGAAAGTTTCCAAGGTGCCAATCTCATACAGTACACTTTTTGCTAGGTTTATCACACTTACCCCAACAGCAGCAGCCTGGGCATGGTGCCTCACAAACCCATGGTGCTTCTTCCTGTTCCAGCCTAAGGATCACATCTGGTTTGGTACCTTCATAACCTGTTCCAAGGAAATGATCCAGGTCTTGGGCCAAGCTCCTTAGTCTTTGGCGCCTCTCAGGCAGCTTTAAAGGCCACATATACACATTATACTTGGGAGGGGACTGCATATAAACCTTGTCCAGAACCAATAGAATTAGTAACCTAGGGCCACTGAAAGTCAGGCTAAACCCACAGAGGCAGAGCAGTGTAAGGTTTAAGAATGCATTCTATACCCAGACTGCCAGGGTTCAAACCCTGACTTCCCAGTGTACAAGCTAGGTGACTCTGAGCAAGTGACTGCATCCCTCTCTGCCTTAATTTCCAAATCTGTAAAATAGTAGCAGGTCAAAAAGCTTTTTTAAAGTTTATTTCTATCTTTTATTGTTTGTAGGCTTCAGATTACAGTGTGATAGATATAACTAACATTTTAAGAACGTAATGTTCTAGCTTTCAAATGTGTCACTGAATAGATGAGGAAACATTGTGGAGAAGTTTAAGTATAATGGTTAAGAAGGTGATTAAAACTAAGCGTGGTGACACCCATCTTAACCCCTGAGACGTTAAGGTAGGAGGAGCACAAGTTCAAGGCCAACACCTAGCAAAATAAAATAAAATTAAAAAGCTAAGAAGATCTACAGTGTAATTCAGCATGAAACCCTGGATTCAATCCCTCCCCAACGACACAAAAAAGATTAAATGTACATATTTTTTTAAATGCTCTGGGGAAAAATGAACCTTTCTCAATTGTTGTGAAGAGTATATAAATTGGTACAAGCACTATGGAGATGAGTATGGAGATTCCTCAGAAAACTAAAGCTAGAGATTCTATTTGACCCAGCTGTGTCCTTTCTAGGTATCTTTCCAAAAGAGTTAAAGCATCATAACATAATGACACACGTACACTCATGTTTATGGCAACACAATTTATAGTAGCTAAATCTTAAAAACAGCCCATCAAGAGATGAATGGATAGCTGGGGATTTAGCTCAGTGGCATAAGCACCTGCCTTGCAAGCAGGTGGTCATGAGTTGAATGCCTGGTACCAATAAAAAGAGGGGAAAAAAAAAATAGAAAAAGGAAAAAAAAAAAACCCAGATCAATGGATAAAGAAAATGTGGCATTTATATACAATGGAGTTTATTCTGCCATAAAGAAGGATAAACCTGAGTTATTTTTAGGTAAATTGGTTCCTCTCAGAACCATAATGTTAAGTAAAATAAACCAGATGCACAAATTTAAATATCATATTCTCTTGTATAAACCCAAAGGTTAAATGAGGAGCAAAATGGAAGATAGATATCAAGAAGAAGAATGTGCTGAAATGAGATGGGGAACAAGGGAGGAGACAGGAGGAAGGGAAGGAACGAAAAGGGAAATTTTTTTAAAAAAGAGACTGAAAGGAAAAAATGGAAACAACTTTTTAAAATGGAGAGTGGAAGCAGGGTTGAAGGGAGAAGAGAAGAATGGGGAAAAAGGAATTAAGGCACATGTACTAACTTAAAACATTTTAAAAAGAAAATGCTAGTGTTTGGCTGCTTGTTTTAGGTTCCACTGAAGTTAACTTAAGAGCCATCCTCTGGCATTAATTATTGGGAAAGCATTCAGAAACACTTCTACTGTAGCCACGTTGTTTACAAGATGGAGAGATGATATCCTCACATGGTATTGACATCTAGACATGAGGGTTTTTTTGGTTTTGTTTTTACCATAAAACATTACAGGCACACAAATCCAGTGGTTCCATTTTACAGTGTATATGCACTTCTTTGTAAAACATTTGCTGCATTCTTTCTATATCCATGGTATTACAATATATAGCAGAATAAAAGAGAGATCAAGAAAATCAGATATGAACGTTTCCTAAGAGCTTGAGTCTATTTTTGAGGTTGTGGTGTGATGGTAGTGCTGGGTTTTGAACTCTAGGCCTACTGCATTCTGGGTAAATGTTGTACCACTAAGCTACACTCTAGACCTACTACATCTATTAACACAGAAATGCAGAATATAAATTGCTAGAAGAACAAGTTGGAGACTATTCAGTGCCATAAAAGTTACACAGATAAATGAGAGACATAGCAATTAGAGAAAAACAAGGAAGATTGATTCAAAATTTACCCAAGAGAAAAATACTTATTTGGTCTTAATTACTGGAAAAATAATATCCATTTCACTGACTTTTCATATCCAATTCAGATGAAAGACTGTGGCCTCTCTTCCAAGATAATAATGGCATTCCTGATAAATATAGTTTTAAGTGACTCTGTCTACACCAGAACTCTGTGAGTAATCTGAGCTCTGCACTGGATAAGTAGAACATAAGGTTAAAACGGGTGAACCTACTCATGGGGTGTGAGATGTGAGCTGCCAATAAACAATTACAGGGGGAACTGGAAACAGGTTTTTGGCTTGGTGTAAAATATAAGGGTCTCTCATAAAGTTTCTAGGAGAATTAAATGAGTAAATATTTTAAAAGTTGCTAAGGCCAGGTATATAGCTTAGCAGCGCAGCACCTGCCTGATAAGTGCAAGGTTGTTAGTTCGATCTCTGGTACAAAAAAACAAAAAAAATTTAACAGTTGCTAAAATTCTGCACATAGAAAGTACTATTCAGTAAGTTTGACACTCTGAGGGCTTTACACACTTATGTCTGTTTTGGTGACTGACAAAGAGAAGCTGATCAGTCCAGCATAATGTGCAGTGCATGGAAGAAGCTGTCCTTACCCACTGAGACCAGATTGCTGTAGGTCTCCAACATCACATCCCGGTACAAGGCCCTCTGTACAGGATTCAGCCAGTGCCACTCCTCTTGGGTGAAGCCCACAACCACATCTTTGAATGACACAGGTATCTCCTGAAGCTGAAATGTTAAAAACAAATGGTGGTGGGGTAGTGAATGGTACTGCTTTTTCTAACAGTCACAGGTCAGACCATGTCAAGATCATTTATCTACCTAGGTGACATTTACCTTCCTCGCTTTGTGCTAAAAATGGTGGGAGAAATGAAAATCTTGTCGGAAGCTACCCACTACTGTCATTTACACTTGAATTAACAACCATTTTGTGTCTGGCCTAAGTGTTGGCTGGGAACACAGTCAAGGGTTTTTGATCTCAAGGAACTCTATTTGGCACAAACAGAATAACTCAGAACCATCAGTGTGGAAGTGTCATAAAGACTTCGATGGCACTTCCAGGCAATGGCATCCAAGGCAGCAATAGTCCACCAAAATCTTCAACATCTGGTTAAGCTTCAAAGCGGGACATGAGATGCTGAGCCTGCAGGAAGATGGAGAAAGTCTACTCCTCACCCGGAAGCAGCATGAAGGCAAAACTGATATTAAGGGCGGTAAGTTACTCAGGAACAAGAGAAAAGTATACAGAAGGTTGTGAGCGATGAGAAAATGGAAGAAAGGAGATGGTGAGATGATGAAGGGAGAAGTATGTGCACAAAGCATGAGCTAGGTAAGACGTGAGTGTCTTATCTAAACAGACTGTGAAAGGTCACGGGTTCCTACTGTATCACTGGAGCAACCACTAACATCATAATGCAAAGATACATACCTGAAGCCAAGAAAATGGAATCTTAAAAAAATTCAATTAAAGATACATGTGGTGTGTCATGGCTGTGGGAGAGTGAGGCAGGAGGATCACAAATTCAAGCCCCACCACAGTGACTTAATGAGACCCTGGCTCAAAATAAAAAAATAATGAAAAGGACTGGGGATGAAGCTCAGTGCAAAAGCCCTGGGTGCAATCCCCAGGTCCAAATAACAGAAAAGTAATCACAAACACAAAGTGAGAAAGAAAAAAGGACTAGAACAACAAAAGCCAATGAGGCAGAGAAAATAGGTATTAAAATGACAGATGTAAATCCAACCTGGACGGTCTATTTTGTACAGTCATATTCTGACAAAAAATGTTCTCTCAACACTGTCAATACCTAACTTGGAATTAACCAAGTTTGAAAACTACCTAAATCTCCACAAAATGGGGAACTGCTTATGTTCCCCGTTGTTATGGCTTGTGTCTAGCTGGCCCTCCTTTGAGGTCATAGGTGGAACTTTCAGAGGTGACTGGATCTAGAGTGTGTGATGCCAGCCTTAAGGCTGTGATGCCGAAATTGAGTCATGGGGTGATGCTGCCATTAAGGGCGGCCCGCTCTGGATGTCAGTAGTACCCACCTGAAGGGCTGGTAGCCTGGACAGGATTTAAGGGACAGAATGAGGGCTGCCGTTGGCACTCGCCGCTCGCTACTGCACTACTTGTTACCTTGCTGCTTCTGCTTTCCGCCTGCCATGAACTGTCTCTCCTGCAAGCCCCCCTGCCATCCACCCTGCTCTGGAGCCAGTCACGCACGGACTGAAACCTCTGACAGCTGTGAGCTACATTACACCTTTCCTCCTTTAACTTTGAGTGTTGGGTATTTTGTCTCAGCAGTGAGAAAAGTAAGACAATCAGTTGTATTTCCGTGTATACAGGGACCATTATGTGCTAGATTTTTAAAAAATGATATGATTCTAAGTACTAATATGTTGGATAAAATGGCATGTGTATGTATTTTCTTATGGTTTCTTCGTGTAAAATAGGGGGCTGTGGCATTCCCCTGCAATCACCAGAAGGCTTGGAAATCTTCCTGAGAATTGTCCATGGTCAACTGGAGGTCTTAAATATCTCTCCTGGGGGCAGCCAGCAATTGATGACTGGTTGATTTCAAAATATAAAAGCCCTTCACTTCAAGAAAACACTAAGCACCAGACTATTTTATAAGATCAAATCAGATGTTTGTTCAACAACTCCTTCTGCCCAATCCTGCTTTCCTCACTGTCATACAGGTGACTCTTCAATAAACCTCCTCTGCTAGCATCTTCATCTCTGAGTCTGTTTTCCTGAAAATGCAGGCCGTGACAAGATGCTTATAATGTATCCAGATTTTTCTAGGTCAGTTTCCCCAAGATCATTTTTACCTGGCACTTGATCATTTTCTCCTGTTCTTGAAAACAGAGTTGAGACCTGTGAAAGTAGAAATAGGAGGAAGAGAATGGTAAAATAACAAAAAACAGCTCTGAGAACAGGCCCATCCTGGAACTTACAAATTGCTTACATAAATCTTGTATATAAAAGTATACTTTAAATCATGATAAAAGAAAAATGGCTGCCATTCAAATCTGAATGTGGATGAATAAAATGAACATTATAGGAAATAAAAGTTACTACTAAAAAATAACTGATAAAGTTTTTTAAATGAACACATTGAGACCTAGATAATTATATCTAAGCATAGACTGGACAATGGCTTTCATAAATTTGTGAAAATATTACAAAAAACCTGAAGCAAAGTGAAATAACTGTATAAGGTTAGTAAGATGTACTTAAACAATGATCTCAAATAATGAATGAAAGACAACAGGATGTTATTCATTCAGTAGATTGATTACTACCATTTAAAAGATAATTTTCAAAGCCATGTATGGTGGTGTACACCTGTAGTTCCAGCTACTCAGGAACCCGAGGCAGGAGAATCACTTGAACCTAGGGGTATGGGGTCAGCCTGGAAAACAAGGCATATCCTGTCTCTAAAAAAACCAAAATTTTAACAGAAAATGATTATGTTGTTTTTAACCCACATGTTTAAGATATAACTGTAAGGGTTAATGAATAATAAAAGAATGAAAACTAGGTTGTGTACATAAATACTTTGTGGCATGCCTGAGTGCTTGATGTTAAAAATGTGTTAAAATTACCAGTGAAGCCAGTCACAGTGGCATATGCCTGCATCTCAGCATTCTGGGAGGGTGAGGCAGGAAGATCAAAAGTTTCAGCCTAGCCAGGGAAACTTACTGAAACTGTGTATTTATTATATTAAAACATGAAAAAGGGCCAGGATGTAGGTCAGTGCAAAAAACAAATCACTAATGAAGGCACCATCTAATTTTTTGTATGTCTTTTGTGGCTGTTCTCATTGAAGCGATGTCACTTCAACTGAAAAGTTTAATGTCCCCAGACGGTGACCCACACCACTAAATCGCTACAAAGAACAGGAATGCCTTGGAAAATGACTGAAATGCATGTGAAGCAAAGAATATAAGATGTACACATGTCCTTCCATAATCTTAAATGTGTTGAAAAGCAAGGACACTCCTCCAGCGATGGGTCTTAGCAATGCAGCACAGCAGCCAACAACAAAGGACTCCAGGCATGAGAAGAAGAGTGTTAAGAGAAAACTGGCCATATCTGAAGAAACTAAACAAGAAAGTATAGTATAACCCAACAGTTCCATAAAAGCGCACATGTCATAAAATTTTAGCCTCTAAAAACTATGAATTTGTAGCAAGTATCTTTTCTTTCTGAAAGTTAATCTGGACTGTGAACTTGATTGGCTTTAAAGTCACCAAGGGGAATTTCTGTCCCGGCTAGACTGCTTACTGAGACTTCTACGGCCTACAGGCCTCATGGAAGGACTCTTGCAGACCGGAAAGACACACAGTGGTGATGCTGTGGGACGGGAGCCGGGGAAGGGATGGGGTCGGGCTGAGGTCTGAGAGGAGGTGGCAGAACGAGCTCTGGGAGCTGCAGCCTCCCGCCCAGCTCCAGACCCCGAGGTCCTCATGGCTTTTCCCTCGGCGGGGTCAGGTCACCTGTTAATGTTACCGCGGGTGCCTCAGGGTCTTAGGTCTCCAGACGCGCCCACATTGGGCTTGTCTATCTCTAACGTAGAAAAGAGGAAGACCAGCACTAAGAAACACTGTATTGCAGATCTTTTAATATATTATGGAGGATGTCAAAGATGTAAGATCTAGCCAATTGCTCAGTACACACAATTAAGTTGCCATTTGACTCTTCCGGGAGAACATGGCGGACAGATAACAGCAACTACCGGCGGCTCTCTGAAAGACTCGGCTCAGAAGCCAGGAATGGTGCGGACTAAGGAGACATAAGCAGGTGGAGATATGCTCTGCTGACTCAGGAACGAACTGGGCTGAGAGAAGCCAACTTGGAATGCAGTCCTGGTGCTAAAACAGGAACAGAAAAGACTCGGTGTGGAGGCTGGAACCGCGCCATTGTAAGCCGCGATTTGGGTTTCCCGCCTCTACAGCGGCTCGGCAAGGGGAGAGACGTGCAGAAGCTCTGAGAACGGCAATCTGCGAACGGCAGGGAGGCGTGCACTGACTTATGGTGAGGTGAGTGAGAGAAACTGACACTCTACCACAGTTTGACTCCAGCAGAGGACTTTCTGGGCCCGAGCAGTCCTGCGGGAGCAGGGCGCGGTGGTGACTCCAGCCACACATCCCCCTCTCGGGCGGGATTGGTGAAAAGTGCCTGGCCTGCGTGACGCTGCCGGCGGACCTGGTAGACTGTTCCAACCCAGATCCCAGAGCCTGACGGTGGCCGGGAGGGGAGACGCGTAGGCTGCCTGGTCCATAACTCCCTGGTGCGCAGGGGTGAGCGGGAACACCTAACTGGCGCAATTCGATCAGGCTGTGGCTGACTGGGAGAGAAGCTGGGCCTCTTATATAAGCTTGCATATATAAGGAACAGAGAAGAAGAGGCAGCATGGGAAGAGGCAGCAACAAGAAAGGCTCCTCGGCCCCCAATTCTGAGAAACAGGCAATAGCAGACACCGCACCAATACACATAAGGCACTATATAGAGAGCCTCATAGACCAATTCAGGAATGAAGTTATCAACGACCTGAAGCTAGAAGTATGCAGAATAGTTAGAGAAATGCTAAGCACCACCCAAGAAAAAACAGGTGGTGGAATGGAAGAACAGAAAAAAAGGGGAGAATTGTTTGATGGAGAAAACAGAGAAAGCATAGAATACGTGAAGCAGGTTCAAAGGGACTACCAAGATACTAAGAAGTCTATCGAAGACTGGCATAACAGCTTGAAAGAAACTAAGGACAGACTATCTGAACTGGAGGGCAGACTTGTAATATGGGAGAATGAAATGAAAAACTTCTTAAAAATAACAAAGAAACAAACAGCAATAATACAAAGACAAGAAGATGATAAGAGGATCCATAACTTAAGGATTAAGAACATAAAAGAAGAAGTAGGGATGCAAACAAGTGAACTACAAAAGCTACTCACAGAAATAATCCAGGAGAATTTTCCTAATTTAGCAAAAGGTAAAGATACTCAGATGTATGAGGCATACAGGACCCCAGCTACCTACAACCCAAACAGAGCAACACCCAGGCATATAATAATAAAAATTCCAGAAATTCAATACAAGAACAGAATATTAAAAGCTGTAAGAGACAAGAAACAGACCACTTACAAGGGAACACCCATCAGAATTACAGCAGATTTCTCTGCACAAACCATCAAATCACGAAGAGCGTGGGGGGAAATAATTCAAGCATTGAAAGATAATAATCTCCAGCCAAGATTGAGATATCCTGCACAACTGTCCCTGGAAATTGATGGAAAAACAAGGTGCTTCCAGGATAAAGAGGAACTGGGGGAATTTGCAACCACCAATTCAACTCTACAGAAAGTATTGCAGGATATTCTAAAAAAAGAAAAATACAAAGAACCCAGAAATAGTGGCGGGGAGGCCACAACAAATGGAGCAGAGAACAAAATGAAGAAGACAAACTGACAGCTACTGACAGAAAAAGAGCTTAACAGAAATGAGGCAGAGAAGATTGGATGATAGGAACAGCTATTTTGGAGAAAATGACATCTTAATAGGTAATACTGATTTAGTATCATCTTGTTTTGAAGTCTCATCTAGCTTTTGTCCTTCTGTCTCCAATGGTCTAAATAGGCTGTATCTTATTGGATTTTATTATGTACGATAGTATAAGCAAAAACCTTTTAAAGACAAGGAGATTATACAGAAACCATTGTTCATTTTCTGTTAGTCGATTCTAAATACTCTGTAATGCTGTCATTCTCTTGAATGGTTTTACATTGTTTTGATATACTTAATGCTACAGTATACGAAGTTGTACTCAAGGATTTCAAAGAAAGAAACAATATGGTAACTACTTTTAGGTTAGGATTATCTGGTGGTGAAACACTATTCTGCTTAAATGGCTATGTTTTGATCTGCGCTGTTTCGTTGTTATGCCCTCTTTTATCTCAATCTCCACTCCATTATTTACTTTTTTATCTTTATCCTTTTAATTAAAGGAAAAAAATAGCAGGATATATTATAGTAACCCATTTTGACTTTTCATTACCTTGATTTAAAGCCCTGTATTACTCTCACCATCTGGTTTTTAACTGATGTTCCCCTATTCTGTTTTGCTGGATAGTATCAGGTTCGAAAGTTTAGGCATCAGCTGTGAAGATAATGAGATTCATTATGACGCCCATTCTTGTTGACTTTTAGCTACTTTTGAAGACCTACAATGTCTCCAATGTTTTGGTTTTGTCGGTTTTATTCTTTACTGTTTTGTTCAATTGTATTATAACTAATGATATAGGCAATTCTATTAGAGATAGCGGGAGACATTATGGTAACCATTGTTGATCACCTGTATTATGTTTTTACATTATCTATTATGTCCACCCTTTTGACTTGACCGATTCTGTTCTGTTATGTCACATTTGGTTTTACTCTCTTCCAAAAAAGTAATAAGAAGCGTGGGAGCAATGAAACCCAAAATGTGTAATAGTCATGGTACAAAAGAGAGGAAAAGAAAGTGCTCTAAACTATATAACTGCATGTATATTTAAGTGTATAAGATAGAAAATGATATCACAGAGTTTTATTGGATCAATGAACAGAACTGTTTGCAGTATCATTGATGGAATGTCCACTTTACAAGCTTTAATTTTGTGACTTGAACAATTATTTCTAAGATGACAATATGTAATCCATTAACTAGTGATTTCCTACTGTTCATTTTCTTTCTGTAAATCTGTATAACTTGTACCCTTTCCCTGCTTTTTTTTTTCTTTTCTCCTTAAATAAAATTAAAAAAAAAATAAAGTCACCAAGGGGATTAACAAAGCGTATTTTCTGGAGTGTCTGGATAGGTCACAGAGGTGTAACCTTGGGTATTACTTCTCGTCTCTGGCTGCTTCCCCTTGAGCACAGCTCCTGCTCTGCTTTCTCAATGCCATGAACTAAAGCAGTCTTGCTCCACCCCACCCTTATGCCATGATGCTCCTGCCTTGTATTGAAATCTCTGAAACCACAAGCCAAATAAACCTCTCCTCCTTTACGCTGTGGGTGTTGGATATTTTATCCAGCAATGGGAAAGTTGAACAATCAATTTCTTAAAGTAACTGGTACTATAATGAGATACTATCATAACTTTGGAGTCTATTTCCAAAACATCTATGAATTACAAAATATGAAACTTAATGTTAACAAAATATTAGTAAAGAATGCTCTACTTGTCATATAGATGGTCTGAATGCATTATGTATAATCTAAAGGCTGGACATGAAAATTCACATCCAGGAGCAACAAAGTTCTCACACACAGTTGGTGGGAGTGTAAACTGACTTAGCCATTTTTGAAAACTGGTCATAGCAATTAAAGCTGAACTCGAAATACTCTTTCTCTAAACAATTCTATGGCAGGATTACTTACCACAGATATTTATATATGTTGTCCACTCTAAGACTTGCACAAAAATGTTCATTGCACTTTTGACCATAATAATATGAAACTGAACTAGAAGCTTCCCAAATGATAAATTGACATGCGTCCATACAGTGGAATATTATTCAGCAATAAAGAGGAATGAGCTAGTCCTGGGAGTATATCTCAGAGGTAGAACAGGTTTTATCATATGCAAAATCCTAGGTTCAATCCCCAGCACCAAAATAAATAAATAAATTCACTAAATAGAAATAAATTCATTAAATAGAAAGGAACTTACATCTGTGCAACAATGTGGCTAAATCTAACAGACATTTCCAATGAAAAATAATATACTATATAATTTCAATCAAGTCCTAGAACAGGTAAAACTAATCTATGGTGACAGAGTCCCAGTAAGGAAAGAAGGGAGATACCAGCTAAGATGGGACAAGAAGTGATCTAAGACAGAGGTCAGCAAGTGTTTTCCTTAATGCATCTAACAGTATAGGCTTTGTAGGCCTTTGGGTGTTTGTAACCAACTACTCACCATCATCATAGCACAAAGATAATCATAGCCATAGATAATCACATGCAAATAATTAAGTATGGCTATGTTATTATAAAACTTTCATTCTAAGCCAAGCATGCTGGTTCCCACCTGTAATCCCCTACATTTGGGACACTGAGGGAGGAGGATTGCAAGTTTAATTTCAGGATGGGCAATTTAGTGAGAATCTGCTTCAAAATGAGAAACAGCTCACTGGTAGAGCATTTGCTTAGCTAATTACTAGCTGTACTACAAAGCGAAACAAAACAAAATAAAAAACAAACAAACTGGACAGTAAAATGGCAGGCCTGATATAGTTCATGGACTGTAGTTTGCCAACCCCAGTTCTAAAATGACAGAAATGTTGATTCAAGTGGTGGTTATAAGACACATAGACATTTTTTAAAAAGATATATATATATATATATATATATATATATATATATATATTTTGTTGACTAATCAAGATGTACATTTAAGATGTATAATTTTTGCTCTGTATATTTTGTACTTCAATGAAAGAGAAAGGAAAGGAAAAAGAATGAGAAGTTAGACAAAATAAAACCCACATCTATGTTCTACCAGTACTGACTCCAGGACAAGGAAACTATTCTCAGCCAAGGTGGGTAACAAGTGTTTTCTCCTGATTAGGATTCTTGACCTGTGATTCTAATGGCTGAAAATTCAAACTTCATTAATCCCACAGCTGATTCCCACTAGATTCCAGCTTTTCCCATTGAGCAATGTTCTAAGATGACAACCTTTAAAAACAGCAACCTCTAGGTAGGGTCCCAGTGATCTGTGAGGCTGAGGCAGGAGTATTGATTAAATCCAGGTCAGCCTGGACAACACAGTGAGACGTTGCCTAAAACAAACAGATGCAAAAATAAAACAAAATAAAAACACAGAGAAAAAACATTACTATCTCTCCTCTGCTAAAAGAGACTTTCATTTTCCAATGGAACAAAGAAGAGTTTTTCCTGAGACCAGTGCTTTTTCACACCATTTATTGAGGTTTTTTCATACACAGTTGGTGAGTTTTGAGTTCTAAGTTAGCAGAAGTGATTGAGAAACACTAGTCACTGCTGGAATAATAGATTTTATTTAATCATATACTTTCCATAAATTCAAATATGCATGAGAATTAAAAAGGACATAGTCCAATTATTATATGAGTTTTCAAAGTATCCTTCAATGTTAATCTTGTCTTCATAGGGTGCTCGACTCTGAAAGTAAAATTTCTGTACATTATCATCTTTCACCTGACCTAACACCTATCATAAGAAGAAAACTGGAGATAAATTATCATAGCAAAAGTTTAGACAAATGTTTAGACAAACAGTTTGTTAGCCTAACCCATTTCAGCATGGAGGCTGACATCTTTGCATGCTAAATAAATTTTTAAAATTATATACAATATTTTGATTATATACATCTTATGTTGAGAAGTTGTTGTTTGCTTTATTTATATATTTAAGTAGGACTGATGAGGGGCTGTACTAATTGTATTAGAAAAAATAAGATTTTCTGAAAGAAATTGTAGAAAAAGTTCACCCAAACATATGAAAGAATGTGACTGAAACTAAAGTTTCTCTTTTTAGGGACAGTAAATACCTTACAATTACAATAGTAATTAGCAGAAAACACTAGTTATAATGGTATCTTAATTTTTAGAACAAATTATTTAAAAATTGCACATATTTACTTAGTTTTGTTTTATAGGAGTCATTTCTTACTAATCTAAAGTGAGACAGGGTCTCGCTATGCGGTTCAGGCTGGCTTTGGGCTCAATTTGTAGCCCAGGCTGGTCTCAAACTTGCAAACATCTGCCTGCCTCTACCTCCCAAGTGCTGGGATTACAGGAGCCACCACGTCTGGCTCTAACAAATCATCTTTTGAAGAAGAGAAGTTAGGCATGAATATTGAAAAATTTATAATAGTAGAGAGCTAAATGATTTAATGTTTTACTTTTAGTAGGCAATAAATAACTTTTATAATTGCTTGAAACACTCTGAAATACTGTACATTCCAAAAAGTGTAAGTCATAAAGCATGATAATGTAAAAGTGGGATTTAATTGTCAAATCAGTAATGAGAAAGACTGAGCAATGAGCTGACTGTACCTTTAAAAAATTTTTTTTGGTTGAGGAATAATTTACCTATGATCACTGAGCCCAATTTAAGTGGGTTTGATGAGTTTTGGTAAATGTATACAGCCATGTAACTTCCATACAATCAAACACATATCATTTATTTCTATCATCCCAGAGAGATCCCTTGTGCCTTTTGCTAAGGAATATTCTGTTTACAAGACAGAATAATAAACATGTGATAATGGAGTTCATGTTAAGATGAACTACTTAGGATCCTATTTCTTCTGCAGGAGAAATAAAAAAGTGATTTTCTGAAAGTTAAATGAAATGCAGATAATTCTTTGCTTAAATAATGAATCAGTCAAGGTGTTCCACCAGGCAAAAAAGTAAGTTATCTGGGTAGTAGGTACTTGACAATATATGTTTGGATAAGTTCATTAAGCAAAATGCTATTTTCTATGCAAGTTATAACTGAATTTTTAAAAAAGCAAAAAATCATAATCTCATTATTTAAAATATACACATGTACAAAAACTTTTGGTATAATATACAATAAAATCTTGACAGCGGTTTGATTTAGAATATTTCTTACTCAAATCCATAATTATAACACACATACACACATGTCCATACATACACCCACACCCACACACAAGCTGCATTATTTACAAATTTACTGTCCTGATACTTTTATATTCTTATTTTGTTGATTGTTGTACTGAGAATTAAACCCAGGGTCTTTGCACTGAGCTATATGCCCAGCCCTTTTTGATTTTTGAATTTTGAGAGAGGGTCTATGTTGCCCAGGGTAGGCTCAAACTTGTGATCCTCCTGGAGTACTGGGATTACATGCGTGCACCACCATGCCGTTTATTCTGCTGTCATTCTTTATCATGAGCAAGTCCACAGGAAGCTTGAAAATGGAAGGAAAGTTCTTCAGAAGAACTGAGTTGGCAAGACAGGCCTGGGACGCTGCAGGCTGATTAATCCTACTCCCTTGTCTCAGAGTCCATTCCCTCTCTCACTTTACAGGGCTTGGTTACCCAGCTTTGCCTGATGTCCTTAACTTCAGGGTTCCAGCCAAATGACAGCGTAGGCAACTCTGCTGGACTGGGAAACCAAACGCCTGTGTTTTGGCCCTGGTTCTGTGACCATCTAGATCTGTGTCCCAAGCAAATAAATCATTTCCTTCATATTTAAATGAGATAGTGACATGAACTGATGCTAAAGCTATTACTAAAAGTTTGGTGAGAATTAATTACATAGTATCTAGATACCCCACCAAGATACTGATAATTACAAAAAGAAAAATTTTACCTTTATGCTGGACAAACCTTCAAAGTCATTATCTTAATCAAATGATCACTAAACATCATCAGGAAGGAGATATACACAGTGAAGGACACAAAATTTCTCCTGTGACATTCTTACCACCAAATATACACTTGAATCTCTTGAATCTAATCAGAAGGAAACATCAGAGAAACTTATATTGAGCTACACTACATAAAATACATGACCTCTGAAACAACTGTCTCTTCAAAACTGGCAACTTCATAAAAGACAAAGATGAGCAAACAACTCCTGATTAAAGAAAACTAACAGGATATGTCAGCAAGAAGCACCATGGGGTGTTGGATCTGGGAATGGAAAAAGAAAAGTTGCTATAAAATAACATAATTAGTCATCTGAATATAGACTGGATTAGAGTGAAGCGGGTTTGTGAACAATATAAGCAGCCAAACTGATAAATTTGGAATTTAATTAGCTGAGCTCAGCAACCACTCAAGTAGAGGCCTGTTTCAGAGTCTCACCGAGTGGCCCTGAACTGGAAAGTTGACAAAGCTTTTAAAACAGAAAACCACAAAAAGACATCCTGTTGGAAACAATTTAGCTAGAATCTTACATTAATTTTTGGCTGACACCTGTATCCTGCTTCTTTGTTGAGCAGGTTAATTTTTCTCTTGTGAGTACAACTCATTCTGTTTTTCTCATGGGACTTGTATTCCACGTAATTTTTCATTTTCCTGAGTCAAATACAGGACACTAGGTAAATGTAGGGCTCAAGATGGCATCAGTTATGCCAAGCTACAATGAGACAATGCTATTAAATCAGTATTAACTACCTGATTTTAAACATTTTTAGCTATTTTAGAAAATATTCTCTTCAGGAACCACATATTAAAGCATTTATGAGTAAAGGAACATTACATCTGCAACTTAAGTCTCAACTATTGAAAAAAACGGGCAAGAATGATATCTATAAGAAAACAAAGACATCTATCACACAGGGAACACATGCATACACCACATTCTCACACAGCTTTATCTAGGTGAACACAGGTAAAGGACAAATAGGAAACTACAGTAATATTCTTGTAAGTTTTCTGAATAAAATTCTAAAAGTCTTTTAGAAACTATAGACGTAGTAGGTCCATAATCTTATTGCCACCTCCATTCTGAGAATTAGGGGCTTTTCCACCCTCAGGTCATAATGGAACGAATTTCTCCCAAAGGTCAAGTGACATGGTAAAAATGACAGAACAGATCAGCCTAGAAACGCACAGCAAGAATAAGGCAGTAGGTTGGCCACGTCCTGTTCTGCAAGATGGTAGAATGCACTGAGTTAGAGACAGACATCCCCTTACCCCAAAAGAACATGCCTACCACACTGCAATGAGACTGTGTCCTTCCCTGCGTCTTCCTGTACTCTTTCTCCCTGGATCTTGGGCCCATCATTTCGCCACAGAGAATCCCTGGAAGGAGTGGCATCCCCATTTAGGAGCTGCTCAGCTTCTGGCTCAAGGATGACTCCACTTCTTACCTGGGAGTCTTTGCTTTGGAAGGAGACTGGGACCTGGGTGAACTTCACCCAGGACTTTTCATACAAGGATTCTTGGTCCAAGTTTCCTTCCTCTAGACTAGAGGTAGATCTTTAAGCCCTCAAAGTTCCATCTCTCATTAGTTTTCCTCAGATTCAGCCCCCGGCAGGGCCTTCTACAGATGTCACCAATATCCTATGGCTCTGAGGAGCTAGAGAACCCTACTGTTCAGCAAAGTGACAGGATCCAAAGGTCTTCAAGTTACCCCCAAAATTTGAAGGTACACAGATTCCACAATTAGTATCAACCAATTGGCCTTCCCCAGACACTACTGGAGTCAGGTGCGGGGGGCTGAAGAGGCCTCTGTAGGAGATACTACTGAGTGATATCTCTTTTCCGAGTTTAGGGTAGGGGAATCTTCTGGAAATACTTTGAGCCTGGGAGTGGCAGACACAAGTCTAAAGCAAGTCAGTTCTTCTCATTGATTAAGAAAATCTACATCAGATGTTTTCCCTCTGTAAGCCTACTTCTTCAGCTGTGAAAACAGGAAGATGCTATCAGAAACTCAAGAGACAGACAGCCCAGGTTCAAATGCAGGCTCTGTCATTTACTGGTGAATAACACTGTATGTATTATTTCACTTTTCAGTATGTTGATTACTCTATCATTTATTTTATTTTGCCATTCTGTGACCTATAATGAGACAGAAAAGGTACTTTCTTTGTATATATAATATCTAATTTGTTTATGCTATTAACCCATGTTTCAAAAATTTGTAAGTGCTTTTTACATTTTGAGGCTGTTTGACATATATGTCACACACATATTTTCATCATTTGGCATTTTTATTAAAATGGGCTTGCAAATTTTCAAAAATTAAACAGATTTTTTGAGTTTTAAAAATAGCCAACTTGGAGCTGGTGATATAAAAAAAAAGCCAACTTGTTAATTTTTCCCCTTGGGGTTTCACTTTTGGTAGTTGTTATGGCTTGTATCTAGGTGCCCCCTCCAAAGCCTCATGAGCCTGGTGGGGCTTTCAGGAGGTGGTTGGATACGGGTATGTGATACTGGGATTAAGGGTGTATGGTACTGTATTAATCCGCTCATAGGTTTAGCATAGTTCTGGATGTGTATACAGGAAGCCCCACCTTGGGTGTGGGTGTCATCAAGCAACAAGGTATTGATTGGATGGAAAATAAAGGGAAAAGAAGGCAGGCAGGCACGCTGTTCACTGCTGCTTTCTCCCTGCCCTGCTGTGGACTGCTATGGGTTGTTTTCCCTCTGCAATGACTCTGTCACCCGGCCCTGCCTTAGAGTCAGCCGACTGTAGACTGAAATCTCTATAAACTATGAGCTCAAATAAATCTTTCACTCCTTTAACTTGTGGGTGTCGGGTATTTTGTCCCAGGAACAAGAAAAGTAACTAAGACAGTAGCATTGCTAGGAAAATCCTTTTCACAGATATAAAAAATATTGGCTTTTTTGGCTTATGAGATTTGCTCTTCTATGCTGACAGTAGGAATGTAAATTTTAAACTTTCTGAAGGGCATTTATAACACAATTTGAAGTATGCACATCCTGTAAACTACTCTTCAATATCCAGTAATGTATCCTAAAAACTAACTGGCTTAATGGGGGAATAAGGTTAAAAGTATTTTTATATTAGTTTGCTTATAAAAGCAAAACAACTGGAAGCAAGAAAAATAGTCCAGTAATTAAAGGATAGGCTCACTGATAATGGTAAGCCATAGAACAGAACACAAGAAGATATTAGAAATAGTAACAGGGGGCTGGGGGTTTAGCTCAGCGGCATAAGTGCCTGCCTTGCAAGCAGGCAGTCGTGAGTTCAATTCGTGGTACCGATAAAAACCACAAAAAGACAAAAAAAAAAAGAAAGAAAGAAAGAAAAAGAAATAGTAACAGAAGCAGGCTGTGGTGGTTCGGGACTTTAAAGATCCAGCACTCTGGGAAGCTGAGGCAGGAGGATGCTGAGATTAAGACCAGCAACTCAGAAAGATGCTGTCTGGAAAAAAAAAAAAGGGGCTAAGGATGCAGTTGAATGTGAAAGTCTTGGGTTCAATTCCCAATACCACACACATACACCAAAACACAGAAAAAGTAATTGAGAAGTATACTTGAAAGGGTTTTGGCCCAGACAGGACACTGTAGCCAGGAAAGCCTCAACCGGAAGCAGGAAGCCCCATCTCCCCCGCCCCTAGGAAGTTACCTGTGACGCCATCTTCCCGCCCCTGGAAATTTACATATGGCGCCAAACCTAGGGCCAATGGGCTACCTGTGTATCCCTAATGCCCACCTTAGGTTCCACCCCAAACCGAGGCTATTTACAGGCCCCCACGCCACGTGTCCGCCAGAGAGATGCCGGAGGCCAGTGGTGGGGGTGCTGGTCATCTCTCTCCGTGTTCTCAGAATAAAGGCCGCTTTTTATTTTATACTTCTCATCTTTTGGAAATATTTTTCATCTTTTGGAAATAATCCTAGCAATACTCAGTGACTTAGAAAAGCATTTGCAACTTATAATAAAGTAGGAAATGTGGGCTTTAAAATATAATGTGAAAGCAGGATTCCATTAATAAAATTACATAAGTCTAAATCTATTAAAATATTGTTACTTTCTTTGAGAAAAAGAATTGCAAGGAATTTCACCTTTTGATGTTTTGTTTTTTTACTTCACCAATATCCTCCCAATTACACGTTTACTGAAGTATTAACAACAGTACAACAAAATGATAAATCAAAATAATTATAGTTTTACACAGGAATGTAAATGGTTCTTGGAAAAGAACATATAAAACTATGCCACATCATAGAAACTGAGAAGAAAGAAGTGGAGCAAAAAACACTACTTCGATGTATTTACTCAGCCTTGACCTCAAGTCAGGCTTCACACTATGTTATTTACCCACAGTGAGTCGCTCAATTCTCACCTTGCCTTCTAACCCGAGTACTACTCCCATTACAGATTAGATACAGTGCCTAGAGAGGAAGGAACCAGGAAATGGCAGTACTGAGACTCAGGCCCACTGAACCTGGCTGGAGAGCTTGGGTTATAACGTATTGGTCTTGCCACTTCCCAAAGGGAAAACAGTTTTTGTTTTTCAAACAATGATATAACAAAACAAACAAAAGAATGATGTAACGTCTCAATGCCTACTAAAATCACCTCTGGCTATACGCATAAGCTAAACTATGAAGGAAGGAAATAGTAACTGGAAACATACAGTGAAACTATGGAGAATTTGTTTTTCAATTTTCTTCAATAATGAGATAGGCTAGTAATTTTTCTCTTTGAATTAAAAATTGATTATTTTGGGCTGATACAGCTCAGTGGTACAAGCACCTGCGTGACAAGTGTGAGGTTGTGAGTTTGATCCCCCGTAGCAACAACAACAAAAAGATTATTGTTTTTAACAGAGCGAACTATCTGCCCTTGACCTAGTATGAGAAACAAAGTCACATTGCCATCTGCTCTGATTTAAGTAAACAGATGTAAAAAACAAAGTTCCCTTCACTCTTCAGGCCTGAAAGGCCTTTACTCTTCCTCAAAACTGGACAACTATGAGGGAAATTCAGTTGAGGACAATACCAATCATTACCTTTCTTGTTAAAGTGTCAATCTTTGGCAGGGTATGATGGGGGTTGTCTCTAGTCCCAGCACTCTGTGAGGCTGAGGCAGAAAAACTGTAAGTTTAAGCAAAGCCCAGTCACCCTGGCAATTTAGCAAGATCTTGCCTCAAAATAAAAACTAAAAATGGCTGGGGTGTCGCTCAAGGCAAAGGCCCTGGGTTCACTACTCAGTATCAAAAAGTAACGGGTGAATCAATCTTGCAATCTTGCCAAGTAGTACCAAGCAATTAAGTCATTCAAACAGCAGCATGGCAGTCATCAAACATGTAATTGTGATTCACAACACTCTGATCATCAACTCAAAAGCCATATGTTACTATATACTAATACCATTATCTAAATGTTCTCAGTCAAAATTACTATTATTATCATCATCATAATTTGTGGTTCTGGGGATTGAAAATGGAGCCTTACACACGTTAACCATGTGCCTGTCCACTCAGATACATCCCTAGTTTCACAGTCACAAATTTAAAACCATATCCCAGATCTCTCTTTGCCACCCATAAAACTCAGTACCTTCTTGCTCAATTTATTCGCCCTCTTGGGTCACAGTCTTTGTCTCTTGAATCTGCACATTTAAAAACTTTGTCTGGCATGTTATCTCTCATTACTTTGGAGAAAAAAGCCCTGACCATCCTTAAATATTTCATCTTCAATACTAACTATAGAATGTTTCTCTTATAATTTGAAAAACCATTCCTTAGTGAAAGGTTCTTGCCCCAGTATAAATTATTGTCCGGTTATGGCGGTGGTCTAACGTGGCAAAGGCCAAAGAGGGAACGCCTACCACTTCCTGCTTCTTCTTCAGCCTTAATTGCACCTCCCCTTCCTGTTTGCACGATAAGAAAACTCCAATCAGCTTGGGCGCATCACCAGTGCACATCCTAAGTGCCACCACGGGTCAGACCCCACATTCTGCTCATTGGAAGCCAGGCTACTGGTGGTCATGGACTTCTCTCCACATCCCTGGAATAAAGGCTACTTTTACTTTATATTTTTTCTCTGTCATCGTGATGAAAATTCTTTCACTTAGTAGAGTTTCCTTACACTGCCGCTGCATCAAACTTACACCCATTCTTGTAAGGAAATGTGGACAATATTGAAACATACTGAGCCTTCCAATTCCAGAATGAGAGTTCCATGTTTATTAAAGAGTTTTATGACATCTAAAAATCAATTATATATTTTCATAGAAATTCAAATATCCTTTTTATATTGATAGTCAATTGAATTCTTAGCTGCTATTCTAAATGGCATAATTTTTTTTCACTTAATTACTAGTGGCAGTAGGAAAGTTATTTATCCCATATTCCTTTTTTTTTTTGGTGGTGGTGGTGGTGTTGCAGTAGAACCCAAGGCACTGTTCGTGCTGGGCAAGAACGATCTATCACTGAACTACAATCCCCAGTCCTCGTATTCACTTTTAACCAGCCACCTTTCTGAACTTTCTTTGATCCTGTATTCAAGTGATCCTGCTGCCTACGTATCCTGGTATGGGGCTACAGTTTCATGCTATGCCCAGTTTAACTTTCTTAACTACAATATTTTTAGCGTTAATCCTTTTTAGCTTTGGAAATATATAATTACTTTACCCACAAATACATAAAGGTTTTTCCCCTCAACATATTTATCTTCTTGTCTCACTCCCTGATTAAATGCATTGTCTACCACTCTAAAAGAAAGCAAATCATAATAGGGTCAAATTGTTTCCTTTTTTTTTTTCCTGGTACTAGGGATCGAACTCGTGACCTCGCGCTTGCCAAGCAGGCGCTTATGCCACTGAGCTAAATCCCCAACCCCTTGCTTCTTTTCTTTTCTTTTTTTTTTTTAAGACAAGGTCACTCTGTATATATTGCTAAGTAACCCAAGCTGAGCTCAAACTTGCACTCCTCCAGCTTCAGCCTTCCATAGTGCTGAGATTACAGGTATGTGCCAATATGCCAGGTTAGAAATTGCTTGCTTGAATGAGAAGTCTGCTATTGATTTTCAATGCACAGTATAGAAGGTTTTATATTAAGAAAATCATTTAGTCAGACTTTACTACTGCTTTTTTAAAAAACTCAAAAATGGGCATGGTGGCACATACCTGTAATCTCAGCACTATGGAAGGCTGAGAGGATCACAATTAGTTCAAGGCCAGCATAGGCCTGCCTAGTGAATTCAGGGCCTGCCTAAACTACATAGAGAAACCTTGTCTCAGAAAACCAAAGTAATAATAATTCCAGAACTGATGTTAAATCTTATCAAATTCCTATCTATGAGATAACTGTATAGTGTTTTCCCGTGGCCTAATGTGAAATTTATTAACAAATTCTTTAAGTAATAAGGAACTTATATTTTAGGATAAATTTTTTCTTGATCATAATGCATTATTTCAATGTTAAATTTCGGTTAAGAGTTTGCATACATATTCAAAAGGCCGTTCTACAGCTTTCTTAGGCCAAGACATAATATCTAGTTTTGGAAGCAATGCAACAATACTAGGCTTTTTTTTTTTTTTTAAGGTGGTAGTCATTTCATCCTTCATAAACTCCCTAGAAGAATTTAACTATCTGAAGAAGTACATTTTACTTAGAAGTCACTTCACATGTAAGGAATTACCATTTAAACTAAGCATGGTGATGTCATTGAGCTCCAAGAGAAAAAGAAGCAAGAAAGAGGTGGTATATGAGAATCTTTTTGAGTATTTTTACTTTTCACGGCTCATCTTTTATTCTTCTTTATGTTTGCTTGTTTGAGACAGGGTCTCACTATGTAGGTTAGGCTGGCCTTGAACTCACTGTGTAGTCCAGGCTGGCATCCGCCTTCCAAGTGCTGGGATTACACCACACCCATCTTACTTCTTAAGGATCTTTGGTATACCCATGTATCCAAAAAAAATCATCTTTTGCATGGCTATTCTTAAACTCTTTAAAGTTTTATATAAATACTGTGGGTTTTTGGTTTTTTATTTGGGATGAGGTCTCACAATGCTGCCCAGGCTAGGGCTCAAGGGATCCTCTTGCATCAGCCTCATGACTAGCTGGGACTACATGTACCACTGTAACTGGCTAAAAATACCATTTAATTATATAGTTATTCCCCTTTTGAATTTCTAATCTATATGCTGATTTGCTACTTGACTTGACATGATTTACTATTAGTTTTTATTACCAATTTTAAAATATCAGGTCTATCAGTTTTTCCTTTGTAGCTCACTAATTTCTCCTTTTCTATTTACTGATTCCTTCTGCTTCACATATGTATACTTTAACTTCCTTGATTGAATGTTTCATCAAGACAAAAACCATAGAAAACCATCCATATTCAGTTCAATGTCAATTGAGACATGTCACATATTATTTTACCTCATCTTTCTCATTTAGATTTTTAAAATATAACATTGTCTGGGGAAGTAGCTCAGTGATAGAGCACTAGCTTAGCATGAATGAGGTCCTGGCTTCACTCCTAGCACTAGAAAAAAATAATAATATGGTTCATCATCACAGAATAAACAAATCTATGCCTGTGTATGGCTCATTTCATGTGGTTTTGACAATTTACACTTATAAAAGTTCATATCTTTTTCTACTGTAGCTCCTTGTATCTTATTCTGAAAACACAGCAGAAATCTGTCAGGTCCAGGGTTGAGCTTGGAGGATTTTTATCTATGAATAGACCTGATGTCACAGCTCTTTCTCTGTAACTAGCCAATTTCCCAAGATGTTTAAGATTCTGAAGGCCTGGACTTTGGCTAATCTAACCCAATATTTTAAACAGTATTGTAAGTTCCCAATCTGTATCCCTACTTTACACATTAAAAGGATATATCTTTATATTTATACTGATAAACCCAGAGAGAATAAGGGGAAACATCTACAATAAATGTAGAATAAATACTGCAATTAGAAAAATTTAGGGCCAGGGATTTAGCACACTGGCATAAGTGCCTGTCTGGCAAGCGTGAAGTCGTGATTTCAATCCCTGGTACCACCAAAAAGAAAAAAATAAATAAATAAAAACCACCATTTAACAGCCATAATAGTAGTAAGTAATTCAGACAAGAATCATTAATGAATCCTAACATGAGGCAATGAAAGTTTGAGAAAGTTTGAGATTACTTACAAAACCCCAAAATATCTCTCTACCAAGATATCTATTAATAAAACTTTTACTGGAGAAATCCTGTGGACATAACCTTAACCAAAGCTCAAAGTTTACATCATCATTAATGTGACAAGCCAGTATCAAGTATTACTTGATATGGAACATTTGGAAAGGACACAGCAGCATCACTTCTTGGTATTCCTGCCAAAGATGTACAACATGACACCCATTTGTGAGGAAAAATCAGGAAAATTCAAATTTTAGGACAACCTATAAAAAATAACTGTCCTGTTATTTCTGACCAGAAATGTCCTGGTCAAAAAAGATTTAAAATGACTAAGAAAATATTCCAAATTAAAGGAGTCTAAAGAAATATGACCACTAAATGCAACATGAAATCCTGGTTCAGATGTCTTGAAACACAAGAAAGAATTGCCATAAAAGACATTACTGGAAAAAGTGGAGAGATCTAAACAAAGTCAGTCATCAGATAATATTTTAATATGAACTTTCCTGCTTTCAATAATTATATGGAGGGGCTGGGGGTTTAGCTCAGCGGCATAAGCACCTGCCTTGCAAGCAGGCAGTCGTGAGTTCGATCCCTGGTACAGATAAAAAACGAAAAAGACAAAAAAAAAAAAAAAAAAAAAAGAAAGAAAATTATATGGAAGAAAATGTCCTTGTACTTAGGGAATATATATGAGGGTAAAAGTCATGTCTACAATTCACTATTACACAGTTCAAAAAAATTGCCAGGCATTGTGGCACATGCCTGTGCATATCCTAGCATTCAGGAGGCTGAGGCAGGAGGATTGTTGCCAGTTTGAGGCCAGTCTGGGCTACACAGTGAATTCAAGAGCAGCCTGAACAACATAGTGAGACTCTATTTCAAAAAAACAAAAAACAGAAACAAAAATTAATATGTTCATATATATAGACAAAAAAATATTCAAATGTAATAAGCAAAATGTTAATTACTGCAGAATTTGGGTAAAGGATATGACAGGAATAGCTGTATTATTCTTATAACTTTCCTAAGTCTGACATTTTAAGAAACAAAACAAAACCTCATGTTTGCAAGCAAATGAGCAAAGTAGAAGATCTATCAACTGAAGGAGCAGGTGTGCTGTTTTAGCAGATAGTTCAACTGGGATATGAGGGACAGATATGTCTCCTTTACCTCACAGTAAATCTATCATCCACAAGAATTGCCACAAAAGACCTGTCCTGGAACAGGAAGCATTTGTTTAACCATTATTCTTTAGCTTCTGGGCAGCCAACCCTAAGAGAGGCTCTTTTATATGCTGTCTTACTTAGGTCTCTGCAGCCAACAGTCAGTCTCTAAAAGGTAAGAGATTTTGACCAAGGAATTCTGAAATCCCCTCCAAATTACCTACTGAAAAGAGGCTACCATAACTTACAAACTTCAAAACAAGACACAAAGCCTAACATCCTCAAGATCTATTTCACTGATCACGTTTTTGGCTTTCAGAGGGAGTAAAAGAAAATAGCCACTATCCAGATATATTTATTCAGATTATTTACTGTATCTGATTGAAGTTCAGTAATATAAAAGGAAATACACATTGAATTTACAATCCAATTCAAATTAAGGAAAACAACCCAATGGTCCCATTACTGAGTATATAACCAAAGGAAATAAAATCAAAGAGTTATTTGCACTCCCACAGTAGCAGCACTATTCACAACAGTCAGGATTTGGAATCAACAAATGTCCATCAACAGATAAATGGATAAAGAAAATGCAGTACATATATATATAACAGAATGAGATTCAGCAAGAAGAAGTGATGAAATCCTGCCATTTACAACAAGATGGATGAACCTGAAGGCTATGTTAAGTAAAATAAGCCAGACACACAAAGACAACTACTATATGATTCACACATATGAGGAATCTAAAATTTAATTTCATGGAAGTAGAGATTAGAATAGCGGATACCACAGACTGGGGAGGCACAAGAAGAAGGAAGGAGAGTTGGTCAATGAGTACAAAGTTACAAGTAGACAGGCGGAATAAATTCTGTCGTACTACTGCATAGTAGGGAGATGATAGTTAACAACCATTTACTATGTATATCAAAATTGCTAGAGGACCTACTGAAAGCACTTCCCACAGAAAAATGAGAACTATCTGAGATGATGGGTAATTACCTTGATTTGACTATTATACAACATATATACATACTGAAACATCACATTATATCTCATAAATACATACAACTCTTACCTATCAATTAACAAATAATTTTAAGAGCTGGGCATGGAGGCATAGGTCTGTAATCCCAATGCTCAGGAGGCTGAGGGAGGTGGATTGCTATGAGTTTAAGGCCAGCTTGAGCTACATAGTGACCTCAAGGTCAAACTGAACTACATAGGGAGACCCTGTCTCAAAAAGTCAAAAAATAACAATAATAATTTTTAAAATATACAAAACCATTCCACCATACAATATTAGAGCAAGTGGCTGGGGATTTAGCTCAGCGGCATAAGCGCCTGCCTTACGATATTAGACCAAAGTACCTCTAGAGTGGCAGTGTGTACTAACTAGTAAAGAAGCCTTCAAGTTGGTAGAAATGATACATATCTCGATCTTGGTTGCAGTTACTTGACTCTGTAATACAAAAATTCATTGCACTACATCCTTAAAATAAGCATTATTTTGACTATGTGTATAGATGTACTTTAAAAAAATTTATTAATCTAGAAAAATGTTTTAAAAATAAAATATTCTTAATTAAAATGTTAAAAATTTTGTTCAAACAGACCCACATTTTGCCACTAACCTCCCCACACCCCACTTCCATGAATGTTCCTTTATATTAAAGGTCAAAAACAGACAAGATCAAGGTGGTTGTTGTGATGCACACCTGTAATTCTTGCACTAGGTAGGCTGAGGGAAAAAGATCACCACTCAGTTTGAGGCTAGTCGGGGCTACACAGTGAGTTCAAGTCCAACCTGAACTACATGATGAGATTCTGTTCAAAAAATAAAAAATAAAATAAAAGAGCCAATCTGTAATAGTAGAAGTCAGGAGGATGATTGCCATTGGTATAATTACTGGAAGGGCATACCATAGGGGCTTCCAGAGTGCTACAAATGCTATTTTCTGATTTAAGTGTATTATCCACAGGTGATTTCTTTGTGACAGTGCAGTGAACTGTATTTGTATATATATATATTTTGCATGTATCTTAAATCTCCAAAGTTTCATAAGGAATTGATTCATAGAGGTCAAACATGCCTAAAAAATACAGGGCAAACCAGGCATGATATGTATGCCTAGGATCCCAGTACTCTGGCAGCAGAATCCTAAATTCAAGCCCAGCTTGGGTAATTTAGTGACTTAGCAAGACCTTAACTCAAAAAAAAAAAAAAGGTTAGGGATGTAGCTCACTGTGAAGGCCCCGGGGTTAATCCCCAGTATCATAAAACAAAACACATCATGACAGTGTCTCTTAGAACACAGTAAGTTTCTTTTCCTTTGATAAGTTACGTTTAAGGTTAGCCTAGAAAAAATTTCCAAACTCAATTTACTTTTTTAGTCAAATCTTAATCTTACATTATCAGCTTAGATACTTACTTAGTAAACTTTCTGTTTTCTAACCATAGGCAAGGTCACATCCATTTTGGTTGCCATAGTGTAAGAAACTAGGTTCACTCTTGGAATGAGGTCACAGACAGATATGTCATCATCTTTGCTAAAAAGAACCCTAAAGGAAATACGAAAAAGAAATATGCATTAGATTTCTGACAAGAGCAAAAGGAGCTACATCTTTAATAAGAGGTTACTTAGTAAGTACTTGATCTTTTGAAAGCATTTTCATTATTGTGTGGAGCTATTTTAAAAAGGAGAGGGTTTGAGTTTTGAGGTGGCTCTTGGCCAAGAGGGACTGCATGGAACTGGCTTCTCAACTAAGGAGTGTCACATCAATGAAATGGTTATCCATTATATGGGGTTGCAGCCTCAAATCCTTGATTCTCCTGTGCACAATCTCTGAATTTGACAAGTCTCCTCAACACCAATCCCTATAAGGTTTCTAATGACAAAGAAACACGGTGTCTCCAATCACAATCCCCCAAATCTCCAAAGCCCAGAGATTTCTGTACTCACCAATATCCTGATGTGTCCATATCTAACCAAAGAAAGCCGCTGGTCAGTGACTACATAGTTCACTGATACAATCTGATCAGTCTTGAACCTACCCTGATCTCCAGTGATATTCCAAGACTTGAGACCAACAGCTTATCGCACGGTGTTTCCACTCTTATAGCCCAATCACGAACCCACTCTGATCTCTTTATACCTCACTCCCAGATCTACAAAAGTTCAATCATGAATACCTTGGTATTTCTCATCAAGGATCAATCACTAATGGCTCAAAGCATGTCTTCACATCGAGCCCCACTGACTCTCTCAGCATGCAACCCCAAAGCTTCTACAATCAATTCAAATAACCAAGACATTGTTCCCCCAAAGAACTTAAAACTTCCAATCATTGAGCCTCTCAGGCTTTCCATTACTGAGCCTCGATGTACTCAAAAAGAGTACCTTCAAAAAACCTCACTTGGCCCCACATCCATGAAGACCATAACTAACCATCACCAGGACCCTGTTAATCAAGACATTTCACAGAACCTTCGTTTACTAATTCCCAGACATTCTCAACCTGTCTTCAGAAACCCTGCCACTAATTCCCACAAACCTCCGCCCGCCACCACCGAACGTCAACGAAGCTCAGAAACCAAATCACTAAACACTTCAGTTATCTCGCCTTGACCCTTATGGGTACCCATAACTGACCCAGTCAGGCCACCGTAGTCCCAGGTCAACCTCCTGCACAGATTAAAGCTTTACTTTCTCTAATTATTCGCATTTACCCATATCAGTACCTCCAATCCGAAACTGCTCTCATTATACGCTGTCTCACCGCAGTACAAGCTCTTCCCAGCCCAAGGAGCCGGTGCGCAGACTCAGTCACGACTTTGAGGCTGTAGGCCGCCATCAGGCAACCTTCCAGAGAACAGGATTCTGGGCAGAATTTCAATAGGAGGTATGATGGCCGCACACTCTTGACGATCACTTGACGGGAGCGGCCATGTTTTAAACTTTTCCGTACAAGGAATGACCAAATCCTTTGCTACACCAACGGATGATTCGCTATTTAAGGCGGGGTGAAGCAAGCACCGCAAGAAACATCGACACAATTCTTATAGCTTCTCTTATCGCTTCGGACTCCTAAATCCCATGTGACCAACATTCAGGAGCCTGGATCTCAAAACTGAAACTTCTTTGTCTCCCAAAGCCCAGGCCGTTAAGTAGGTTGGTCACATATATTTTTACGGCTTCTTACGCGCAACGAGCGTGGCCATCTCCTAAGAGGAGCTCCCATACGGTAAGATGAAATTTTTCAGAGGCAGAACTAGGAGTTGGAGCTCGGTGACGTTACTGCCTCTAACTCTGAAGTGGTCTGTGCAGGGGTCTCGGCTTCACGTGCGGGCGGGGCCTCGAGGAAGGGGCGAGGCAAAAGGAGGAGCCCGAGTAGAAAGTTCCCTATCCCTTACTGAAAAGATGCTGAAATCAGGGTCGTTATCTTAAGTGACGGGTCCGAGAATCTGACCTTAGAAAAATTATGAATGCAAGTAATTTGTCTGATAGGCGAAGCGGGAAGGATGGAAATCAATAGCACCAATGAGCAAATTATCCTGTGAGCAATAGGAGTTCTATCTTGAGCTCTGGGAGATTACGTAGAAACCACCTCCAGTGTCCCACCCAAAGCCTAAGGAAGCTGATTGAGGTATGCGCCATTACACATGCCTTACAGTTCAAGGGTTCCTCTTCACGCGTTAAAGCCAAGCCTGGGCTCGAAGAGTCCCGCACTCGCATACAGTCTGCAAGGGAGGATAATGAGTGCTCAGGGGAAGTGTTAGGGTGCTGACAGCACTCGCTGGAGACCTGCCTTCCAAAGTTCCATCCAAAGCAGTGCTCTGCACATCACAAGCACTGGAACATCTCTAGAAATCATTGCTTTATCCTAAAAAGTAGCTTTAAAATCCTAATTTTAGGGGAACAGTACTGTCACCTTAAACTCAACTACTCCGGAGGCTGAGACAAGAGAATCATAAATCCGAGGTCAGCTTTGGCAGTGTAGTAAGACCCAGCCTCAGAACGTAATGAGGAAATCAGAGTAACAAAGAGATGAAAATAAAATGGGGTGAGTGTGTAGCTCTGTGGAAAAATACTTGTCTAACATGCTTAAGGACTCAAGTTCCATCCCCAGCCTGGGAAGAAACAAAAAATCCTAATTTCAACTGGTCATAATAGGAATAGGATGTTTGTCGCTGGCCTCTAAAGTGGTTTATAATGATTCCTAGTATTCACACGCTTGTGAAGTCCCTTCTCATATAGTGGCAGGGTTGGTCTGTGAGACTAATACAAAAGCGATGATGCATCACTAATGAAATTAGGTTGCAGAAGACTCCTTGACTTTTGTCTCAAAACTGCTATGTTCTGTAGACCTTGAGACAGACTATGGAGGGCCCCATGTATTCAGAAACTAGGTTTTTAGTCAGTACTCTGAGGGGAACTGAGCTCTTCCTGTAACCTACTTGGTCATTTTAGAAACAGATCATTCAGTTCCTGAGACAACTGCGAGGCCTAATCAATATTTGACTATGACTGCACAACTCAGTTAAAGTCACATAGCTAGGGCTGAGAGGGTAGATAGGTGGTAGAGCACACAAGACCCTGGTCTTTCTCCCCGAACCAGAAAAACAAAAAAGCCAAAGCAACAACAACGACAAACTCCACACAACTATAGCAGCAACAACAACTGGCCCACAGAAAATATTTGAGACTACTATATGTTACTTTTAAGCTGCTGAGTTTGAAGCAATTTGTTATGTGTCAATAGGTAACTTCAAAGCTATGCTAAAATACTATATTTGACACATCTAAATTCCTTAAATAACTTATTAAACTTGTGAGATTATTAGCAGTTTATCATCCATCTATATGATAGAAAAACTGAAGGATTATGACTGGTAGATTTTAACAATTTATCAAAACTTTAGCCTTCTATCATTTGAATATAAGTGGTTTATCTGACAGTGCTTTACAGCGATTATTAGCAGTTACTAAAAGGGACTATAGAGTGCCTGTTACATGCTTGCCCTGTCGCTAGTCCCCACTCATTTCAATGGCTGGTGGTATTCTAGAATAAACTGATGAAGCTGTGCAACTGGTAAATTGTCACTCAACCACATGGTAGCAGGAATATGACAATTCAGGAAAGGGGAAAGATGGAAATATTAAAAACTGCTACAATTAAAGACTGCTGAAAACTCTGTGAGGCTATTGTTACCATCACTATGAGGCTATTGTTATCATCACTATATGAGAGAAATTTCAGGTGAAATGACCTTTTCATAATCACTATTACTGTAGGAAGTAGAGCTACAAGGAGTCTGAGCTAGGGATGTCTGTTGTGTTTGTTTTCTGTTATTAATAAATAACTTAGCTCTATCACTTTAAAAAGACCAAAGGCTTATTTTGTTTTACACTATAGAGGTTACAATCCATGATCCATTGGCTCTGTTACTTTGGGCCTGTGGCAAGGCAGCATATAATGGCAACATTGTATAACAAAACCATTCACCTAAAAGGCAATTAATTGGGAAAGAGAAGAGAAAGAAATGCAGATCCCACAATCCTCTTCAAGGTCACTTCCCCAGTGATCCAAAGACCTCCTGCTTGGCCCTACCTCATATATATTCTACCACTTCAAAATGACACCAAAAACAATAGGTTTTTGGAAGACAGTCAAGATTTAAACTATAGCATCTGTATTATACACAGGTATAAGATCATGGTATTACTGTTTGCTAAAAATTTATCAAAAACCACAATATATCTAAGGCACTGAATTAGGGAACAAAGTATGATATGTGCGCACATGTGTATGTGTGTGAGTGCATGTGTACATGCAGCCATATATACATATATGCTGTTGGGTCCTATTCAGGAAGTCTTTACCTCTGCCTGTGGGTTAAGATGTTTCCCTTATGTTTTAACAGTTTCAGTGTTTTGGGTTTTATGTATAGATCTTTCACTTATCTTAAATTATTTTTGCACAGGATAATAGAGAAGGAGCCAGTTACATACAGATATCCAGTTTTCCCAGCTCTATTTGTTAAAGTCTATTTTCAACATGTGATTTTTGGCTCCTTTGTCCAAAATCAGATGGTTGGAATCATGAGGGTTTATTTCTGTGTCCTCTATTCTGTTCATCTATGCAGGTATTCCTACTTTAACAACTGTCTTAGTTACTTTTTACTCTTTGCTGAGACAAAATACCTGAAGCCCAAGTTGGGAAAGGAAAGGTTTATTTCTTACAGTTTTTGGAGGTTTCAGTCCACACTCAGTTGGCTCCAAAGCAGGCGGGCATGGCTGGGCGCAGTCTATGGCGGCTGTAAACAGCAAGCTTGAACCAGCAAAGAGCAAGACTCACCTTCTTCCTGCCATTACATCACATCCTGGCTCCACCCCTTTGTGGGTGGAGCACTGACACCATCAATCCAAGTACTAGACAATGAACCAATCACAAATGCACAATGCAAATTCATGAGGCCTGGGGGACACAGACATAAACCATGACAACAACGTATCTTCTTAAGGATTGTTTAGACATACTATGGAGGCGAGCTGTTCAAACTAATGACCTGTGTCTCATCATATATATATTATATACATACATATATATATAATATGATATATATATATATGCACATATATAACTGTGCATTTTGTTTATAGAGCCTCAAGGTTTTTTTGCACAATACACCTTGGTTATTTTTGCTACTATACAGTACAGTACTGTAGTTTTATGTTCTGTTATGCATTACAGCACTGCATGTAAGAGTTATGCAAATAAAAGCAAAGTCATCAAGTTCAAGTTTCCTTTGAACATTTCTTTATTCTGAATATTATAAGGTATGTGGAGTACTATTTACAGTTCCTCATTTAATGATCAATTCTTGTAACAACTTAGTCACAGGAACATAATTTGGTTGTTAAATGAAGAGTGTCTGTATGTCTATTTTTGTGCCAGTACTATGCTGGTTTCGTTAATAGGTCTTTTATTTTTGATGCCTCCAGCCTTACTCTTTTTACTTAGGATAGCTTTGGATGGTCCATATCTCTTGTGTCCCATATGAAATTTAAGTTCGTTTTTTCTAATTCAGTGTAGAATTTCATTGGTATTTTGATGAGGATTGCATTGAATCTGTAAATTGCGTTTGGTAATATGGCCACCTTTACAATATTAATTTTTCCAGTCCATGAATGTGGGAGGTCTTTCCATTTTCTAGTGTCTTCTTCAATTTTTCAGTGTTCTAAAATTTTCATTATAGAGGTCTTTCACCTCCTTGGTTAGACTGACTCCTAGATATTTTATTTTTTCAAACTATTATGAGAAAATTTTTTCCTGGTTACTTTATTAGCTAGTCCATTATTGATGTATAAAAAGATGGTTTTAAAATGTTGGTTTTATATCCTGCTACTTTGCTGAGTTGGTTTTTCAGCTCTGAAAATCTGATGAAGACTTTAGAGTCTTCCTAAATATAGGACAAATTCATCTGCAAACAAAGGATAATTTTACTTCTTTCTTTCTTATTGCATCTTTCTCTTCCCTAATTACTCTAATTCATATTTCAAGAATTGTATTGATGGGGCTGGGGATTTAGCTCAGGGGTATAAACACTGCCTTGCAAGTGTGTGGTTGTGAGTTCAATCTCTGGTACCTATTGATACATATGATAAAAAATGAAAAGACAAAAAAAAAAGAAGAACTGTATTGACTAGCAGTGGCGAAAGTGGCCATTTTTGCCTTATTCCGGATTTTATAGGAAATGCTTTGTTTTTCCCCATTCAGAATGATGTTGGCTGTGGTTTTGTCATACATGGCCTGTACTGTATTGAGGAATGATTTTTTTTTGTCTTTTTGAGACAGTTTCACTGTGCAATTCAGGCTGACCTTGAACTCACTTTGTAGCATAGGCTGGCCTTGATTTCACAGCAATCCTCCTGCCTCAACCTCCTGGGATTAAGACACCTTGAGGAATGATCTTTTTTTTTTTTTAACACCAAGTACATTTATTAGAAAAGAAGTAAGTTATGAAATATCCTCATATCTTTCTGTAAGAAATTAGAAATAAAAGAACACCAAAAACTAATAGAAGAAAATAATAAAGATCAGAAAACACAATCCCTTATCAAAATGACAAAATCATTTTTCATAAAATTGACATTTTGATTCTTACATTCCTGTAAAAATACAGAAGATTCAGAATAGTCTAAACAACTTTGATAAAGGAACAAAATTAGAGCTCCAACCCTCCCCAAACCCATGACTTATCACAAAGTTACACCAATCATGACAAAATAGCAATGATATCAAGATAGACAAACAACCAAGGCACAAATAAGTCCCAAAACATATACCCACATAACAGATAATTGATTTCTGGCAAAGATGCAAAAGCAAATTAAGTGTATAAAGAGTTGTACCTTCAACTAGATATCCACATGCAAAAAACCCCCAAAACATAGCACATCAAAAATTTCTTAAGACACTCAAAATGGCTTACAGTGGGTTAGTTGAAGTAAAGGCAGGTGTGACCTGAGTCTGTTTTGGCTGAGGTCATTCTCTCCGGGACAAAAATACTGAGACAAATTGTAGAAGGGAAGGCAGAATCTACAGAGTTGTTTAGTGAAGGGATCCATTGAATTTGCTTCTGAACAGGCCATGTGGATGACAAAGGAGGCCATTATGCTTCTTCTTTTTTTAACTATCTTAACTATCTTTCATATACATATACATACACATACACATGTTTTTCTTTCAACTTGTCACAGCAATGAAACAATCCAATATTTACACACGTATGTTTTATTTATTTTACTAATGAATATGTTCTTAAAGTGCACCCATTTATCTATAATGATGTCCAGTTTATCATTCTTTATGGTTGAGTAGTATTCCATTGTATAGAATTATCATATCTTTATCATCCATTCCTCATTCGATGGGCATCAATCTTCTTTTTCAGAGTAGTGTAGTTTTCAATGTAGAAGTCTTTCACTTCCTTTGTTAGGTTGATTCCCCATATTTCATTTTTTGGATGCTATTGTGAAAGGTGGTGTTTCCCTACTTTCTCTCTCAGTGAGAAATAACTTTTGTTGTTTGTGTACAGGAAAGCCATTGATTTTTGAATGTTGACTTTATATGCAGCTATGCTACTGAATTTGGTTATTAAATCTAGTATTAAGATGGAGTTTTGGATATCTTATTTATAGAGTATCATGTCATACACAAATAATTTAACCTCTTCCTTTTGTATCATTATTCATTTTATTTCTTTCTCTTGTCTAACTGATCTAGCTAATGTTTCCAGAGCTACATTAAATAGAAATGGTAACAGTGAACATCCTTATCTTGTTCTGATTTTAGAGTGAAAGCTTTCAGTTTTGTCCATTTAGTATGGTGTTGGCTATCAGTTTTTCAAAGATGGCTTTTAACAGATTGAGGTGAAGACCATCTATTCCAATTTTCTGTAGAGTTTTTATCATGAATGAGTGTTGGATTTAGATGCTTTTTCTGCATCTACTGAGGTAATCAGATGGTTTTTGTCCTTGGCTTTGTTAATGTGGTGTATTACATTTATTGATTTGCGTGGTTTTTTTTTTCTTTTGAGAATGCAGTTCAGCTGGCCTTGAAACCACTATAGAGCCTAAACTGGCCTCAAACTCACAGAAATACTCCTACCTCAGCCTCCCAAGCCCTTGGATTACAGGCACGTATCACCATGTCTGGTTGACTTGCATATGTGGAACCATGCCTGCATCCCTGGGATGAATCTTACTTGGTCATCCTATATAATCTTCTTGATGATTTGCTGTATTGTGTTTGCCAGTATCTTATTGAGGATTTTTGTATCTATGTGCATTTGGGAGATTGGCTTGTGTTCTCTTTGTTGGTTGAGTCCTTCAGTGGTTTTAGTTTCAGGGTAATACTTGCTTCCAAGAATGAATTTGGGAGTATTGTTTCCTTTTCAATTTCATTAAAGAGTTTAAGAAATAGAAGCATTAGGTCTTCTCTAAATTTCTTATAGAATTCAGCAGTGAATCTATCAGGGCCTGGGCTTTTCTTTGTAGGGAGATTTTTAATTAATCTTCAATTGTATTGAATGATATTGGTTTATTTAGAATTTTTATATATTGTTGATTCAGCTTTAGTAATTCATATGTATCTAAGAATCTGCCCATTTCTTCTGCATTTTCTATCTTGCTAGAATAAGGATTCTTGAAGTAGGTATAGATGATCATCTGGATTTCTGCAAAATCTGTGCAATTTTACCCTTTTCATTCCTATTTCCATGTATTTGGGTCATTCTTTACTCATTTTTTTTCCAGATTCTCCAATTTATAAGTGTATAGTCCCTAATAATCCTTTGAATTTCAGTGGTTTCTGTTGCAACACCATCTTTTTCATCTCGAACTGTGTTGAGTCTTCTCTTTCTTTTGGTTAGCTTGGCTAAGGATGTATCAATCTTGTTTATCATTCAAAAGAAATGACTGTTTCTTTTACTGGCCGTCAGTATTGTTCTTTTAGTTTCTATCTCAATAATCTTAGCTCAAATCTTTTTTTTTTCATTTTGTCAGATTTGGTTTTGGTTTTGGTTTTTACCCCCCAAAAAGAGATAAATGATTATTTGTGACCTCTCTGAATTTTTTATGTTGGCACTTTTAACTATAAACTTTCTCCTTAGAACTGATTTTGCTGTTTTTCAGGGATGCTGGTATGTTGTAGGTACATTTTCACTTGATTAGAGAAATTTTTAATTTTCTTCCTAATTATTCCTATGATCAGTGAATTTTCAAAAGTCTGTTGTTTACCTTCAAGGTTGTTGTATAGTTTCTGTGGTTTGTTTTCTATTGATTCCTAGTTTCATTCCATTATGATCTGAAAAGACGCAATAAATTATTTTAATTTTTAAAAATTTTTTTAAGTCTTGCTTTTTGGCCTAAAATACATTATGAAGAACATTCTATGAGTATTCTAAATATGTATTTGTAGTTATTGGATGGAATGTGCAGTTAAGAGATGTTAAATCAATCTAATCCATGCTGTACTTAAGTCTCATGTTTCTTGGTATTTTTTGTCTGAATGACCTATCAGTGAGAGTGGAGTATTTCTGTTCCCCACTACTAATATATTGGCACCTGTGGGTCCCTTTATGTTGAATAGTGTTTGTCTTACAAACTTTGGTTAACTAATGCTTGGACCATATATATTTATAACTGTTACATCTTCTTGATGGACTCATCTCTTTACCAATATGTAGTTGCCTTCTGTCTCAATTATTTTTATCCTTGCCAAGACAAAATACCCAGTATCCACAAATTAAGTAAAGAAAGATTTATTTAGCTCTCAGTTTATAGAAATTTTGCTCCATAGCAAAATTTGGCTGATTTCAAGACAGTGTGGCATGGCAGACGGGCATCACAGAGGAGAAACAGTTTATGGCATGGCAGGGCAGGCAGAAGGCGATAAGCCGCAGTCTGTTTCCCTTTTCTCTATATATTATCCAGCTGAATGCCTATTGATTGATGCCATCCTCA
The DNA here is from genome assembly GCF_034190915.1 of Cavia porcellus. NCBI lineage: Eukaryota > Metazoa > Chordata > Mammalia > Rodentia > Caviidae > Cavia > Cavia porcellus. The sequence continues at coordinate 16,012,964 of NW_026947490.1, forward strand.
CGCAGAGTGGGGCTTCCATTATCCCACCCGTAATCACAGTATCACACCCTTAATCCACGTTCACACATGTTAACTCAGCCACCTTCGAAACTCTTCCCTCTGTACGTGTCTTTATGGGGACATCTAGTTACAAAGCATAACACCTTCTATGTGTTGCCCAATTTTGCCTTGAAGTTTGCTTTGTTTGATATGAGTACAGGTACCCCTGCTTGCTTTCAGGTTCCATTTATATGAAATATTATTTCCCGTCATTTTACTTTCCTTTTCATGCTTTACTAGTAAAGTATGTTTTTTGCAAGCAGTAGAGTTGGGTCTTATTTTGTAATCCAGTCTGCAGTTTGTGTTTTTTAATTGAAGAATTAAGACCATTTATATTCCAGCAATGAAAAAATGTCCAGACTTGAACAAGTATTGGTACCATCTTTGACTTCTGTAAATAAAATCCTGAGGTTTATTTTCTTTTTTGGGAAGTTTATCTTTCAGGATAATAGGACAGCTTATTTTTAAAAAGCCTTAACCTGCAACTACTACTGACTTATTTTAGTTTCATACATATTACTCATGGGAGCAATAAATTTAATTTTTTATAAAAACAAAAATTCTTCATGGTAAATTTTTATTTTATAAACATATTGCAGAAGTATTTGTAATGTATAAATTAATTTCCAAAACACACAGGATGTTTCTTACAGTGCTGATTACAGATTTGTGTTTTATAAAGTTCACATTGAATAGCAGTTTCTGTGTCCTTGCTGCTGGGGCACATGACATTATTATTTTCTTTTGATTTTCTCAATAGATTGTCTGGCCTCTTCTATAATAGGAAACTGTATTTCTAGAATTTTTGCTGTAAGTTTTTATACTTTTATGGTACTTTTTAAGTGGTCATTCTGAAATGTGTAATTTCTCAATTAACTGCATCCCAAAGATTTTATTTTTTAAAATTTTTTATTTTAAAGAGATTAAGATAAAAGAGGACATAACAGCAGATCAGAACAGAACAATTTAAGCAACACAGTATTTCACCACAAGACAACCCAATATAACAGTAGCTACCATGTCTCTTTCCTTGAAATAGTTGAGCATACCTTCATACACAATAGTATCAAATATAACAAAATAGTATAAAACCATTAAAGAGAAAGAAAGCATTAGAGGGCATTGAGAATAACAGAAAATGAACAATGGTTACTATATTATCCCATTGTACATAAAAAATTTATTTACACTACCTACCACACATGATAAAATCCAATAAGATACAGTATGATGGTACCAATGGAAACAGAAGGACAGAAGTATGGTGGGACTTCAAAACAAGAAGATATTAAATCAGCACTGGCTATTATAATGTATTGTGTTCTTCAAAATAGATTTTTATACCATCACAGATAATGAAATCAAACCACGATAAAACCATTCCAACTAATGAATGGAAACATTATAAGGCTTCAAAGTAATGTAACAGGGAATCATGATTACCATAAACTTTTATGTACTCTTACCATTTCTTACACCAGGGAGACTATACAGTATTTATACATGTGAGATTGATTTATTTCACTTATGAGTATGGTCTCCATTTATTTATAAATATCTCAATGTGATCATTTTTTATAGCTGAGAGTACTCCATTATATAAAAATACCACAGCTTTTTTTTTTATCAATTCCTCAGTTGTTGGACATTTAGGTTGTTTCCAATATCTGGCTATTACAAATTATGCTGCTATAAACGTGGGTGCACATATATCACTATGGTATGATGTTTTCAGTTCTTATGCGAATATGTCTAGAAGCAGAATAGCTGGATCAAATGGGACTTCCAATCCCAGCCTTTTGAGAAATCTCCAGACTGACCTCCACAGTGGTTGCACCAGTCTACACTCCCACCAACAGTGCAGGAGAGTTCCTTTTTCCCCACAGCCTCTCCAGAATTTGTTGTTGGTACTTTTCTTGATCCTGGCCATTCTTTTTAGAGTGAGATGCAATCTCAGTGTGTTTTTAATTTGCATTTCTTTAATGAATAATGGTGATGAACATTTTTTCATGTATGTATTTGCCATTTGTATTTCTTCATCTGAGAAGTGTGTATTAATCTCAGATGCCCATTTTTGGATTGGGTCTTTGAATTTTGGGGGTTTGATTTTTTTTAAATTCTTTATATGTTTTAGACAGAAGTTCTTTGTCTGAGGGACAGTTCACTAAGATTTCTTCCCAGTTTGTAGGTTTTCTTTTCACTGTGCTGGAGATTTCTTTTGACATGCAGAAGCTTTTTAATAAGACGTGATCCCAGTTATTGATTCTGGGAAGTATTTCCCAGGCAGTTTGATTCCTGTTCATGGATTCTCTACCTACCCCTATGTCTTCAAGATTTTTACCCAATTTACCTTCCAACAGATTTAGTGTTTATGTTTTAATATTCAGATCTTTGATCCATTTAGATTTTAGTTTAGTACATGATGATAGGCATGGGTCTAGTTTTAGTTTTTGGCATAGGGAAAGCCAGTTTTTCCAACACCATTTATTAAAGAGACTGTCGTTCTTCCAGTGTACATGTTTGGCCCCTTTATCAAAGATAAGGTGATTGAGTGTGTTTGTAGTTGTAGTTGTATCTTCTAATCTATTCCATTGATCTTCAGATCTGTTTTGATTCCAGTACCATGTTGATTTTATTACAGTTGCTTTGTAGTATAACTTCAAGTCAGGGATTGGGATGCCTCCTGCCTTGCCTTTGCTGCTTAGAATTGTCTTTGCTATTCTAGATCTCTTCTGGTTCCAGATGAATTTTTAGGAGTGATTTCTCTAGATCTATGAGGTATGTTGATAGTATTTTCATTATGATTGCATTGAATCTGTATTACAGTTTTGGGACAATGGCCATTTTCACAATATTTATTCTTCCTATCCATGAATAAGAGATGTTTTTCCATTTTCTGAGATACTCTTTGATTTCTTTTTCAGCATATTATAACTTTCCCTGTATAGATCTTTTACGTCTTTCGTGAGGTTAATTCCAAAGTATTTCATTTTTTTGGATGCTAGTGTGAAGGGTATGGCTTCTCTTATTTCTCTCTCTGTGATTCTGTTATTAGTGTATAGGAATGCTATTGATTTTTGAGTATTGATTTTGTTTCCAGCTACAATGCTGAATTTATTATATCTAGGAGACTTTCAATGGAGTTTTGGGAGTCTTCTATGTAGAGCATCATATCATCTTCAAATAATGACAATTTTACTTCCTCTTTTCCAATCTTTACCCCTTTTATTTCTCTCTCTTGTCTAATTGCTCTGGCTAGTATTTCCAGTACTATATTAAATAGGAATGGTGATAAAGGACGTCCTTGTCTTGTGCCTGATTTTAAGGTAAAGGCTTTCAATTTTTGGCCATTTAATATGATGCTGGCTGTTGGTTTGTCATAGATGGCCTTTATCATATTGAGGTAAGGACCATGTATTCCAATTTTCTGTAAGGTTCTTATCATGAATGAATGTTGGACCTTATCAAAAGCTTTTTCTGCATCTATAGAAATGATCATGTGATTTTTACTTTTGGCTTTATTGATATTGTGGATTACATTTATTGATTTACATATGCTGAACCATCCCTGCATGCCTGGGATGAATGTCACTTGGTCGTGGTGTATAATCTTCTTGATGATTTGCTGCATCCTGTTTGACAATATTTTATTGAGGATTTTTGCATCTGTGTTCATTAGGCAGATTGGTCTGTAGTTCTCTTTTTTAGTTGGGTCTTTCTCAGGTTTTGGTACTAGAGTAATATTTGCTTCAAGGAATGATTTAGGAAGAATTGCTTCCCTTTAGATTTCATTGAAGAGTTTGAAGAGTGTCGCCATCAAGTCTTCTTTGTATTTCTTGTAGAATTCTGCAGTGAATTCGTCTGGGCCTGGGCTCTTCTTTGTAGCTAAGGACTTAATTACATTTTCAATTTCATTAATAGAAATTGGTTTATTCAGCAGTTTTACATCTTCTTGACCCAGCTTTGGTATTTCATATGTTTCTAGGAGTCTGTCCATTTCCTTCTGTATTGTCGAACCTGAGAGTAGAGGTTTTTGAAATAGGTGTTGATGATCTTCTGGATTTCCACAGTCTGTAGTGATTTCACATTTTTCATTCCTTATTGCATGAATTTCAGCTATTTCTTTTCCTTTTTAAATAATGTTGTCTAGGGACTTATCAATTTTATTTATTCTTTCAAAGAACCAACTCTTTGATTCATTGATTCTTTGAATTGTTTTCTTAGTCTCTATTGCATTGATTTCTGCTCTGCTTTTTATAATTTCCTCCCTTCTTTTGGCTTTGGGCTTGACTTGTTCTTCTTTTTCTAGATGTTTGAGGAGTAGTATCAGGTTGTTTACTTGTATTCGTTCTGTTTTCCTGATGAGGGAACTCAGTGCAATAAATTTTTCTCTGAGGACTGCTTTCATTGCATCCCACAGATTCTGTTAAGTTGTATTTGTATTTTCATTTGCTTGTAGGTATTTTTTAATTTCTTCTTTAATTTCCTCTGTGACCCACTGATTGCTCAAAAGTGTATTATTCAATTTCCATGTGTTTGTGTGGGTTTTGCAGTTTCTTTTATCATTAATTTCTAGTTTCACGGCACTATGATCTGATAACATGCATGGGATAATTTCAATTCTTTTGCATTTATTTAAATATGTTCTGTGAGCTAGTATATGGTCTGTTTTAGAAAATTTCCCATGTGCTGCTGAGAAGAATGTATATTCTGATGTTGTTGATGGGATACTCTGTATATGTCTATCAAGTCCATTTGTTCAGATGTGGTTTATTTCTGTTATTTCTTTACTGATTTTCTGTCTGGTTGATCTGTCCCTTGGTGTCAATGGTGTGTTAAGGTCTCCTGTTATAATTGTGTTATTGCTAATTTGGCTTTTCATTTCTATTAATACTTACATTGTATAACTAAGTGCTCTGGAATTTGGTGTATATATATTTAAGATTGTTGTCTCTTCCTCTTGAAGTTTTCCCCTAACTAGTATGTAGTGACCTTCTTTATCTCTTAGGATCATTCTTGGTTTGAAGTTCACATTGTCTGCAAAAGAATAGCTACCCCTGCTTTTTTTTTCAGTTCCTGTTGCATGAAGTATTGTTTTCCATCCTTTGACTTTCAGTGTGTTGAGTTTCCTTTTGGGTTAGATGGGTTTCTTTCTTTTTTTTTTTTTTCTGGTACCAGGGATTGAACTCAGGACCACAGGCTTGCAAGACAGGCGCTTATGCCATTGAGTTAAATCCCCAGCCCCTAGATGGGTTTCTTATAGACAGCATATGGTTGGATGTTGTTTCTTGATCCATTCTGCCAGTCTGTTTAATAGGTGAATTGAGACCATTTACTTTAATGGTTATAAGACTGTTATATATTGGTTTATTGTTGACATGTTATCTTTCTGCTGTTGCATCTTTATCTTTCCATTCTGTTTAATTGTCTGCCTTGCTTAGTGGATTTTTCCTATGTGTTTCTAAACTGTCTTTCAGTATTCTTTGCAGGTTTGGCTTGGTGATCATGAAGTTCTTCTTTGTCATTGAAGTTTCTTATTTCTCCATCCATTTTGAAGGACAGTTTTACAGGGTACATCAGTCTAGGTTGGAAATCATTTTCCTTTAGGATGTGGAACACTTCACTCCATGCTCTTCTTGACTTCATTGTTTGTGTTGAGAAGTCTGCTGTAATTCTGATAGGTTTTCCTTTATAGGAACTCTATCTTTTCTCTCTTAACAGCTTTTAATATTCTGTTCTTATGTTGGATTTCTGGGACAGTGATTATTTTATGTCTGGGTGTAGTTTTATTTTGGTTATGGCTATTTGGGGTTCTATATGCTTCACTAATCCATATGTCAGTTTTCATTCTCATATTTGGGCAATTTTCAGCTATTACTTTTGTGAATAGCCTCTTGATATCATTTGTGTTATCCCCTTCTTTTTCATTTATCCCTATCAATCTTATGTTGTTTTTCTTTGCATCATCTTGCAACTGTTAAATTGTTATTTCCTGATTCCTTGTTATTTTTGACAAGGAATTTTTCCTTTCCTTTTCACTAGCTGCAATCTTGTCTTCAAGGTCTGAAATTCTATCTTCTCTTTCATTGAGGCAGTTTTGACAACTTCCAATGGAATTTTTGATTTCTTGTACCTCTCTTTGAATCTGTTTCATGTATTCTGTTTGTTTCTTATATTGTTCATCCAAGGACTCTTTTTGTTTTGTCCTTATAATTTTTTAACTGTGTCTTCTTTAGATGTGTTTAGCATCTCTTTCATTACTTTTATCATTTCTTCTTTTACCTGGGAGATTACTTCTAGTTTGAATTCCTTTAAAGCTTCCCAGAGTTGCTTCTTTATTTCACTTGCTATTATTTCAGGGAGTTCAGGTGTATGGCATATATTTTCTTCTATGTACATGGCTCCTAGCCTTTCTTGGAATGGACTGGAGGTTTGAGATTGCATTTTGGTCTTTTTTCATTTTCCTATATTTCTGTGTTTCAAATGTTGTTCCAAGAATTCCCCTGGGCGTGCTGGAAATTGTCTTTGCCCTCGGCTCCTGGGACTGAATGGAGGTTGCTGAGCATGGTCCAGTCAGTCCCACAGGACCTCCTGTGCCACCTCCAGTGTTCCAGGAAGATGGGCGAGCACCTAACCATTGTGGATGATGGTCCAGAGTTCTCCCCAGGCAAGGACCAATGCACTGGAACTCACTTCATGTGCTCTCAACTCCCCTGATTGAAGAAGGTCACTGGGTGTAATCTAGTTCGGCTGCAAAACCTCCCAAGCCTAGTCTAGTGTGACTGGAAGCTGGGCAGGTTCTTGACCACTGGGAGTGATGATCTTAAACTCTCCCAGGACTCGGGATGGCGTGCATGAACTCATCTCCTCCGGCAGCACAGTTCCCTCCAGCAACCCAGTTCCCCAGATTGAAAGAAGGTCACTGGGTGTGGTCCAGGCAGGCCTGAAACCTGCAGAGGCCAGTCTAGTGTGGCTGGAAGCTGGGTGCGGTCCTTGACCATTGGGAATGATGTTCTTAAACTCTCCCTGGGCTCAGGATGGTGTGCAGGAACTCACCTCCTCAGGCAGCACAGTTCCCTCCTCCGGCAGCCCAGTTCCCCAGATTGAAGGAAGGTCTCCCAATGATTTTAATAAAATTATTTTAACATTTTATTATTTCACCTCATTATACAAACTGGTAAAATACATAGGAGTTAACACCCATTACATTTTTATTTATTTTTATTTTTAAGAGAATAAAACAGAAGAAAAGGAAACAGAACAAAGCAAATCAGAACAGAACTTTGTAAACAATACAGGACTTCAAAACAAGACAACAGGATATCAACAGTGGCTACTATAATGTCTCTTGTTTTCTTCAAAATAGTTGACTATAACTTCACACATAATAATATCAAATATAACAAAGTAATATAAAACCAATCAAGAGAATGGAAAGCATTACAGGACTTCAAAACCAAATGACAGGAAATGAAAAATGGTTATTATAATGTTCTCATTTTGTTCAAAAAAGTCATCCATACTATCACACATAGTAAAATCAAATAAAACACAACAGAATTGAACCAATCAAAACAAAAGAATAAAAGCACGATAGGACTTCAGAGCAAGATGATAGTAAATCATAAATGGTTACCAGTAAATCATAAATGAGACATAATGTCTCATTTTCTTTAAAATAGCTATTCATACCATCACATATAATAAAATCAAACAAAACAAAACAAATAAAACCAATTAAACAAATGAAAGCATTATAAGACTCCGAAACAAGGCATTTGGAAACCAACCAGGATTACCATAGTACATCCTGTTATGTTCAAAATTTCTGCCCATATCATCAGACAAAGTAAAATCTAAGAAAACAAGACTGAACAGAGCCAAACCTAATAAAATTGTGAAAACAATACAAGCATTCAAACAAGACAATACGAAAGTAACAGTAGTTACCACCTTTCCCTCCCAGGTATTTCCTTCCCTATCACTTTTTCAATAACTATTTTGCTTTATTTATTTATTTATTGGGGGAATCAAACTCACAACATCGTGCTTGTTGGGCAAATGCTTATGCCACTGAGCTAAATCTCCGGCCCTTATTTTGCTTCTTGGATCCCATTAACTCTGTTTTTTATGCTAGGGTTCACTCATATGTGTTCCAATTGTTTCACCCATGAACATGACCTCACTTGCATCCATTTACCCTTGAGAGCCTCGAGATTATCGAGGCTCTTTATAACTGAGTAGCTTTTGATTGTATGAAAATACCATATTTTTTTTATCCATTCTGCGATTGATGAGCAAGTTATCCTTGCATTTTTTTCTGGTCTCCTGATATATGGGACAATTGTTTTCTCTCCTTTGATTTTTCAGTCTATAAATTTCCTTTCCAGTTACGTGTGTTTCTTGTAGGGACCGGGGATTTAGCTCAGTGGCATAAGCACCTGCCTGGGGAGTGTAAGGTAGTGAGTTTGATTCTCTGTACCAAAACAAAACAAAATGTTTCTTGTATACAGCATATAGATGGATCTTGTTTGTTGATCCACTCTCCCTGTGTTTCTTTTTATTGCTGATCTGAGGCCATCTACATCAATGGTTACAACCAACATACATTGGTTTGTCTCTGTCATGCTATTCTCCTGCTGTGGGCCCTCCACTTTTTCCCTTCATTCAAATGCCTGTCTTGTTTGGTGATCCTTATCTGCTGCTGTTCCTGGAACCATGATCATCTTTATCTCTCTCTAGCATATCCTTTAGTACTCTCTGTATGGTTGGTTTGATGGCCATGAATTACTTCAGTTGTCTTTATCATGGAAGTATCTTATTTCTCCATCAATTTTGAAAGATAGTTTTGCTGGGTAAATAAATCTGGATTGGAAGATGTTTTCTTTCAGGATTTGAAACACTTCACTCAAGACTCTTCTTGACTTGATGGCTTGCATGGACAATCTGCCATGATTCTGACTGGCTTTCCTTTATAGGTAATCTGTTTCTTTTCTCTAACAGCTTTTAATATTCTGTTCTTGTGCTGAACTTCTTGGATCTTGATTATTATATGTCTGAGTGTAGATTTACTTTGGTTATGGCTAGTTGGAGTCCTATATGCCTCACTTATCTGCATGCCAGATCCTTTTTCCATGTTTGGGAAGTTTTTCTACTACGACTTCTGTAAATAGCCTTTTAATTTCATTTGCGTTGACCCCTCCACTGATACCTATCGCTCTTAAATAATGCTTTTTTGTGTCATCTTGCAGCCATTGAATTGTTATTTTCTGATTCCTTGTTATTTTTAAGACATCTTTCCTTTCATGATCGCTACCTGCAGTCCTGTCTTCAAGGTTTGAAAGTTTATCTTTGGTTTCTTTCAAGCGGTTTTGCCAGCTTCTGATTGAGTTTTTAATTTCCTATATATCTCTTTGAATCTGTTTCATGAACTGTAATTCCTTTCTAATTGTTCATTCAAGGTTTCTATCATTTTCCTATGCTCCTCTTTTTTATCTATGTCTTCTTTAGATATGCTGAGCAGGTCTTTAATTATGTTTGTGATTTCTTCTTTTACCTGAAACATTACTTCTGATTTGATTGCTTTTATAATTTAATGGAGTTTTTTCTTTTTCTTTCAGGTGCTATGCTCTCAGAGATTTCAGATGTGTGACTTCTGTTTCCTTCTATGACTGTATCACCCAGACTTCTGTGTGGGCTGGAGGTCTACGACTACCTATTTCTCCTTCATCTTGACATTCTCCTGGGTTCCTCCCAACATGCTGATTGTGGGGCCACAGGCACTTCCCACAATGACTGCTCCCCCCAACAGTGTAGCAGAATGGGACAGGGAAATGGGTTCTACTGATCCCAGATTTACAGGGAAAAAGCAGGGTATTGGGTAGGCTTTCCAGACTTATGTAGCTACAATGGGGCTTCCCCGATTAATCAGAGTGTGTGGAGGTGGGGCTGCTTCTCTCAGCTTGCATGTCTACACTGGAACTTCCATGGTGGTGGTAAGCACAGAGAGGCATGTTTGTCTGATTCTCCTGGTAGGTGATGGCTGTCTGAAGGAACTAAGGGCCTGGTGCATATTTGATATTATGCACTAAGGTGCATATTTGATATTAATATGACACTTCTATATTTTTGGTGCATATGAAACTAATGTGCTGATAGTGAAAAATCCATGTACTGATGACTGAACTGTTTGTCTTCTATTTGGTTAAAATTCAGCTGGTGTAACCCTCTTATTTTTTTCAAAGTGCCTAGCTAAGTCAAGTTTTTCAGTTCATTGAGAAGTTCCATTGAGCTATACCAAGTGTCATCAGTAATGTTTCTTTTAGTACCTTTGAAACATTTCACAAGCCTAAGAACAATTCTGGTAACATTTAATAAAGTGGATTTGTTTGGATTAACTGTCAACACTAGCATATATTTCTGTATCCACATATAATGAGGCAGCGTCAGGTAAAATCTACAGCTTTACATTGGCTTGTTAGATATATACAATCTAAAACCGCATGTGTCTTGAAATGGTGGTAGCATCTCATCTAATTAGGTGAATTCCAGGAGGATAACATGACTTTTACCTGTGACAAATTCATCAAATAAGTCTGAGACTTGTTTATTTTGACTCTCTTTTTTAGTTATGATGTTATCAAATCTAAAGCAACATACTGAAAATGAAAATGGAGCCAGACACACCGTAGCATGAAAAATGAGTCTTTCTGTTCTATGTGTTGTGTTGCCCACACTGCTCTTCACGGCCAGACTTAAAAACAGTAAAAACTCTATAAAAACTTAGGTTAGTGCTTTGGCACACAAAAAGAGTGATATGGTTTTTACTACCAATGGTTTCTCGGGACCTGATAATATTCTTCCTTGAGAAATCGTAGGAGCTTACCATGGATCTGTTGCATGCTGGATTCAGTACTCCTCCTGGTGGGAGACTATAGAAACACTAAATAATGTTGACAAATTAAAACAGCGCTTTAAAATTGCGCGTGGTCCTCAGCATCCGTCTGTAGCAGCTACAGGTTAACAAACTCAAACTGATACACCCCTACAAACAAACCACCAATCTAGCTACAAAGCCAAGCCAGAAAACACAGGAAGAATGCAGATTTGAGGAAGCCTTGAGTCCAGAACATGAGTCTCTCTGTCTCTGTCTCTGTCTCCCTTGCCTTTCTCCAGGTTCTTGCTTCTTAGAGAAGAGAAAGTCCAAAGGAATGCTGGCAGTCCTGCCCTCCATGTCACCCTAGTGAACCTTCAAGGTGGACCGCAGACAGCGCTCCCGCCAGAACTACAGAAACTGCTTCTGTAGCCTAGAAACCTCAAAGGCTCCTGGTTTCCACTGCTTCAGGGTCGCATCTCTGGACAACGGTGGTTGGCACCGTGATGCAGACAGGTGCTGGCACATGCGCATGCGCAATGGCAGGCGGAGCTCGAACTCCAGGCGGCCAGACAGGCACAGCTGGACATGGTAGACCCTATCTCCCAGAGAATGTGCCCCTAGTCTTCCTCTTCCACAACCTAATCCACCAGACTTCTAAATTGCTACTTCGGCCCAGTGGTAATTGAGAGTCACATAACTGGGCATGCCAGATTCCCAAAATGTGTCAGATGAGGGTGTGGATGATACTGAGTCTGCAAGTGGGAAAGAATCCTAAAAAAAAAAAGGCATTAACTGAGAACTCCTGCATCCGTTATAGGTGGCCCTGACTTTGACCTCAAACTCCAGGGAGCCCTGTGTCTGAGAAGAGTCTTCTATGAAATGATATACAAACACAAGCAGAAGTACAACAAGGTATAGCAATATTTTGTGGGCCACATGCAGATTAGAAACCTAGGATGTAAGATGGAGTTAGAGAATGTTTCAGGGATGGAATTTCGCTATTCCAAGACTAACCATGACACCAAGCTGTGCTGTCAGTAGTACTCAGGACTGTCCCTCTTCCTCCAAAAGGGTATTGAAAAGCCGTATCTAGAACCACAAGAGAAATTTTTCTGAAGGCCTTAGAGGTTTACCAAGGACCAAAGAGAGGCTACTCAAAAGAGAAATCCTCTGCATTGTGGCCACTAGACCCTCCCCAAGCCTGCTCAATTTCCCAGTAACAACAAACAGTGGGAGCCAGGTTCTTCAAAGCTCTTGGGCAGTCCCCCAAAATGAAATACTCAAAAATGAAAAGAAAATCCTGAGAAAATGGTAAACAACGTTGGGAGACTGAGGAAGCCCATAGTCACATTTGTAAATGAAGAAAAGATCTTTCTTTCCTTTCCTTTTTTTTTTTTCTTTCTTTCTTGACAGGTTGGGGACGAGTGGTCTCACTATGTTGCCCTTGTGACAATCTCATATAATTAGCTGGGAAAATTAGGTCCCATCCACTAATTTTAGTAATGCACAAGTCTACTGACGCAGAACATAAATATATCCAGTAGGGGAATAAAATAAATATGTCCCCTATATAAGGCTTACTCAGGCATACTAGGACATGAGCACATTATGCTCCTTACTGAAACTATTTATGTTTCTGTAGCTGTACATCATATGTTAATTACATTATTTAGAGAATGCTCCAACAGCAGCAGATACTCATTCCTTAAGCATCCATAGATGATTCACCAAGAGAGATTATATCTGAGTCATAAAGCAAATATCAATTTTTAAAGCATTGAAATCATAAAATATGCTCCACAATCATAATGGAATCAAACTAGAATCAATACAAATAAAATCAATAGGAAATCATCAAACATTCAAAAAGTAATACACTGCTAAATAATCCATAAAATAAAAAGGAAGTCTCAAGAGAAAAACACATTGAACTGGAAGAAAATGAAATATTCATAGCAGTTTTACTAGGAAAAATGCAGAACTAAAATTCCAGATATTCTTCATCAGGTGAATGTTTAAACAAACTTCAGTATATATGGACTAATATTCAGTAATTTTTATGAAATTATTTATATACACAATTTAGACAAATACCCAAGGGATTATGCTGAGTGAAAAGAAACCTCAACACATTACATGGCATAAGTCCATTTATGCAACACTCCTGAAATGTTAAAATTATGGAAGTATAGAAAAAATTATTGGGTAAGAAACTAAAGACAAAAAAGAGAGTAAAGACAGGAAGTAACAGTACGAGAAGTATGTGGATATGTTTATAAAAGAGCAGGATTCTTTGTGATGAAAATACTGGAAACATGAAAATATTCCTCATCTTAGTACTAAGTTAATAGATACTGGCATACATCACCAAAACTGTATAAAGCTAGACCAATAAAGAGAAAAATGAGTGTAAGTAAAACAAAATTCAAACATCAGTGGCTTGTATCAATGTCAATACTTCGGTTGTAATATTGCATTATAGTTTTGCAAGATGTTATTTTTGCAAAAAATTAGGTAAAATGCACAAGGGATCTGTATAATTGAATATATTAAATATTTCTCTTCAGTAAACTCTTGAATAGATGAAATTTGTTCTCTTAATAGATTCCTCCAGAAGGACAGTGGATATACATGTTGAAAACTGTTCTTTTATAGTTTTGTATTGAAGGACAGCGTGACTTGGTATGAAATTCTTGGCCCTGATGATACTCTCGGTCCTTCAGGTGTGTTAAGTTCAGGACCTCTCTTAAGTTCACACAGTAGTAGACAACTGAACCCAGAGACTCTGCACTGAGCTACATCCCCATTGCTTTCCCTTTTTTCTTTATTTTTTATCCTGTTTTTAAATTTTCGAACAGAATTTCACTAAGTTTACCCAGTCTGGGCGCAAATTTGTGATCCTCCTGTCTTAGCCTCTCAGAATGCTGGAATTATAGGCACAAGCCACCATGCCTAGTTCCTCTGAAATTCTTGTTTGGTTTTCCATTTGACTTGCAAACAAAAATACAATAAAAAATTTTAACTCCTCTACAATCTGGATACTAACTATAACTACTGTGACTAAGTTAATTTAAACATGTATCTTTTGCCAGAGGATTTAGCTTAGCAGCATAAGCACCTGCCTGGCAAGTAGAAGATCATGAGTTCAATCCCTGGTACAAAAAAATTTACATATATATATATATATATATATATATATATATATATAATTATTATTATTATTATTATTATATGTCTTTTACTCTGGAGTTACCGGGACTTACTCTGTGGGACCTACTTATTTGGTCCTGCCCCTGGCTTCTATTGTAACAGCCTCATTCTATTTCCTTTCTTCAGTTGCATTTTACCTTCACTCCCTCAATAGACTTTATAAAAGAATAACAATAGCTACCAATAAATACTGCTAGGAATTTAATATGTATTACAATATCAGTTAGCAGTTCTAAAACAAAGGTAGAATTATCTCCCATTTACATCCTTTCTGAATATACGAAGGATAGTAATTGGCCCGTCACAATTCTAGAAATTTCAGTTATGTTCAACAGGAAATTAATAAATCATGGTGCATACAGAATGGGGCCCTGCAAACATTAAGATGTTAGGGAAAGTAGGCTGATAATACCTTCAGTATAAAAATAGTCTCAAAGCCAGACATAATTGCACACACCTGTAATCCCAGCACTCACGAGGCTGATACAGGAGGGTTGCCATGATTTTGAGGCAAGTACAGGCCTACATAGTGTGACCCGGTTATCAATCAATCAATCAATCTCAAGACACTCAGGAAGTCTAAATTTTTTAATAGTGGTTGCCTCTGGAAATTGATTACGTGAGTTTTTTGGGGAAGAAAATTGTAAATATGGGAACATCAGAAACATACCTAGAGCATTTTAAGGATCTAAGTGACAAAACAAACATCATTTAAATGTAATTTTTTATTATGAAGTACTTTAAATACCAAGATACAGGGAATAAACCCAAACTCATACACTCACAATCAGCTTAATCTAATTGTAAGAACTGGCTGTCCTTGCTTATTTTTTAAAGAAACAAGTATTTTCCCTTTGCATCCTTTCTTCAGTCTTCTTTTTCTTTCCCTCTAGAGATCACCATTATGATTATTTCCATGAATGCCTTTACCTTCTTCATACGTAGTACTTAGCCATGAAAAATGCACATAACATCAATTTATACATTTTCAAGCTTTATGCAAATAAGTGGTACTGTACCACACAAACTGTTCTCTAGTTCAATTTCATTAATATTATTTTAGGGACATATCCATGGTAGAAGTATCTGTAGTTATCTCCTGGGCTTGGTGGTGCGTGCCTATAATCCCCATGATCAGGAGGCTAAGGCAGAAGGACTGCCATAAGTTTGAGACTAGCGTGGCTACACAGTGAAATGCTGTCTCAAAAACAAACAAGCAAATAACAAAACAGAGGTGTCTTTGTTATTAGTTTTAAATTGCATTCTAACTTACGCTCAGTCTAGTGGATAGGTTGCTTCTAACTATATTCTACAAGTAATGCTGCAAGACCTTCATGTATGTCTCTGAAACATTAAGAGAGACTCTGTAGAGGTTTAAGTGAAACTGCTAGAGTATTCACATCCTCATCTTTACTAAATATTGCTTAATTATGCTAAGTACAGTCAATTCCAATAGTATTGTGTGTTCCCTTCCCTCCACATTTTTCCAGGAATTGACACTGTGATACTTTTGCTTGTGTGACCATTTTGAAATAGTTTGTGATTTTATTTTGCATGTACCTTACTGCTAGTCAATTTTTCTAACACCCTCCAAATCTACCTTTTCACTAAATGTTATCACCATAAGATTTAATATTAGATTCCATAATTCTCTTGTTAAGAATTTACATTTCGTAGGTGAATTTCTGAACTTATAAAATTAAAGGGCAATAACGTGCATAGAGGAATTTTGGCTGGAAGTACAGTGAATTAGGAAGAACTGTCAACTTCATTGTCTTGAGTCTCTTCAGCACCTGCTATATAACATACCTCAGTTTACTTTTTGTTATTCTTCAGTTTTCTGGACTTAGAAAATTGATGGTTTTATATATGTGTTAAATTTTTTCACCTCTAGAATGTAATTCCATTGTTGTTACATTATCTCCTCATACCTCAAACAGTGTCAAACACTAGCTACTCAGTATTCACTAGTTTTCTTTCCTCAATTCCTTTTGGGTTTCAACTTTGCAACCACTGGATAAAACTTAGAAACTTTACATTTTCTTCTATACTATATAACACTTTACATGTTTTCAAAGTTACCTGAATTTATCCATGCAAATACCTGTTTGGTGCTTTTTAATGGGACATATGAATTTCTGTATATGTTGGTTTTCTCTAATTGTAACCACTGATTTTCCTGTTCTAAATATAAGCTGTGCATTCTTCCAAGTGAAACCTATTTTTAAAATTCTCAATAAAACTGCAAATACAAGTTGTTCAGTCACATGATGTCATAGTAGAGGTGGAACTGAGTTTCCAGAATCTAAGGTCTTAATCCTGGGAAGTACCTAGTGCCTAGAGGAGAATAAGGAATAAAATAAGGTGAGTGGTATGAAAAATAATGGAAATTGCTCCCATGAATTCTCTTTAAAAACTTTGTAAAACTGGTTATAAGTATTACAACATATAGATTGTGTCTATATTGATTGTTCAGTTATCGTCAGAATAGATGATGTCTCTACATTGATTATTCACTCAGAGGGCATACTCTCACTTATATTCTAAAACTTTTAGATTTTCCCAATTCTGATCTGGTGTTTCCCAAGAATAGTCTACTTTGTCCACAAACACATCTTGTCTGATCTGTGAGAAGTGACTAATACATGTTGAGTATGTAGAACAGTGCCTAGAGTGTAACAGGCACTCAGTACCTATCAGCTATTATTATTTATTGAATATCTGCTCTAGTTGATATACTATGTACTTTACATGCAATTTTCTCACGTTATATGCATCAACTTACAACAGACACTATTTCGTTTATTAGTCACATTTCTACAATATAATGTATTTTATTACTCCTATTTTAAGAATTAAAACCCTGAGGTTTACAGAAATTGTTCAGTCACACAATGTCATAATAGTGATGCAGCTTTGAGTTTCCAGAATGTAAAGTCTTAGTCCTGGGAAGTGCCTAGTGCCTAGAGGAGACTGGAATAAAATAAGACTGAATGGTATATTAAAATAAATAATGAAGAGTGTCACAATTTCAAAGGCTGCAGATAAGAATCTAAAAACAACAGTAAGCAAAAAAAGTTTAACTGGACATAGTAATATGTTAATTTTTTACTTTGTAAAGATGTTTGCATTATGGGAATGAATTTCAGGGTAAAAAAAAATGAATACAGGAAAATCTGGTAGAAAGCAGTGAGATGCATCTTAAGCCGTAAGGTGACAACATTAATGAGTGACAAGTATATACATTCCAAGAATATTTGGTAAATAGGATTTATAGGACTTGGTGGTTGGCTGGATTGGGCGGTGAAAGTGATTCCCCAATGTGAATTCTCTGATGATGAGCAAGATGTGCATGTTGTCTGAAGGTTTTCTTGCATTCTTTACATTCGTATGGTCTCTCTCCAGTGTGAATTCTTTGATGTTGGGCAAGGGATCCACAGTAACTAAAAGCCTTTCCACAAACATTACATTCATAAGGTTTTTCTCCAGTATGGACTCTCTGATGCTGAGTAAGGGATGAGTCATTGCTAAACGCCTTCCCGCATTTGATACATTCATAAGGTTTCTCTCCAGTATGAACTCTTTGATGTTGAGCAAGATAAGCAATCTGGCTAAAGGCTTTCCTACATTCCTGGCATTTATAAGGCTTTTCTCCAGTATGTATTCTCTGATGTTGTGCAAGATGTGAATTCTGGCTAAAGGCCTTCCCACATTCTTTACATTCATAGGGTCTCTCTCCAGTATGTATTCTGTGATGTACAGTAAGGTATGCACGAAGGCTAAATGCTTTCCCACAGACATTACATTCATAAGGTTTTTCTCCAGTATGTACTCTCTGGTGTTGAGCAATGGATGATCTATTGCTAAATGCTTTCCCACATTCCACACATTCATAGGGCTTCTCTCCAGTATGAACTCTTTGATGCTGAGCAAGATAGGCAAACTGGCTGAAGGCTTTCCTACATACCTTACATTCATAAGGTTTTTCTCCAGTATGAACTCTCAGATGTTGAACTAGATGTGCATTCTGACTGAAAGCTTTCCTACATTCCTTACATTCATAGGGTTTTTCTCCAGTATGAATCCTGTGATGCTGAACAAGGTTTGATCTCTGGCTGAAGGCTTTTCCACATTCTACACATTTATAGGGTTTCTCTCCAGTATGAATTCTTTGATGAAGAGTAAGGGATGAGCTCTGACTGAACACTTTTTCACAATCATTACATTTCAAAAGTTTTTTCTCTGCATAGACAGTTTTAGGTCTAATAGTCACTAAATTTGTTTTAAATCTTTTCTTACATGTATCATGTTTATATACTTTTTCCTCTTTGGGGATTATCTGTTGTGCATGAAGGAAAGTGTTCGGATAGAAACTTGCCCAAGATTTATTATAATCTTGGTCTCTTTTATCAACAAAGGCTTCTGTATAAAGGATTGTCTCTTCCTTAAAACATGCATTTTGATTTCCTGGTTGCCTCTCAAAACTGTCTTCATATTTCCAGTCTTCTCTCAAACTGGAGTACTTAAGGTCACAGCTTGTAAATTTTTCCATTATCTTCTGCGATAACTGTTCTTCATAAAGTTCCTGCTTTGGTGTTAATTTGTCAGTATCACATACAGATTTCCAACCTGAAAAGTAATAAAAAGAGAAAATTTATTCTCTGTTGTATACCAGAAAGTACATTTAGAAAAGTTATACCTGTGAATTTAATAGCAAGTAAAACTCAAAAGTACACTGGCTTTTATAGTACTGAAGTATACAAGAAGAGAAACTAAAACTACATCATATAGAAACCTCAAGATGAATGTTTATAATAAAATCAAGAAGAGAAATCTCAGGCCTAGAAGGTATTATAGATATGGTTGGACCCAATTATAATTTTAGAATTACTATAGTCATTGAAAAATCTGTTTCTTATAGCCAGTTAAGACTATTTTGATCAACTATTTACCATGTACCAGATACTGTTCTAGATGCTTTCAGTACCATAAAACAAAGGTCGTAGCCAGGCATGGTGACATGTGCCTGTAATCCCAGCAGTCAAGAGGCTGAGGCAAGGGAATCATTGCAAGTTTGAGACCAGCCTGGACTACAAAGTAAGTTCAACGACAGCCTGAACTGCATAATGAGACCCTGTCTCAAAAAGAGTAAAATAAAATAAAAGAACAAAGGTCCTTAGATTCATGAACATTATTTTCTTAGACAGAAAGCAAGTATAAATTTTATTGTATATTAAAGCACACTCAGTGCTAAGGAAAAAGAAAACCATGGTAAAGAGATCAGGAGTGCTGGTGAAGTTCAAGGCAAAACTCATTAATAAGGTAACATTTGAGCAAAACTTTGAAGGAAAAAAGTATTATGTGTAAAAGGAATAGCTAGTTTAAAAATTCTTAAAAGTAGAAGACTGTTTAATATGTTTCAGGAATAGTAAGAAGGCCAGTGTGATTACAAAAGAGTAATAGGAGATGACATCAGGAGGTAAAAGATGATCAACTTATTTAAATTGTACATGCCTTCCAGTGAATTTGGGTTTTATTCTATAAAAGAATGGAGGACACTTAAAATGTTTTGAGTAGACAAGTGGTATCAGACTGCTGTCTTTAAAAATTACTGCAAGACGGGAAACAAAGGGAAAAAGAAGGAGATAAATTATAATAATCCTGGTGAGAGTTGGCAGAAGTATTTACATAGACTTTTTATTTAATTACATATATATGCTTATATATACTTACCAGGTGTATTACCTGGTAATAGTGATGATGAATAAAATCTTATCATATATCCTTTTCTATGCCAAACTTTTTTCTTAAAAAATTGTATAAGAACATAAAAGATTAGGTAGAGGCAGTGGAGGCATAATATGGGATGTAGGGTGACAGAGGTGTTTACAATGATAGCAAATTAGTTCTTCCTTTCACCTTAATGTTTCCTGTGTCAATTGGAAAATTCTTCTCATACCATAAAGCTAAACACTTATACTCTTCTCCCATTTTCTAGTTGCTACTGTATTTTGTTAAAGATCATCATTTTTGCAGACTCTTCTGCTTCTCACTTTTTCTCTATATATCCTTTATGTCAGCATCCTTTTCATATAAGCCATTTTACAGCTATACTTTATCTATGCTACTAGTATATTAATTATGTGTATATACACATAACACCCTATCACCTTGGAGGGGAGAGAGTGAGCAGGAAAGTGGTGTTGAAAGTACGCTATGTAAAGTGCAAATTCAGTAATGCTGATGTAAAGCATAACTCCATATGCTTCCTTTTTCTCTGAACTGATCATTCAGAGAAAAAGGAAGCATATGGAGTTATGGTATTACTACTATAAATAGTGGCTAACAGCAATTTTTACTAGTTCATACTATAGGATAGAACTGCTACAACACTGTAAAAGCATTATTTTCTTTCAGGAATGACAAAACAAAAACACAGAGAGGGCTTTCCTCAAGTTTCAATACATGTAAGTTTCAGACAGGACTTAAATCTGGTACTTCATTTACAGCTTATAAAGCTCAAGAAGTTATTAAATTGGGAAGATTTTTTAAAGACCAGAATTATGAAATGGAGAGAGAATAGGACTCAGAGAATAGATAAATAAACTATTAGAAAGAATAACAAAGTATAAAAGTAGGGACAGTTAAGAATAACAAATATGGGAGAATGTCCTAGAAGATCCCACATTTCTGTTAAGCCCTGGAATGTTTGAGAACATGTCACAAATAGCAACAAAGAGATAATTTCTTGGAGCTGTCACCTGCAAAGATTTTTGTCTTCCAATTTCCTCTTCACTCACCTGAGCTCAAACCATTTGTCAGCTCTCTCTTCACCATCCATGGCTCTTTTCCTTGTTCCAGCAATAATATTACACTTGGCTTAGAAAAGCAAAGACCTGAATATATATAGAATTAATTTAAGTCATGCTGTGGATAATGCAGAACTCATTCAATTATCAGCAGGGAAGAGGTAGCTTACAGTAAGTCAAAAATGATAAAGGACTTGTTTTAGAAGGCCAGGGAAAATAAAGCTTTAGGCATAGTTCAGTAATAGACATGCATGGCCAACTCCATAAATACCAAAGCATTTGTTTGGCATAGGCAGCAGACATAGCGCTAAGCTTTGCAGATGCTCTCCAAAAATTCATAATGGTGGTAGCAAAGTGCTCCTTAGGAGTAGAAGTTCGACTGTGCAAGGGGAAAAATTCCTTACCCAGTGATGCCAAGATCCTGTAATTCTCCAACATCACATTACTATACAAATGCTTTTGAGAAGAATCCAGACAATCCCACTCCTCTTGGGAGAAGTCTACAGCCACATCCCTGAAGGTCACTAATTCCTGAAAGAAAATAAATAAATTAAATAACTTCCTCCCTTACTGTACTCACCTCATTTGCTTTGCCCCAACATATTGAGCTTTTCCTGGTATTTCACCCTTAAATATGCCAACCATGTTCCCTCTCAGTACCTTGTACTTCTTAAATCACTATGTATATAAAAAAAAGCAATGTTCCTATCACAATGTTTTTGAGACAGGGTCTCACTGTGTAGTTCTGACTAGCATTGAAATCAGTATGTAGTCCAGGCTGGCACTGAACTCCCAGTGATTCTCCTGCTTTAGCCTCCTAAGTGATGGGATTACAGGCATGCAACACCATGCCCAGCTTCCTATCACAATTCTTATTCTCTTATCCCTGTTTTATTTTTCTCTATGGCACATATTTTGTTATTTTTGTTGTCTCCTTTTTCTCACTGAAAACTAAGCTCCATTAAGGCAGATTTTTTCCCCCCTTTGGTCACTGCTATATCCCTAATTATGAAACAGTTTCTGGTACCACTGGATATTCAAACATCCACTAAATAAACTGAGGAACAAGGATGTATCTTGGTGGCACACCTGCCTGGCAAGCATGAAGCCCTGACTTGGACTGCCAGTACCAAAACAAACAACAAAAAACCCTAAATAAATTGAATGAATGAATGGTTTGAAAATTTCAGGAACTAACCAGGCCTGGTGGCATATGCTTGCAGTCTTAGCACTCAAGAGGTTAAAGCAAGAGGGCTGCCATGAGTTCAAAACCAGCCTGGTTACACAGAGAGATCTTTTTTTTTTCTTTCAGGAAGTTATGAGGGTGTCATGGTTTACTTCTAGATGTTCCCCCAAGAAACTTCTGCACTCATAGGCAAGGTTTTGGAAGATAATTGCATTATGGGGACTTGTACCTAGCTTGCTGCTAGGAGGTGGCCTCTGGTTAGAAGAGGTAGGTCACTGGGTCAAGGCCTGGAAGGAATTATGTCTCCCTCCCCAGGGCCTCCCTTCCCTCTTGTGCTTTCTGTTGACCAGGAAGTGAGGAGCTTTTCTTTTGCTGTGGCTCTCTGCCATGTCCTTTTGCTTTGGATTCAGCCAAATATGGATTGAATTAAACTTCTTTAAATTGCAGGTGTTGGGTATTTTGTCCCAGCGATGAGAAAGTAACTAAGACAAAGAAGATTCAAAAATGACACCAGTGGGCTGGGGATATAGCTCAGTAGCATAAGCACCTGCCTGGCAAGTACAAGGTCATGAGTTTGATTCCCAGTATTCCCCCCCCAAAAAAGACACCTGAAAGTACTGATGTCTTCCAAAAATTGTGCAGACCAAACACAGCAAGTCATCAGTTCCATTAAAATTTAAATGCTAATGCACAGTTCTTCAATCTTTGTGTGAAGAAGCAGACATTCTATTCATGGTGCTTCTGCCTGCAGGGCATGGGCAAAGTTGTTAAAAACGCTGCCGTTATGCTGCGATTCAGTAGGATTCCAGGTTTCTATCACATGACCACTTGCTGATAAAACAAATACATGTGTTTATGTATTTTTAAATTTTTACAAAAGTAAAAGTTGTGAATGTATCAAGGTAATAAAAAGATATGACTTTTTAAAGGGGCTTTTTTTTTCTTTTCTGGAACCAGGAACTGAACTCAGACCTTTGCATTTGCTAGGCAGGCACTACACTGCCAGGTTACATCCCAGTACTCTTTTCTTTTTTTTTTAATATTTGATGGGTGTGTGTGTGTGTTTGTGTGTGTGTGTGTGTGTGTGTGTGTGTGTGTGTGTGTGTGTGTGTATGTGTGTGTGTGTGCTTGTATATACCCTAGGCAAGCTTTTTACCACTAAGGTACATTCTGGCCACAATTTTGTTGCCATTTAATGGCAAACTGTCTCAGTCAGCCAGGATGGTACATGCATGCAATCCAAACTCACTTGGAGGCTAAGGCAGAAACTTTGCAAGTTTGGGCCTAACCTCAGACACGTACAGCAAACCTATCTCAAAATTTAAAACACAAAAATGGCTAGAGAATCTAAACAACTATTTTGAAGGTAACAATATGCAATGTATTATTTGAGAGTCTGGAAGAACATGGCGGATAGATAGCAGCAGCCTCAGAGGCTCTTTGAGAAACCGCACTTGAAATCTAGGAATGGTGCTGGGCAGGAAGTCCCAGGCAAGGGGGGATATTCTTTGCTGACCCAAGAACGAACTAAATTAAGAGAAACCATCTGGAAACGCAATCCTGGTGTTTCAGCAGGCACAGATAAGGTCTTAGCATGGAAGCCGGACCCGCGCCCCTAGAAACTGAGATTTGAATTACCTGCAGCCACTGTTGCATCCCGGCTGACACAGTGGGGAGAGAGGCGTGAAAGCTCAGAGAGTGGGAAGCATTGGAAGGAGTTGGGAACGGGACTGGCCGGGTGCCCTGCATCAACCCACGGTGAGTGAGCGAATCGGGACCCTTCCACAGAGAAGGAGGCTTCAGCGGAGGACATACTCAGACTGGGCAGACTTCCCGGAACGAGAAGCTGCAGTGACTTCAGTCACATATCCCCCTCTCAAGCGGGATTGGTGGGGAGTGCCTGGCCTGTGAGACGCCGCTGGCTGAGACCAAATAGGCTAGCCCAACTCAGGTCCCAGCGCCTGGAGGTACACCCTAGAAGTGAAGCCTTCAGTAGACTGACCTGGAGGGGCGGCCCAGCAGGGACTGCCCAGGTCTGTGTCTCCCTGGTGCCACTGCAGTGGGTGGGGACACCTAGCCAGCGCAATTCAAACAGACTGTGGCCAACAGGGAAGGAAGCTGGGCCTCCTATACATGCTTAAATGTAAGGAACAAAGAATATGGGAAGAGGGAGCAACAAGAAAGGGTCCTCGGCCCCCAATCCTGAGAAACACGCAATAGCAGACATGCATCACCAATAGACATAAAGCGCTATCTCCAGAGCCTCATAGACGAGTTCAGGAATGAAGTTATCAATGACCTGAAGCAAGACATAAGCAGAATAGGCAGAGAAATGCTAAGCACTGCCCAAGAAAAAACAGATGGTGGAATGGAAGAACAAAAAAAAAGGGGGGGAGAATTGTTTGATGGAGAAGATAGAGAAAACAGAACATGTAAAGCAGGTTCAAAGAAATTACCAGGAAACTAAAAACTCTTTCGAAAACTGGTATAACAGCTTGAAAGAAACTAAGGACAGATTATCTGAACTGGAGGGCAGATTTGTAATATAGGAGCATGAAATGAAAAACTTCTTAAAAATAACAAAAAAAGAAACAGCAACAATACAAAAACTAGAAGATGATAAGAGAATCTATAACTTAAGAATTAAGAACATAAGAGAAGAAGTGGGGACACAAACAAATGGACTACAAAAGCTATTCACAGAAATAATCCAGGAGAATTTCCCTAATTTGGCAAATGGTAAAGATACTCAGATGTATGAGGCATACAGGACTCCAGCCACCTACAACCCAAACAGAGCTACACCCACGCATATAATAATCAAAATTCCAAAATCCAATATAAGAACAGAATATTAAAAGCCGTCAGAGACAAGAAACAGATCACTTACAAGGGAACACCCACCAGAATTACAGCAGACTTCTCGGCACAAACCATCAAATCACGAAGAGCGTGGGAGGAAATAATTCAAGCTTTTAAAGATAATAACCTCCAGCCAAGATTGATATATCCTGCATAACTGTCCCTAGAAATTGATGGAAAAACAAGGTGCTTCCAGGATAAAGAGGAACTAGGGGAATTTGCAACCACCAATTCAACTCTATAGAGATTACTGCAGGATATTCTAAAAATGAAAAATACCAAGATTCCAGAAACAGTGGCAGAGAGGCCACAATGAATGGAGCAGAAAGCGAAATGAAGAGGACAAAATTAAATAAAACAACAACAAAAAAAGAAAACCAAAAAAAAAAAAAAACCCCACAAAATATGTAAGAAAACAAGAAAAAAAGAACTGTCTCCACAGAACTAGGTCAAGAGTTTTTCAATATTCAGTAACATTTTTTCTTACTCAATTTTATGAATACATGAATTACTTCCTTTCTATTTCTCCTAATAATGTGGTTGTTTGGTATGGTATATATGCTTCCCTAAACGTTTTCCCCAACTTACATAAATACATATAAATGTATAAATATGTATGGCAAACTATGAAAATATTTTTTCACTGATTCTCTGATTGAAGTTAATTTATCCAATCAACAGAATAAATGATGGCAATGTAAGGAGCTGAAATTCTAACCTTAATCCAAAGAAGAATGACAGTACAGTCAGGCCTTTGTCTAGAAGTATTAGTGTACTCCAGGGATCCCAGCACTGTGGGAGATGGAGGCAAAAAAGATCACAAGTTTGAGCTCAGCCTGGGAAATTTACTGACTTAGCAAGCTCCTGTCTTGCTAACTAAAAAATAAAGGGCCAGGCATGGTGGCACACACCTGTAATCCCAGGTCTCGGGAGGCTGAGGCAGAAGGTTGCTTTGATTCAAGGTCAGCCTGGGGTATACAGCAAGACCTTGCCTCAAAACAAGCAAACCAATCAACAAATAAAAAACAAAAACAAAAATAAGAAATAAGGACTGGGAATGTGACTCAGTATGAAGGTCCTCGGTTCAATGCCCAGTGCTGCAAAACCAAACATAGTCAGTCTGCCATATTTGTAGATTCTGCATTTGCAGATACAATCAACTATGATCAAAACATTTGAGGAAAAGAGAGAACATGTAGAGACATGTTTTCTTGTCATTATTTCCTAAACAATACAGGAATACAGTTATGTTACATAACATTTACCTTGTATTAAGTGCTATAAGTAATAGATGATTTAAAGTACACAGGAGGATATGCACAGGTTATATTGAAATACTGCACTATTTTATATAAGGGACTTGCACATACTTGGATTTTGGTGTTGACGAGGGTCCTGAAACCAGTCCTGCACAGATACTTAAGGATATCTGTACTTGGCTTCAAAATCCATTTATATCTCTCATCAAACTATTCTGGCATAAATCCACAGTTACCTTCAACATTTGCCCTTACAGAAAAATGGCTTCAAGCTAAGAAGAACGCTTCTTCCTAGTGCCCTGCAATGTGGTGAATGTCTTATTTCCCACATTACTTCTATCACAACACCTGAGGATGAGGCAAGTGACGTCGCTGCTCCTCACACTTTTTACCATGGCACTCCTCCCACCCAAGACACTCAGGCGTAAATCTCATGAAATCAACTGCATCAGGTACTACTCTCTTTGTTTTAGTTATCTACCAATTCCTGATACCAATCCTGTCATCCTTGAATACTTCAGCCTCTGGGTCATTGTTACTCTCCATTGTTGTTCTTTTTAAAATTTTTATTAGTATGTTTGCAATACATAATGATTAATTCCTCATGGAAAGTGGGTGTATGTATGTAACACATCTCAATTGTTTTTTCATTCTCTTTCCCTTTCTTTCCTACTCCCTCCCCGCCATCTCGTATTCCCCTTCCTATTCAAAAAGATGTAATTCCTATTATGAATCTTTTATTTTACTCTTTGTTTATATTTTGGGTTTATCATATAATAGAAACCACTTGATATTTAAGTTTGTATGTCTGATTTATTTCAGTTAACATTATAGCCTCAAGGTTTCTCCATTTCCTACAAATGACTCAAAAGTTTATCCATTATGGCAGCATAGTACTCCATTGTGTATAAACATCACATTTTCTTTATCCATTCACCTTTTGATGAACAGATAAGCCACTGTTCTTATCATAATCTTTGCCCATTTCGATAAACATAACTTGTCCCATCAGTCTTCTATCTCCCTTCTCCTATAACAAATTTGTCCTTCATATTTCCAGTTATTCGCTTCTACGGCATGATCCAGACCTTGTTATTATGAATAAGCACCAAAGCTTCCACAATCTTAATCACCACACTCAGATTTCCCCCTCCTATATTTCAATCTTTTCCTCTGACATTCCAACAGGGATAATTCTTTGACCCCAGTGGAACCTACAATTCATTGATCTTACCACATTGTCATTCCCCCACATTCTCTCATTTCCTAGCACAATTGTCAGTGTCATTTCCTAGTACAACTCCCTGCATATGCCTTCTGCGTTCTTGCTCTTCTGTCACTTAACTGTACTCCTGTGATTAAACTACAGCCATCTCTCCGCTGATTTTCTGCCTTAAAGAGCTGCACACAATCATACTAGCTATGCTAGTCTATTTATTTATTGATTGATGGATTGGTTGCTAGAAAATGGAACCCAGAAAATGGAACCCATTTCATATACCAGGTAAGTGTTATACCACTGATCTATATCCCCAGCCCTAATCGAAATTCCTGATCAATAACCTCAAGTAGGCGAAAATGCTATTTAGATGACAAATTTTTCCCTTGGTCTCCTAAATGACCACTTAATATGTTCCTCTCTCTCCATATCTTCATATCTCTCCTCCTCTATCCTTCCTCTGATATAACTGTGAGCTGTTTTACTAAAAAAGTCATTTGAAAGGAATTTCTACAAACTCCCATCACAACACCTATACATCTATCTGCATCTGTGCTTGTCTTCTCTAACTTGCCCCTATTACTATAAATAATACTTTGCTCACTTTCCAAGCAAAGGCCAACCTCTCAGGTCCTCTCACTTAATTGTCCTCTTTTTTTCAATTTCCTCTTTTTTTTTAATCATCAATTTCTTTTTTTCTACTGAACCTTTAACATCAGCATAGGAACATATACCCAAGGTGCTAATCAGCTTCCTGTCACTGTGATAAAATACTTGAGACAATCAGCTTATAAAGTATCAAAATGTGGTTTTAGAGGTTTCAGTCCATGTTTGTTTGGCATTGTTGTTTGGGGGCCTGGGATCACCAAACTAGTAAGTACAGACAGATTAAGGAAGAGTACCAAGACTAAACCCCATATTAACACAAGCCGACAATAACAAGTCCCTAGTAAATTTAGTTGAATGCATGAATAATGTTTGAGTAGTGAAAGGAATGAAGAGGATGGTTTGTAGCTGTATGTGAGAGAACAGTATATCAGGAAAAGTGAACAGGAAATGCATGACCATACATTAAAAATCTATTCAATTCAGCCAGGGGAGTGGTGCATTCTTGTAATCGCAGCACTTCGGGAAACTGAGGCCTCACAAGTTCAGGCCCAGTAGGGAATTTAGTGACTTAGCAAGACCCTGTCTCAAAAAACAAAAAAACTTAAAAAAGAGGTAGAGATATTGCTCTATGTAAAGGCCCACGGTTCAATTTCTAGTACCAAAAAATTTTTTTTCAATTTATTACAAAGAAGCCAGCATGAACTAATTGATTAATTTCTCACACAGGGTGAGATAAGTTAGATGAGATCAAGAGAGATATTCAGGGAGAGATTATGTAGAGTCTTGCAAGCCATTCTTTTATCTTGAATCTGACAGGAATCCCAATGGAGAGGTTTCAGAAGTGATGTGATTGACAGAAAAATTTCAGCAAAAAACATATCTACTTATTTTGAAAAGCAAAAGGTTTCTCTTTCAGGAAAGAGAAAACACCTACTCACCTGGTACATGGCTTTAAGAAGTCCAACAGCCATTTTTTCTTCTTCTAGGCTCTTCTCTTGAGAAATGGAAGTGACCTCAGATGACTGAGGTGAGTTAGAGAATATGAGAAACTACACTTTCCTTGCATGAATTACCAGAATGGACTTTTTTGGCTTCTTTCTCCTGCTGCAATCTTCCCTCCAATAGAGAGAGAACGGAGAATTAGGAAGTATCACACAATTTAATTCATGCCAAACTTACTTTCCAGTTTATTTTTTAAAAGTATGTTTTCAGGTTTTATAAATAGACACTGTGGAATATGATCATTTACATAAAGACACACAACAAATAGATAATTGCATCAAGATCAGATAAAATCTTGATTCCAGTCTTTCTTTACAAAAAATAAGTGATTCCAAACCTTGGTGGCACACCGGCATCACTTGGTTAATTTTAAAAGATCCTGGGTGTCAAAATCTGACTTAGACCCCTCACATACCCAGACTTAAACACTACAGTTCCTGCCATCGTCTTAACACACAGTACCGTTAAAAACCATGGGAATAAAGAATCTCAACACCCCTCCACACACACACACACACACACACACACACACCCATCCTCAAATCTGAAACAATATCACAACCAACGGTCTTCACACTATGGTCACAAAGAGGCCGCAGGTACCCGCACAACGGGGGACAGAGAATACCGACCCACTCCGGCTCACCCTCTGTGCTACCAAATAGCGACTCAGTAGCACCCACAGTCACAGAGATACGAGGTGGACACGCATATCAGATGACAGCCTCATACTGTATGGTACCAACCCCTGTCTCACCCGGAGAGCCACGGCGCGACTGGGTACGGGTGGCCAGGAGATCCACAACCTAGCGCTCACCACCAGAACCAAACTGTGGGAAGAGCTCGTTCCCTTCCCAGGGGTCCAAGGAAACTCCTCTACTCAGGGCTCTGCCGCTGCCCTGAGTTAGATGAAAACCAGCTTTAAGGGGGCCGGGAAAAATGGGCTCTGGCTGCCTCCGCCCGGGAGGACACAAAGGGGCTGGCGGCGTCGCTCTCACAGGGATCGCTGGGAAATGTAGTCCTCATAGAAAAAGCCGCAGCTCTGCGGCGTCCCACTGCGCAAGCGCCGGCGCAGGCGCAGCGCCTCTCCACATCCTTTAGACCTCTTTCCGCGCTAGGTACTATCGCGCTGGTATCTCTTTGGATTTCCAAAGCAAAGCTCCAAAGTTCTGATTCCAACTGAGCAGGCTGCGGAACCAGATGGGGTGTCACGCTAAAATTGAGATTGAAAGCTCAGCCACGTTCCTTTATAATCTGGGTGGAGAATTTAGAGCCTCGAGTTTAGTCACAGGGTGAAGAGTTCCTGGAGTTGATGGAATTCCAGAAAAAAGTTGGGACACAGGTAGGCAGAGTGCGCATGCGCAGTGTGCCTCTGTCCAGTTTTGGTTCCCTACCCCAAGCGTTTTTTGCCCGAAAGGAGGCTGCCTTAAAAACCCGCGGGACAAGTAGAGAGCCAAGTGTCATGCTTGGTGCCTGGTTTCTCTGTTTCTGATTTGGTGATGTTGCGTGCGAAATGCTCTTTTTAAAATGATTCATGAATGTTCCGTCAAGGTTCCCTCCATACGTTCAGATAACAAAGTCACGACTGCAAATAAGTCCTTTTTGATTACACACTGTCCTCTGGCATTAAACAGCTCCTTGACTTGACTCTTTACTCCCTTAGGACGCATAGTTTTATATTTATTAATTGCTGCCCCACAAGTGTCTGTTACCTGATTGTGGTTTTGTGTGTACATGATTGTGTATATGCCTGTATGTGTGTCTGACAGTATAAGCCTGTAAAACTGGTGAGGTGAGCATGCTACTTTTTGTTTCTTTTGCAGCGCAATTGGTCTGAGTCTCTTACTCAACAGCCTGGTTCTTTGTATCCTGAAGGAAGAGTTGAGCAAGACCACAGGCATATTAAGAAAGAGCGGTAATACACTCATCAGAGCAGGAGTGGGCCTATGAGAAAACTGGAGAGCAAGTTTGACTGAGAGTGCCCATCTGTTCTAGGTTTTGAGGTATTTAATTATGACCCTTCCCAGGTTTTGGAATCGAGGTGGCACCTAAGAGAAATTGAAATTCTCCACGCTCACATGAGGAGGGGTTGTTTTTGACTATTTATGGGTCTGGACAAGAAGCAGTATACTGCAGCTTCCAATAGAGTGTATTGTCAAAACTGCAATGCTAAAATGATTCTGTAATGGCCATTGAGTTACCCTGAAACAGGGTACATGCATGCCAAAGGTCAAAGAAGTGTGATAAGAGCAAGAGCGTACGTTTTATTTTTGATTTTTTGTTTTGTTTTTTGGTACCAGGGATCAAACTCATGATCTCGCGCTTGCCAGGCAATCACACCGCTGACCTAAATCCCCGACCAAAAGCATACGTTTTAAAATTTTGTCATGCTGTTACAGATACTTGATAAGGAAGGACCATATTTCTCAAGATCATGTTAGTATGTTAAGGAAATATGGTTAAGAGCAGGATGCTCTTTTGGTCTCCAAAAGCCAGAAGGCACCCTGTCATAATGTAACCCTAAGGCCAGAATGTTGCCCATATTATCTACTGTCTCATGATGCATGTGAAACATGTGATGTTACTGTGGGAATGTGCTCCCTTGGGGACTGATTTGTGGACAGTGGAATAGGAATATGTGAGACTGTGAGGAATAGATTGATTGATTTGTGCCACATGCCATTTGAGGTGCTGGAATGTACACACAAAAAATAAACTTCAATAAAGTTGACCTAGGATTTGTCAATTTTATTTAATCGTTCAAAGAACCAACTCTTCAATACATTAATTTTCTTAGTCTTCACATTGATTTCACAGTGGTTGCACAAGTTTATACTCCCACCAACAATGGAGAAGAATTCCTTTTTCCCCACAGCCCCACTAGCATTTGTTATTGGTTGATTTCTTGATAATAGCCATTCTTTCTGGGGTGAGATGTAATCTCAGCGTTGTTTTAATTTGCATGTCTGAAATGACCAATGATGTACAACATTTTTCCACATATTTATTTGGTATTTCTACTGTAAGAAGTGTCTATTCATTTTAGATGCCTGTTTTTGGGTTGGGTCTTTAAATGGAGGTGTCTGATTTTTTTAGTTTTTTAAAATTTATTTTAAAAAGCAAAATAAAAAGGGATAGAAATACAGAATTTCAAAAAAACAGTAAGAAATCAACACTAGTTAATATATTGCATATTGCTATCTTAGTAGTGGTTTTTCAGGTTACAAGATCTAGGTATCAAAAATGATCAAATAATCAAACAATGATGGCACAAACTTCTTTTTGATGAACTAACATATTAGTAGTATAGTCATCTATCTTGCACAGATACACATACATAGTTATATGTGTATACCTACATGCATATAATATTTTCCTTTCTTCCTTTTTTCCCCCTATACCAGTTGTTTCCTTTTGAGCACTTTCTTTCTCTTTCATTATTACAATATTTATTATTCCTTTTTAGATCGTCTTACTCTCAGTTTTTTATTATTCTTTTTACACTAGGAAGACAATAAAATATTTATAAATTAATTTTATTTCACTTATGAGTATAGTTTCAAGTTGCCTCCCTTTACCTATAAAAGCCTCAAAATTATCCTTTTTATAGCTGAGTAATATTTCATTGTATAGAGGTTTTTTTTGTTGTTGTTCTTATATATTCTATATAGTAGTCCTTTGTCTGAGGAACAGCTGGCAAAAACTTTTTTCCACACTATGAATTGTCTTTTCATTCTCATGGTGGTTTCTTTTGCTGTGCAAAAGCTTTTTACTAAGATGAGATCACAGTTGTTGACTGTTTGTGATAGTTCCTGTGTGGTTTTATTCATAGTCTTTGCCTGTACTAATGTCTTCATGAGTTCTACCTATTCTATGTTTCAAGAGATCTAATATTTCTGTTTTAATATTTAGATCTTTAGGGCCAGGAATATAGCTTAGTGGCACAGTACCTGCCTGGAAAATGCAAGGTTATGAATTTGATCCTAGTGGCAAAAATTTTTAAAAAACATTTTATATACCATTTCGAGTTTTTTTTTTTTTTTGGTCTTTTTTCATTTTTATCGGTACCAGGGATCGAACTCACGACTGCCTGCTTGCAAGGCAGGCGCTTATGCCGCTGAGCTAAATCCCCAGCCCTATATACCATTTCAATTTTGGTTTAGTGCGTGGTGAAAGATACTCATCTAGTAATCTTCGGCATGTGGAAATTTTTTCTAGAACAATTATTAAAGAGGCTATTTTCCAGTGAATGTGTAAGTATGTCTGGAGTTGTTTCTGCATCTTCTAGTCTTGGTCCTTAGGTTTGCTTTTTGTCAGTACCATGATTTTTTTTAATCACAGTAGCTTTGCAGTATAATTTCAAATCTGGGACTGTGATGCCCCCTGTCTTGCCTTGATTGCCCAGAATTGCTTTTGGTATTCTAGGTCTTTTCTGATTTTAAATAAATTTTAGGATTGTTTTCTTTACCTCTGTAAAATATGCTGTTGGAATTTTCATCAGAATTGCATTAACTCTTTCATTATATTGTATTAGTTCTTCCTACCCAAGAGCAAGGGATATCTTTCCATTTTCTGACATTCTCTTCAATCTCCTTTTTCAGAGTACTGTATTTTTCACTGTAGAGGTCTTTTACATCCTTCACAGGATTGATTTCTAGGTTTTTCATTTTTTTGGATGCTACTGTGAAAGGTATTGTTTCTCTAATTTTTATCTCAATGAGTTTGTTATTCAGGTACAGGAAGGCTATTGATTTTTGAGTATTGACTTTGTATCCTGCTATGCTATTGAATTTGGTTATTAAATCTCGAAATATTGAGGTGGAGTTTTGGATATTTTGTTTGTAGAGTATCATATCATCCACAAGTAATGATAATTTGACTTCTCCCTTTCCTATCCTTATGTATTTTTTTCTTTTTAGCCAGTGCTCTAGCTAATATTTACAGAATTATATTGAATAAGAGTGGTGATAGCAGACATATTTGTCTTATTCCTGAGTTTAGAGAGTGAAAATGTTCAGATTTTGTCCACTTAGTATGTTATTGGCTATTGGTTTGTCATAGATGGATTATATCAGATTGAATTAAAGACTATCTATTTCAACTTTCTCTAGGGCTTTTTTTTTAAATCATGAATGGGTGCTGGACTTTGTCAAGTGCTTTTTCGGCATCTGTTGTAGGGAGTGGCATGACAGCCCCATTGCTGCCTCCCCGCCTCTCTCCCCTATGGGCACATAATGCGCCTGCCTACATTACCCATAATCCTCTCCTGCTTACATCACATATCCAGATGTGACATGTCCTATCAGAAACCACCCCATAGCCTCTTCCTGTCCCACCAGCCTGCCCTTGGCCTATAAAAGCTGCAACCACTTCCTGAATAAACGAGACTTGATTGGACTCCTCATCTTGTCTCAGTCTCTCTTTGTCTCCCACCCTGTTTTTTTTTCATCCCCATTCCCCCTCCAGGTATACCCCATGGATTGATCCGCGGGCTGGATCAATCTGTTGAGATGATCATATGGTTTTTGTCCTTGGCTCTGTTAATATGGTTTATTACATTTATTGATTTACATATATTGAACCATCCCTGCATCCCTGAGATGAATCCTCCTTGGTCATGATGTATAATCTGCTTGATGATTCGCTGTATTCTGTTTGCCAACATCTTATTAAGGATTTTTGCACCAATGTCCATTAGGGAAATTGGCCTCTAGTTCTCTTTCTTGGTTGGGTCCTTCTGTGATTTTGTTTCCAAGAATGAATTTGGAAGTATTGGTTTCCTTTCAACTTCATTAATGAGTTTGAGAAAAAGCAGTGTTAGATCTAACCTTCTTGTAGAATTCAGCAGTGAATCTGTCAGGGCATGGGCTTTTCTTTGTTGATAGGTTCTTAATTATACCTGCAATTTCATTGATATTGGCTTATTTAAAATTTTTATATTTTCTTGATTCATCTTTGGTAATTGACATGTATCTAGGAATCTGTCCATTTCTTCTACATTTTCCATTTTATTAGAGTACAGGTTTTGAAGTAGGTAAAGGCGATCTTGTATATTTCTACAGGATCTGTTGTGATTTCACCTTTTTCATTCCTAATTGCATGAATTTGAGGTCTTTCCTTTTCTTAATATGTTAGCTAAAGGTTTGTTGATTTTATTTAACCCTTCAAAGAACCAACTCTTTGATTCATTGTATTTTCTTAATTTCTAGTGCATTGATTTCTACTCTGATCTTAATAATTTCCTCGCTGTTATGAGTTTGGGATTTGACTTGCTCTTCTTTCACTAAGAGCAGAGGTTCACCATTATGTTATTTGAACTTGCTCTGTTTTCCTGTTATGGGTATTCACCACTATAAATTTCTCTTATAGGACTACTTTTACTATGCCCCGTAAGTTTCAGTATGTTGTGCTGCCATTATCATTTGTTCATAAATGATAATTTATTCTTTAATTTTATCTGGAACTCACTGATTGTTCAGGAGTAATTTCCATGTATTTATCAAATTATTATGGTTTCTTTTACCTTTGATTTCTAATTTCATTGCACTATGGTGTGATAATATGCATTGGATAATTTCAGTTCCTTTGCATTTACTTAAACATGTTCTGTGAGCGAGTGTGTGCTCCATTTTGGAGAAAGTTCCATGTGCAGCTGAGAAGAATGTTCTGATCTTGTGGGGTGGGACACTATAGACATCTATTATGTCCATTTGTTCAAAAATTTAGTTCAGTTCTAATATTTCATTGTTGATTTTTTTGCCTAGTTGAGCTAATTGTGAAAGAGGCATATTAATGTCCCCATTACAGTTGTATTAGCATTTTGTGTGATTTTTCATGTTCATTAATATTTGTTTTCTATAGTTGAGTGCACTGGTATTTAGAGCATATATATTTATGATTATCTTTTTCTCTAGGATTGTTCCCTTTACAAGTATGTAGTGATCATCTTTGTCTCTCTTAATGAGTCTTGGCTTGAAATCCACTTTGTCTGCTTTTTCCAGCTTCCTGTTGCATGAATTATTATGTTCTGTCCTTTGAATTTCAGTCTATGCATTTTTTTGAGGTGAATGTGTTTGTTCTATGCAGCATGTTGTTGAATTTTGCTTCTTGATCCATTGTGCTCGTATGTATTTTTTGGCTGGAGAATCAAGACCATTAACATTAATAGTTATAACTGATATGTTTATTTATTTATTTTGCAGGTAGTAAAATAGAACAAGGCAGAACAAAGCAAATCAAGACAATGCAGTGAAATTGGTACAGAACATCACAGCAGGATACCAGGATAACAGAAGTAGGTACCATAGTATATCTTGTTATCTTCAAATAGTTGTCCATTCAATCAGGTATAGGAAAATCAAACCCAAAACAGAACATTATAAAACCAATCAGAACAGAATACTGAATAGAGCAAAACAATCAGAACAAAGCAAAAACAGTGAAAACAACATTTGCCTTCAAGGAGAAGATAGAAGGAAATCCCCCATATTTATTATATTGCGTATGTTTATCCTCCTAAGAGATGCTCAAACCTCTGGCCCCCATATGCTAATGGTGGGGGAGGTGAATGGGATGTTTAATTCTCAGTCTGCTCAGGGAGGCTTCTGGGAGACCTGACGAGGTTCTCTTCCTGGTTCACCCACTGCTTACTCCTGCCTTGGCCGCTTACCAGGAAGTGGAACATGTTGCTTTCTTGCTCAGTGCCCCAAGTTCCAATATTGATATGTGTTGATATATCCTTGCCATGTTATTTTCTGGTTGTTGGCTCCCTTTTTCCTTGTTGGTTTGCCTTGCCTGGTGGATTCATTCTGTTGGGGTTCACAGAGTTGTAATTTTTGTTATCTCTTTCTAGAGCTGACCTTTAGAGCATTTTGAAGTGCTGTTTCAGTGTTCATGAATTTTGTCAGGTGCTGTTTGTTATGTGTTGGGAGCCGCGGCCGAGCCCGGTCGCCTTACTTGGCGGACGTGAGGCCTGTAAGAAAGAGCAAAGCCTGAGCTAGATTACCCCTCCCATCGAGTGAGCCAAGTTGGCGCCTGCTTCCTGCCCCCTGATTGCCCTGGCGACTTAAACAACCCGCTCTGTAAGATAGTCTGCCTAACAACAACTGATGTTAGCCAATCAGCCCGCATCGCGCGCTTTGAACTGATTGGCCACTGTTACCCTATAAAAGTGAGTGCCTCTCCCGCCACGAGAGAGAAGCACAGAAGAGATAGAGGAAGTCCACCGGTAAGAAAGGACTGGTGGCAGAGCAGAGGCCTCGCGCGGCCCACGCGGAGACAAATAAAGACAAGGTTGCACACCGTCAGAATTTGTCGTGTGTTCTTCCTGCCGGCCGGGAGCGACACCGACAGTTATGGAAGTATCTTATTTCTACATCAGTTTTGAAAGACAGTTTTGCTGGTATATCAATCTGGCTTAGAGGTTGTTTTCTTTTAGGGCTTGAAATATTTCATTCTGGGGTTGGGGGGTTTAGCTCAGCAGCATAAGCGCCTGCCTGGCAAGCAGGCAGTCGTGAGTTCGATCCCTGGTACCGATAAAAAAGGAAAAAGACAAAAAAAAAAAAAAGAAATATTTCATTCTATGCTTTCCTTGAGTGTGCTGTGATTCTGATGGGTTTTCCTTTATAGGTGATTTGTTTCTTTCTTCTGTCAGCTTTCAACATTCTATTTTTCTGTTGAATTTACAAATGGAATTATCTTACACCAGTTTTCTTGCTCTTTTTTGTGTGTATGGTGCTGGTACTGGGTATGGGACCCAGGTGCTTTCAGATTGAATTACATCCTCAACTTCTTTTTATTTTTCATTTTGAGACAGAGTCTTACCAAGTTGCTAAGTTTGTCTCAGCTGGGCTTAAATTTTCAGTACTCCTGCTTTAGCCTCCTCCAAATGCTGGGATTACAGGTGTATGCCACCATAGCTAGCTTCTTACTTTAGATATGATATTACTATATTTCAGTAAAATTTACAAGATAAAAAATGCTTATTGTTCTTTCATGACAAAATCTTTTAATCTCTACTGAGTGGCTGTTGGGTCAAATGTATTGTGATTTGATATGTCAGTGGTTCCAGCAAATAAAATGCTGACTTAATCTTTGAAATTTCCATATAGTATTACTTAGGTTTTCCTGGATCCCCTTACCACACTTTATATATGTATGTATGTATTTATTTTTGGTACCAGGGATTGAACTCATGACCTTGCACTTGTCAGGCAGGTGCTTAGGTTGCTGAGCTAAATTCCTGGCCAACCACACTCTATTTTGGTAATATCTACACATATGCATATTCTTTGTCTTACTGGACTATATAATAGGGACATAGAATAAGAAATATTCTATTTTATCATTGAAAGCCTTCACAAATTTTACACAGAACCCTGACGTTACTAAATTTCTGATGTTTGAACTAGCAAATCTATTTTTTTTTTTTTTGGTATTGGAAATTGAACTCAGGACCTTGTGCTTGCCAGGTAGGCATTATGCTGTTGAGGTATATCCTTGGCTCTACCAAATCTGTTTCTGGGAACAAGGCTAGTTAAACCAGGCAGGTGGCACATGCCAGTAATGCTACCACGCTAGAGGGCTGAGGCAAGGAAATCACAAGTTTGAGCCCAGTCTAGTAAATGTAGCAAAGTAGGGAAAACTTGTGTCTAAATAAATAAATGGGGCTTGGGATCTAGCCCAGTGTGAGGCCTTTGGTTCAGTCTCCTGTATTATAAATAAATAAATTAATTAATTAATTAAAAAAATACATTTTTAAAAAGCAGAGATGAGTAGGGAAAACTGCACATTTTCTAAAAGATATGTATACTATATAAGAGAAATTCTTTAAAGCATGAATTATGAAAAAGATTTACAGAAGAAAACCTGTCCAAGGCATGGTGGCATATGCTGGTAATCCTAGCACTCTGAAAGGCTGGGGCAGGAGGACTGAACGTTTCAGAGGGCAATTTCACTAGTTGATGGAATGCTGTCTCAAAATAGAGGGTTTAAAAAGAAGGGTGAGAAAGTCTGGGGCCACAATATAGTGCAAAGGCCCTCGGTTCAATCCACAGTACTGAAAAATAAAAATATTTTAAAAAAGAAAACTGTAACACTGGCCATGTTGTACTACATAAATTATATTATACAAGATGAAACAGTGGTACTAAACTAAAAGAGAATAGTTTCCCCTCATTGGAAGCACGGGCACAGAAGTCCTGTATGGATTACTATATGCCATAAACCTAAAAAATACAGGAAATTTTAGATCCTGAAAAACAATTTAAAAAGAAGAATCACTAATACCTTAGACAAAGTTTTGACATGTGTAATGTCTTTCTGGTTCCTCCTGTGACTCCTCTTTTGCAGAAAAATAAGAGTTGAGGAAGGAAATGGGAGTCCTGAAATGCCAGACCTTTGTTGCAACTCTGTCACAGACCAAGCCAGGTGGTCTGTTCCACATCCAAGCCTTTGGCATGGAGATCAAGCATTCCATCCCAGTTTGGTTAACTTGAACAATTTACTGAGACCCTGTCTCTGAAATAAATAAGAGGCAAGGGATATACATCAGTGCAAATGAGATAGGATTTAGGACATGGTAAAGCTGGTTGGGGAAATAAGCAAGACCTGGTAATTCCAAGATTCTAGAACAGCACCTAATAATTCCAAGGACTCCCTATCTAATACTTTTTAAAGGACACAGATGCCACAAGGACCCTGTTATCAAGACCCTTCACGGCAGCCCACCCTGAATCTCTCAGTCACAGGTTGTGATGACTTGTGTCTAGATGTCACGCCAAAGCTTCATGAAGTCATATGGGGGGTTTGTTGGAGATGGCTGGATTTAGGGTGATCAAAAATGTGATGCTGTGATTGATTCACGATGTGATGCTAGGATTAAGCGTGTGACTGCTACCACCCACAGTGTGGGCAGCCTGGATGTAATATAAAGGACAGAAAGAGGTTTATCACTTGTCACCTTATGCTTGCCATGTACTATTTTTCCTCAGTGATGTCTTTCTGCCTTACCACCCTGCTTTGGAACCGGCTGATTAGAGCTGAAGCCTCTACAAACTATGAGCCAAAATAAAACATTCTTCCTTTGAGTGTTGGTATTTTGTCGTGCTTACAAGAAAAGTAAAGGTGTACTTTCTTTTTGCTTTTCTCTACCTTCTTTTGCTTAGACCAACTTTTCTCTCCAGGGCCAATTTCTCCCTTATTCCTTCATCCTTCACTTTTTAAATAAACTTCTGTCACTGTTTGTGGCTTCTCTCATGCAATTCTTTGTTGGAAATGAGAAGCACCTGGAATATGATTAATTGAAGAGCCAATTTTAAAGGAACTGCCTGGTAACAAAAAGGTGCTAGGTTCAGTCCCCAGCAGAGGGGTGAGAAAGAACCAGAAACAAGTTAGCATCTCATTGCTGAAAACCAGCCTGCTAGAAGTGCCTAACTGGAGTGATAGAGGTTAAAGGCAAGACAGATAATTTTTTTCTTCCCTCTCATAGACAAAGAATCCTGAACATCAGGCTCACCTCACTTTTATTCAACTTAGGCAAGGGAGCAAGCAATTATGTTAATAGAAAATTTATGTTTCTCATTATTTGCAAAGTGTACCCAAGTGTAAACAAGATCTCAGTTGTTGTTGACTTCTTCCCTGAAACTTGCAATACCAGCATGTCAGCATGTTACCAGAGGGAAAACAGCTTCCGTCCTTCCTGTCCACAGTGAAGGTCAACTGGACCTCAATCTTCATGACTAGCTTCCCACACCTTAGGAAAGGAAGATGTCAAGGCCCCTACTTTATAGAGCTAATGTCTTCCCCAAGTTCCTAGTACTACAGAACACTGATGTGGAGGTATTCAAGTGTATTTGACTCATGTAATTGGACCCAGAGGAAAATCTTGGTAGAGGAAATGGGAAGAATTCGTGTTATGTAGGCTTCTTTTCACAGAGCCCACTTTGAATGATAACTGAGGTCTAAATTCGTGGTCTAGTCTGTGAATAATAGCATTAGGTGTGATGGCATGCATATGTAACTCCAGAATTCTGGAAGGTTGATGGAGGAGGATCACAATTTGAAGCACAGCCTGTGGTCACTCGAAGACTTAAGTGAGACTGTGTCTGAATCAATCAACCAATTAATAAAAATTAAACATCAGTCTCAGGTACAAGCTGTCACACTCACACTATTACATTGTTGGAAATTGAGCATTTCACAAATTAACTCGTTTAATGCTCACCAAATCTGTTGAGGAGGTTATCTTTTAAGGGAGTAAGAAAAAAGGAATGGCATGGAGAATGTAAATAATTTGAAGACACAGTAGTAAACAGCTAAATTTTTTTAGAATTCAGGAGGCCTGGCAACACTATTCCAGGTCACTGGTCCAGAAACACTGCCATTGTCACAAACACAATCAAGAAGTCTCAGAAAGAAGAGACCAAAATACACCTGACAAAACTGCAAGGTCAAAGTGAAAGTCACAAGTCCCTATAATGGGACCATGGCCACACAAATGGTTGCAAGTTCACACACTGTCAAGTCACTGGACCTCAATTTTTTTTTGATTCCATAAACTCTAGAGCCCATATTCCATGGCAGAAATCACATACACATGCATAACATCAATCCCCTACCCCACTTTTTTGCCTCCTTTTTCTTCTTGTGGTACTGGTGATTGAACTCATTGGCCTTTACACTGAGCTACATCTTTAGCCTTTTTGATTTTGAGACAGTGTCTAACAAGGTCGCTAAATTGCCTCCGCTGGCTTTAATTTATGATCATCATCACGCCCAGATACCCATTCCTCTTCTGAGTGCTGTCTAGCGTTTGATCCTCTGGTCTAAACTAGTTCCCCCCTACTTTCACTGAGCACGAAATAGCCCAGGGTTGGAACCCCAACTTGAGGGAACTAATAGACCAAGTCGTGCTTTCCTCACGGACCACACACCCTATCCCAGGGAACACGAAGCTCCCCGCTAATGGTGAGAAGGAAGCGCCTTTTGCAGAAAGTAGTCTTGGGCAGCGAAGGATTGTGGGAAATGTAGTCCCCAGCAAGAAAGCGGCGACGTTTTCCGATTCTTCGTAGGACCAAATCTCATTCCCAGGCTCAGCCTGAGTGCTGGGCTTGAGCGAGGCCGCTCCTCTAAAATCAGGTGATTCTCCAACGCTCAGACGCACGATCTTAAACCGCGATCTTAACCGCCACTGTTCACAACCTCCCCATTCGCGCACAGGAAGGCCAGTTCCACCCGGTGAG
Organism: Cavia porcellus; assembly: GCF_034190915.1. Lineage (NCBI taxonomy): Eukaryota > Metazoa > Chordata > Mammalia > Rodentia > Caviidae > Cavia > Cavia porcellus. The sequence continues at coordinate 16,055,276 of NW_026947490.1, forward strand.
CCGCGGGGTCCTCTGGGAAGTGTTGTCCGGCGTCTAACGGGCCGGCTCTTGTGTTGCCCTCGGCCATAGCTACCGTTGACCTCAGCAACGCTTTATCAGAGCCGCTTGGGCTGTGCTACTTGGGCGGCTGTCGGGTGTGGAGACACCACGGGCTTGGTGGTGAGTCCTCGGGACTCTGTGCCGGGGAGGAGTGTGGTCGGAAAGGAACGCAGTGCCAGGCTACATCTGTGCAGTGGTTCCCGAAGGCCGAGGGAGTGGCGCGTGGAGGGATGTGAGCGCCCAGCGTGTGGTGCCTGGTGTCCCCGCGTTCCCTTCTGTGTCTCATTATGAACCAGGGTGCAGAACTGCGTGACTGCGCGATCGTTAAGTGAATGAGAAACTCCGTGGATGGAAGGTAGGGTCGGATGGCGTATGTAGATGTGTAACACTGTTCGAATGAGTACTGCTTTTCTTTCTTTACAGCATTTGGAAATATATTAATGTGAAACCATTGATTGCCCCAACTTTTGAACAGTTATGTATTTTTAGGTTTATTCGTGTGTTAGCAAAGTGTTTTGTATATGCGTGAAAGTCTTTCTCCTTGTCCGCAACTCCACTCCCCAAATAGCTACAGACCAGGTTAAAGAATAAAAATCACTCATGGTCCTACCAATCATGCTATTATCAAAATTTACAATCCAAATTGTAAATTTTCACCCTTTTCACCCTTTCCTTTCTGCATACATACATATATACACGTTATTATATATAAAATATAAATTATATATAATATATATATACAACATACTATATGCAGTACATAATACATAACATTATATGTAGTAAATAACAGTATATAAATATATAGCCGGGGATTTAGCTTAGCAGCATAAGTACCTGCTTGGCAAACGCGAAGTCATGAGTTCGATCCTTGGTACAAAACAATAAATAAAATAAAATAAAATATATAATACCATATATATTATATATATTTACATATATTATATATAAAATATATGTTGTAGGCAGTGCACCTATGATCTAGCACCCCGGGTGCTTGGGGCAGAAAGGTTGTAAGTTGCAGCTTAGCCTAAGCAATTCAATGACATAGCTGAGACCCAGTCTCAAAAACAAGAGCTGGGGCTTTAGATCAGTGTGAAGGCACTGAGTTCAAGCTCAGTGCACCTCCCTCCAAACTGCAGTCACACTATGTATACAATTCTGTGACCTACGCTTCTCATTTACCAGTACATGACTGATATTTTTACATTTAAACAGGTACAAGATTATGTTGCATTTTCCTTTTTCCTGTTATATATTTTAATACATCTATTCCTTTTGTGTAATTTAAGTCTTTTTAACTTCTTGCATTATCAGAAAATATTTAGTACATGTTATAATGCGCTTTTGTATATTTTCATTTTGGAGAGAGTAGAAGGCTACTGGAAGTGAAGCTGATGTATCAAAAAGTATATTTCTATAAAAGACTTCCAAAATTTATCCACGTAAATCTAGTACAAAGTTCCAGTAGTCTACAGTATTATTGGCATAGTGTATCCTGCTTCTATCCATACAGCTTTGATAATAGTGAGCATCATAAATGATGGTAGTTTTAACCTTATAGCTGTAAAATAACTTATTTTGCAGTTATTTGGTTACTACCGAAGTCAAGCAGTTTTAAAAATCTCATTTGTCAATTATATATTTTCTAAAGTAGTACTCTATATTCAAATTTCTTTTCCAGAATTTTTTGTATTAAGGATCCATTCATTCATATACTTACCATTTATTGAATGTCTGTCTGTGTAACAGGCATGATTCTAGATGCTTGAGATTTAGCAATAAACAAAAGAATCAATTCCTGAGCTATCATGGTACTTGCATTGTTCTGGGCTAAAAAATAAACAAGGAAACAAATTAAATATGAGCTATATGAAATGAAATAGAGTAGTGGTGAAAATGCTAATAGAAAAGTAAAGTAGGAGAATATTTAAAATTACAGGTAGGAGGGGCTGGGGGTTTAGCTCAGCGGCATAAGCACCTGCCTTGAAAGCAGGCAGTCGTGAGTTCGATCCCCGGTCCCGATAAAAAGGAAAAAGACCAAAAAAAAAAAAAAAAAACTACAGGTAGGAATTACAGTTTTAGGTTAGGTAGCTACAGTACTGTCTTTAAAAGGTAGTAACAAAGACATGAAAGTAAAGGAGCCAGTTATGTTTATAATTGAAGAAAGGTTATCTCATGCAGATGGAACAACAGTTGTAAAGATTTTGAAGAGGCAGCATGCTTGTTACAATGAAGAGGCTGGAATGGCTTAGTTAGAGCAAGGGAGCGGGAAGGATAATGGGAAATGATAGAACTGCCTGATGTGGTTGGAGGACTATTGATTGAGTTGTGACATTAGAGGAAGTAAGGTGGATAGATAGAAGGGCATTTTTGCTATTGTTTTTTAGTGTTTTAAGATAGAACAAACCTTCTACCATATTTGCTTCAGTAAACAAGATTTTTAGCTAGGCTGATTGTTCGAGATAGGGTTACAAAATAGTGATATTTGAATTGTCATTCCTTGTTAGGGACAGTTTGTATGTGAAAGGCAAAATAAATGAATTATTTTCCTTTATAGGGTTTTGGACTATTGAGTTATTTTCATAGTATCTATTAATGTGTTATTGTATTACCATTATAATCCCATCAATTTTAAAGTACCTTATGTGTTTAAAATCGTTACAGTTTTTTTTTGTTTTTGAAGCTCACAATTCTCATTTTTGACCACCCCTTCAAGATGGCTTCTGAGTCTTTTTAACACATCCCCAATAGTTTTATCCTGTTATAAGAGAATTTCCCAGGATCATTTTAAACATTTCCTTCCATATTCATGGAATCAGTGTTTCTGTATGGATTCCTGGTTCCTGTTAGTGGAAAATGCTTAAGAACATAATTATAGTATTTGTTACTATTAGCATTGTTTCTAGGAGGGTGTGGGCATATGTGTGTGCACAGAGCTAGGAAATATTTTTTGAATTTTTACAGTTTAAGATCTAACATATGCCATTCATCTTACCCATTTAAAGTATAAAATTAACTTTTTTTGGTGGTACTTGGGATTGAATCCAGAATCTTTGTACTGAGTTACATTCCTAGCCCTTTTTTGTTTTTTATTTCTTTTTTGAGATAGGTCTTGCTAAATCACTAAATTGCCCTTCTGGATCGAATTCATGATCCTCCTGCCTCATCTTCCCAGAGCACTGGAATTATAGGTGTGTGCCACCACACCTGATGTACAATTCTTTTGTTTCTTTTTCTTTCTTTCTTTCTTTTTTTTTTTTTTGTACCGGGAATCAGACTCACAACCTCATGATGCTGGCCAGGCAGGTGCTGTGCTGCTGAGCTATCTCCTCAGCCCTGTACAGTTCATTTTTGAAATAAAATTTATACACAGACTTGTAGAACTTTCACTATATTACAATTTCAGACATTTTTTCCCCTACTACATGCAAGATTGCACTCTGAGTAATAATCCCATATTCCCTTCACTTCCAGCCTGATCAGCTGCTTTCTGTTTCCACATTTGACTGTTCTAGATGTTTCATATCAATGAAATTTTAACAACATATGGCCTTTCCGTACTGGCTTATTTCATTATATTTGCAGGGTTTATTCATGTTGTAGCAAGAAATACATTCTTAAAAATGGTGATGGCTATGTCTGCTGTGAGCCCATTGAAGCACTGTTAATTTCTCATAACATATATAACTGATTTCTAGCATTCCTTTTGATTTTTTTATAGTTTCCATTTCTTTACTTACATTACTTATTCTCCCATTGTTTAATAGAACCTTCAACATGTTAAGTATGGTTACTTTAAATCCATTGACAACTGTTATTATACCTTTTTGTACAAGTTATTATTTTGTGCAAGTTATTATTTTGGGACATGAAACATGACACTGTCTGAGTAGTCTACACTATTAGTGGTTCATAGTCCTAAGGAGACACATTGGTCAGCTTCTGGGGTAGGGTACAAAAGTATAAATAGGTTTACATAGTTGGATCTCCTAATGAAGGGATCAAGTAGTTTTTTACTTCTTTAATAACAAGAAAGCATTGGTCAGAGGAAAGATTTGTGCTAAACAGAAATCGGGCTGGTTTCTAGGCCTGGGAACATGAAATACAATGGCTGTCATGGATCAAGTGGTTTGTGTATTTTAAGAAAGTTATGTAGTTATTTATGATTGCAGCTTAGTTTCAAAAGGTGAAAAAAGGAGCTAATGAGGCATTCAGAAACAAAATTATAAAAGGAATCACTGAAAGAATGTATGTGTATTTTATGAGTATCAAATCCTCAATAAACTAAATTTTAAAAGAACTGGCTTTAAAGAATGTCATTGAAATCATGAGTGAAATTTGAATACAGATACTAGATTTTTTGATGTATGTCTTAGTTACTTTTATCATCACAAGGACATAATATTCACAGTTAAAGGAGGCAAAGTTTGTTTCAGCTCATAGTTTATAAAGGTTTTAATTCATAGTCACCTGGCCCCAAGACAGGGTGGCAGGGCAGAGGGGCATCACAAAGGAGAAAACAGTCCATGGCATGTCAGGCAGAAGGTGGCAAAGCAGCGAAGGGCAAAACAGCCTCCTTTTCCCTTTTATCCCATCCAAGTATAAGCCTTTTGGGTGGTGCCACTCACACCTAGGGTGGGCCTTCCCATTATCCACTCCCAGAATGACACTAATCCAATCAGTGGACTATTTGGTTATCAAACCTTTAATCCACATTCACACAGCCTTAATCTACAGTCATATTTTGTAGTTTCAGTCACCTCTGAAAAGCTCCACCTGTGAGTGCATGAAGCCGTTGAGGAGACACCTAGATGCAAACCATAACACTGTGCCAGCATTCAGTATTTTGGGTATGATAATGACAGAATTTCTTATCTTTTAGAGGTACAAGCTGAAAGAGTTACGGGTGAAGTTTGTGTGTGTACTTTTAGAAAAGGAAAGAGGGAAAGTACAAAGTGAAACAAATTGCTAAATAGGTGAAGAGTTTTATAAGAGCCATTTGTTTTGTTCCTTCAATATTTTTATAGTTTTTTGTTCTATTTTTTAAACAAGGTTTCACTGTAGTTCATGTTAGCATTGAACTCACTATATAGCCCCATATATAACTCACTGTATAGTGCTTTGAACTTGTAGTGTCGCCTCCCGAGTAGCTGAAATGATAGTCTTGTCTAACCCTTGCCTGGCTGTAGTTTGAGTTAAATATATATATATATATATATATATTTTTTTTTTTTGGAGGAAATAGGAGCATATCTATATGAGCATGTTCAGAGTAAACTAGCAGAAAGGAAGCCTGAAGACTAAACTATTTTAAGAAGCTTATCACTCATTTTCAACCTACTGTCTATAAAAAGTTTTGATAAGGGAGAGCTGTGTTGTTATTTAATGTTTAATAAGGATGAGTGAAGAAACTTCTTCTTAAATATGAGGGCCCTAAAAGTCCTTAAGGTGGCCAGGGATATAGCTCAGAGTTCACAGCACCTGCCTGGCAAGCACAAGATTGTGAGTTTGATTCCCAGTACTAAAATAAAGTCCTTAAGAGCAAAGAAGAGCTTATGAACAAATCCTGGGTCTTTCATTTTAACTTTGTCTGGAAAAGTCTATTTCTGTTTAAACTAGAGATTTTCTTTGAAATGAAGTTACATAGATACAGGCATATTTACATATTTTCCTTTGACCTGTTAACTTTCTTTTGATATCAATCATTTCAACCTCATATCTTGGTTGTGAGCTAATGATCTCTCTCTCCCTTATCTTCCCCAGACCCTATAATTATTTTAACTTTATTTAGGAAAATGGCAGTGCCCACGTACTTCCTGATTTGTGGAGTTATACTTTAATCTTCAATGAAAAGAAAAGAAATTGTTTTCAAATTTTTTACAAGAGGATAAAACGGAATAAAATCAATCAAAACAAACCAGTGTAAGAGATACAGGACTTCAAGACACTACAAAATTAACAATAGTTACTATAGTGCCTTTTGATGTCTTCAGAAAGCTGCAGATAACTTTGGACATAGTAAAAATCAAACAGAACAGAATAGAATAGAAACAATAAAAACAAAATAAGCAATGCAATAAAGGATTTCAAAACAAGCCAATAATAAATCCAAAATTGCTACCATAATATATCTTGCTGTCTTTGAAATAGCTGCTCCTACCATGAGATTTGACATAATCCAACAAAACAAAAGAGAACAAAACCCAACCCAACAAAAGAATGGAAATGATACAGGACTTTCAAAACAAGACCACTGGAAATCAACAGTGGTTGCAACTCTCAGAAGAGATCCCCATGAGATGTCACACTGCGTACCACTATCCTCTGAACCTATGATTAGAGCACTGGCCCTAGACCTGCTCTGTTAGTGAAACAACAAAGAACCACAGGCATGCAGTTGCATTTCTTTTTTTTTTTTTTTTTTTTTTTTTATTTAAGAGGAAAAAGAGAAAAACACAAAACAAACCAAAGCGGTGTAAGGGTACACGTAATACAGAACTACAAAAAAACAAAACAAAACAACAAAAACAAACAAAAAAACAAAAAAAACATAACAGTAAGAAATCACCTGTTAGTAGATTACATATTATCATCTTGAAAATAGTTCCTCAAATCACAGTATCAAAGAATACAAGGTGGACATTCAAACAGGGAGACTGCAAACAGCTGTGTTCAATGATCCAAAAACATTGATATAGTCAGCTATTTAACACCCCTAAACACACTTGCTGTTATATCCGTTAGAGCTCTTTTTCTTTTTTTTTTCCCCTCTCTTTTTTACAACAAAATTTACACATTTTGGATTTTATTACTCCTTAGTGCTTATTACTTTTTTGGGGGGGGGGAGAATACAGTCAAATATGGCAAAACAAAGCTGTCAGTCAATACCAAGGATAGACATAGCACATGGTGTAGAACAGAGTACAAGTTTATCAACAATGGTTATCAACGTTGTCCCTTGTTTCCTTAAAAAGAATTGTCTATCTCATTAGATATTATAAAGTTGGACAAAACAGTAGAGAACAAGACCAATAAAACTTAGGCATTGTAAACATTACAGGACTTCCAAAGAAGACAATAGTCAAACCAGAATGGGTATCTTAGTGAATCTTATTGTCTTCAAAGTAGTTGCCTATGTCTTCAAACTTGATACTACCATATAGAATGGAACAGAGTCTAATCAGTCAAAACAAGATCGTGGGAGTACTACGGGACTTCAAAACAAGTTAATAGGAAATCAAAAAGAGTTACTATTTATATATCCTAATTTTTTGAATTTTTTCTTTAATTAAGACAAACATAAGAAATGACTAAATAATTTTTTAAAACAATAAGGGGGAGATTGAGATAAAACAGGACATAACAATATAACAATAGAGGTCACAGCATGACTGTTTCAACAACCTAGTACTTCACCACCATATAACCTGACTTAATAGTAGTTACCATAGTGTCTTTTTCCTTGAAATATTTGGATAAAACTTCATATACTCTAGCTTCAAATATTTTCATATCAAGAAGCCCAGAATAAAGCCTTTCTAATTAATGAGTGAAAACTTTATAAGGCTCCAAGGCCACCTAATGGGGAATCATGATTACCACATATTTTTATATATTTGAATCATTACTTACATTAGGGAAACTATTCGGTATTCACACATGCGAGATTGATTTATTTCACTTATGAGTATGGTCTCAAGCTGTGCCCATTTATTGATAAATATCTCAATGTGATCCTTCTTTATAGCTGAATAATACTCCATTGTATAGAAATACCACAACTTTTTTATCCATTCCTCAGTTGATGGACACTTGGGTTGTTTCCAAGATCTGGCGATTACAAATTGTGCTGCTATAAACATAGGTGCACATATATCACTGTGGTATGATGCTTTCAGTTCTTCTGGGAATATGCCTAGAAGTGGAATAGCTGGAATAAATGGGATTTCCAGTCCCAACTTTTTGAGAAATCTCCAGACAGATCTCCACAAAGGCTGTACCAGTCTACACTCCCACCAGCAGTGCAGGAGAGTTCCTTTTTCCCCACAGCCTCTCCAGCATTTGTTGTCGGTTTTCTTGATCCTGACCATTCTTTCAGGAGTGAGATGGTATCTCAGTGTGGTTTTAATTCATGCAGTTGCATTTCATCTCCATAGCTATCATCACAGCTTGTGTTTCTTCGGATGAGCTGATCGCATACAACGGGGTAGGGAATTGGTACTTATTGTTTGCCAGTCTGTGTGGCAGAAGGGTTGTGGTCTTGCTGTTCCAGTCCAGTGGTGGCCTGAACATGGTGCTCATCACCAGACTGGGCTTGTTTGCTGATGTGGCAGCTGATGTGCTGTGTTCTGTTTACCCGCTTCTACAAATGGTGTTGACTCATGGGGAGAGGCTAGGATCTGGCTGTTGCAGTCCAGTGGGGGCCTGCATATGGCACTGGTTGCCAGACTAGTCTTGCTTGCTGGTGTGGCCTTGTTCTCTCTGTTTTCAAATTTTTAAAAAGAATTTTAAAGAAGTTTTTGAAGATTAAGGATGCATTTAAATATATCTGAACTTTTTGAAAATAGTCCTTTTACATTATTTTAGACTAGAGTTGAGAATATCAGTCTTTTACATTCTGCTGTTTGTTTTATGAAATTTTGCTTTTTTACTCTTGCAATCATACATGCATGTATGTATTAAATCATAATAATATAAGTATAGATCATAAAGTATTTCTTAGCATGGGTCATGATTAATGAAGTTTTAAAGCCATTGCTTTAGAATATTTTTGAAACTGTATAGAGATGACAGAAAAGTACTATTTATTCTCCATGAACTTGGCTAACATACTAATAAAAGAATTTATATGACATTAGACCATAGGGGAGAAAAGAGAAAATTAAATCTCCATCAATAAGAGTTTATATTGTATATTTAAAAGGTGAAAATGAACAGAGTACTTAGAGACCTACTGGAAGCTACAATTTAAATTTCTGCCAAGAATGATACCAAAAAGAAGTAAAATTATTGTATTTCAGAATCTCTTAAGAAACTATAGATATGAATATGGCAGGTGCAGGGCAAAATAGGGCAGTGGTGTTGGCTAAAAACAAGGAATGGACTGCCAGAACCTTTCTCATACCTTGCATAGCTAGATGATTATGCTGCTTCCACCCGCTGCATGTCCCTACCCCTCCCCAAGTGAAAGGACATGTGCATTTTTCTTAAAACTGAATTAGAAAGATCTAGTCTTGTTGATACAAACCAAAGAGGAGTGATTGAAATGGGAATTCATTGAGAGCCTGCATTCTGAAAGATGTGACTCTCCTGTCCCTGTACTCTAGCCTCTCAGAAAGTGGCCAGCTGATACCAGTTTGTACCCACTGGTAGCTGGCTGACTGAGAAACTGTTTGACTCCCAAAGGAAAGACTCCTAACACCTGATTTTTGGCTATTTCCAGAGAAAAGATTAATTCATTGTTGCACTAGCACATTCAAAACTACCGACAAGGGCTGGGGATTTAGCTCAGCCACATAAGCACCTGCCTTTCAAGTGCGCAGGCATGAGTTCGATCCCTGGTACCGCCAAAAAAAAAACAAAAAACCAAAACTACCGACAAGAAAGTGGTCATATACATCAATTTATAGTCAAATTTGTAACACCTCTCTATTACATGTAAATAATTATGGATCACAAGGAATTCAAAGAACATACCCAACATAAAAGAGAAATACCTAAATAAACAGAAGAAACATAGTTGGGTAAATAATTTAGGAGACAAAACTTTTAAAACAAAATAAGTAATCTTAGAAGACAGTGTACTTATTAAAACATTCTGATGAATATTAAGTGAATGAGAAGGATAGTCTTAGGTATATTTGTGTGTGTGTGTTTTTTTTACAATGATATAAACAGCTAGAAGGAACTTTGCTTCTACTTTTACTAGGAAAAAACTGGACAAACTGCAAAACAACTTTTCTTGAACCTATTAGAATACTGAGGTCATTGAACAACCAAGTAATTTTAAATCTAGGGAAAACCTTGGCATAGTGGTACATACCTATAATTCTAGTGCTCTGAGAGGCTGAGGCAGGAGGAACACAACTTGTAGCCCAGCTTGGGCATTACTAGTGACTTAGTAAAACTCCATCTCAAAATAAAAAATAAAACAGGGCCCGGGATAGCTCAGTGTGGATGTCATGGGTTCAGAGAAAAAAAAAGGTCAGTGCCTTGTAGAATTGTAGAATTGATGAATGAACACAACTACCCTGAGTAAATTCACAGCAGTATTCAACAGTGGACTAGCCAAAATAGAGATAAGAGTCAGCAAGTGTAAAGATAGGTTACTGGAAATAATTCAGAGAAGCAAAATGAAAAAGGAGTGAAAAAGAATGAGGAAGGCATAAATGGATTATACAATACCATTGAACAGATGTCTATGTATCTATGAGCATCTAAGAGAAGAAGAGAAAAGAACCAGAAAGCTTACTTAAAAATGAATGAAAACTTCACAAATCAGGACAAGGAAATAGATATCGAGACTCAAGAAGCACAAAGGACACAAAATGAGGATACTTAAAAATCTAGACCAAGGCACATTAAATTGTGATACATCAAAGACAGTATTTTGTAAGAATCAAAAGAAAATCAAGTTGTTTCATATGAGTTTTATCAATGGATTTTTCCACAGAAACTGCAGGCCAGAATGCATTGGGACCGGTCGGTTGTACCCTTAAATGGTGTTCAGCTATAGCTTTATATGTGGTTTTGATCATGCCTCCTGCAGACATGAAATAGGACTTCTAGAACTGCTTCAGAAAGTGGCAAGAATGATAGGATAAGTGTCTATAAAGTGAGAGGGAGTATTTTAGGGAAATTTTATTGTAATAATTTTTTAAAAAAATTAAATATTTTCCAGATATCTTGGTCATTCCATGAATATTAAGAGATATATCATGTGAATCAGTGTGAATTAAATATCAATAACAAGGTGTGGGGAAAGTGAAATGTAGAGTTTTTGTATGTTACTGAATTTAAATTATTAGCTGAAAATAGACTTTTATACCTATAAGCTATTTTATGTAATACAAGAAATACTAAAATTACACCAAAAAATAAGTTGAAACATAAAAATACAAAAAGAATCAATAAAACAAAGAAGAGAGTAAGAGAGAAAAAGATGCAGGAATGGGGCTAGTAGAAAACAACAAAATAGTAATGGTAAATCCTTCCCTAGCAATAAATACAGTAAATATAAATGAATGAAAGTCCCCAACCAAGGGACATAGACTGGCCGAATGGATATAAAAATAAGACACAACTATATATTCATTATATCAAACTCATTTTATATACTTAGTTTTGAATTTGTTCATCTTTATAGGTTACATTATACTACTTCTATACATGATAATATATATTAGTCATATAGGTTAACAGGCATTTTTATCTCCTCAACCATTACTAATTTGGTTTTGTTTGAGACAGGTCTTACTAAGTAGTGCAGGCTGGCCTTGAACTCACTTATGTAACCTGGGCTGGCCTCAAACTCATGGCAGTCCTTCTACCTTGGCCTCCTGAGTGATGGGATTACAGTCATGCCCCACCATTCCCCGCTAACCATTATTCATTATTATGTGATGGGAATTTTGAACTCTTTTAGTTATTTTGGAATATATCATAGATATTTTTGCTCAATAGTTACTCTTTTGTGCTAAAGAACTCACTATAGTTTTAAGGACATAGATATCTTGGAAGTAAAGGGATGGAAAAAAAGTAATCCATGCAAATTATAATCCAAAGAGAGAAAGCAGATTATAACTACATCAGACAGCCAAAATTGACTGAGTTATCAACTGTCTCAGGAACGAACAAAGAACATTTTACAATAAAAAAAGGTCAATCTGTAAGGAAGATGTGACAATGATAAATGCACCCAACACCAGATCAGTTAATATACTAAGGAAACAGCTGGCAGGGGAATATACAGTAGTGTAATGTAGTAGGGGACTTTAAAATACCTCACTTTAAATAATAGTCAGAACATCTAGACAGACGCTCAATAAGGAAATAGGACCAACCAGACCTAACATACAAAGAATTTTCTATTCAACAGAAACAGAATATACACAGAAATTTTTTTCCAGAATACTTCACATTCTGTCACAAGTCTTCACAAATTTAGTGATACTGAAATCATAACAGGTATCTTTTTCTGACTGCAATGGAATGAAACTAAACATCAGTTATTAGAAGTAAACCTTAAAAATTCACAAATACGTTGAAATTAACACAATCTTGAACAGCTGTTAGATCAAAGAAGAAGTTAAACAGAAAATTAGAAAATACTTTGAGACAAAACCAAAGCTACAATATACCAAAACTTACAGGATGCAGTGAAAGAGGGAGATTCATTGATACTGATAAAACTCAACATTAAAAAGGGAAAAGATCATAAAAATCTCAAATATAAAATCTAACTGTATATCTCAAGGAACTAAAAATGGAAAATTAAGTCCAAATGTAGAAGGAAAGAAACAGTAAATATATAAGGGGGTAGAAACAGAAAAATAATAGAAATGAATCAATGTAACTAACACTTGGTATTTTTTTTAAAAAATGACAAATCCTTAGCTAGATTAGGGAAAAAACTCCAAGGCTTAGTGTATGTATTTGGGCTTTGTAACTGAGACTGAAACTAATGAAGCTAGCTAGCAATTAAAATGGAAGAGTCTGCTGGGTTATTTAGGACACCCAAAAGTGAGTGATCACCCCAAGTCAGTGGTCTCATAAATTTCCAGAGAATTGCTGGGGCTTTAGGTCAAAATAAGACTCCCAAACCAAAAGTGTCTGTAGCTTCTTGAGGGATTGTTGCAAGGCCAGTCAAAAATCTCAGGACATGAGTCTGTTCTCACATTGCTAGGGGAGATATGTCGGCTGTAGAAGTGTCATTGAACTTGGAATAGAAGATGCTGTTATTGTTAATTACATGTTACACTGTGGTGGTGTAGGAAGGCTTGCTCATCTATTATTCAGGGTGGAGAATTCAAAAATTCATGTCATAATAGTTTAAAATCTGTCCTTTGATATTAGTTGTACATATTTTTGGGTATGGTAATGAATGTCAGTTTTTACCTTATCCTCTTTTCTGTGCTGGAGAATTACAAAAAGTCTTAAAAACCACAGCTGCATAAAGAACTTGCTTCATTAAAAAATGTGAATAAAATTGAAAGGTAATTTTGTGGAAAAGGGTAATGTTTTTTATAAATGATGAATAATTTGATACTCATATGCATGAACTATGAACCTCAATGCACACATCACAGCTTTACAAAAATTAACTCAAAATAAACATAAACGTAAATGTAAAACTCCACAACTTCCAGAACAAAATATTGTGGAACATGTATATGATCTTTTATGACAAAGAACATGATTCATAAATAGCAAATTTGACCTTGCCAAAATGAAAAAAAATTCTCTGTAAAAGGGTATTGGAAGTGAAAAGATAAACCATAAACTAACAGAAAATATTCACAATTTATATATCCAGTAATCTAGTGTTTTCAGAATACAGTATAGTAAGAATACCCAGTTCAACAAGATAGCCGAATTTTTAAAAGAGACAAAGGATTTGAATAGACTCTTCACCAAATAAGCATATGAAGATATGCTCAACAACATTACTTCATAGAGAAATGAAAAAGTTTTTTATTGCTGTTGTCTTTTACTATAAATTTAGTAGCTTAAAACAACTATCTCACAGTTTCAGTCAGAAGGCTGGGGACGGCATGACTTTGGTGGTTCACTGAATCTTCACAGGGTTGTGGTCAAGATGTTGGCAGGGTTATGTTTCTGTCTGGAAGCTCTTGGCTTAATCCAGTTGATAGAGCTTTTATTTCCATATGACTGTAATATGGAGGGCCAGCTTTTTTTTAAGCTCTTAGCCTGGAATCATTCTCAGCATTTAGATGCCACTTGCATTCATTGACTTACCACAACTTTCACCTTTGAAGACACTAATGGTGGCCTTTTTGTGTTTCAGAACACAAAAATTTTCTTATACCATATCTCTTCTCTGACTTCAGCCAAGAAAGGTGTTCCATTTGAAGGAATTATGCAATTAGATTGGGCCCACTTGGGTTATCCAGGACACTTTTCCTATTGTTATATTTCAGCATTGGTGGTTGAACATAAGGTTTTCATACTGAGCTACATCCCCTATTCCTCTTTTGAAGTTTTAAAAAATTTATTTTGAAGGGGCTGGGGATTTAGCTCAGCGGCATAAGCACCTGCCTTGCAAGCAGGCAGTTGTGAGTTCGATCCCCGGTACCGATAAAAAGGGAAAAGACAAAAAAAATTTATTTTGAGACTGGGTCTTGCCAAGTTGCTAAACTGCTAAACTGGGCTTAAATGTGATCTTCCTACTTTGGCCTCCCAGTGCTGGCATTATAGGTATATGCTGCCATCCCCAGCTACTCTTGCTCTTTTAAGGTTCATAATGTTCATTACACTTACAAAGTTTTTACAGCAGTATATACATTAGCCTTTGATTTAATGACCACAGGATGAGACTCTTGGAAAGACATTTCAGAATTCTGATTTATACATTGAACTGCATGCAGTTGAGGATGCAGAGCAACAGTAACTGAGACTTTCCTGTGAGAATATAAAATAGTACAGCAACTTAGAAGAACAGTTTGGTGATTTTTTAAAAAATATGTGCTATTACCCAGCATCCAAATTCTAAGTATTTGCCCAAGTAAATCAGAGACATGTTCATACACAGATCTGTGAAGAAATGTTCTTGGCAGCTTTATTTAGAAAGACAATCAAATGTCTTTGAACGGGTGAGTGGATAAAGCATGGTACCTCATAAAGTAGAATACTATTCAGTGATTAAGAGGTGCTAGCTACTGACTAATGCAAAAACATGAATAAATTTTAAATGTATTTTGTTAAGTGAATGAAGTCAGAACTAAAACCTACATATTGTATTATCCCATTCAGATGACACCCTGGCAAAGGAAAAACTAAGGACCAAAAAGTTGTCCGTGACTGCACGGGATTGGATATAAGGGAAGCCTGACTACAAAGGAGAAGCACCTTAGGAGTTTGGGAGGCTGGAACTACTTTGTGTGGTACCATGGTGGTAGATACATAACATTTCATTTGTCAGAAGCATAGAACTGTACAGAGCAAAGACTGAATTTTACTGCTTGCAAATTTTAAAGAATTCAATCATACTATAGGTAGATGAAATTCCCAAATGGAATAATGTGACCAATTAACAAGTGTATGACATGACTTTACTGAAAGTAGTAGGAAGGAAATGAACTGGCCTCAGTAATGTGTTGACCACTGTTTTTTTTTTTTCAATAGAAAGATTTCATCGGCATGTCTAAACTATTTCAAAAGGTTTTAAGAATAGTCATCTTGTTTCTGTAGCTAGAAGTTCTTACTCATCTGTTTACTGAATTGTTCTGTGATCAGGACCATACTCTCAAAAAAATTTCTCATATACTTGTTTCAGATAC
The DNA here is from genome assembly GCF_034190915.1 of Cavia porcellus. NCBI lineage: Eukaryota > Metazoa > Chordata > Mammalia > Rodentia > Caviidae > Cavia > Cavia porcellus. Next base: position 16,070,836 of record NW_026947490.1, read on the forward strand.
ATTTAATTCAAATACATTATTGTTTACATCAGTAATTAACCTACTTTTATAAGCTTCAAATACCGAATATACAATTCCTGGCCTCATCCAACCTTACTAAGTATATTTTTCATTCAAAAAATTTTGAGTTTCAAGAGACCTTTCTGAAAAACTCTTGGTGGTGAAATGTACCAATGTACCTCATCTTGTAAAAGAAACCCAGTTTCATGACCTTAAACATGTTTAGTACATGAGTACAGATAGTAGAAATCATAACCAATTCCTTTCTTTTCTCACCCCACACTCTTGACAGGCTGGGCCCTCTTTTTTCTCCTTTCCAATGTAGACTGAGTTCTACATTGATACCTGGGTGGAGTCCCTCCACTGAATTCTTCTGGGGCCCCTCACAGTAACTGTGTGTCCCTCCAGAGTGATGGCACCATTTTCTACAATGTTGACAATCTGGTTATGAAGAAAAGCCTTCATTTGAGCAATAAATGCAGCCTGTAAAACAGCATTTTAATTGGATACTATAAAGTGAAAAATGAAAGTGGCTGCACAGACATGTAGTCTAGTTAGTAAGAATAAAGATTTAATCCTCTTGCTTTCAGAACATTTTTTTTTCTTTCCAAGATAGGGTCTCCCTATGCAGTTCGGGCTGGTCTTGAATTCCCTTTGTAGCCCAGGCTGGTCTCAGACTTGCAGCAATGCTTCTGCATCAGGCTTCCAAATGCTGAGTTCACAGATGTTCATTACTATGTTCAGCTACCATCAGAACTCCTGATAACACAGTACTAACAATACTTTTCATTCCTTCCTTGAAATATAATTACTTGTTTTTGGTTAAATTCTCACTTGTTTTTTTTTTTTTTTTTTTTTAAGAAAAGGAAACAAAAAAAATACATGGAGATAAAAAAGGGTAGAAATAATATAAAATTACAGAAAAACAAACGGTAAGAAATTGCCAGTTGGTAAGTTACATATTGTCATCTTAGAAATAGCTGCTCAGGTTACAGAATTAAAGTATTTAGAATGACATTCAAAAAGTGACACTACAAACAGTTCTGCTCAATGATTGAACAAAAGCTCAGTAATATGGTTATCAGTCCTACACATTTCTTTTACATCTCAAAGAGGGTAAGATTAAACATACCAAAACAGAACAAAACAGTTAAAAAAACAATTTAAAGAAATACAGATTTCAAAGCAAGTCCACTGGACATCTTCACTGTCTATCTAACTGTCTCCAGTTTCTTACAAATAGTTGTCCCCATCTTCACCCACTTTATATACTTATTGCATATTATAGAACTAATCAAATCATTAAAGGATGATGAAGGCTTTTTAGGTCTTCAAGATCTAACATTAGGGAAGACAATAATAACCACCATCGCATCTCTCATTCTCTTTGTAATAGCTGTCCCCATCTCTACATATGCTGAAATTGAACTCAAGAAACCAGTCCAATGTCATTCTAATCAGTGAACAATAGTATTGCTAGAATTTATATCATAATGCTACAAAATTAGCCTCTGGTTTCTTAGCGTCTCTTCCTCAGAGTATCTGTTCATTACAACCTGCATTATATAATCTGTTCCCGTAAATAATTGAAAAAAAAACCCATGTGTGAATTTCTACATATATATCTATCCTCTCTGTATTATAGGGAAAACCAAGTCGTAGCAAGACTGCAAAACAATTTCCTAGAAAAACATGCAATGGGTAAGACATATAAGACCACAATATAGATGATCTTCCGTAGTTACTATGTTTTCTCTTGTTATTTTCAATAAATTTGTCCACAACACCGGCTTATTATAGTTAAACATAGTATTACCTATTTTTATAAAAACTTAACTTTGAAAGCATTGTAGGATTTGAGGGCTGTTAATAGTTAATACCAGTATGGATATTCTTTACATCTTGTCATCTTCAGAGTAGTTGCCTCTACTTTTAGGGTTGATACCAACAAGCATAACAAATTCAAATAAAATCAGCCAAGGCCAACCCATAGTCTTATGATTCAGATTCAATTAAAATCAGTCATAGTAAGACAATGTAAGTAATACAGGATTTCAGTTTAAGGTAATAGGAAAGTAAGGATAGTTACCATGGTATAACCTGCTATTTTTGGGTCAAGATGTCTGTGCCCTCAAATCTGACATGAGTGGACAGACCAGAACAAATTAAATTCAAACTAAATATGGTGATAAGACTACTGTGTCTTTTAAATCCTTATACACCATTAACAATGACCTCTGCCTTTTTTTTTATAGTGTTTCAGAGCTGTCTATACTAAAGACTATAGCTTACCGTCTCTGCCTCATGTTTGCTACTCCACTTTTCTGTTATAATTTGTCCACCTTATTCCCTCATTTCACTGTCTGCCCCGTTCATTGAGGCCTCTCTGCCACTGTTGTTGGAATCCTGGTATCCCTTCCTCTCTTTCTCTGTAATGTCCTTCAACACTCTCTGTAGGGTTGGATTGGTGGCCACGAACTCCCACAGTTCCTCCTTGTCTTGGAAGCATCTTATTTCTCCATTAATTTTGAGGGAGAGTTTTGACGGGTATATGAGCTTTGGTTGCATATTATTTTCTTTCAGGACTTGGAATATTTCTCCCGACTCCCTTCTTGACTTAAGAGTTTGTGTTGATAAGTCTGCTGTTATTTTGATAATTTTCCCGTTGTAGGTAATCTGCATCTTTTCTCTGGCTGCTTTTAATATTCTGTTCTTTTGGTGGATTTCTGGAATCTTGATTATTATATATCTAGGCGTAGATCTGTTTTGGTTGTAGGTAGCTGGTGTTCTGTATGCCTCTTTTATCTAGATATCATTTCTTTTTGCTATACATAGGAAATTTTGCTTTAATATATCTGTGAATATTCTTTGTATTTCATTTTTGGTTGCTCCTGCTTCCTCACTCACATTCTTTATTCTTAAGTTATGTATCTTTTTGTCATCTTCTAGTTTTTGAATGTTTCTTTCTAGTTCCTTGTTATTTTTAAGAGGCTTTTTCTTTCATGATCATATGCCATAAATCTCTCTTCAAGTTTCAGAAGGCTGTCTATAGTTTCTGTCAAGGCATTTTGCCAGTGTTCAATGGAGTTTTTAGTTTCCAGGTAATCTCTTTGGATCTGTTTCATGTATTCTAAGTTATGTTTAAATTCTTCTTCAGAAGTTTCTCTTTCTTTTCTGATTTCCTCAGTTCTTCCATCTGTGTTCTCTTGGGTGGGGCATGTCATTTCTTTAATTAATCTCTTTATATCTTGCCTCACTTGGATCAGGAGTACAGCTTTAAATTCATCTATGAGGTCATGAAGGTATTTTTTAATTTTGGCTGATGCTGTGTCGAGTATTAGATGGTTACTGTGCTTGTTCTCTTCAGTGTTTACTTCTCCTGGGCTTATTTTCTCATGTTGGGCAGCTGGAGATTTTTTTTAATTTTTATCTCTTGTCATGTTTCTGGTTTCTTTCAGACTGGAGTGTCCTGGGGGTCCCTGGCCCTCTCCGTATTGCTTAGGGCCTTTCACAAGCGTGCTGGCTTGAGTTTTTGCTGTCCTCCCCAATTTGCTGTTATCTGGGGTAGGCTGGGATGCAGGGGCGGTACAGGCTAGCCTCCAGCCTTCTGTGCCAGTCAATCTGTAAATTAGGCTGTACCTTCTGGATGTCACTGAGTTGTGACTATCTGTTTGTATCTGCTTATTGGGCCCCAAGCAGAGGCTTGGTTTAGCCCCAGTAGCTCCTGCCAGTTCTCCCTGTACCAGAAGCAGCTGACTAATGTCACTATGGCACAGGATTCTGCCCAAATCCCAGCTGTTCTCTTCTAGACCTCTCTGTGACAGGAGCACCAGGAGAGCAGGTCTGCCCAAATCCAAGATGTCTACCACTAGTTCTCTGTATGACCCTGAAGCCAGCACGGCGTCAGGCTCTGCCCAATTTCAAGATGTCTTCCACCAGACCTCCCTACAGGCGGTCTCAGTGATGTCACCGAGCTGTAGGTTCTGCCCAACTCTAAGATGTCTGTCGCCAGACTCTCTGTGTTATTGATGTCCCCGTGGTGGCGGGCACTGCCCAGTTCCAAGATGTTCTCTGGCCAACCCCAGCAGCCACGGGGTCCCCAGTACTCACCAGGGTTCGGTGCAGGTCCTCCTCTTGGGTCTTCTGCACACCGTGCCGCTCACCCTCCCTGCGCTCTCGGCACAGCGTGGAATGGTCAGAAAACTGCACAGCATTCGGCTTCGGAGCTCCAGAGCCTTTCACAACCTCCTCTGGTGCAGCGGGGCAGTCCTGGCTGCTTCTCGGGGTCCCAGGTCTCAGTTTCCAGCAGTCACCAAAAACCAACACAGCTTTTCCTGTTGGGTCCACGGGTCAGTTCGCTGATTTAAAGGCACGGGATTTGCAGCCTCCCGTTATCAGCCTTCACAGTCTCAGCACAACTTTAAATCCTCCAGCTGCGCTGTCTTGGTTAATAAGAATCGTTATCCATTCATCTGGCCCTCTCCATGTTGTCATATTCTAGCTTCTAATATGATTTCTCCAGAGAGACTCTCCGCCCGATCGCCTAGCAAGCCGCCATTTTCTAATCCCTCTCTCACTTGTTTTTTTAAGTGTCCTAAAACACCAAAAATAAGGTAATGTTTGTCAGTTTGTCAGTTTCATAATTTGCTCTGACACAGAGCTATTGACAGATTTCTGGACCATCTCCCACATGTGTACTCCTGTTCTTATCCACCCCATGCTTAAGTTCCATGTAATCATTACTAGTACTTTTGTGTTGTAAATATTAGGCTGCATGTTAGGCTTTTCTGCTATAGCTCACCTTTACATTGTAGGTGCATATTTCTGAAACCACCTAATAAGCCTGTCCTAATGACTTTTTACTCTTTTTCAGGTCCACCTCCTCAGACTTTGGCCTTTCCTAGAAAGAAGAGGAAATGGCTGAATCCCAGGTAAATATTAGATTGTGTCATTGTTCTGTTATACTACAATGCAAGTTAAGGGAACTATACCTGTTCATACAGAAAGTTAGAAAAGGTCATATACATAAAACATTTTAAGAGGAAATAAGAGTTAAAAGATTAAAACTAGAGAAAAATTAAAATGTGCCTATTTTATAAAACATGTTCATTTAAAGAGATTAAAGCTGGGATTGAAATCTGAATTTCATTTTATTTTTTTGGTACCAGAAATCAAACTCAGGTCCTTGTGCTTGCCAGGCAGGCGCTGTGTCACTGAACTATATCCCTGTATATCCACTGAACTATGTCCTTGAATTTCATTTCTATAAAATGAATCAGGACAGAAATTCATTGCTTAATTTTCATTGACACTTAGGTTAATGTAAACATTACAGTGTGACTTATAGTTGATAAATTGGCTTTTTTGTTGTTATTGATAGTTTGTTTTGAGCAAAGATAAAACAAAGAATATAGATCAAAATAGCCATGTGTTATACAAGGTACAAATGAACATCAAGAGAAAAAGGAATGTTACAGTATTTCATATAGTAGAATACTATATAACAATCAAAAGAACAGATAGTTACTACATGCAGCAACATGGGTAAATCTCATCAACAAAAAAGAAAAGCCAGAAACAAAAAAAAAAATGGTTCAATTTATATGAAAATCAAAAACTGACAAAACTGATCTATTATAAAGAAATCAGACTAGCAGTATTTATTGGGTGAGGGGAATATAATGGGAAAAAGCATCAGGTAACCTGGAATGTTGAAAACATTCAATATTTTGATTTAAAAATTAGCTAATAAGCTATATGACAGGTAACCTGGAGTGCTGAAAACATTCAATATTTTCATTTAAAAAGTAGATAATAAGCTCTGTGACTACAGGTGCCTGTAATCCCAGCACTCAGAAGGCTGGGGCAGGAGGATCACTGTGAAAACCAACCTGGGCTACAAAGTCAGTTGAAGGGTAGCCTGAGCTGCATAGTGAAATCCTATTGCAAAAAAAAAAAAAAGCTAATAATCGTTATCTGATTGTGCCTGTAGGATTAGTGCATTGCACTACATTATTCTATGCATGCCATCAAAAATTGAAAAGGAGAAAACTTAGGCTGTCAAAAGAAAGATTGGATGTGTCTTTTAAATAATGACCCTATGTAATTATTTTTTTCTGTGGGCATTTGCTACAATTTAAAGTAATCATTTCTGGTAAATACTAGACTGAACAAGGAGAGTGTTTTACATTACTTACTGCCTTATTTCTAGTCCCTGGAACAGTGCCTAGTACATGTTTTTTCATTGAATAATTGTAGTTTTAATGTATTGAGTCCACATTCCTTATTTATTAAGCCTTTGAATAATGCTGTATTGCCTCTTCAAGGGTAATTCTTTTTCCCCAGATCTTAACCCTTTCTTGGAAACTTTTTCTTTCATATTTTATTTTACACTTTCAGATATTGAGCATACCTTCCTTTATTGCCTTTTCACTCTAATTTACTGTACTGAAATAGAAGTGTGACCAAAATGTGTGGTGAATGTTTAAATTTTTATTTATTTATTTTTAAATTTTATTTAAGGAGAAAAAAGAAAAAAAAACAGAAAAAGGATACAAGTTATACAGAATTTCAGAAAAAATAAACAGTAGGAAATCACTAGTTAATTACATACTGTCATCTTAGAAATAGTTGTTGAAGTTACAAAATTAAAGCATATAGAGGGGACTTTCAAACAGTGACACTGCAAACAGTTTTGTTCAATGATCCAACAAAATTCAGTAATATGGTTATCTATCTTATACACTTAAATATATATGCAGTTATATCTTTTAGAGATATATATTTATCTTTTAGAGATATAATCTTTTAGAGATATATATTTAAGAGATATAACTGCATATATATTCTTTTCCTTTCTTTTGTACAATGACAATTACACATTTTGGATTTTATTACTCCCACAGTTCTTACTACTTTTTTTCTTTTTTGAAGAAAGTAAAACCAAATGTGACATACCAGGACAGAGTCAGTCAAATCAAAAGGATGGACATAATACATAATGTAAAAACAAAATACAAGGTGATCAACAATGGTTACCATAATGCCTCTTGTTACCTTAAAAAGAAATGCCTATATCATCAGTTATAATAAAATTGAACAAAACAGTAAAGAGTAAGACCAATAAAACCAAAATATTGGAGACATTAGAGGACTTCAAAAGAAGATAATAGTCAACCAGAATGGGCATCACAATGAATCTTATTGTCTTCATAGTTGTTGCCTATACTTTCAAACTTGGTACTATCAAGCATAACAGAATAGAGGAAAATCAGTCAAAACAAGATGGTGAGAGCAATACAGAGTTTCAAATCAAGTTAATAGGAAATCAAAGTGGGTTACTATAATATATCCTGCTATTTTTTATTTATTTTTCCCTTAATTAAAAGGATAAAAATGAAAAAGTAGATAATAAAAAGGAGATTGAGATAAAAAAAAAAAGAGGGCATAACAACAAAACAGCGCAGGTCAAAACATAGCCATTTAAGCAAAATAGTGTTTCACCACAAGATAATCTCGACATAATAGTAGTTACCATAGTGTCTCTTCCCTTAAAATCTTTGGGTATAACTTCGTATACTGTAGCATCAAATGTATCAAGACAATGTAAAACCATTCAAGAGAATGATGGTATTACAGGATATTTAGAATCAACTAACAGGAAATGAACAATGGTTTCTGTATAATCTCCTTGTCTATAAAAGTTTTTGTTTATATTATCACATATAATAAAATCCAATAAGATACAACATGTTAAAACCGATGGACGCGACCGCCGAGCTCTGGGAACGGGAGTCTCCGAACGGAGTCCCCACGCCATCGGAAACCGCGGTTTGGATTTCCCGCTGCCCGGCGGCCGGCTACCTCCACAGCGGCTCGGCAAGGAGAGACGCGACCGCCGAGCTCTGGGAACGGGAGTCTCCGAACGGAGTCCCCACGCCATCGGAAACCGCGGGTTGGATTTCCCGCCGCCCGGCGGCCGGCTACCTCCACAGCGGCTCGGCAAGGAGAGACACGCAGAGGCTCGGGAACGGGAGTCTGCGAACGGAGTCGGAAACGCGACGGACAGGGAGGAAGGCTGACTGGTGGCGAGGTGAGTGAGGAACTGACTCCCTACCACAGTTTGACTCCAGCGGAGGTTTTTCTGGGCTCGGGCAGTCCTGTAAGAGCAGGGCGCGGTGGCAACTGCAGCCGCACATTCCCCTCTCGGACGGGATTGGTGAAAGGTGCCTGGCCGGAGGGACGCTGCTCGCGGACTCCCTAGGCTGGCCTAACCCAGATCCCAGAGCCTGACGGTGGCCCGGAGGAGCGACTGACTCCCGCGTAGGCTGCCTCCTCCGTGACTCCTTGGGGCGCAGCGGTGGGCGGGAACAACTAGCCAGCGCAATTTGATCAGGCTGTGGCTGACAGGCAGGGAAGCCGGACCTCCTGTGTAAGATTGCATTTTATAAGGAACAGAAAATATGGGGAAGGGAAGCAACAAAAAAGGCTCCTCGGCCCCCAATCCTGAGAATCAGGCAATAGTGGACACTGCACCAATATACATTAAGCGCCATTTAGAGAGCCTCATAGACTAATTCAGAAATGAAGTTATCAATAACCTGAAGCTAGAAGTATGCAGAATAGTTAGAGAAATGCTAAGCACCACCCAGGAAAAAGCAGATGGTGGAATGGAAGAACAGAAAAAGAGGGGAGAATTGCTTGATGGAGAAAACAGAGAAAGCATTGAGTATGTGAAGCAGGTGCAAAGGGACTATCAAGACATTAAGAAGTCTACCCAAGACTGGCATAACAGCTTGAAAGAAGCTAAGGACAGACTATCTGAATTGGAGGGCAGACTTGAAACATGGGAGAATGAAATGAAAAACTTCTTAAAAATAACAAAGAAACACACAGCAATAATACAAAGACAAGAAGATGATAAGAGGAGCCATAACTTAAGGATTAAGAACATAAAAGAAGAAGTAGGGACACAAACAAGTGAACTACAAAAACTACTCACAGAAATAATCCAGGAGAATTTTCCTAATTTAGCAAAAGGTAAAGATACTCAAATGTATGAGGCATACAGGACCCCAGCTACCTACAACCCTAACAGAGAAACACCCAGGCATATAATAATAAAAATTCCAGAAATTCAATACAAGAACAGAATATTAAAAGCTGTAAGAGACAAGAAACAGATCACTTACAAGGGAATACCCATCAGAATTACAGCAGATTTCTCTTCACAAACCATCAAATCACGAAGAGCGTGGGGAGAAATAATTCAAGCTTTGAAAGATAATAATCTCCAGCCAAGACTGAGATATCCTGCACAACTGTCCCTGGAAATTGATGGAAAAACGAGGTGCTTCCAGGATAAAGAGGAACTGGGGGAATTTGCAACCACCAATTCAACCCTACAGAAAGTATTGCAGGATATTCTAAAAAAAGAAAAATACAAAGAACCCAGTAATAGGGGTGGGGAGGCCACAACGAATGGAGCAGAGAACAAAATGAAGAAGACAAACTGACAGCTACTGACAGAAAAAGAGCTCAACAGAAATGAGACAGAGAAGATTGGATGATAGGAACAGCTTTTCTTTTTTTGGAGAAAATGACATCTTAATAGGTAATGCTGATTTAGTGCCATCTTGTTTTGAAGTCTCATCTAGCTTTTGTTCTTCTGTCTCCAATGGTCTAAACAGGTTGTATCTTATTGGATTTTGTTATGTACGATAGTATAAGCAAAAACCTTTTAAGGACAAGGAGATTATACAGAGACCATTGTTCATTTTCTGTTAGTCGATTCTAAATACTCTATAATGCTGTCATTCTCTTAAATGGATTTACATTGTTTTAATATACTTAATGCTACAGTATATGAAGTTGTACTCAAGGACTTCAGGGAGGGAGTCAATATGGTAACTATTTTTGGGTCAGGATTATCTGGTGGTGAAACACTATTCTGCTTAAATGGTTATGTTTTGATCTACCCTGTTTCGCTGTTATGCCCTCTTTTTTCTCAATCTCCACTCCATTATTTACTTTTTTATTTTTATCCATTTAATTAAAGGGAAAAATATAGCAGGATATAATATAGTAACCCACTTTGACTTTCTATTATCTCGATTTGAAGCCCTGTATTGCTCTCACCATCTTGTTTTTGACTGAGGTTCCTCTATTCTGTTTTGCTGGATAGTATCAGGTTCGAAAGTTTAGGCATCAGCTGAGAAGATAATGAGATTCATTATAACGCCCATTCTCGTTGACTTTTATCTACTTTTGAAGACCTACAATATCTCCAATGTTTGGGTTTTGTCGGTTTTATTCTTTACGGTTTAGTTCAATTGTATTACAACTAATGATATAGGCAATTCTATTAGAAATAGCGGGAGGCATTATGGTAACCATTGTTGATCACCTTGTATTATGTTTTTATATTATCTATTATGTCCACCCTTTTGACTTGACCGATTCTGTTCTGATATGTCACATTTGGTTTTACTCTCTTCCAAAAAAGCAATAAGAACCGTGGGAGCAATGAAACCCAAAATGTGTAATAGACACTGTACAAAAGAGAGGAAAAGAAAGTGCTCTAAACTATATAACTGCATGTATATTTAAAAGTATAAGATAGAAAATGATATCACAGAGTTTTATTGGATCATTGAACAGAACTGTTTGCAGTATCATTGTTGGAAAGTCCACTCTACAAGCTTTAATTTTGTGACTTGAACAATTATTTCTAAGATGGCAATATGTAATCCATTAACTAGTGATTTCCTACTGTGCATTTTTTTATTCTGTAAATCTGTATAACTTGTACCCCTTCACTGTTTTTTTTTCTTTCTTTTCTTTTCTCCTTAAATAAAAATTAAAAAAAAAAAACCGATGGAGACAGAAGAACAAAAGCTTGATGGGACTTCAAAACAAGAGGATATTATATCAGCACTACCTATTATAATGTCTTGTTTTCTCCAAAATGGCTGTTCCTACCGTCCAACTTTCTCTGCCTCATTTCTGTTGAGCTCTTTTTCTGTCATTAGTTGTCAGTTTGTCCTCTTCATTTCGCTTTCTGCTCCATTCATTGTGGCCTCTCTGCCACTGTTTCTGGAATCTTGATATTTTTCATTTTTAGAATATCCTGCAGTAATCTCTGTAGAGTTGAATTGGTGGTTGCAAATTCCCTTAGTTCCTCTTTATCCTGGAAGCACCTTGTTTTTCCATCAATTTCTAGGGACAGTTGTGCAGGATATATCAATCTTGGCTGGAGATTATTAAGCTTGAATTATTTCCCCCCATGCTCTTCGTGATTTGATGGTTTGTGCTGAGAAGTCTGCTGTAATTCTGATGGGTGTTCCCTTGTAAGTGATCTGTTTCTTGTCTTTGACAGCTTTTATATTCTGTTCTTCTATTGGATTTCTGGAATTTTGATTATTATTTGCCTGGGTGTAGCTCTGTTGGGTTGTAAGGTGGCTGGGGTCCTGTATACCTCATACATCTGAGTATGTTTACCTTTTGCTAAATTAGGGAAATTCTCCTGGATTATTTCTGTGAATAGCTTTTGTAGTTCATTTGTTTGAGTCCCTACTTCTTCTTTTATGTTCTTAATTCTTAAGTTATAGATCCTCTTATCATCTTCTCATCTTTGTAGTATTACTGTTTTTTTTTCTTGTTATTTTTAAGAAGTTTTTCATTTCATGCTCCCACCTTACAAATCTGTCCTCCAGTTCTGATAATCTATCCTTAGTTTCTTTCAAGCTGTTATGCCAGCTTTCAATAGAGTTTTTAGTTTCCTGGTAATCTCTTTGAACCTGCTTCACGTATTCTATGTTTTCTCTATTTTCTCCATCAAACAATTCTCCCATTTTTTCTGTTCTTCCATTCCACCACCTGTTTTTTCCTGGGTGGTACTTAACATTTCTCTAACTATTCTACTTATTCTTGCTTTATTTCATTAAATGCTTCATTTTTGAACTCATCTATCAGGCTCCGGAGATACCGCTTTATATCTATAGGTGCCGTGTTTGATATTGCATGTTTTTTGTCTTCATTCTCTTTTGCATTTACCTTTCCTGCATCAGTATTCTCAGGCTTGGGGACTGAGGACCCTTTCTTGTTGCTCCCTTTTCCCATACTTTTTTTCCTTCCATACAAGCATATGTAGGAGGCCCAGTTTTTTTTTTTTTCTCTCTTTGTCTGTTACAGTTTGTTTGAATCTGCCTGCTCGGTGTTCCCACCGGCTCGGTGTTCCCGCCCACTGCAGTGTACTAGGGAGACACAGACCTGGGCAGCCTCTACTGGGCCCGCCCCTCCAGGTCAGCCTACTGAATGCTTCACTGCTAGGGTGCACCGCCAGGCACAGGGACCTGATTTGGGCTAGCCTACAGGATCTTAGTCTGCGGCGTCACCAGGCCAAGCGCTCCCCACCACTCCCACTTGAGAGGGGAATATGCGACTGAAGTCACTGCAGGGCCCTGTTCCGGCTAGTCTGCTCGTTCAGAATGTCCTCTGTTGGAGCCTCCTAGTCTATGAAAGGGTCCCCGTTTCTTTCACCGCAGGTCGATGCAGGGCTCCCTGCCAGTCCCACTCTCAACACCGTTTGGTTCGCCAATTCCCCCTCTCAGAGCTTTTGTGCGTCTCTCTCCCTGCCGTGCGGATTGGGACATAGTATCGGCAGCAGGAAATTCAAATTGCGGCTTCCAATGGTGCGGGATCCAGCTTCCGCACTGAGATTTTATCTGTTCCTGTTACAGCATCAGGATTGCATTTCCAGTTGGTTTCTCTCAGCTTAGTTCGTTCCTGGGTTGGCAGGGTACATCTCCCTTCACGTAGGACTCCTCACACGGCACCACTCCTGGATTCTAAACTGGTAATCTCAGAGAGCCTCTGTGGCTGGTGTTATTTGTCTGCCATGTTCTCCCGGAAGTCGAATGTTTAAATTTTAAAAAACGTATTACAGCACAGACATGCTGCCAACTAATCTCAAAATGCTCCCCTTTATTTTGAACACACTTTTCCCACTGTTCTTGCTATTTTGTGAAGCAGTACTGGAAGTCCTCTTTTGTGAGTGTCTTTAAGTTTTAATTAAAAGTATAGTGAATGCTGCTATTGCACACCATGCAATGGAAAGGCAGGCTCATAAAAACATTATGGTGTTCTGACTTACCTTATTTACCATATCTGGTACCCTGCAACTTCTGGCTCTTCGGACACTGAGGCAGCCATGATACCACAACTAAAGATAATCATAAAAAAGAACTTCTAGAATTATCTCAAAAAGGGCAAGAATCATGGGTAGGTGTATTTGAAACAAAGGAGAATATTTTGAGGGTGATTAGTGGGAATGTACCTTTTATTGTAATTTTAAAAAAACAAGCAAACTAAGCAGTCACTGTAGTTTTTGATCATATCTTATACATCCTTCTGTGACTGTGTGTCTCTATGTGCCAGCTTTTCTTTATCTCTAGTTTTGGCCAACCACACCCAGTTAATTGTCAAAGTGAACATATTTGTGTAAATAGCAAAAGCACTAGATCAAGAAATGGAATTCTTACCATAGTATCCCAAAAGACCTCTTCTGTACTTCCTAGTTTACCCTCACCCCAAAGGGAACAATTGTTCAACTTCCATCAACATAGATTATTTCTGCCTTTTACTTTTATGTAATTTATGTACTTATATCTAGCTTCTTTGGTTTCATATGTTTGTCAGGTTTATCCATGTTAAATTGCTGTGTGTAGTTTTATTTACTCTCTTTGCTATATAATGTCTCACTATGTGATTAAACTAGATTTTATTGGTTCATATTACTATTAAGGGGCATTAGCTTTTTATTTTGGGGAAATTATAAATATTGTTAATGCGACCTTACATGTAGATGTCCTTTTGTGCATACATGTACATATTTTTTTTTGATATATGTGAAAAAATGCATGGCTGGGTCATAGATGATACATATGGTCAATTCTCATTAAAAAGTTTTCTAAAGTGATATTCCAGGGCCGGGGATTTAGCTTAGTGGCATAAGTGCCTGCCTCGCAGGTGCGAGGTCATGAGTTCGATCCTTGGTATCCAAAAAAATAAAATAAAATAAAATAAAAAAACAAAGTGATATTCCAAAATCCTACTCTTAATAGTGCCCAAAAGTTCCCAGTCACTCCAAGATAACCTTCTTGGATGTATTTTCTGTACTTACCTTTTTAACATAGTATGAATTCATTTAAATAAAAGAATCTCAGCTAAATTTGAGGGAGTAAAATTGCATTCTTCTTCTTTTTTTTCCGATACTGGGGTTTGAACTCATTGCCTTGTATTTGCCGGACAGGCACTTATGCCATTGAGCTAAATCCCCAGCCTCCAACTCAGATCATCATGCAGCTGTGAGAAGACCTCAGGTCAACAGGGAATTGCTGATGAAACCTTCCCTATTAGACTAAGACCCTATGGGGTTGAAACAGTATGGATGCTAATAGTTCTCTCCATGCTCATTCTGGCTGGGAGTAATACTTAGTTTTACTCAACAGTAGAACCAAAGCTGAAACAGCCAAAACCTGTTTGCCAGTGGTGCTACTCACCGGATAGTTGAAGGGGACCTGAGCAGCCACAGAGGTAGTGCTGCCTGGCTCCTGCAGATGTTTGTCTGTTGGTATTGTAGTTGACTACCTGTGTTAGAAATCCCAGATAACACTTGCTTGAACAGGTTAAAGTTTATTTGTTTCTTGTTGACATTTAAGTTCCTTTCAAGGATCAGGGAACCAGATTCCTTTTGATCCATTGCTGTACCATTCTCAGTATGCTCTCTGCTTCATCCCAAATGGCTGCTATTTGCCCTAGCATCTTATTTACTGACCAGGCTATGAGAAGGAAGAAGTTAGGGGAAATGGTACAACAGTCCTTTTAATCTCACTTACCAGTCAGTAGTAGCTGCGTGCAATATGGCTGTCTCAAACTTTGTCATATAAAGATAACTGTTTCAGTAGCTGTGTGCCTGGCCAAAAATTGAGAAGAAAGAAAAAATAGATACTGGAGTAGGAGAATAAAGGTATGTGCTATAGTATTCTACTATTTGGGACTTCCTTTGATTGTTTCTTTGTTTTAAGGTCAATGTGTATTTAATGTTTTCCTTTAAAATATTTTATTGCAATTCAAAAAATTTCAACCACAAATTCATATCACTTTTTTTTGTTTTTTATTTTTTGAGACATGGCCTTGCTATATAATTAAGGCTGGCCTTGAACTCACTATGTACCCTAGGCTGGTCTTGAATTTGCAGCAATCCTCCTGCCTCAGACTCCCAAGTTCTGCGATTACATGCCTAGATGATACCGCTTTTAATGTCACTTTGTTTTAGTAGTTTTAAAAAAATTTTAGATATGTACTTTTCTACATTAAAGTTATTAAATATGTACTTTTGTACATTAAAGTTATTAAATATTTGCCAAATTCACTATTCAAGCACATTGGAATTGTGGAGATTTATGCATATAATAGTTAGATTTCTCATTTTGAAATTATTTTTGCTTTCATGTTTTCTAAATTTATTAACTTAGTAAATCAGTATTTACCTGAAATTTATTTTAATGATTTCTTCTTGGATTCTCTTACTTTTGATTTTGGTGCAGTCTGTTTTGTTATAATCTATAATGTTGAATTTAAAAATATATTTACTAGTGTAATGTCTGACCTTCTGAAGAAAATAGTTTACTGAGGAAAAGTTTGACACAAAGGTAGGACCAGCAAAATTGTATTTTATAGCTGGATGTTGTGGCACACACCTGTAATTCTGGCACCCTAAGAAGCTGAAGCAGGAGGATCACAAGTTTGAGTCCAGCCTGGGTAATTTAGTGACTTAGTGAGACCCTATCTCCAAAAATAAAAGGGTGGGGATGTAGCTCAGTGTGAAGGCCCTGGGTTCAATCCCCAGTACTGCATAGAGAAAAAAAACCTGTGTGCTCATGTCCTTCACTGTGATTGAAACCATTATAACATTATATTAGTTTTCCATGCCATTTTTTTTTCTCCTTAGCTCCCACCAAGTCTTTAGTCTTATTTTGATCCTTCCTCCCAAGTAAAGGAATTCTTCAAACATTCTAGATTTCAGGGGTTTTTTTTCCTTCCCGTGATACTTTACTTTTGGCTTCTTCAAAACACGTATTTTTTTGCCATGATTTTCAGCGGAAAGCATTCCAAGTGATGACTTTCCATCACTGCCAGCTTTCTGTAAACCCTTGATGGTAGTGGATGTTCCTGCTCTTAGGGTCTTAAGACCAAAAGTAAATACCTAAAAATATTAGTTATGAATTAGGTATTGGGGACTTCCTCCTAGCTCAACACATTTATGTTTTGTCAACATAGTGTCAGCTGGATTACTTGGGGTTGAATGGAAGTGTGTTGTTACAGGAAACAGTAACATTCAGAGATGTGGCTATTGACTTCACCAAGGAGGAATGGAAGCAATTGGATCCTGCTCAGAGGAACCTGTACCGGAATGTTATGCTAGAAAACTATAACAACTTAATCACAGTGGGTAAGAGTAGTTCACTATGTAATTCTTTTCTGTTTTTGGTACCAGGGATCAAAGTCACGACCTCGCACTTGCCAGTCAAATTTTGGAAATAAAAAACCCACCTCCCAGTGTTTCTGAAATACACAGAACTTTTAAATATTAAAATGAGCTTGGCCTTGAGATGCCTTGGCTCATGGGACCATCCGTGTTGTAGCTGGCAGAGCAAGAAGCCCTCCTGTATATCTCAGCAGGTGGCGTTCCCAGAACGTTGTTTTTGGTCCCACCGAAAGCCTCATTTCTCTGGGCCAACCATGATTCCTGGTAAATACACTCGAATCCCTGTCATTTCCCTTTGTTAGGCTATCCATTCACCAAACCTGATGTGATTTTCAAGTTGGAGCAAGAAGAAGACCCATGGGTGGTAGAGGAAGAAGTTCTAAGGAGACACTATCCAGGTAAGCCGGAAGGGCACGGAGGGAGCGGGACCCTGCTAATGCTTAATCAATGAATGGCTGATTCATTGAAAATGTTCTCCAAAGGCAAGTTTCTAATGCCTGTAGATTTTTGAAGCAATGGTTGGTGTGATCTCTTTATAAAAATAAGATACCGTTTTTCAGTACTATTCTTAACTTCTTTTCTCAGAACTCAGAGGTTTTGTTGTCCTTCATATCTGAGAGTTAGTTATCATCTTTTCCTAATAAATTTTCAACATTATTTCATTAATAATTCTATTAGCTTCCTTATTCTCTCTGCCCACCCTTTTAATAGGATTCTTTTGCACTCAGACATTCATGAATTGGCAGTTCAAATACACTTGTTGATATTATAGTTCTGTACTTTCTACTTTCCTTACTTCTGTTCCGAATGCCTTAGCATTATAGTCATACTTTCCACTGTACTTTTATCTTTGCTGTCACACTTCAGTGACTACTACTCTTTTATTTCAATAAAAATTTTAAAGTCAGTGCTGACTTTAACTTCCACTTTATATTTTTCATATATGTATATAATGTGTATGTGTGGTCTGTGTGGGTATACATGCATTTACATATCTAAAACATGCATGTTCAAATACATATATACTTTTATTTGATTTCATTTTACCCTCCAAAGACTAATAATTTATATTTCTACCAACAATTTCTGCCGACAGAGTCTGTTAGTATTTTTCAAGATCTTTGCCAATATGACAGGTTTCAATGTAGTTTGAATTTACATTCCTTTATTATGAATGAAAGGAAGCATCTTTTCATATGCTTAAAATCTGTTTTTAAATGACTGCATCTTTTACCTTTTCTTCTGTTAAGTTCAGTAGAGGAGCTCTTGACTCAGTAAGGCGATTGGCACTTTGTCTGTTAAATATTTTTCTTGTATTTTTCAAAGCTTCTTTAGACTACTTTTTGCAATAATGGTTATTTTTAAAGTTTATGTACTTAAAAGTAATGTTTTCTGATAAGATTATTATTTCATCTCGTGTATATAGATGACATTTATATATTTCTTAATGATTCATCTTCATGCTTGCTATGAATGTGAATAATTGTTTCAGCTTCTCAAGGCTTTGATATCAGTGTTATACTTATTTCATAAGTAGAATTTGGCATCTTTCTTTCATACCTTAAAACACCTAGATAGCATTTGTATTAAAAATTGGTAGACTTTACCGATTGAACTGTTTGGACCATGTGGTTTTGGGGGAAATGTTTTTCTTTTTATATCTTTTTCCTGTATTTTTGCCTCCTTTTGCATTTTGATAATAATTTGTATTTCAGAAAATTATCCACCTAATCTTAGTTTTCAAATTAATTTTTACAAAGTTGACAAAGTAATATCTAACAATATTTAAATTTTTCTGCATCTTTAAGTTTACCACATGTTAATGTTTGACTCATTCGTTATATTTAATACTGTTTCATCTGTTTTTTTCAATTTGTTGGTACAGAATTACTTTTTGTGTCATCTTATTTACATCTTCTATTATCTTCTTGGCCAGAATCATCAATATGGGCTTTTCCCTTCCTTTACATTCTATATCTAAGATTCCTATTAGATACTAGACTTTTTCATTTTTCCTTCATACTTTTTTCATTTCCTTCACCTCTGTGATTTTCTACCTCTCTCTCTCTGTGTTACCTTCTTTGTCATTATTACTTCAATGATATATTTCAGTTTACCAGTCCCTTCTCTAGTTGTATTTATTCATCTGTTTAACTTATCCATTAAAAAAAGTGGTTGTAGTTTTGTGTTTTTATATCCTCCTTTTTTCCCCCTTCATGTGTTTCTGGGTATTGCCAATAATTTTTATTTTTGTTTAGCTTTGTGCTTCTATCCTTTGAGTTTTAAAAAATACCATGTATATAGATAGCTCTTCTGTTTTCTGTCCTTCTAGTGTTTTAACTTCCTGAGTTTAAATTTGTTTTGATGATTCACTTGTACTTCCTTCTTCACAGGCTTAATGACTGCTGATTATGAATTCAAATTGTTTTTATCCTATGTCATGGAAATCTTGCTATCCTAAATTGAAGTTACTTTTTTAATGGGAATAATTTGCATACGATTTGGGGGAATACCAAAAGGCAGTATCATTTAGTTCATAGAAGTCTCAATTAAGTTTCTTTTCTTTATTATTGGCCCAAAGTGTATACTTCATATATGAGGTGCTTGCTTTTTTTTTTTTTTTTTTCTTTTTTGGCCTAGACATTTTTAAGTTAGATCTATCTTCCACCTTGCATGCAAATTAATTCCCACTCACAAATCTGGTTTTAGCTAACAGTTACTTGTTTTGTTCATTTCTTGTGTGTGTGTAAGATAGGTTAGATGAGAGGTGTTCTTGGAGATTTATGCCCAGGAATGCATCAGAATGTTTGATTTATCCATTTTCCTGTTGTTGTATAATAGGTTACCATACCACAATTCCAGTAGTAAAAGTTATGTTTTTCCCACTTGAAGAGTAGTGTTCATTTCAGCCAACTGTTGGTTTTTTTTGGCGGGGGTGGGGGGTTCCAGTTATGTGTTTGTACTGGTAAACTTTTAACCCTTTTTTTGTTTTCTCATTGTTTCTGCCTCATGCATTTAAATTTCTATTTTTGGCCCTGGATTTTAGATGCTATTTTCATTAAATTTTTATAAATTCATTGTAATATCTGTTTAGCCAAGAGAATCATCTATGCTTCATAAATATTTTAGCTTGTATTTTTGCCTTTCTTTATTCTTTCTTTGTTTCTCTTCTTGTAATACTTTCTTGTAGATCTGATTCTGGGGCCTTCTCATACATAGCTGACTGAATAATTTTTCTTGGACCTATTATTTTAAGGAGGATAATGTTGAAGAAGAGAAAGGAATGTTTTAATCATGACTGGAGGTAAAGTTCAGCAAACAATGCTGTAGGCCAACCACTAGTTTTTGTAAATAAAGTTTTATTGAAATACAGCCATACCCAATCACTTATATCTTCTTCCTTCACATTAGGATGGCAAAGTTGAGTTCAATAGTTGTGGCAGAGTCTCTGGCCCATGAAGTCTAAAGTATTTGTTAAGTCTGTAAAAAAATTTTTGCCAATGTTGATCTATAAAAATTCATTTCTACTTTATTTTGAATCCCTTTATTCTTCATGGTTGTATAAATAAGTATATTTAGGCTTTGTTTCTCTTCATTCAGAAAGTATCTATGGGTGCAAGTATGTATATGCTCTGAAATATTACTTAACTCTGAATATTATACCTTCAACTCAACAGACTTTATCTTGAAAAGACAATGTGTTGGGATGTTTTCATGTTCAGTCCTGGCTTCCCTGATATCTTGGGATATCAAGTCTGCTGTCACCAATCTATACTCCTAAATTTCAAAGTAAGAGTTAATTCTGACCTTCTAGGTACGATGCATCTTTCACACTGATAATGATTAGCTCTGCCCAGGAGTAACATGAACAGCTGGCTTCTCTTGAAATCCTTCTTCCCTTGGTACAGTCATCATTTATTAGTCAGTGTCAAATCATTCATTATAATTGGCATTTTCAGTTACTTCTGTGGTTTATATTCCTTGCTTATAGTGAGAAAAACAGAGACATTTTTACTCCATCATTTTAGAACATGAGGTCTTTTTCATTTGATATTTTGGTCTGACCCTTTGATTTTTTTTTTTTTTCTTTTTTTTCTTTTTGGTACCGGGGATCAAACACATAACCTCACGCTTGCCAGGCAGGCGCTTATGCCACTGAGCTAAATCCTCAGCCCCTTAGTCTTACCCTTAGAATTCTCTTTCACTTCTTAGATCTTCTTCCCTAATTATGGTTCTCTTTTTTTCTTGGTAACCAGCATCTTTTCCCTAATTATGGTTCTCTTTTTTTCTTGGTAACCAGCATCTTTTCCCTAATTATGGTTCTCTTTTTTTCTTGGTAACCAGCGTCACCTAAGAGCTTAGCATTCCTTTTTCTTTTTTACATACTTAACCTACAGCTAAGTGAAGTGGGTTCATTAACAATACAAGAATCCAAGCAGCCAAATTGATAATTTGGAATTTAGCTCAGTTCAGTGACCACCCGCATGGACCCCTATTTCAGTCTCACCTAGTGGCCCTGAACTAGAAAGTTACAAAGCTTTTAAAACAGAGAACCACAAAAAGACATCCTGTTGGAAACATTTTAGCTAGAATTTTACATTAATTTCTGGTGACATCTGTATCCTGCTTCTTTGTTGAGCATTGTACTCTAAATATTTTTCCATTCTCCTGGGTCTAATACAAGGCACTAGTCAAATGCAGGGCTCAAGATAGTGTCCGTTATGCCAAACTACTACATAAGTTTCTAATTACCTTATTATAGGACATCTTCACAGAAATTTTTTCCTCTCTATCTTCTCAGTCTGAAAATAATCTCCATTTTCATTTTGGAGGTAAGCAGCAATAGGGGCCTGAACGTATATAAAGGCTTTTCACTTGTTCTTCATATATTTGACCCAGTTTCTTTACATTGTATTCTTCTGCGTGGTCATGGCCCTAAACCTCTCTGGTTCCATTTCTCTGAACCAAAGAATAGTCTTGCATCTTAAATAGGGTAAACCAGTCATGGACACCTCATTGCACAATGTAGCTGTCTGTTTACCATGTAAGATTTCTAATCACTTCTCTAGTTCTTACCCCTCATGCATTCCTGTCTTTCATAGTCATGATCTTAATTCCTGAACCTTTCTTTAGTTATACAGTAGGAATTGAATTTTGTTTTTAGACATCTTCCTATGAAGACACCTGGGTTTCTGCTTTCTAATTTCTTACTTCACGTAATAGTCCATTTTTTCTCTCTGTTAAAAGTTATTTTTTACATGTTTGTCTTTTTTTTTTTTTAACTTTGCCTATACCTATTCATTTGTTCCATAGTAGTGTGATCTGGGTAAAATCAAGGATACGTTAACATATTTAGTATACTGCATGTAACCTCAGTTTTTCAATCTTTTTGCCTCTGTTTGCTCCATTTGCTCCCTGTTCCTTTAACCTGCATGGCTTCTCTGGTTTTATGTTCCTATCGTTACATCCAGTGTTTACATCCTTCCTGTTGTTTATTCTCGTTTTATAGATTAAAGAGTTCCTAAAATTACCTAATTTTTAAAATGTACAAAAATTGTAAAGTACAAAAGGATTATATGTTGAAAAGAATTCTTTCTTTCTCTTTCTTTCTTTCTTTCTTTCTATTTCTCCTCTACAGTGGCCACTACTAGTGTCATTTCCTGTTAGCTATTACTTGTGTTTTCAAAATTTTATATGGTACCACTTTAAATTGATAGAGTAATTTGTGATGAATGTCATCTTTAAGCTAGTGAATGTTCTTTTTTTTTTGCCGGTACCAGGGATCGAACTCACGACCACTTATGCTGCTGAGCTAAATCCCCAGCCCCGTGAATGTTCTCTTTTTTTTTTTTTTTTTTTTTTATTTAAAGAAAAGGAAACGAAGAAAAAAATACATGGAGATTAAAAAAAAAGGGTAGAAATAATACTAAATTACAGACAAACAAAAGGTAAGAAATTGCCAGTTGATAAGTTACAAATTGTCATCTTCGAAATGGCTGTTCAGGTTATAGAATTAAAGTATATAGAATGACATTCAAAAAAATGACCCTACAAACCATTCTGCTCTATGGCTGAACAAAAGCTCCGTAATATGATTATCAGTCCCACCTATTTGTTTTACATCTCTAAGAGGATAAGGTTAACCAT
Organism: Cavia porcellus; assembly: GCF_034190915.1. Lineage (NCBI taxonomy): Eukaryota > Metazoa > Chordata > Mammalia > Rodentia > Caviidae > Cavia > Cavia porcellus. The sequence goes on from NW_026947490.1 coordinate 16,093,532, forward strand.
ATCAAAACAGAACAGAACATTTAAAAAAAAATAAAAAACAATTTAAAGAAATACAGATTTCAAAGCAAGTCCACTGGAGATCTACCTTATCTAACTGTCTCTAGCTTCTTACAAATAGTTGTCCCTAACTTCACCCACTTTCTATACTTATTGCATATTATAGAACTAATCAAATCATTACAGGATGATGGAGTCTTTTTAGGTCCTCAAGTTCCAAATTAGGGAAGACAATACCAACTACCATCGCATCTCTCATTCTCTTTGTGATAGCCGTCCCCATCTCTGCATATGCTGAAGTTGAGCTGAAGAAACCAGTCCAGAGTCATTTTAATCAGCAAGCAATAGATTGCTAGAATTTATATTATAATGCTACAAAATAAGCCTCGGGTTTTTCAGGTCTCTTCCTCAGAGTATTTGTTCCTATCCTCTCTGTATTATAGGGAAAACCAAGTCATAACAAGACAACGAAACAATTTCCTAGATAAACATGCAATGGATAGGACTTATAAAACTATAATATAAATGATCTTCCGTAGCTACTATGTTTTCTCTTGTTATTTTCAATAGATTTGTCGACAACACTGGCTTATTATAGTTAAACATACTATCACCTATTTTTATAAAAACTTGTCTTTGACTGCATTGTAGTATTTGAGAGCTGTTACTGATTCATACCAGTATGGATATCCTTTACATCTTGTCATGCTCAGAGTAGTTTCCTCTACTTTTAGGGTTGATTCTAACACGCATACCGATTTCAAATAGGATCAGTCAAGGCCAACCAATAGTCTTATGATTCAGATACAATTAAGATCAGTCATAGTAAGACAATGTAAGTAATACAGAATTTCAGCCTAAGTCAATAGGAAAGTAAAGATAGTTACCGTGGTATAACCTGCTAATTTTGGTTCTAGAGGTCTGTGTCCTCAAATCTGATATGAGTGGACAGACCAGAACAAATTTAATTCAATCTAAATATGGCACTAGGACTACTGTGTCTTTTAAATCGTTATACACCATTAGCAATGACCTCTGCTTTTTTTTTTTTAAATATAGTTTCAGAGCTGTCTCTACTAAAGACTAGCTTACCGTCTCTGCCTCATGTCTGCTACTCCACTTTTCTGCTATAATTTGTCCACCTTATTCTCTCATTCCATGGTCTGCCCCGTTCACTGAGGCTTCTCTGCCACTGTAGCTGGAATCCTGATATCTCTTTCTCTCTTTCTCTGTAATGTCCTTCAGCGCTCTCTGTAGGGTTGGATTGGTGGCCACGAACTCCCACAGTTCCTCCTTGTCTTGAAAGTATCTTATTTCTTCATTAATTTTTAGAGAGAGTTTTGACGGATATATGAACTTAGGTTGCATATTTTTTTCCTTCAGGACTTGGAATATTTCTCCCCACTCCCTTCTTGACTTAAGAGTTTGTGTTGATAAGTCTGCTGTTATTTTGATAGATTTCCCGTTATAGGTAACCTGCATCCTTTCTCTGGCTGCTTTTAATATTCTGTTTTTTTGGTGGATTTCTGGGATCTCGATTATTATATGCCTAGGCGTAGATCTGTTTTGGTTGTAGGTAGCTGGCGTTCTGTATGCTTCTTTTATCTGGATATCATTTCTTTTTGCTATACGTGGGAAATTTTGCTTTAATATCTCTGTGAATATTTTTTGTATTTCATTTTTGGATGTTCCTTCTTCCTCACTCACATTCTTTATTCTTAGGTTATGTATCTTTTTATCATCTTCCAGTTTTAGAATTGCTTCTTTCTGGTTCCTTGTTATTTTTAAGAGGCTTTTTCTTTCACGTTCATAAGCCCTAAATCTCTCTTCAAGTTTCAGAAGGTTGTCTTTAGTTTCTGTCAAGGCATTTTGCCAATATTCAATGGAGTTCTTAGTTTCCTGATATTCTCTTTGGATCTGTTTCATGTATTCTAAGTTATGCTTAAATTCTTCTTCAGATACTTCTCTTTCTTTTCTGATTTCCTCAGTTCTTCCATCTGTGTTCTCTTGGGCGGGGCTTGTCATTTCTTTAATTAATCTCTTTATATCTTGCCTCACTTGGATCAGGAGTACATCTTTAAATTCCTCTATGAGATCATGTAAGTACTTTTTAATTTCGGCTGATGCTGTGTCGAGTAGAGGATGGTTACTGTGCTTGTTCTCTTCAGTGTTTAGTTCTCTTGGGTTTAATTTCTCCTGTTGAACAGCTGGAGATTTTTTTTTTTATTTTTATCTCTTGTCATGTTTCTGGTTTCTTTCAGACTGTCCTGGAGTTCTCTGGCCCTCTCCGAATTGCTTAGGGCCTTTCAGAAGCGTGCTGGCTTGAGTTTTTGCTGTCCTCCCCAATTTGCTGTTATCTGGGGTAGGCTGGGATGTAGGGGCGGTACAGTCTAGTCTCTAGCCTCTGTGTCAGTTAGTTCATAAATTAGGCTGTACTTTCTGGTTGTCACTGAGTTGTGACTATTTTGTATCTGCTTATTGGGCCCCAAGCAGAGGCTTGGTTTAGCCCCAGTAGCTCCTGCCAGTTCTCTTTGAATCAGAAGCAGCTGAGTAATGGCACAGGATTCTGCCCAGGTCCCAGCCGTTCTCTTCCAAACCTCTCTGTGATAGGAGCACCAGAAAAGCAGATCTGCCCAAAACCAAGATGGCTCCCACTAAGTTCTCTGTGTGGAGCTGAAGCCAGCAAGTAATCAGGCTCTGCCAGGACTCAAGATGTCTTCCACCAGCCCTCCCTACAGGGGGACCTGGTGATGTCACCAAGCTGCGGTTTCTGCCGCCAGGCTAATATGTCTGCACCAGACTCTGTGTTATTGATTTCCCCGTGGTGGCGGGCCAGCTGTTCTCTCGCCAAACCCAGCAGCCGCGGGGTTTTCTGTACTCACCAGAGTCCGGTGCAAGTCCTCGTTCCGGGACCGCCGCACACCAAGCTGTCTACTTTTCCCCCACTCGCAGCTCAGCGCTGACCGGTCAGATTTCTGTGCACCGTTTAGATTTGAAACGCCAGAGCTTTGTACATCCGCTCTGGTGCAGCGGTGCAGAACTGGCTGCTACTTGGAGTCTCGATCTGGGTCTCAGTTTCCCGCGGTCCCCAAAAGCAACTCAGCTTTTCGTGCTGGGTCCACGAGTCTGTTTGTTGATTTAAGGGCGCGGGATTTGCAGCCTCCGGTCTCAGCACGACTTTAAATCCTCCAGCTGTACTGTCTTGGTTAATAAGAATCGCTATCGATTTGTCTGGTCCTCTCCATGCTGTCTTTTTTTAGCTTTGAGTTTGAATTCTCTGGAGAGACTCTTCGCTCGATCCCCTAGCTCGCCGCCATTTTCAGCACCTCGAATGTTCTCTTTCAAGGATGTATTACGCCTTTTAATTTCCTAGGGATACTAAAACTATGTACTACAAATTTGGTAAATTAGAATAATAGAAACTTGGGGCTGGGGATTTAGCTCAGCAGTATAAGCACCTGTTTTGCAACCGCGTAGTTGTGAGTTCGATCCCCAGTACCAAAAACAAAAAAAAAAGAATAATAGAAACTTATTATTCCAGTTCTGGAAGCTACAAGTCCATAATTAGGATGTTAGTATGGCCATGTTTTCTCTGAAACCTATAGGTGATAGTCCCAGATATTCCTTGGTTTATGGCAGCATAACTCCAATTTGTGTCCCATCTTCACAGAGCATTATCTTTATTACTTCATGTAGCATCTTTGTATATGAACACCCATCATGCTCAGTACAGTGGCACATATCTGTGATCTCAACTACTTGGGGGTGCTGGGGCAGGAGGATTAAAAGTTAGAGATCAGCATAGGTAACTTAGCAAGATCTTATTTCAAAGTAAAAAATGAAAGTCTGGGGATGTAGCTCAAAGGTAAAACGTCACTGGGTTTAATCTCAGGTACCATGGGGGAAAAATAGTCAAACTAGATTAGGGGCTTAGTCTGTTCTAGTATAACCTACTCTTAATTATGTCTGCAATGACCCTATTATCAATTAAGGCCACATTTTGAGGTACTACAAGTTAGGACTTCACTGTATCTTTTTAGAGGGCACACAATTGAATTAACAAACACCCTTCCATTTGTTCAGGTCTGTATGTTCAGTTTAGAGTTTTTGAACATCTAACTTTTTCCCTAGTTTTAACTTTTTCTCTAGTTTTTATTTTCATGTTTTTGTTGCCTCTTGTAAAAGAATTTCTTCTATTATGTTTCCTAAATTAGTTGTTGATATAATAAAGGTTATTGAAATCAAGTACTTGTTTGTACTTAAAGTAAATTTAGTGACTTTCTTCTCAAAAAACTATTTTTAAGGCAAAGAAGTTTATTATTGACAAATAGTATTAATTTTTCCTTCCCTAACCTTTTTTACCTCTGATTTACTTCTCTTATTTAATTGCAATAATAGTATGATAGGCTGGGGATTTAGCTCAGTGGCATAAGCACCTGCCTTGTAAGCAGGCAGTCGTGAGTTTGATCCCTGGTACCGATGAAAAATATAATAATAATAATAGTATGATAATAGTGGTGATAGTACTCATCTTTTCATATTTTCAACTTTAATTGATTCTGGGTTTTTCCCATTTGATGTAGTATTAGTTTTTAAATTATACTGTACTTTTTTCTCAATCTGTCTATTCTCATTTTATAAATTTTTTAATAGAAAATAGATGCTATATTTTAGCATCTTCTTAGTATCTATATATAACTCAATTTTTCATTATTAACTCAATAATACATTTCCTTATAGTAATAGAACTTCTAGTATTAAAACACAGTTATATTCCTGGGAAAAATCCACTAAGAAATACATTTTATATTAATCTGGCTCTGGATTACTTTTTTTCATTCTGGGTCATTTTTTCCTCTTTTCTGGATCATTTTGATACCTTACATACAAATTTTTGTTACTTTTTGAAAATGAGATTGGCATATAGATTTCTTTTGTGGTGTATCATCTTTGTCAAATTTTGGGATTAATACTGTTTGACATATAATAATCAGGAGATCTCTTTTCTTTCTTTGATAATGTGTTATACAGCATAGAAGTTGCCCCTACATATTTTAAAATTTTCATATGAATCTGAGTAAATTTTCTTTTTGTTTTGTTTTTATGAATTTTTCTGCATCTTCTAGAGTTAGTTTTGGTAATGTACATTTTCTAGTATAGAAATCACATCTGTTTATAAAAATATATTTCAGTAGAATATTGAAAAATGGTCTTATGGTTTTTAGCTTCCTTTTTTTATCACTTTTCTATCATTTTTTCTTTCTTTATTTGTACATTGTACATCTTCTTTTCATTACTTAACAGGTTGTTTTCTTTCAGATTCCACTTACAAACAAAGCTATTTATGTTAATAAATACATGCCTCTACTCATATTTCCTTTCATGGAATTTCTTTCTCAAAACTGAAGACATATGAAATATATGAACTTGAAATTTGTTTAATAATAGAATACAAGTCTTAAGTATCATTCTCAAAATAAAAAAGTTTTGATATTATAATATTAAAAAAATTCACCAGTGATATTTATTTGCAATCTATTGTAGGAGAAATATGGGGAATTGATGAGCATCAGAAAACCCAGGACAAATTTTTGACACACCTTTTCAAGAAAACACTGACTAAAGAAGTCAATGAATGTCACAAGAAATTCACAAATGCATTTCCTCTGAATTCAGATTTTATTTCTTCCAGACATAACCTCTATGAATATGATTTGTTTGAAAACTGTTTAGAACATAATTTTGACTGTCATAATGTGAAATGCCTTATAAGAAAGGAACATTTTGAATATAGTAAAGTTGTGAATTCATATGGCAATAGTTCATCCTCTCTTGTAGTAACACCCTTTAAGTGTAATCATTGTGGAAGAGGTTTTAGTCAAACATTGGACCTCATCAGACACCTAAGAATTCATTCTGGAGAGAAACCCTACGAATGTAACAAATGTAGAAAAGCCTTTAATCACAAAGAAAAGCTCATTAAACATCACAAAATTCACAGTAGAGAACAGTCTTATGAATGTAATGAATGTGGGAAGACTTTTATTAAAATGTCAAATCTTATTAGACATCAAAGAATTCATACAGGAGAGAAACCCTATGCATGTAATGAATGTGGGAAATCCTTCAGCCAGAAATCAAATCTCATTGATCATGAAAAAATTCATACTGGAGAGAAACCTTATGAATGTAATGAGTGTGGAAAAGCCTTCAGCCAGAAACAAAGCCTCATTGCACACCAGAAAGTTCACACTGGAGAGAAACCTTATGCTTGTAATGAATGTGGTAAAGCCTTCCCTCGAATTGCATCCCTTGCTCTTCACATGAGAAGTCACACAGGAGAAAAACCTTACAAATGTGACAAATGTGGAAAAGCCTTTTCTCAATTTTCCATGCTTATTATACATGTGAGAATACACACAGGTGAGAAACCCTATGAATGCAATGAGTGTGGAAAATCTTTCTCTCAAAGCTCGGCCCTTACAGTACATATGAGAAGTCACACTGGTGAGAAACCTTATGAATGTGAGGAATGTAGGAAAGCCTTCAGCCACAAGAAAAACTTCATTACACACCAGAAAATTCATACTAAAGAGAAACCTTATGAATGTAATGAATGTGGGAAAGCTTTTATTCAGATGTCAAATCTTGTTAGACACCAGAGAATTCATACTGGAGAAAAACCTTATGTATGTAAGGAATGTGGCAAAGCTTTTAGCCAGAAATCAAATCTCATTGCTCATGAAAAAATTCATTCTGGGGAGAAACCCTATGAATGTAATGAATGTGGTAAAGCCTTCAGCCAAAAACAGAATTTTATCACTCATCAGAAAGTTCATACTGGAGAGAAACCTTATGACTGTAATAAATGTGGAAAAGCCTTCTCTCAAATTGCATCTCTTACTCTTCATTTGAGAAGTCACACAGGAGAAAAGCCTTATGAATGTGATAAGTGTGGGAAAGCCTTCTCTCAGTGCTCACTGCTTAATTTACATATGAGAAGTCATACTGGTGAGAAGCCCTATGTATGTAATGAATGTGGGAAAGCCTTCTCTCAGAGAACTTCCCTTATAGTGCACATGAGAGGTCATACAGGTGAGAAACCCTATGAATGTAATAAATGTGGAAAAGCTTTCTCCCAGAGTTCCTCCCTCACTATACATATACGAGGTCATACGGGTGAGAAACCCTTTGACTGCAGCAAATGCGGAAAAGCCTTTTCTCAGATCTCCTCTCTCACTCTTCATATGAGGAAACATACAGGTGAAAAGCCTTATAACTGTATTGAGTGTGGCAAAGCTTTCAGTCAAAAGTCACACCTTGTTAGACATCAGAGAATACATATTCATCAGAAACAGTGTTTGTAGTGTGAGTATGGGAAAGCCCTTAGAAGGAATTAACACTTTGTAGCACGTTACATGATTGGTTCTAGAGCAAAAAACTAGTGAATATGGAAAAGACTTTTGAGGACATTCACGAATTATAAAACATTACAGCATTATTATCAAGGTAAACAGTTGTATGATAAAATTGTTAAAAACCCTCAGCAGATGCCTTACTCATTAATGGGATTAATACTGTCATTCAAATCTGGAAGAAGATATCTGCTATTGGCATATCAACATACTTCTTAAGCTCCCAGCTAATATATTAAAATAGAAAAAGAAGATTGGGAAAAGAACCATAAAATAGCCTTTTATGTAAACATAGCTAATTAAAAATGTGCTGAAAATATGTAAGAATAAAAATGAGTTATGAGACATTTATATCTACAAAGATACATGTTGAAGGGCTCAAAACAACACCTATAAAACTAAAACAAAATTATTTCTGAAGAGACTTGACATTGTATAAACATGTTCTCTCCAAAGTCTCTAGTGTACTTCTACTCAAAACTTACACCAGTTAGTTAAAAGAATTTCACAGACTGCTTTGAAATATATGGGAAGCTAAACGATCACAATAGCTGAAATAAATTTAAGAAAGCAAAACAGCTAAGAAAAATACACTATGATCATTACATACCATATCTAGAGCCATTGTCATTTAAATTGTGCCATTCTATGATTAGATAATCAGCAAAAACAAATTGAACATTGATAGAACAATCTAAGAACATGTGGAAATTTGTGTACCATAATGCTGTTAAAATCATTGTAAAAAAAAAAGGACTACTCAATAAATGGAAAGTTTATATGCACAAAATGTTTGCTCTCTATCTTATACTATATACAAAAATAAATCCCAAGTAGGTTGAAGACCAAAATATAAAATTAAAATTCCAGAATGCTGATGAAAATAAAGTGTGTTACTTCAGAGTAATGGGAATTTTTTTGAAACACATAAACAAGAGACTGTTCTGTTTTGGTGTATTGGTCTCAAAAGTACACCCTTATATGTACAAAAAATATACCTGTCACTATGTTTACTGTATTATGGCTTTTTATTGCCCTAAATTGGAATATAAGCTTCTATCAATAGAGGGAGAGATTAATACCATATGTTTATTTCTACAGTGGGATATTATACAGTATTTAAAAGATACAAAATTTGCACGTAATTCATGGTTTGATCACGGTATATTGAGAGAAAAAATTCACAATGAAACATTAACAGTGTGAACAACAGCACTTATATATCATAATGGTTGCCTTTGAGGATATGAAAATGTTTGCTGTGAACTGTTACATTGATCTGTAATATTTCATAATAAAAGGATGAGAGCAAATGCCATAGTTTTAACAAGTCTGGTTGTCCAAATTAAATGGAGCTTTAAAAATATTTTGTTTTTATTTTTCTAGTATTTTTAGAATAATCATCAAATAAGGAAAATAGAGTCCAGTTTTAAAATGGATTTTTGATCAGCTAACATTAATAGAAAATCTCAACACAAAATACTTCTTTTAAACTGTTCACATTAATTTGGATAATAAAAATCAACTGGATTATGTTTGCTTGAGACTAACTTAAAATTTTAAAAATAATCTTGTTTTAAACACAGTTTCCTTCCCTACTTGAAAACTGAAGGAACAAAAGAACTACTTAATTTTGGGGATAATTGACTGCATTTGGAAAAAATGAACTGCATTCCAGTTGGTTTCAGCATAAGTGAAAGGGCTCAATAAGGCATACTAGAAAATGTGGCTAATGTTTTAATGTGAATATTTTCCAGTGTTAGAGCAAAAGCATTTTTAACATAGCTCAACACAACTTTCTTTGTTTTCTAGATTCTTAAATGAATTCCAAATAAATTTATGTATGCCACATAAAGGTCTAGTAGCTCACTCGTCTTGGAGGAAGCATTGCTTTTGAACCTACAGGAAAGCTGGGTGTTCAATTTGCTTTGTAATTCACACACTTTCAGTATAAACCTGAGCTGGGTTTTCATGTATTTTAGCTCTGCGCTGGTAAGGTGTCAGGGAAGATTTAGGAATACTCATGTAATAAATACTGTATTTGAGCTAGGAATTGGAGCCCTAAGGTCATACTTTTCTCTACCCACATTTCTCTAGCACAGTTAGAAACCACCATTCAGCCTCATACTCAATTGTATGACCAAAGTGTTCTGAGACTTCAACTAACATGTCCACTCAGAACCTTGTCTTTTTAAAAAGGTATTTGATTAGGAATATCAAATGGTAGAATTTATGTATCTCTTGCCACATGAATCAGTGTTTTATTACAGATGTATAAGCACTAATGCCTTTAAATCATATCAGATTAGAAAACCAATACTAAAAACACACAACCAATGAAGAAAGCTCATTTTTCAGATTGCATTGCTCAAAAAAGACTCTTGGTTTCAAAATCTGTCAGATTCTCCACTAGATTTATATATAATTATATAAAATATTAAATCATAAAAATATAATTAAAATGTTATATAAGTGTGATAAATATTATGTATTAAACATATGGCATGTACCTAAGTTTGGGAATTATATGTGTTTAACAATTGAAATTTCAGCAGAGGGTTTAGCTCAGCAGCACAATCCCCTGCCTGGCAAGTACAAGGTTGAGTTTGATCCCTGATACCAAAACAAATAAACCAATTGAAATTCATAAAAACAAATATTATAAGAAATTAGCTCATGAATTGTGGGGACCAGCAAGTCTGAAATCAGTTAGTTAGAAAATTCAACAGGAGTTAATGCTACAATCTTGAAGTAGACTTTCTCTGCAGTTTTTTAATGCTGTTACAACTTTCAAATGATTGGATGAGGCTCATCCACACTGAAGATGATCATAACCTCAACTTATAGATGTGTATTCACTTTCCCATTGCCGTAACATAATATCTGACACTACTTAAAAGAGGAGATATTCAGTTTGGCTCACAGTTTCTGAGAATTCAATCCATGGTTGGCTGGCTCCAAGGCAAAAACATCATGGGGCAGAGCAGAGCACTTTAGTTCATGGAAGCAGAACAGGGGAATAGCCCCAGAGAGAGTGAGGGACCAGATATGGTTGCCAATACCATGCCCCCATGACACACCCAGAAGTACTCCATCAGTTCTCTTGGCAGACCTAGTCAATCTAGTTGACACCACCCTAACTATAGGCTGTACACCACATTTTCAAAATACCATGAAGGGATAGCCAGATGCCAGCATTTTCCCATGAGTTGATGCCATTTGCAGACTGGGGGAAGAGAACAAGAAGTCATCAAGAAGTAAGCCCTCCCTGCAAATCAGTACCATACGTGGGCCACTGGGGGATACAACCAGATGCCAGCCTCTTCCCATGAGTTAGCACCATTCACAGACTTCAAGGGGGCCAAAGAAGCAAGGCTTTGTGCAAATTGGTGCCATGCATGGGCCGCTGGCAGGGGTGATCAACCAGACACCAGGCTTTCCTCATGAGTCAGTACCATTCATGGACTGTGGATGAGGAGAACAGGAAGTCACCAAGAAGCAAGCCCTCCCTGTGAGTCAGTACCATGCGTGGGCCACTCCGGGGAGAGTCAGTGCCATATGTGGGCCACTTGGGAGAGCCCCTTATTGCAGGCGGGCTGGGAAATAAAAAGAGCCAACCCCCTCTGCCCCCTGCCATAAGCGACTGGTTAATCCTGAGAAACACAGATGCAAATGGCTATTGAGGTGGAATACAAATTAATGCCAGTAGTGTTTAGTGTTTCACTAACTTTGTAGGTCTAAAGCTGGTGGTCTGATATCTGTACAGAAGATGGCAATACACAATGTAGCTTCTATGGGGGATGCCTTCTGAGGGTGGTGGCCATTGTTGATTCCCTATTGTGTTTTGAAGTCTTGTATCATTTTCATTGTTTTGTTGGGTTGGGGTTTGTTCTATTTTGTTTTGATTTTGTTGTATCTGATGGTGTGGTCAGCTATTTCAGTTAGCAACATATAGTAGTCATTTTGGATTTACTATTACTTGTTTTGAAGTCCTATATTGCATTGATTGTGTTGTTTTTATTGGTTCTGTTGTGTTTTGTTGATTTTTACTATGAGGGTATCTACAGCTGTTTGGAGGATGGCTGGAGGTATTATGGTAACCATTGTTGATTTCCTGTTGTTTTGAAGTCCTGTGTTGCTTATACTGGTTTGTTTTGATTGGTTTTGTTCTGTTTTGTTTTACTTAGTTTTATTCTCTTTAAAATAAAAAATACTTTGAAAACAGTAATGTGTATACCCGTGTTTTTAAATACCTGGATACTATAATCTAGCCAAATGAATATGTAAGATTATCATCATAGTACTATTTCCTTTTTTTGTGCTTTTGGGACTTACTGAAATTGCCTAAATATGACCAACTATTGCCTTTCTGTAATCTGGGTCCTCTGTGTTATGAAGCTATTGTATGTGTGTTTCAATCTAGAAATTTGCATATATTAAATTCAGTAGGAAACTCTATAGTAATAAGATCCATCACAGTTCCACTAAATTTACAAAAAGCCTACATCCTCATTTGCCATGATATACTCTTTATGTGCCTAAATCCAGGCATAGAAGCCAGGTATTGTCAGATAACTGTTATAAACTAGAAATTACATCATTGGCATGGATGGGTATAGTGACTGATGGACCAAGTATTCTTAAAAGTATAATAGAGTAACAAAAATGAGCACTAAGTAAATTAATTTAACATGATATTCAAAAGCTAAAGGAGATTGTTTCAATGTATACCTAAACAAGTAGGAGTTGAGGTTATTATTAAATTTTCAAATGAAATTAGGTTAAAATTGTAAAAAAAATCCATTACAAAAATAGAGTAGGTATGTATTAAAAATTATTGTACTCAGTGGTTGTATTTGTGTTCCATTTGCAGTCTCACTCTTTGAATTTCCACTTTATATGCTTTAATTTTGTAACTTGAACAACTATTTCTAAGATGACAATATGTAATCTGTTAACTAGTGATTTCCTACTGTTTATTTTTTCTGAAATTCTGTATAACTTGTACCCTTTTTCTGTTTTTTTTTCTTTTTATCCTTAAATAAAATTTTAAAAAAATTATAGTTTTGATAGTATTTCAACTCTAAGTAGTTGAGGCTACCTCGCTAAAGGAATGGCACCTAACAAAATGGCACCCACATTTGACAACATAGATTCTACATCTTTTATCATCACCTAATATCTAATCTATATTCAATTATATCTAATACGATTGAATAAATATGATTTATGACTATATACAAAGTCACATGATGTGCATAAACCATATATTACTCACCTCTGCCTTTGTTAGAGACACTGGTTTGGGCAACACTTGTAAACACTCATGCCGGTTCTGAATCTTGGGCTTTTAGTTCAGGAGTGCTTAAGATTTTAGGGATTATATGCCTCTTTGAAATGAAAGTTTGGAATTAATCCCTAAAGAAACACACATAGGCCACAACATACAACAAAATATAAAAAACTTCTGAGAGTTCAAGAGCTTCTAGAACCTGAAAAATGACTTTCAGTCAAGGAACACAACAATTTGTCTGTGACATGCAACTGTCCACTGGGCCACATTACATCATTTCAGTCCTCTGATGAACAGAGAACTGGCAAGACTGACCCAGAGTTCACAGATGTGGTCACTACCTAACTGCTTCAGTTGTAAATTGGACTCTATGGGATTAAAAGTGAACACTGCTCTTCAGCTCCTATCAATTCCCTGTCAACACCTCTAGGGGTAAGGGAGGAATAGAAGGCATAGAAGTCAGAGGTGGAAAGGAACAAGCTTGTAAAGTTTCTAAGGACCCTCTATCCACCATCATGGCACTTGTGTGCTGTTGCAGGAGGTCCCAGAGGTTGGGCAGCTCCTGGAAGAGAAGTCCTTTGGTGAAACTTATCTGAGATCAACAAGCCAAGATGTCAGGTATGATCACTTTTGGCAGCATTATAAAAAGGCTGAAAGGCTGGAAAATAAACTTTGGCAGGCTCAGTTTTCCTGATTTCACTGATAAAGGAAAGCGAGAGAAAAGGAATGGGAAAAGGGAAGAGAAAGAGAAAGAAGAAAGAAATTAAATGTTAGAATGTGGAGAGACTTATCTTGTATTTTGTTAGTAGGAATATAAAATGAAATCAGCCAATACGGAAAACAGGCAGCTAGTCAGAAAGTTAAACACTGAATTATCACATGATTAAACAATTCTAGGGGTGAGGGAACAAAGAAAACCCCAATTCTATGTATATACCCAAAAGAATAGTAAAAAATAACATGTACATACAAAATCATACTGAGATTTGTGGACTGGAGGGAGAGAGAAAAATGCTGCACCAACAAGCCCAGTCTGGGAACCAGCACCATGCGTGGGGCACTGCGGGACTGGGAACACTAGATCCAAACCCCTTCTAGCGCGCAGGCTGGCAAACAAGAAGTACCAATCCCTGAACCCCCAATAAGTGACTGGCTTATCTGAAGAAACATAGGCTGTGATGATAGCTATGGAAGTGAGATGCAATTGGATGCCTGTGGTGCTTTGGTGTTTCACTAATATGGCAGGTCTAGGGCCAGTAGTCTGATCATGGATTCTTAGGATAGTGATACGCAGTGTGGCATCTAGGAGGGATGTCCTACTGAGGGTTGCAGCCATTGTTGATTCTCTATGGTCTTGTTTTGAGGTCCTATATCATTTCCATTGTTTTGGGGGGTTAGGCTTTATTCTCCTTTGTTTTGTTTGATTATGTCAAATTTGATGGCAGGAGCAGCTATTTCAAAGATAGCAAGATATATGATGGTAGCAATTTTGGATTTACTATTGGCTTGTTTTGAAATCTTCTATTGCTTGTTTTGTGTTTATTGTTTCTATTCTATTCTGTTCTGTTTGATTTTTACTATGACCAAAGTTATCTGCAGCTTTTGGAAGACATCAAAAGGCATTATGGTAACTACTGTTGATTTCTTAATGTTTTGAAGTCCTATATATCTTACACTGGCTTGTTTTGATTGGTTTTACTCTTTGTCCTCTTTAAAATAAAATTTTAAAAAATTATACTTGTACCATTCACAGTAGTCAAAAGGTGGAAACACTTCAAATGGCCATCAACAGATGATTAGATATATTATGGCACACACAAAAAATGAAACAGTATTCATCCATTAAAAAAGAAATGAAGTGTGAATAAACCCATACCTGAAAAACATTAATCTATACTGAGTGCAATGGCACACACCTATAATCCTAGCACCCTGGAAGCTGAGGCAGGAGATCAAAATTCAATCCCCATCTAGATAACTGAGCAGTAGAAAGAGACTTGTGAGGGCCGTGAAAACAATAATGAAGATGTCTGCCTTCTTGAAAGAGCCTGACTTCCTTTCTCTCAGTTAGGAAGGCAGCCCTTGAGAGATCACTACATCAGGACAATCCATGATGCGGGTATAGTCCTTAATGGGTGATAGGCCTCATCCTTAGAAATGGGTAATAGGCAGAGGGGCCAAGAATCTAGAAAATCAGGCTATAAAGTCCCTGTTACCATGAATGAAGCATTAAGGGCAATTTTGGTGAGTGCTCAGAAGAGCTATAGAGAGCTCTTAATCTTAAAGAGATTATCTAGGTAGTCATGTGCAAAATCTTGCTGGAGATACGGAGAGTGAAGTCCATTCTGATGAGATCTCAGACAGAAATGAGAAGTGGCCATGGCAAAGCATTTAGCCAAATTGTGTGCCTGCAGAAGGACTTTGTGGAGGGAGAATTTAAGAGCAACAAAATGGGATTTTTGGCAGAAGAAATATGTAAGCAAAACAGTAAGGGGCTGTGTGGTATTACCATTTAGATCTCAAATGTCTTCCAAATACCTCATATTTTGCTACAACCTGCACGGCCAGGGGAGTCCTGGGAGGAGGGGATGGGAGATTAAGAAGAAACTATAGACAGGTACTAACAAGAAAGCTGGGACCAGTTGGGACCTAACCTTTCTGATAGAGGCAGCAACAACCCAGAGCAACCCTGCCTCTTTATTTATACATGGTAAAAAGTGGGGAAGCATGCATGGGAATCAAAAGTGCAAAGTCTCAGTGTTTTGTTGAAAACACTGAAAGTGAAACAATCTCAAAGCTATGATGTGCTTGAAAGACCAGGAAGATCAGACACCTGGTAGACTGGCCTTGTTCTAGTTCTACTAACTTGTTTACCTGGCTGGAACTGTGTGTTCTAGGGGCTGACCTTGCCCTACCCGTGAATGTGTGGTTGATCTCTAGCTCAGCTGCTCCCCACATTTGAGGTAGGGTCAGGTTGGAGGGTGGGTCACACACTGAAGACATAACTGGAAACACTGTATTCTTGTTTTCAGCTCCTCCTTTGCTCCTGTGTTTCCTGGCTCCCATGAGTTAAGCACCTTTTCCTGCACAGTGCTCCTCTGCCCGTTTCTACCTTGAAGGCAGCCAATCATGGACTGAAACCATGAGCCAAAGAAAACCTCTCCTGTGAGTTGCAGGAATTGGGTATTTTGTCCCAGCAATAGAAAAACAATGACACTTGGCTTTTCTTACCTGCCTATAATGAAAATGTGAAAAGAGAGAAACAATGGCAGGATGGAATGTTAAAAGGGAAGCAGATCATAAATATTTAGGAACTCTTTAAACGTGTGTGAACAACAAAGAGCGTTATTAGGAGCAAGAACCAAGGACATGACTACCTGATTATTTCATAAGGAGACCACTGTGGAAAGAAGCCAAGTGCTATTCATCAAGGTGTGGAAAACAGTAAGTTCTGTCTTTTCTGTCAAACAGGAGGGGCTTAGTCTTGGACTCTGTCCCATCCTGAACACATTAAGTTACAGAACATGCTTCTCAGTTACATGCTTGGGAACACAGTTACAAACCAAAGATAGCTTATCATGGGCCAAGGACTTTCTGTTTTCCACTTCCCCCTTGAAAGAGCACTGAGCTTCTGGGTGAGGGGAAGAGAGAGTTAAAGGGTGTAGCCTGTTAGAGGATGCACCCCCACAAGCTTTCACAGAAGCAGAAAAGCAAAAACAGCCACAAAGACAGTTGTCAGCACCCACCACAAAGACACCTGCTTACTTTCCCAAAAACTACAGTGCCCACTGAGATGTTCCTGGATTTCACAACTCCACCCCCAAAATGTACCTGTTGTGCCTCCTTGGACAGCTGATCTGGCCCATACACCCATCCCCCGCTGTGGTTTTCAAGCTTATAAGTCCATGGCTTCTTCCTTCAGGGGTTGGCTTCTGTCCATGAGATGACCCCTCCTTTGCACCAAATAAACTTCTTCGTGTCAGGGTGTCTCCATCATCTATGCATGGGTTATGGTCTCATTTACATTTTATTGGTGCTGAAACCTGAGAGGGACACCAAGGCTTTAGCTGGTCCTTCCCCACCGGGAGCCTAAGCCTCTCAGGTCTGCAGACAACTGACCCTGGACGGACCACGAAGCTTCAGGATGCTTCCCCGTTGCAGGCTACACACGTAACAGAACATGGCTTTTCAGTTCCATCAAGACACATAATCAGTGAGTACTTTCATTTATATCTCAATTTCAAACTTACTATTAGAGTCACAATAAGTACAGTAATAATATATTGAGGGATTAACGTGACTAGTGTCCCATATGTTCCTATCTCTCTCTCCTGAACATCCTCAACGTCTCTTCTTGTGTTTGCTCTCACACCCTCCAAGACTCCAAGACTTTCCGTTGCCCTCTCCTTGCACCTTTTTCAAGGACTTCCTGCAGTTGCTCACCTGTGAGTTTTTCAAGGGACCCACTCTGAGTTTCCCCTGATGACCTCGCTTTCTGTTTGTTTCTCCCACTAACTGTCTGGTTTTGGTCATGAGCTTTAGGATCACTCTAATCTGGAAGTCGTGCCGACACCCCAACTCAAGACATCTAGTCATCACCGTCTCCCCAGTTGGGGACGCCTGCTTCGGGAGCTTAGGTCTTATGTCCCTTGGGACTCTAGGAGTCTCCTGGGTCTACTGTGGTCCCCGACCAGGTAGGGAGACCCATGTTTCGTATCCCTGACCCCCTTGTTGACTGCACCGGGTAACTCTACTTCAAATAACTCTCTGCCATCACTTTTCAACTGGAATTGTGACTGTAAAACCCAGGCCTGGTCACATGGCACTTCTAACCATCTTCCCTCTGATGTACATTATACACCATCTCTCTTTCTCACGGGACACTTTACTTTCCCCCAGGGGCTCGACAGTTCCTGTTGCAGTACTCCCTTCACCTTACACTAGTCTCGCCCCTGACTTGCTGCTAGTCCCAGGCTTGGGCTCTCTCTTGCTCTCTCTCTCTCTCTTTCTCTCTCTCTCTGTATCTCTTTCTGTCTCCTCCCCTTCATTTCTTCGCCTCCCATCATGAGTAACACCCAATACTACCAACAATATATTGGGGTTTCTGTCCTAGATTGCGTTGACGCAGTCCTCCAACGACCTATGGGGCTCACTGAACTTAAACCTAAATGGCTTGACCTTCTCTGCCAGATAGGATGGCCCCAGTACTGCCCAGACAATAACTCTATCAGGCCAACAGGGTACACACTAGACTTTAACATTTTTAGGGATTTAGGTAACTTCTGCTGGTCAACACAACAGGAAATGGTCTGAAATTCTTTTTGTCCAAGCTTTTTCCGCCCTAGCAACCACATCCCTTATGTTTGTGCTTTCTTCACCCGACCAGTCAACACCCAGAATAACCCTAATCAAGCCACCCTCACAGGCCCCACCACCTCCCCCATCTCCACCTGCTGATCTGACAGCTCCTCAACAAGCTCTAAGCCTTAGTAGTGCTACTCCCTCTTGTACGTGATCTGGCCTCCCTTTTAGTCTCACCAACCCCAATTTCCCCTTTGTGAAGTTACCAGAGCCAAAGTCATTGTCCAGGTTCATGTTCCTTTCTCTCTCACAGACCTCTCTTAAATCAGTCGCCACCTTGGTTCCTTCCTTTCTTGCACCTATATTCAAGAAGTTCCAAGGTAGGGGATTTAACTCACTGGCATAAGCGCCTGCCTGGCAAGCACAAGGTTGTAAGTTCGATCCCAGGTACAAAAAAAAAAAAAAAAGAAGAATATGACAACAATGACAACAAAGATGTTGAAGACGACAATGAAGAAGAAGTTCCACTACCTAGCCGAGACCTATGACCTCACTTGGGATGATGTGACTGTCATCGTAGCCTTCAGTCTCTTTCCCAAGAAATAAAATCAGGTCTAAAGAGAGCTCCAAAAAATTAAAACAAGCCCTCAAAGCTCAACAGGAATTAATTTCTAAGGTCTACAACAATTGAGGTAGGATTATCCACCTACAATATATCTTTGATATACAGTTATTTGCTTGCTTCCATCATTAGAAACCCGAACTGATCCAGGGGAACAAAAGGGGAAACTATCTCCCTGGACTCTGCTTCAGGTGTCAACAGTCAGGCCACTGGACCAATAAGTCCCCTAACCACAGACACTCTTCCCAGCCATGTCCCATGTGTGGGAGCCTTCCCTGGAAGCCAGACTGTCCCTTGGCAGCCAGGTTTACTGCAGGAGTCCCTTTCCAGGGTGCCCCACTGAACACTCCTGTCTTCTTTGATCTGAAAATGACTGACATGTCCTGACAATCTTGGATGTCTCTTAGATCAACAAAGCTACCAGACTTTGGATAACTCTCTTGGTGGAAGGTAAGGCTGTTTTATTCTTGCTTGACATGTAGGTACCCCATTCCATTCTTCCCTTTCTCAGGACAGCTGCTTTTTGTTTTGTTTTTGTCTTTTTCCTTTTTATCAGTACCGGGGATCAAACTCACAACTGCCTGCTTGCAAGGCAGGCGCTTATGCCACTGAGCTAAATCCCCAGCCCCAGGACAGCTGCTTTTTTAATGGGCATCTCTGTTGTGGGAATTGATGGCACCATATCCAGGCTCCCAAAGACACCTCCCCTTCCTTTCTCTTTTATGAAGCCTCCTGTGAGGTCCACACAGTTACCTGCCCCAACCAACTGACTCCCCAGTCTCCCTACAGGTCCAACCAGTAGACCAAATGTGGATCTGAGACCTCACCCTATTGCCATTAAAGCCCAAATAGACTGAGCCACACACTGTGGTGTTGAGTACCCCTACAGCAGCCAAGCTTTTAGACAAATCTGCCTAGATACATCTCTCCAAAGTAACAAAGTCCCCTCCCACGAGTAAACAGCCTCAATATAGGTCTCCCTGCTCCTCTACCTGGCTCTCCCCAATGCGACTTCACCTCATCCGCATCCCTGAGGAATAAATGCCCTGCTCTATCTGTCACTTCACCAGTGCACTAAGACAAGCTCTCACCCACTTCCCTCAGTCTCATCCTCTGAGACCTCTTCCTCCCTGGACAGAAACTCTCCTTTTCCCTCATCCCTCAGTAGACAGCCCTAAATCTATACTCACCTGAGTAAAACATCCCATTACTCTGAAACTCTCTCCCTTTCAGTCCTTAGACAAAGTCTGCCTCTTTACCATGCTTCTAGCCCTTTGCCACGCAGAGGACCTCTGGCCCTTCACATATCTCCTAGACCTTAGTCTTCTGACTACAATCTAATTTACCTCTCACTTTGCCCGGGCCCTCAGCCCCAGTCTGCCCCCTCATCCAATATCTTAGATAACTCCATATATTTCCACTTCCTCTCCTCCTGGCCTACATACCCCTAGCTCTTTTGTTTGTGGCCACCCTCATTGGAGTCACCCAAACTGGCTGAAGTCTTGGTCATCATCTTTCTTCTTTTTGTGATAGCAATCCTCATTCCTCTGTGCACTCTCAGACATTTCCCAGACTGGTACTACTGGCTATATCAGCCTCCTATTGCTTGCCTACAGCCTCATCCTAACTAAAAATCCTGCTCCTATAGCCTCACCCGAGGCACCCTCCTCACTCACTGCACTAAATGCCTTTTTAGGACCCTGAAACTGGCCCATTCTCTGCTAAATCAATCCAGTCCTTCCCTGGCTAAAAGCTGTTGGCTTTTGTCTCCATGTCCACTTCTGCCTATGAAGTCATGCCTGTCCCACTCACAACTTGGACTCTTGCCACTCTACCTACAATGTAAAAAATCTGGAAGGCAAAGGCTAAAAACGAAACCACAGACACACTGACATAGCTTCTGCCTATGCCCAAACAGCTTCTTCACACTGTCCTATTCTAAGGCCAATAATCTCTAATGTTCAGCTTTCTTTTAAAGCCATAACATACATGTATCGTGAAGGCCTTCTCTCTAGGAGTCAGTTCCCTGGGACACGTACCCACCTCTAGCTGTAACTGCACCATACCCTACATTTGCCTCAGGACCATGCCACTTTTTACACTTGACCTCTTCTAAGGGAGATCGCTCCTACCTCTTCCTTGGGTTTCAAGCCCTCCCCAACTGGGATGCCTACCACATAACAAGACCTCCTATCATAGACATCTCCGAGCACCTTGACAAACAGTCATATCTCTATAATTAAATACTTCAAGACTAGCTTGACTCTGTGGAATCTCCAGCTATCTCTATCTCCCTGCTAATTGGTCTGGAACCTGCACACTGGTATTCTTAACTTCTAAAATACATACAGTCTTTTTCCTTTTTCTTTTTTTATCGGTACCAGGGATCAAACTCACGACTGCCTGCTTGCAAGGCAGGCGCTTGTGCCGCTGAGCTAAATCCCCAGCCTCTAAAATACATACAGTGAATGAGATAAGACTCCCAATCCTAACCCATACCAGATGGCACCCACAGGCACCAATCCTCATTCCCTTGCTACTCGGTTTGGGAATTTCCACATGTGTAGGAGTAGCCTTGTGACAGGAGTAGCTTTGTTAATCACAGTCCGTCAACAGCTCTTAGAAGAGATATCAGAAGGACTCAACAAAATCTCTGACTCTGTCATAGACCTACAAAAGGAGGTGGAGTCCCTTGCTGGAGTAGCCCTCTGAAACCACAGTGCCCTCAACCTGCTCACAGTAGAAAAAGGGTCCACTTGCACCTTTCTTGGGGAAGAGTGCTGCTTCTATATCAACAGATCAGGCTTCATTCACCAGACAGTCCAATGTCTCCAAGACCAGGCTGCCAGGCTCAGGAAATCAAACAAGGAGTAATGGTTCCCTGGGACGGGGAAGAGGCTTCCTTCAGTCTGGGTGGTGGTCATAGCTTCTCCCCATCCTTAGCCCCGTCCTGCTTCTGCTGCTGGTTGACCCCTGTTTGCTAAGATGCCTAACAGATTTCACCCAAGGACAGGTTCACTCCATGCCGAACAGGAAGCTCCTCCTGATGACTCAGTACACCCCTATTACACAAGAATCCTATAGCGATGTGACCCCACTGGATAAAGCTGCCAACACCAAGCCACCCACAGTGCCACCAGCCCCACCAGAACTGTCCCCAGCTTGCTCACCTTAGGTTGCCTGCACAACCCCCACTGTCACACTTGAAGGAGCCTTGAGGAACATCGACCTGTTTCCCTTTCTTCCTCATATGGGCCTCCAGGCTTTCCCCTTGCATCCCCGATACCCAATTCCCACTCTGCCTGCCCCTAGGAGACCACTCTCTCTCTCCCTCCATCCTTCATAACAAAAGGCTGAAATGAAATGAGCTTCTGGGTGAGGGGAGGAGGGGGTTTACAGGGTGCAGCCTGTTAGAGATGTAGCTTAACCACCCCACAAACTTTCACGGAAGCAGAAAAGCAAAAAACAGCCACAAAGACGGTTGGCAGCACCGACCACAAAGACACCTGGGTACTTTCCCAAGAACTACAGTGCCCACTGAGATTTCACAACTCCACCCCAAAATGTACCCATTGGGCCTGTGCCTCCCTGGACAGCTGTTCTGGCCTGCATGCCCCCCCCCCCATGGTTTTCAGGCTTATAAGCTAATGACTCCCTCCCTTTGGCGTTGCTCTCTGTCCGCGAGACGACCTTCTTTTGCACCAAATAAAATTTTTTTGTGGCAGAGTGTCTCCATCATCTTTGCGTGGGTTACGGTCTCATTGACCTTTCACCCCTCTGCTCTGTCCTCCCTTTCCTTCAGCAACCCCTAGTGCTATGTGAGTTAGCCAATCGTGACAGCGTGTGAACCTCCAAACCAGCCAATGGGAAAGAGGTCAGCTACTCTTCCCGTTAGAAATAAAAGGGCAACCTTCCTTTGTACTAAAAGCCTGCCACCTCGTGCTTGAGTCCTTTTGCAAAGGTAAAAGCCTTGTCAAGATTTCTTGATGTCTGAGTCCTTTGTTATCTGCACTGACAAATTGAGTCTGGAGCTCATGTTCAACAAAGGCAATGGGAAAGTGACCCCCCCAAAACATTTCAGAGATTTTTGAGCCTGCCATTTCTGTCACAGGCCTGCAGTACCAGGGCCTAGCCAGTGACCGAAGACTTTTTAGAGCTTTCAACAATATAAATAGCCTGCTGTGGCACACATTCCTGTAGGTTCACCACCATTGGCCTAGAGGATAGAAAGAGGGAGTCCATGGCACCTCAGGACTTCATGCCTGAAAACACATTTGGTCTCTGTCCCCTACATTCTGGTTCATCACTCCTTGACTGCCCCGTGGGGGCTCAGGTGAGCCTAGGTGTGGCTCAGATCACTTCTCCAGAGGGTGCAGGGGCTGGGCCTTAACAGCATCCATGTGGAACTAATTTTGTAGTTGCATAGAGTACAAAAGCTGTGGGGCATTACTTCCACCTGGATTCCAAAGGATATCTCTGACAGCTGCTGGGCCACCATTGAGTCTCGACAGAGAAGCGTCCTGTGGGCTTAAGTATGAGGTTTCCCTAGCCCCAGAACTATAGGGACACCAGCACGCACCACCAGTCTGTGAAAGCCACAGACATATTAACTCGAAAGTGTGAGATACAACAGAAAGGCTTAGAGGTGTGGCTTGGCGAGGGACTTGGGGACTCAACCTTCAGCCCAGTGTGTCTGGAAGAGGGACATGGAGTCAAAGATTATTCTCCAGGCTTGAGAGTTAATATTTACTCTGGCAGGTTTTGAATTTGGTCAAGATTTATTACTCCTTTCTTATATCCCCTTTTGAAAATATTTATTCTATTCCTATCCTTCCATTGGATTTTAGAAGCATGTAACTTGTTTCATTTCATAGACTCACACCTAAAGGAATCTTTGCCTCAAGATGCCTTAAGTCTCATATATTTTGGATGAGACCTGGACTTCCAGTCTTTTAAGTTGATGTTGAATGGGTTAAGACTTTTGAGGGAACTGTGGTAGAATGAATGTATTTTGTGTATGAGAGGAGATCAATTTGGTAGGTATTAGAAAGTTCTTTATTACTATAATGAAATACCTCAGGCAGGCCAACTTTATTTTAAAAAATGGTTTATTTAGCTTGAAACTGTGGAGGTCCAAGGGCATGATGGACCATCAGCTGTGCTCTGGTGAAGCCCTTTTGGTTGATGTTGTCACATCAATGAGAGTATGTGGGAGAAGAAATCATATATCAAAATAAAAAACCATGAAGACCCTTAGGGGTTCACAGTCCCTTCAAGGCATGCCCCCCCAGGGACCTACGGATAACCAACTAGGCCTTGCCTCTTGAAATTCTACTTTATCTCCCAGTACCTACACCAGAGGGACCATGCCTTGAACACATATGCTTCTGAAGGAGATACGCATGTTCAAAACGGAGACCAGGGCAGAATAATATGAATGTTTGTGTGTGCTCTAAAACTCTGGTTAAAACCTAACCCCCAAAGTGATAGTATTAAGAAGTGGGAGCAGGCAGTGGTGGCACACACCTGAAATCTCAGCACTCTGGGAAGCTGAGGCAGGAGAGTTACACGTTTGAGCCCAGTCTGATCCACTTACCAATTCAGCAAAAATCTGTTTCAAAAACTTTAAAAACGGGTGGGTTGGGAATGCAGCTCAATGTAAAGAACCTGGGTTCAAACCGCAGTACTCCAAAAAAGAGTGGAGGCCTCGAAAGGATCTCATGGACCTTCACAGATGTGTTTTGAGCCTTTATAAAATAACTCAATGTTGAAAGGAGCACTCTTTCATGACTTTCTGCCATGTGGGTCTATAGCAAGAAGGCTCTCGCCAGATGCTAGTATCTTAATCATAAGGCTTCCCAAACTCCAGGACTTGTGAGAAAATAAATACCTAGTCTTAAGTAGCAGAACAAAAATAAACTAAGTGGTCAGGATATGAAGAGGTTTTTAAACATGAATCGAAATTCAGAAACCTCAAAAGACTCAGTGTTGATACATTAGCATGATGGTTAATTTTGGTTATCAAGTTTTCTGGATTGAGGGATGCCTAAATTGGTAAAGCATATTTCCGGGTGTCTGTGAGAGTATTTCTGGAGAAGACCAGTGTGTGGGTCAGCAAACTGAGTAGGAAATACTCGTCCTGCATACAGTGGCATCATGCAATTGGCTCTGCACCCACATGGAACTGATCAAGCAGAAGGCGGAAGCTGGAGCACAGCCCTCCTGGACTGTCCTTGAGTGAGCCTTGCTTTGTGATGCTATTACCTGTAGACATCAACTTCCAGACTCTTTAGCTTTTGAATGCAGGATTGCAACTGTAATTCCTAGACAAATATTCTAATATACTTCAGGCTCACAAATGAATACTTCCTAGAATGTTTTCTGTGGCAGCCATAAATTATAGCCATTGAGACAGGAATAAATATAGTAAATGCTGTAAATCACACGAATGTTAAGAGTTGATGAATAATATTAGACCGTTGCACAGAGGGACACAGTTAACCTGAAAAATCATTTCTGAGCAAAATTCTTTCATAGAATTAGGGTAAAATCCAAACTAACAATGTATGTATGACCTGTTTGATAAGCGATGCATCCATTGAAGGATGTATGGGAATCTGGATGCATGTCTGTAGAGCAGAACAGAAACTGGAAATGGTGGGGGAAAAAAAAACCAACAACTCAGCGGTGCAGTAAACTACATCCTCAGCCACTCCTCTCCTGTTACTTTGAAATATGGTCTTGCTAAGTTGGTAAGTTGCAGAGGGTGGGCTGAAACTTGCGATCCTCCGGCCTCAGTCTCCCAGAGTGCTGACATTATAGGCATCCACCACTGTGCCTACCCGCTAATCTCTTACTAACCACTAGTTTGAGGGAAAATAATGGCTGTGACCAATCCACTGCTGATTCCATTTCATAGAATCATATGCATTGAGGGTGGTTAAGGCGGATAAAGAATAGACCAAAAATTAACAGTTCTCTACTATTCAGGTCATTCCAAAAAATGGATGGCCATTGGTTGAAGACTTTTCTTCATGTATTACATTCATAGAAGTATCAACCAAACAGAATTCACCGGTACTCATAAGGACTAAACAGTGACCAAATGTTTTCTTTCCTATAATCAGAGGGTTTCTCTGTTATGAATTCTCTGATGTCGTCTAAGAGCTGAGGCACAGATAAAATTATTCCCACACTCATTACATTTATAGGGTTTCTCTCCCACATGAATTCTTTGATGCAGCCTAAGGGACAAGATCTGATGGAAAGCTTTCCCACATTCATTACATTCATAAGGTTTCTCTCCTGTATGAATTCTCTGATGCTGGCTAAGGTATGAGCCACAACTGAAGGCCTTCCCACATTTGTTACATTCATAGGGTTTCTCTCCTGCATGACTTCTCTTATGGTGAATTAGAACTAAAGCATCACTAAAGGTTTTCCCACATTTACTACATTCAAATGGTCTTTCCCCAGTATGAATTCTATGGTGTCGATTAAGTTGTGAGTCAGTCCTAAAAAACTTCCCACATTTCATGCATTCATAGGGCTTTTCTCCTGTATGTATTCTCTGATGCTGATTAAGGTGTGAGCGATAGCCAAAGGTCTTCCCACATTCATTACACTTGAAGGGTTTTTCTCCCGTGTGAATTCTCTGGTGCAGAGTAAGGGCTATTCGTCTGCTGAAGGCCTTTCCACATTGATTACATTCATAGGGTTTCTCCCCGGTATGAATCCTCTGGTGTTGATTAAGGTGTGCACTCTGCCTGAAAGCTTTGTTACATTCCTTACATTCATATGGTTTTTCCCCTGTGTGAATTCTCTGATGTTCAATAAGGAAAGCATAACGGCTAAAGGCCTTTCCACATTCACTGCATGCAAAGGGCTTCTCTCCAGTGTGAATTCTCTGATGTTGAGCAAGGTGTGCACTCTGTCTGAAGGCTTTGTTACATTCCTTACACTCATACATTTTCCCTCCATTATGAGTTCTTTGATGTTCACTGAGAAATAAGTCATGGCTAAAGGCTTTTCCACAGTCACTGCACGCATATAGTTTGTCTCCACTGTGAATTCTCTGAGGTTGAGTAAAGAATGAGTAACAGTTAAAGGCATCACCAAATTCATCATAGTCATGGGGTAATTTTCTAAAATTACTGGTTGGATGTTGAGTAAGTAATGAGTGGAAATTCAAGAGATCTGAAAAATCATTACTTTCAAAAGGTTTCTCACCGGAAGGAATTATTATATCTTTAATAAATTGTGTACTCTGATTGAGTTCTTCACATTCTGTATGTATCAGAGACTCCTTCTTAGGATGGAATCTTTCATATCCAATTATGACTGAATTCTGAGAGAAGATTTTATCATAAATATCAAATTTATGTACTTGCATTATTATGGAAGCTCTCTGTTGTGTTAAAAGGACTGACTCCAGGGAATTGCTTCTCCTAGAATTATTGTATTTGTTATATCTCTTCCTGGCAGAGATGTCCTTAAGAGTTGTCACTTGCCTGAAGTGTCTTTCCTGATTTCCCTGATGCCATAAAAATTCATCCTTATGTTTCCAGGATTCTGTGAAGTTGGAGCACTGAAGGCTACGACTTCTGATTCTTCTCATTACCATCCCTGGGGGTATTTCTTCTTCATCAGTGAACCATTCTGAGGACAACTCTTTCATTTCACACCAAGACCCCCAGTCTGAAAAATATCAAGAAATATCTCCTTTATTCTTTTATTAGGAAGAAAAAAAACTGTTATGGAAGCAACTGAAGAATTTAACTGGAGTAAAGGAGGGGAGAAAGTACACGATTCTAACGTTTCCCAAATATGGCTGTGCAATATGAACAGAATCCAAAGAATGAAGATAGCTAATGAATAAAGGTATGTGAGCACTGGTGATGGGCAAGGAGTGACAGGTAAAACAGTTAAATTATAGGACACAAGAGGCATACAAAGTTAAATTCCAATGTGGCAACTAAATAAGAATGACTAATTAAGCCATAATTAGTTTCCCTGACTTTAGTCTTTAAAGACTCTAGACCATCTTGCACTGGTATTCATACAAGTCAAAGCTTTATGAGGGCAGGGGTTGGCATCTACTGTTTTTCTTCTTACTGGTGTATCAAGTATCTAGAGTAATGACAGTTTTTCTGTGAATGAATGAATACTGTCAGGCTAATAGAGTAATTTTTCCACTAATACCACTTAGCAATTTTTATTAGGGTTCAGGAAAAATTTAGGATTTTTTCTCAATGTTTAGAAGAAATTTGAAGGTCAGCATTTCTCATCAGTGAAAGATAAACAATGCCCACAGAGCAGTCACTTGATACTTTCAGTCACAGACGTTGGTTGGGGCAAGGTGAAAGAAAAAAAATTTAACTCAAAAATGAAACAGCTCTTTTTGTGCCACCTCACAATAATAAGACAATATATTAAAATACAATAAACAATTACCATAGGCTCAGCACCTAACAGAGGTAAATATCAGTCTGATACAATGTCCTTCTCCCTTTTTAAACTCGAAGAACTAGTGAGATAAAGTCTGTAGAATATGTACAATTATTCAATATAGTACATAATCAAAGACAATATAATAAAGATTGCTATTAGTATAAATCTTAATAAAAAAGATCAAAACTTACTAGTTTATCTATGGGATAATTTCTAGGGAACATAATCTTGGCTTTTAAAAGCTATGATCAGGCTTCCAAAATACAGTGATTATTTCAACAACAGAACCATTTTCAAGTCTAGATGTAAAGCATTATTTTAGAATTGCACACTTCAGCACTTCCTACTTAGTTACATGCAGGTTTTTTTCCCCTAACAATTGCCATCTGTTGTAACAGAAGACTTCCTCCACACTTGGTGGTGGTTGGGGCTGTGTAAGGGTTAAGTGCTGACTACAGTCCTCTCTACCTGAGGGAAGAGCTCATATTCATAGTCTCTATGAATATGACTATGAGGGAAAGCTCATATTCATAGTCTCTAAAGACAAGATAAACTGCAGTTGCAGGAGCTGAATCTCACTCAGAATCCAAGAGCAATAAACTACCAACCTTAGACATAAAAGTTTTATTATTTTGCAAGATTTATTGCTCAGAATGTCTTTGCTCTAACTTCTCAAGGCCTGCTCATTTGCCCTCCTCTCCCAAACTGTTAAGGATTCAATAAATACTGGCAGGCCAGAGAAGTCTTTGTCTTAGCTCCAAGAGTGTTCTGACCTTCCTGGACCCCAAAACCATATTCCTTGTCTCTTTTCTTTAAGCTTTCACTGTACATTCATTTTTGATCAGTCACTTGGACATTTTGTGATGCATACTGAGTCAGCACAAAGCTGAAAAGCAATGAATAGATTATGTATCTGTATTGTTCTTTCAAATACATATTTCACCTAAGGAAATTCCTGTTCTTGTCAGTTCCTCCCATGTACAGCCTTGGATTCTATTACCTGAGCCCAGTGCTATATGGGCTTTGTTCACTTATCTTCCCTTTGTTCCACACTATTAGTTCTTTTTAATTTTTAAAAATTTTTTGTTATGTTTTGACAAGGTTTTGATACATAGCCTAGAGCTTGAACTCACTACGGAGGCTGACCTCAAACACCTAGTGATCCTCTTACCTCAGTCTCCCAAGTGCTGGGATTACAGGCACATACTCACCACATGTGACTATTGTTAGTTCTTTCACCCGCTCTCCCAGAACTCCTTGAATCTATCACCCAGGGCCACTACATTCCCTCTTACCAATTAAAAACACTTCTCTATTCTAGGCAAATGGCAGGTTTATACAATCTCCAATATAATGCCAAATAAAAGAACTCCAGTGGGAGACCTTATAGCTATCTTCCCACCTGGGGGATTCTAAGATTCCTGAAGTTCCACCACTTTCACTAAAAAGAAAAAAAAAGCAAATCAATATTATAGATAAGTTTAACATGGAGATGTATCCCAGAAAAAATACAGAGCCAGGAAAATTTATTGTGAGGTGGAAGACATACTTACTATGGGAGTAGAGAAAATACTTGATAGTTAATTGTATCATAATGACGTTAGGCAAAAAGGAAAAAATTCACTTACACTGGTAACCAAGGAGAAAAGGAAAATTATGGAGTCAAGCAAAGTAGACGAGAGCCAAATGGATATGCACGTGGCTCACAACATAGGTTTTGCCATTTAAACTGTAATTCTGCATCTAGGCAGCCAATTATTATACTTTTAACAAACTGAATAACCTATCTCTTGAGCCTCAGTTTTCTGTTTGGCAAAATTAGATTACCTTACAAGTATAATATGAAAATAAGAGAATATATTTGTAACATAGCAGCATTTGGCTTATTATAGATACTCAATAATATTTATCATAAACCAAATCTATATTCATTAAGTGATTTTTGCACCTATGTTACTAGTATGCTTAGATATTATTACATTCATGCCTGAACATAGATTATGCAACTGGTTAAATGTCAAGTGATAAGACCAAAAAAAAAAAAAAAAAAAAAAACAAGAAAGGTAAAGGTAGTTTGAGGTTACAAAGGATCCAGACAATGTATCTGATACCAGAGACATGTAATTTCCAGCTGGTTACTGTCTACAACTGGATGGAAGTTAGACAGCAAGCTATGACCAACTGTGTAATCCAACCAGAACTATAGAGTATGTAGGCTGCTTTATGATGTTGGAAAAAGAGAAGGTCTAACTAGACTGTGCACATTCCCACATGCCGTACTGCTGGGCTATGGAGCAATGGGTGAATATACAAGCATCCCTCTGTATCTAGTGGCTTCAATCTACTAATTCAATCAAGTAAGGAAAGAAAATATTGTGTGAGGGGAACAGCATTTGTACTGAATTTGCAACCACTTATTTCCTGTCATTTCCCCGTAAACAAAACAGTCTAACAAATATTTACGTAATATTTACATAGCATTAGGCATGAACAGTAATATAGAGATAAGATAGAGCTTTTATAAAAGAAACTTAAGCTTCTGTGGATTTTGATATCAGCAGGAGACCTGGATCAAAAACCCTGCAGATATTGTGGAATAACTCAACTGATGAAGTAAACCATCATTGTATTAGTGGCATTAAAACCAGGAGAATCTAGAAAGAAGTCTGGAGGAAAAAATCTGGGATATAAAGGGAAATCTAAAGAAGGAGATTTACTATTAAAATGCCCAAATTATGTTCCAGTGAAGAGTTTGATCAATGACACAAACTTACAGATTGGATCACTTCCTTTAAAAGACTGTACATACAGAGCTATGCTATCCAGTGCAGTAGCTACTATCTATGGCAATTTAAGTTTAAATTCATTAAAATAAAATTTTAGTTCCTCAATCACACCCTATTTCAAGTACCAAAGCTAAATGTGGCTGGTGGCTTTCATGCTAAGAAGCACAAATATTTCCATCATCACACAAAATTCTGTTAGACAATACTAGACAAAGATTAAAGTTAATGTGACAAAGATCTTATGCTTAAAGTTAGAAAAGCAGGAACAGGAGTCAGTTATGGGGACAACAAAATCAGAAAGGAGTTTTGAAAAAAGAAAACAGATAGTGGTCAGAATTATCGTATACATTTCTGTAAACTAGGGAATATGAAAATTAAGAAAAGCCCCTAAATTAATCAGACTAGAAGGGCAGAAGTCAGGTTGCAAATGGTAAAAACAGTGGAAGACAATTTGAAGCAAAGGCAATGAGTGCAGATTATGACAGGCAAATAAATAACTAGAAGAGAGAAGGGCGTATGGTTTGCAGGAACACTAAAAATATCCTAAAATATGTTATGAAAATATCTTAAACTTCCAGAAATAAATGTATATACAACTGCACCAAAAGAAAAGGGAATATACTGCATACATGTATTTTTTTATATCATGCTAATGTATCTCAGGTCAGTTTCAGTTAGAGTTTCATAAGGGTTTTTACATCTGAACTGACTAAGCAACCAACTCAAATAAACAAAACCTCAAGATTATTATTAATTCTGGGGAAAATAAAAGTCATAAAGCCGGATGTAGCAGTGCACCTGTAATCCCAACACCCTGGGTTAAGACAGGAGGACTCCAAGTTTGAGCTCAGCCTGGGCAAATGCTGCAAATAAGCAAGACACTGTCTCAAAATTTAAAAAAAATTTTAAAGGGCTAGAGATATAGTTCAGTGCAGAGGTTATGACTTCATACCCCAGTACTATAAAAAAAAGTAATCTTGATATATGAGCAGCATGGCTAAAACTAACAATAAATAGCCATGATCATATAAACACTGAATGGTAATTCACTCAAAATTCTGATATTGAATAATAGAAGGAAGGGAAGTGTACGTGTCTCTGTGTGTACATGTGTGGGGTTCAGGGCAAGAAAGTGTTAAGGTGCTTGTTTTTCATAGTATGAAAATACAGGATAAGCACTAAGCTTGAAAAAAAATAAAAAATAACAATATTAAACATATTTTTAGAGATGTGAGGAAATACTCAAAGAAGTTACAAAAGAAAACAGATACTACTAGAGAAACGATTGGAAAACAGCAAGATAATTCCTCATTTAGGGAAAAAGGACTTGTGAAACCACTAACTTAAGCAATGTGCACACATAAACTTGGTAATAATTCTAATAAAAATAAAAGCTCTAAAAGAAATCTAGAGCGATACATAATTCCAATCATAGTGGGAAAAAACTTGGAAGAATTGAGACTCCAAGTCATAAGTGGAAGATAAGAGACTATAATTTGTCAGAAATGTAATTTGATGAAATGGGAAGGGGACCCAAGGTGAAAGCAAGGTTTCTGGGAAAGTGCGAGCTAAAGAGATGTCAAGCACCACCTGAGTAAAGCTCAAAGCAGCCTCCTCTGCGCTACCTGGGTGGGCTCCTCAGGGTGGCCCTCTGCCCAGCTATCTGTCACTCACCTGTACAGTGACCACGTGACAGCTCTCTTTGCACCATCCAGGGCTCCTTCCCTTGCTCCAATAAGGAGATCATGTTGGGTTTAGAAATGGAGAGTCCTATTTACAGAGGACGAAAAATGAAAGCAAGAAACAGACAGAGAAATTAATATGCTATAGATGTTGAGGTCCCACATCCAATCTCTTGAGCATCAGGCAAAGAAGGATAGTCAAGGAAGGGTCAGAGAAGGGAATGATGCTTGTTTGGAGGATAAGGAAGACAAATCTTCTTCCACTGTGGTGGTTCTTGCAGTGCTAGAGCAATTGCAGTATCACCTTGGCGTTAAGTTGAAATGCAAATTATCAAGACCTGCTGAATTGGAAATTACAGCAGCTCTAAAACTTCAATAAGGGCTTATTAAAACCCAGACTACTGGGCCCATTCCCTGAGTTCTAATTTGTACATCTAGACAGGAGCTCCATAATTTATACTTAACAAATCCCCAGATCATGTCAATATTGCTGTTCTAAACTATCACTTTCTTTTTTGTCTTTTTGTGACAGGGTCTCGCTATGCAGTTAGGGTTAGCTGGCCTTGGGCTCACTTTTTAGCCCAGGCTGTCTCGAACTTGCAAACAATTCTCCTGCCTCAGCCTCCCAAATGCTGGGATTATAGGCATGTGCCACCATGTCAAGCTAAAGAACTACTAATTTCCAACTATATGAACTACTTCAAATCATTCCTGGAAACAGAAGATAGAAATTCAATGAATCACTTGTGGGATGCTCTAGACATTCCCTCCAGTGGAGGAAGCAAAAATGACCCAAAAGGAAAATTCTGAACGGGGGAGAAATATCCTTACCAAGCCATACCAAGTTCCTGTAGTTCTCCAACATGACTTCTCTGTATAAATCCTTCTGAGACGGAGCAAGCCATTCCCACTCCTCTTGGGAAAAGTCTAGAGCCACATCTCTAAAAGTCACCAACCCCTGAAATATGAAAAAAAATTCTTGCTTATCAGATGCTCAGGCTCCCACATGGTCTCCACAAAAACAAAACAAAACAAAACAAAAAGCTAAAATCTGAAAGTTCAAAGCTCTCAATAATCCAAGGAAAATAATTATCAGAAAGCTATTATATGTGCAGATTTGTAATATATTTTGAGGAAAAATATTAGAAATAGAGCTATCTCTCAAAAACTTTATATTTTTGTGAAAGACATATATATACACACAGTTTTTTTATTAAAGGAGAAAAGAAAAAAAGCAGAAAAAGGGTACAAGTTATACAGAATTTTAGAAAAAAAATAAACTGTAGGAAATCACTAGTTAATGGATTACATATTGTCATCTTCGAAATATTTGTTCAAGTTACAAGATTAAAGCATATAAAGTGGACATTCAAATA
Organism: Cavia porcellus; assembly: GCF_034190915.1. NCBI lineage: Eukaryota > Metazoa > Chordata > Mammalia > Rodentia > Caviidae > Cavia > Cavia porcellus. Next base: position 16,127,454 of record NW_026947490.1, read on the forward strand.
ATGAGGCTGCAAACAGTTCTGTTTAATGATCCAGCAAAACTCAGTAATATCATTGTCTATCTTATACACTTAAATATACATGCAGTTATACCATTTAGAGCACTTTTTCCCTCTCTATTGTACAATGACTATTATACATTTTGGGTTTTATTGCTCCCACAGTTCTTATTACTTTTTTTGGAAGAGAGTAAAACCATATGTGACTGAACAGAACAGAGTCAGTTAAATCAAAAGGGTGGACATAATAGATAATGTAAAAACATAATACAAGGTGATCAACAATGGTTACCATAATGCCTCCCACTATCTCAAATAGAATTGCCTATATCATCAGTTATAATAAAATTGAAAAAAACTGCCTATATCATCAGTTATAATAAAATTGAACAAAACTGTAAAGAACAAAACCAACAAAACCAAAACCTTGGCGACATTACAGGTCTTCAAAAGTAGATAATAGTCAACCAGTATGGGCGTCATAATGAATCCCACTATCTTCACAGCTGTTGCCTAAACTTTCGAACCTGGTACTATCAAGCAAAGCAGAATAGAGGAACATCAGTCAAAACAAGATGGTGAGAGCAATACAGGGCTTTAAATCAAGTTAATAGAATATCAAAGTGGGTTACTATAATATATCCTGCTTTTTTAAAATTTATTTTTCCTTTAATTAAAAGGATAAAAATAAAAACATAAATAACTAAATGGAGATTGAGATAAAAGAGGGCATAACAACTAAACAGTGCAGATCAAAACATAACCATTTAAGCAAATTAGTGTTTCAACACAAGATAATCCCGACATAAAAGTAGTTACCATATTGTCTCTTTCCTCGAGCTATTTCAGTATAACTTCGTATACTGTAGCATCAAATATATCAAAACAATGTAAAACCATTTAAGAGAATGACAGTATTATAGGGTATTTAGAATTAACTAATAGATAATGAACTATGGTTTCTGTATAATCTCCTTGTCTATAAAAGTTTTTGTTTATACTATCACATATAATAAAATCCAATAAAATACAACATGTTAAGACCTATGGAGACAGAAGGACAAAAGCTTGATGGGACTTCAAAATAAGATGATACCAAATCAGCACTACCTATTATGACATCGTTTTCTCCAAGATAGCTGTTCGTATCATCCAATCTTCTCTGCCTCATTTCTCTTGAGCTCTTTCTCTGTCATTAGTTGTCAGTTTGTCTTCTTCATTTTGTTTTCTGCTCCATTCATTGTGGCCTCTCTGCCACTATTTCTGGATTCTCCATATTTTTCTTTTTTAGAATATCCTGCAGTATTCTCTGTAAAGTTGAATTGGTGGTTGCATATTCCCCTAGTTCCTCTTTATCCTGAAAGCACCTTGTTTTTCCATCAATTTCCAGGGATAGTTGTGCAGGATATCTCAATCTTGGCTGGAGGTTATTATCTTTCAAAGCTTGAATTATTTACCCCCATGCTCTTGGTGATTTGATGGTTTGTGCTGAGAAGTCTGCTGTAATTCTGATGGGTGTTCCCTTGTAAGTGATTTGTTTCTTGTCTCTGACGGCTTTTAATATTTTGTTCTTATATTGGATTTCTGGAATTTTGATTATTATATGCCTGGGTGTAGCTCTATTTGGGTTGTAGGTAGCTGGAGTCCTATATGCCTCGTATATCTGAGTATCTTTACCGTTTGCTAAATTAGGGAAATTCTCTTGGATTATTTCTGTGAATAGATTTTGTAGTCCATTTGTTTGTATCCTCACTTCTTCAATTATGTTCTTAATTCTTAAGTTATAGATCCTCTTATCATCTTCTAGTTTTTGTATTGTTGCTGGGGTTTTTTTGTTATTTTTAAGAAGCTTTTCATTTCATTCTCCCATATTACAAATCTGCCCTCCAGTTCAGATAATCTGTCCTTAGTTTCTTTCAAGCTGTTATGCCACTTTTCGATAGAGTTTTTAGTTTCCTGGTAATCTCTTTGAAGCTGCTTCACGTATTCTATGTGTTCTCTATTTTCTCCATCAAATAATTCTCCCCTCTTTTTCTGTTCTTCCATTCCACCATCAGCTTTTTCTTGGGTGGTGCTTAGCATTTCTCTGACTATTCTGCTTGTGTCTTGCTTCAGGTCATTAATAACTTCATTCCTGAACTCATCTATGAGGCTCTGGAGATAGCCTTTTATATCTATTGTTGGCCTGTCTGCTATTGCCTGTTTCTCAGGATTGGGGGCTGAGGAGCCTTTCTTGTTGCTCCCTCTTCCCATATTCTTTGTTCCTTATATATGCAAGCGTATATAGGAGGCCCAGCTTCCTTCCCTGTCGGCCACAGTCTGATTGAATTGCACCGGCTAGGTGTTCCCGCCCACTGCAGTGCACCTGGGAGTTACGGACCGGGCAGCCTATGCAGAGCCCGCCCTTCCAGGTCAACCTACCAAAAGGCTTCACCTCTAGGTTGCACCTTCAGGCACTGGAACCTGGGTTGTGCTAGCCTACTGGGTCTCAGCCAGCAGCATCACGTAGGCTAGGCACTGCTCACTAATCCCGCTTGAGAGGGGGATATGTGACTGAAGTCACTACAGCGCCCTGTTCCAGCAAGTCTGCCCAATCCCAGAATGTCCTCTGTTGGCACCTCCTAGACCATGGGAGAGTCCCAGTTTTCTTCACTCACTGGAGGTCAATGCATGGCTTCCCACCCGCCCAGCACTTAACTCCGTTCACCGATTCCTGTTCTCAGAGCTTTCGCCCATCTCTCTCCCTGCCGAGCTGATTCAGATGCAGCAGCGGCAGCAGGAAACCCAAATCATGGCTTCCAATGGCACGGGCTCCAGCTTCCACGCTCAGGCTTTATCTGTTCCTGTTATAGCACCAGGATTGCATTCCCAGTTGGTATCTCTCAGCCCAGTTCGTTCTTGGTTAGGATTCCTCACTCCACCCCATTCCTGAATTCTAAGCTGGGTCTCGCAGAGAGCCTGTGTAGCTGCTGCTATCTGTCCGCCATGTTCTCCCAGCCAAGCTACACACACAGTTAATAGCATGAAAAAATATATGAACAAGGGCTAAATTATATGTTATATATACTAATTATAAAGAAATTCTTAGGTTGTGGATATAGCTCAGTGGTAGAATGCCTGCCTAATATGCATGAGGCCCTGGATTCAATTCCCAGCAGCATGAAAAAGAAAAAGGGTAAGGGAGGAGAAGGGAAGGAAAGGAAAAGAAGAAAGGAAGAAACAAAAAAAGAAAAAAATTATCATAAAAAGAGAATTTCTTTATATTTACCAAACCGGGATACTGGGTAGAATAGAGCAGTAAAGAGAGGGACTAAATCAAGCTTTATCAAAAAAGTATAATCTGAAATTTAGACTCTATATGTAAGGAGAAACTTCTAGAAATGTATCCTGAGGAATAATGAAATACAGCATGAAAATATTTCAATGAAATTTTCCTTGGAAGATTACACAAAAAACTGATTATATCTAAAGATGGTGCTGAATTATAGTACTACTTTATAATATTGAACTACAAACTGCATGAGAAGCTGGATGTGCAGACGCACACCTGAAATCCCAGCAGTTGGGAGGCTGAGACAGGGGAATTGTCAAGACCAGCCCAGGCTACAAAGTGAGCTCAAGGCCAGCCTGAACTGAAGAACGAGACCCTGTGTCAAGAAGACAAAAATAAATAAATAAATAAGAAAAGTCAGCATCTCCTGGGAATCATCCATGCTGGGACTTGGCGGACCAACCAAGAAAGCAACGAGCCAGCCTTCCTGGTAAGCAGAGCAAGCTACAGCTCCACAGCGAGAGAACAACACAGCTTATGTTGTTGGGTTGATTATGCTGACCTGGGTCAGCAGTCTGAGCGTCTCTTGGGAGGATGACGGTATGCAATATAGAAAATATGGGGGATTTCCTTATATTTTGTCTTTGAAGGCCAATATTGTTTTCACTGTTTTGCTTTGTTCTGATGAATTGTTTTGCTCTATTCAATATTCTGTTTTGATAGGTTTTATAATGTCAGCCTCTTCCGTGAGCCTATCAACACATAGGGTAAGAATTAAACATTCCATTCTCCACCCCAACTCCCCAACTAGCAACCAGATGGTTTTGAGGTCAGCCTGAGTTGAAAGCAACTATGGTACATAAAGCAACTATGGTACATAAAGCAACTAAATGCTTGTGTTGTTGGGTTGATTATGCTGACCTGGGTCAGCAGTCTGAGCATCTCTTGGGAGGATGACGGTATGCAATATAGAAAATATGGGGGATTTCCTTCTATTTTGTCTTTGAAGGCCAATATTGTTTTCACTGTTTTGCTTTGTTCTGATGAATTGTTTTGCTCTATTCAATATTCTGTTTTGATAGGTTTTATAATGTTCTGTTTTTGGTTTGACTTTGCTATAACTGATTGAATGGACAACTATTGTGAAGATAACAGAGATTACTATGGTAGCTATTACTGATCCTGCTGTGAAGTTCTGTACCAATTTCACAGCATTGTCTTGATTGGCTTTGTTCTGTCTTGTTTTGTTGTATTTTACTATCTTTAAAATAAAACAATAATTTTCATTTGGGTTCAGCCACATGCAAGAGAACTGGGGGAGGCGAGTAAAGCAATATATTTATTTCCCTTGGATTCATCCCTGAAGCAATACCCTGGGTGGTCTCTGGCCTTCAGTCACAGCTTATAGTGCCTGCTAGGGCCCTCTCTATACAGCTCTGTCTCAACTGAGGCCTACACTTTGTAAGGATCCATGCTCTTCTGAGCCCTAGGGATAGCACTATTCTTTGTAGTTTTTCTATACCCTGTTAGTATCTTGTGGACTGGGCTGTGCAGTCCACCTGCTGACTGCAGTTTCTGAAGACAAGATAATACTGCTGCTGCAGGCTGTTGAATCTCACTCAGAGGGTTCAAGGGCAATAAAACTGCTAACCTGAGAGATCAAACAGCTCTCTTAATTAGCAAAATTGACTCCCTTTGTTCTAACTTCGCAAGGCCCTGCTCATTTTCATAGGCTTAAACTCTCCATTGTACCTTCCATTTCCTGCCCTCTGCTCCCAATTTGTGGAAACCAAATAAATACAGTGGTCCAGAGAAGCCCTTGTTTTAGCTCCAAGACAGTTTTGACCTTACTGGACCCACCACAAACCATATTTTTAATTGTCTTTATTTAATTCTTTTTTATAAACTCATCTCTAAAATCAGGAGCCTGATGGATCTCAATAGTATCTCAGAAATAATCCCCTCTAAAAAGAAAGAGAGAAAGAAAGAAAGAACAAAAGAAAGAAAGAAAGAAAGAATCCCCTTTGAGTTTCTTGCTGGAACCCTGATACACATGTTGATTTCTAGCATATGATCACACATCCCTCAAAAGCACTGAAAGGCAACTCTACAACACATCTCTAAAAAATTCATTCTTCTCCTCTCTATATAACTACTTCATCCTGCCTTCTGTTTCTCAAACCACTACCAACTCTCCATTCTGAACTTCCTTATCGTCCTGCCACCCTTATTCTACTGTCTATACCTATATTCACATATTCTGCCTTCTCTCTGTTATTAAGGATAAAACTCTACACTCCTATCTAAGACCTATCCTTCCACTTGTTCACACTAGGCCACTGTTTCCTTTGTCACTAGACTGGATCCTCTTTTTTTTTTTTTTTTTGGTACCGGGGACTGAACTCATGACTTCACGTTTGCCAGACAGGCGCTTATGCCTCAGCTAAATCCCAGGTCCCCTCAACTGGATCCTTCTAATCAGCATAAAAACCAATGCACTCTCTTCTATCTTATAATGAAATACATGAATAAATAAATTGCCTTCCAGGTTCTTACTCTACTATTGTTCCAGTCCTCTACTGCTCTTAATACCAAAATGTTTCTAGAGTGTCTACAACAGTGACATTTGATAGAAATATGTAAGCCATGTATGTAATTTTAAGTTCTTTAATAGTCACATTAAAAAAGAAATAAGTAAAAATAATTTAATGCTATTTTAACTCAATTTATCTAAAATATTATCATTTCAATATGTAATCAATATAAAAATTAGGTATGAGATATCTTACATTCATTTTTATACTGAATCTACAAAAGCAGTATGCATTTTCCAACTATATGGCATATCTCAATTCAGAGCAGTCATATGTGGCTACTGGTTACATTAGTCTAAGTCTAGACTCACCGTCCCCATTCTTTTTGTTGGTCCCAAAGTCTTGAAAATGGAGCTGAAATGTCTGAAAACAAAATAAAAGCATCAGCTTACCTGGGACATATCTTTACAAAGTCCAACAGCCATTCTTCTTTCTTTCTTCAGTTTCTCTTTTGGTGAAGAACAAAAAATGTTGAAAAGAGAGTGAAAGAAGGAACAGTGACATCCTAGTTCTATGTTGCTGGTGTGCGATTCACAGATATAACTACTGCCCTTTATGATCTCCATATCCTGTTAATGCGGAACTTAACCCTGGAACTTATATTAAGGAAACAAATTCCAAATGGAAGAAAATCTATGTCTATCCTGGGGCCAACGAGGCAGTTTATGATCTGGTGCTTGCCTACTCCGACCTCTTTTTCTACCCTTTTCCCTTTTGTTCATTTCTCTCTCTATTATGTGCACTCATCCTTCACGGCTGTAGCTCTTGCTTTTCCTTCTATCTAGAAGGCTCTCCTTCCAAACACCGCCATGTCTCACTCCCTGGATATATTCTTGTCTGTGTTTAGTCATCACTATATCACAGAGAGGTCCCTGAAAATTTTATGTATGGAGATGTCCCTTCTAGTTACTCCCCTTTTCCTTATCCTGAGTTAATTTTCTTCTTAGAATTTATTACCACTGACAGTGTCACACACATTGTGTTTATTCTTTATCTTTCCACATAAGATTTAAGATCCAAGAAAACTAGTACTAGTTTGGTTCGCTGGTGTAATCTAGTACTAGAACAACACAAGAACCACTGAACGTGCTCACAAAATAGCAGATAAATGAGTAAATCTACTCTCTCTCCTGTAATATATCCAGCAGCATGGTGCATGTCGTACATGTTGTTATCTTATACAATTCTCAAAAAATGCAAAGGAAAGTATGCTTATCCTCATTTTACTGGTAAGTAAAATTGAGGTTCAAGAAGTTTCAATAACCAGTTCAAAGTCATAAAAGTCCTAATAAAGTGTGGCTCAAAAATTGCTCTTCCTCCCAGAAGTCACAATATGTGGCTGGAAAACACTCAATGAACTTGATCAATTATTTAACAACACTCAACAAAACCTGTTCTAAATATTCACCAAAACTGAGGTCATCTACTCCTTAAAGAAGGGACAGTAAATACACTTCTGTTGTTGCATAGAAAAGCAGTAGCCTGAGGGAAGCACTGTCAAATTTTCATACTAAACTAAAAAGTTGTGCAGCCTGAAATCAGTTGCTTGTACTCTTAGAGTCAACATTTCTTCATTCTGAAAATGGGGACAATTGTCATTGATCTATATTTTAGGATTCACGACCCATTAATTCGGGGCTAGCCTGAATTACCCAATTTAGTGTCTTGGAAAGTTATTTCTTAGTCCGAGGTAGCTTCAAATTGTCCATTAAAAGCCTCTGCAACCTGAGAGGAGAATCAATGTATTCTTGGCAGCTGGAAGCAGAAGTCTGTCTGTCTGTTTTTCTTTCTTTTTAAAGATAAAACTCTTAGCTGAGTGTGGTGGTGCTGTTTCCTGTAATTCCAGCACTTGGGAGGCTGAGGCAGGAGGATCCTTGCAAATTCGAGACCAACCTGGGCTACAAAGTGAGTTTAAGGCCAGCCTGAAATGCATAGCAAGGCACTGTCTCAAAAGGACAAAAAAAAAAAGTTTGGTCTACAATTGTGCACCACCATACCCAGCTTGCAAGAGAAGTCTTAAGTAACGTCTGAATGAAAGAAATTAAAGTTTGTAGGTTTGTTTATTTGTTCTAATAGCTCTGTTAAAAATATATTTATACATTTGAACTAGACTGTTAGTACCTAAAAGAAGTTGTAATGTTAGATGTGGGTTTTACATAGTGCTAGAGTCAGGTTGACTCTTTACTTCTTTCCTCATCTACATGACCATGGGAATGTTAATCCATCTCTCAGAACCTTCCTTTCCTCACTGTCAAGGCTGCATAAACCTATACATCACCTAGAGAAGTGTCTCTCCTGTTCCAACTTGGATTCATGTTTGGAAATGAAGTGAACATTTTTCTTTACTGAGAATGTAAAAATCAAAAACTTAACTTACTTGGTTCTTCAGAGAAGAGACACACACCTAGACTCTCAGCAGTAAGCGTGGAATATTTGTGACAAGGACAAAGCTAAGATATCAGTGGCCTAAAGGGAGGAAGACTGGGCTTTCAAGTTGGAATTTCTTCTAGAAATAGCCAAGTTGAGCCTGCTTACACTACAATGTCTTTAGACTGTAACTCACAGACTGAAGGATGAGACTCAGATCGAGCTCTCATGTTCCAAAGGTTCCCAGTATAAGATTAGAAACAACCTTCTCCAATATTCTTAGAGCTCAGGGCTTCCATTTTTCTCTCTCACAAAAATAAAAAAAAAATCAAAGCGATTTATTAATTAAAATGAAGAACCCTATATCCAAATAGCTTGAGTTTGGGGCCTGATTCTGTTACTTAATAACTGTGAGATTTGGGACAAGTAATATTAATCTTTCTGTGCTTTACAGTCACAAACTAGATTCTAGACAATCAACCCCATGATCTCACATAAAAAAACACATTCTCACTCAATCACAAAATATGCACAGTCATATAGTCACATTCATAATCTCACACACAGTCTTATTAGCACAAAGCCAGAGGTAATCACACACCACCCACAGTTTTACTTTTTGTCACAATTATTACACTTGTGTAATAACAGGAACAGGTGGCAACAGCCATACAATCACCTGTTGTTACACACACTCCAACACATGTGTGTCTGCAGAGATAGTCAAACAAGTCATACTTACACAAACCCACAATGTCACAGATCCGTACACAGTAATCTCAGGGACAAACCTGCAGGGACAATCACCTAAGGAACACATTTACTTGCATTTTTCCTCTCACAGACAGCCACACATGCATGCACACACATGGTGACACACAAGATAACATTTTGACACAAGTGGAGCCTATCACATACTTTATACACAGTAACATTGTGACACACTCTCACACATACAGCCTCTCTGGCTATGCCAGAGCTGTCCCCACCAGTCTATCCCCAGCGGGCCCGATCCCCCGCCATTGCCTGGGATCGGGCCTAACTCACCTCTCAGTGCTGGGGGGTCTGGAAACCGGCCCCAAAATCTAGACCTGCGACGTCAATGCCCAGAATCCTTAGCGTGGGAGAACTGAAGCTTGCAGGACCGAGCTCAGCGATCTGAACTGGAGACTCAGCAGTCTCCGTCCAGCTCCACAAACTACCAGCCCCAGAGTGCTTCGCGTAGCATTCGTCCATGCCGAACTACATTTCCCAGAAAGCACCTCGTTACCCTCCACTTAGTGCGTGCGGCAGGTGGGTGACACTACAGTCTGTGTGAACTGCGCTTACTTTGTGTTGAGCAGAGTTCTGCGAATTACTGGCTCTGATTCAGTGCTTGAGTGTGATAGTTACACAGCTTTGTGCATACCTCGGTTCTGCACCCTTTGTTCTTGTGCACCAAAAAGAGGATGGTGAATTCAGCCTGACTTCTGATTATTTATTTTGGTACTGAGGGCTGAACCCCAGAACATTCTTACTGAGCTACATCCATAGCCAGTTTTTACTTTTGGGTAGGGTTTTGCCAAGGTGTCCAGGTGGGCTCCTTCTGCCTTAGCCTCCCAGAGTTCTGGGATCACAGGCGTTCGCCACCACACCTGGCTAAGCTTCTGAATTTTAAATCACGCCCTTTGCTCTTGGGGTTTTGGGATGTGCACGCCGAAAATGTAAGATTGTAGCGGGGACTGGCTGTTCCCGGGAGTGGAGGTCATCATCATTTGTCCTTGTTCTTTTCCCAGAAGTCACAGTTGTTCTGACAAAATGTTTTTTCGTTTCTGGGTTTGCTTTTAAGGTTGAATCTGGGAGAAGAGCCTCTGTGTCAGCGTGTGTGTCTGGATGGCTTTCAGTCTGTTCTTCTACACTAATCTCTCACCGTTGGCGAGGTCAGAGTTATTTTAATATTTCTTCTCTGCCACACCCCAAGGTAATTCCAGTCACAGAGCAGTAATTACGTTCCGTTTTTATGATATTGCTTATTAGCACCAAAGCCGTTAGTAAGTTGGTAGCCTGTTGCTCTGGTGCGCCTCTTTCTGTTGGTTCCACCTGTTCTCTTCAATAAGGACACAGAAACCTGCCCGCCATATTTGGGGCGCGCCTGTAGTCCCACCACTCTGGGAGGTGAGGCAGGAGGATCGCAAATTCGAGCCCACACCGAGAAATTTAGCAGTTTAGCGAAACTATCTTTTTTTAAAAAGGGGGGTTGGGGGCTGGGGGTGTAACTCTTGAGGAGAAGGCCCTTTACAAAATCCTAGTAAGGAGGAAGCAAGGAGAAATTTCTTGAGAATCCATTTTTGAAGGACATACTAATCCAACCACCTGCCACAGAGAGCCTTTTAATAACTAAAACCAGAGTCTTAGACGTAGAAATCCGGCTAGTAGGCCTGAAATGATTGTTGTTGGGTGCTTTTGTTTTCAAAGGAAAGAAGTCAGCTGGTTTTGTTTGAAGGCTCTACAATCCTTGAATTGCCTGAGCTGCTCTCAAATCTTCTATCCCCCTGCCTCAGTCTGGCAGAGCACTGGGATTATGGGTGTGTGGCACCATGCCTGACTAAGAAACACTGGTGTGTGCAGCTATCGCTTTGTATGTCAGTATTTGATCATGAGAAGGCTTTTTGTCCCTTATTTCTGGTATCAGACATTTCCGTGGAGTGAGAAATGCCCCCAAATTTAAGTGACTGCACTGCTAAAAGGAATACTGGTAGCACTGTGTTCCGCAGGACCTAGTCAAAGTAGAACCACACAGGCAATTACAGGAAATTTATTACATAGTTTTTAGGGCTAACAGAACAAAAATGGGGAGATCTGTAACTTCAGGAAGCAGGTTACACTTTACAATTTGGAGAACAAAAGGAAGAGAAGAATTAACCAGAGCTGAAGTTCTGAGGTAGGGGCTCAGCCTCATTTTTGGGATTTGCTGCAGAGGGAGCAGAAGGAATCTGCCGAGTCTGCTACTGCAGAAACACTAACAGAATTGGAAAATAGGCAACTCCTGTCTTCTGCCTTTTGCCTCTAGATTGCCCTTAAATGGAAATGAAGGCAAATTATAACAGAAACCAGCTGGCAAGGAGTGTGGGAAATGCCTGCACTAGGGTCCTATTTCCTACTTCACAGAACAGAGAAAGGCATGCTTGAAGCTTACAGATAATGGGAAAATAACCAGTATGATCCTTTGAAAATTTTCTGGAAAATAAAGTAATTCATGTACTTTTCTAAGTATATTTTTCCATTCACAAACTTTTCTTGACAATTTTATTCCTTATAGGTGACAAACATGGTGCATATTTAATAAAGATATGTTAATAATAATAAATCTTATATCTGGTTTATTGTGTAATTGACCCGGCCCGCGGGCCAATCCAGATCCATGGGGCAGTTTCCTGGAGAAGGAACAGGGATTAACACAGACAGGGCAAGAGACAGAGAGATGGAGACAAGTTGAGGAAGTCTGATCAAGTCTCGTTTATTGAGGAAGTGGTCGCAGCTTTTATAGGGCAGGGGCAGGCCAGTGGGACAGGAAGAGGCTACGGGGTGATCTCTGATGGGTCATCATCACGTCCGTGTATGTGATGTGAGTAGGAGAGGATTATGGTTAAGGTAGGTGCACTATGTGCCCATATGAGGGAGAGGCAGGGAGGGCAGTGGGACAGTCGTGCCGCTCCCTATATGTAATTATTTGGATGGATTCATTTTTCATCACTTGGTTGTAATTTTTCTTAAAAGAACATATTTTCTCATGTTTGTGTTATTATCTAATACTTCATGGTGAACCACTGCTTCCACGAGTTCTCAGTATCGGTTACAGGTAAGAATCATGTTGTACAATATTTTTGTCACATACTATGTACCTTTGTTATTTCTTACTTGAAAGAATGAGTTCTTGTCTAATTTGAGAATGAAATAAAATTGAAAATCAAGAAACCAAGAATGATCTCTGGACCTAGTTATTTTAATTGACCATTCATATTCTTCACACTAAAAGTCATAGGCCTTCATAGAGTACAATAAAGCATAATTTTACTTTATTAAGAAACATTAAGTGAATCTATACTGTAATATTAGTGCTAGTAAAGAATATCCCCACACAAGTTTATGAACTTCAAATCTAGGTAAATTAGAGTATTTAAATGTAATAGGTAACTTCTAAGATCAAGGAACTGTGTGACTTCCCTTGTAAATGTTTGGTTTTTGGGGGTTTTTTTGGTGCTGGGGATTGAACTCATGACCTCACATTTGCCAAGCAGTCAGACTGCAGAGCTAGACCCCCAGCCCCAAATGTTGTCTCTTTTGACTTATGGCAAATATTCTTACCCACTTTTTTTCCAGCACTGATGATTAAATCCAAAACCTTCACACTGGGCTACATCCCCAGCTCTTTCCATTTTTTTTTTTTTTAATTTTGAGGTAGTTAAATTGTGAAATTTCCCAGACCAGCCTTAAACTCTAGATCCTCCTGCCTCAGTATCTTGAGTAGCTGGGATTACAGATGTGTGCCACTGAACCAAGCTCTTACCATTTTATAGCTGGGAGAATGGGTAGCAATAATTTAAAAAGTTCAAACAGCCGGCATGTGTCAAGAGTCTACACTATTTTCTTCTCTTTAGCACTCTTGCTCATGATAGTACCTCTTGTCATATCATTTATTAAGCTTAATTTTCCTTTAAAAGCATTTAAAATTTTCCTTTTAAAGCAATGGGCTTTAAAATATTTTGGTACAGTTTCCTTGAATGATTCTCCTGCCTCAGCCTCCAAAAGAAAAGGATTACTTGCAGGCAGCACCACATCATTTCAAATGTATCCCTGTTTATGTTAACATCTAAAGTATTTTATTTACAAGTTTAAATAGTACAAAGATGGAATTTCGAGCATATTTTCAACACTGATATTTTAAAATACAGTAGATTATAGTACACTTTAAAACCTATCCAGTTGAACTGAAATATCATTGCAATTTTATATCTTATCCATTAAATATGTGAGCAATGTCTTCTTGGAGATTGAACTCACAACCTTGCAAACTGAAAGGAAAATATTTTCAGGTTTAAATGGAAAATTCAGTGATTATTATATTCTAAGTCCTTTCAGATGAAGAAAAATTGTACCAGAATGGCAACTCATATCACACAAAAGAGCAAGAAATATGGGTAGACATCAAATACACACATATGCACTGCTAATTATGACTTTCTTTGAAAGTATATGCTTACATCTTTTAACAGTGTATATGTAAATGCTGTATTGTTTTTGTGGTATGAGAAACCAAAGGTATAAATAAGGGCCAAAATGTATAAAAGATATTGTGAAATAGGAAGACAATGTTCAAATGGGAAGGGGGGAGGTAAGAGGGAATGAAAAGAGAAAAACAAGAAAATAAGGGAAAAATGGGAACCAAGCTTTTATAAACAAGGAGAAGAGGGGTGAAAGGAAAGGTAAAGGAAAGGGAAAAAATCAAGTTATATCATGTAAGGTACAAATTCTCCATGATGAATGTGATATATAAATATATAGTACCAATAAACTTAATTAAAAGATTTTAACACTAAATTATTGAACGTAGGATGCATATAGACATAAGTGTGCATGACAACAATAGCACTAAGGAGGAGGGGAATGTAAACATACTCTTGCAAAATTCTTACATTACCTGAAACAAGTAAAAACTAATTAAATTGGTTTAGGGTACAACATTGTAATCTCTAGAAAACACACACACACACACACACACACACAGAGTATTATATTTACTGAAAGAAATTAACATGGAAAACTAAAAAATATTTGGTTAAAACATTATGTCTCCAATACAAAAAGGGCTGGAGGTGTGGTTCAGTGTGAAAGCCCTGGGTTCAATCCCAGTACCTGAAAAAGATAAAATACAGGCTAGAAAAAAAAAACAGATCAGACAGAGAAAATAAAGATCTGGCAAAATATGCAAATAGCAGTCACATATACTAACAGTGAACCCAAGGAAGTCAAAGTTTAAAATACAGCTTCATTTACAATAGCATACAAAACCAGGACAACATGAACACAGATACCCAGGGTTAAATATACCAAAATACATGCAAATCCTGTAGGATAATGTTTTGTATTCTTTTGTGAGATGCTCCTTCAGGCGCAGCCACAACAGAATACAGATGAGACTCAAGGATAAGCAAGTTTATTATACTCACGGGTTCCAGAGAGATAGTATCAAACATTATAAATCTCTAATGTTGAAAAACAGCTCCCTTTGGGCTATGGAGTGGAAAGGTACAGGTTGCAATCTGAAAGGAAAAGGAAGGCTCTAACCGTACAATTAATGCTTTATTTCTTAAGCTAAAGTATTGACATTGATGGATATTGATAGAACTGTGGAGGACCAGCGGCTGCTAAAAGATAAAAAGTATGAAATATAAATGACCTTTATTTTGAGAATGTGGGGAGAGACACCCCCAATCCCCTGGGGCGCAGCATCTCCACCCCGGGGTCAGCGATCTCTCTGTGGAACATGTGGAGTGGGGGCCTATATATAGCTTAGGTTAGGGGTGGTGCCTGAGGGGGCATTAGGGATGCACAGGTAGCCCATTGGCACTAGTTTGGCGCCAGATGTAGATTCCTAGGGGTGGGGGAGATAGAGCCCCTTGGCTTTACTGGCTACAGTGTCCTGTATTTCAGATATAATTATTATGCATATGTTTTAATCATATTTTATAGAGAGCCAGGTGTGGTGGCACACACCTGTTATCCCAGGAGTTGAGAGGCTGAGGCAGTAGCATTGCCATGAATTTAAGGCCAACTTGGGCTACAAAGTGAGTTCAAGGTCAACCTAAACTTCATGGCAAGATCCTGTCTCAAAACAAACCCAAAAAATATTTTACAGAAATTTTATATTGATAAATATTTTACACACGTTTTAAATTATGGGAATTGGAAAGGTAAAAATGATCAGTTAGTTTTAGCATAAGAACAACTAAAAAGTAGCCTGAAGGGTGGTAGTTTAATGTTTTTAAAATTGGGAGGTGAGAAAGAAGATCCTGAATGAGGAAAGACTAAACATTGCAAAGAAAATAAGACAACTGAGGAAGGGAGGCTTCCTGGTGCCAGGAAGAAACATGGAAACCAGGAAAGTCTCTTCCTCAGTCTGCAGGAAAGGCCATCCAGCAGCCTTACAGTAGTAGCTTCCCTGTGCAGGATCCACTGGGCAGGGCTCAACAACCTCCACTCCTCCCAGGTCAAGCCCACGACCACATCCCTGAACACCAGGAAAACCTTCAATGCAAAACACACGCCCACTTATCCCTGACTCCACCTTGACAACAGTTTAGAATGAGAGGAAAGCAGTGGGAAAGATTTCTAGACCAATCTAACACTGTCAATCTGCCATGCTAGCTGCAATGCCCAGGTTGGAGGTGTCACAAAACCAAACAAAGGCCTCTGCATATGAGCAAAGCATAAAGCAAATAGACAAGGAAAAGATAGTGTCCAATGTTTCAAAAATAGTTATTTCTATTCACCTGGTTATATTTTACCTTGTAAATACAAGTCTATGAAAGAATATCATGTACGAAGTTGACTACAGAGGCATTATTTACAACAGTTAAATGTAGGGTATAGGTTAAAGTTCCAAATACTGGGAAATAGAGGATGACTTTATCCTTCAGTGTGCTATTGTGGAAATTCCTTTCAGTGGTAAAAATATTGTTTTTCTTTCATCTTTGAACACTGGTCTTAGTAGCTATGTGGCCTAAAAAAAATTATTATTTTATTAATAAGTTCTGTCAAAATGTACGAACATAGGTTTACGTGTGCATGTCATTTGTATATATTAATTTGAAGCTCAAAGTAAATGAAATCCAAAAATAAACTGGAAGACTAAGTAGGTAGACTGTGCTTTATAGATGACTGAATGTAATCTATTAAAGGCTTTACAGATAGATAATCTTCAGGAAGTTTTTCAACAGAATCAGTGAAAAAATGCTAAAAATAAAGAACAAAATGTGTCTGTCATCCCATTTGCTACAAATTTAATAAAAATTCCAATTTACCTTCTCAGTCAAGGGTCCCTGGCAGGGATACCTAATGTCCTAATGTCCTACTGTTTATTTGCTTAGACTATTTTGTATAATTCAGACGTCCTACATCTGAAAATTCTGCCCAAGCCCTTAAAATAAATGATTCATTATATGCTCCAAGTAACATACTAAAACAAACAATGGAAACTTGTTACTTGATTCTTAAAATTAATTTATTTAAGGTGTGGTGCCTTTATACTCCAAACACTTCATGTATTCGAGTTACTGTTCTTGGAGACAGCTCACCCTAAACAATTTAGTTATTCAAATTTTTTACCCTTTTATTGTTTTCTCCTAGTACTTCCTTTTTAAAGAGCTGTATTAAGGAATATGTTGGTTATGCAGGATACAGTTCAGGGTGAAAGTATGGGTCTTATTGAGATGGGAAGAGATACCACAGGAAAAGTCAACAGACTAAAACATTGACATCCAGCAAATCAAAACGCTTCCTTACCCATGAGTGATTAACATAACAAAGTACACACCAATGAGTCGATATTACCTTGAAAATGTCCTGAATTGGATTTCTTGATATTAACACCCAAGTGAATGAAATGTTTTTGTAAACGAGAAACAGAACTATCAATGTTGCTCTGAAAGTAGCAACATTTATATTTGTACCGGTAGGGAGCAGCTGAAGCTGGAGATTGATCACACCGTCAGGATCAAGGATCAAGGATCAGGATCAAGGATCAAGGATCAAGGATCAAGGTAGAACAACAAGCTCTCCAGACAAACCACCAAGCTCTTAAATTGCTATGCATGCAGATTACCAGGCCACGAAGTGTCATGTTACATTGTCGCTTAACATATAAATAAATGCACTATGGCAGTTGAGCAGTTCCTTTCCTCCCACCCGGAGACAGGGCTACAGGTGACCTCAACTTTCCTTTTCTTTATTTTCTAGTCCTCTGGCAGGTGCCGCCCATTCCACCAGGAGCTTTAACAGCTGCACTGGATGCAACACCTACAAAAGGATTTAAGGATTAAGACTAAATCAAAGTGTCTTTTTCTAAATTCTACTGATTGTTAAAAAGCATGGTGAAGCCAATCTGAAATAATCAAATTAATTCATATGAAAAATGACAGTTAACCAGATCAGTAATTGTGTCTGTGCTCAAAATATATTCATTAATTCAATTATGTCAAACTTATAATAGCATTCTCAAAGGTTAGAAAGCTTCCTCTTAAATCCCTATACTGTACATTATTTCGCTCTATTTCCCACATACTGATGTTGTATCAGTTCTCTTTTAACATCCTTTAAAAACCATCTTAGTCAAAGACAAACTCTTTATTCCTTACCCTGGCATTAAAGAGCCTGTTGGATCTGTCCCAAGATTCAGAGGTGGAAAATCAAATTCCTTCGGTAGGTTATAAAATGAGAAAGCCGCAGAATGTTAGTTTCACAATGGTTTCAACCTCAGGATGAATCAGACTGCAGAAAGTGCAACAAATAGACCCTAAAACCCCTGGCCAAATGATGAAGGACACTGCTTTGGCTCAAATTGCCTGACACCAAAGGGTGATGTAGACTGAAGGAAGATTTCTTTTCAGAAAAGCAGGAAATTCAGAATTTTTGGCAAATTCTCCAATTGCAGATATTGAAAATGCTTTCAAGTGTCAAATTTCTATCAGACCACATCAAATTCCTCCCTGTTCCATATATGGACTGCTAGTCCATATCTTCACCTGTACATATCTAAAAATCAATATTAAATAAGTCCATTGGTCACCATAATCCTTACACAAACGCCCAATGGCCAAGCTTTTGAAATTAACAATACTTACTGTCCTCCTCCCAGTTCCTCAACTTATGGAAATCTTCAGGGACAGCCTAAACTGTCCCTCCTGGGAGTCTTCCTCAACCATTAGACCATTAGCATCTTCGCTGTCCCTACTTTTTATTCACATCACTGGACAATTGAACATGGATGTTTCAGTATTTTTACTGAAACTACTGGACGCATATTGTTCACAATTTACTTCATGAATAACTTAGGGATGGGGAGCTAAAAGGAAGGACTCCATATAAGATGAGCAACTTCCATACGGCCAGGAATGAACTTTGCCAGTAACAAGAAGGTAGCCTCAAGAGCAAGAAAAAGGGATAGAGCTGGGTCTGGTGGCACAGGCCTATAATCCCAACACTCTGGCAGGTTGAGGCAGGAGGAAAACTAGTCCAGCCTGGGCAATTGGACCAGATCCTGTCTCAGAATTTAAACAAAGAAAAAAAAAAAAAAAAAAAAAAGGCTGGAGATGTCCCTCAGTGTAAAGGTCCTTCGTTCAACCCCCAGTACCACCACCACTACCTTACAGAAGAAGAAGAAGAAGAAGAAGAAGAAGAAGAAGAAGAAGAAGAAGAACAACAACAACAACAACAACAACAACAACAAAGAAGGAGAAGGAGAAGAAAAGAAAGAAAGAAGAAAAGAGAAAAGAAAAGAAAGGAAAGGAAAAGAAAAGAAAAAAGAAACATATCCTGTTGACAGTACCTCTTCTTTGGCTCTCAGGAGCCCCATGACCGTTTTCCTGGTCTCCTAAGGACTTTCCCTGCAGAAGGGCAAAGTCGGAGAAGACAGAATTGAGGATGTGAAGAGAAACAGGAGAGCATCAGCACAGAAGCTTCTTCCCTAAGAGCTAAAAAGAAATCTGCTCCTGAGCCCCCATAATTAGAGGTCAGAGATGTCACAGAAATCTTCAGCACACCCTCGTTTCCAACCAGGAATGGGATCAAGCATGACTCAGCACCCTCATGTCCAGGTCCAAACTCTAACCAAGGTGTGAAGCCCTTGTCTCCCCGCCCTCCGCAGTGGAGTGGGGGCTCTCTTTAACACTGGAAGCGTAGCTCTGCGTTAGCCTGTCCCCAAGAGTAAAACGAGAACAGGCAGATGGATGTGCTGACTGACTAGAAGGCATTGACAACACAAGGGGTGCAGACTGCGGTGCCTGAGGTCAGATCTGGGGGAATCAGGTGTAGAAGTGCAGGAAAGACACACACAGAGCGATCAAAAGGGCCAACCCACCCACCAGAAGTGCCCTAGTTGGTCTGCATTATACCGGGAGGGATGACAGAAAGGGGACCGGAAGTGATCGCAGAGGCCTCTGGGAAGTGTAGTCTGGAGGAGAGGCGTGAGTCGTGTGCTTCTGTTCAGCTCGCGGAGTACTGCTGACTTCTGAATCACACAAACCAACCAAGTCCAGGAGCCTCTTGTTAAGATACATAGACCACAAGGTGCACAAGTTTCTCCTCAGAGGGAATACTCAAGGATTCAAATGGTATGCATTGATCTTCAGCGGCACAGGTGAGCTAAACTCATTCTCGCGAGCCTCCGCCGGGGTGCGCCCTAACCACAGAAACCAGGTCCCGTGGGCCGAGGCCTAAACTCAGGGTGTGAGCCCTCAGGCCAAGCCATTCGGCGGGTGGGACAGTAGGTTGATGTTGTGAAGCGACTTTGGGCTTTGGGGCTACACTGGCTCTGCGTTTCCGAGAGTATGAGGATGGGCCGGAACTGACAGAACGCCCAAGAATTTTCTAATCACGCTATTGGTTTGGTCCAAACTCCAGAAATGGGGATAAGGAGACTTTGGTCCTGTGCTCTCATATTTTAGGAGGTGAAATGGCTGAGTTTAGGGCAAATAACAAAAGATGCCACTGATGATGGTGGTGGTGGAGGTTTTCGGTGGTTTACAGTGCACATTGGAGAACAGATAAAGCTTGGAGGGAACTTCCCTTGCGGTGGGTTGTGGTGGTGGTAGGAAGAGTGAAGAGAAGACACAATTCTGGATTTTGTTCATCTTGGAGTTTTTGCATTATTTTTTAAATTTTATTTTAAAGGTAGTATTTATCTTAGTAACTGAGTTTTGTTTTGATTTTTAGGTTTTCTGGTGCCCCCTTAAATATCGTACCCATAGTCTCAACCCTGATGAAAGGTATGAATAGATCTGATCTGTTATATGAATCTTAGTGGTACCCATAGGTAGGAGGTAGGGACTTGGCTTCTGAGCTTTAAATAGCCGGGAAGAGTGCTTTAGGAGTTTTCCTAAGTTGTTGAATGGTTAACAGTTTTTATCTTTTCCTTTCCTGACTTCCTAAATATTTATAATTTCCTGGTAACTGTTCCTTCCAAAGCCACCCCAGGGCACCCTCAAGACCTTATTATGATGCAAATTCTCAAAGATGAATATTTTGTGTGTGTTTGGTAGGAATTGAACCCATGGCCTCCCATGTGCTAAGCTTGCACTCTACCACTGAGTAGTAACTCCAGCTGCTATGTTGGCATTTAAAGTTAAAAAAAAAAACCAAAAAACTAAAACTTTCAGGTTTTTCCACACAAAAAGAACTATATATGCACACACGTATCATTTTTACTGCTGTGCAACTGCTAAACTATGCAGTTCTTACCAAAGACTAAAAGTGACTAGAACATTGTCTATACTTTTATATTCGACAAAATTAGAAAAAATACAATTCCAGAACACTCAATGATTACTGCTTACTACTTTCAACGGACAAATAATTTACAGATATTAGTTGGCTTTATTTTTGATTCCAGAGTTGGATGACACTTTATAAAAATTAAATATTCCAGTGAGCCAAGGAGGGTTGGTTTTATAGACAAAAGAATGGGCTGAAGAAAGTAAACAAGAAAGGAAAACAGGATAATCATATCAAAATTACTATTCTTGAAAAAGAAGGGATAGGGAGAGAAGGAGGACAAAGAAAAATAACTAATTAACATCAGGTTACTTCTCAGGGTATTTTGTTTTTGCTTTTGTAAGGATTAAAGGAAAAGAAACTCCATTGTTATACCGACAAACTAGTCTGTTTGGAAAATTTGGTGCTCTCTCTCAATTTCTCAGAAGACAAGATAAAAAGCGCTTTTTACTTGGTAATATGGAACTTTAACATAAGTAACTCCCTGTCAGTACTTACTGTACTATCAGGAGCTAGCACAGGAGCTTAGTCCAAAACAATGGCCTCTTCTAAATTTTAATGAATATTCCTTATACCAAAAAAAGAGAACAAGCAGCGGTAGCTGCAGCAATGTAGCATCTGCCTGGTTTCTCATGCAGTGTGTGCTCCTAGCCCTGCCGTAATATGAGGAAGCCCATGCCAGAGAGTCCACTTGTAGGTCTTTTGGCTGACAGCATCATACAACAGGAATGAGTCAATAGGCTTTGAGATGACTCCAGCCCTATTGAAAAGGATAGTTTTTATTTTGCCAAGGGTTTTCATGTTATTATGGGAATAAAACTGCTTTATATTCCCCTGAATTCTTTTTATAAAAAGTATTGATTTTGTTCACATATTTTAGAAATGCAATTGTTTTTCACTTTTTGGAATACTGCAGCTGAAACCCAGAGCCTCTGCACTGAGCTGCATCCCTAGCTCCTTTAGTTTTTAATTTGAGACAGGTTCTGGCTAAATTGCTCAGCCTTCCAGAGTGCTAAGATTACAGGCCTATGTTGCCATAACTGGCTACAAGCATACCATTTTTTTTTTTTTTTGTCTTTTTGCTTTTTATCGGTACCAGGGATCGAACTCACGACTGCCTGCTTGCAAGGCAGGCACTTATGCCGCTGAGCTAAATCCCCAGCCCCAAGCATACCATTTTAAAAGATTTTTACTTGAATATATCACCACAGTAGTCACCCTTTAAAGTGTTTAGTTTAAACCAGGCATAGTGGTACACACATGTAATCTCATCATTTGGGAGGCTGAGACGGGAGGATTGCTGGGAGTTCAACGCCAGCATAAGCTACAAGGTGAAACCCTGCCTCAAAAAAAAAAAAAAAAAAAGTTTAGGTTAGTGAACTTCAACATATTGATAAAATTACATGACCTACATCACTGATTCCATAGCATATTTTTTTTGAGATAGGTCTTGCTTTGTAGTGTGAACTGGCCTCCAATTTATGGCAGTCCTCCTGCGTTAAGCCTCCTGAGTGCTGGGATTATAGGTATGTGCCACCACACTTGGCTTATACATTTTTATCAAACAAAAAAGCAATAGTTCTTCAGTTGAAATATAGTCACTTCAATTCTCAATGTCTTATCCAGAATAAACATTGTCTTTTTCTTAGCTCTTTAGATTCTATATTGATTTTATCAGTGCTTTTTATAATATCTTAATCTGCATGAGTATTGGATTTAAAAACTTGTGGGTTTTTTAATTTTTATTTTTTGGTACTGGGGGCTGAGCACAGAGCCTCCACACTGAGCTACATCCCTAGCTACACCCCTAGCTACACCCAGTTTTGATGCAAATCATGATCCTCCTGCGTCAGTCTCCCAGAATGCTGAAATTACAGGTGTGTACTACTGCATATGCTAACAATATAACTTTCAATGCCACTCACAGACTTTTTAGTTCTGCTGTGTTTCATTCACATTTGAATATGTGTATAAAGATTTTTTTCCTTGATCCATGGAAGAAGGAATATTAAATTAATATTCAGATAGTTCATGATTCCCTTATTGTTACTATTTATTCCATTCTGGCAAAGCAATGTGACCTGTGTGCTTTTTTCTTGTTTGGAAAAATTAGGAAAAATGTCACCTCTTTCTGGTTTTTTTTTTTTTTTTTTGTATGTTTTGTTTTGAGACGCTGGCTTGCTTTGTAGTTCATACTGTCCCTGGAGCTCATGACCATCTCCCTGCCGGTCTCCTGAATGCTGGGATTACAGGTGTGCGCCATCATCCCCACTACTTCAGCTACTTGTTGTTTTGACAGCTGTGCTTTCAATTATGTATCATTCTGTCCTTAAAGTTTCAGATTTGCATTCATTGTACAGCATGAAAGATGAAGTCTGAATAAACACAACCCATATAAATTTTTGCCTTGTTAAATTCCATGCTGCATAACAAGTGTTGGAGAAAAGGTTTTCCTTCTTATAGTTATTACAATTGTTTCTCTTTTTCTATTATGAACTCTCTGACTTTGAAGATAAACAACATGATTAAAATATTTTCCTCAAATCATAATGAAGATAATGGTAATTATATCAATAGAGAAAAACTTTTATTAAACATATACCATCTGATAAGAATATGTGAAAGTACCCTACATTTATTAATCCATGAGTTTCTCACAGCAAACCAATGTATACATGATTGTATATATTTATACATAAGAAATAAAATACCACTAACGTATATAAGAAAAAAATTTAAATATCTGGAAAAATAAACACCACTTTCATAACATTAACTACCTTCCTAATATGCTTTAGACTTAGAGTTAATGAAAAGGAACAAAATTGTTTGTAAGGAGAAAACATGGGTAACTGTAGAAATTAAAATAAATGTTTTAAAAGAAAAAAATCCAAAAATCCAGAGATAAATTTTGGGTCTTATGAGTGAGGACAACTTATATAAATACAAAAATGTAGAGTCAACCATAACATGAATAATTACCATTTTAAAAAGTTGTTAAGTATGTTATTAAAAATACAATCTGTATTTATTGAAATGGCAACCATGACTTTTGGCATTATAAAAGGATGTGAAACGTACATATCAAAATACATTTCCTTACAAATGAAGAGTTTAGGGGCTGGGGATTTAGCTCAGCAGCATAAGCACCTGCCTTGCAAGCCGGTGGTTGAGAGTTCGATCCCTGGTACCGCGAAAAAAAAAATCAAGCAAAAATGAAGAGTTTAGCAAAATTTGTACTATGAAATTGAGAGTGGTCATCAATAGTACAGTTACAATTAATTTTTTAAGTTTTAGTTTCTGGATTTCTATTTTCATTGATAAAAATAAAAAACTAGTGAAATGAAACAAAAGGATTAATACTGACTTCAAAAACAAAATTGTAATTCCAAAAGAATTTAAAATTATCAAAAATCACACAAAATGGTGTAATACTGGGCCAAGCACAAATATACAGGTCAGAAAACCATCTTAAAAATAACCAAAGGCAAACAAGAATATAATGTGTCCCCAAACAATGGGAAAATAGTTATTGAATAACTTGCATTGATACCATATGTATGTATATATATATATATATATATATATTTTTTTTTTTTTTAAACAAAGGGTCTTGCTATATAGTTCAGCCAGGCCTTTAACTTACTTTGTAGCCCAGGTTGGCCTTGAACTCATGGTGGTCCTCCTGCCTCAGCCTACCAAGTGGTAGTATTACAGGCATGTGCCATCCTGTCTGATATTAATCTATACTCTGAATGCATAGCCTACAGTGAAATGCATTTGGACTGAAAACTTAAATATAAGATAAACAATACATAGTGGGAAGGCTGTAATTATCAAATATCAATTTCCCTCTAAAATGTTAAGAGTGTGACAAGAGCTATAATTTTTATTATTCATTAGAATGAGTTCCCTGATGGCGAATGAGATCTGAGCCACTACTAAATGCCTTCCCACATTCCTTACAGTTATGGGGCTTTTCCCCCTTATGAATTCTCAAGTGTCGAGTAAGGTTTGAGCATTTATTAAAGGCCTTTCCACATTCATTACATTCATATGGTTTTTCATCTCTATGGATTCTCTGATGTTGAAAAAGTTGTGAGTTCTGAGTAAAGGCCTTCCCACATTCAAGACATTCAAAAGGTTTCTCACCAGCATGGATTCTTTGATGTTGACGAAGTTGTGAGCTCTGAGTAAAAGCCTTCCCACATTCTTTACAATTATAGGGTTTCTCACCAGTGTGAATTCGCTGATGATTAATAAGTGCTGAGCCATTACTGAAGGCTTTTCCACATTCCTTGCATTCATAGGGTTTCTCACCAGTGTGGATTCTCTGATGCTGAACTAGCTTTGAGCTCTGAGTAAAGGCTTTGCCACAATCCTTACATTCATAGGGTTTTTCACCTGTGTGAATTCTCACATGCTGAAAGAGCTGTGAGCTTTTAGTAAAGGCTTTCCCACATACTTTACATTCGTATGGTTTTTCACCAGTGTGAATGCGTTGGTGGTCAATGAGATTTGAGCAATAACCAAAGGCTTTCCCACATTCTTTACATTCATAGGGTTTCTTACCAGTATGGATTCTTTGATGTTGAGAAAGGTATGAGCTATAACTAAAGGCCTTTCCACATTCTTTACATTCGAAGGGTTTTTCACCAGTATGGATTTTTAGATGCCGAGTAACATGTGAACCACAACTAAAAAATTTCCCACACTCTTTACATTCATGAGATTTTTCACCAATGTGAATTCTCTGATGTTGAATAAATTGTGAGCTCTGACTAAAGGCTTTTCCACATTTTTTACACTCATAGGGTTTCTCTTCATTATTAATTATCTGATCCAGAGAAAGGAATGTCTGTTGCATAAATGTGGGCATATATTCATGAGCAAATATTTCTTGGTTTAAATGAACATTTGGGTATCCCAATTGTTTTGTAAAGTGACTTCTATATTCCAAAACATCTCTAAAACTGGAGCATTCAAGGCCGTGCTTCATAAG
Source organism: Cavia porcellus (assembly GCF_034190915.1). Lineage (NCBI taxonomy): Eukaryota > Metazoa > Chordata > Mammalia > Rodentia > Caviidae > Cavia > Cavia porcellus. Next base: position 16,153,210 of record NW_026947490.1, read on the forward strand.
ACCCATCATTTCCCTCTGACATGATTCTATTTCATAAACCTCCTTCTTGAGAGATAATAACTTGCTTTCACACATGGATTCCAAATCTGAAAAGAAAAGAAAGTCATAAATACTCTTTTTCCATCCTATTTGTGAAAAGTTAAACTTTTATGGTAGATATGGAAAAAATTAAAGTGACAACAATATCTAGTAGGTATATAACATATACAGTTATCAGGGATACTTGTTTACTCTGAAAAATGGGCAAGGTACAATGCAACAAACAGAAGGGGGAAGACTATGGAAATAAATTACCATAACAATTCTCAAATACAGATGTGGATATGAGATCTGGAAAGGTCGAACTAAACTGTGCATTTCTTTTAATGGTCTCTGTGTAGCTTCTTTTTGCCAGTTTATTTATTTTTCTTTGACAAGGCCTTATCTCGAGAGTGAGCACCTGCTGGCTTAGGAGGAGCCTTATTCATGGCTAGCTTAAGAATTAGTAAAGGATGTGTGTGTATGTTTTGTTGTAATATAGTGATCTTAGAAGAAATATACATACATATATATATGAATATAGGTATATTTTTATACATAGAATAAGAGCCTCCTCTAAACTTAGGTAGCCCCTCTCCCCCACTTTGTCTTCCCTGCATTCAACTGAAGCTAGGGAGAGATGCTTATTTTAGCTTCTTGGTTTCTTTATGTAAGTTTAAATATAAAAGAGGAAGAGATATTACAAATCTAAAATATGGATAAAAAAGTTTAAAGGGAAAGTGAAAGGCACTTTCCAACTTGGAAATTAAGAGGTGTTCCAGCACTTGGGAGGCTGAGGCAAGAGGATCATTGTAAGTTTGAGACCAGCCTGGACTACAAAGTGAGCTAAAGGCCAGCTGAACTGCATAACAAGACACTGTCTCAAAAGGAATAAAAAAAAAAAGGAGAGAAGGACAAAAGTAGGAGAAATAATAGTGAGCAGAGAGATAAAACAGGGTATTTCATGGTAAAAGGATTTTAGTTTTCTAAGTCCATCTCAAAGGTATTGTTTCCTTATTGACATTTTTTATTATTATTATTATTTTTTATCACTGCTCTGTCTGGTGACTTCCACTTACCTAAACACAGGCCTCTTGTAAGCTCTCTGCCAATCATCCAGGGCTCTTTCCCTTGTTCCAATAGGGAGATCACTTGAGGCTTAGGAATGTAAAGTCCTGCTCATGAGAAAAGATATGGAACACAGTTATGATGTATGGAAATCAGATCCAGTCAAGGAAGAAATCCCACTACAAAAACAGCCAAAGCTGAAGATAAAGCTTCAGCCATAGCACATTAGAGTTGCCTTTTTTTTCACGTTTTCTTTTCATTTTAGCTGAAACCATTTATCTGAGACTAAGGAGTAGAAATTCAGCTAGAAGCAGAGATTCCAGAAGACGATGAATTATTGGTATAGTTGCCCCTACCCAGGGAGATGAGGTTTCTGTAGTTCTCCAACATCACATCTCTGTATAAGTCCCTCTGAGCAGAGTCCAGGCATTCCCACTCCTCTTGAGAGAAGTCTATGGACACATCACTGAATATCACTGATCCCTGAAAACAGTAAACACATGTGCTTGCTGTGAAATGATAGAAATACTTTAGAAACTGTTGTGCTTACAGCTGGGAGTGGTGGCATGTGCTTGTAATCCCAGGTACTTGGGAGGTTAGGGTGGAAAGACTATTCATACTCATGAGTTCTAGATGAGCCTGGGCAGTACTAGACCCCAATTCATGCATATGCCCCCAAAAGACACTATATCCAAAATGAGACTATTGTGCTTGTTTCATGGGGTAAAGCAACTGAGTGTATTGTTCACCACTGAGAACCAGTATTTTGGATGTTTTAAATTGTTTTTCTTTTTGTATTTTATGTAAAAAAGGTAAAACAAAATTTTATAACAAAATAATAGGACAGTAACAATAGTTAACACATTACATATGTTATCTTTAAAGTAGTTGCTCAGGGCCAGGGATATGGCTCAGTGGCACAGTGCCTGCCAGGCAAGCATGAAGTCCTGAGTTCAATTCCCCATACTAAAAACAAAACGAAACAGTAGTTGCTCAGGGGAGAACCAGTATCTGGATGTCAAAAACAGATGCAAGAGTACTGAGTTAATTTTATATTAAACAAATTCCTAACTCTGCCCACTGAATCTGCCTAGAAATAATGACTCACCCAGGAGTAGCACACAGCACCCCATCAGAGTTTTCTAGGTACCATTTTCAAATAAAAGAAACCAAAGTTCTTTGGGGAAAGAGCTAGTTTTTAGAGGTAAGCCAGAAATGCTCAGGATGAGTTTCAATACCTTCTTAAACTGAAAGGCAAGAACATATCAAAAACTTATTAGGATAATGTGGAAAAGACTCAGAAGCCAAGTTTAAGACATTTCCCTTGGCCAAAAGTGGTATGTTTACCAAATTATAAGGATAATAATTATAATGGACTGATTCTACTAAAAGGTTTAATCTGTAAGCTTACAATATTAGTGAAAAAATATTTGTTACTTTTAGAGGATTCTAAGAAGCCAACTCATTATTTTGAAAACTGGTAAAAATGAGAAAGAACCACTTTCCTATTCATACTATCCTTCAGGGTAACTGAAGAGTTGATAGTTTCCCTTTGTAGATAGAATGCTGACCTAGTTCATGAAAAAAAGAATGAGGCCCAAGTGTGGTGGCATTTGTCTGTAATCCTAGCACTTGGGAGGCAGGAGCAAGAGGAGCCTACAAATCTGAGGCCAGTATGGGCTACATAATGTGTTCAAGGCCACCCTGGACTACATGGTAAGACTCTGTCTCAAAAAAAATGAAATAATCCACCCCCCGCCCCAAAATAACAAAATTAAAATATCAGTTTGCAGTAATCTAACAATAATTATCAATGGCTGCTAAATCTCAAAAAAGAAATAGAACCAGATATAATTTACTCCTGATAGAATTACACACCACTGACCTATGAAATGTTCTTTAAAAAATTCCAATGGAATCTGACCAAGCTTCTGCATATAACTACCAGTTTTCAGGAGACACTTAAATGAGACCAAAGAGATATAATAAGCAAAATTCAGGCAGTGGACAAATTAAATTAACTTCTTTTCCACCAAAACGACTGCACAGAAAAAACAGAAAGAGTAGCTACCAAATTAGAGCTCAACAGATGTAAAAACAGTAAGTTGCACTGAAGAGTCCTGATCTAAATTAAAATTCAAACAAATGCTTAAGAGTCAGTTCTGAAAATTTGAACATGATGAGTTTAATTGTTATGTTTTCAAAAAATTATCTTTTGGAGGCACATGCAAATTTTTTCTTTACAGTACTTTAAAATAATCCAGAATCAGATTATTTTAATTTAGAGTAAAGGCAGAGAAATATACATGGAGCACAAAAGGTGAAATAAAATTAAGTCTAAATTGATAGTTATTACAGTTGATGGTTTGTAGTGTATCATAAGACTACTTTTATATGTCCAAACTTTTCCATAATAAAGTTTTTTTAAAGAGATGGTAGAGAATAGTTGCAATAAATTATCTATGAGATTCTAACACATGTATAACATTCCTTTAAGCAGAATTGTGACAGAACTCTATTATGTGGAAAGGAAATAGAGTGTGTGGTTTAGTAAATCTAAATGCACGTGTACCCTGCAAGGAAATAACCAAAAAATGTCTAAAATTGGCTGGCTAAGAAACAGCAATATAGGAATATTAATTAGAAATATGGAATAAATTCCCTTAGAATCAGCTAAAAGAAATGCGTGTCTGCCTTTACAGAGTAGGAAAAGTGGTGTTGGTGAGGGACTTACTCTTTTTTTTTTTGGTACTGGGGATTGAACTCACTACCTCTTGCTTGCCAGGCAGGTTCCTCCGGTCCTGAGCTAAATCCCCAGTGAGGGACTTACTCTTAATGTTCCTTAAATTTGTAATATGTAAAAGCTGACAAATACATTTTAAAATAGCGGTATTTCTGAAAGAATATACAATGTAAGCTTCACATAACCTCGAGTTCAACTCTTGTGACCTACTGACACAAGAATTATTTCCTATTAATACAAATTATTTTTCTGGTGATAAAGTTTGCTACAATATAGGTATTAGTGTACAAGATTACAAGGTTTTTCTGAGCTCTGACGGTATAGTTTCAACTACTTAGGCACTGGCCAAACTTACTGTAATTATCTATATCCCTATTTTTGTTGATGAGATAAAGAAAACTGATAACTGACATAGAAGTTTTTCATAACCCCTACTTGCTATTCAACTTCAGTTTGGGCATCTATCATGAATGTTGCTATAGTTTGGAATTTAAATGTTCCCCAAAGGCCTATGTGTTAAAATTAAGGCTTAGACTCCAGCTTGGTGCTACTGGGAAACTTTCTTTTCTTTCCTTCCTGCCTTCCCTCCCTGTCTGTCTCTCTGTCTCACTGTCTCTGTTACTCTGTCTCTGTCTTTCTGTCTCTCTGTGTCTATGCATCTGTCTCTCTGCCTCCCTCCCTCCCTGCTTCTCTCTCTTTCTCTCTCTCAGTACCAGAGATTGAATCGAGGGTCTTCACACCTTTACACTGAACTGTGTCTCCAGCCCTTTGCTCTGTTTATGATAGGGTCTTGTTAAGTCACTGAATTGCCCACATGGGCTTGAAATATGCCTGCCTTAGCCTCCCAAAGTGCTGGGATGAAGGCATGTACCGCTGTGGCCAGACTACTGGGAAACTTTTACAAAAAGTGGGTCCTAGTGGGAGCCTTCCGGTCATTAAGGACATGTTCTCACAGGAAATGTGGGGACCTCAGCCCCTTCCTGCTCCTCTCTTTTGCTTCCCTGCCATGAGGTGAAGAGATTTTCCCTATCCATGATTCCTACCATAATGTGCTGCTTTGCCTTTGGCTCAGAAACAACAGGGCCTACTAAGGACTGAAGCTACCAAAACTATGAGCCAAAATAAATGTTTTCTTTATTTGATTATCTCAGGTGTTATAATATCAGAAATCTAACACAAGTGCTAACCAGAGTCTCAGAGATTTGTGTCAGCCACTGATTCCATGATTCCCAAAACCACATAAACCAAGAGATATTTCAACAATCTGACATTTGGAGCTACTAACACCATCATCCATTCTTAGAGGATACTAGTCTGTAGACATGATCTTGGCTTTTCCATGTTTTGTTCTCAGCTAAGCAACTCGCACTTGCACCTCATTCAATCACAGCTCAGAGAGAACAACTTCGTTCCATAAATCTACTCTTGATTCCCTAAGTGGATACATTTCCTCCTCATCAGTCCCTGGAAGAGGACAGAGAAAAGAAATATTCAGTTATTTACTGAATGAAAATATTGGGCTGGGGATTTAGCTCAGTGGCATAAGTGCCTGCCTCACAAGTGCGAAGTCACAAGTTCAATCCCCTGGTACAAAAAAAAATTTATATATTTGTTGAAAAAAGAAAAAGAAAAAAGGAGGTGCTCTGAGGGATAGCATAGGATTATTTAGCTAGTATGAGAGGAAATGGAGACCAGGAGACTGAAGAGGGGCTCTGTTTGCCAAAAATGTCAGGATAAGGAAAACAAATACTCAAAAGATTTTCATTTTTATTGTTTTGTTTTTAAGACAGGGTTTCCCTCTATTGCATAGGCTAACCTTGAACTCATTATTGTACTTCAGCTTTCCAAGTAGCTGGAATTTCAGGCATGCACGACCATACCTAGTTCACATTTTTTTTTTTTTTTTTTGTACAAAGAATCAAAGCAGGACCTCACGCTTGCCAGGCAGATGCTATGCAGCTGGAGCTATGTCCCTGGTCCTACATATATTTTTTTTTAAAGAACTAAAAGTCAGAAGGATTAGAAAAAGCATCAGTTCACCTCAACCATGGCTTTTGGTACTGCAGGAGGTGATCAGTCCTCAGGGATGTTCTCCTGGAAAAAAAAAATAGTGTAAATACCACTACCTTTTCAATGCTAGAAAATCTGCATTTTAACTACACAGCAAGATAGATCTTGGTAGCTGGTCCCAAGGGAAGGAGAGCCCAGATTCATTCTTCATCACCCAAAGAAGTCAAATTCCTGCTTTTGCCAAGGGATTCAGGCCAGACTTTGCCTTCCCTTAGACAAGGGATTGCTCTGAACACAAGACAGCTCCTAAAACCTGACCTGAACAAATCTCTCCCCATGGTCCCTAGGACCAGAAGCCAGGAGTCCTTCTGCTGGGAACATAGAAGACTAAAGACTTTCTCAAAAAAGTTGATTAACTTCCCGTACTATACAAAAATACACGCACACTTCTCATTCTTACCCTCTGGCTGACTTTTACTTCGCTTTTGTATTTTTGCCACATAAAACAGTCAAACTGACAATTTTTATTTTATAGTTTTTGTGTAAGACCTTTTTCAAGGTCTTATATTCTCTTTCCACTGCAATTTTGTCTTCATTTGTTACACTTGAATCTTTTAATCATTTACTTTGGTATAGGATTATTTGGTAAAAGATTATAGAATGAGATTATCAATTATAATTTTATTAGTGCAATATATAAATTAGAAATCCGACTTGATGTTCCCCCTAGAGGGGCTACCTAAGTGTACTTAGCCACATATGAATAATGTATTTCATGAGACTTAAAATGTATCACTGTCACTGAACATGGTGGTGTATGCCTATAATCCCAGCATTCTGTGAGGCTGAGGCAGGAATACTGCAAGTTCAGTCAGTCTGGGCAGCTCAGTGACTCAGCAAGATCTTGTCTCAAAAAGTAAAAAAAGACCTGAGCATGTAGCTTAGTATCAAGGCCCTTGCTTTGGTGCTCAGTAATGTTTTTAAAAGTACCGTTATATATCGTAAGAGAGAAACAAAAAAACCCAACTATGTAAACTTAACTTCAGATATGTTGAAATGAGGGAGTGGGGTAAGTCTTAAAATGGATGATGAAAGAATATATTTTTCCTACTGATTTCAATCTACTGTTATCATGAATGATGAGTATTTGAGTCTACTGATGGTTACAGAGGTGATCCATCAAATTATTCTTTTGCAAGTATCACTATATTTAGTACAATTTTAAAATGTTTTGATTCTTAATAAAAGATTTCTCATTACCCATCTTTTCCATCTACTCTTCCATATGAATTTAGAATGGTTTAAAAATATTCCAGTATGTTTCTTGAGGCCACATAAAAAGAACAAATTAAGGAAGTATATTTCAGAGGTAAAGTGCCCCTTGTATTTTATCTGTCTTATCACAATAATTTTTTTAGTTTTTCTAGAGGGTTATTAATTTTATTCATTCCAAAAAATGCTTTAGGATTTTTATTTTTTTCTTATACATTCATTTTGTATTCCAGAATATATTCATTATACATATTAAAGCATGTTCCCGGCACTTAAGAAGCTAAGGCAGGTGGATTGCCATGAGTTCAGGACCAGCATAGGCTATAGAATGAATTTGAGGCCAGCCTGGACTACATGGTGAGACCCTATTAAAAAAATACTAAAAAAAATCCAAACAAACAAATAAAATGTTGTATACCTTAAACATATATTATACATTATAAATTATATAGATACATATAAATATATGTATGTTGTATACCTTAATAAAATAAAAATTGTATTTGAGCTCCTATTATTTACCATCTTTTGCTTTTATGGGCTTTATGTATGGTATTTTTTCCCTTCCTTTTTAAGATTAATAAATAACATGATAGGTGTAGCTCAGTAGGTGAGGGGTTGCCTAGTATATGCAAGATCTTGGGTTCAATCTCCAGCACCAAACCAAAACAAATACATAGTTAATTTTTCAACATTTATCTTTTCTAATGTATACATTTATAGCTATATATTTTCCTAAGCTTCAACTTTATGAATACTCCACAATTTATTGATATATTTTCCTCATAATTCGGTATAAAATGTTTTAAATTTATATTGTAAGTTCTTTGATTCACCATTTATAAATAAATATATTGCTTAAATCCTAAACATTGGGGTATTTATAATTACTGTGGATAAGATATTACTGATTTCTAACTGTGGTCAGAGAAATCATAGTAGTATTTTAATCCCTTGAAATGTATTCAGAGTCCCTTTATAGATAAGCATATGATCAATTAAGATGTTTCACATGCATTTGAAAACCATGTATGTTTTATAGTTGTAGGTGTGTTGTTTTAGAGACAGTCTCTCACCCAACTACTAACCAAGCCAAACCCTGCTTAGCTTCTGAGATCAGACAAGATCAGGTGCATTCAGGGTGGTATGGCTGAAGACTTGTTTTATAGATATATCCATAAGATCAAGTTTGTCAATCACAGTTGTTCGGATCCTGTATGAGTTTATATTGATTCCCAGCTATTTAGAAAAGTGCTAAGCCGGGGCTGGGGATTTAGCTCAGCGGCATAAGCACCTGCCTTGCAAGCAGGCGGTTGTGAGTTCGATCCCTGGGACCGGTAAAAATGAAAAAGACAAAAAAAAAAAAAAAAGAAAAGTGCTAAGCCTTCTGCACTGTTTATTTCTCTGCCACTTCTTTTACTACTGTCAAATATATCAAACTATTTTATGAAGGCATATACAGTTAAAACACACACACACATTTTTCTTTGTAGGGGTGGCACTGTAGATGGAACTCAGTGACTTACTCATTCTAGGCAAGTGCTCTATCACTCAGCTATGTTCCTGGTTCTTGAAAATTTTTTTTTTTAAGATAGGGTCACCCTGTCAAGGCTAGTATTTGTGATCCTTGTCTCAGTCTCCCAAGTAGCTAGCATTACAGGAATAGGCCATAACCGTTGGCTTAGAACTGTTACATCTTAATTATACATTGACATTTGTATTATGAACCATTCTTTTTATCTCTAGGATAATGTTTTGTCCTAAGTTTACTGGCACATACTGAAGTTGGGAGTGTCAACTGATGCAACCACTTTGGAAAATTGTCAGTACCTATTAAATACTGAATGTAGGTATTTATTTTTAACTGTAACTTCCTATTTTCCAAATTACTTTAAAAAAATAACTGTTTTAGCCGGGGATTTAGCTCAGCAGCATAAGCGCCTGCCTTGCAAGGGCATGGATGTGAGTTCGATCCCCAGTACAAAAACAAAACTGTTTTAGATGTGTGTTTAAAAGAAGAAAAACCGGGCTGGGAACTTAGTTCAGCTGCATAAGTGCCTGCCTGGCAAGTGTAAGGTCATGAATTCGATCTCTGGTACCAAAAAGGAAAAAAAAACAAAAAGAATAACCTTAGTATACAGGGGAAGATGTAGCTATTTCTAAATTAATATGTACATATTATGCAGAAAGAAGTCAGGAAGAATATTAAAAACTTATGTGGTCATCCGACGGTGTTTTCTTCAATGGAAATTTTTTTTTTTGGTCTTTTTTGAAACAGGGTCTCTCTATTGCAGTTCAGGTTGGCCTTGAGCTCTCTTTATAGCCTAGGCTGGTTTCAAACTCACAAGGATTCTCCTGCTTCAGCCTGCTAAGTGCTGGGATTACAGGCGTGAGCCACCAAGCCCAGCCTTAATGGAAAGTTTTAAGAACAAAGTCACTTAATGAATCTGTTTTCAGCAAGACCATCCAGGAAAAGGAAAGCAAAAAAACAAAAAAACAAAACCTCAGTGTACCTTATATTTGGCTTAGTCAGCAGCCCTCCTCTTTCTTTCTCTGGGTACCTCTGCAAGGGCAAAGCTGAGGAAGAAAAAAGGAATCCCATGAGATGCCAGGCCTGTTTTTTTAATGGCCTAAACCTACCAAAGCAGAGTCCACTCTGAACTATTATCTAACACCCATGGAGAGAAAGAGGGATTCAGGGTGGCCTGAAGAGTGAGCATTCCTAATGTCAAAGAAGTGAAGTCTGTGTTGCCCAAGGCCAGAATGTGTTTTGGCCTTACCTGAGACTCTTAGGACAGACAGCTGTGCAATTACAAGGGCAGCCAGAGATACCTCATACCCCATATACCTAATGTCGTCGTCACCATACATCATGAAGATAGTCACATCCACATGCTTATGGACCCCTCACACACAGCAATGCTACAGATAACTGCAATATCACATTCACTACAGAGACACACAGTTACAGTTCATGCCAATTCTAATGAGCACTGCCCATAGTCACACTCAAGATGACACAACTGTCACTAAGACTTAGACACAGTGTCATTAAAGTTACATAACCACACACATCGTCATATTATCACAGGCACTCACTACACCTAACACTACTAACATACAATTACATACACGCACAATCTCAGAATAAGAGTAACAGACACATAATCGCTGATTTTTTTCCCTCTCCTGAACACGTACGATCTCACACAAACTTATGGGATTACAATCACAGTCCAACCACAGAGACAGAATCACATTTACACGCACAGCCTCAGGTTGTTACAACCACACTTCTACAACAAGAATGTGCAATCACGCCTGCACACATAGTCATGGACACAATGACACACCCGCCAAGGGAACATAAAATCACACTTGCACAGAGTTTGCACCCCACAGTCATAAAAGATCACAGTCACACAGAGAAGCCCACATTTCTCAACCGCTCCAAGAGTCCAATCAACTCATAAGTCTGACACTGCGGACCTGTCAAATCCCCGCTTTAAGATCTTGAGGACGCACCTGAGGGGCCTAGCGCAGCGCCAGAGGCCTGCGCTGCTCACCTTGCACTTCACTTCTCACTTTGCTTCCCCGGAGGCCGAGGGTCCCGCAGGCAAACGAAGGGGCTGCCCTGCTCTCGCAGAGCACTTTGGGAAACGTAGTCTATGGTCCGACGGCGTGAGAAAGATGGCGCATCATTCTCCAAATCCTGACAGCTACTCCCCGGTGGAGGAAGACAGCTTTACTCCGCACTCGGAATTGCTTCCCTGAGTCTCCGACATTTAGATGCAGCTTCGGAGTGAAGCTCCCATAGAACGCCAGGACAGACGTACTAAAGACAAGCTTCCTGCATGGTACCTGCCAACCTCAGGAAGTCACGAGAAAGGGTTCGGCCGGCTAAATCGTGTCGCAAAGATATCTGGGAACTGTAGTCTAGAGCCAGAAAATGTGAGGCGCCAGGAATTGTGAGAGTTGGCCTCAAATAACATTCTGCGCTTTGCCTGCTGATGGTGAAGAGAGCATCAGTGTGTTGGACTCTTCTGGTGTTGTAACCCATTCTAGGAATGCTCGGGCTGACAGAATCTCCAGTTTGCCTTCCTCCGTGGATGAATCACAGTATACGCTTAGATCTGCGTTTATATAAAATATACAGAGTACCCGTTGGGCATGGTGGCGCATGTCTGTAATCCCAGCACTTGGGATGCTGAGGCAGGAGGATCACTGTAAGCTGGAGACAGCCTGAGCTACAAATGTGAGTTCAGGGTTAAGGGGATTTAGCTCAGTGATATAAGTTGTCTGCCTGGCAAGCAGGACGTTTTGAGTTCGATCCCCGATACTGAAAGAAAAATCAACCAACCAGCCAGCCAAACAAACAAAAACAAAGTGAGTTCAAGGTTTGCCAGAAATGCATAGTGACACCTTGTGTTAGAAAGACAAAAAAAAAAAAAAAAAAAAAAAGATTAGGTAAATCCACAGACACAGAATGTTACAGTATTTACTAAACCACTGGCAGAGTGGAGGAATTTTGAATGATTGCTAACAGGTATATAGGGTTCCTTTGGGCGATGATGTTTCCACAACTCTGAACATTAAAAATGGCTAGGGCTGGGGATACCGCTCGATGGCACAAGTGCCTGCCTGGCAAGAGGGAGGTCTTGAGTTTGGTCCCAAAATAATAAAATAATAATAATAATCGGCTAATCTGGGGTGGAGCTGTAGCTCTGAGGCAGAACACTCCCCCAGCACAGACGAAGTTCTGGGTTCAGTTCCCCAGCAGTGGAAAAAAAAAAAAAAAAAAAAAAAAAAAAAGCCTGACTAAGATGTACACCTTAAAGAGCTAATTTTATGGTTTGTAAATTCTACTTTACAATTATTGTGACTTTAAAATTATTATCTATTTATGTACTGGGGATTGAACCCTGGGCACTGGCAAACCCTGGGCACTGGCATTGAGCTACATCCCAGCCCTTTTTTTTTTTTTTTTGTCTTTTTCATTTTTATCGGTACCAGGGATTGAACTCACGACTGCCTGCTTGCAAGGCAGGTGCTTATGCCGCTGAGCTAAATCCCCAGCCCCATCCCAACCCTTTTTAATCTTTATTTTGAGACAAGGTCTTCCTAAATTTCCTTGGGCTGGAATTTAGGATCTTCAGGTCTCAGCCTACCAGAATAATGGGCATACAGGAATGTGCCACCATGCCCAGCTAAATGCTCCATTTTTAAGTGAATTTTTTGATGAGGTTAAAAATGTGTATCACCACAAAATTAGGCTATAAACCATTTTTATACATCATTACCACCATCTAATTTTCCCATGACATTATTCAGTCATTTCCCACTTCCCTGTGCCGATATAAGGCATCTACTGACATCTTCCCTCACTGTAGATCTGTCCTCTTCCCATGGAAACACGTCGGTGGACTTTTTTGGTCTGACTCCTCTAAACCATATTTATGATGTTTATGAGAGTCATTGGTGCAGTTTCTGTATCATTTTCTTGCATTACTGTGGAGTATTCCACTTTATGAATATGTCTGAGTTTATCCATTCACATGTTTATGTGTATTTGAATTGTTTTCAGATTGGCTGATTTGAATAAAGCCAATATAAGCATTTATGTACAAGCCTTTGTAAACATATGCTTCCATTTATATTAGGAAATATGTGTTAGTGGAATTGGTGAGCCATATGAAAAAATGCATATTTAATTTTGCAAGCAGCTGCAAGACTGTTTTACAAAGTGGCTGAACCATTTACATTCTCACCGGCAATGTATGAAATTTCCAGTTTCACATTTCCTCAATATTTGTTACTGTTCAGGGTAAGTGTAATTTCTGCATTTCCTGATGACTATGGATTACAGCATATTCTAAATTCATCATTCTTCTAAGACATTTCTGTTAATTTCTTATTTTAAAATTGGTTGTTAGTTTACTGAGTTGTAAATGGTCCTTATATATTCTGAATAATTCTTTTCACAGTTTCTTAATGGTGTTTTTCAAAAAGCAGTTTTTACTTTTAGTGAAGTCCAATTTATTACTTTTTATTTTATATTTCATGCTTGTTATGTTTTTTCTAAGAGATCTTTGCCTAACACAGTGTTATGAAGAATTAGTCCTATGTTATATTATCAAGGTCCTGTAGTTTTCATTTATATTTGGGTGTATCATGCACTTGAACTGAGTTTCTGTGTGCAGTGTGAGTTACCATCAGTGTTATTTTTTTCCATATGGAAATTCAGCTTTCTATCCCCATTGGTTGACAGCTATCACTCTCTTCAGCATTCATAGTAAGCAGGATAATGGTTCTTCCAAAATCCCCATATCCTAATTCCAGGAAGTTGTGAATATATTATTTCACATTGTATGAAGAATTCAGTGAGTAATGGAATTAAAGTTGCTAATTAGCTGAATTTAAAATAGGGAGATTACACTGGACTACCTAGTTGGACCCAACAAGTTAGCATCATAGTGGTATGACGTCAGAAAGTCACAAACCAGCCATAATAGGATACGGAAACGAAAGGGAGCTATGAGTTTCTTGAATTTAAAAAGGGAAGGAAACATATTGTCTAGGGCCTCCAGAAAAGGATATAGCCATCTCAACTCTTGATTTTAAAGCAGGAAAAATTCAGACTTTTCTTTTTGCATTACTGAAGACTGAAGATTGAACCCAAAATGTTCCTACTAGCCCTTCTTTGAGGGTGTACTTTGACACAAAGTCTTGCTATGTCACTAAGGGACTCAGACTGGGCTTGAGTTTATGATTCATCTGCCTCAACCTCCCAGAGTACTGGGATTACAGGCCTGGATACCCACTAGTTTCAGACTACTGACCTAAATGTTATTTTGAGCCACACAGTGGTAATTTGTTACAGAAACCATAGTAAAATAATACAGAAACTGTATTTAAAATGCCATGTATATTTTAAGTGTAATTCTACAATGATCTATATTTCTATCCCTATCAAATGCTACCTAGTATACTTTTTATTGTTGTAATTTACATAGCATAGAATTTACAATTTAAACTGTATAATTCAGTGCATTGTACTATATTAATCCAAGTGTTTTTTAAATTCAAATATGGAAGACTTGAATGGTCTTTTGACTCATGTATGTATCATCTAAATGCAACAAGTGTTCACACTTTGTGTAATTTGTATGTGTGTGCCTGCATGCATGCGTGTGTGTATTTGTCCAAAACTAAAGGTTACAAAAATTCTGACCAACCAAACATAGAAACAGAATGCCTTTGTTTTGACTGGACTAACAGCTCACAGCCTGTAGGTAATTTTCTAAACTGTGGCTAAAACACCATACACTGCTTATTCATAGTAAGTTGTCACTTTAGGATACGAAGTCCTTAATACCCTGCTTCCTTTCTTATCACCATAGTTGATATGGTGGTAACCAGTGCCTGCTTTGTGATGCTTGGCATATTTTTAGAGAGAGCTATACATTATTCTGATTGTTTGCTATTGTATTTGGAGTGTACCTAAAGACTTTTTATATTTTATTAATTTGTCCTTATATAGTCAATGGCTGAAAAATATTGCAATGAGAAGTAAGTGTGTTCTGTGAAATTTTGGTATTAAAAAAAATCAACAGGAATTCTAGTCCCAGACAAGTTTAACTGGCATATTTTCAATGATGTATTTTGTATAATCTGAATAGTTGGAGACATGACATCATCACTCTTTACCTCTAAGTACTTGATTACCTGTCTGCTAAAAATAAGGATATTCTCCAACATAGCTGCAATATCATCACATCTAACAAAAATAAAAACATCTGAATATACTCTGATATGTAATCCATGTTAGTATGTTTCCACTTTTCCTCAAAATTCCTTTCAAGTTTTTCTTTAAAATATTTTAGGGGGAGGGGCAGTGGGCATATTGTATACATGTGCCACTTTCCCACAGTGAATATAATCATTCCCACAGTGAATATGTACTGAAAACATGAACCAGTAAGAATAAAAATTTCAAAACAATTTTTAGTGGCAGGGTGGGGTGAAGGCAATGATGGGGATGTAGAGAACTGGAATTCAGTCACTTGGTTTTCTATCTTAATCTAGAACCATTTTTTCATTGGTTTTTTCACAACCATTTTTTCACAAATTTTAAAGAGTTCATACTAGTTGTCTTACAGAATGTTCCACATACAGTACTGGGATTTTTTGTTTTTGTTGTTCCTTACTCATGGCTATTTACCTTGTTCCTCCGTACTTTAGATTTTCTGGAAGTCAGATCTAATGGCTTATATGAATCCTTTTTTTGTTTTGTTTTGTTTTGTTTTGTTTTTCTGAGACAGGATTTTACTGTGTAGTTCAGGCTGGCCTTGAACTCACCAAGTAGCCCAGACTGGCCTCAAACTTGAAGTGATCCTCCTACCTCAGCCTCCTGAGTGCTGGAATTGCAAGCATGTGCCACCATACCTGGTGCTTGTTTATATCAGAGTTAAATGTTTCTTCATAAAATATTATAAGTCTGATGCTTTATATTTCATATTTTGTGTCCTTATTGAAAATATAACCTAATACCTTTTGGACTTTACCTTAAAGTGAGAAGACTTCTTAAATATGATGTAAAACTAATTAACCAGGTCAATGCTATTAATATCTAATAAAGTAAGCTCACCTTTTCATTTTTTTAGAATATTCTTTGCTATATTTCTTGCATAAACACTCATATGCAAACTTTTAATTACCTTATCCAATATTAGGACAAGTATTCTTGAAATTTTCAATGAATTCCAGTGGATTTATATACCAATTAAGGAAGAATTGGCAATTTTATATATTGGCTCTTTCATAAACATGGGATTCTATCCATCTCTTCATTGAGGTCTTTTATGTTTTTCATTAATGTTTTATGTTTTACCCTAGATATGCTTTGAACTTTTCTTAAGAGCTTTTCTTTAGAATTTGCAGCGTTCTTTTCTCTTTTTTTTTTTTTTTTTTTTGAGACAGGGCTTTTATGTAGTCAGGCTGGGCTTGAACTATGTAGCCCAGGCTGTCCTCAAACTCAGCAATTCTGCTGCCTCAACCTCTCCATAGGATCAGAGCACCACACTGCCCAGTTTAGAACTTACATCTTTTAAAATTAGAAAAATAATCTCTTTTTTCCAAGTGCTGAGGATATGACCGAGTAGTAGAACACTTGCCAAGCATTTGTGAGGCCCTGGGTTCAATTCCTAGCACCCCCAAACAATATTTTAAAAAAATTTTCCTAATATATTAGTGCTGACATCCTATTTTTTCACAACTGATTTTTTTATCTTTCTGTTTTACTGAATCCACTTACCAGTTGTATTCCTTTATCCTTTGAGGCTCTTGGGGTTTGCAAGTTTTGATAGCTCTTCCTTTTCTTGTCTCGGGGACCCAGCTTTTTTTCTTGCTATTCTTCCTTCTTACCATGTATCTTCTTCTTCTTTTTTTTTTTTTTTTTTTTTTTTTGATACCGGGGATCAAACTCATGACCACGTGCTTGCAATGCAAGCACTTATGCCGCTGAGCTAAGTCCCTGGCCCACCATGTACCTTCTAACAAACACTCCCTCCTTGATCTAACGCTAGTCAGGCTCCTCTGACTTGTCTTCTTGAATAAACTTCCGTGTTTGCCCTGCTTACCTTGGGCTTCTGTACCTAGTTCAGTAAGAATCCTTTCAAGCCAATTTAGCAAGAATTTCCCCCTCCCCTGATACCTAAACCAAATTCCTCTCAGTAATTTTCTGTTTACTGACTTACTCACCCTACACATTGGCCATAAATTCTCAGCTGCTCTTGTTCTTGGAGTTGAACTCACTGCCCCCTACTGCATTAGTCTTGATGCTTACTGAAGTAATCATGAATAGTCTTTTTTTGCTGTTTCATTTGTCCAGTGCAAGTTTTCTTTGATGCGTTCATCTTTCAGATGACCTCATGGTCTGAAATGCCCACTGCTGCTCCAGCAAAGTCATCTGCATCCTGGAAAAGAAGAATGATGAAAGGACAGGCTAGGAGAAGCTGAGTATAGTGGTATATATCTGTAGTGCCAGCACTGTGGGAGGCTGAGGGAGGAGGCATACAAATTCAAGCCCAGTCTGGCCAATTAGTGACTTAGTAATACCTGTCTCTGAATGAATGAATGAATGAATGAATGAATGAATGAATGAATGAATGAATGAGATGGAAATGTATATCAGCACAAAGGCCCTGGATTCAATCACCAGTGTCACCAAAATAAAAAGTAGGAAAGAAAGAAAAAAACGATAGGAGAGGACAGAATTGTCAGTCACATGTGTGATTCAGCACTCTTCAAGTAGGCGTCTCAAAAAACAACACAGAAACTGCCACACAGTAGTTTTGTTTTTATTTCAGTATCAGATACACACCCATCTGTAACAGAGTCAGGCTAGTCTTTCAGCTAGGTATAATGCTGCTCTAATTAAAATTGGAGTTTCGCTATTAAGGATGAAAAGATGCTATATTAGTTAGCAAATAGCCATCTTTGCCACAGGTAGTGGGAGTGAAATTAAGATCAATATAAGGGTTGTTGTAATTCTGAAATCATTGATACTTGATGTAGCAAAGAAAATAGAAAAAAGACCTATCCAAGCGTGGCAGCACACACCTGTAAGCCACGCATGCTGAGAGGCTGAGGCAGGAAGATCACAAGAAGTTTGAGCATAGCCTTGGCAATTCAGCAGTTTTGCAAGACCCTGTCTCAAAAGTAAAAAAGGGTTTGGGATGCAGACTAGTCATGTGTTAATACCTAGTACCAAAAAAACATTTAAAGAACTATGGAAAAGCTAGACAAGATTTTTTGAATGTTGGAGAGATGGTTGAATATTTTTTACCTTTTTCCTAGGTTTTTTATTTTCAGCCTTACTGTATTGTGATGATTTCAAAACCACTCACCATATCTAACTTCATCATCTTTGTGAAAATTATTTTTGGCTTTATAACACTTACTACTTACTGAGCATTTATTTTTTCCAGGGACTTTACTCACCTTTTCTGTTTATTATAGAAACTTTCAAACATGAATAAAAGAGAATAATATATTGAATTTGACTGTACCTATAATGTCAGCTTCCACATTCACATATCATCCCAAGATTATTCTTAAGCCTATAGCTTAGGTATTACATTCCTTTTTTTGTTTTGTAATTTTAAATTTTTTCATCGGTACCAGGGATCGAACTCATGACCGCCAGCTTGCAAGAAAGCACTTAAGCCACTGAGCTAAATCCTCAGCCCCTTGGTATTACGTTCCTTTTACAGATGAGGCAATGGGGCCTGAAGATTAAAGGGAATCCTTCCAAGGACACAGACCTCACAGTTAGCAGAACTAAGACTTGAAACCAGGTCTCTGTGCAAGAGTTTTTTTTTTTTTTTTAATCCGTACCGGGGATCGAATTTATGACTGCCTGCGCAAGGCAGGTGCTTATGCCGCTGAGCTAAATCCCCAGCCCCTCTACAGTTGTTTTGTTCTCCCACTAGGTACATCACTTTGCATGTTATTTGGTCACGCTATCTGCTTTCTTCGGGCTATCAATGGCTAAATTCTTGGTTGAATCTGCTTGCTTCCCATTCTTAGCTAGCATCATCACATTCCAAGACAATGATATTTTACAGGGTTTCTACTCTAGGCAAAATTTATTTCCTCACCACGCACTCAGATTACTTAAGCCTTTTCAACTTTCCCACATTTCCCACTTTGGATTGCCATACTCTTGTTACTATCAGATAATATCTAGCATTTTTTTATTATAATGTTTTTGTTTCACTAGTCACAGGAGGTACCCTTTGCCCCCTATCCCTTGAAGGGTATACCCTAATATTCTCATATCCACAAATTCAGCTTCCATAAATATCAGGTATATAACCATATGGGTACTATAAGATCCATTAAAAATGATTATGATACTTAACTAGTTTCCCTATTTTTAACTACATATTTTCCAACACTCCCATTCCAATTCCTTTTTTCCTAACCATTTATTATTCAGTAGTATTTTATTGAACACTTGTATGGCAAGCACTGTGATACAAACAGATTGAATAATAATAATTTATTTTTGATTTTTGTAGGTACCAGGAATCAAACTCAGAACCTCACACTTGCCAGGCAGATGCTTCATCACTGAGCTACATCCCCAGCTAGTTTTATTTTATTTATTTATTTATTTATTTTTGTCTTTTAATGGTACCGGGGATCGAACTCACGACTGCCTGCTTGCAAGGCAGGCGCTTGTGCTGATGAGCTAAATCCCCAGCCCCTTAGTTTTATATTTTTAAAAAATGTTTGTCATTTCTGTACCTGTATACTTGTATACCTGTAACCCCCCAATCAGAAGGCTAAGGCTGGAGGACTGCCACAAGTTCAAAGCCAGCCTGGGCCACATACTGAGTTCAAGGCCAGCCTGAGATGCATAGTGAGACCCTGTCTCAAAACAAATCTTTGTAAATGTGTCCATTTTTCCTTGAAGTTCCTTCAAATTGTACCTTATATATTCTTGGTCCACATAAATTGATTGTTGAAACTTCTTGGTTGATAACTTTGTTACTGTTTAACATCCATCTCTATCCCTATAAGTGTTTTTGGTCTCAATGGACATTTTGATGGATATTGACATTGCTATTCTGATTATTTTTTTGGTAGTACTGGACACTGAACCAAGGGCTTTTCACTGAGCTACATCTCCAGGCTGCCTCTCTTTCCCCCTCTCTTTTTCTTTTATTCTATTAGTATCTATATTATTTTTATTTCCTCTTCTCATCTCCACAGAATCTACTTCCCTATTTCCTATAATGTCTCTTTTATTTTACTCTTTAAATTATTTATATTTTGGGTTAAAAAGTCATGTGATGTTTAACCTGTGTCTCCTTTATTTCATTGAGCATTATGGTCTTTAGTGCATCCATTTTCCAACAAATGACCCAAATTTATCTTTCTTTAGATAGTTGTACTCCATGTGTATATGTATCATGTTTTCTTTATCCATTTATCTGTTGATAGACAGATATACAGACCACTTCCAACACTGATCTATTATGAGTTGTTGCTATAAATATGGGTGTGCATATATCACTGTAATATTACATCTTTAACTCTATTGGGAAGATATCTAGAGGAAGTATAACTGGGTCAAATGAAATTCTCATGTTTAGTTTTTCGAGGCATCTCTATACTGGATGTACTAGTTTACATTCCCACCGTCAATAAAACAGATTAGGGACAGAGCAAGCACAACACCCGGGTTCAATTCTTAATATTGGAAAAGATCCTGTTTTGTTAGTTTTTGCTATATATATTTCAGAACTAATGTATATTGTTAAACATTAGAAGTATTGTATGCTTCTGGTAGCTCATCCTCTAAAATATGAGAAGTCCCTTTTAATATTCTTTTGCCTGGAAATCTGTATTTGTACAACACTACCTTTGCACCTGTTGTCTTCTTGATAAATGTTTTTATATTCCCTTTGAAGTTTTTACTGTGAAAATTTCACACAAATATTAAAAAAGAGACCACTATAATAAATTCTGTGTTCACCCTGCTTCAACATGCATCGATAATATTTTCTTATTTCTCAGTAGAGTATTTTTAATTTTTATTTCATGTGTGCTACATAATTATATTCATCGTGGGAAGTTGCTACACATAGGAAGTCGCTACACATGGTTGGTACACTTTTTTTTCTTGGTACCCGGGATCGAACTCACCACCTCGCACAGGCCAAGCAGGCACTTTCACTACTGAGCTAAATCCCCGGCCCGGCCCATGTCTTTTTATTAGCACGTTTTTAGTTTATAATGTTTACATTCCTTGCATGGAGTTGGTACATGTACATAACACATTTTAATTCATTTTTCATCCTCTTTCTTTCCCCTCTCCCTTCCCTCCATCTTTTAATCCCCTTCCCCTTTGAGAAAGGTCTGTCACCCTACTTCCTATAATCTAGCTTTCATTTTGCTCTTTATTTATAATTTGGGTTTCTTATATAAGAGAAACCATGCACTATTTAAACTTGTGTGCCTCATAACACATCTTAATTACTTTTTTCCCCCTCCCTTTTCCCTGCATCTCTGTGAAGTTTTTAAAACTTACCAAAAGCTGGATATGGTGGCACACACCTGCAATCCCAGCACTCAGGAGGCTGAGGCAGGAGGCCTTGAGTTCAAGGCCAACCTGGGCTACATAGAGAGTTCAACGTCAGCCTACACTATAATGTGAGATCCTGTCTCAAAACAAAACAGTTAGTTCATGCATAAATGTTTTCATGTGAATATTAAAAGATACATGGTCTCATTTTAACATAATTACCATTTAACATAATAACACATTTAGCAGTAATACTTAAGTATCTGGTATAATGTATGTTCACTAATGGATTTCCACAGATATTTCCTTAAACCAGAATTTGGAGGAAGAAAGAGAGCCTGGGATACACAAAGAGTCCAACTCTCTATCTGCCTCTTGCTACTACAGGGAGGCAATGAAAGAGATCAGACCAGGCTTTTACACATGCTGAGCTAACCCTGTACCACTGAACTACAACCTGAGTCTGAGAGAGGTAGATAATTAATCTGAAGACACCCAGCAGGCAAACATGAAAGCCAAGGTCCAAGTCTCTGAAAAAGCTGCCTTCTCATTGGATGCTGCGGTGCATACCTGTAATCCCAGCACTCAGGTATGCAGAGGACAGGGATGACAAGTCTGAGCTCAGTCTGAGGAATTTAAAGATTTAGTGAGACTCTGACTCAAAACATTAAAAACAAAATCTGGGGAGGTAGCTCAGTGGTAGTGTACCCCAGGTTTCATCATGAAAAACAGACAAACACCAACCAAAACCCAAGAGGGCCCCAACACCACAACAAAAACTCATAAACACAAAACCCCACATTCCCCACCTGCTGGAACTCTACTTGAAATAACTCCCGCCATTGTCAGGTAGCACTCCTAGCATAAACGGTGTCTAAACTGGGTGCTGAAATATTTTGAGGATCACAAGACAACAGGACTGTATGTTTACAACCCAGCATCCCCCAGGTAAACTCATAAAGGCAATAAAGCAGGTGTAGGAAAGTTAAGGGAAGGGGTGGGAGGGTTCGCCCTTCAGAAGTTTCATATAAAGGCCAAGAGAAGGGTCAGAGACCAGGCTTAAGCTTTCATTAACATAAGAAGGTCACTGTTAATTACACTTATAAGTAAATAAAAATAGCAAATTTTCTTAAGTCTTATTCTCACGTGGTTATATTAAACATCTTTATTGCTGCCTACTGTGTTTCTTGAGGTAGTTACGGTGGCAGCTAATGGAAACTAACGGAGAATCAAGCCTCCATTCCCTCCCCCCAGTCCTTCTGGAGGGGACACCTCGACTTCTTCCTCTCTCCGGGTGGTGTCTCAGGAGAAGACCCGACCATGAGTGCTACTCCAACTTCCACTGTGGGGATTTCTTCCATTAAAGATTATACGCCTGTAATCCCAGCACTCGGGAGGCTGAGGCAAGGGAATTGCTGTGAGTTTGTGGCCATTCTGGGCTACAAAGTGAGTTTAAGGTCAGCCTAAACTGCATGGCAAGACTCTGTCTCAAAGAAAAAAAAGATTATACGGAGCTGGGCGTGATGTCGCACCGACAGGAGCCAAACAGGTTTCGCCGCTGAATGTGATGTCTATGTTGCTAGAGGTTTCCACCCGGAACAGATCAGTCCTGGCCTCTCCTCACCCTGCAAGGTTTCTCCATAAAGTGGGTCGCGCCAGCCTAATGTCACCCTTCATTTCTCGGTGGTTTCTCCCACGACCCTTCACGGTTCTTAGATCCATATGCCCTGTGATTTTTTTTCCAGCACATAATTCTCTGCAGTGAGCAGTATTCAGGTCGGCAACAATCTTTCCTAAGTATAACTTAAATATAACATGAAACTCCAGAACCCGTGTTCAGTACTGTATCTTCCTTTTCCTGGAAGCCAGGGTGCTGCGTTTCTATGTGACAATCCCAACTCACGCTCTGAAACTGCTGGGGACCAGTTTTACGCTGCACGGAACTGATAAGTTTTCATCATGGCATCACACGAACAGAAGCACTACAGAGCGCAGTGATGTTCTTTTCCCGACAGCGCCTCCTTGTGGAAACTGCGTATATTGTACCAACAAAGAGCTGCGTCAAAGTAATCCAGAGCATGCGCAGTACCAACAGTCCCGCCAAAGGCAAGGTTTTTAAGAAATCGGACCGGAAGTGGAAGTGGTCCTAGAGGGCATTTTCGTCGCCGCTAAAAGTATTTCCATATTTTAATGGCGAGAAGGCGCTGAGAGGATATTGGTTAGTTGCGATTAAAGATTTGTGGAGTTAGTAATGTGGGCGGGTGTAGTTAGTGATAGGGCTTTGGGTTCAGTGATTTTAACGGGTTGTGTTGTCCGTTGAAGGTTGTCACTGAGGAGGATTGGTCCTGGCAGGGATGGAGCCCTCTGAGATGAGTTATTAGCATTTTGGGAGAAATGAGAGTTTGTGATCACTGACTGAGGACCTGACGTGTCAGCCCTGGGGATCAGTGGGGTATGTGCTTTTTAACCTGAGTTGAGAGTTCACTTCATTGATTTTCAGCCTTTAATATAAAGTTTAACAACTTTGGTGTGTAGCATTTTATTGTTTGAGTCAAAGTGGGTTTTTAAGTTTCTTTTTGACCCATAAGTTACTTAGAAGTACATTCTCAGTTTCAAATATTGTTTCGCTAATGCTCGATCAAAAAAAAAAGTGACATAGCCTGTGTCATGGGCATTTTTCATAAATGTCACGTTACATAAAAACAGTATTTAGTTATATTGTTGTATACATTAAGCATCTGTTTTACATGTATATCTCACAATTCCTTACAAGTTATTTTAATGAGGGGGAGAAAAACTCATGCTGGAAAGGTGGTTTGTTTATTTGTCCTGTCAGTTTCTGCTCTGTATATTAAAAACTGTATTATTAGGAATATATGTGTATTTTTGGTAATGAATAAAGAGTCAAAGGATATTATAGCAAATCTACAAATATTTTTAAAAAGTATTTTCTCAAATGCTTTCCAGCTCTGTGTATTGTTACTTTTTTAAAGTGTTTTTGCAATTTGGACAGAAAAGTATATTTAATGCATAATTTGAACTTATATTGGGAAAGTGTTTTAAGTGATAAATGTTGAATGATTGACTGTATGGGCTTGCTCTTTCCAGGTTTACTGGTATCTCTGTGGAGTCACAGATATTTTTCCAGACTCCAGGTTACCTCCTCCCAACAGTTCTGCTTCAATTCACAGTAGAACATTAAACTTTAGGCTTCAGAGAGAAACAGAGTTGAGACGAAGTGTGATGATGCCAATTAATTGGACATTACTCCAGAAACCCACATGGCTAGCTCCAGAGAATCATGGCAGCTCATGTGAGGTAAGGAAGTGGCACCCCATGGGTGGGAATTTATCCTGGGAGCAGATTTCCCTGATTTGCCACCAGAGCCTTGGGGCAGAATCTCAGGAAGCAAATCTTGATTATCGTGTGAAGAATTAGCAGCACATGGGTAATGTGTCTGTAGTGAATCATTAGGGAAGGCTGTTGTTTACTATATTTGGTCAGTTTGATCACTATTGATCTTATGGCTGTGATAAAATTTCTAATTAGAAATTACTTTTGTGTGGGATTTTGAAGGTGGTTTTTTGTATTTCATATCAAACTGCCTCTCGACGAAAGTTTTCTCTTTTCTGCTTTTCAGATGTTAATT
This sequence comes from Cavia porcellus, assembly GCF_034190915.1. Classification (NCBI taxonomy): domain Eukaryota; kingdom Metazoa; phylum Chordata; class Mammalia; order Rodentia; family Caviidae; genus Cavia; species Cavia porcellus. The sequence goes on from NW_026947490.1 coordinate 16,178,065, forward strand.
CTTCATGTTTTTCTCTATTTTCTATTTTCTATTTTCTTTGCTGCTGTGCTTTCTGCAAAACTTTTGTCTTCTATTGAATATCTATTGAGCTTCTCATTACAACTATTAGAAAACTAAAAAGCAACACATGTGTAAAGTATTATGGTGAAAGAAGTTCAGGGAAAGATGAGTCTGGTTCATCTACATCTCTGCCCTACATACTCATGTCTTCCAGTATAGATGACCAATTTTATTAGTTTTCTTTGATTGCCTAATTCTGTATGTAAGTAAAACAATTTATATAAGTAAAAACAATTATGATTTTTTTCTGGTAATTTTGCAAAAGGGAGTGTATTAGATACACTCTTGTATGTTTGGTAAAACATAGTGTGTTATGACTATTACAGTAGACATTCTTATATAGAAGAAGTAGTGGCATTTCATTTCAGAATTGAGTCAAATGTAGTGAGAGTCTCAGCTAAATGTCAGTGTATGTCTACTTCTGTTGCTATTGGACCATTTATGGTTGGATAGCTTAATAATTTTTGCCTAGAAGTTAGGAAATACACAATGAGGCTAAAGCTAAGATAAAAAGGTAGCATTCACTTGTATTGACCAGAATATGGAGACATGTCTTGGCATTTGTAGTTCTGATCTTTGCACTAGGACATGATCACAAAGTAGTGTTTGTTATGTCTGGTAGGACTCATTTGATGTTAATGTTCTATGAGAATACCTTACAAGCCAACTCCTCAGAACACTAAAGCCTAATTGTAACAGGCTAACAATAAAGTGTCAGGGGCTTTTCTCCTCATTTAAAAAGAAAGGAATGTAAAGAAATTGACTCAGAAATAAAGACCAAAAGAAAGCTGTACTTTTAGGAAAAGATCAAAAGCTGTACTTTTAGGAATTTAAAATGAAGACTAGTGAATGAAGCTAGAGAAGGATAGTGCATACTTACTAAAAGAATAACACCTGAAGAATTATAAAAATCACCAACATTTATTTAATAATGTATCTTTGAAATATAGGAAGTACAGAGTATGCTTTGGAGGCTGAGGCAGGAGGATGGCCATGAGTTTGAGGCCAGCCTGGGTTACATGTGAGTTTAAGGCCAATCTAAACTACTGAACTATATGGTGAGACCCTGTTTCAAAAAAAAGAGAGGAACAGAAATCACTAAAGGTACCATTGGCCATTTTATTAACTACTCTGAGTGGTTTATTGATAGAAATAAAAAATATAATTTTTTACTAAAATATTGATCCTATTCTTTAACCACATGTTAGATTAAAATTAAAAAGTTTCATCAAATGCTTTTTTCTGGATACATTGATATGATCATGTGGTTTTTATCTTTCAGTTTGTGAATAGACTTAATGCCGCTTGAAAATAATTAAAGCAGATTTACTTATGTATATTTTACCAGTTAAAAAATACTTCAGTAAATACCACATTGCATTTCAAAGTTTATGTGGTAAAGCTAAACTGTAGATAGTGGGAATGGGAATACAGATTTAAATGCCTTTTTAAGGACACCTGAAAGTTTGAAGAAAAAAACATATGAGTTATTTTAATTGTTAAAAAATAAACAACTCAATAAATGTAAATAACAATAAGGACACAAAATAAAAGCAAAGTTGCATAGTGGACAAAGATGATAAATTGATAAAGATATTTGAAAAAAACACAAATTGCTTCTGTGTAGTGACGATCAAAACGAAGTGATGACAGCTGGGTGTGTGGTATACGCTGGGAAATTGAAGCAGGTAGTTTGCAAGTTTAGTGACTTAGTTCTTGTCTCAGAATACAACAGTTTAAAAAGTACAGCGTTATTTATTGAAGAGGCATTTTCCCCTGTGAGTGTGTGTATGTGTGTGTTATGCCCTTGTCAAAAATGTAGTGTTGAGATTTATTTCTATGCTATTCTGTTTCATTAGTCTGTGTATCTGTTTTTGTGCCAATAGTATACTCTTCCAATTGTATTATAATTTTAATCAGGAAGTATGCTGTATCTAACTTTTTTTATTATTCAGAATTGATGAGGGATCTTTTATGGTTCCTTATGAATTCTAGAATTGGTTTTTCCATTTCTATGAAGGCTGCCTTTAACATTTCAGTAGGTATAGTAATGAACCTATAATATATAGCTTTAGGTAGTATAGACATTTTAATAATATTAATTCTTATGACCCATGAGCATAGAATTTCTTCCCATTTGTAACTGCCCTCTTCAATTTCTTAATCATTGTTTTATAGTTTGCAGTGCAAAAGTCTTTTAGCTGCTTGGTTAAATTTATCCCTAAGTTTTTTAATGCTATGATAAGTGGATTTTCTTGATTTCTCTTTTAGGTTATATCTCATTTATTAAAAATACCATGGATTTTTGTAGATTGAATGTTTTGCAACTTTATGGAATTCATTTATTAGATCTAATAGTTTTTAGTGGAATCTTTTGGTTTTTCTATATATAGGATCATGTCGTGTGCAGATAGAAATAATTTTACTTCTTCCTCTCCTGTTGGGGTACTATTTGTTTTACTTGTCTAGTTGTTCTTGATAGTACTTTCAATACTATGTTGAATAGAGTGGTGACAGTGGGCATCCTTGTCTCTAGATCTTAGAAGAAAAGCTTTAATTTCTCCCAATTTTATATAGTGTAAGCTATAGGTTTTTTTATGAATGGCCTTTATTATGTTGAACTGCTTTCCTTCTTTACCTAAACTGTTGAGTTGGTTTTTTTCTAATTAAGAAAGGATGTCAAATTTTATCAAAGGCTTTCTTCTGTGTCAATTGATACATATGACCCTGTGGTTTTTATCTTACAGTCTGTAAATGTCATGGAATATTATACAAGCCCTGCATACCAGAGATAAGTCCCACTTGATCACTCTGTATAACCTTTTTGATGTATTGAGTTTGATTTGCTAATATTTTATTGATTTTTTTGAATCAGTGTTCCTTAGAGATACATATTGTTTTCTTGTGGTATCTTGTCTGGCTTAAGTATCAATACAATGCTGGCTTCATAAAATGCATTTGGAAATATTTCCTCCACACTATTTTTTGGTAAGAATTTAGCAAGTATTGGTATAGTTCTCTGAAAGTTTGTTAGAATTTATTTATAAAACCATCTAGTGTTGGGCTTTTCTTTGAGGGGAAACTTATTACTACTATAATTTTTTTGTATTGACCTATTCAGACTTTATATTTCTGATTCAGCTGTGTCAGGTTGTATTTTCCTAGGACTTTATCAGTTTTTTACTAGGTTATCAAATTAGTTGGTGTATCATGTTCATGATAGTTTCTTATGAGTTTTTAGCTTTTTGAGGTATGTGTTATAAAATCTAATCTATATCAGAAACTAAAAAAGCCATCCCTTTTTTTCTTAGTGTAACTAAGATTTTGTTGATTGTTTGGAATTTTTTAAAGATACTAATAATTAGTTTTACTGGTGTTTTCCCCCTTTGGTTTTCCTGTTCTCTCTTTGGTTTAATTTTTGTTTTAACCTTTAGAGTGTCTTTCTTTCTGCTAATTTTGGTATTAATTAGCTCTTTTTTACATTATCTTGTTTATTTGATTTTTTTTCTTGAAACAAGATATTTCTGTGTAGCCCAGAGTGGCCTTGAACTAGTGATCTTCCTGCCTTATCCTCTAATGTGCTGGGATTATAGTCCTGCCCTAACCCTGGCCACCCAACTTTCTAGTTTCTTAAGGTATAATGTTAACTGTTTATTTAGAATTTTTTTCTTTTTTACTTTAGCCACTTTTATCTATAAAGTTCCTTCTTAGTATTGCTTTTGCTACATCCCATGGGTTTTGGTGTATGATCTTTCTGTTGTTATTTATCTCAAAGTTTTAATTTTTCTTTTGGTTTTTTCTTTGACTCATTGGTTCAATGAATACCTTCATTCAGAAAGGTAATTTAAAATTTACATGTATTTGTGGTTTTTCAAAAATTCCTCTTGTTAAGTAACATCATGTTCAGAAATAGTACTTGATATCAGAAGATTTCATTTTTTAAAAATTTGTTAAGGCTTGTATTATGGCCTTATGATCATTCTGGAGAATGTTCCTTGTGTACTTGAGAAGAATGTATATTATGCTGCTGTTATGTAGAAAGTTCTATATACCTTTTGGGGCTGTATTTTCTAAATTCTAGTATTTTCATATTAGCTTTCTATCTGGTATCTATCCATTGTTGAAACTAGAAAGTTAAAGTCATCTCTGACTATTATTTTATTGTACTTATTTTCCCCAACATATCCACCAATATTTGCTTTGTATATTTTGGTGATCTGATGCTTGATACTTATATAATTGTTGTGTCCTCTTGGTGACTTGAGTCCTCTTTCATTAAATTATGACCTGCTTTTTCTTTTGTGACAGTTTTTAACTTGAAGTCTACTTTATCTGATTTATTTAAAGCTATCTCATGCAGTTTTTATTACCATCTTCGTGGAAAAACTTCTGTCCCTTCATGTTAGCTTATGCATGCCCGTAAGACTAAAGTTAGTCTCTTACAGGCAACATTTGGTTGCATCTTCCTTTAAAAAAAAAAAAAAAGAGAATAAAATAAGACAAAACAGAACAAAGCACATTAGAACATAACACTGCAAGCAACACAGGACTTCAAAACAAAACAACAGGAAATCAACTGTGACTACCATGTTTCTTGTTTTTTTTTTCCTAATAGTTGTCCATAGGGTCACACACAATAAAATAAAACAAAACAGAATAGTATAAAACCAATCAAAACAAAAGAATGAAAGTCTTCAAAATAAGACAACAGGAAATCAACAATAGCTACCATAATGTCTCTTGTTTTCTTCAAAATAGCTGTCCAATACCTTTTTGTTTTGTTTTGATACTGGCCCTTGTTATGGTGCCCAAGCTAGTGTCAAACTCACGTGCTAAAGCAGTCTGCCTCAGACTTCCAGTTAGCTGAGGCTATAGGCTTGTGCCACTGTAAATAGCTCTGTTTTTTTATTTCATTTAGCCACTCTGTCTTTTGATTGGAACTTAGTTCATTTACACTTAAAAATCTTATTGATATATAAGGACTTCTGTGGTTTTTAAAATTATTATTTTCTGGCTGTTTGATAGATTTTTTGCTCCTTTATGCCTTGTTTATTGTTTATCTTTCTGATTTTGTGATTTTCTGGAGTGTTGAGTTTTGATTACTTGCTGGGTTGTGTATCTGCTGTAACACTTTCCTTTATGGTTAACATTAAGCTTAAATAAAACATTTACAGTAGACTATTTTATACTGAGAACTATTTTAATCACATGAAAACTGTAGAATTTTATCTTCCCCCAAGTTTTTATATTTTTGTTGTCATGATTTACAATTTTTTCAATAGTGGAAATTGAACTGCTTAGTTCAATTTGCACTGAGCTATGTTCCTACACGTTTTTATTTTTCATTTTGAGACAGGTTGTTGCTAAATTGCTAAGCTGCCCAGGGCTCAAAACTGTGATCTTCCTTCCTCAGCCTTCCAGAGTGCTGGAATTACAGCCATTTCCACCATAACTAGTTACCGAGGTCCTTAAGATTATTTTAAATTCTTTTCCAGGCATTTTATATTTCCATTTATTTAGGGTCAGTTGTATCACTCTCTTAGTTTTTTTTTTTAATTTTATTTAAGGAGAAAAAAAAACAGAAAAAGGGTACAAGTTATACAGAATTTCAGAAAAAATAAACAGTAGGAAATCACTAGTTAATAGATTACATATTGTCATCTTAGAAATAGTTGTTCAAGTTACAAAATTAAAGCATATAAAGTGGACATTTAAACAGTGAGACTGCAGTTCTGTTCAGTGATCCAACAAAACTCAGTAATATGGTTATCTGATACACTTAAATATACATGCAGTTATATCCTTTAAAGCACTTTCTTTTCCTTTCTTTTGTACAATGACAATTATACATTTTGGGTTTTATGACTCCCATAGTTCTTATTACTTTTTTTTGAAGAGAATAAAACCAAATGTGACATAACAGAACAGAGTCAGTCAAATCAAAAGGATGGTCATAATACATAATGTAAAAACAAAATACAAGGTGATCAACAATGGTTACCATACTGCCTCTTGCTATCTTAAAAAGAATTGCCTGTATCGTCAATTATAATAAAATTGAACAAAACAGTAAAGAACAAAACCAATAAAACCAAAACATTGGAGACATTACGGACTTCAAAAGAAGATAATAGTCAACCAGAATGGGCGTCATAATGAATCTTATTGTCTTCACAGTTGTGGCCTATACTTTTGAACTTGGTACTATCAAGCAAAACAGAATCGAGGAAAATCAGTCAAAACAAGATGGTGAGAGCAATACAGGTTTCAAATCAAGTTAATAGGAAATCAAAGTGGGTTACTATAATATATCCTGCTATTTTTTATTTATTTTTCCCTTAATTAAAAAGATAAAAAGAAAAAGTGAACAATAAAAAAAGGAGATTGAGATAAAAGAGTGCACAACACCAAAACATCGCAGGTCAAAACATAACCATTTAAGCAAAATAGTGTTTCACCACAAGATAACCCCAACATAAAAGTAGTTAACCATAATGTCTCTTTCCTTGAAATCTTTGAGTATAACTTCGTATACTGCAGCATCAAACATATCAAGACAGTGTAAAACCATTCAAGAGAATGACATTATTACAGGGTATTTAGAATCAACTAACAGAAAATGAATAATGGTTTCTGTATAATCTCCTTGTCTATAAAAGTTTTTGTTTATATTATCACATATAATAAAATCCAATAAGATACAACATGGTAAGACCGATGGAGACAGAAGAACAAAAGCTTGATGGGTCTTCAAAACAAGATGATATTAAATCAGCACTAGTTATTGTGATATCTTGTTTTGTCCAAAATAGCTGTTCCTACCATCCAACCTTCTCTGCCTCATTTCTGTTGAGCTCATTTTCTGTCATTAGTTGTCAGTTTGTCCTCTTCATTTTGCTTTCTGCTCCATTCATTGTGGCCTCTCTACCACTGTTTCTGGAATCTTGGTATTTTTCATTTTTAGAATATCCTGCAGTAATCTCTGTAGAGTTGAATTGGTGGTTGCAAATTCCCCTAGTTCCTCTTTATCCTGGAAGCACCTTGTTTTTCCATCAATTTCTAGGGACAGTTGTGCAGGATATATCAATCTTGGCTGGAGGTTATTATCTTTAAAAGCTTGAATTATTTCCCCCCATGCTGTTTGTAATTTGATGGTTTGTGCCGAGAAGTCTGCTGTAATTCTGATGGGTGTTCCCTTGTAAGTGATCTGTTTCTTGTCTCTGATGGCTTTTAATATTATGTTCTTATATTGGATTTCTGGAATTTTGATTATTATACGACTGGGTGTAGTTCTGTTTGGGTTGTAGGTGTCTGGGGTCCTATATGCCTCATACATCTGAGTATCTTTACCTTTTGCTAAATTAGGGAAATTCTCCTGGATTATTTCTCTGAATAGCGTTTGTAGTTCATTTGTTTGTGTCCCTACTTCTTCTTTTATGTTCTTAATTCTTAAGTCATAGATCCTCTTACCATCTTCTAGCCTTTGTATTATTGCTGTTTGTTTCCTTATTATTTTTAAGAAGTTTTTCATTTCATGCTCCCACATTACAAATCTGTCCTCCAGTTCAGATAATCTATCCTTAGTTTCTTTCAAGCTGTTATGCCAGCTTTCAATAGAGTTTTTAGTTTCCTGGTAATCTCTTTGAACCTGCTTCACGTATTCTATGTTTTCTCTATTTTTTCCATCAAACAATTCTCCCCTTTTTTTCTGTTCTTCCATTCCACCATCTGTTTTTTCTTGGGCGGTGCTTAGCATTTCTCTTAACTATTCTACTAATATCTTGCTTTACTTCGTTAAATACTTCACTTTTGAACTCATCTATGAGGCTCTGGAGATACGGCTTTATGTGTATTGGTGCTGTGTCCAATATTGCATGTTTTCTGTCCTCATTCTCCTTTGCATTTACCTTTCCTAGATCAGTGTTCTCAGGATTAGGGACTGAGGACCCTTTCTTGTTGCTCCCTCTTTCCATACTTTTTGTTCCTTCCATATAAGCATATATAGAAGGCCCAGTTTCTTTCTTTGTGGGTTACAGTTTGTTTGAATCTGCTGGCTAGGTGTTCCCGCCCACTGCGGTGTACTAGGGAGACACAAACCTGAGCAGCCTCTGCTGGGCCCGCCCCTCCAGGTCAACCTACTGAATGCTTCCTAGGGTGCACCACCAGGTGCTGGGACCTGGTTTGGGCTAGCCTACTGGGTCTTAGTCCACGGCGTCACCCAGGCCAAGCACTCCCCACCAATCCTGCATGAGAGGGGAATGTATGACTAAAGTCACTGCAGCATTCTGTTCCGGCTAGTCTGCCTGGTTCCAGAATGTCCTCTGTTGGATCCTCCTAGTCTATGGAAGGGTTCCCATTCCTCTCACTCACCGCAGGTCAATGCAGGGCTCCCCACCAGTCCCGCTCTCAACTCAGTTCGCTGATTCCCACTCTCAGAGCTTTTGCGTGTCTCTCTCCTTGCTGTGCTGATTCAGACGCAGCAGCAGCAGGAGGAGATTCAAATCACGGGTTCCAGAGGCACGGGTTCCAGCTTCCACACTGAGATTTTATCTGTTCTGGTTATAACACCGGGATTGCATTTCCAGTTGGTTTCTGTCAGCTTAGTTTGTTCCTGGGTTGGCAGGGTGTATTTCCCTTGCTTAGGACTCCTCACACCGCACCATTCCTGGATTCTAAGCTGGATATCTCAGAGAGCCTCCATAGCTGCTGTTATCTATCCACCATGTTCTCCCGGAAGCTCCATTCTCTTAGTTTTTAAATGTCTCTTGTGTCCCTGTGTTGATGTTTGCATATCTGATGGGAAAATTACTTCTTCCAGGAAATGGGTGTATTGTGCTCACATGTAATCCCAGGATTTGGGATGCTGAGTTAGGAGGATCACTGTAAGTTTAAGGCCAGTCTAAACTACATAGTAAGATCTTATCCAAAAAGAAAATGAAAAGTAACTCTTACATGCTTTACAGAGTGCTTTTTGTAGGAAAAACTTTCATGCTTTAGGAAGTGGTTTTACAGGAGATTGAGAAGACTATGGTAGCTCTGGTTTTAAGCAGATGTGGTGATATATCTTCCACATAGTTTCTTTAACTTTGATTGATACTAACACTATCTGTCAGTGTCTCAGCAGCCTAGGCTTTAGGAATTTGTGGCAACAGTGACAGCATGTAGGTTGCTAAGGTCCATAGTGGCAAGGGCTTTTGGGGTGCTCCTTTTCTCATTTTCTCCGCAGTGGTGAGTCTTAGTGAGATGATCCCTCATTGTATTAAGTCTAATGTGGCATATAAGCAACTATAGCAATGCTAGGTTGCAGGCATATATGCTCAGGCTGGTAGCTGGGTCTAGGCTTAGATCTCACTGACCTATTGTGGCAACTGTGTTTTGGGGATGCAGGTTCACACCAAGTCAGAACTGGATGCAGATCATCCCCAAAGCCAGAGTCTGTGAATCTGATACACCCACAGTAACTTGGGCATGGAGTCTGGGCTATAGATGTGCTTATGATCCTGGGGGCAGACTGAGCACTGGCTGCACTCCACAAAAGAAGGGGTGTTCTGGAAGGTTGGGCTTGGGAAGTAGGGTAAGCTTTAATTTACGAATCAGAGCTAATGTGGAACAGTAGCAACTCCCAAGGGATGATGCATAACAGTGACTCAACCATGAATGGTGATAGTGCATGGCACTAACCAGACTCCTCATGGCCAAGTGCAGCTACAGGAAAACCAAGACTGCAGAGTGCACCTGTTGCTTGGGGCCTGGTGAGCAGGAACAGTGTGACTACACTATTTGGGTTCAGGTGTGTCTTGGTGAGGGGTGTGTCTAAGCAACTCAGGCTGTGAGGCACTAGACTAACTCCAGAGGAACAGAATACTTATTATTTCTGTGGTGAGGTTTATGGCTCAGCTAATGCTGTTTTCCTGCCACTTGGGCTACTGTGTTAACTCAGCCTGAGATGTGTTATTGCTTGGCTTATATGCTGTTTCAGCTCAGGCACAGAAAGGTGTGACTTCCCTGGATAAACAAGACACTCTTTCCCCAGGAAGTAGACCTTCAAAGAGGCAGAAGTTGCCAGGGATGAATGAAATGGCTTCATGGTAGTTTGATCCCACACAGTAGTTTGTCTCAGGGTTAGCAGGCCACTAGCCAGGAGTGGTTCAGTGACCACAAAGCCTCAGGGATGCAAAGTTACTGTGGCTACTAACTCCTGGATCAGGTTGTACCCAAGATGATGGTGTAGAGGGCAATAAGGGGCAGGGCAGTGTCAGCTCCTTTGGGAAGAATGCTGCTGATATGCTGCAGGCAGCTTATCTCCCATGAATACTGTTAAAGAGTCCTCAGTGGTAAGGACTCAGGTGTTCAGGGTAGTGCTGGTTACCAGAGGCCTTTTCCCTGAAGAGAATAGTCCCCTTCTAGTTCTGAGCTGATCTCTACTAAGGGGTGGGGTGGTGGACTTTGTTCTGTGTTTAGCCATCCTGGGTTTTTATGTACTATACATTTTCTGCTCTGGGACTCTTTAGTTATTTTCATCAAAATGTTGTTTCAACTGCCTTTGTTGGTGTAATGAGAGCTAGGGTTTCTAGTCCGCCATCTTACTGGCATTACTCTCTGGGGGAGAGATTTTTAAAAGAGGACTTAAATTTTAAAAAATTATGTTCAATACTCCTAAATATAACTTTTCCAAAAGTTAATTATTTACATTGAACAGGAATTTGTCACTACAGGGATCAGTGTCCTTCAGGGATGTGACTATCGATTTCACCAGAGAGGAATGGCAGCATCTAGATCCTGGTCAGAGAAACCTTTACCGGGACGTAATGCAGGAGACTTACAACCATCTGCTCTCAGTAGGTAAGAGGGTGTCCATTCTCAATTGGATCAGTGCTGTGAGACCTCTTAAATACGTGATTGTTTGAATCTTGATTTATTCAAGATTCTCTACCTTCTTTGGGCACTGCTACTGTTCCTCAGCTTATAAAGATACATGGTTTTACTTTTCTTATGAATAAACGCTTAGGGCTGGGGATTTAACTCAGCAGCATAAGCATCTGCCTGGCAAGTGCAAGGTCATGAATTCAATCCCCAGTACAAAAAAAAAAAAAGAACAAACCCTCATTGAACAGTAAGACTTGATTGGACTCAGAAAAATAATTACCTGGACGCAGTTCTTTATCATTTTCTCTGAACAGGGTATCAAGTTCCTGAGCCAGAGGTTTTCATCCTGGAGCAAGGAAAGGAGCTATGGGCCTCACAGAGTGACAGCTCACATCAAAACTGTCCAGGTGAGTGTAATCCAGGTAGAGGAAAGAGAAGAGATTCTCAGCAAAGGAAGAGGACAAATATCAGCTATTTTAAGATAGGCACTAAAATGCTACTAAGATGACTTTTACTTTTTTTTTTTGTATTGCTTGAAGGTCCTTGGTACTGACCATGCAGATAACTAAATGCCTTCTAAGGAGTCACTTCTGTCTCCTTTCCTGGCTTTTTGGATCATGTGCTGCTCACCTTATTAAAGATGATTCTTTCTTAGTTGTGTTCTTTTTTCTCTACTTTTTCCATAGTCATGGTATCTTTCTTTATATATTCAGGCACTTGTGGATTTGTTTTCTTTCTTTTTTCTTTCCTTCCTTTTTGAGGATCTTTTTGGGTTTTTTTGTTTTGTTTTTTTCTGAGAAGCATGTTGCTATGTAGTTCAGGCTGGCTTAGGCTGGCCTGGACTTTGCATCAATCCTCCTGCCTCCACCCCAAATGCTGGGATTATAGGTGTGTGCCACCACACTCAGCTCTGTGGATCTTCATGTTTTTTTTCTTTTTTTGGTAGCAGAGATTGAACTCATGACCTCATGCTTGCCAGGCAGGTGCATATGCTGCTGAGCTAAATTCTCAGTCCAAGGATCTAATTTCTTTCCAAATTACTGTGTGGTACATGCTTACATTTGTGATAGTCCCCTTTTATTTCATTTCACTGTGGCATACCTCAGAACGTTATCTCCAACCCAGCTTCCTTCCTATTTTGTCTATGACTACTATGATATTTCTCACTTCTTTCTAATTTCCCATGCTTCTCATCCAATTGATGACTTGAGAGTCACTGTTATTTAACTTTGGAGAATACCTGTCTGTTGTGTTTGACATTATTTATCACCTTTCCTGAAATTATATTCTAATGTAACTGTAGAACCTCTGTATTGACTAGGGTCCCTCTGCCTGGTTGATTGGTTTTTTTGTTTGTTTGTTTTTGTTTTAGTACTGGAGATCAAACTCACGACCTCACGCTTGCTAGGCAGGTGCTTATGCCACTGAGCTAAATCTTTGGCCCTATTACTGTTTTTATTTCTGTAATCTACTTGATGTGGTTTGAATTTATTCATACCCTCAATTTCAGACTCATCATCATGATTTTGGCTTAATGTTCTTTTGTTTTTTACTTATTCCCTCTTTTCTCTTTTCCCTGTATCTCTCTCCTTTCCTACCATGTGTAATTCTTCTATGTGATAGTAACATAAATTTTAAGTTCATGCTTGTTATAAAATTTAAAATTAGGGGGCTGGGGATTTAGCTCAGCGGCATAAGCACCTGCCTTGCAAGCAGGCGGTCGTGAGTTTGATCCCTGGTACAGATAAAAAAAGAAAAAGACAAAAAAAAATTTTAAATTAGGGATATGTGTCATTAGTTTGTATAAAAGTTACATATATATGTTATTTACCTTTTTTCACATCTGTCTATAGTGTAGTTTGTTCACTTAATTTATTTTCTCTATTGAATTATATACCAGAATCTTCTGTACCAACACTATCCCCACCTAACCACTCCCCTCTTCAGATTATGCACATGTACCTTTTTCTGTGTTCAGTCTGGATGAACTATTTTTAGCCTCTGCTATCTATTCTTTGAACTAGAATCATCTTTGTCCTTTGAGATGGGCAGTTTGGATTCTAAACCTTACAATAGGGGATTTTTTTTGCAAATTTTTTTGTTAGTACATATGTGTAGTACATAATGTTCACATTCCTTGTGAGGAATTGGAATATATACATAACACATCTTAACTCCTTTTTTCATTTCTTTTCCTTTCCTTCCCTCCTCTCTCGGCCCACCTCTTGATTCCCTTCCTTTTTTTTGGTATATGTTTTCAGAACATAATGTTTACATTCTTTGTGTAGAGTTGCTACATGTACATAACATATCTTACTTTTTTCCTCCCCTATTTTTCCCATACCTTCCTTCTCACTCTGTCTGTTGATATCCTTGCCTTTGAGAAAGATCTGTCTCATAACAGAGATTTTTTTTTAAGAAGCTTCTTTCTACATTGAACAAGATGTTAAAAGTGATCATTTACTGTACTTTATTCTAGAAAAATTGCAGCAGATTGGTGATCAGATAGAGAGCAGCTTTCCGCAAACAGGAAATAAATCATTCAGTGATGTTGCATTCATCAAGAAAATGATGACTAAAAAGAATCATGAATATAAAGACATTAGACAAATAACTCATGTTAGCCCAAACATTATTTCTCCTCCCCACAGACCTCATCTATGTGACTCATTTGTGAAAAGTTTGAAGTGTAATTTAAATTTACACAATTATAATACAAATAATGCACCAAAGAGCATTAAAAAGATTGCTGAATATGGTAAAATTTCTTCCTATTCTGATCAGGAGTATACTCTAACAGAAAAGAACTTATGGGATGATAATCAATATAGAAAAGTTAGTAGTTACAAACAAGCACCCTATCAATATCAGAAAATTCATACTGGGGAGAAATCCTATAACTGTGCTGAATTTGAAAAGATTGTCAATCAGAAGTCACACTTCAAGGTACATATAAAAGTTCACACAGGAGAAAAACTCTATGTATGTATTGAATGTGGGAAAGCTTTCGTACAGAAGCCAGAATTCATTACTCATCAAAAAACCCATACCAGAGAAAAGCCTTATAAATGCAATGAATGTGGAAAATCCTTCTTCCAGGTATCTTCTCTCTTCAGACATCAGAGAATTCACACTGGAGAAAAACTCTATGAATGCGGTGAATGTGGGAAAGGCTTTTCTTATAACTCAGATCTTATCATCCACCAGAAAATTCATACTGGAGAGAGACATCATGAATGTAATGACTGTGGCAAAGCATTCACACAAAAGTCCACACTCAAGATGCATCAGAAAATTCATACCGGTGAGAGATCTTATATATGCATTGATTGTGGACAGGCCTTCATCCAGAAGACACACTTGGTTGCACATCGAAGAATTCACACTGGAGAAAAACCATATGAGTGTAATATCTGTGGAAAAGCCTTCATTTCCAAGTCACAACTCCAGGTACATCAACGAATTCACACCAGACTCAAGCCCTATGTGTGTACGGAATACGGGAAGATATTCAACAATAGTTGCAACCTCATTATACATAAGAAAGTTCAAATTAGAGAGAAATCTTCTATATGTACTGAATGTGGGAAGGCCTTTACTTATAGGTCAGAGTTAATTATACATCAGAGAATTCACACTGGAGAAAAACCTTATGTATGCAGTGACTGTGGAAAAGCCTTCACTCAGAAGTCAGCACTTACAGTGCATCAGCGAATTCATACAGGAGAAAAATCTTATGTGTGCATGAAGTGTGGCCTGGCCTTCATCCAAAAGGCACACTTGATTGCACATCAAATAATTCATACTGGGGAGAAACCTTATAAATGTAGTCACTGTGGGAAATTCTTTACCTCTAAGTCACAACTCCATGTGCATAAACGAATTCACACAGGAGAAAAGCCATATATATGCAATAAATGTGGGAAGGCTTTCACCAATAGGTCAAATCTCATCACACATCAGAAAACTCATACAGGAGAAAAAGCTTATATATGTTCTAAATGTGGAAAGGCCTTCACTCAGAGGTCAGACTTGATTACACATCAGAGAATTCACACTGGAGAAAAGCCTTATGAGTGCAGTACCTGTGGAAAAGCCTTCACCCAGAAGTCACACCTCAATATACACCAGAAGATTCACACTGGAGAGAGACAGTATGAATGCCATGAGTGTGGGAAAGCCTTCAACCAGAAATCAATACTTATCATGCATAAAAAAATTCATACAGGAGAGAAGCCCTATGTGTGCACTGAATGTGGACGAGCCTTCATCCGAAAATCAAATTTCATCACTCATCAAAGAATTCATACTGGAGAGAAACCATATGAATGCAATGATTGTGGGAAATCCTTTACTTCCAAGTCTCAGCTCCTCGTGCATCAGCCCATGCACACAGGTGAGAAACCTTATGTGTGTGCAGAGTGTGGAAAAGCCTTTAGTGGCAGGTCAAATCTCAGTAAACACCAAAAAACTCATACTGGAGAGAAGCCTTATATCTGTTCTGAATGTGGGAAGACATTCAGGCAGAAGTCAGAGTTGATTACACATCATAGAATTCATACTGGAGAAAAACCTTATGAATGTACTGACTGCGGGAAATCTTTCACTAAGAAATCACAGCTTCAAGTACATCAGCGAATTCACACAGGCGAGAAGCCTTATGTATGTGCTGAGTGTGGGAAGGCCTTCACTGATAGGTCAAATTTGAATAAACACCAAACAACACACACTGGAGACAAACCCTATAAGTGTGTAGTCTGTGGGAAAGGCTTTGTTCAGAAATCAGTGCTCAATGTGCATCAGAGTATTCACACTTAGTGTGAAAAAACATTACTGAGGACATGTCTTATTGTATATTGCTGAGTCCATGCAACAGAATAGTATGCATATTATAAGTGGAAATGCTCACATCAGAATGTCACACAATAGTGATTAAAGATGACATGTAAGAAGGAATTGAATATGGAAAAAGACCCTTCCTATACTGTCATCAGCATCATTAAACCTGAGACACCCATACTGAGAAGAAACTGATATTTTAGAAGAAGACTTGTTAAGAAAAATACGAAATACCATAAACTAGTTTTCCATAGGATGATGTTAAGCTGTGTTAATAATAATCCTGTTGGTAGAAAAGGTACAGTACCAACAAATTGACAAAACAACATATAGGAAGTGATAAGTCCTCAGTTGTGGAAGTTGTTTGTTGCAGAACACATTGTCTAAGAGTTGTGGGTGTTTTTTAATTCTTTGTTTGAATCTAACACATTTGTGTATATCTATTTCCCTACTGAGTATTTCTGTCAAAAAATACTATAATAAAAACTATTCCTCTGACACAGTCTGTATATATATACTCTGATGCAGATCTCAGCATGTATGTGGAATCCACATTTTCATCTGGCACAGAATTCTAATGTCCTTTTGAGCTTCTCAAGCCATCTGTACATCATCCCCTGACCCCCAGCATCATGTCCTTTGAACTTCATTTCCCTAAGGAAAGCTTCTTGAAGAAGGATTTTTCAGGTCATGTAGGTCAATTTAAGTCTCCCTCTGTCACAGTTCCTCACACTCATTTGTCTTCCTTAATGGCTTGGCTTTCATAAAGACTGATCCATTAAAACAGGCCCCAACACGTGTTCACTGCTCTCTGTCCATCTTCATGTCATATACTCCACAGGGACCTTTTCCCCTGTGTGCTTCAAACATGTCAGTTCAGTTCCTGCCTCCGGACCCATGAATGTGCAATGTCTGAAAAGACTACAGCTTCATTATATCGGTGTAGCTTGCTTCTTCACGTCTTTCCTCAAATTATAGCTTATCACAGCCCTTACCCATTTTATCTATTTTATCCTTCATGGCAACTACCACCATGATGCCCGGAGGCCCCTACATTAGTTTTTATTGTTGTCATTTATTTCTTTGTTTTGGCTTTTTGAGACATGATTTCCCTGTGTAGGCCAGGCTGGCCTTGAATTCACTATGTAGCCTAGGCTGGCCTTGAACTTGAGATTTTCCTGCCTCAGCCTCCCAAGTGCTGGGATTACAGGCATGTGCCACCCCACGTAGCTATATTAGATTGGTTTTCCCTGTTTTCTTCATCACTGTAAGCCTAGACACATGCCTTTCATACAGCAGGAATTCCATAAATGCAGATTATGGAGCGTTAATCTGCTTATCATACAAACTGACTGGTCCTTTTTTATATTGCATTGTGGGAGGCTTCAATAGGAAGAGCCCTAAAACACAGCAGGCATTTTCACCTGCAATCTTTACTTGAGCTATATCCCTTCCCAGCCCTAGAGCTAAAAAGGCATTGTAAACCTTCCTGATACTACCCCAAGAAGGCAAAACAGGTGTAGGATAACTCACATGACTGCATCTAAAGTTTCCTGACATGATTATAAAATCCCAGATTTTCAGCTCCAAAATGACTTTTTAAAAAATCTACTTCACTGTACCTCTATGCACAGGGCTGCTGCACCCAAATTGCATGTCAGCAGGACCCTGTCACCAAAGAACTCAACTTACAGAATTGATTATCCTGTCTTGACATGTGTGCCTGAAGCCAACAGTATGGAAAGGTGGAGAGCAAATGTCTGCCTTGAAAGCTGGTTGACAAACCCAAGATACATAGTAGTTGCTCACAGATACTAGTGCATGTTCTCATTGAATGTTCAGCTGGATGGCCCCACTGGAGCCAGCAGAATGATTTGCTTGGGGGTCAGTCCATTGGTCATACTGGGTGTGAAACATAGTTGGGCGGTACAGAGACTGTCTTGCCTTTGTGTAGGACAAAATGAGGTGATGATGTGGGTGAAGGGACACTGGTCAAGAGAACAGAACTGGGTGTTCCCTTTTACTTCCCTAGCCTCTGATTGAGGAGCATTTGGTGACAGATCCCATTATGTATCAATATCTGCTGATCCACATTTAGCTGTCCTTCATAATGTCTATAATCACCATATTTCTTTCCCCAAATTAGAGCAATATTGACCTAAAATTACCTCCTTTTACCTTGACCAGCACTGCATCTGAGGCTTCACTATTATTCTCCAATTTTAATATGTTCAGTGATGCAACTTAGGATGGTATCTGCTGAACCCACAGGATGGTGGAAATAACTTTGTTCCATCCCAAGAGTCTGGCTATATACTACAGGCTGACCTTGAACTCACTATGTAGCCCAGGCTGGCTGGGAATTTGCTATGATCCTTCTGCCTCAGCCTCCTAAATTCTGGGGTTACAGGTATGTGCCACCATGCCAGGCAAACCTCTCTTAAACTCACCCCAGAATCATGTCTCAACATCCTCCTTTTCCCCATTTCTATCTTCAGTAATAAAGATGTTCTAAAAGATGGAAGAATACAAATCATCAGGAATCAATTTTTCTAATTATATGTCACCCCTCATTAATTCCAGGAAATAGCTTTTGCAGATCTTATTCTCTTTTCATTTCTCTAATTTACCATATCTGTGACTTCATCCTATTTGTGACATTGTCTGGTAACCTCCATGCTCCCAATATCTGATGACCACTGAGACCCAATGTCTAAGAAACATAACCATATCCTAATACAACTATTATCTCAACATGTGTGCATACATGTGCATGTGTGTATGGTTACTGGGATTGAACCCAGGGCCTTTGCCTGAGCTATGTTCCTAGCCCTTCTTTAAAATTTTTTATTTTGAGATAATTTTGCTAATTTGCCCAGGTTGAGTATGAACTTGTGATTCCTACCTCAGCCTCTCTGAGGTTTCCTTGCCTACTTTAAAAAAGAAAAAAGCTTAAAAAAAAAAGAAAAAGAAAAAGCTGGTTCAACCTTTCTACCTAGATGTACCTTTAGCCAAGGAGACAGAAAATCCCTTCAGAAACAGAATTGTTCTCATAAAAAGAAAGGGATATAGCTTCGAAAGATATGTCCCTGTCCAGAAACATAAGCCATGAGTGGGACTGTCACCATTCTTCACAAGGTGCTTCAAAGACACAAGGCCCCGAAAGGTTTGATGCTAGGGAAGGGGCTTTCTGAGCCCTGCTCTGAAAGAGGTACTGTACTCAAGGTCAGTGAATTTTCAGCTGACACTATTACTTGGAGACAGATATCTTCATGGCCTCTGTAGTCCTACTCTGGTTTCATCTGCTTTGCCAACTACAGTTTTTATCCTCTCTGGAGCCCAATGTTTAGAGGAGTCCAGCTTCCAAATCACCCTGTGTATCTTGGCTGGCACTGTGGAGCAAGGCTGGAGGTTGGTTCTCATCCTGACTCATATCCTCTGCTCCTCCCACCCCTGCCTGGCTTCAGGGATTGGCAGGCCCTGCCACTACACATGCACTTGTCTCTAGCTACCAGCTCATGTGACAGTGGCTTCAAAAGTTGTCTAGGGATTGACCCTAGCGCATAACACTACACCCAACAAAAGAAACCAATGAGGAACTCAATTTAGACTTAAAGAACAGGTATAAAATATGGATTTCCTTTTGGGAGTCTAAAGAGCTCCTGGAAGAATGTCTTGGTGCCAACTCTCATGTCTGGAAATAGCCATATACCATTTCTGAAAAACATTCTTACACAATCTTGTCTGGACCTGTTTCATGCCAGGCCCACATGAGAACTGCTGTTTATTTGTATCGTAGTTGTTTGTTTTTCCTTCCTTGTTTCCTTTACTGGGAATTGAAACAGAGGACTTTCCATTGAACTACATTTCCATCCCTTTTAAGTATGTATGCATTTATTTTTCTTTTGAGACAAGGTGTAGAAAACTTGCTCAATTTCCCAGACTGGGATCACACCTGCAAATTCCTGCCTTGTCCTCAGAACAGGCATATTTTGTACCTGTTCTTGCTTCAGAGTGCAGGGATTACAAGCATGTACTACCTCACCCAGCTAATATTTTCAATTTTCATGGCATTCATTTCAGCAATTCCCCAAATGCACTTTCACGACTGGGTTTTGAATCCAGGTGAATAGCCTACTAGGCCCAGCTGAAAGGGAGGTGCTGGACCTAGGATCAGTGGGTTTTCAGTTGAAATATTCATCAGGTGGCTTATGTGAGTCACAGGTCCCATCCCTCCCTCACCTGATTTCATCTGGCTGTGATCAGACTTCCCTCCAACTTAACCCCTCCACTCTAGGATCCATCTAGACATCTTGCCATAAAGCAAGCAACTACCTGGTAGCAGAACCAACCTGTATGTCTCAAGAATCAGACCCTAAAGAGAAGGCTGGGAGACTGATTGGTGACCTTTGTCAGTTTTACCCCCTTAGTCCTTTCCCTCAGTCCAGGGCTTTTCCTCAAAGATCAAAATTTTCCTGGCCCTACAACTGTGTATGCATATGCTTCAAGCCTGGCATGTCACAGTGACCAGTAGTGTTGCCTTGGGGCATGCCCAGAAAAATCTGTAGAGCGGACACCCTCTCGTTCTATGTGCCTGCCTGGGGTGGGCTCTGGTAATCAGAGTGGCTGATATGGGAAACCATAGCAAGTGGAACAGGATTGGCAGAAGAGTAGGCATGAGCATGGCACACACCCCAGCATCCTTACTTCAGGCCAGCTTTGTGGGTGTGTAACCCTCTCCTCAGGGAATTCATCCTGGGGACCAGAGAAAGATCAGTATTGCCCATCTGTATGTGGGTATCTTTAGTTCTCATAAATTTCTTTATGAGGTGCATTTGCAAATATCTTGAATGCTAATGCTAAGTGCCATCCACCAGAAAGACAGATTACTAAAAACCTGACAGTGTGTCTTCACCTTACCAGATCTGATACCGTGGGACTTCTGGCTGCTCACTCCCAAAATAAAAAGGACCACAGAAGGTAAAACTTCGGAATCCATTCAGGGCACCCAGGCTGCCACATCAGTGTACGTAAAGCTGCTTAGGAAACAGGACTTACAGAACTCCCTAAGAAATGGGCAACAATGATGGATTCATGGATTCGCAGCAAAGGAAAGCATTTTGAAGGGTATCTGTGGCAAATTTACTTTTGCCATCATAAATGTTTTGAATGTAAACATTTTCTCTTTTGGTCCACCCCATCTCCTATCTAAACTGTGACTGTTCCTGGGTCATTTTCTTTAAGGTACATCTCAGGGAGCAAGGTGTAGGCCAGTCTTCTGGGACTTACTTATAACCACCTCGCTAGTCTCTCGGCCCAGCTCTGCTTTCTTAGGGAGTCTAACCCCTGAAAGTGAACATGCACCTATGCTAAGCCTGCAACTCACACCACAATGACTTGCCACAGTTGACTAGGTTTTGGGAACAGGAAAGCTCTCTGGCTGTGCAAAGGGCCTGGGTTCTGGCTTCCCTCCAGAGGGCCAGTTAAAGATCTGAGAATAAGGCAGGATGGCCTAATCATTGTGCTGTCAGCATGACAAAATCCCAGATAGCCCACTGGTGAGAAGGAACAGTTGATTTTAGCTCCCACATTCAGGAATTTCAGTGCACAATTTTTTGTTTCTACTGCATTTGTGTGGGTAGTATCTATTTGATAAGTGCAGCAGAGGCAACAGCTCACCTTAAAGACTTTGTAGAGAAAAGGACAGGCACAGTAGGTGTCCAGAAATCTTTGTGGATCTTTGTGGATCTGTCTCCTTCCCTTTAAGTGGGCCTAAATGGGCAGTGGTTACCCAAGATGCTGGTCTGTTGAACCCAGAAGTGTAACACTGGCTGCATAGGAAACTGCATCAGCAGGGCACACATCCTAGGATCCCTGTGTGAAGTTGGGTTAATGGGTGCATACATATTCCTCTCTTCAGGAAATCCAACTAAGGAGCCAGAATATTGTGTTGCCTGTGTAATTACTGTCTGTTTTGTTGACCCTCTATCTGAAGAGTTGCCACACAGGTATGAGTACGGGGTTGGGGCGTGTGTAGCAGAAAATGTACCCCCCCCCAGTATACTTAGGTCTGTTAGTTGTCTAGGTATAGTTCCTGTTCCAGATACAGTTGCTTCTGTTTCTTAGAAAAATCTGGCCACTGTGATGCATACCTGCTTATATGATGCACATTGTATAAAACAACCCCCAACTGACAAGCCATTCTGCCCCTGAACTTCCTGCTTTCTATAAGCCCTAGACCACCAGAGATCACAGCCTGATATTTTGGAAGTGATGTAAATAAATCTGCCTC
This sequence comes from Cavia porcellus, assembly GCF_034190915.1. Taxonomy (NCBI): domain Eukaryota; kingdom Metazoa; phylum Chordata; class Mammalia; order Rodentia; family Caviidae; genus Cavia; species Cavia porcellus. The sequence goes on from NW_026947490.1 coordinate 16,200,122, forward strand.
CATATACTGCATGTTCAGTGTTTCTGCTTGCCATTGCAAGTGGACTGGTACTTCTGTCTAATCTGAATTCCTCCTGAAGACCCAGTATCTACCTTCATTCAGCCTGTGTGCCTGGGTGTGACTTTCTTTTGGGAGGGTCCTGGCAGCTTGGACAGGCCTGTTACAATAAAAATATTATCAAATAAATGAGTTTCTATATACATTAACTTATTTTTATATGCATAGCTAAGGCATACCTTCTTTTACTCAGTGCAGCTTAGACAACCAGTGAAATCTGTGTTGGTTTATGGATGGCGAGTTGGGACCCTAATGGGTCAACATTTTACAAGAAGCCAGCACCATAACCAACAACTAAAACCTACTTACAATCTGTTTAGAGCTCCAAAAAAGGTTCAGAGGGCAACGAAGGTGTTTGTATCATCATTGTCCTCCATTAAAGTAACAAAACCTAACCATAACTCAGTAATGAGGAGTAACTTGGGGACAATATCATGAATTAAAATAGTGGCTTCTATGACAAAATTAGCAGTTTTGCACTACAGTTCAGGATCCAGCCTGCAGATGGGAGGTCTCTTGTAGGACTTCCACCCTTTACTAAGCCTTTTATCATTTATTAAATACACTGATAGGTCACTTTTGTCTTCTCTGTAATATCTAAATAACTTGGCTTGATTTCCAGCATGGACCTTCTTATGGTCCTTGGTATGATTCTCAGTTTTATCTTACATTTCAGAATCTTAAGGGCTCATGGAATCATGTTCCACTGTCACTATCAGTCTTGAAATAGTCAAACAGTACTTCTTAAGACACTCTGAATGTGAAACTCCTTTAACTGTTAACTGTCCTGTCCTGTAAGCAACATATATAATATGCATTACATTCATTTTTTTCTGGTAGCAGGCTCTTACACTGATCATTGTGAAACACATAATCTCTTTTCTTAAGGTCACCAATATTAGCATTGCTAAATTCAACAGCTTTTTTGCAAGCCTCACATTATTTAGCCTGCCAACAGTATGTGTTACCACTGATCATCAAAGTTACTTTAATTTGGCTGTGATTCCCCACTCTTCTGGGTTTCTTTCTTTTTACATCTTAGCTTCCTTGGTGGTTTGCCCTTTTTAAAAAAAAAACTCTAATGTTGGGATACAGCATAGCTCAGTCCTACAGATTTTTATACTCAGGTCTGTAATGATCTTATCCTACCTCGGAATTTTAAGAAAGTACAGCCCAACAGCTACCAAATAACACTGTGGGAAGCCCTGTAATTGGCTGCCACCTTAACAGGGCACCACCTTAACCCCCTCTAGGAGTTAAGTTTGATAGTTAAGCAGCTCCTTGCCTAGCTTGTTTGGCCCATTAAGAGATTATGCTAATCAGCCCACCTTGAGCCCGTGTGTGCAGGAAATTTGAAAATTTGAATTAACCTATAACCCTCAGTCTTGCCACTGTTGCTAAGTTACCTGCTGACATCTCAGAACCCAACTCCCTCCTCCCCCAATACCCTATATATATTTCATACTTTTTCCTTGAATAAATGAGACTTGATCAGACTTCTGTCTTGTCTCCATTCTTCATGTCTCTTGTCCCCTTTCATCCCCACTCCCCTTCTAGGGTCTCCGTGGACTTATCCACAGGCCAGGACATAACATAATCTCTGGAATAATGCACACTATTATATCCAGGTGCCTAGTCAATATTTACATTGTGTCTAGAAGGTATTTTAAATTTAATGTGTTTAAAATTGAACTCATTTTCCTCTATAAATTTAATAGTGCCGCAAGCATCTTATTTGATGGAGCCAATCACCTTTGCTCAGTACCAAAACCGTTTGAGTTAAATTCACTGAGAACTTTTTTCTCATACCTAACATCTATAACAGGGAGCTAGTTGAAGGAGTAAAAGCAAAATAATGCTTGGCATTTGTCTTTATGTCTCTTTATTACCTTAAAGTATTGTGATGGGTCCCCACTCAGCTCTGTAATACAGACATACTGTGCACAAAGTGTTTGCCTTCTGGGCTAAATATGTCTAGCCCAGAAGGCAAACCTTGTAGAGCTTTCAGTGATAACAGCCAGCCAGCTTTGGCATATATGCTATAGTTTCACCACCACTGGTCTAGTCCACCTCATCTCCCCTTGAGACTGAGTACATCAAGATAAGAGTAACTGAAGTAGTTATCAGGATTTTCAGGATTTTACACTTATCAGCTTTTCTGACAACCAGTTCCAGACCCTTGGAGTGGTACCTCCAAGTCTCTGTCTTAAACCCGTAGCCACCTGGATACCAGGAAATACAGAACCTTATGAACGGACAGCAGACAACTTCATGAAGAGGTTACCTCTCAAGCAGGACCCCATGACAGGAACTGATGTTGCCCCCTAAAGCAGGAGCTGTCATCTCATGGGAATTGCACTGCCCTCTCAAGCAATGCTAGGTCTCAATGAACCAGTTATGAGACAAAAGCTCTAGTTACACATTTAACCACTGGACAAAATTTTATTGCCACGACTTCCAGGAGAACATGGCGGATAGATAGCAGCAGCTTCGGAGGCTCTCTGAGAAACCGCACTTAAAATCCAGGAATGGTGCCGCATGAGAAATCCTAAGCAAGGGGAAATATACTTTGCCGACCAAAGAACGAACTAAACTAAGAGAAACCAACTGGAAACACAATCCCAGTGATACAACAAGAACAGATAAGGTCTCAGCGCAGAAGCTGGACCCCGCGCCGCTGGAAGCTGTGAATTGAATTTCCTGCAGCCACTGCTGCATCCCAATCAGCACGGCAAGGAGAGAGGCATGAAAGCTCTGAGACTGGGAAGCAGTGAATGGAGTTGAGAGCAGGACTGGCCGGAAGACCTGCATCAACCTGCGGTGAGTGAGCAGATCGGGGACCCTTCCATAGAGTAGGAGGCTTCAGCAAAGGACATACTGGGACCGGGCAGACTACCTGGAACAGGATGCTGCTATGACTTCAGTCACATATTCCCCTCTCAAGCAGGATTGGTGGGGAATGCCTGGCCTGCATGATGCTGCTGACTAAGACCCAGTAGGCTAGCCCAAACCAGGTCCCGGTGCCTGGAGGTGCACCCTAGTAGTGAAGCCAGGTTAACCTGGAGGGGCAGGCCCAGCATAGGCTGCCCAGGTCTGTGTCTCCCTAGTACACTGCAGTGGGCAGGAACACCTAGCCAGCAGATTCAAACAAACTGTAACTGACAAAGAAAGAAAGAAACTGGACCTCCTAGACACACTTGTATATAAGGAATAAAAAAATATGGGAAGAGGGAGCAACAAGAAAGGGTCCTTGGCCCCCAATCCTGAGAAACATGCACAATCAGACATGGCACCAATAGATATAAAGCGCAATCTCCAGAGTATCATAGACGAGTTCAGGAATGAAGTTATTAACGACCTGAAGCAAGATATAAGTAGAATAGTTAGAGAAATGCTAAGCACTGCCCAAGAAAAAACAGATGGTGGAATGGAAGAACAGAAAAAAAGGGGAGAATTGTTTGATGGAAAAAATAGAGAAAACAGCATACGTGAAGCAAGTTCAAAGAGATTACCAGGAAACTAAAAATTCTATCCAAAACTGGCATAACAGCTTGAAAGAAACTAAGGATAGATCGATCATCTGAACTGGAGGGAAGATTTGTAATATGGGAGCATGAAATGAAAAACTTCTTAAAAATAACAAAAAAAACCCAGCAAAAATACAAAGGCTAGAAGATGATAAGAGGATCTATAACTTAAGAATTAAGAACATAAAAGAAGAAGTAGGGACACAAACAAATGGACCACAAAAGCTATTCACAGAAATAATCCAAGAGAATTTCCCCAATTTAGCAAATGGTAAAGATACTCAGATGTATGAGGCATACAGGACCCCAGACAGAACTACAACCCAAACAGAACTACACCCAGGCATATAATAATCAAAATTCCAGAAATCCAATATAAGCACAGAGTATTAAAAGCTGTCAGAGACAAGAAACAGATCACTTACAAGGGAACACCCATCAGAATTACAGCAGACTTCTCGGCACAAACCATCAAATCACGAACAGCATGGGGGGAAATAATTCAAGCTTTGAAAGATAATAACCTCCAGCCAAGATTGATATATCCTGCACAACTGTCCCTTAGAAATTGATGAAAAAACAAGGTGCTTCCAGGATAAAGAGGAACTAGGGGAATTTGCAACCACCAATTCAACTCTACAGAGAATACTGCAGGATATTCTATAAAAGAAAAATACCAAGATTCCAGAAACAGTGGCAGAGAGGCCACAATGAATGGAGCAGAAAACAAAATGAAGAAGACAAACTGACAACAAATGTCAGAAAAAGAGCTCAACAGAAATGAGGCAGCGAAGATCAGATGGTAGGAACAGGTATTTTGGAGAAAACAAGTCATTATAATAGCTACTGCTGATTTAGTATCATCTTGTTTTGAAGTCCCATCAAACTTGTATTCTTCTGTCTCCATCGGTCTTAAAAAGTTGTATCTTATTGTATGATAATATAAGCAAAAACTTTTATAGACAAGGAGATTATACAGAAACCATTGTTCATTTTCTGTTAATTGGTTCTAAATACCCTGTAATAATGTCATTCTCTTGAATGGTTTTATAGTGTCTTGATATGTTTGGTGCTACAGTACTCCAAGTTATACTCAAATATTTCAAGGAAAGAGACACTATGGTAACTATTTTTATGTCAGGATATCTTGTGGGGAAACACTATTTTGCTTAAATGGTATGTTTTGACCTGCACTGTTCTGTTGTTATGCCCTCTTTTATCTCAATCCCCTTTTTTAAAATTATTTTTCTTTTTAAGGGAAAAATAAAAAAATAGCAGGATACATTATAGTAACCTACCTTGATTTCCCATTACTTGATTTGAAATCCTGTATTGCTTTCACCATCTTGTTTTGACTGATTTTCCCCTATTCTGCTTTGCTTAATAGTACCAAGTTCGAAAGTATAGGCAAAACTGTGAAGACAATAAGAATCATTATTCCGGTTGACTATTATTTTCTTTTAAAGTCCTATAATGTCTCCAATGCTTTGGCTTTATTCTTTACTGTTTTGTTCAATTTTATTATAACTGGCAAGAGGCAGTTCTTCTTAAAATAGCAAGAGGCAGTATGGTAACCATTGTTGATCACCTTATATTTTGTTTTTACTTATCTATTATGTCCAACTTTTTTTTTCATTTTTATTGGTACCAGGGATCGAACTCATGACTGCCTGCTTGCAAGGCAGGCGCTTATGCCACTGAGCTAAATCCCCAGCCCCAATGTCCAACCTTTTGATTTGACTGTGCTCTGATATGTCACATTTGGTTTACTCTCTTCAAAAAAAAGTAATAAGGACTGTGGGAGTAATAAAACCCAAAATGTGTAATTGTCATTGTACAAAAGAAAAGAAAAGAAAGTGCTCTAAATATTATAACTGTAAATATGTTTAAGTGTATAAGATAGATAACCCTATTACTGAGTTTTTTTGGATCATTGAACAAAAGTGTTTGCACTCTCACTGTTTCAAAGTCCACTTTATATGCTTCAATTTTGTAACTTGAACAACTTCCTAAGATGAGAATATGTTATCTATTAGCTAGTGATTTCTGTTTATTTTTTAAATTTTGTATTACTTGTACCCTTTTTGGTTTTTTTCTCCTTAAACAAAAAAATTTGATTGCCACATAACTATATATGTAGAATACAAGTACTTCTTACCTACTGTCACCTTAGTCTAAGCCACTGTCAACTTTCATCTGGATTATTGCCACAGCTTCCTATTCTAATTGTATTTTTATTTTTACATTTTGTGAGCATGTCTTCTGCTCACAACTCTCCAGTGGCTTCCCATTTCCCTTGGAATAAAAGCAGGCTGCTTACAAGGCATACAAAGATACACAAATCTCTTGTCTCTTGTTCTATTAATCACCCCATGTACAGAACTCTACAGTAACTTCCCTGATGGCCTTTGCTTTAACATTTTCCTCCTGCCTCAAATGCTCTTTTCCTCCCCAAGTGATTATTATCCAGAATCTGGATTCTGAATCTTAAGAGAAGTTCAATTGTTAATTACCACATTGTCATGTTTCCTGAAGTCTAGGAATTCTCTTTGCCTAGACAATCATGACTTACTCCTTTCAATCTCAGCTTTGATCCTAATGATCCACCTTGAATCACTGTATTTCACGCAACAACTTTAACTGTCCCCTCCTATTTCAGCACTGAAGGTAGAACCTAGGGCCTCATATATGTTAGGCAAATGAACTAAAACTGAGCTACACCCAAGCACTTTTGAAAATTCTGAGATAGGGTTGCCCATGTTGGCTTCAAACTTACAATTCTCCTGCCTCAGGCTCCAAGATTACTTGGATTACAGGACTGTGTCACTGTACCTGTTCCTACTCTCTCATTCTGAATGGCTTTTGACACTAAAGCAAATTGATATTCTGTATTTACTTTACTTCCTCCTACTAGAATTGTAATGAAAATATCAGCAATACCAAGGACAATGACTTGAACACAGTAAGAACCCAATTAATGTGATTAATTTTGGAGTAAGAGGCTTGGGTGTGGCACTATTTATTAGAAAATTCACTGGCCCTGTATGGATGTACAATGATCCTATTTCTTGTTCAAGCTGTCCTTTTAAATCAGTATAATTGGTTTTAGTTAAGGATAGAAGATTAAATGCTTAAGTCAGAGATAGCATCTATTAAAGTAACATCATTTTCAACTGTTATCTCTAAATTCACTTCACAGGCCATTACTGAAAATAGCAAGAAATACTGAACATACACATTTTGAATCACTCTTACTACTTCCTCAAACATTACAGCCTAGACTGGTACTGGGTTTGCCTTATAGGATAATATTAGGCAGTCTGACCAAATGTCCTGCCTATGGAGATAAGAAATTAAGTTTGGTAGCCTGAATTGGGTAAATACTCATTCTATGTGATTCTAAGTTGTGTTTATTTTTTGAGACAGAGTCTTACCATGTAGTTCATGCTGGGTTTGAACTTGCAGTGATCCTCCTGACTCAGCCTCCTGAATGCTGGGATACATTGTCCTAAGTTAATACCCCACTAGAGATTCCTTATTTACCCACAGCACTTGACTTCCAGTTATAGCATTTAAAAAATGTACTTAAGAGGAGTTTTTTTTCCTAATAAGAGAACTACAACAGCATCAATAAGAAGTTGACTTTAATTTTATATACAGAAATACAGAAGGCAGGCAGACCAGAGTTGGTATGACTGTTCAATAAAATCACCAGAGTTTCAAAATTCCTCCTGTATTTCTGTTCCACCACCCACAATACCCAGAAAACATTCTGACAGTCCTTGCAAGACTGCAGAATGAATACATTGTAGGTAAGGAAATGAAAAAAAAAATGGAAAGAATTTTTTGATAGCTTACTCATACAAATTTCACTTCTCACAGAATTTGTTATTAAAGATGGAAAAATGGATATTGGGTAGGGACACAGTCTCTGACACAAACTCATTTTTCTTTGCAATATAGCCGGTTAATGTCAGTTTTTCTTTTCATTTTAATTCAAAATCTCAAATTTTAAAAAATTTCCTATAGATTTATTTTGGCTATTTATAATCTTAAATAGTGGTCAGAGATGGCAGGTAGGAAATACAAGAATCTGGGTATTGTGACAAACTACTTCATACTTTTCTTAAAACTCTGTAACAGTTGTGCTCAATAATCCACTGGTTGAATACTACAGGGCTTTCTACTCTATAAATTTCCTCATATATCATATTGGATGAGCTCTAAATGAAAGCATAGTATACGTGGTATGGGTTATAAAAGATTTCTTGATATTAATAACACTCATAAGTGCCTTCCTTTCATGCATAGCCTCTGAAATAACAATAATGAAAATAGTACTTTTTGTTTTGTTTTTTTGAGATAGGGTCTCGCTATGTAGTTCATGCTGGCTTTGAACTCACTATGTAGCCCAGGTTGGTCTTAAAATCATGGCAATACTCGTGTCACAGCCTGCCAAGTGCTGGGAGTATAGGCATGCACCATCACACCCGACTAATACCTAGTATTTTATAATATGTTCAAGGCTCTGTTCTAAGAGCTTTCACATGTAATAACACGCAATAGTTCCAAGAACCTTACCAAAAAGTTATTCCTATGTTTATATTATAAATGACTAAACCAAAAGGTATAAAAAATGTCACAAAGGAAATCAACTGGCACAGCCAAGATACTGTTGATAAAGACATTTGCTATGGCTAAAGGCTTTTGTATTTTTGCTGTATTAACAGATTTTTCTATTTTAATTTGCTAAAGTTTAATAAGGTTACAGCAATGAAAGGTTTTTCTACACTGATTAATACTTCCATTGCCCCATTTAAAGTCTCTGATGCTGAACTTTAGCAGACAAATGTGGCCCATATTCCCATTTGTAAGAATTGTTTACAGATAACGGATGACCAGAGAAACGTGTGTCAATCACAAAACATCAGGTTAATTCATATAAAAACTTGTGAATCATTACTAAAGCGTAGTTCACATTCTTTGTAGTCAAAAGATTTATTTGTGACATGCATTCTCTGATGCTGAGTAAGTTGTGAACCACGAGTGAAAGATTTTCCACATTCCTTACACTGATACGGTTTCTCACCAGTATGAATTCTCTGATGCCGAGAAAGATGTGAGCTCTGAGTAAAGGCCTTTCTACATTCTTTGCATTCGTAGGGCTTCTCTCCCGTATGGATTCTCTGATGTAGAGTAAGTTGAGAGCCATGACTAAAGGCCTTTCCACATTCCTTGCATTCATAAGGCTTCTCTCCAGTGTGAATTCGCTGATGTTGAGTAAGCTGTGAACCACGAATAAAGGCTTTCCCACATTCTTTACACTGATATGGTTTTTCACCTGTGTGAATTCTCTGGTGTTGAATAAGTAATAAGCCACGAGCAAAAGCCTTCCCACATTCATTACATACATAGGGTTTCTCACCAGTATGAAGTCTCTGATGTTGAGAAAGATGTGAACTCTGAGTAAAGGCCATTCTGCATTCTTTACATTCATAAGGTTTTTCACCAGTGTGGATCCTTTGATGCTGAGTAAGCTGTGAGCCACGAATAAAAGACTTTCCACATTCCTTACATTCATAGGGTTTCTCACCAGTGTGTATTCTCTCATGTTGAGTAAGTTCTGAGCCACGACTAAAGTTTTTTCCACACTCTTTACATTCATATGGTTTCTCACCAGTGTGAATCCTCTGATGTCGTGTAAGGAGTGAGCCACGATTAAAGGCCTTTCCACACTCTTTACATTGATAGGGCTTTTCACCTGTATGAATTCTCTGATGTTGAGTAAGTTGTGAGCCATGACTAAAGGTCTTTCCACATTCCTTACATTCATAGGGCTTCTCATTAGTATGAATTCTCTGGTGTTGAGTAAGTTGTGAACCACGGATAAAGGCCTTCCCACATTCTTCACACTTATATGGTTTCTCACCAGTATGAATTCTTTGATGTTGCATTAGGAGTGAGCCCCGAATAAAGGCCTTTCCACATTCCTTACATTCATATGGCTTTTCCCCATTATGAATTTTCTGATGTTGGGAAAGCTGTGAACCACAGATAAAAGCCTTCCCACATTCCTTACATTCATAAGGTTTCTCACCAGTATGAATTCTTCTATGCAGAATAAGTTGTGAGAGTTGAGTAAAGACCTTCCTACATTCTTTACATTCATACAGTTTCTCACCAGTATGAAGTCTCTGGTGCAGAGTAAGTTGTGAGTTTTGAGTAAAGGCCTTTCCACATTCTTTACATTCATAAGGTTTTTCACCAGTATGCACTTTCTGATGACGGGTGAGTTGTGAGCTACGAATAAAGGATTTTCCACATTCTTCACATTTATATGGTTTTTCACCAGTATGAATTCTATGATGTAAAATAAGTTGTGAACTTTGAGTAAAGGCCTTCCCACACTCTTTGCATGCATATGGTTTCTCTCCAGTATGAAGTCTCTGATGAAGACTGAGCTGAGAATCTCGACTAAAGGCCTTGCCACATTGCTTACATTCATAGGGTTTTTCACCAGTATGAATACTCTGATGTTGAGTTAGGTGTGAAGCTCGACGGAAGGCTTTCCCACATTCCTTACATTTATAGGGTTTTTCCAAAGAATGACATCTTTGATGTTGAGATAAGTAAGTATGCTGGTTGAAAATTGACATTCTGTCATATGTGATTATCCCTTGACTAAAATATTCTTTCTGATTTTCTAGTTGCTTATCCAACTTGTCTTTGACTTCCAAATAATTTCTGGAATTGATTTTACCTAGCGTACAGTTTTTGAGCCTACTATTCATTTCCCACTGAGACAATTCTGTTTCATTAGTGTCCTTTTTTTGAGGTAAGTCTTTATTTGCACACCTTGAAGGCAAGTCTGAAAGACAAGACAACAAATAAATCAAGAGAAATAGAACTTTGATACAGAAAACACAATAGGAAAAAATACCTGTAAGAAATAACAAACATGCATCAATATTTTTCAAATATTGTTTACTATTAACCACAGTAATTCCTATCTTTCACTGAATAGACATGTTTCATAGAAATAATACCTACCCTGTCTTCTATTCTACTATTGTACTCTTTTCTATTTCTAGTAAAACTTACAACCTTGATTTGATGGTAGAATAGTGTTATTGATTTGTTTTTGAGAAATACTTGCTTAGGATAATCTCATACAATAAAATGTTAAAAGGGTTAGAAATGAGAGAATAATGAAAACTTACCTGAAAGGTTAAGGGAAGAGATTAAGTAAGTGTTTAAATTCACTGGTTCTCAAAGACATGTAAAGAACTTAAAATTATAAATAGCTAGGTATCCATCAGCCTAAATGAATCTAGATCTAGTTAATTATGCAAAAGAGCATAGAGATCTCTAGGGGTTTGTTTTTGGGGGGGTACCAGAAATCAAATTCAGGACCTCATGCTTGCCAGGCAGGTTCTATGCCACTGAGCTAAATCCCCAGCCCAATATCTCTAGTTTTAATACCTTCTACCATGTGACTTAAATTCACTTGCTATCTCTGCTTAAAATGTTTTAATACCTTATACAATTAAACAGAATAAAACCCAAACTCTTTTATGACACTGACAAAGTTTTCCATAGCCAGCCCCTATTTATCCAATTTCCCTCATCATCCCTCTCTTATCATTGATCACTATTAAACATAACACTTTCCTTTTAACTTTGAAAAAGTCATGAAGCCTTTTCTAACTTTCAGGTAGTTAGAACCTGCTCCACTTCTTTAGGCATATGATAGGTGAGGAAACTAGGCAGTTTTGGAGTGTCGTATATGACTGGGCAACAAGCGAAACTGCATGCTGTAAATTCTTTATGATTTGGGTTGGAAACTCTGAAGGCTACAATGAAGCAACACTATACCAGTCTAGGTGGGGTCTAAGTCTCAATCATTACTGAATCATCTCAAACCCAGAAACAGGAGTATTAGGGTAATTCATGACTGCTTGCCATAGCAATCTTAAATCTTTACTGGTAAGATGTAATAGTATCCAAAACTTTTATATTTGTAAAATTATAAAGTTATATTTGTAAAATTTTTTATAATGTCTAGCAGTCACTAAAAAGGTAAATAACACAGGAAAATTGAAAAACAGGAGAGGCAAAAGAGAAAAACAGGCCTCTAAAGGCTCAAGCCATGTTTTCACCAGCACACTTCCATCACTCCTAAGTACCAATGCGCTTCTGTTTTGTAGTCAACCTTCCTCCTACCCTAAAGTAAATGTCTGACTGTGGCTTTCCCATCAGTTCCTTACAAGCAGAAACAAAAGTACAAGTGTAATAAATCTATGATCATATATGTACCTCTCCAATTGTCTTGCTCTTGCATACTGTTAGCATGTTTATCTTTAGCTCCCCCTATTCTTTTCAAATGAGATACTGAATTGCTTTTGTTTACTTATCTTTATTTCACCCTTCATGCCATCTCATATGTTTGATTTATTTGTCTATCCAACCCCAATTCTGTGTTCATTCTAGAATACCTTTATCATTTCTCAGGCACTGCTGTAAGGTCAAGTCATAAGGAAAAGTCTCTAAAATTACCTAAAATAATGGAAGGCATCTGAAGTGATATAGATTATGGCGACTTTATTCAACAATACAGGTCAACAAAAAGTCTCATACACTTCTGTTAGGAATGCAAAATGGTACAGCCATGGTGAGAAAGACAGTTTGGTATTTTCTTGTATTCTTAGTGTATGATCTAGTAGTCATACCTCTAGATATTTACTTATATTCTAACAAATCAAATATTAGTTTCTTTTTTCCTTTTTTTGTAATACTAGCAATTAAACCTGGAGTTTTGCCTTTAATAGGTAAGTGCTACACCATGAGCTATTTCTCCAGCCCTTTTTAACTGGTTTGTATTATAACCACAATAGTATTAATGGTATATTAAAATTTCTGAAGAATATCAATAAATGCTGTATAAAATAAAACCAGTATCTTTTCCAAGTATGGTCATGACTAAAAGAAAATGAAGAAGATCCAGAGGCACAGGAAGAAAGTGAGAATCAGAAACCAGAGAGGAGAATATGTTCTGGTTATAGTTACCTTCAGCACATTTGCTGACTTTAACTGTCTACATATTTACTGATAGTCTGAAAAAAGTCGAGAGACAAGGACTTGGACCCATAAATAGCAGGGAGTAGAAATAAACACTAAAAGAGAGGAATGAGCCAGGGCCTACACTTCTGAAGGAGATGGTCAGGAAGTGTGACACCATAAAGTATACAGTCTGATGGAAATAACTGGCATGACACAAACCATTTAACTATTGTTGTGGCAGTCAACAGTTTTCTGACACATGAAGAGTAACACTTTGAAACTTTCACACTGAAGTCATCAAAAAAAGGGGCTGGGGGGGCTTGGGACTCTCCTATGCTAAAGCAAAGGCACAAAAGGAAACCTTTGCCAAACCTTTGTCTCATTACAGTAAAATGCATATCCCTAGATGGAGACATAAGCTGCTAATGATGTATGTGCTTTGTGAAGCAGCACAACATGTTACTGTGAAAGCACTGCCCTAGCCCTTCTTATATATATGAGGATGAAATGGGCTGTGTCTCTAGCTGGCCGAAGGGCAAAAAGAGGTACCACCTACATTCAGGAAGACTGCAGGAACTTGCTTTATAACTCTTTCATGTAGCCTCTTCTTATCCTTAAGCACAAGAATAAAGCTTTTACTCTTGCATTTAAGTGTCTCTGGCTAATTCTTTTTGAGGAGGTCTCATGGACTCTGAGGTGGTCTTTAAAAAAAGGGGAATCCTCTCACCACAAATGAAAGCAATAAGGAATGGCTCAATCTTACTCATTTTAAATCTTTCACTTTGAGATGGGGAGCCACTGGATAACTTTTAAGAAATGGTATGGCAAGATCTCTTTTTTATTTAAAGATTAATTACTTTGGTTGCTTTGCCTAAGTGTATAAAATTATAAAAAGTACAGAGGCTAAGTGGATACAATGAAGTTGTAATTAACCGTGAAGGTAGAGGGTGAGAAGCACTGGATGCTAGATGTATTTGGAATGTATACTAAAGTGTTCAATATGAAATAGAGAAAACAAAGATGTGTTTTGTCTGAACTGGAACAACAGAAATACGGTTTACTAAGGACATTTTACTGTAGAAAGAATGGGTTTAGACGTATTAAGGGTTTATTTTTATGCTTTAAGACAAAAATAAAGATTTTGAATGCAAATATATTTATACAAAAACACACAAATGTGTACCTCTCAGGAGATATCTTTGGATTAGAGGTATAAACTTGGGAGTCACCACCAAATAGTTGATAAAGTTAACAGATTTGATGAGATCATTCAGGAAGTGTCTTTGGATATATAAGACAAGGGAAAGAAAGGGGAAACTGTGAAGTCGAGTCCTATAAAAAAGTCATATGATAATTTCATTTCATGAAGAAAAAGCACTTGACAAAAAATGAAGTTGTTTTATAATAAAACTCATCAAATTATGTGTCCAAATAATGCATCTCAGCACCATACAATCTCCATACAAGAAGACCATAGGTGATATAAAACTCAATAATGAAAAGTTAAAGGACTTTTCTCTACATCTGGAAAAAGACAAGGATGCCCACATTTATCACTTTTAGTCAGCATATTACTAGAAGTCCTTATCAGAGCACAGAGGCAAAAAACAGGAATAAAAAGTACCCAACTGCAAAGGAAGAAGTGAAGTAATGTACAGTTTGCTTAGAAGATCTAACATATGAAAAAACACTAAAGGCTCTACTGAAATGAACAAGTAAATAAAGTTACAGGATAGCAAATCAACATTTTTTATATGTTGATCAGTAGTTTATATACACTAACAACAAAACTATCTAAAAAAGAAATTAAAAGTTCCCTAATATGTAGAATCTTTTAAAATGCATGAAAATAGAAGTGACTGTTGCTGGACAAGAGGAAGGGAAAGGCAAGGTGGGTGTAAAGGAGAGGAATGGGGTAATGGATTTAATCAAAATGTTATATTCATATATGAAAATACTGCATTGACATCCCAATATTTTACAACATAGGCACTAATAAATGTATTTTTAAAAATTGATGAATGCTATTAACTTTATCTCTGTGATATTGGATTGGGATAATGAAGGATTTTCATTATTATACTACATGATGTATGTAGTTATGAATTGTGTCTAGATGTCCCCTCAAAACCTCATGTATTCAATCAGTGGGGCTTTTCAGAGGTAGTTTGATTTAGGATGTATGAATATGGATTAAAGGTATGTGATAACTAAAGTAGTTCACTGATTGATTTAGCATAGCTCTGGGTTTGAATAATGGGAAGGCCTACCTTTGGGTAGCCTGGATAGGATAATAAGAGAATGGCAGGCTTGCTGCTGCTGTTTCACTACCTCATTTCCTCGGGTATGCCCCTCGGTCATGCAGGCCTGCTTTGGAGCTAGCTGACTGTGAACTAAAACCTCTATCAACTGTGAGACAAAATAAACATTTCCTCCTTTAACTTGTGGGTACTGGTATTTTTGCCCAGCAACAAGACAGTAACTGAGACATATTAAAAATTTATAAGGCCAGAGAGTTAGCTCAGTGGCATAAGCACCTGCCTGGAAAGCATGAGGTCTTGAGTTTGGTACCAAAAAAATTATATATGTATGTATTTATTTACTTATTTACTTTACATTCAGTTGAAATCAATTGCACTGGATTGAATTCAATACTTTGGATTGAATTCAGGGTCTTTCCTAGTTTTGTTTTGTTTTGAATTTTAAGACAGGGTCTTATGAACTTGCTAAAGCACAGCTTCATCTCAAACCTCCTGACTCAGTTTTTCAGAGTTCTAGGATTATACATGCTCAGCACTCTGCTTAGTTATTCCTTTTTAAATTTTTTCAGTCAGTATACATTCAGGTATTAGTTTTATGAATTTTAAATAAAGATTAAAAAGAAAAAATTAAGAAGAGAATCCCATTTTCAAAATCCATAAAAAAACCAATATAATTAGAAAGCAATTTACCAAGAAGGTGAAAGATGTGTATGCTGAAAACTATGAAATATTGATAAAAGGAACAGAAAAATAAATTAATAAAAAGATATCTCATGTACCCCCACAGTCTCACTTGTTCAGAAATGGTACTTTTATAAGGTGATTAGGTCATGGGGGCACTGTAACCATTGGTAGATTAACCTACTGATTAACTGAATTTATTCTATGAAGAATTCATAGCTGAATTTGCTATTAGATACTGGAGCCTAATGGGAAAAAGCAGATCTCTGGATGTATAACCTGCAGAGTATATCTTCCTCTCTGGTGGCTCAGTTTGTTCCCTGCTTTCTGGCTGTTATGGGTTAAACAGCTTTCCTTTGCCATGCCTTTCAATTTGAGTTTCTGCCTTGGAGCCAACCAACCATGGACTGAAACCATGGGCTACAATAAACCTTTCCTCCTCTAAGTTTTAAAAGTCAGGTATTTTGTACCAGAGACAGGACAGTGGCTAAGACAGATTTTGGTACCAGAGGAGAGCAGTGATTGCTTGACTATGCCTGAGTGTGTGGTTGAGAAGCCTTTGGAATCTGTTTTCAGGAGGAGTTTAACAGGTTGGGAGATGCTGGTTAGAGAAGCCATAAATATAAGCAGAGTAAGCAAAGACTGATGGGAGATTGTGGTCTGAGCTCAGAAGATTAGGATGTTGACAGAAATGCAGACAGTAAAGGTCAGACTCTGAAGGTTTCAACGACTCCACCTGTGGTTGGAAAAGAACCCAAGTGTGTTACACCATGGCAGAAAATTTGTCTTCTTTCTGTCCATAGCCTAAGACTTTCTGAGAGTCTGCAATTAGGGTACTGCATTAATTAATTTGGTGGAGGAAATTTCAAAATAGCTCAACATTCAGGCTGTAATACTGATACTGGAAGTGTTCATCCAGATATACAGTGAAAATTAGGAGCAAAAAGTATAGGTGAACAATTTGTAGTTTCATCAGAAAGGAGCCACCTATAAAAATGGGTCCACAAAGAGAATATCTGCTGAAAAGATAAGGATTCAAGAAAAACCAAGAACTGAATGACAGCTTGAAAGTATATTGGGAATTAGCAAGATCCAACCTTTCACAGGCTTGAGAGTGGAAAACTGTACAACTTTCATTTGAGAAGAAAGGTCCTTGATCCTTTGATCACAAAAGGCCATGTAGGGGATGGGTATCTTGGGATTTGTTCACACTGCTCAGGCTCCCAGGAACTCAGATGACTTTGCAGCCATTATCCAAGGGTGCATGGATATTGCTTGAGCTGATGAAAGACCTTGATATCATCCACATGGTGCTAATTTTATAGACATGCACAATGCTAAAGTTATGGGATCACAAAGGCTTCTGTCTAGATTTCAGGAGACATGGAAGGCTTGGTAGTATGCCCACAGAGGGCAGTGCATGAAGCTGAAAGTACAGTGGAGGCTTCAGGAAGTTGAAAATACCAAAAACATGGAATGTCATTTGAGGAAACCTGCAATCAGTGAGTAAAGCCACCTCAAAAAAAGTGCTCATAAGAGCTATGATCTGCAATGCTGTAGGTTGGGGCCAACTAATCCTTCTGGAGTTCGCCTCTCATCAAATTTGTCCCAGGTGTAGGATATACAGCTGCAGGATTTAATGTTTGTCTCCCTGAATTTCGGTCTTGCTTTGGTCCCATTTCTATTTCCCTATTTGTCCCTTTTGGAATGGGAATGTTTACCCTGTGCCAACATATTTTGGAAATAAACAATTTCCCATTTTGATTTTTACATGAGCTAATGGCTAAGAGTTTGCCTCGAGTCTCACATGAGTCTTCAGATTTGGGCTTTTGGGCAATGATGGTAATGCTAAAACTTTGGCAACTCTTTTTTTTTTTTTGTCTTTTTTTCCTTTTTTATCGGTACCGGGGATCAAACTCACGATTGCCTGCTTGCAAGGCAGGCGCTTATGCCGCTGAGCTAAATCCCCAGCCCACTTTGGCAACTCTTAAGAGACTGAATCTTTAGGGTATAGTGGTATGCCATGGTTTAGATCTAGAATGTCTCCCACAAATCTCATGTGTACAGGGGCTTTTTGAAGTGCATTAATCCACTAATGAGTTCATAGGAGAATATGCAGTTAGAAGGTGGGGCTTGGGTCACTGTGAGGGATACCCTCAAAGGGTGTATTTTTCCCCTTGGTTCCTCCTTTTGCTCTCTGATTCCTGGCTGTCATGAGTTAAACAGCTTTCCTCTACTATTCTGTTTCTGACTTGGAGTAAATGAACATCTCCATCTTTAATCTGTGGGTGTCATACATTTTGTCCGAGCAACAGGAAAGTGGCTAAGACTCACCCAAAGTGAATCTGCAGATTCAATGAAATCCTTATTAAAATTCCAATGCCATTTAATGGAGATAGAAAAAAATACCAAAATTCATTTGGAACCACAAAAGAACTCCAAATATCCAAGGTAATCATTAACACAAAGAAGAAATCTGGATATATCACAGTACCTGAGTTTAAATAGTACTATAACACCCAATAAATAAATTAGCATGCTACTAACAAAAAAAAATAAGACACAGAAGGCCCAGAAATGAATCCACATATGGACAGTTAACTGATTTTCAACAAATATGTTAGGAATATACAACTGGAAGAGGATAGTCATGCTGA
The DNA here is from genome assembly GCF_034190915.1 of Cavia porcellus. Taxonomy (NCBI): domain Eukaryota; kingdom Metazoa; phylum Chordata; class Mammalia; order Rodentia; family Caviidae; genus Cavia; species Cavia porcellus. The sequence goes on from NW_026947490.1 coordinate 16,218,365, forward strand.
GAAAACTAGGTATTCACACAGAGCATAATGAAACTGTACTCTTATGCCATATACAAAAATCAACCCAAAATGTATTAAAAACTTAAATGTAAGACCAGAAACTATAAAAACAGTAGAAAAAAATCTTGGAAAATAACTATGTGACATGATTTTGGGCAATGATTTTCCTGTTGAATCCAAAAGCACAAGCAACAAAATCAAAATTAGAAAATGGTGGGGGGGGGGATTTAGCTCAGCTGCATAAGCACCTGCCTTGCAAGCAGGCAGTCGTGAGTTCGATCCCCAGTACCGATAAAAAGGAAAAAGACCAAAAAAAAAATTAGAAAATGGGATTAGGCCAGGGATTTAGCTCAGTGGCTCAAGTGCTTGCCTGCTAAGTACAAAGTCGTGAGTTCAATCCCCGGTACCAAAAAAAAAAAAAAAAAAAAAAAAACCAAAAAAACGCAAAACAAAACAAACAAAAAAAACCCCAAACCAAACAAGAAAAAAAAAATGGGATTATCACAACTTGAAAAGCTTCTTTCTGCATATCAAAGAAAATAATTCACAATGTAAAGAGACAATTTGTGAACTAGGAGAAAGTATTTGGGTACCATACATCTGATAAGGGAATAATATCCAAAATACATAAGAATCTCAACAATGTAACAGAAAGAAAAGTAAAAAACCAAATTAAAAAATGGGCAAGGGAACTACATAGACAATCCTAAAAGGAAAATACACAACAAGACAACAGATACATGAAGAAAATGTTCAATATGGCTAATAGAGAAACCACAATGACATTAATTCAATATTGTACTTAAACAGTGCATCAGATTTCTTGAAAAAATAATAAACATTAAAGTAACTATCCTTTTAAAAGTACATGAAGCTTAAAAGAAAGTAAAGAAGAACTAGAAGCACCATGATGATTGAGAATCACAAATTGGAACAGTAAACATGCTCTGAAGTTACAAGTTCACTGCTCTAAAAGTTGGCATCTTAACTGTTTGAAAAACTCAAAGAAAAAAGTCCTGGGTCCACAAAAGAACAGTATCTAGAAATAAATCTCTATACAAAAGCAGAACTAAGATTTACAATTTAGAAATAGGAAAAAAATATATCAACCTGATTTGAAAGGAAAATGATAAGAAACATGTCAGTCTTGGCCTAGACTTTAACAAAGAAAGAAAAAAATGCTACAGATACTTTATCTAAGAGGAGCCATGCAAACAGGAAACATCAATATAAGACTTCTTCCATAGAAAATGGAATTGTTAAATGGCACAATATAAATGCTTCAAGTACATGAAAATACAAAGTAAAAAGCAGAAATGATAAATTTAAAAGGATTTGGGGGAGGGGAAGAATATTAAAGTTTTAGGAATGAAACAACATGATCAATAAAAACCTTAAAAAGGGATATTACAAGCAGCCAGAAAAAATACCAATTACAAAAGGAACAATGAGACAGATGGCACACTTCTCAAAAGCATAGAAGCTAGAAGACAGTGGATAGCATCTCCCAAAGTGTGAGCAAAAGTAACTGTCAGTACAGAATTTTATACTCACATTATTAAGCAAGAATGGTAGTAAAGCAGATTATTTCACAACAATAAGAATAAAACCTCAGAACATTTACTAAAACAAAAAGCCTTCACTAATGTACTCTATCATAAATAAAATGATCCAAGAAGGAAGATATGATGGAACAGAAATAGTGTGTGAATAAAATAATCATGTGATTAAATTCACAAGAAAACATTTTAAAACAAAAGTACCACCCATTTTAGAAGTTTATAGAACTAAAATAACCAGATGACAGTACTTTAAATGAGAGAAATCAATAAAAGTTAAAGCACTCATACCTTTTCTTCCTGTTTTTTGAAACAGGTTTTCCCTATGTAGTCCAAGCTATCATTGAACTCACTTTGTAGTCTTCTTGGCCTCAAACTCATGATGATCCCCCTGCTTCAGCCTCCCAGGTGCTAAAAATACAAGTGCATGCCACTATGGCTGGCTTAAAATCCTTTATATTGTTCTGAGGGAGGGCAAACTGTGTTTAGTCTTTGTTAAATGAACTATATGTTAAGTTATACAAACAATAATGACAATGATTTACATAAAAAATAGAAATAATCACAAAATATTTACATTTATCAATAATGGCAGAGAAATTATTTCATTTACTTACAAATTGACAAAGACAACTTTGAAAAATAATATCATATGTATTACACAGTATGTGGCATTTTGTCTGGCTTCTTCCATTCAGCATGTTTTCAAAGTTCATTCATGTTGATGCATACATGTATCAAAGCTTTGTTTTTTTATTGCTTAATAATGTTCCACTGTTAGTCCACACCAAATTTTATTTATATATTCATCAGGTGATAGATATCTGGGTTGTTCTACCTTTTTGGTTATTTTGAATAATGAGTTACAGAGCATTTCTGTAATGATCTCTTGGTCACTGTCAGATTTCTTAATTTCTGCTGGTCTACTGTACATGAAATACCACCTCACTGTGATTTAATTTGCATTTGATTATTAATAAGGTTGATCACTTTTTCTTACGATTACATGCTATTTCTATTTTTTGAACTGCCTACAAATATATTTTATAGAATTTTCCAAAACATGAGGCTGGGGATTTAGCTCAGCGGCATAAGCACCTGCCTTGCAAGCAGGCAGTCGTGAGTTCGATCCCTGGTACCGATAAAAACGAAAAAGACAAAAAAAAAAAAAAAAAAGAATTTTCCAAAACAGTTATGTATCTTTTTCGTGTAGAAGCTCTTTATTTTCTGGATGCTAGTTTCATCACTACCTATATCCACTGCAGTACTTCATCCAATTTAAGGCTTGTCTTATTTTATAATGTTGTTTGATAAGAATTTCCATGCAGTCAAAAAAATTTTTTTTGTCTTTTTCATTTTTATCGGTACCGGGAATTGAACTCACGACCGCCTGCTTGCAAGGCAGGTGCTTATGCCGCTGAGCTAAATCCCCAGGCCCCTATGCAGTCAAATTTATCAATCTTTTAATGAACATTTTAAAAAGAACTAAATAGAACACTTAGAAACAATGTGGATCACTTCTAAATCTCTTATGAGTATCTCTTACTTGCCATTTTTATTATTTAAATTGCACCACTAGTTCTTATCTGTAGCTAATAATTCCAATGCATTTTTTGTTTTGTTTTGTTTTTTCTTTTTTCTTTTTTGCTATTATCCATCATTTATCTATGACTTGTTTCTTCAGGGTGAGCTCATCTTTTATTGATATTAATTTATACTTCTAAAGGTCTCTTACTTTTTTCAGCCAGGAGTTAGTGGATATCACTTTAGAACAGTGATGGCAAACCTTTTAGAGCCTGAATGCCAAAAGTTCAACTCAAAACCCACTTATTTATTACAAAGTGCCAATTAAACCTAAATACTTAGGTTTTACTTTAGAAAAAAACAACTCTACATTAACATCTTTTGTCTCAAAAGAAATACACAATAACATGTGTGCCACAGGTTTGCCACCAGTGCCTTACAGAATAAAAATTTCAGTGTTTAAAAAAATTGCTTAACTGTTTTTATTCCTTATTTACTTTTCGCAACACATAATTTTTTCTGTGCCTCCTATTAAAAACTAAATACTCCACCCCAGGCATTTATAGTAACTGCTCTATCTCCTAGGATACTGTTCCCCAGATACTGGTTTTATTCGTTTTCTTACTTTAGTCTTTCTTCAAACATTACCTTCTCAGAGAGCTTTTTCAAATTTTGCCCATTCAAAAAGTAGGTCACTTTTATTCACCATTACTATTTGTTTAACACACTTCACTTTATTAATGCTGCCTACTACCTATTGTTTTATTTATTTATATTTGTTTTCTGATTTATTTTGAAATTAGTTCACTAACAATGTAAATTTCATCAGGGTAGAAATATATATAGATCTGTATTTCTCCAATGCCTACAATACCCCTTGGCATAGAACAGGCCCTAAATAAGCATATTTTGAATAAATGGTCACATTTCAAGAATGGAGATCATGATAGTCTAAATTTTTTTTTGTCTTTTTCAGTTTTTATCGGTACCAGGGATCAAACTTACGACCGCTTGCTTGCAAGGCAGGCACTTATGCCACTGAGCTAAATTCCCAGCCTCAATGGTCTAAATTTTTAAAAATCTTGAAAGGAACTTACTTTCAAGTTTACGTAAAAGAGTTATCATTGGGGAAGTGAAGAGCCACCCACTCCTTTGAAAGTGGTAGTATTATATAATAAAAAAGCTACTAGGAAAAAGCAGAGATTAGATGGGATTCCTTATGGAAATCAAATTGAAAGGCTTTTCTTCTTAAGTCATACATAGACTTTTTCCTAAAAACTTATACTCTTTGGGAGAATGTACAATCTAACCAAGCATTCAGAAGAAAAAGAATGAAGAAGACACAGTTACATTCATTACCTGAGGAGTTGCAGAAGTAAAGCAATAACCTAGGTGGGTAAATCACTGATTAAAATTTTAATTGATATAGAACCTATCTTTTATTAAAATGCTACAGGTAAAATAATAAACTTTCTTAGATAATCATAGATTTTTCCCAATCCATTTTCTAATAAAATGTGATTCCAGAATATTCATTTAATGTAGAATGCAAAGTTCTTTGTATGTTACATTCAACTATTAAACACATGTATGAGAATGTGTTTAAGCAAGAAATTGTATTTAGTTGAGCTGTTAGTAAAATATAGTGTCACTATACAAAGAATATTAATTCCTTCAAAATGAAAATACTACACATTCCACATTGAATAAAGACAATTATCATAGGTAGTACGAAAGCCTTCTGAAGGATCAAGAAGATAAAGGTGCCTACGTTCCAATAATGTCAAACTATTCCTTTGAGAATAATAAATTTCACTTACTTTAAAAGTAACTTTATTTTTATTTTTTATTTTTTTGTACCAGGGATTGAACTCATGACCTCACGCTTGCCAAGCAGGTGCTTACACCGCTGAGCTAAATCCCTGGCCTTAAAAGTAACTTTAAAGTAATAGCAGAAAAAGCAGCCATTCCAAAATTAGATCCTGAGATACAAGGGACAGATAGCCTTACCTAGTGACACCAAGTTACTATAGTTCTCCAACATCACGTCTCTATATAAATCCCTTTGAGTAGAGTCCAGGCATTCCCACTCTTCCTGTGAGAAATCAACAGCAACATCTCTGAAGATCACTGATCTCTAAAACAAGAAACATAATAGAAGTGGGAGAAATAAACATGTTTTCAATAGAAGTTGAAATACAAGGAATAACAGAGGGAGGAGGCTATAAAAACTACATAGAGAAAGCTATGTAGCAAACAAATTGGTAAGTTTCTCATGTGGTGATTCAGTAAAGAAACTGGTGATTTTCAGGGCGGAGGGTTTAGCTCAATGGCATAAACACCTGCCTGGCAAGTGTGAGACCATGAGTTTGATCCCCAGTTCCCCCACCACCATCAAAATTTTAAAAATTGGTTATTTTGAAGTGCTAACATGTTCCTAACCTTGTTTCTATAGATATTTTCCATATATCAAACATCTCCATATACAGATAAACCTGGGAATTAACAAAGTAAATGCAATGTCCTAATTAAAAGAAATGGCATATTTAAGAACTTGGTAAAATATGTAAGTTTATATCATAGATTCTCAATAAACATTTATGTTTCTCTTCTTTTCTACTTAAGGAATAGGAAAAAATCATTCAGAAAGTTTTCTATAAAATCTTATAAGATCTGGACAGTATTAAAGAATTTATTGCTGGAGATATAGTGCAATACAGTACTTGCCTAGCAAAAGTGAGGCTGTGAGTTCAGTCCCCAGTACCAAAAACCAACCAAACAAACAAACAAAAAAACTTGAATTTATTAAAGCCTCTATTCATCACTATTTTACAGTATTATATCATAAACATTTTGCAGTGTCATCAGTAATCTAATTAATCTTTCTTACAGGCTAAAGAATAGCTCTATATAGAGGCCATATCTGATTTAATAAGCTTTTACATTTGAAGTTTTTAGGTTTCATAAACTCATAAATATTTCTTATTTTCTAATATTTCTTAGATTTATAATTTTCAACAAGTTATACAGGTGAATGATGATCTTTTTGATTACTATTTGTTACTTCTAACTGTACCGTTTTCTCATTCTAGGCAACAGAAAAAGAAAACAACTCAAATGTACACATTCAAGATCAGTGCATGCTAAATTTCAAAATGATCCAATTATTGTTAATAATCAACTGTATATTCCTAGAGAAGATATTTCCTCCCCTGTATTAAGTCTGTAACATTAAACATTTATAAAACATGAGATCTTGTAAGATACTGAGATGAAACCTAGTCAAGATCAATTCCTATGGGATACCTGGGTTTAAAGAGAAATTCAAAGATTTCTCATATGTGATATCATTTATTAGCCTTCTCTAGCTTATAAAATCAGAAAACTTTACCTTTGTTAGATTAGTTCTCCTAGTCAAAGACATTAAGTACATAAATATAGTTAATTAGATAGACACAATTATGAAAGACACTATTACTTACAAAATAGAACATAATAGAAAGTATAAAGCTAGGAAGTTTTAGGAATAAGGAATGTTAACACACACACCTTGTAAAAAAGCAACTAAAAAGAAATGGTTCACCTGAAACATGGTTTTTAGATCTGCAAGTAGTGTTCAGTCTTCTTCCAGATTCCTGTCTTACAGAAGCAGACAGCCTGAAAAAGGTAGAACTGGAGAAGAGAAAACAGAACCATGAGACCAGGTTTTTTGCAAGCCCCCAAATGATTAAGTTGAAATTATTTTTGTTGGTCATTTTCTGCTGTCTCTTGCCCCCAAACTCCATGAGGATGTCTTGACAGTCATGCCTAATAACAGGCCTCCAAATGGAGATGCTTGAGCTAGAAACACAGATATGCTTAAGAACACAATTGGCAAAAACGGCCTGAATCCTTGACTTCAACTTTCTTTGTGACTATAATACATTCCATGTGTATGAAGGGAAAAGCACTTTCCCTGCAAGGCCTGCTGTGACTGCCTTTGGTGGAGCTGAGAGCTCACACTTAGGAACTGTGATAGGAGTCCCTCTTCATCAACTGCAGAAAGCACTTTTTTCAACACACAAGGAAAAGTCACCAAAATAAATCAGATGTTGTGCCACAAAACTTATACCAAAAACTACTTGAAAAATGGAATCATGCAGAGTATATTCTTTGTTCCTTAGCCACATGATATTAAATTAGGAAATGGTAACAGTAAGAGGTCCAGAAAAATCCCCAATATTTGGAAAGTAAATACTTCTACATTAAGCCATGGGTCAAAAGAGGTAATAAAACATATTTGAAAGTATGTTGAACTGAATGACTTATTATAACAAATGTTGTAGTCTGCAGCAAAAGCAACAATTAAAGCAAGGTTTATAATTTTAAATATTTATAGTGTATTAGAAAAAATAGGAAGTGAAAGATCGATGATTTAGGATCCCACCTGAATAAAGTGTTTTATAGTTTAATTTGATTTAAAAAAGAATGGTTCTCTTTATAAAAATATCCCTAATAATAAATGCAGAAGAAGTGACAAGAATTAAAACATAATTTTGTAATGTCTGATAAAATAATCTAGCATCAAATAAAGGCATCAATGGCTACTAAATCACATTCAAGGAAACAAGTGAGTGTAAAGGTACGGATTCGTAATTGTAGCTCTAGGGAGGCTAAGGCAAGAGGACAGTTGTGAGTTTGAGGCCAGCCCAGCCTACATATGTGAATTCAAGGCCAGCCTGAAATACATAGTGAGACCCTGGCCCAAAAAGGAAAAAAATGAAGGAAGGAGAAAAGAAGGAAGGAAGGAAGCAAGAAAACAAGCAACCTGTAGCATACCGCATCACAGAAACACATATCACCGTGTACAAAAGACTAGTGCAAAACAAAAAATAAACTGAATCTGTTCAAGCCTCTATAATAATTACACAATTGTTTACAAAAATTCAGGGGTGGAAAAGCATTTCAAGACACCAGAGCTAACCTATTAACAAAATCCAGAATATTAGTAACTGTAGAAGGGGCCAGGGATATAGCTCAGTGGCACAGTACCTGTCTGGCAAGCACAAAGTCATGAGTTTGATTCCTGGTACCAAAAAAAAAAAAAAAAAGGTAAGAAAACAAGTGGAAAAACTTACAGATTTTAAAAATTAAGAAAAATATGACACTATTATAATAAATAGTCATTGGCTCTTGATCCTAATAAAATGTAAAATGCTTATGGGCAATGGGAAAATGTAAACACTAGCTTTTTCATGACATTAAGAGAATACTGAGTTTTTTCTTTTTAGTAGTGATTATATATTTTAACTATAAAGTTCTGTCTTTCAGACATATGTATCAAAATATTTGTGGATGAACTATATTACCTGAAATTTTCTTCAAATTATCCCATGTTGGTGGTTTCACTTTGTTTTGAAGGGGGATGGGAGGAGCGGAGCTACAGATAAAACACATTTAGCCATAAAATGATACTTATTGAAGCAGGATGATGGGAAGATTACATGGGCATTCACTACGCTACATTTTTTAGTTTTGTACGTTCTTTAGTTTTTTCCATAAAAAAAGTTTTTAAAAGGCAACACATTTAGGACCTTTCCTGTCTGTCAGGAGCCATTCTTATTCCCCATTACTTTTTTGCAGTAAATTTTCATACTCTTAAAAATAAAAAGTTTTTTAAAAACCCTGAGATTCCACATATGAACAATGAATGATATCTCAGAGGACAGTTTTTTTGGTAATTGTTAATTTTTCAGGTTTTTCTTTTTATGTTTTTTAAATTATGCTAGCATGTAGTATTTTGATCTTACAGTTTTATCTGGATGTCCCTCTAAAGGCTCATGCACTCATAGGTGGAGTTTTGGGGAGATGATTGGTTCATGGGTGGTATGTGATACGGATTAGTGCACTGATGAGTTGATAGCTAAATGTGATGTTGGAAGATGAACTCTGATCAGAGGAGGTGATCACTGAAAGCAGGGGCTGGAAGATTACATCCTCTTCCCTTCTCTCTTGATTGTTCTCTGCTTCCTGCCACCACTATATGCTTCTGCCATAGAGTCCTTCCTTAAAAGCCAGACAACTATGGACTAAACCTCTACAAACCGTAATCCAGACTAAACGTCTTCACCTTTAACTTTTGGGTGTCACGTATTTTGTTCCAGCAGTGAGAAAGTAACTAAGATATTTGACATCAGAAAACAGATACCTTTTGAAATCAGAAACAAGGGCATGCACATTTGTAAAAACAAAACAAACTGTAGGGAGTGGCGCAACCACCCCGCTACGTGTCTCCCCGCCTCTCCCTCCTATGGGCACATAATGCACCTACATTAACCATAATCCTCTCCTACTTAACGTCATGTACACGGATGTGACGATGACCCATCAGAGATCACCCCATAGCCTCTTCCTGTCCCACTGGCCCGCCCAGTGACCACTTTATTACTAAAGGAGGCTTGATCGGATTCTCTTGACTTGTCTCCGTCTCTCTGTCTCCGGCCCTGTCTGTGTTAATCCCTGTTCCTTCTCCAGGAAACTGCCCCGTGGATCCGGATTGACCCATGGAACAGGTCAAGTGGCGCCCATCGTGGGGCTCCTGGCACAAAGGGCTCAATGAGGGAGCCGTCCTGAGACACACGTGTAAAAGTGAAACTAAAAGTTTTGTGACCAATGCTACGTGGGAGCCTGCTGTGCCGCTAGAGTCATGGTAAGTGGACAGTGATCCTTTTCCCTTTTCTCCGGCATGGGTCAGGCATTAAGTGACCATAATGCTTTGTATCAAGTTTAAGTAAAGCTTTAAAGACAAGAGGGATAAAGGCTAAAGAAAAAGATTTATTGCAGTATTTTCAATTTATTCATAAGGTTTGCCCTTGGTTTCCTTTAGAGGGCTCTATTGATGCAAAAAGATGGGAAAGAGTAGGAGATGCATTAAAGGATTACTATCGGGTCTTTGGCCCTGAAAAGGCCCTAGTTACAGCCTTTGCCTACTGGAACCTAATCTTGGAGGTACTTACACAGTGCTGCTGAGACCCTCAAATTGATAAAACAATCACCCAAGGTGAAGCCGCTTTATGTGCTTCCACTTCGCCAACATCGCTGCCTTCAGGAGATGAATCTAAACCTTCTTGCCCCTCCACTGAGTCAAATGATACGTTAAAAAAGCCCCAAGATAGCGGCCTGCCACCATCCGAGCCCATACCACCTGAGGCCCACCACAACTCTTTATATCCCAACCTCGCTCCTTTACAAGAGATTGATTGGAAATAATTAGCAGAAGAAGCTAGCCGACATCACTCGGACCCTATCATAGTCCCCATTTCTATAAAACCACCCCCTTGCTACGATAAGACACCCAAATTGTCTGGCCCCTCTACTGCACTTCTCGACTTAAGAGTCAGAGATCCATGACTTGCAACAACAGGTACAATTAGAACAAGAAAAACAAAGACTCATTCTGCAACTCCAAAGTTTACAAATGAGCAATTTAGATGCCACCCCTAAGATGGCACCAGCTTCTAAAATGGCACTTGCCTCACTTCCGCCACAACAGGGTGGGCCCCTCCCCAAAATGGTGTTTCTGGTGACAGAAACAAATGTACCTCCCCAAGATGGCGCCGCACAGCCGCAAGACGACGCAGACGCCACACCGCTAGCTCCACAAATCATTAGGACCCATAGGCCATTCACAGTGGCAGCTTTAAAAGAATTAAAGACAGCGGTTGCCCAATATGGCCCTACAGCTGCTTTCACTCTTGCTGTTTTAGATTCTATGACCCAAGGTTGGATTATTCCAAATGAATGGAGGGATCTAGCCAAAGCTACTCTCTCTGGGGGCAATTATTTACTCTGGAAGTCTGAATTTATGGAACAACGTGAAAATACAGCTAGAGATAATGCCGCTAGACAAAAGCCCTGGACCCTTCCCATGTTAACGGGAATTGGGGATTTTAACACCAAAGAGGCCCAAATGAGATATGATCCTGGTCTGTTTGCACAACTTAATGCAGCCGCTACAAGGGCTTGGAGAAAACTTCCCTCCAGGGGTGATGTAACCTCCTCCCTCACCCAAATTAGACAAAAACCAGAAGAACCATTCTCTGATTTTGTCTTGTACAGGCAGCCAAGCGCCTTTTTGGCACCGTTGAAACTAATGTGGCCCTAATTAAACAATTAGCCTATGAAAATGCAACATCAGCTTGCCAAGCCGCAATTTGGCCTCATAAAAAAAAAGGAAGATCTGTCTGGCTACATACGACTATGCGCCGACATAGGCCCCGCCTACCACCAGGGTCTAGCTATGGCCGCCACAGTCAAACAAGTCTTTCTTGCGCAAAAAAATAATGGTACATGCTTTAAATGCGACCATTTGGGACACTTTGTACGGGACTGCCCTCTAAACAACAGCAGGGCCGCCTCTTGGTCGATTGTGGTAAGCTAGCCCACCTAACCCTCACTCAGTATACAGTACTCTGGAAATGTCATCCCAAGCCCCAGGTAGTGCCAATTGACCCACAAGGCCAAGGCATTGCTGAACGTGCACATCGTCCTCTCAAACTCACTATTGATAAAGTCAAAGGGAGATCATGGTACCCTATCCAAGGATCCCCCAGACATATTCTATCTCATGCCTTATTCATCCTTAATTTTTTAAATTTGGATGCTTCTGGACAGTCAGCAGCCACGCATTTTTGGCATATTGAAACACAAAAGCAACTTGCTTCTGTACTATGGAGAGACCCCCTGACTAATTCATGACATGGCCCTGACCCCGTTCTCATATGGGGACGTGGTTCAGTGTGCATATATTCCCGCCAAGACAAAGAGGCTAGATGGCTCCCCAAACACCTCGTTAGGCAAATTAATGAGCCAAATAATAATAACCCCCAAAAAGGCCCAGGACATACCCTGAGGCAACTTCTTGTGCTTCCTTACAGAAAATGCCAAACCGATGGATTACGTGGTACCTTCTCGAGAACCTCCTTGGACCATCCTTGACCAATGGTGGATTTGGACCTCCCATCACAAATGGCCTCTAACTCCTTCTCCATGCTCTGGGGAGCGCTCTTCCCCTACCTAGCACCCTTCCTGGGGCCCCTAGCTGCCTTGTTGCTTCTCCTCTCCTCTCAGAGGATTATGACACTCATTACTAATTGGATAGACGCGTTTATGACAAAGCCCATTCAGGTACACTATCACCAGCTGGAGATGGCAAATTAACAAACCTACAGGGAAAGAATTGCCACGAGTGGCCCATATGACGATGTTGTCTAACTGCCCTGAGATAATGGACAGGCAGCCAGAGATGGGCAACTAGGACATACATGCCACAACACCAGCTGCCTAAGACAGGCACAGGACCAACTGCTGTCCTGCAAGCCCATGACGGGTAAGGCCCAGTTGGCTTCATGTAATGAGGTCCTTGACCTAAGACAGGCGCTGTCCTCACAGGGCCTGCCATACTCCTCATTAAAAAATATAGACAGGGAGGAGATGTAGGGAACAGCATGACCACCCCGCCGCTGTCTTCCCGCCTCTCCCTCCTATGGGCACATAATATGCCTACATTAACCATAATCCTCTCCTACTTACGTCACATACACGGACGTGATGATGACCCATCAGAGATCACCCCATAGCCTCTTCCTGTCCCACCAGCCCGCCCCTGCCCTATAAAAGCAGCAACCACTTTATTAATAAAGAAGGCTTGATCGGATTTTCTCAACTTGTCTCCAGCTCTCTGTCTCCGGCCCTGTCTGTGTTAATCCCTGTTCCATCTCCAGGAAACTGCCCTGCGGATCCAGATTGACCCGTGGGCCAGATCAACAAACAAACAAAAAAAACAGATTCTCAGGCTCAATGGTAGAAGGCATTCTTTGCATGTCCAAAGAACTGGGTTCTATCTCTGACACAAATAAAATAAATGAGAAGGTGCATGGGAAGGGGAAGAAAAGAATGTTTAACAGTATAAATTCTAAGACAATTTTCTAAAAATTGGGTAATGGAAGGAAAGATAGGGGAATAAGTAAGTGAAAAAATGAACCAATTTTATTATTACTCAATTCAAGTAGAAGATATGTGAAAAATATTAAAATAAACTAAAAGTAGGACACATCTAGAAATCTGCCCCAAACATAAGCTCCACAAATAAAAAAATCATATATTCAATTACTCATGGCATCATATAATGTCAAAATATTAGACAAAACAAATGGTTATTCATAAGACTTGTTGAATAAATTATTCTCCTAAGCAAGAAAATATGCAGCTATAAAATAAAAAATAAGGAAGATCTCTCTAGCATACTATGGTAGGATTTCTAGGACTATATTAGTTGTATGAAAAAAACTAAAAGTTACACATAAAACGATATATGTTGTGTAATTATCTATAAATGGAAGAAGTAAACAGGGTGGAGGGGAAGGAATAAACACCACACACATTTGGAATTCACTATGTTCTATAACTTTGATTTTAGAAATATGTAAATGTATAACATAAATTTTAAAACAAAATTAAATCAGAGTAGAGAACAATAATCCTTAAATGTGGCACAGCAGCACATGACTAATGCCAGCTATTTGAAGGCTGAGGCAGAAGGTTTCCAGGTTCATGTTAGCCTGGGCAACTTAGCGAGACTTTGTCCCAAAATACAAACACAATGGTACACTACCCATGGGTTACTCCAAACGGCTACCACCAAATTACCAGAACAAAATCAAACCAAATTAAAAGATAAAACAAGAGGAAAGCAAAATAAAGTAGCTTAATCATAAGATAGGTATTATTTTAGGAGACATTAAAAACAATTTTTTATTAGATATTCCTACTGGTTTTTGTGCTATTCAGTTCCAAGAAGTCTTGATGATTTTTCTGTATTCACATGGCTAGTAAAAATATGGGTACTGTTGCTATGAAATTCCCTATCTTTCAATAACTACAAAAGAAGTAGAAAACATGGAAAAGAAAATACAGAGAAAATAGGGCAAATATGAAGCAAATAGCAAAATGATGAATATGAGCCAAACCGTATCAATAATCACACTAAATATAAATGCTGAATACTCCAATTAAAACACATAGATTATATAAAAATACAAAAGTAAACTATATATTGTCTTCCAAAGTAGGTAAAAATCTTGAAGACATAGAGATAGATAGAGAATTCATGAACAAGAATCAAACCCCACGGGAAACACTTCCCAGAATCAACAACTAAGATCACGTCTTATTAAAAAGAGTTTCTGCATGTTGAAAGAAATCTCCAGCATAATGAAAAGAAAACACACAAATTGGGAAAAAATCTTAGTGAAATGTCCCCAGACAAAGGACTTCTGATTAGAACATATAAAGAATTAAAACAAATCAGACCCCCAAAATTCAAAAAATGGGCACCTGAGATGAATACACACAGTTCTCAGATGAAGAAATACAAATGACAAATAAATACATGAAAAAAAAATGCTCAGCATTATTAGTCATTAGAGAAATTCAAATTAAAATCACACTGAGATTCCATCTCAATCCAGAAAGAACAGCCAGGATAAAGAAAACTACCAACAACAAATACTGGAGAGGCTGTGGGGAAAAAGGAACTCTCCTGCGCTGTTGGTGGGAGTGTAGACTGGTGCAACCATTGTGGAGGTCAGTCTGGAGATTCCTCAAAAACCTGGGATTGGAAGTCCATTTGACCCAGCTATTCCAATTCTGGGCATATTCTCAGAAGAACTGAAAACATCATGCCACAGTGATACATGTACACCCATATTTATAGCAGCACAATTTGTAATAGCCAGATCTTGGAAACAACCTAAGTGTCCATCAACTGAGGAATGGATAAAAAAGATGTGGTATTTTTATACAATGGAGTACTCTCAGCTATAAAGAATGATCACATTGAGATATTTATAAATAAATGGATGCAACTTGAAATGGTAAGACTACATAAGATTTTATGGTAATCATGGTTCCCCATTATATTGCTTTGAAGTCTTATAATATTTTCATTCATTAGTTGGAATGGTTTTATTCTGTTTTGTTTGATTTTATTATATGTGATGAAGCTACTTTGAAGAAAACAAGAGATTATGGCATCCATTGCTGATTTAATATCATCTTGCTTTGAAGTCCTACCATGCTTTTGTTCTTCTGTTTCTATTGGTTCTACCATGTTGTATCTTATTTGATTTTAATATGTGTGATAGTATAAACAAAATTTTTGTTTTGTTTTGTTTTGCCTTTTTCCTTTTTATCGGTACCGGGGATCGAACTCATGACTGCCTGCTTTCAAGGCAGGTGTTTATGCTGCTGAGCTAAACCACCAGCCCCCAAAATTTTTAAGGAAAATGAGATATTATAGTAGCCATTGTTCATTATCGGTTATTTGGTTTTGAATGTCCTATAGTACTCTTATTCTCTTGAATGGTTTTATACTATTTTGTTATGTTTGACCCTATTGTGTGTGAAGGTATGTTCAACTATTTCAAAGAAAAGAGACATTACGGTAGCTACTGTTGATATCCGGTTGTCTTGTTGTGAAAGTGCTGTGTTGCTTGCATTGTTTTGTTCTGACTTGCTTTGTTGTGTTCTCCTTTGTTTTATTCTCTTTAAAATAAAATTTTTAAAAAACCTTATATATTGTCTTCAAGAAATGAATTTGAAATATCAAAACACAAATAGGTTAGAAATAAAAATGCATAAAAAGATATACATAGCTAATGCTAATGAAAAGAAAGCTGAAATGACTTCATTAAATATCAAAGTAGATGTTCAGAGTAAAGAATATTAAGACAATTTTATAAGGATAAAGGGGACAATTTTATAAGGAAAAAGAGGTCAATTTACCATTGGGACATAAATCTGAAGTAAATATGTACCCAATAATCAAGCTGCAAAATACATGAAACATGAACTGATAGAAATAACAAGGAGAAAAAGACAAATTTGATAAGAAAAATCAGTAAAGTTGTAGAAGATTTAATCAACACAATAAATCAACAAAACCTAGTTGACATTTATATAGCATTCCATCCAACATCAGCCAGTAAGTCTTTTCAAGGGCACACAGAACATTTACTAAGATACACCAAATTTTATAAAACAATCTTCAAAGGATTCAAGTTTACAAAATGTATTCTCCAAACACAATGAAATAAATTAGAAATTGGCAACAAAAGGCCTTGGGGTGATCCTCAAAATATTCTAAAATGAAATAATACACATAAAATAGCCCATAAACCAACAACAAAACCAAAAAATAGATCAGAAAGAATTTTGAACCAAAAGAAGAATGAAACAAGAATGTTCATTGATAATTTTTTGAGCTAGGCCTACAATAGTTTTTTAGTGTTTGGTATACATTTGAGACTCACCAAAAGCTGAAAAACAAACCAAAAAAGTTAAAAAAGAATGTTTGTTGGAACACATTTTCGAATCCCAAAATATTAAATCTATTTTTCCTAAATTAAACCACTATTAGAAAGCATTTGTGACAACCAATTGCATTTTTCTTGCTATCTACCAAAAAGTCACTATGTCCCTCTATCATTTAAGACAACTTCCTGAAAAACAAAAGCAGTTCAGTAAAAGAAGAGAAAATACTTACCTTGAACTTTGTTTTTGAGTGTGCAACAGCCATTCTTTCCTCTTCTAGGCTCTACTCTCAGAAAAAGAAAATGAAATGACATAACTAAGCCTTTCTTGGAGTCTACGCTTAATTAGAACACAAACTCTTCCTTTACCCCTATAATGTACCCCTCATTTAACATAACCAAAAGTCAGACTAGTACAGTCCTATACCTTCTTTAGGAAGGGTCATGGTCAGATTGCCTTGAGATACATTTTATTTTTGGATTCAAAGCTGCCCACTGGAGATGGCTCTGCAGTGCAGTAGTACAGGCTCTAAAGAGTGTGACTGGCTCCCTATAGCATTCCCTTTCCAAGTAGTGTATTCCTTCTACTGGAACCCATTACATTACTAAGTAGCCTGTCTTGAAGATGTTATTAGTTCTAAAATTCTTAAGAATTCTTTTGTGGCTTGGAAATAACTCCTTTTTCTTACCCAGAGGCTTAAATTTCTGACTTCCTTTTTGTCACTTCTTACAGTTCCCTTAAGGCTGTAAGATTTAAGGCTATAAGGTAAGAGTGCTGGGAAACAGCAGCAATTCCACAACTACAATTCTAAAGTGAGCTGAGGATGTATGCAGAAATGGCCTGTATTGCTGTACAGGCCATGTATGAACAGTCAAAACAGAAGTCAAGCCTTAAATTCATCAAAGAAACACAAAAGCACACAGGATCTAGGATCCATAGAAAGACTCAGCCTCACAATGAATTCTTGGAAATACCAAACAAAATTATACCTTTGTACCATAACAATACTTCCGTGAGATCACGGAGTATAAAGTACACAAATTCCACACAAAGTCAAACAAAATCACGTTTCTACTATTAACCAGAATCATGGCCATCAATTAGGCTACTGTTAAAAGGATCTAGTCAGCTGTACACAAGGAATAAACAAACGCATCCAAGCAGCCGGTTGGGGGGACATACACCCTTTCACAGCGACGCTTTTACTCTCTTCATACATTCGTGAAAATGGCACAAATAATTTCAACGGTCACACATGGGACACCTATCATCAATCACCCAGACAGAAAAACACAAGGAAACCAACAGTCACAAACTGACTCAACAATAGCCACATGCAAAGCCGTTCTCCACAAGATACCAGGCACATACACAGCCTTCAAAGTGACATAAGCACACGCAAATATCCTGTCACAACAGACCTGTCGCCTTTGAGTCACTAACAAACCCCGTCAAACACGTGGTACCCACACAATCAGAGAAATAAGCCTGTCTCCTGTCAAGTAAGTATACGGTCACGAACCCCCTCCGAGTCACCAACAACTCACCCACCAACCACCGTCGTACACACCCGGCTGTGCACACAGTCCCCAGGACCAGGCAGGCTCCAGCTCTCACACAAAACCGCCGGAGACACCGGCGCACACTCCCAGCGACCCTCCCTCCGCGCGTTTCCGCCTGACAGTCCGGACGCTTACTGCAACAGAAGCGCAGCTGAGGGTCCAGGATCTGCCGCCCGGGCTGGGAGTACGATTTCAGG
Source organism: Cavia porcellus (assembly GCF_034190915.1). Classification (NCBI taxonomy): domain Eukaryota; kingdom Metazoa; phylum Chordata; class Mammalia; order Rodentia; family Caviidae; genus Cavia; species Cavia porcellus. Next base: position 16,236,557 of record NW_026947490.1, read on the forward strand.
TTTACCTGCCCAGGGGTGGCGAACTAGCAACTCCACAGAATCCGGCCCTCTCCCTACGCGAAGACCCCAACTCTCGCGAAAAAACGGAAATGAAGCGGTATCCCGGACGCGATGCCTCTGGGAGATGTAGTCCAGCCCGGGAAGAGCGTTTAGCGGATCCGCCCGGAAGCTAGGAGGCGCGGTCCAGTCACCCTCAGACGAGTTCGTGGACTCGGCCGCGGGAAACTTTGGCCACCTGAGCCACGCCGAGGGGGCTTCTAGGAGTTTCTGCTGACCCTCTGCGCGCAGGCGTTGGGCGCTTAGGTCGAAAGAAGGTCCGACGTAGTCCCGGGGTGTTTCCCTGGGCAGGTGTAGTGAAGGAGTCGGATCTGCGGACCTCCGGTTTACTTAGGACCCTCGGTTTGCCTGGTCACGTCCTGGGCTGTGTATGTTTATGTATATGATCACCATGCGTCAGGAGGACTGGATGTCTCTCGGGGGCCAAGTGTGTGTTGTATTTCTGCCTCTGTAATTTTTCGTGCTATTGGGTGTAGTAGGATCATTCGCACTTGGAGCTGCTTGGTAATGAGACTGTATGCAGAAGCCAAGTGTGGTGACGTGGCTCCTAATTCCGCACTCTGGGAGGAGGCTGAGACAATAGGATCTCAAGTTCGACACCAGCCCGAGCAAGTTTAGCGAGACTGTCTCAAAAGAAAAGGCAGCACTCTAGCTGAAGTCCCGGGTTCAATTCCAGGGGGAAGAGGTAAGGAGAAGAAAAAATAACTGTGTTGGATTGTCTGACAGTAAGAGACCTCTGCTATAGTGGTTTTTGAACGGTCTCTGTATGTATTTTTGTTTTTATGTCCTTGATTGAGTGGTGGTGATGGTTTGTGACACGTTTACTGTGTGCTTGTATTTCAGGTTGTCTGTACAAATTCAACTAACAATGAGGCTGCGTGTGCCACTGAAAAAAAGATAAACACGTTATTTCTTCCTTGAATACTAATTTGATGATTTGAGAGAATTAATCAACTTATTTAAAAAGTAATTTAGATCTGATTTTTCTAGTAAGCAAGTATATGTTCTATGGTGAAGAATGAAAAGCTCTTTTCTTAAAATTTTATTTGGAATGTAGTAAAACTACAACAGGACAGAACAAAGCCAATCAAGACAATGCAATGACATTGGTACAGAACTTCACAGCAGGATACTGGGATAGTATTACTACTAGGTACTATAGTATATCTCATTATCTTCACAATAGTTGTCCAGTCAATTAGGTATAGCGAAATCAAACCAAAAACAGAACATTGTAAAACCAATTGGAGAATATTGAATAGAGCAAAACCATCATTACAAAACATAACAGTGAAAATAACCTTTGCCATCATACAGAAGATAGAAGGAAGTCCCCCCATATTTGCTATATCACATATGGTCATCTCCCAAGAGATACTCAGACCTCTGTCCCCAGTTGCTGACGGGGTGGGAGGGAGGGTGTTTGATTCTCAGCCCACTGGTGGAAACAGCTGACTGTTTCTTCTCCTGGCCTGCACCAGGTGTGCTTACCGAGAGGGTGGGCAAATTGCCTTCTTGTGCAGCTGCCTAAGTCCCACCACAGTTGGATCTGAAAATCTTTTTTTTTTTTCCAAAGAAAGATGATTTCAAAGCCAATCCTAGGCTAACTTCTTTTTCCTCATTGTTATGTTACTGTTTTATGCCATTGCTGGGGTCACCAAATTAAGGTAGGAAGTCTATTTGGACAAGTACATCAGGCTGCTGGATACCCTAGGCATTGTCTCAGAAAACAACTCAGGTGGGCACCATCCTGTGTAATTGCATTCACATGCACAAGCTAGAAGATCCTGTGACCACAGCGAAACTATCCTGCAACACTGCAACCTGGAGGAGATTTCCAACTATTATGGTATATCTGGGTTCCAGACCACTGAGCACTTTATAACCACAGTGGCCCATTGCTTGAGGAAGAAGAAAACAGGATTATACAATCGGAAGCAGGCAAAGCTATCCTGGCTCACTGGGTGAGTGAGAAAATCAGCTTCTATACAACACCACCACCCAGCCACGCACTTTACCCACCCATCTTGGTGCTGAAATTATTAAAGAGATGACTAGGACCTCTGTACTGAGAATACCAGCCAGGTCAATGAAGATAGCCACAGTTGAGTATGATGAGCTATTAAGTAACACAGACACACTTGAAATGGAGATCAAGTGGCTGCAAGTGAAAACAATTATAGATGTTATTGAAAAATAAATATGACAGTATATCACAGTGGAGACTTGACGGGGTACGGCACCAATCCAAACCATCAAGTACATTGGCTAAATGCAATATGAACCATCATTGCCCCAAGAAATAACAGCATGGTGGATGTTAGCCTAGTGGATAGCTGCTTGGTTCTTCTTTATTGTTTTTTGGTTTTGGATTTTTGAGATGGGGTCTCGCTATATAGTTTAACCTGTCCTTGCACTGTCTGTGTAGCACAGGGTGGCCTTGAACTTACAGTAATTCTGCCTTGGTCTCCCAAGTGATAAGATTATAGATGTACACCAAAATGTCTAGCTTTAGCTTCCCAGTTCTGCAGTGGATTATAGAGACAGACTCCCTGCAACAGGACCAGGTGCTGGCATCTTCCCTGAAGATACAAATAAAATTGCCAGTAAGGCTATCACATTCCATACCTGTCCTCAGCTTTTCTGGTAACAGTGATAATAGTGATGATGACTGATTTGTTGATATCCCTCACTACCACCCCAAGCACTGGTTCCTAGAATGGGTAATACAAATGAAGGAATTTGATTCTCCCCAAAACTCATATATAATAAAAGAAACTCTCATACAATTTGTCTCTTCACTGCACTGTTTGGTCCATTCTGTTCAGTTAAAAAAAAGAGTCAAGAGCTGGAGCTGCAAAGCCCAATACCCACTATTTACTCTTCACTGTTTTTTCACAAGAAAAATAAAACACACTAGAGCCCAAATTAACATACAAACATAAATAAGAGATTGCAAACTGGTAATTTTTTGTTTTATCATTCATACTTTATATAGGGGAATTTGCTTTTTCAGTCTTGCTTTCCATTCTGTTCTGAGTATCACTGTGATTCACTGTTCTTTTAACCCAAATATTTTACCCCATTACCATTATTCTTTGTGTTTCGGATCACCCAAAATTTGGCCTGTAAGAGACCCTCAATCTGGCTCCTGTTTGTCATTTTGCACTTCCTTAGTTTTTGACACAGCTATCCAGACTTACACTGTACATTCCATCTCAGACTTGGAATTGACCACTGTCTGCAGTGAATTTTAAGATGATCTCATCAAATAAAAATCTTCAACCAGAAACAGTTAAATAATTGGTATTATACATGCAATGAAATATTACACATCCAATATACCTGAGATTATAAATTTTGTCAGTTAACTGATCAATGTGCTGAGGATTGAAACTGATTGACTGCAGTGCCAAAAATTGAACCCAAGGCCTTGTGTGCTAGACAAGCACTGTGCCACTAAGCTATCTCCCCTGCCCCAGACTATAAATTTTAAGTTAACCAAACTGAATCTTAAATTTTACAATACAACTAAAGATACTCATGAAAGGTGACTTCCAGCACTGTTTCAGATAGTGGCAAGATAGGTTAAGTGTGTTCAAAGCATAAGGAAAGACTGTGGGGGCATTAATGGGAAATGTGTATTTTACTGGAATAAATTTTAAAACTTTATATATTTGCTGTATATTTTGATCATCTCGTGTATTAAATCAGTGGTTCCAGTGGGCATGGTAGTATATGCCTGTAATCCCAACTTTTGAGAGGCTGAGGCAAGAGGATCACCAGTTTGTGATCAGCCTAGACAATTTAATGAGACCTTGTCTCAAGGAAAACTAAACAGGGCTAAGGTTGTAGATCATTACTAGAGAATGTGCACAATGTCCTTTCCCAGTTCTGAAAAAAATCAGTGGTTCCCAAACCAAATTCAAAGTATACTTTCACTCAATCAATAACTATATATTATTGGTCTCTCATACAATGAGTAACAAATACAAACAAAACAACCATAAATAGAGAAGTGTTTGCTAGTTTCTAGTAAAATTATATAAGTGTCTGTTCTTTCACCTATCAATCCCAGTTTAAGGGACCCAAGTATATACTTTTCAGAAAGAAGCTGAAGAGATTTATTCTGTAAGGCTATCCGTCCACAATAGAGCTATCTATGAAAGCAAATGAGTAGAATTCACATAGCCACCAGCTTGGGAATACTGGAAATCTTTGTAATGTATACATACAATAGAGTTCTGTGCAACTATATGAATAACATCTATAAATGCCTGTGGCATCATAAACATGACATACTTAGTAAAAGAGCAAGTTAAATTGGATCTAATATATGCTATCATGTATATAAGAAAAAGAATGTATGAAAATACAAATATATTTGATTACATTAAACAAAGGATAAGTCATAAAGTTTATATAAGATGTTCTATGTTGGAGGAGGAAATAGTACAAAAGGACTAAAATAGAATATTGCTACAATTAATATATACTGTTAGAATTATAGTAAATCCTAAAATATAAAAGGAATAAGTGAACTTTGTTAGGTAGTAGGTTGTACAATAAGCAGAGATAGAAAGTAATTCAACTACTGTTAAAATACAAAAATTTTATATGTATTGCTAAAGTTAACAAAATTACTGAAAAAAAACCAGAGAAAGTGAAAAGCATTGTAAGAATATCTAACCAGTATTATTTGAAACTGTAAAAGTCATACAAAAATTAAGTTATCACAGGCCAGAAAACATCAAAGCTGTGACAACTAAAAACAGTAGCATCTTGGAATTGATGCTCTAAAAGAAAAAGTTCATTAACAGGATGAAACTCAAAATATATTTTGCGATTTAGTTAATAATGTGTCAGTGTTGGTTATTTTGATGAATACCAACACAAAAAATGTAGGAGACTATAATTTTAATTAAAATATATTTTGCAGTTTAATTAATAATGTGCCAATTTTGGTTGTTTTGATGAATACCACAAAAATGTAGGGAACTCTACAGTTTTTGAAACATTTTTATAAATGTAGTAATTCCAAAACTTAAAGTTTATTATAAAGAGAATAAAAATTATACCCATTAAAATAATGAAGAAAGTTGAAAACACAGTCATACTATTTCCATTGAATATTTTATGAAAGCTAAAGCCACTGTAGAGACTAGAAAAAAAAATGTTACAAAAATACAAAAGCAAGACATAAACTAAAAGTATTTTCAAGTTTTTATTGCCTAAATAGAAACAACCACATTATTTGAATGATTAATTACATTGGCAAACATGAACACATATAATACTAAGAGAAAGTCAGTCTCTACGTATTTTTCATTTGTGTCATATATATGCAATGAATGTACAATCTTGTTAATAAATGTGTAAAAAGAAAACTAAGACAATACCAAAGAATGGATACATAACAATATCCCATGTAGAAGAGAGGAGAACTGAGAATACAGTTGTGAAAATGATTTACTTCTGAGCCAATAAACATAGGGTAAACTAATCAAAAAAGTTAATTTCTTTTTGTAATTCTAATGAAAACATTCAAAATGTTTATATCCTCTTGATTTAACTTAGAACAGAAATGTAGTTTAGTAACTAAGAGTACATACAAGTTGAAAATTTATCTTTCAACATTTAGTGTTATGGAATTTGGATAAGCTATGTTAAGTCCTTGTCATTAAATTTCCTCTTTGTAAATGGGAAAAAATAGTAATCTTTAAAAATAAAAATCCAATCCAGGAATCATTATGGTGGTACATAGAGGAAACGCTGATGTTTTTCACTGTAAAATTTTCAGTGATACTTCAATTTAATATATGATAAAAATGAACTTATCTTGTATAAATAAAACCTGAATATAACTTAAAACTTCAGCTTTTGCTTCATTTATATGATATACTTTATTCCCTGTTTTGGTAATGTCCTTAATAAACAGGATTCCTAAAGAAGCATGCATATGATACAGATACAACTGACTTAAATTTTCTTTAAAGCATTTAAGATTAGTCTGAATTCTAACATTATGGGTCTCCATAATGTATACCTTAGCCTAAACTTACTTGTAACCATTCATCATCAAATGTAAACTTTCAACTTTCCTGAGTGACAGAAAAACTAATAAAAAGATGGTGACAGATTCGCAGAGAGGGTCCCATTAACTGAAGTCTGAGACCTACTAGCATACTTTCCATCTTCCCTTACGAGGAAATCTTCCTTTGTGGAGAGGATCATCATGTTATGGTTTGATAGGACTTTAACATGTCTACGTGAGTTTCGTGTACTAGAAGCTTGGTCTCCAATTTTAATGGTCTCAATTTTTAATGATTATAGAGGCAATAGAAGCTTTAACAGTGGGGGTCAAAGGAAGCTAGACAATGGGAATAATAACCTCATCAACTGATTAATGCTGTCTCAAGAGTTTTAGCTCATGGGAATAAATTAGTATCACAAGAATGAGCAGTTATAAAAATACCAAGCGTGGCCCCTGAATCCTTCTAGCTTCCTGTCTCACTGTGTTACTTGTCCTCCTTGCTTATATTCTCATGATGCCATCCTCCATGCTATGACTCAGCTGTAGAACCATCACCAGAAGCTACCTAATTGTGGACTTTCTTGCCTCCTGTGAGCAAAATAAAATCTCAATCTTGATCTTTCTCTGTCTCTTCCTGTCTCTCTTTCTCATCTTACCTTTCTCCTTCCATCTCTCCCTTTCTTTCTCCTTCTTGAATGTAGGGCCTTTCCACTGAGCTATATCCTCAGGCCTTTTTGTTCTGTTTTGAGACACAACACTATGTACTTTAGGTTGGCTTTGAGTTGTCTATATAGCCCAGCCTGGCTCAAATCCATAGTGATTCTCCAACCTCAGTCTTCCAAGTGGTTTGTTTTTTTGGTACTAGAAATTGAACTCAGGACCTTGTGCTTGACAGCAGGCACTGTACTACTGAGTTATATCCCCAGCCCTCTTCCAAGTGTTGAGATTACAAGTATGCACCACCACACTTAGATCCAGCTCTTTTTTATTTTAATAGAGTCATTGTCCAGTCTGGGTTCAAACTTGTTATCCTCCTGCCTCAGCCTCTTAGAGTGCTGAGATTATAGGAGTATACCATTATACTCATCATAAACCTTTTCTTTTCATACTGTTATCTTGTTATAGCAACAGAAAATAGAATATAAAGTTTTTAGTATTCATCTTTATCATCACTTTTCAGGCAGGTTGTCTTAGTCACTTTCCTTGTTGCTGAGACAAAATATCTGACATCCAAAGTTAAGGGATAAAAGGTTTATTTCACTTGCAATTTGAAGGGGTTTTTTTTTTTTTTTTTGTCTTTTTCCTTTTTATCGGTACCGGGAAATAAACTCACGACTGCCTGCTTCCAAGGCAGGCACTTTTGCCGCTGAGCTAAATCCCCAGCCCCCTTCACTTGCAATTTGTAGAGGTTTCAGCTCATAGTTGGATGACTCCCAGGCAGAGTAGCATGGCAGAGGGAGATCACAGAGGTGAAATAGTTCATGGCAGGCAGAAAGCAGAAGACAGCAAGTCAGGTAGCTACAAGCAATGAGTGACAAGCGACAACTACAACAGCTCTTTCTGTCCCTTACGTCTTATCCAGGTTAGGGTAAGTAGCACACCCTTAACCCTAACATTGCAAGGTGAATGAATACCAGCCTCACATTTTTTAGCCCAGCTTTGCACACCCTTATCCAGCCACCTCTGAAAATCTTCACTTATGACCACATGAGGCTTTAGGGGGACATCCAGACACAAGCCCTAACTCAGTACGGGGGGTCCTGTTAGAATTTTGCTTGCACGTGAAGCAACAAGGAAAACAGAAAGAATATATAAACACTTTCTTGGAATCAGAAGTGCAACTGGTGCAGTTCTTGATGTGCTTGGGGAAGGACTATGAGAGGATGGAAAAAATAAAGATGAAAGCTGAAGTCAGGTGGAGCCCTGTCTCCTGATGGGAGGAAGGGAACTGCACTCTCCCTGTAGGGGCATTTATTCATACATTTAGCAACTTAATGTCACATGACATTATCTGCAAGAATGGCAACTAATGACCTGATGTTTGGGGCCCTGGAATCACTTGTTTTTGCAGCTCGCTTGGGACTGTCCTTGTTTTCAGACCTGGCTGGCCAGCCCCTGCACATGTGGTCAAATTCCAGCTTCAGCATCTCCCAAAACAGAAGGAAGATTAGAAGGCAGTTAAAATGCAGAGCCCAGGGAAACAATGAAAATGGACAGAAATGGTTAGGAGGCTCTGGATGGGATAGTCCTATCCAGGAATGGTCACAATAATGAAAGCAGATGCTCACATGGCCGATGGAAAGCATAAATCTCCATAACTGAGCCATGGGGTTTTGTCTAGCAATAGACATCCAGTCTCCTTGGGAGTCAGACAGACAGAGTCAAGGCAAGGCTAATCCATCATGCTAACCTAGTTGCTGTAAATAGCTGATTCAAATTGCCCCACTTTGCCCTGCTTCTAATTTGGCCACTTAGCTATCCTTAAGGTCTCCCCCTCACACTGACTGGGGTATGCTGGAGAATGCACAGATTTCCCCCTCTTTCACTTAGCCTGAACTGTTATTCTATAGCTGTTGCAGATTCAGCTGTGCAGCTGGACCTGCTTGTACATAAAGAACCAGAAGCTCCCTCCTTTGCTGCTCCTCCATTCTCTTGAACTGCCCAAAGTTTTTCCAGGAAATGATAAATTAAAAAAGAACAAAATGATCCATTGTGATAAGAGAAAGTCTCTTAAGCTTATCTCCTAGCTTCCAAGTTACTTCTCTATGGTATTTTGAATGTGTTTTTCCCCAGAAAAGAACTCTGTCCTCCATACTGCATTTCCCTGAGCTAAAACTCAAGCAGAGAAACTCTGGTACATCCAGTTACAATCTTGCCCTCAATCTCATCCTTATACAATAGAATAATTCCCTATTCCAATGTTTTTAAGATAACTCTGTGAAAGAAATATACAATAATGAAAGGCATACTATATTATCAAAAGATAAGGGTTCTCAATAAATTACTAGGAAAATATCAATAAATTATTAGGTTGGTCAGAAAAGTATAAGAATTAGCAATGTACTTGCTGTAAAATGGGAGGTAATTTACAAATAAAGTTATAAAAAAATCTAGACTTTCCTTCTTTTGGGAGATTTTAAGAGTGGCCTTCATAAAACATTATGGAGTTTATTTCAGCTATTATTAAATGATACAAAAATATGAATTTTAACAGGTCAAATCATTTATCAAAACTTAGCACACTACACTTAGCACACTACACACTGCTGTGGGTGCAGAAAAATATTCTAACACATAAGACTGCAACTGAAAAGACAGAGATTAACTGGTAGCACAGATACCTAACAAAACAGAATACAGGTATTCCTCGTTCAATGACTGCGTTCTGTTCTGTGACTAGGTTGTTAAACAAATGGATCACTAAATGGTATGCGCAGTATGCAGAACAAAGAAATGCTTCAAAGGAAACTCAACCTGATGGATTCAATAAATTTTATATGCCTTACTCCTTACATGTAGTACTGCAATGTATAATAGAACATAAAATTACTCTATATTACAATTAACAAAAATTACAACAGTATAAATAAACTGTATTGTACAAAAATGATATGGAGGCTTTATCAACAAGGTGTATAGAACTGTACACACACACACACACACACACACACACACACACACACACACACAAATGGGCTGAAAGTTTGAGCAGCAGATCCTAAGTCAGAACAGCATGCCTCAGTCTACAGATCAAATAGTTGTAAAACAGGCAGGTTGTTAAACAAGGAATATTTGTAATAAACAATGATTACTGGAACAGAATAATTTATAATGCCTCAAAATATATTCTTTGTAATGAGATAATACTGTATACAGTATTTCTGTTGAAGCAAGGTATCATAAAGATGACACAGAAAAACATACAGAAATTTTGATGATGCATGATACAGAGGAGGAAAAAGTAGCATAATGGTTACTGAAACATGCTAAAGTAGTCCATCTTGTCCCAGAATTCTGAGAAAAAAATGCATGACAATGACAAGAAAAACAAAAAAGCATCCTGATATCTAAAATATGTCTAAAACATATTCTAACATGAAGAACAGATGGAGAAGAGAAAGATAACCCTTTCATAAGAGTAGAAGAAAAATAGTTTTTAAAAAGGCAGTCTTCCAGGGTGTGGTGGTGCGTTACTGTAATTCAGCACTCTGAGAGGCTGAGGCAGGTGGACTCCAAATTTGAGCCCATCCTGGATAATCTGAGTTAGTGAGACCCAAAAGAAATAAAAGGGAGACAACTCAGTGTGAAAGCACTAGTGGAATCTCTAGTACTGGAATCAGCCGATCAATTAATCAGTCAGCCAATCATTGTCTTGAGTCTTTGGCATATTAAAGTATCTGTAAGTTATGATTATACATTTCTTAGGGAAATTTCTTAACTACATACCCACAAAGAGAACAGCTTTAAAATTTTTATATCTGGGAACATATAATACAACAACAAAACTCAAAGTACTCAAAGTAGAACTTCTGTTATCTTGTATCAGATCCTCAAAGTAGCAAGTTACATTTCTCAAACCAATGTTTCCACATAAAACAATTTTAAGTGTGTATTGATAACTTCTTTAAAGCTTTATCAGCGCTAAGGAAATACCAATTCTGACAATTTTTGGCATTTATCATAATAGTATCTGAGGAAGATAGAACTGAAAGGATTGGCTGCTAGATTCAACGTGTAATGAGACAGAGTAGGGAGCACAATCATGGATTATTACACAGTTCTCTTGCCTGAACAAATGGAAAGATGGAGTTGTTACATACAGAAATAAGAGTACTGGAAAGGAGCAATTTGTCTAGAAAAGTAGAGATATAAAGTATGCAGTGGGCATATAAATTTGAATATTCAAAAGAGAACTTTAAGAAGGAAGTTGAAAATAAGTGGGAAATAGCTAGTTATTTTCGTGGACTTCAGACTGTAGAGAAGAAGAATCTCAGGAATTTGCTATGATAGATACTGAAAATGAATGAATAAATATTTTTAATTAGAGTCCTGTGTTGAGGAATTAACTGTGAGTACAGGACATTGTAGAATAGATGTCACCAGCACAGAGTAAGGTTGTTTGCTCACAAGGGTTCACAATATCTTGTGGAGGTGACACAGAAAGTGTTGGTAAAAGAAACATTTTTCCAGGAACATGGATACTCTAGTAAATGTATTATTGAACTTTTGATGAAGAATGATTTTTACTGTAGTTCCATTTGCATTCTTATGCTGTAAAACTGATCACTTATAAGGAATATAGCTGGGTGGCACTCTGTAATCCCAGAACTCTAGAAGGTTGAGGCATGAGGATTTGAAATTTAAGATCAGTCTAGGCAATTCAGCAATTTAGTAAGACCCTGTCTCAAACTAAAAATAAAAAGGTCTGGGGATGTAACTCAGTGTGAAGGCCCTGAGTTCAATTCCTAGTACTGATTCCTTCAAAAAAAACCCCACAGAAGTATGTGTATAAATTCTTCCATTTCTCTATCAAATTATTGGTCATTTTAGCTACTAATTTTTAATATATGAAAGTAAGTGCTTTTTATGTGTTATGTCAATAATGTTTACTAGTTTAAACTTTCTAAGATATTTCTTAACCAGAAAGCTTTATCATTTAGTAAACATTACCATTTTCCTGTATATATGTCTATGATTTTTCTCATTCTATTAATTTTATGCATATTTGGATTTATCAGAGAACTTAAACTGTACCTCAGAGAAATTTATGATCACTCAAGGGTTCCTCTGTTATTAGGACTAGAGTTTGGTACATCCAACAAGAATAATTGTGCAATTAGTAAAATCCTAAAGAACAGAATAATTCTGAATCTAGGATCTGAGTATTAATTCAGCATATGAAGAAGATGATGTGGTGACTTTAAGTCAACTAAATATAAAAACATAATACAAAAAGTAATTAAACATAAAAAATCCCCTTATTAATAGGTGACATGGAAAGATAAGTAGTTGCATATTCTTCAGAATAAAATAACCAAAGAATATATATTACAATAACAGGCCTAACAGAGAGAATATGTGATGTGTACATCACATACATAACATCACATACATCATGTACAAAAAGCCAACTTGTATTTGGCCACAAAAATATAGTAATATTTTAACTTTCTAATGATGTTTTCACAGAAAAAACATACATTATAATTCCATACATTAAACCTTGAGAGAAAATTTTGAAAATTTGAAAACACACAACTAGTCAATCAAAAAGAATTCAAAATTAAAACAAAAATATCTAGATGCCAATTTTAAAGATCTATAGGCCATAGAGCAATATTCAAAGGGAGTATTGCAGCCTTAATGTTTCCAATTGAAGAGAGACAGAAAACACTGTACTTAAGTACCCACATTCCATTAAGAAAACAGCACTTGGGAGGCTGTGGCAACAGGGTCACCATGAATTCAGGGTTAGCATGGGCCACAAAGTGAAATCCTATCTCAAAACAAACAAACATAGGGAAAAAAAGCACGCACAGTGACATATGTGTGTAATGCCAGCTACTTGGGAGGCTGGAGCAGAGGAATCATATGGACTGCAAGAGTAAGCACAAAATGGGCAATTCAGACTTACTGAGAACCTGTTTTAAGGGGCAAGGGGGCTGGAGGTGTAGCTCAGTTCAAAGGCCTTGGATTCAGTCCCCAGTAACACAAAACAACAGGAAAAAATACATAAAAAGTAAAGACAAGGAGGTAATACTGAATTAATACTGAAAAAATATTAAAAAGTTAATACTTGTTAGCTATAAAAAAGCAAATAAAGTCAGGCATGGTGGTGCATATCTGTAATCTCTGCACTCAAAATGATGAGGAAGGAGGATGGCTGGGAGTTATAGGCCATTCTGGGCTACATAGTGAGTTCAAGGCCAGCCTACACTACAAAGCAAGAACTTGTCTCAAAAAAAAAAAAACCAATAATTGAAATAGAAATATAGTCAAAGGAAACAACAGCTTGGTTGACACAGCAATATATAAAAAGTATCTTCTACAAATAAATTTAGAGAAATCAATGGCTTAAAAACAAACAAACCATGAGGAGATAGATACTGAAAACTGAAAACAAATTACTTGCTTTAAACAGCAACCAATTTGAAAATATAAAGAAAACATAAAAATGCCATATTTCATTCATTCTAAAATGTATTTTTTACTCCACACTTTAATATCTCTTAAGTTGAGAGTAAATTTATATTCAGTTATCTACTAAACATTTGTTGGGAGCCGCGGCCGAGCCCGGTCGCCTTACTTGGCGGACGTGAGGCCTGTAGGAAAGAGCAAAGCCTGAGCTAGATTACCCCTCCCATCGAGTGTGCTAAGATGGCGCTTATCTCCTGCTTCCTGCTTGGTAAACAACCCGCCCTGTAAGATCTCCTGCTTCCTGCTTGGTAAACAACCCGCCCTGTAAGATCTCCTGCTTCACAACCCGCCCTGTAAGATAGTCTGCCTAGCAACAACTGATGTTAGCCAATCAGCCCGCATCGCGCGCTTTGAACTGATTGGCCACTGTAACCCTATAAAAGTGAGTGCCTCTCCCGCCACAAAAAAAGAAGCAGAAGAAGCACGCAAGGAGCCGCGGAGAGCGGACCGGTAGAGGCTTCGGGACAGACTGTAGGAAGAAGCACGCAAGGAGCCGCGGAGAGCGGACCAGTAGAGGCTTCGGGACAGACTGTAGGGAGAAGCACGCAAGGAGCTGCGGGGAGCGGACCAACAGAGGCTTCGGCCGGGAGGATTCCCGGGGCAGGCTGTACGGAGAAGGAAAATAAAAGAAAAGGTTGTCCACTGCCAGACTTTGTTGTGTGTCCTTCCTGCCGGCCGGGAGTGACACCGACAAACATTAATCTGCAAAATAGTATTATTGCATATTTTAAATGGTGCACTTTACAAATGCAGCATCTTAAATATATTAAGATGCTTTAACCTGTCTTTACAATTATAATTGCATAACATCTTAGAAATTTACAAAAATAACTCTATCATCTCAAATTATAAAATATACTATGACAGTTTTCATCTTTTGTTTTCTTATGAAAAATGTGACTACCAGAATATTCTTTCAAAGGATCTGATTGAAGGGGTTAGGGAGAAAATTATACAAATAATTACATTGGTTAGAAGAATTTTTTCCAGCTTTTTCAGAAACAGGAATTTTTGTTTCATACTTTTTGTATTCTATCTTTATGCCTCTTTAGAGTCAATTCTGGTAATTTAAGCTTTCTTTCCACAATGCTCATGTTAAATTTCAAAATACTATATAATATGTAATTGTAAAATTTCAAAATCTAGAAATCTTTTTTCATGTCCTTAATCTATATTTATTATTTTCAGAATTGCTATTATGTTCTTTGTTTTTTCCCAAATAAACAGGTTGTGATGATTAATTTAACTAATACTTTTGTGGTCTTCTGTATTTAAATTATTTTCCCTTTACTTTTACAATTCATTATTTGGGGGAGTTGTTTTTTTTCCAGCATTTTGTATTTATTTTAGTTTCTTTATTCATAATCTTCTTTATATTCTAAGGTATTACTAGATGCAGGATTATAAATATTTTCCCAGTGTAAGATGTGGCAGATCCTCACAATTAGTCAATGACATTTTTTGACATTTCAAAAAAATGTCATTTTAGGCCAGGTCATGGCATATACTTGTAATCCAGCTACTTATGATAGTAAGGTATGATAGCCAAAAATTCAGTGCTACCCTAGGCAACTAATCAAGACTTTGTCTCAAAAAATAAAAAGGGTTAAAGATATAACTTTGTGGGGAGTCCTCCACTCAATCTCAAGTATTTTAAAAATAATATTTGGTTTTTCTTTTAACCAAAGGATGGTGCAGATGGCACTGAGTTAACGTTCAGGTGTTTTTGGTTTTTTTAGGGCCTGGTCTTGCTAGGTAGTTTAGGGTGGCCTTGAACTCACATATAGCCTAAACTGGAACTCACAGCAATCCTGTCTCTTGATTGTCAGGATTACAGGTGTATGCTATGCCACCATATCTGGCAATATCCTGAGTTTTATGTAGGGGTTATAATAGCTTTATTTTTATTTTCACCATGATATGAATTTTATTATACTTTTATCTCAGGTTTTTCTTCAGGGTCAATTATTCTTTTTTTTCTTTTTGGTGCCAGGAATCAAACTCAAGACCTCACACTTGCCAGGCAAATGCTGTGCCACTGAGTTATATGCCCAGGCCAGGGTGAATTATTCTTATTCAATAAGGAATAAATTATGATCAAACTTAATAAATGGGGATCAAATTCATTTACATGATTGTTTTTCTCTATTATGAGATATTTATTATTGAGTAAGTTATGGGTCATATTTAAAAGTTTTCCATAAATGATAACAATTATGATGGCTAATATTAACCAAGCATTTATTATGTATTAGGCACAATTACAGAATTCACATAACAAAGCTCTGAAGTACTTTAGCCATGCCCACATAATGTGTGCCATATATGCATCCAAAAGAATCTGGAAGCTTAAATTGGTTAACAGGAACTGAAGTCAGGAATGGTCACAGGGAAGCACAGCTTGATCTGTAATGTATACATCTTTTACAAGCAGAAGAAATCCACACATTCTCTTTGAAATAAATGATAAATATTGCAAACACATTAGAAAGGCGGCATTAAGGTAACTGTTTATACTGGCAAAATTTCAATTTTTGACAAGACAGCATTTTGATAAATATGAGTAAATAATAAAGAAAATAAAATGGTGACAATATAGTTACATACAATGAATATTAAAGACTGTTCATAGTATAGCATAATCACATTTTGTTTAAAAACAATGCAATAAGGATTTGCTCAAAAATTTGACAGTACTTATCTGCAATAAGACTACAGATAACTGTATTTTCTTGTTGCTCTTATCTACATGTTCACGGGGGAAAGTTTTTGAAAAATCAGGAGTATGATTTTTATAAAAAGAAAATAAAAATTCTCCAAATTAAAAGGTACAGATCCATCTAAAAGTAAAAGTTATCTAACATAAACAGAATGAGACATAAATACAAGTACACAAGTTTTTAAAAAAAACAAACACTGACTTGATAGCCAATATTTATATAAATAAAAATGTAACATCAAATACTCACTAAAAAACAACATGAAAATAGTGAATAAATGGTTTTAGGAAGAGAATTGAGAGAAGGAAAAAGATAAATTTAAACTTTCAATAATAAAACCATTGTGAGACGGATTTTAATTCTGTATAATACACATTAGAAAGCTGACACAGAAGGACTGGAAATTCAAGGCTAGGCTGGGCAACATAACAAGTTCAAGGCCAGGACTACATAATGAGACCCTGTGTCAACCCAATACACATAAAGACATTTTTAAAAATGAAAATAATAAATTTAGCCAAAAATGTTTTTCAATGTTTAAAATAAAGGCAAAATACAATAAACATTTTCCATTTTTAATATTTATTTTGAACTTTCTAAAAGTCATAAGGAAATGAATATAGATAAAGATCTTCCAGTATATATTTTATTCAGGATAGTTTTCTTCTGCATTAATTCTCTTAGGCTAACTATCCTATAAAGCATAAGTCTTGTGTGCCTTGATTTTATTTGTAAGGATTTTCAGCATTATTAATTTTCTTATGTCATGCGTTGAAAGTCCTTCATTATTTAACTTTATTTCACAGACTTTGTATTTCATTGAACTTCTCACCTTTGTGACTTTTCTTATGTTGCTGAAAATCGCCCCTCCACAAATTTTCCATACGTCTTACATTCACAAGGTTTCTCTCCAGTGTGGTATCTCAGATGTTGATATTGAATAACATTCTAGTCACTAGAAAAAGTCTTCCCACATTCCTTACATCCATAGGTTTTCTCATCAGTGTATTCTCTGGTGCCTATTTAGAGAAGAAACACTTCTAAAGGACTTTCTACATTTCTTACATTCATAGGGTTTTTCACCAGAATGAACTAGCTGGTGTTGAATAAGTTTTGAGCCACTACCAAAGGCCTTCCCACATTCTCTACATTGATATGGCTTGTCACCAGTATGAATTCGCTGATGCTGAGTAAGATCTGAGCCACTACTAAATGCCTTACCACATTCTTTACATTCATATGGTTTCTCCCCAGTGTGCATTCTTTGATGCTGAATAAGTTTGGAACCACTTCTAAAGGCTCTGTCACATTCCTTACACTCATAGGGTTTCTCACCAGTGTGAATTCTCTGATGCTGTGTGAGATCTGAGACACTATTAAAAGCTTTCCCACATTCCTTACATATATAAGGTTTCTCACCAGTGTGAATTCTTTGATGTCGAGTAAGGGCTGATCCAAAACCAAAGGCCTTTCCACATTCAATACATACATATGGTTTCTCACCCGTATGAATTCTCTGATGCCGATTAAGGGCTGAACCACTGCTAAATGCCATTCCACATACTTTACATTCATAAGGTTTCTCACCAGTATGAATCCTCCGATGTTGAGTAAGGTTTGAACCACTGCCAAAAGCTTTCCCACAATCTTTACATTTAAAAGGCTTTTCCCCTGTGTGAATTCTGTGATGCCGAGTAAGAGCTGATTCAAAACTAAAGCACTTCCCGCATTCCTTACACTCATAAGGCTTTTCACCACTATGAATTATCTGATGTCGAATAAGACCTGATCCAAAACTAAAGGCTTTCCCACATTCCTTACATTCATATGGTTTCTCACCTGTATGAATTCTCTGGTGGTGAGTAAGGTTTGAGCCACTACCAAAGGCCTTTCCACATTCCTTACATTCATAAGGTTTTTCACCAGTATGAATTCTCTGATGGTATGCAAGGTTAGCACCACTACCAAAGGCCTTGCCACATTCTTTACACTCATAAGGTTTCTCACCAGTATGAATTTGCTGATGTCGTATAAGGACTGATACAAAACTAAAATCCTTCCCACATTCTTTACATTCGAGGAGTTTCTCATCAGTGTGAACTGTCTGATGCTGAGTACTAAAAGTGTCTTCAGGAGTAAATATCATGTGACTGAAAGGTCCTTCCTGAGATCCCTGTTTTCTCTCAAACTGGCTTTTCCATTCCCAATCACCTCTGAAACTTGAACACTCAATGCTGTGTTTTGTAAGTCTTTCCATTATTTCCCATCAGGATGATTCTATTCCATAAATATTCTTTTTCAGAAATAATTTCTTGGTCTGAACCTTGATTCACAGTCTGAAAGAAAATATAAAAGCAAAATTCACTTTTTTAGTGTTTTGGGGAAAATAAAACAGTTACGATATGAAAGACTTAACTGAAATTAATTTTCATAAGAAGTAACTTACACAGTTCTCAAATATAGTTGGGATATTTTGAAAAATAGATGGAGAAAGCAAAATGAATGGAAAAGGTCACACTGGAAAGTAAAAGAGACATTAAGGAAAACAGATTAAATCAAAAGTTCCTAAATAGTCATTTAGAAAAAAAATCCCTGCAGATTTGGGGAGCTTGATAAACACAAAAAAATTTACAAACTCAATTATAGCTTTTCATTTATATCATGAATCTAGTGTCGTATATACTTATAAATGAGAGTAATTATCATGTTCATTATTCAGCAATCAGGAATAGATTTTCAAGTAACAAACAGTATTTATACACAGATTAAAGAAGCTAGAAGAGACAGGTATTACAGATGTAGCAGATGAAAGACTAATGTGCTGAATGAGAAGGGAGACAATGGAGATGGAAGATTCCTGTATAGTTAGGATGAGCTTTTTACATGGCAGCTGATAAAAGTACTATTTTCCTGGGAAAACTAGGCTACCCTTTGGAAGACAAAAGAGAAAGAGCAAAAGTACAGCAGAGTAACTTAGAATACAGTTTTTTAAAGCACAGAAGGGAAAACAGGAGTTCGTGTGATACTACTGGAAGATTGCAAGGAGGAAAACAGATGAATATTCTGAACCACAGCTCTGATTATTTTTTAATAACTGAAATTACACATATGTACACATGTACTTGCATAAAGTAACTACATAGCATTAACTATTATTTTAGACATCTTAAAAAACAGAGAGACCAGGAAATGGATTTAAAGACATTATTAGGACTCTACTTCAAGCCCTAGTAGGAGAAGATATTCCAACACATTTCTTCCTATAACATTCATATATCAAGCTTATCAAAAACAGGATTTAAATATGTTTGCAATTTTTTCTTTCAATCTCAACTGCCCATGGGTAATCAAAGCCAAAATCTTTACTTGGACACTAAAACCTTTCAATAATTCTCAGCCAAAGTGATAGTCTGGCACTGTGGATCCAAGTTCTTTCAGTGACTTCCCACTGTCTTCAGGAGCATACCTGTCATCCTTAAATTGGTCTTAGAAATTTTCAGTAATCTGCATTCTTCCTGTCTCTGAGTCTCTCTCCTTTCTCAACAGTGAGTACAGCTACAGTAGCCTTTTGTTCTTCAAATTTATGAAAATGTACAAATCCATCCTACTCTGATTTGATCTGCTGAAATGTTTTCCAACATCTCCCCTACCCATTCCCTTTACTCTGGGCCTTGCAAGTTTGTTCTGGCTTTCATATAGGTCTTTGCTAAACGGCATGGCCTATTAAAGCATTTCTAGAACACTATGTTAATTATGTATACCCTGTCATTATTTCTCTGAGTGCTTTTCTTTCTTTGAGTACTGTTTTGATAATGGGTAATTTTATCTTTTATAATTGAAAATTTCTGATTCAAATGAACTAATTAGTGTCCAAGTGCTTCAGTAAGATCTAAGATGCATGAAGGAAAAAAATAATGTCTGTTCAGCTTGACCCATGAGCCAGGCACGGTGCTACAAGCCAGTTATCCCAGCACTTGGAAGAAGGCTAAGGCAGGAGGCTCACTGTGAGATCAAGGCCAGTCTTGGCTACAAAGTGAGTCCAAGACCAGCCTGGGCCCAGGCTTAAAAAAATTAAATTAAACTAAATTAGACTATGGCACATACAAAGACTAAAATTTATTGTGATGAATAAATGATTTTCAGATTTATTATCCTTAAAATTAAGCTTTTATCTTTTCCCTTGGTAAAATCCAGGATTTGCACTCATGGGTGTTCTACCACTGAGCCTCCTCTCTTCCGTCTCTCCCCTCTTTCCCTTTCCCCTATTCTTTCCTTCTCTTCCTCTGCCTTCCTTCCTTTTATTTTCTTTCTTTGTACTGGGAATGGGACACTGAACCTTGCACCACGCTACATTTCCAGCTCTTTTAAATTTTCTTTTAAATTTTGAGACTGTCACTAAATTGCAGAGGCTGGACTCAAATTTATGATCCTCCTGGCTCAGCTTCCAGAGTTCTAGAATCACATGAATGTGATATCACACCTAGCTAAGTTTCTGTTTTGTGATAGGGCCTTTCTAAGCTGCCCAGGCATAACTCAAATTTGCAATCCCCTGACTCAATCTCCCATAGTATTGTGATTATAGTTGTGTACCATTACGCCCATTGCAAATGAATTTCTAAAAAGATTGATCTAGAAAAAGGTCATACTTACTCTGAAAAAGGACAGATAGATCACATAGAATTACTACCACACTTTCTGTCATTTCACTGAAAAGAATGAAAAGGAATTTTTAGAAAGGAACAAACCCACCAAGTCAGAGAATTAAACAGTAAATGGCATAAAAAAATCACAAGCTAGAAAACATAAAGATGAATAATGACTACCCTAAAGAAAAGAAAACCTAAATCAAAAGTAATAAAAAGTCAGAAGCCGACAATTAATGCCCAAAAAGCCTAGAATGACTTATGAAGTGGGGTCACTAACTACCTATGAAATTCTACAAATTACTATATACATGGTTACATAAACTTCTTAGTGCCTATAGTAAAATACAAACAGATCATATACTTGTACATACATATGCACTTAAATGTTCAATGTGGTATTATTCACAACAGCCAAAGCATGAAGGTTATGGAAACTTAAATATACAGTATTCAATGAATAAACTGTCATAGTTGGGCATGGTGACACATGCCTGTAGTCCCAGGATTCTGAGCAGCTAAGATAGAAGGATTGCAAGTTTTGAGTCCAGTATATGTAACTTAATGAAACCAAAAACAAACAGGAAAAATTTCTAAGAACACTTCATAAAGAATGAAGAAATGAAAAACAGGAAAGAAAACTAGAAGCTCAAAAGAAGTCCTACATATAACGAGGAAGAATATTTATTCCCCCCCCCCAAGTCATCCTAGTAAGTTTTACTACTGATCTACATCATATTCCCAGTCCAGCTTTTTTTTTCCCAGTCCAGCTTTTTAAAACACAATTTAAAAACTAACTTAAAGTCAGGCATGGTATTTTAAGCATTACACATTTCATCCCAACAATCTAGGAGGCTGAAGTAGAATTGCAAATTCAAGTTGAGCTCAGGCCTAGCAATTTAGCAATCCAGACTCTGTTTCAAAATCAACTAACTAAATACAAATAGCTGGAGATGTAGCTCAATGTGAAGACCGAGTTCAATTCCCACTAGTGCAAAATATATATTTAATATATCTAACCTATGGTACAAGACAGCAACACAGTAAACTAGATGGAGAATATTCATTGTTTTATCCATGTGGTCACTTGGCTAAATAGAGACTATGGTTTCCTGCCTCTGCCCAGAATTACAAAAGGGCATTTTATGGCACAGTGCTACCCTGGGAATAGATCAGAATTCCAAACTTATTTTATACTGGAAAGATTTGGAATTCATTACTATTACTATAAGTGACAAAACTTGGTATCACAAATAGCAGGACAACATGACATTATGTATCTCCTGATACAATGCAGTAAGTCGCTTATATGGTATATTTGCTAACAATACTTAATCTGAATCTCAGCCTCCTCTCCACAAGAAAGCCATTAGATAAACTGAGATTCTTGTATGGGACAATTATCCTGGATTCTCCAACAAAGTCAAGGTCAGATAACACAAAAAACTGGGAGATAATCCAGATTTTAAAACCATTAATGTATGTTAATTTTCTTAGGTTTAAAATATGTTGTATTTTACCTTTTCTTTTCTTGGACCTGGGATAGAAACCCAGGTCCATGCAGATACTTGGCAAGTACTCCTACTTCTGAGCTACAACCCCAGCCTTAAATATGTTCTTAATACTTAGGATATATGTTTTAACACATTCATGATGGGGCCATAATTCATATGTCTTGCTATCAGGTGACCTAAATCACTAATGGTATATACATCTCTGTCCAACTGAATGGCTTAATAATTTTCTTTGATAAAAGTGGCTAGATCTGTTTGTAAGACTAGTGGTTCAAGCCAGGGTGGAACATGTTAAAAGTATTAAGGGTAAGATGTCAGGATATTCCCAACTCAATTTGAAATGGTTAGGAGAAAAATGTTTCTTTCTATATATTTAGACATATAAAGCAGTGTGCCAAAATTCTGACAATTGCTCAATTTAGTGAGTCTGAATGTTTGTGTTCCTCATAAAATATTGAAACCTCACCATTAATGTGATACTATTAATGTGATACTATTCCACAGAGTCACTGGAAACTAATCAAGTCACAAGCCGAGACTCCTCATCGGTGTAATCTGAGCCCTTGTGAAAGAAGCCCCAAAAAGCTGTCACATCCCTTTTATGATGTGATGACACAGGGAAAAGGTACAACCTATGGATCTGAGAGAAGGTCTTCACTGGATATTGAATTTTCTGGCATCTTGATCATAGACTTTCTAGCCTCCAGAACTAGGAGAAACTAGTTTCTGTTGTTTACAAGCTACTCAGTTTATGACACTTTATTAAAATGGCCCAAATAAACCAAGACAAGGCTACTCCAAGTACCTGGAATATTCTTTTAATTTTTCTGCATGTTTTGAAATTTTTCAAAGAAAACAGAAAATACGTATTGTTTTAAAAGTAACATCCAAGTATATTTTCCAGAACTCCAGGAGAGAATCACTGCATTTGGTAGGTAAATTTGATATCCAGCATATGGAATAAAAATTATTCACATTATATTTTTTTGGCCAGGCTTAGTGGTGCACACCTATAATCCCAGTTCTCTGGGAAACTGAGGCAGGAGGCTAACAAGTTCAAGCGTAGCCTGGACAACTTAGTGAGACTCTCTCTAAAAATTAAAATAAAAATGCTTGAGATGTAGCTCAGTGTGAAGGCCTCGAGTTCAATCCAGAATACTGCAAAAAAGAAAAAGAGAGAGATTTATTTTTATTAGTTTCTAGAACAGTGGGGTCAAAGAAAAGCCCCTAAAAGATTTTAAAATGAAAAAATTGGGAAGGGGGAGTAAACACAAGACCAGGAATGAAAATGAATTTGGAGTTTTGAACAAAATTGTAAGACAGAACTCAGAGATTCAAACTTCTGAGGGAAACCATTTTCAATGTACAGTTGTAAATCCTACCAAAGAACCTGTGTGACCATTTTAAAAGTAAGTCCTTTTCGGATACTCTAGAATCCACAGAGCCCAATTCTCCTTTATCTTTCCTATATGCAACTTCTGTTAAGAGGGAATAAGCACTAAGGATGTAGGTCAGTGGTTGAGCATCTGCCTGGCATGCAGGAGGCCATGAATTGGATGCCTATCAACACACACACACACACACAAACACACACACACACACACACACACACACACACACACACACACAATTTTCTCTCTCTCTCTCCTCTCTTCTCTCTCTCTCTCTCTTTCCCCTCCCCAAACAATAGGAAAACAAAAAGACATGGAATCCAGAAAATAAAGAACATAATGAAAAAGTCTGCAGAATTTTTAAAAGCAAATTTTAGAATAATAACAAGCAGTTGCAAGAGCAAACAAAGAATTATAGGAGAGCTATCTCCAAACACAGGAAACTAATAGAACATATGAGAAAAAGATATTCTATCAGACTTTGAATGCAACTCATTGATTTATGGCTTACCAGGGGCCACTTTCCCTTTTTTTTAAGAAAAGGTAATATTAATTACATGGAAAACAAAGTTGAACAATGATGTTGCCATGATTCCTAGCTCAATTATGAATACAATCCATTATAAGGAAGTTAGTCACACAAGATACTTACAAAATTACTGCTAAAAACTGCGTCTAAAATATAAAGATATTCCTTAGATTAATAAAAAATTAAATGATCCCAGATAAAAAATGCAATTAAATAGACAGGAAGACATCTGTTGCATGGTAAGGTGCCATGTTCTTTTCCCAGGTTCCTAGAGCTTGTTCCTCATTCAGAGCTTCCATAATTCTTAGAATCTACTAAGTGATGGAAATGTCCTTGTTGTTAGACCATACCTGACTTTATGCTGAGATGATTCAGAGTGGAATCTGAGATAGCTTAAGAATTAGGATAGTAGTTACCAATGACTCTCAGCCTAATCTCTGAGGACTACAGTAGATACTGACTTGGATGTGGCCAATTATTAAGAAATTATGCCCATATAATCAATCTCCAATAAAAATTTTAGATCCTGAAGCTCAGGGGACATAATGATACACTAAAAGAGTGACACGCTCTGATTCCACAGGAAAGTGCATAAAAGCTGTGTTTGGAGCTGTGTTTGGCTGCTCCTGATCAGTATCCTCATTCATTAACAATAATTTTAAATACAGTTCTGTCTTGAGCTGTGTAACTCATTCTCATAAATTACCAAGTGATAGGCAGCCACTTGGTCAGAGGTACTGGCAGATTTTAGGGGGACCATGTGGGCACTTAAACCCATGTGGTCTTACACTAACTCTGGATAGTTAGTGCCAGAATTGAATTACAATTAGTATTGCAGCACAGTAACATTTCATGTTCATGGATTGAAAAACTTAATATGTACTGTTAATATAGCAATGCTCACCAAGTGCTCATTGATTTATGGATTCAATGCAATCTATCAAATTTTCATTACTTGATGGAGAATTGATAAAGCCCAGTCCTCAAATTCATGAAACTGCAAACTTTTACTTTATTCCATAAAAAGTTAGTTAAAAATAGATTACAACCTAAACAGAAGAACTAAATTATAAACTCTTTCAAGAAAATACATGACCTGGCATTTGGCAACAGATTCTTATATTTGATACTAAATGTATAAGTAATGGAAAAAAATACATGAATTTGGATTCATTAAAGTTAAATGTTTTATACTTTAGACATTTTTTGTACATAGCACAACCTTTTAAAACTATAGGGCTGGTGGTTGTACATTTTGAACACACTAAATGCCACTAAATTATACTTTATCTATTTTATTTATTCATCTATCTATCTGAAGTACTGGATATTGAACCCAGGGTTCATTCTGAGCTACGTCTCCACCATCCTGCTCTAATTTTGATGAAATCTTGTTAAGTTGCTGATTTTCTCAGCCTAACACTGAACTTGCCATCTTCCTGTTTCAGTTTTCTGTAGTACTAAGATTACAGTTGTATGTTACCACGTTTTCTGTGCAGCATACTTTTAAATGGTTCATTGTATATTATATGAAACTCACTAAATAAATTTTTTGAAAAGAGTAAGGAGCCAAA
Organism: Cavia porcellus; assembly: GCF_034190915.1. Classification (NCBI taxonomy): domain Eukaryota; kingdom Metazoa; phylum Chordata; class Mammalia; order Rodentia; family Caviidae; genus Cavia; species Cavia porcellus. Next base: position 16,262,216 of record NW_026947490.1, read on the forward strand.
GATAACTTGGATGGAAAGATGCTCAGTTTTGCTGGTAATTGTAACATTGAAAGCCACAATCATCATGACAAATCACTTAGTATATTAGATAAGTGTAAAAATGATGATTCCAATTGTTTGTAGAAGTACAAGCAATAAGAAAACATACTATTTGATGTATAAATTTACATATTCATTTAAAAGGGCTTGACATACTTCAGGTTAACATCAATATTCCTTAGAGACCCACCAATTCCACTGCTAGGAAACCAATGTAGCAGTTTAGTCCTCAGGAACATCCACCTCAATACTTTTTATTAAAAGTAAAAGCTAGAAATTCAATTTCTGCAAAATTTGTACGGATAAAATACTCTGTCATATAGTTATAATGGTTATTAAATGAAAAGCCTACAGCAACGAAAAATTTAAAACATCTATCCATCAAAAGAATATTGCACAAAAGTCAATAAAATAATATATACTTTATGACTAAATTTATATAAAGTTCAAAGCAGGCAAAACTAAAATATGCTTTAGGGAATCAAACAATGTTAATGAAAAATTTGTAATAGAAAAATGATTTTTATAAGTCTGCTTTATGGTTACACCTCAAAGGTAAGTGAAAGATATTAACTGATTTGAGCATGCAGAAGGCTCTGAGGTACTAGCAATATTGCATTATTTTAAACTTCACGATGGCAGCAGCACCAGCACCTAGCAGCTTTTTCTGGAAGTTTTACAGCAAATACTTCTGATAAGACACTTTGAGCTAAACTTGAGGGTAGATTTCTGTGAAATTCTAGAAGGCAGATTTCCTGAAAATTCCTCTCATATAGCATGGAAGTCATGGACGTATAGAGCTGACATCTGACAGTCAGTTTTGCACCTCAAGCATCTGACTCACCTCACACTACTTTTAAACTACCACTGGAGTGTTAGTTACTCTGCTACTCAGTGAACCAGTTACACCTTTTCCAAAAATATCTGGATCTTAGTCCTAGGACAGCCTTTTTCCTGGCTGCTGTAGCCCAGCTCTTAGGAGTAGTGGGTGTTCTTATGTCTGTTGTTCCTATGGAATTTAGAGTTTTTGTTCTAGCCAATCTACAAAAGCTCTACACTTGCATGACTCTCAGACTAAATGCTTCAAATTTTGTGTCTGAGGTTACTCATTTTTAACAAGACGCTCCTTCTCAGGGCCCTAAGTGCAGTTTTGGCATTGGAAAGTGAGCACCTACTTAAATTTTGAGCTCTGGTTGCTTCACTTGCCACATCAAGTCCCATTCGTGTTGCATTGCTATACCAGCAGAATTTGCTGTGGTTACTATAGTGTATTATAGTTCACAACTTTTTATGTTAAACTTTTCTAGTTTACTGTGTTCTCTGTCTCTTGATTAAATACTGATTACAAAGGAACTGGTACCTGTAGCAGTTTCAGGAAACATGCCTGCAAAATGGAATTTTAGGATGAGTGTTGGATATACCTTTTACATATCCCTTGAATCTTTGTTGCACTGAGGTGTTCTATTCTTCTTAATTCTTTGGGCTTGACAACATTGTAGAGTGACGTCCAAAGGAATTTAAGATACTAGAAATTCATGATATGCAGAAAAATTACAATGAACCCACCTGTGGTTGACTTTGTAGATGCGGTAGCACATTTCAGTAATCCCAGCAGTCTGGGCAGCAGAAACAGCAAGACTGCAAGTGGAAGCCCAGCCTGGACAAACTTAGAGAGACTGACTCAAAGTGGCAGCAGGGGGTACGGGGTGGCAATTTGGGGACAGTGCTCAGTGCAAAGACTCTGGGTTTAGTCCTCAGTACAGGGGGAAGGGGACATGTTCTTTGGTTGCCACATAGTTGCTATACTTGACAGTTAAAGGAACAATAATGATTATAATGTGAGATGAATTCATTTGTGTTCAGAACAAAGAAAAATTGACAAGCTCAGTTCTTTTAACTTGAGAATCAGAACATTTTCATGAAAATCCTAAAGGATATTCTCTTGTCATGTAGTCACAGGGCTGGAATGCTGAAAACTGAATGAATAATTGTTAACATTGCTGAATTATATATAACAGTTGAATTTGTAAGTCTTGACGCATTTTTCATGTGACAGATGAAGAACGGAATCCTAACATGTAGAATTAGGACATTTGGTTGAAACCTAGATGACACTATTAAACCCCTAAGTCACTTGGTCCTCTAGTACCAGTGGACATTATTTGTAATCCAGTATCTGATGTACTAGTTTTTCTCTAATTAAAACCTACATAATATTACCTAGAATAGTACTTATGAGGATATGCTCATTGTCTTCACATCCCACCAGAATCTTTCTGTAGTCCCTACACCAATGACAAGGATCCAATTTGAGTGTAATGCAGGGGAAAGGGATATACTATTACCTAGGAGAAAATAGGTTACTTAGTTTGATATACTAGGGTTTCCTTTTAAAAAATCCCAGATACTCAGTGATCTAAATAACTCACAGTTCTGGAGGCACCAGATCAAAGTGATCAAAGTGTCAGCAGGTTTCATTTATCCTCAGGTCTCTCTCCTTTACCTGTAGATAGGCACTGTCTTGTGGTGTGCTCACATGGTCTTTCCTCTTTTTGGGAGCATTGCTGGTATATTTCTGTGTATCCAAATTTCTTTTCTTATAAGATACCAGTCAGGCTGAGGTTTTACCCCAGTGGTCTCATTTTAACTTACTCATGAGCTTAAAGGCCTCATTTTCAAATGTAGTTACATTCTAAAGCATTAGGGTTTAGGCACTCAAATATGAAATTTGGAGAATTCAATTAATCCTATAATACTCAGCAAAGCAAGAATTGTCACAGTAGAGTGATACTGCTTTAATTGTACCTTTTGTATAATTTTAACTTTGGGAAACGTGTCAATGCTTTACATACTTAATAACTTTGAAAATACAGAAACAAAAAAGTAAAATAGAATACAAGTTTTAAAATTGTTACAAAAGAATACAAACAGAAACAAAGGAACCTAAATGTACCACAAATGATATAACTATCCCATGAAAAAAAACACATCCAATTAAATGTGAACACAGTACTTTTATTATGTACCCTGTCTAAAAATGTAGAAAACTATAAACACATACTCAGCACTACTTAGTGTGCTTGGTTTTAGTATAGCATGGTTGCACTCAAAGGGGTTTTTTCTGTCTTTGTTGCAGTAGTGGGGGTTGAATCAGGGCCTTCACACTGAGCTACAACCCTGGTTCTTGTTTTGTTTTGTTTTGTTTTTGCACAGTCTCCCTAAGTTGCTAAGTTACGCAGACTGGGCACAAAGTTGTGATCTTCCTGTCTCATTATATATTTGTTTTTGTATATTTTAGAATTAAACAAATTTCTAAACATAATGAGGATGAGGCATATTTTTAATCACTAGAGAGAGGAGATACAATGTGAAGTATCTTTAAACTGAAATGAATGTTTAGATCTATGACCTAGATATTGGTTTCTGAATATTCTTTATTGCACAGAAACAGAGATCTTTAGAGAAATAGCTCATGCCAGTTGTTGTTAAAACACCAGTATTTAGAAGTCTGAAACATAATCATGCTAGAAAGTAAGAAAATGATGAAGTAGTCACAGAAACAAATGAAAGGACACGTGGCCCTTAGTTGGCTACTGGGGACCAAATTTGGGATACATTGAGTATCAAACCGAAAAGTACCAGAATATAAACCACCGAGTAAAAATGTATGCATTTATGTTGACATAAATCAATGAGTAAGTAGGGGAGAAGGCTCTTCTTTATCTATTAATGCCAACTTATTAGTACATTTTAAAATAAGAGATTTAACAAAATCCTTTCCATTTTGAAAATATAGTAATAACAGATCTAGACAACAGTCATCAATGGATGCTGAAACCAGTAGGCCATAGCTCAGTGACAAGTCATCACATTGTTTACCAACAAATTATCTACTAGCTACAAATTTACAAGTACCAATTTATAACAGGGAAATATGATAGATATTGCCTCGATCAATTATCAAACTTAACATCTCTAAAAACAGGACATACCAACATAATAAATCCTCTGATTTTATCCACTCAGGACATGATCACTTTTGTAAGACTTCTGCCGCAAAATTTACAACCTAATGTAAGCATGAGGAAACATAAAACAAACACAAAAGAAGAAACATTCTACAGAATATCCTGCTTATCCTTGAGGAAAATGTTAAGGTCATGAAAGAAAGAGACAGCAACTCTTCCAAATTAAAGGAAATTAGAAAGACGTAAATAAATTCAGTGTTTCCTAGACTGGGTGCTGGAAAGTGAGTACGGGAGTGTAAGTTAGACTGCTTTCAAGGGCATTACTGGTATGAACATTTTAAAATATAAATGTTAGGGGCTGGGGATTTAGCTCAGCGGCATAAGCGCCTGCCTTGAAAGCAGGCAGTCGTGAGTTTGATCCCCAGTACCGATAAAAAGGAAAAAGACCAAAAAAAAAAAAAAAAATATATATATATATATATATATATATGTGTGTGTGTATATATATATATATACATATATATATATATATAAATGTTAACGTTTCCTATTTAAGTAACTGTACTGTGATTATATGAGATTACTTTTGTTCTGAGAAAATAATGTACTAAAGTATTAAAGTATAAAATGTCTATACTTTCTTCTCAAATGGTTCAGATAAAATATGTTTTGTATGTATTTATGTATGTAGAGAAAGAAAAAAAATAAGCAAGTGCATGCAGGAATGGTAATGCAAAGAAGCCAAAATATAACCACCAGTGAGTATCAGTACCAGGAATATAGGAATACTGAATACTATTCTTATCAGTTCTGTAATTCTGAAATTTAAATTTTCCAAAAGAAAATATACTCCTAAGTAATTCTCAGATTAAACATAAAACTAAATGGAAATACAAAGTACCTAGAAATGAGTTTAAAAGGAGAATAGAAGATACGATATAAAAGAATAATTAACAGAATTAAATGTATGTAGCTCGGTGGCAAAGTGCCTGCCTGGCAAGCACAAGGCCCTGAGTCAATTCCAGTACCAAAAAATTAAAAAAAATTTTGAACTCAATATTGCAGCAACAAAAAATATAGAAAAGGAAAGAACGAAGATAAAAATAGAATATAAAAGTTGTTCAAAATTATTTTTGTGATGAAAGGAATAAAGAATACAGTAATATTTGAAGAGAAACAAGCTATTTTATCAGATATTAAAAGATTTCAAAAACAAAGAAATCTAAACTTAGTAAAAGCACAAATCAAAGAAATAAGAAAACTAAAATATAAAGGATATGATTTCAGTAATATATCAAGTAGGCAGTGCAAAAGAAAAGAAAGAAAGATTTTGAAAATTATATTAGCATAATATTAGGTAAATGAGGAAAAAAACCTGTATTTAGATTCCTAACACAAACAAAAACAAATTTCACATGGATTTAAATGTTATGTATGTAACAAAATTAAAAACACAATCCTGGGCTGGGGATTTAGCTCAGTGGCCTCAGCACCTGCCTGGCACGTGTGACGTCATGAGTTTGATTTTCAGTAACAACCCACTCCCCACCCCCACCCCCCAAAAAAAACAATCCTGGTTCTAAGGTTCTTTATCATGCAGTTAGGGTACAAAATTTTGATCCTGTGCCAAAAACCAAAAGCCTTTAGTTAAATTTTTTATACTGTAATTGCTATAGAGGTCCCAAGAATAAGAGGCAAAGAAGAAAAGCAGCTAATATTTATGGAACAACTGATGTGTACAAAGTGGTCTACACATTATTTCAGTCTTAACAACATTGAGACAAAGTTATCTCTCTTCTACTGGTAAAAGAACTCCCAAATGGTAGAGATTAGGTTAAAAACAACATCTTTTTGACACTAGAGCCTGAGCTCTTTATACCACATTTCAGGAGAATCACTGTCGGTAAAATACTCTGGGAAATGATTTTTTAATTTTTTTCCCCATGAGCCAATATTTGAAATGAAAGATTGATAGGAACAGATGGGAAAGTTCTAGAGGTAAAAAAAGAAAAGTTCTAGAGGCAGAAATTGCTGGACGGACGATAGTGGGGTAAGTAATACACAGAGACAGACAAAATGTAAAGGGGAAGAAAAGTAAGATCTAAAAAAAAGAGACTTAACTGGATAAAATCTTATTAAAATAACAACATCTGCGTTTAAATCTATAACTTTCAAGTCTTCCATTTCTAAACATATATATGAAGAGGCTAAGAATATGAGAAAATTTTAAGCATCGTACATAAAGGACTGAAACAGATAGGAGAGGAAGGATACCATACTGAAAAATACATTCATCCACCTTTTGTCTTTCTGAGTTACTGTTAGCAGAAAGCAATTAGATCAAAAGTCCAACACTTTGGAGGTTAAAAATATTGACAGAAACTAAACCATGTTTCTTCTCAAATGCAAGCCAAAGTTGAGGAAAGAATCTGAGGCATAAAATGGAAGTCATGTTGTGGTAGATCTAAAATGGGGAATTCTGAAGTATTTTCTTTTATAACCTAGTTGTTCAAGATAGTATACAATTATTACAGTATAAAAGACTGACTTTAGGAAGAGAAGGATGGAGTAGAAGAGAAAAACTCACCATAATATTTAATATAAAAAACCCAAGGTACAATTTTCACTATGATTGACCATTATCTAAAGTGTTTAAATTCCTGACACTCAATAAAAAAGAAATAAATTGTAGAACAGATTCCATCATTCATTTATAGAAAATAAGCAATTCTTTTCCTAAAGTGTGTACACATATTTTGCAACCTCTCTCTCTCTCTCTCTCTCTCTCTCTCTCTCTCTCTATATATATATATATATATATATATATATATATATATATAAAACTACCTGGATTTTAACTAAAGTAGCATTGCATATCAGTGCAGAAAATATCTAATTCTTAATAAATGTTACTATGGTAAATAGATGCAGATACAGAAGAAAAAATGAAATAGAATCTTAACCTACAGAAAGCAATTTCAGATGATATAAAGACCTACATGTTAAAAACAAAAACTAGAAAGCTTTTAGAAGAGAACATAAAATAAAATCCTCATTATCTTAAGGTAGAAGAAAATTTCTTAAGCACTAAACATAGGAAAAGATTTCATTACATTAAAATGCAGAATATCAACAAAAGACAAGATAATAGTGAAATTTGACCTAGGGAAGGAAAAAGTATTTGTTACACATGTAACTGAAAAACCCTAATATACAGAGGATGCATGCATACATATACATATATCTAAATAATTATGTATATATATAAACTGTTGTAATTACATCAGAAAAAAACCTAAATAAAAAGTGGAAAAATATCTCAAGTAGTATTCTGAAAAAGAAGGTATTCTAAAGCCAAGAACTGGTACCCAACTTCATTAATAAGAAATATAAATTAAACATAATAATTTTAGATATCCACCAAATTGGCAAAAATTAAAATATCACAATGCCAAGAGTATATTTCTTGATCTGGTTACTCTGTCTGTGAATCTTTACAATTATTTGTTTGGGAGTTTTGTTTGTCTTTGTTTTTCAGTACTGGGGATCGAACTCATGACCTCGCTTGCCAGACAGTTGTTTATGCCACTGACCTATATCTCCAGCCCTATAATTATTTGTTAAATTACACAAATGGATGTTTTATGTCATTTCTATACCTAATTTGGAAGAAAATGAGCATTCAAATACATATTGTGCATCTCTAAAATATTTTCAAAATTAAATTTAATGGAAAAATTCTTAAATTCTATGAGAAAATATAGGATATGTTGCATGGTCAATTTTATACAAATTCAATTTTTAAAAAAGAATATTTTTATATGAACATGTAATATACTGAAAAGGAAAAATTAAAAAGCATTAGTTGCTAGGGATTTATGTACTACTCCCCCTCCCCCCAAGGCACGCACGCTGGAAAGTGCTCTACCACAAAGCCTCATCCCTTGTCTCCGATATCTATACTCTTGAAATTATTTAAAATGGTGTTTTACTTTTATAATCAGAAAAATTATATATATATATTTTTAAAAAGACAGGATAAAGAAAAATAAAATCACCTGACAATAAGAGCCAATCAAGTGGGGGAGGGGTGGGGAGTGGGAGTTTGGAACTTCTACAATTCTTAAAAAGGGAAGCTACAGAAATCAGGGCAAGAATTGTCAAGAAAAGGAAAGTAAGTCATATTCTGATGAAGATACAGAGGACAAGAGGAAATAACAAGCTACCTTGCAGATGCTTTGTGGATGATGTTCAATTCAACAGCCATTCTTTACTCCTTTCTGGAGGTCTACATCCAAGCATGGCAGAGCTGAGGAAGGAGGAAGAAATCAGGAAACACCAGACTCTTCTAGGAGCACATCATTTCAGACGTCATTCTGGCTAGGCCTCTAGAGCCCAAGTATAGAGAAGTCAGAGAATTCTGCAGCATCATAATCCCTGCGTCTGACCAAAAGCAGGAGAGCTGCACTTCTGGACAAAATCTGATCCTGAACCGACAGATATCATCTGTGGCTCCAGTCACAAAGGGACAAAGACACTCCACACCAAAGTGGCTATATGGACACCTAACCATACAGATTCACTCACATCAAGGAGACATAAAAGTCACAGGCATCCCAAAACTAAACCAAAAACGGCCGCAAAAACACACAAGTGCACATAACACATACCGTCGTCATAGCCGCAGTCTCGCACTTGCATGCCACCCACCTTGTGACACAGCGAAAGCAACACATCGACAGGCACCCTACACCAACAATAGCACACACATAGGGAAATAGCTACAAATCCCAGTTAAGGTTTCCTACACATTCTCCCACTCACCCACACAGTTCGGAAAATGGTCATAATACACAGGAGGCCGAACACTCAAGAAATTTCGCATGTGCAAACATAGTAACATACTCCAGGCACACAAACCCCATTCACACACCTAAGATCATAACCGCAAGAGAAGTCCTCTTCGCTTTAACCGTTCCATACACAGACCCACACAACCCCGACAGACACACAATTAACAGTCCTACACAGTATTCTCACAATTTCCTCATGTCTTCCTGATTCCCCCGCTCCTCTCCCGACTCGCACAGTGGAGTTTCCAAACTCCGCGCTCGGAACTGCCTCACCTACGCCTCCTATTGTAGAGTCAGTCCCACTCTTTTCTACTGCGAACTGATCGAAGCCAGCTCTCACAAAGCACTCAGACAGTCTGCCCAACCCGGCCCATTCTTCCCCACAGGGTCATTCTCCCGGAGCGCCGAACATGGAGGCCGCTGGGAAATGTAGTTCAGAAAGTTACCGTACGCCTACCGTTAAGGTCTAAATTGGAGTCCCATGGTACGGACTGCCGAAGAGGTCAAACTTACTTCTAGCGGAGCTACCCATCACAGCCTTCCGAAAATTTCAGGGGATAAGGTTTCCAAAAAGCAAACAGATTAGGTTTGTCCTCTTGGCTAGGTGTCCTTTAAAACTTACGTCAGACACATTCCCTTTACTTCAAACACACAACCTCTTAGTTCTTTACCATCCGCTGATTCCGTACCTTATCCTTGAGCTATAAATCCCCAGCGTCTATTGTATTCAAAGGTGACTATTACATTGCTTAGTTATTGAGACGGCATCTCGATCAATAGCTCAAGCCGGCTTCGCTGGTCAGGCTGCTATGAAGGCAATTACGATTCTCCAGTTTCCCGAGTGTTAGGATTACCGACTTTCATCACAACGCCCAACTCCGTATTACTCTGTAACCTAGTTTCTCTCGCCTGCTTAGAGTATGTTATGTAAACTATCATTGGTTCAGGATAAATCTAGCGCGGTTGCGGATCCCAGGGTTTGGCCAGGTACACAACTGGCCGCAGGGCCTTCTGGGAAATGCAGTCCAAAACCTCGCCAGGGATCCCGTAGGTGTAGCCAAAGTGGCCTTGGAGGTGCTGTTTCCCAGAGTTGGCCGACGTGACTATACTGACTAAACCCTGAAATCTGCTTGGAATTCCCTTACTCTCAAATTCCGGACACAGTCGTGAGGCTGGCAGCCACAGAGCGTGAAAGCTGAATGAGCGATCGCAACTGTGGGACCTGAGCGTTTGAGAGACCCAAACCGGCTCGGGAATGTGAACAGTCGGCCGCGAATCCAGTCCTCCGAGTGAGTGTGGGCCGAGGAAGGAATGAGTGTGTGTGGGAAACCGCGAGGGGAGTTAGGATGAGAGGGAAGCTATGTCCGAGTAAGATTGATGTGGATGAGCGAGACGTGAGGTCTGCATTATGAATAGTTTTGTGGGGTCGAGACAGTAATGCGGCAGTATGTGCGCGCTGAGCGATTGTGTGGGGAGAGATTGTGTATGAGTCTGTGTGTGAGTGTGTATATTATTGCCTGAGTGTAGATCACTGCAGAGGTGGTTAAAATTGTAACTGTGGAAAAATCTGGACCCTTTTAAAAGGTTTCATTTCCTCTTCAAATTAAATCTAATAAAAAATGTCTTCGTGAAAGATCTTTGAGATGAGCTAACTGATAAAATAATACATCCATAGTAGTTTATATAAAATTTAATATTCAAACATTCGTTGTAGAATAGTATTCAAAATCAGTATTCCTTTTAAACAAGATAATATTTAGTTAAGGAGTGCCTATTTTGGGTTGTGGCCATGAACCTCCCTACAAGCATTTTTTCTTCTGTGCTCTTTAGCAGACCCTTGTTGGGTAAATACTCAGACATGAGATTGTTTCAAAACCAGTAGTATTAGCTACAATTTAAAAAAAATATTTAGAGGACGCTGTATAGGAATGTGATGCTGGAAATCTAGAGCAACGTAGCCACATTTGACTACATAACTTTTGATAGAACTGTGGGGGGACCGGCGGTGGCTGAAAAGATACGAAGTATGAAATATAAATGAACTTTATTTTGAGAATGCGGGGAGAGACCTCCCCCGACTCCGCTAGGGGTGCGCCATCTCCACCCCAGGGTCGTGATCTCTCCGTGGAACACGTGGAGTGAGGCACATAAGTAGCCTTGGTTTGGGGTGGAACCTAAGGGGGGCATTAGGGATGCACAGGTAGCCCATTGGTCTTTGTTTGGCGCCAGAGGTAGATTCCTAAGGGAGGGGAAGATACGAGCTCCTTGGCTTTACCAGCTACAGTGTCCAGCCTGGACTAGAACCCTTTCAACTTTTCTGTGTAATCAACATTTTTAAAGGACTGTCTCTTTTCCCTTTTTGAAATATTTAGAAACTATGCATGGTATAATAGACACAGTTTTGAGATGCAGACTTCAAATAGTCTCCTTTGCTATATGATTGTATATGTAAAGTTATTTACACAAGTTCCTTGTGTATGGGGACACCCTTCGAGAGCCAGCCACTCTATCTCAGTTTAGAGATAGTACTTGAAAATTTTGCATCACTTTCACACAGATGTTCACATCTCCGGGCTGGATGCAGTTGGTTTCCTAGAGAACTGGCATGTGGGACAGGAAACTAAAGGGCTGTCTTCCCTCGCGTGGCATTATCCAGTAGGGTGAAATCCCAGTTAGGACAAAGGCATAAGGGGAAACTGTTAGCCTAGGGTTTCTTTCAGCTTCCCATTTGCCATCAGGGTGCAGCTTTCCTCCACAGTGCCTGTCATAATATTCAGCCTCACCACAGGACCATAAAACCAATACACTGTGGACTGAAACCCTGAGCCTCAATATAGATTATTTTGATATGTATTGACACAGTGATGGAGATCTAAGATAGGCCTCAAAGTGAGGGTCTTTGGTTCTGGTTGTCAAAGGATGTTCAGGCCCTAGACTATATTTTCCTGAGACTACATACCCTGGGCAATTTCCTGTCAGTGTTTGGCCTTTTGAGACCTAAGAGGGATGATGCAAATCCCTGTAGAAAGTTCCTTTATTTGAGGGGGGTCTTAGTATTGTGACAACGAGTCTAAGACGGGTAGAAGCAGATACACTCTGTTGGTCAAGTTCAGGTGTGAGTGAACTGAGTAAGAAGACATTGTGGTGATGGAGTGCTCGTGTGGGTCCATGCACATGGAGATTACTGCAGGTGTATGAAATTGTTTGTTTTTCCTTCTTTCTTTATCAAAGTACTGTGGATGGAATAAAAGGCCTCTAGCATGTTAAGTCATCTCCCTTACTGTTCCTTTCCTGACCTCTGGTATTTGTCTTTGTGGTGTTGCTTTAGTCTTGTACATCATTAATTTTTTTTTCATGTTGGAATGTTGGGTGAGAATTTTCATCTTCTCTGATGTCTTCTGGTGAGTTTTTTGGTACACAGAGAAATTTTGGCACAGTTTTCAAAATGCTATATATATTTAGTCATAGTGTTTCTAGTTTTATTTTCATGGCATGAAATAGATTTTCCTAGTTGGGTGTGGTGATGCTTGGCTGTAATCTCAGCACTTGAGAGACTGAGGCAGGAGGATTGCTGCAAGTTCAAGATCAGCCTGAGCTATAAATTGAGCTCAAGGCCATCCTGAACTGTATAGCGAGACCCTGTCTGAAAAAGACCATAAAAAAAGGAAAGAGATTATTCTTGGAATAATTATCACTAGTGGTTTCTTATGAAAAAGGAAAATAAGCAAGGATAGTTTTTTGGTTTTCTGATCAAATTTAGAAGAACATTTTTAAAATAATTTTACCCCTGGTATAGTTAGGTTTTCTTTGCCTTTTAGAACCTAAATTGGTCAAGGAGGACTCAGACTGTTAGCTCTGAATTCATCTAGTGCCTCCTCTGCAGTTAAAGAATACAGTCAAATTTCTTGCTCATTTTATGAGGTAATGTTATCTAGATACTGAAATCCATTAAAGCATATTTGTATATGTTATTTGTATTAGGCTTCTTGTTGCTGGGACATATACAAGCTAAAAGGGAAATTTTATTTCAGCTCACAGTTTCAGAAATTTCAGTGTAAAGTTTGCTAACTCCAATGCAGGAACATCATAATATGGAAGGTAATGGAATCAAGCTACTTACTTCATGACAGCCACGAATCAAAGTATAAAAAACACCAAGGAGAGATACATCCTCCAAAGGCTGCCCCCACTGACTCAAATTCTAATAGCATTTCACCTATGAACATCAGTGGATTAATCCACAGATGAGTATAGGGACCCCATGATGGAGGCCCTTCTCCAGGAGTTTCAGTCCGTTTAAGTGAACAATTAAGATTAACTAGCACAATATCTCAAAAGAATATGTGTGCAGAAATCCTCAATACAGTACTTGTATCAAATCAGTGACACAGAAATTGGATTATATAACATGACTAAACAGGATTTATCCCAGGAGTGCAAAGATGATGACTCACTATCCAAAAATCAGTTAATGTAATGCGTCATACCATTAGAAAGCACATAATCGTCTCAATAGAGAGAAAAAAAGCTAATACTCCTTCATGATGAAACAAACAAATCCAGTCTAAAAGCGAAGAATAAAAAAATTTCCATAATCTAATGTAAGGCATCTAAGAAAAACCCACAACTAACATATTTAATAGAGAAAGACTTCCCTCTGTCAAAAATAAAACAAAGATGTCTACTTTTGTAATTTCTGTTCAACATTGTACCTGACGTTGATAAGTAGGGCATTCTTGAAGGAATATATGTGTGTATATATAAAATATAATTATATAATATATAAAAAATTTATATAATGTGTGATACATATAAAATTATATGTATATAACTTTTAAAAACAGTACTGCAGCTTGAACTCACTGTCTTCATGCTGAGATATATCCCCACATCATTTTTATAATTTTTTATTTTGAGACAGGGTCTCACTAAATTTCCTAGATGGGTTTACACATCTGATTCTTTTGCCTCAGCCTTCTGAGTGCTACAATTAAAGTTATATGCTAACATGCTCAGCTCATTTTTAATTGAAGTATTTTCTTGGCCAAACTAACTACTCACCAAAGTCCATCTTTACTTCATTCTTAGAATTCAGTTCATCAAAAGATATTTTGCTGCTCAATGTCAATAAAACAGGGGACAGAATGCATGATATGTGGCATAGGGCAGTGCCCAAATAATTCATTCAACAAAATGAAAAACCAGAAATTCAAAGAGCTATGAAAAACAATAGGCAAAATGAATAAGGTTTAGGTTCAGCAAACTTACGCTATTTCTTATTAATGAATTTGAGAGTGATCAGTTGTCTAATGTTTTAAATTAGGATAACAGATTTTAACAGGTGGCTTGAGCATAAAGTTTAGTTATATATGCATACTATATATCATAAAGTTATATATGCATACTATATATCACTATATATCTGGCTATTTATAATGCTTTTGTATCTGCTTTTATTATGCTTAACTTTTCATATTTCTCAGTAAAATATACAAAATACTCATACAGAATATTGCTTAGTATGTTTTTTGTCATCTTAGAGTGAAAAGGAATCAGAGCCATATTCTCACTTTCTTCAAGACTTTATATTGTGTGAAGAGGCTGCAAAGATGATGCAAGAAAGCAGAAAGGAAGAAGAGAATGCCAGGGCCTTGAGATTAATGGGAATTAATAGTGCAGCTTGATTAAATACTCCATGTGCACAGGTCTGTTTGTGCCCCAATATACCCTAGCAAGTCTGTGTATTTCAGTCATACCACTGAATGCATGGTAAATCTAGTCAGGATTACTTAACTTCAAAAACTACCTCTCTATTTTTGTGGTGTAGCCTTTTTGGACACTCTGGGTAAGTATGAGTCAGTAGGTATTATAAAGATATGGGTGTGAAGTGGGAAACAAGACACAGTCATGGAAGAGCAATATATTCAGGAATACTCTATGCAGGTACAGTGGGTTCCCAGATTGGAGAGATCCATTATCCTTGAAATAACCCTGGGAATATAGAACTCCTGGCTTATACAGGTGTAGGAGACATTTATGGGAATCATTATGGCTACATCTCATATTCTGATCCAGATCATGATTTTCATACAACCATTTGGATTGAAACCCCACCCTGCTTTAGTTTGGGGTAGGACCAGGATTTTCTCAGACTCCCTCTGGCTTTCCTACTAAGGAGACAAATGTTCTCCTCATTTGTGCATTTGAAATGTATTAAGGAAAGCTTGTTATGAGTCTTTCCCTTTATCACATTTTCTCAGGACTCTGTTTCACCGAGAAAGAAAAAAAAAAAAACAGCTGGTCAATTACTAGAATCTAAAATCATGGCCTATGTGAACTGGAATTATATGCAAAATTATACCATTTGTATCATATATGAACATTTTATTTTTTTTTTTAAATTTTACCAACATCAGTTTATTTAATTAATTAATTATTTATTTATTTATTTTCTTGGTACCGGGGATCGAACTTAATGACCGCCTGCTTGCAAGGCAGGTGCTTATGCCGCTGAGCTAAATCCCCAGCCCCCCATATATGAACATTTTAATGGTGACCTTTAAACTACTTATATCAGTCATATCATAGTAGTAAATTATGAATGTGAAATAGTCTAGTTTCATCCTTTCTTCACCGAATATTTCCACATCTTTCCATGAGGGCATTCATTCAGTGTCTCCTGTGTCCAGTTCTGACAACGCTGAAGAAGGAAAGTCTGTTTCCATACTTGGAATATTACAGAGTTTTCGCGTCAAAATTGTAATATAGCAAGGTGGAACTGAGTTGTTTGAGGATCACAGTACATAAAAGCTTTTATTATTCCATAGAGTGGGCTGTTTCAATTAGCATGGAAGCTGGTTTTGGTTGGTATCCATTTCACTATGTGGCATCTTGTGATGCTGTTAGAATGCATAAGGGAACACGGAGTTTGCAGAAGCCAAACTCTATCCAGAAAATTAGGAGGGATTAAGATCATTAACAAAACATGAACAAATTGTCAGCTGCTTAGTAGAGTGCCTTAAACCCTATCCATTCTCCTCAGAAAGTAATATTCATTTAGCATATCTGTCAAGAATTCTTTCAATGTAACCTGACAAGAAATACATCTCAAAATATTGGCTGCATAAAGCAAACACAGGCCAGGTGTGGTGGTGCATGCCTGTAATCCCAGCACTTGGGAGGTTGAGGCAAGAGGATTGCTGTGAGTTTGAGGCCAGCATAGGCTACATAGTAAGTTAAAGGCCAGCCTGGACTAGAGCAAGACCCTGTCTCAAAAACAAAACAAAGCAAAACAATAAACAAAATGAACAGCTCACAAAACTCCCAGTTCTGCTCATGTAATAAATCTGGAGTTAGTCTAGCCAGGCTGGAGTGTCCTCTTAGTGGTATCACAGAAAACTGTATATATACTGTCTGTTACTCAAAGCTTTTAATATAATGCCTTGCTATTTGTTATGTGAAGCTCATAGGGATTTTGTCACTAAGCAATGAGTTTTTATAAGCCTGTAGGTATTCAGCTTTAGTCACTTATTTCCATGTTATTTCCTCCTGTCCCACAGACAGGCAACTGTAAAGTTTTGTCCATTGTATGTCCCATGCCCTGCAATACAGCCTTTCCTCTTGCAGCAAGAGGGTTTCTGTTTAAAAAAAATTCATCATTAATATTTATTTGGGTATCTCATTGTAGCTGCTGATTTCATTTGGGGATATGGCTGTAGATTTCTCTAAGAAGGAGTGGGAGTGCCTGGATCTCAAACAGAAAATTTTTACTGAGCTGTGATGTTGGAAAACTACAACAATCTTATTTCAATGGGTACTGTTCACAATGTAGCCACAGAAATTGCGCCTTTTTCATTGTCAATTGTTGAATTGTCTTTTATATCTATAGGAATCTGACATTGTTTCTGGGGGAAAAGTTTATGCTTTCTAAACGTCACAGTAATCATCATCAAAGGATCATATGTAAACTTTGGAAGCCATACCCATGTGGCCATTTTCTATGTTTTATCTTCTGGCAGGACTTTGCATATACCAGCCAGGTGTATTCTACTTGTTGGAGAAAGGGCAAGAGCCCTGAATGTTTCTAAGAGATTAGACAAGAGAAGACCTTGCCCAGGTAAGTGAATGCTAAGCAGGCACCAAGCATCCATCATTATAAATAATAGCCCAGGTGATAAATGAGGCAATAACACCTAAAGTATACTGCTTTGCAGTATCCTTTCAGTGAGTAAGAACATTTTGGCCTAAGACCTATAAAGCCAGCCTTGTCCAAAAACACTTTCACTTTATTTCACATTGCTCACCCATTTTTTTTTTTTACTCCAGCCATTGCTTTATGGATTGTTTCATTCAAGTTCCTTCTCATCTCTCTTTTTACATGTAGGTGTTTATAAATTTCTTCATTCCCCCTCTCATCCTCAGACAGAAAATTGTGGCCTTGTTTTCATTTTACTGTTATCTCTTGAATTTTTCTTAACTTTACCTACTTTCTCCTTGCTTCACATTGGAAGTTTACCTTTCTCTCTTTCAGACCTGTAGAGAAAGATTAGGTCATAAATTTCATCTTGTTACTCCAGAGACTTTAGCTCTGCTGGGCCACATGACTGTTTGTTCTGAAGGAAGTCTTACTAAGCATAGTATAAAGGAGATGAAAGCAGGACCTTAGTCCCAGTACAATGCTGCTGGGACAGCAGCAGATGTTTTGTTAAGATGTGTCCAAAAGAATGGTAGACATGAAGGCCAAACATAGCCAAAGATGGTCCCTGGGATAAACAATTAAATGCTCACTTATCTGTACTTTATCCCTCCCATTTCCCACTTCTGCTTTTTGTAAAGAAAAGGCTAATAAATAACCAGGGAGACTATGATCAAGAACTCAATCCTAGAGACTGTGCCTCCGCTCACCAGATCCCGTAACTTTTGTCTCTCTCTTGTTTGTTTTTCATCCACTGCACCTTGTTTTCAGGACCTGTCTCCTCACAGAAACCAATGCAGACCTACAGTCTAGGTATCAAGTCAAGAAGTTATCACCCAAAACAATCACTTTGGAAAGAGAATTATTCCAATGGGAAGTACTAGAAATTTGTAGAAATCATGCCCTTGAAGATTTATGTTTGAGAGGTGATAAAGATGACAAAGGACAGTTGCAAATACAGCATGAAAATCAAGAAAAGTATTTCAAGCTGGTTATAGTCTCCTATGGGAAAAAAATGCCTATTTTTAACAAGCACACAGTTTTTAATCAACATCAGAGACTCAGTACAGGAGAGAAACTGAATGCATTTAAAGAATTTGAAGAAGCTTTTATTTCTAGCTCAGACCCTAATTGACCTAAGTTAATTCATACTCGTGGCAAGTGCTATGAAGATAAGAAATATCAAAAGACATTTCTTCCCAATTCAGAATTTACTTAATATGAAACAACCCAAACTAGTAAGAAAAGATATGAATGTAAGGAATGTGGCAAGACTTTTAGATTGCATTCAATTCAAACTGGTCCTAAGAGAATTTGTACTGGGGAGAAAACTTTTAAATGTAAGGAATGTGGGAAAGCTTTTAGATATCATTCATTTTAGATATCATACAAAAGTTAGTGTCCATAAGCAAATTCATACTGATGATCAATCTTACAAATGTAGAGAATGTGGAAAGACCTTTCATTTTGGGTCAGGCCTTGGTCAACACTGGAGAATTCTTGCTAGTGAAAAATCCTGATTCTGATGAATGTAGAAAGTCCTTTACTCAGCATTCATGTTTAATTAAACATGAGAGGATTCACACAGGTGTCATATGAGAGGCTAATGTTTTGTTAGGAAAATTTGGAAAAACCTTATGAATGTAAGGAGTATGGAATAGCTTTTAATTGTCACTCACACCTGATTAAACATCAGAAAATTCATAGTGGGGAAATATCACATGAACACAAGGAATGTGGAAAAGCATTTGTTCATAGTGAAAATCTTGCCAGGTATCAGAATGTTCATGTTGGTAGGAAACCCTATGAATGTGAGGAATGTGGTAAAGCCTACATCTGGAGCTTATACCTTGCTTGACATCAACAAATTCATACTGGCAAGAAATTCGTACTAGCAAGCAATGTGGGAAGACTTATTTGGACTTCATATCTTGTTTGACACAAGATAACTCATGAGAAACACTACAAATGTAAGGAATGTGAAAAGACTTTTTGCATGTTCAGAACTTAATGTCAGGAAATCTGTGCTGGAAAGATACCATATCAAGGTAAAGAATGTGGAAAGTTCTTTCTCCAGTATTCACATCAGAGAATGCATACTGGCCAATAAACCTTACATATGTAAATAATATGAGAAACTCTTACATGCTATAGAAAACACACTGATCAGAACCCTATGAATGTGAGAAGAATAGCCACATCTTCAGTCACCATATTTCACTAAACAGAAAATTCACAGTGTTAACAATCTGTGACTTGCAACATCTGAAGCCACGGCTCAAAATTTACTCAACACCAGATTATTTACACTATTGATAACTGCTATGACTATATAAAATATGTCAAGATGGATATTTTTCATAGCTATCACTATTTCACTATTGCAAAATTTATGATATAAAAACATTGCAAAGACCTTATTCATGATTCATTAAATCATTTGATTCTTGTAAGAAACTTAATATTTGAAGAATGCAATACACTCATCAGAAAATTCATAATGTAATCTGTGTTAGTGTAGGAAGGAATTTACTGATTGGTCATCAGTTATGGATTATTGGAATAAAACTGTAAATGAGATAATAGTATGAATTCTTTTTGAACTATTTTCATCACATTCTATCGAGGCCTGTTACATAAAGAATTTATATTTAATTCATAAACTTTCTATCACTGTCAAAATCTTGCTGCATTTCCACAAGTGTCATATGAGAGGCTAATGTTTTGTTAGGAAAATTTGGAAAATCCTTGAGCTCTCATTCAACTTGGTTCCATATCTGTGTTTCTCAAGATCCTACATTTGTATTGGTTAGGAAGTAAACTTACCTGTTTGCATATTCATTGGGTTATAAAAGTTAGGTGAGTTTCAGACAATATTTTTATGATTGTCATTTGTGTTGGTATGAAATCATTTCTATGAGTGGAAGACCTTAAGAATATAATGATTTCCTAGATGTAGTAGCACATACCTGTAATCCCAAAACATTGAAAGAGTAAGGCAAGGAAGTTGCAAGTTCAAACCTGACCTGAGCAACTTAGTAACAAGACCGTTTCTCAAAATAAAAAGTAAAAAAAGGGCTGAGGGATAAGAAATTGAAAGAATAAATAAGACTAAAATCTACAGTAAATATTGTGAAAGGGTAAGAAACTGCTCAAAGGGGGAAAATAGATAAGGAGAAAAGAAGAAAGATACAAATATATATATATATAATAGCTAAGATGATTGTACTACCAATTCCATTAGTTCTCAGAATAGAACAGTTAATACTTACACATTTAGATCCATTTGGCATGTCTATATCTGGTAATATAAGCAACTTTTGAAGATAACTATGCAGAGATAACAACCATTGTTAAATTCCTATCTTGTTTTAAAAGCCATATTGTTATGTTTTGGGTTTTTTGCTGTTTGTTATGTTTTGGGTTTTTTGCTGTTTGTCTCTTTTGCTTTTTTTGTCTGTGGATTTTTTTTTTTTTTTGAGCTTTTTGTTTGTTTATTTTTTCCCCCTCTTTAAAATAAAATAAGAGGGAAAAAAAAGGCTAGGGATGCAATTCAGCGTGACGGTTCTGGGTTCCATCACTAGTACTACCCACCACCAAATATATTCTGCACATAGTAAGTCCTTGAGTTAGGAACATTCAAGTTGCAAACTTTCAGAGGTGTACTGTGTAAGATTCACAAGAGTACTGCACAAGACTCACTTTGTTGGTTTACGAATGAATCAACTACAAACATTCTCCTGGAATGGAACTTGTTCATATGTCAGGGAATTACTGTATATATGTAATTATTAACAGTGCACAAATAATATCTGGAGACCATGTGAAAGACTAGATTTAATTCTGTCTATGTACAGGCAGGTTGAAATCAGAGTGTTATCAGCGAATATCTGGAAGGAAGGCTATGTATATATAGAGTTTGAGGTTGTAGTTCCATGGAATCTGGATGAAATGTTTGAGCTCAAAGCAGCAAGGATGGGCTGGGGATGTGGCCCAGTGGTAGAGCTCTCCCCTTGGATGCATGGGCCCTGGGTTCAGTCACCAGCAAACACACACACACAGCTGTAAAGACAATCAGCACAGGTGTGCATACACAGCTGGGTCTTCTGGAATCAGGGAGACTGCAGGTATAGTCCTAAATTTCCTTATGGTGATCAATTCTTTGCTGAGGGAAGCCTGGATTCCTGTTAGTGGAGGGCAGCATGTTTTATTGGGAAGACTTGCAGGTTGGTTCTTCAGTTGTCTCAAAAGATACTCTGAAAAGATAGCTATCTTGTACCTCAATAATTCAATTCAAGATGTAAAAAGTAGGATGCAAAGTGATAAATTCCCCATAAAATCAAAGTAATAAAATTAACCTAAAAATCTTAGAAGACTAAATATTTGATCTCTTAACAACTTATACTAAAAAGTCAAATTGGTATTCACTTAAAAATATACAAATTGTGCCCTTTATATTAAAGTGCATTTGTTCATCATGTTTAGACTTTTAAATCTCATGTATGTTCTCTTATTTCCACAATAATATCTGTAGTGTAAAAGTGTACTACTAGTCATCTATCTACTTTAATATTTTCTTTTGGGAACACAGTAGAATCTGGATTATATCAGTTGGAATAGTTCCCTTATGCATATCATTATGGCTAAAATTTAAGATTTAAGAAATGTTATCTTTAACACTTAGAGTTGGAGTTTTGTTTTTGTTTTTGTTGTTTTTGAGACATGGTCTTGCTATGTAACTCAGGCTAGCCTCCTGAGCTCTGGGATTACAAGTGTGCAGTGCCACACCTGACAAGAATTGGGTTCCTGCAGTATGTTTCTTTGCTTTTTTTTTTTTAAGGAAGAATTCATATCTAATGTTGCTTCCACAAAAATGACAGTTTATGTTAGGATTTGCGTTTCTTGTATCACTTTGATAAAGGGCAGAGGCCTACTAACACTAAGATGAATTTAAGGTCCAGTACCTTGCAGTTTGTTCTTCATCATCCTCATCCTCATCACAGTACTGATTTCTCCTTTATCTCTTCTACAAACAGCTGTTTGATCACTTTTCCCTCCCAACATCCCATATCCTGGGATTCCTGATTCTGAGTAGTGAATTCTTTAGTGGAGGTATTATCTGCAAAGTGGACCAATTTGGAGTCTTGGGAGACTGGAGACTGCTCTTTGAGAAGGTTGTTATGATCATCATTGAGGTTTGCACCATTTTCTACAAAATTCTCACTACTCATCTCAAAACTATGAATTGTCCTACTTCTCCCTGCCTCTCCTCTGGTAGACTGCTTATTCTGCCAGGCCATTTTCTCCAGGCTTCTATTCTTCTCAGGAACCCTGGAATTTTTCACTTGTTTCCTTTCTTCCTGGTCTTTGAACTCCTCACTCTGGTCTGACATGCTCTACTTGTTTCTGATAGGTGGGGACAAATTTGAGAGGTCTTACAGAGGAGGTTTGAAATGAAGCTGCGATGGTGAAGGAACGGCTTCTCTCCCTCAGTGAGGAAGACCATCTCAGCATTTTCAGATCTAAATCTACATTCTCAGGAGCTTCTGGCTTGCTCACTTGATCCTCAAGGGGCCATTTGGGTTTAGATACTTTGATTTGTTCCTCCAAGGTTCTTCTGAAGCTGCTGAGTTCAGCTGGGGCAGGCCAGGTGATCTTCAGCTTCTTGCTCTTGGCCAGCTTGTCTTCCTTTTCTGGGTGAGAGGAGGCCTTGGCTTCCATACTCCCAGCCAGCACCCACTTTAGCAATGGGGGCATTGTCTACCCCTGGGCTCTCCTGGGTTTCCACTGCATTTGGAAGTTGGGCTAGTCTCTCCAGGGGCTCCTCGGTTTCATTTTTGTTTGCCCACAGATCCTTGTGTGGTCTGTGCCCAAAGCCTTTAGATTTAAAGAGTTGATTGAAGTGAGGCTTACAGTACATTCTCCCATGTAAAGATGCATGTGTCCCTAGACTAAGTTGCTTGTTGCAGTAGGAACATCGGAAACAGCAGATGAGAAACACCTGCCGGTTGGCCAGGAACTACTCCATGAAGTAGACTATCTTTTGACATTCAGCACAGGTCTCTCTGGCAAGTGCTTGAAGTTTTTCCACTGTCTGGGGAAGGGAGCTTTCAGAAAGACTGAAGGCTTTAGCGTCTGCACTCAGCATTGGGACACAAGTGGTTGTGCCTCATTTTTTTTTAACCGGGGATCGATCTTATGACCTTGCACTTGCCACGCAGGTGCTTATGCCACTGAGCTAAATCCCCAGCTATGTGCCTCATTCTTATCCTGAGAGTTACAGGAGTCATCTTCAGCAAGGGTTGAATGGACTGTCAGTCTATTCTCAGTTGCAGAAATCCTTTTTACCTCCTAATGGGAGATGCAGACCTCAGGACATGGGGGTACATTCTCCTTTTGCTCCAATTTATGAGTTTTGATTTCACCACCACTAGCATTCATCTCATTTGTATAGCTGGCTGAACATAGCTGCCTGGTATTTGGCCATTTGATCCTTTATGGAAGTTTCTGAGGTGTGGGAGCTCCAGATTTCACTGACTCTCATTATTCTCTGGACTGAATGCAAAGGATGGCAAATGACCTGGGCCTATTCCCAAGTCATCCAGAAAATCATTAACAGAGATCCTTCTTCCACCTGGGCCCCAAGAATCTTGCTTTGAGTAGGTTCACCTTCTCAAACGTCATCTTAAGCCTGTTCAGTGGGACATTATATTTCTCCACTTTGCTTGAAGCTTCTGTCTTTTCACTGATTTCAGATTCTCCACTTCATGTCTGGAATCTCCCAGACAATTTTCCATGTTGTCACTTTCAGTTGTGTGATGTCACATCTTCACTGGCTTCAGGGTGTTACTGATGCTGAATATGGGATTCAGGACATGATCCAAATCTATGTCTGGGCTAGATCTGTCTGTTGTAGTCAGCTCCAGCTCCAGAAGAGGAGTTTTCAGCAGAGGGGTGGTCAACTCGTTGCCTAATCTCAAAGGTGCTGTTTCACACTGGGCTGTGTGCAACTCTGTTGCCAGCACTGGATTCTCCTACTTTTTCTTTAACTCAGTCAGGGAAAATTTTCAGTGTTCTTCTTAGTTTCCATTCCTGCAATCTGTGCCTTCCCGTGTTTTCAGTTAAGACAGAAGAAAACATAATGTTAACTTTGAAGAAAGACAAATATGAAAAACATAGTGAAGATTAGAAACTCATCAATTTTAATTCCATATGATACATCAAAAGATTCAAACTACAAAACAAGTCTTGGTGGATGTGGAGCTGTTCAGAGTTCTGGAGTTTTGTATTTTTTTATTTTAAAGAGAATAAAACAAAAGAAAATGAAACAAAACAGAACAAAGCATATCAGAACAGAACAATGCAAGCAACACAAGATTTCACAACAAGACAACAGGACATCAACAGTGGCTACCATAATGTCTTTTGTTTTCTTCAAAATAGTTGACCACACCTTCACACACAATAATATCAAACATAACAAAATAGTGTAAAACCATTCAAAAGAATGAAAGCATTACAGGACATCAAAACCAGATAACAGAAAATGAACAATGGCTACTATAATAAATTATTTTCCTAATAAAAGTTGTCCATACCATTATACATAATAAAGTCAAATAAAACACAGCACAATAGAACCAATCAAAACAGAAGAACAAAAGCATGACAGGACTTCAAAACAAGATCATAATAAATCAGCAATGGCTACCATAATGTCTCATGTCAGGATTTATTTTTTGAAAGGTATTTCTCAATTTTATCTCAAATTTCTAAAGTCAAATGTCATATTATCAACTTTTTACCACAAGTTCAGAAATTAGTAAATGAATAGCTAAGTGAACTCTAACATCTTATAAATTTATTATTACCTATATTAGTAATGATTGGTTTAAAGAATAAGTAAAAAGTGAAATTACAGATAGTGGATGATAATGAAATGAGAACTATGTATATCACATCCTATAAAACTGACCAAAACAACAACAACAAAAAAATGACCAAAACAATTCTCAATAGAAACTGCTGTATGTATAAAGCCAAAAAGGTTAAAAGTAGATTTTTTAAAAACCTGAGAGACATTATAGTGAGCACCCATGTACTCACTACCTAGACTCTACCATTAACATTTTGCTGTACTTTCAGCAACATCCTACCAGTTGTATTGCTAAAAACTTTCCCTTCTTGAGAACATGAGCTATTCACCCTTCTATTTTGCAGTTGCTATAGGAAGCCATGAATGTTTACCGGCAGACATGGAAATACTAAGAGTATTCCGTCAAATTATTATTCCCCACTCGTGGTGGGAGTGTAGACTGGTACAACCACTCTGAAAATCAGTGTGGAGATTCCTCAAAAAACTAGGATTAAAGGTCCCACTTGACCCAGCTATTTCCTTTTTGAGTATCTTTAAAACATTATACCACAGTGATGTATGTGACCCATGTTTATAGCAGCACAATTTGTAATTGCTAGATATTGGAAACAACACAAATGCCCATCAAAGGAGGAATGGATAAAAAAATATGTGGTTATCGTATACAATAGAGTACTCCTTGGCCATAAAGATGGTCAAACTAGAGACTTCTGGTTTTTTTTTTTTTTTTTAATTTGGGATCAAACTCACAACTTTGCACTTGCCAGGCAGGTGCCTGTGCCCCTAACTGATAGCCCTCTGAAACTGGAGTCTTTTATAGGTAAATGGATGCAACTTAAGACCATATTTATAAGTGAAATAAACCAGTTGCACATGTGTAAATGTTTTACCTCCCTAGTGTGAGAAACTGAGTCAATAAGATCCAAAATGTACAATAGATATTATAAAATGGGAAGAGACTTCAAAAGGAAAGAGAAACTGGGATGGGGAAAAGGAGAAAAGTAGGAAGGGAAAGCAAAAAAAAATGGTATGGTAAGATAGTTATACTATTTCTCTTAGTTCATTGAAAAGAAAGGTTTGTGCTAATATTGTTTGGATACTTAAATGCCAGTATTTTGTTCTCTGAATAATAAATTTTTTTTTTTGGTCTTTTTCGTTTTTATCGGTACCAGGGATCGAACTCATGACTGCCTGCTTGCAAGGCAGGCGCTTATGCCACTGAGCTAAATCCCCAGCCCCTCTCTGAATAATAAATTTAAAGATGACAATATGCAATGTATTAACCATTGTTCTCATTATCTTGTTTTGAAATTTTGTTTTATTTTTTTCCTTTAAAATTAAAAAACAAGATAAAACTTCCAAAATAGCAAAGCCTAACCAAATGGGAATGAAAAACAAAAATATTACTGAATTTATCGAACAGTGAGAGAACCTATTCCACTCTTTATCTTCTATACAAACCTGTAAAGGTTACTGGAGAAGCAGCAATACTCTATAGTGCTGTGATGGAAAAACTCGCATGCAAGTTATATTTTTAAGACAAAAGATGTTAATGTAGAGTTGGTTTTTTTTCTAAACTAATACTTCAATATTCTAGTTTAAGTGTAGTTTCAGCAGTTTGCCATAAATAAGTGGGTTTTGGTTGCAGTGTGGCAGTAGGTCTCTAAAAGTTGTGCCATCACTACTGTAGGAGGACCAACAGCAGGGAGAAGAGTGGGTGCCCCTGTCCAGATTTCAGCCCAGATATCAAAGGCCTTTTCCCCTCAGGAGATCCCAACAGCCTACTACAGAAAGTGATAATGGTGAGACCAAGGCTAGCTCAGGTTCTACTACTAGTTCCCAGCTTGAGCCCCAGTGTCCTTGAAACTCTTTGTATTTGTAGCAGTGACAGCAGCAGCCAGTGGCTTCCTGGTAGCTCACGTCTCCCAAGAATTCAGCCCACATCAACAGTGGGGAACACACTATCACACTGGGGTGATTCCAACTCAAAGGACACATAGCTACCATCTGGTATCTTCCAGTTTTTCCAGCTGATGTACCCAGTACCCTTCCCTTTCTCCATGATTCATGATATCAAAATATTGGCTTTTCCTTTTTTCTTCGAGACACAGGATGGCCAAATCAGCAGCCTTTAGCTTTTGTTATATTTCCTCTCCTCTATAAAGAGTTAAAGGAAAGGACCCATTCTAACTGTTTTAGAGGTGCAAATTCCCTCACTTTTCAGTGGCAAGCAGAAACACCAAAATGATACCTAGGATTTGGAGGCATATTTATTTATGTCAATGAGCAGTGATTCCCAAAATATCAGGCTATGATCTCTGGTGGTCTAGGGCTTATAATATCATGACACTCTATGATCAGCACTGGGTACTATAGTGCCTTTTTTAAAAATTTAAAGAAAGACTAAAAACAGAAAACAGAAATAATACATAATTTCAAAGAAAAAGTAAACAGTAAGAAATCACTAGTTGATGATTACAGACTGTCTTCTTACAAATAGTTATTCAAGATACTAAAGTGAAGTATATAAAGTGGGGATTCAAACAGTGAGATTGCAGCCAGTTCTGTTCAACTATCTAAAACTTAGACATATGGTTATCAATCCTATACACTTAAACATACATGAAGTTATCCATATCTTCAATTATATTGACGTTGAATAAACCCAAGCAGGCTAAAATTACTCTGAACAAAGAATAATACTGTTGCTGTGTTTCACATTATGACACTCCAGGATCAGCTCTGGGTATTTTAGTGTCTTTTTCTTTGAATTATCTGTTCATTTCATCATGTGTCATAAGATCTGTTCTCATAAACTGTTTACAGATTCTACACATGCATGAGTCTTAACATATATTTCTATCCTTTCTATATTAGAGGGAGAAACAAAACAAAGCATGGCAAAACAAAACATATTCCTATAAATACATGAAACGAAAGTATAAGACCATTGTACAAAGAGTTCTACCATGGTTCCTGTGTTGTCTCTTGTTATCTCCAATTAGAATTAGCTATATCATTCGACATAGTATAATTGAATATATCAGTACATAACAGTATTAATAAAAACACAACTTTATATAATATAGAACTTCAAAAACTGGCAATTATCAAACCAGAATGTGTATCAGAGAGTCTTGTCATCTTCAGTGTAGTTGCCTATACTCTCAGACTTGATACTATCAATCATATCAGTTTTGAATAAAATCTTCTCTGCCTCATTTCTGTATTCTCTTGTTTGCCATCAGTTGTTTGCTTATCTTCTTCATTCTGTTTTCTGCTCCATTCATTGAGGCCTCTCTGCCACTGTTCCTGGAATCCTAGTACTTTTCTCTCTCTCTAGAATGCCCTGGAGTATTCTCTGTAGAGTTGGATTGGTGGTTGCGAATCTCCCAAGTTCCTCTTTGTCTTGGAAGCATCTTGTTTCTTCATTAATTTCTAGACACAGTTTATCAGAGTATATCAATCTGGGATGGAGGTTATGTGCTTTCAGGGCTTGGACTATTTCGCTCCAGGCTCTTCTTGACTTGATGGTTTGTGTTGAGAAGTCTGCCATTATTATGATAGGCATTCCTCTATAGGATATCTGTTTCTTGTCTCTAACAGCTTTTAATATTCTGTTCTTATATTGAATATCTGGGATCTTGATCATTATATGCCTGGGTGTAGCTCTGTTTTGGTTGTAGGTGGCTGGAGTTCTGTATGCCTCATATATCAGAATATCATTTCCTTTTCCTATGTTTGGGAAGTTTTCCTTAATTATTCTGTGAATAACCTTTGTAGTTCCATTGTTTGTATCCCAGCTTCTTCATTTACATTCTTTATTCTCAAGTTATAGATCCTTTTGTCATCTTCTAGCCTTTGTATTGTTACTGCTTACTTCCTTGTTATTTTTAAAAAGTTTTCCCTTTCATACTCCCACATTGCAAAATTGTCCTCCAGTTTGGATAATGTATCCTTAGTTTCCTTCAAGCTGATTTGCCATCTTTCCAAGGAGTTTTTAATTTCCTGGTGATCTCTTTGAATCTGCTTCATGTATTCTATATTTTTTTATATTCTTCATCAAATGGTTCTTGCCTTTGTTTGAGTTCCTCCCTTCTTCCATCTGTGTCTGCTTGAGGGGTACTTAGTTTCTCTTTAATTAATTTTCTTATATCTTGCTTTATTTGGCTAAATATTTCACTTTCGAACTCATCTATGAGGTCCTGAATATATCTCTTTATGTTCACTGGCACTGTGTCTGATATTGCATGTTTGCTGTCTTGTTCTCCTTTGTACTTACCTGTCCTGGGTCAATGTTCCCAGGGTTGGGACCTGGGGACTTTTTGTTGTTGCTTCCTCTTCCCATCTTTTTTGCTTCTTCCAGGAGGCCCCCGTTCCTTTCTTTGTTGCTTACAACTCCTTTGAAGCGTGCTGGCTAGATGACCCTTCCCACTGCAGTGTGTGCATATGCTGGCCCCTCTCCTCCAGATTAGTCAAGCACTCTGGCCTGCACTGTATTACTTTGCATCACTTCCCCTCCAGTTGGCTGCGGCTGGAGCACAGTGGTGGCGGCGGACTTTGCACTGCCTCCCCTCTGGGTCAGCAGCCGCAGCAGGGTCAGGGGCAGGGGCAGCCAGTGCGCACCCAGTCACTCCCGGGCCCCTCTGCGATAGGTTTCGCCTGCGGCCCAGAGGCACTGCAAGCGGCGGCTGGAGTGCAGTGGCACCGGGGATCAGTCAAGTTGCAGTGACATGCACTGCATTTCTTTGCACCACCTCTGCTCCGCGTCAGTCAAGCTGCTGTGGCCTGCACTGTCAGTCAAACTTCTTGGATTTCATTGGGTTAATGTGGTTAGTGTGCACCACCACTGTAGGGACTTGATTTATCCAATAGGATAACCTATTGGTCTCAGCCAGGTCACGTGACCTAAGCCTAGCTCACTCCACCAACCCCATTCGGGAAGGGAGCAATTGACTGAAGCTGCTGCTGCCCTTTGTACTTGCCAGTCCTGCCTGGTCCCAGAATGTCCTCCACTGGAGCCCCCCTATTTATGGAGTGGCTCTACTCCCATCACTCATGACAGGTCTATGTAGGCACTCTGCCAACTCTGCTCTCCCTTTGGCTCACTGGCCCCCAAATTCAGTGTCAACGCAGCGGGGACCTTGGACAGCTTGATAAGTCACAGCAGGTCCTTGGCAAGCTGCGGCAGGACCTTGTCAAGCAGCAGAGGGACCTTGGCAAGCTGTGGTAGGACCGCATCAGGAACTCGGATGGCTGGCAAGTCACCTTAATTTCTTCTTGGGGCAAGGGAATTCATCTCCCTCTGTTTGGGGATCCCCACTCAGTATTATGTTGAATTCTAAGTGGACTATCTCTGAGAGCCTCTGTAGCCAGTTGTTATGTATCCACTATCTTTCAACTTTTTTTAATGTTGGATTTTCTCTAAAGCCTTTTTTGCCATGGTAGAGGTGATCGTGATATTTTTGTCCTTGCTTTGGTTTATGTGATGTATTGAATTTATTTGCATTTGCATATGTTGAACCATTCTGCTGTCCCTGGGATACTGTCTACTTCATCACACTATGTCATCTTTTCATTGATTTGTTGCATTCTCTTTGCTAGTATCTTGTTGACTTTTTTCATCTATGTTCATTAAAGAGATTGGGCTGTAGTTTTTTTCAGCTGAGTTCTTTTTCTTTCTTTCTTTCTTTCTTTCTTTCTTTCTTTCTTTTTTTTTTTGGTCTTTTTTTCCTTTTTATCGGTACCAGGGGTCGAACTCACGACTGCCTGCTTGCAAGGCAGGTGCTTATGCCACTGAGCTAAATCCCCAGCCCCTCAGCTGAGTTCTTGACTAGCTTTGGAATCAAGGTAATAATGCTAGCTCTCAAGAGTGACATTGATAGTACTGCTTTCTTTTCAAGTGTATTATAGTTTGAGGGGTATTGGTATTAGATCTTCTCTGAAGTTCTTAGTAGAATTCAGTAGTGAATCCATAAGGTCCTGGGCTTTTCTTAGTTAGCAGGATTTTTATTATTGCCTCAATTTCATTGCCTCTTATTGGACTGTTCAAGGTTTTTCTATATATTTGGTTCAGTTTTGATAATTCATGTACTCATTTCTTCTAGATTCTCCAATTTTTGGAGCCCAGGTTTTTGTAATAGTTATTAATATTTGGGGATTCATTGGAGTTCTTCATGATTTCACTGTTTTTCATTTCTTTCTTTTTTTTTTTTGTCTTTTTCCTTTTTATCGGTACCGGGGATCGAACTCACGACTGCCTGCTTTACAAGGCAGGCGCTTATGCTGCTGAGCTAAATCCCCAGCCCCTGTTTTTCATTTCTAATTGCATTTATATGGGTGGGTTTTTTTTCCTTCTTTTGGTATGTCTGGCTAAAGGCTTTTCTATTTTGTTTATCCTTTTAAAAAACCAGCCCTTTGATTCATTGATTATATTTTTTAGTCTTAATTTCCACTCTGATCCATAAGATTCTCAGACAGATTCCCAGGTAGATTTCTCTATAAGTCTGCTTGAATATCCTCAGAGCATGTCATCTGGTTTTCTCCAGAGCCAAAGGACAGTGAGGATATATAAGATGGAAGCCAAAGTTTAATAAGACTTTTCCTTACACTCCATTATTTCTAACAACTTACTGATTCAGTAACCCAAATAGGAGGGCATCAACACTCAGGATATTGGCTGCTATAATCCCAATCTTCTTATTTATGTTTGCAGTAAAATGTGTTGTCATTGCTTGCTTGCTTTCTTTCTTTCTTTTTTTTTTTTTTTTTTTTTTTTTTTTTTTTTTTTGGTCTTTTTCATTTTTATTGGTACCAGGCATCAAACTCACAACTGCCTGCTTGCAAGGCAGGCGCTTATGCCGCTGAGCTAAATCCCCAGCCCTGTCATTGCTTTCTTTATGCTGAAATCTTTTTTTTATTTCCTTCCTTCCTTCTTTCTTTCTTTCTTTTTCTTATTCTCTCCCTCTCTTTCTTTTCTTTCCTTCTTGGTGGCTTGAGTATGTCCTCTACAAGTTTCCTCAGAAAGGGTTTATGTGAACATTCCCTAGACTCTTAGACCATAATATTCTCTTTTGTTGTGGGAGACCGTCAAATTGCACTCTCCTAAGAGATGAAGGCCCTTGCCTTGATCTTTACTTAACCTCTCCTTCAACCCTATTCACTGAGATATGCAGAGCTGGCTATATTGAAACAGATGTTCCCTTAATTGGCCAAAATAATATGATCAAGTCTGGCTAAGACACCAATAGTCTCATTAATGGTAAAGCGGCAACAAACGGGTGAGAATAGCCCCTGTGTTGATGGCTTGAATGGAGGCTCAAGCAAGAGCCTGTGAGATTCAAGGGCTAAGACATGAGATAACATTTCAGCTGAGGCCATGGGACTCAGAAAGAATTATACTTTCCTGGCAGTGAAGGTACCAGCCTTGCATACATCAAGCTGTCCTTGAATTGCTAATTGGAGGCCTTTGTGTCTGGTACAAAAGTGCTCTTTTTTTCATTACAACCAATGCCTGCTGTCATGGTTTATGTCAGTGACCCCCAAGTCTCATGTAATTATGCGTTTGTAATTGGTTCATTGTGTAGCACTCAGATTGGTGATGTAAGTGCTACACCTACCTAGGGGTGAAGCCAGGATATGGTGTAACAGTGGGAAGAAGGTGTGTGTGTCTTTTGCTGGTTTCCACCTTGCTGTTTGCAGCCAGCCATGAATGGCTCCCCCGCCATTGCAGCTACCTTGGACCAACTAAATATGGACTGAAACCTTCAAGAACTGTAAGAAATAAATCATTTCTACCTTCATTTTGGGTGTTGGGTATTTTGTCCCAGAATTAAGTAAAAATTAACCAAGACACCTGTAAAGTTTCTTTTTCCTAACACTCTGCTAGGACCCCTACCTACCTCCTTGATTAATACCAATAAAAGCCATGAGCTTTTGGACTCAGAGCCTTTTGTTCCACAGAGAACATTGGGTCATCCCAGATTTCCTCAACTGAAGAATACTGTCTTTGTCTTTCTTTTATATCCATTGCTTTGTGGAAGACCTGAACTCTTCATGGGGCATTTGGTATTTTGTTCTCTTTTGTTTTTTTGAGACAGGTCTTGCTTTGAAGTATAGGCTATTCTCCAACTCACTATGCAGCCCAGACTGGCCTCTAACTCATGGTAAGCCTCCTGCCTCAGCCTCCAGAGTGCTGTAACTACAGGTGTTCACCATGATGCCCAGTTCGTTATATTATTTTTATATCCACCTTGGCTGGAAATAAAAATCAGTAACACCCTAACACACACATACGCACACACACACACACACACACACACACACACACACACACATTTTCCCACAGGTATACTGGAAGAGTTACCCAATTTTGTGGGAGACTTAATTCAGGTTGGCAACTACTTTTTGTTTTTCTGAATCTTCATGGGTTTTAGTCTAGCAGTTTTATTTGGTAATGTTTTGGTCCTAATGATATTGGGTCATTTTCCTCTACAATACTGTGTTTATTTTCATCCTATTTATTTCTCCTTCATCTCAGGAAATTATTTTAGATGTTCAAAACCACAGTTTTCAATATTGTTCTCTTGTTTTTGAATTTCATCATCAGGGACTTTGTTTTTTGTATATTGGACTTCCTCCATCTTTCCTTTCTCCTTCCAATAATTTTTATTTTTTTCTTTGTTACATTCTGTTGCATTCAACAATTTCTATATTCTTTTTTCCACACTATATTTTCTATTACATTTGTCATACCTTTTGCTCCTTGCTGGTTTTTCATTTTTGTGAAGTGGTTTTGACTTCTCTTTTATTCTTGTATTGTTTTAATTCCCACCTGTAGTCTTCCCCCTTGCATTCTCTCCTACTATGACCTCTTTCTTGTATTTGTAAATGGGGTCTTGGTTCAGAGCTGCATGGTCTTGGTTGAGAACTGAAATTGCATACAAAATTATTTTTTATTCTTGTGAAAAGTTGAGTGATAATTTCCATCTTTGATGGTTTGGCTTTTGTAAGTGAGCTTTTGCACTGACTCTTCCATGTCAATAAGTACTGCTTTACATTATTTTTTGTGGCTAAGCAATGTCACAATTGTATGTATTACAACAATTTATTCCACCTGTATTGTACTATGGGGTTTGGGTTTGGTTTCCCTGTAAATCTTTGTACATATGTCCAATTGTCTCTTCAGAATAAGTTCTTAAAAGTGAAATTGCAGTGTTATAATACTCCTTTTTTAAAAAATAGAAGTACAGGAGTACATGTTAATTTTACAAAATGCTATGGTTTAGGGAATTTTAACACACCCTGATCATTTCAAACCCATTTTCCCTTTCAATGTTGGGAGCCCTTGAAGTTGGAAATCTACTACACTGAGTAAGAGATAAAGGGTGATATAGGGGAAATGGACTTCCCAGCCTACTACACATCCAGTACAAGTTCATATTCTCTAAAACTGAAGAATGAATTTTAGGAACTACAGAGGTTAAAAGCAGAATATATTTATTGAGAGAAAGAAAGTTTCTATCTGAGAGAGACATTAGAGGTCCCGAGTGAGTTGCCAAAGAACTCTGTCTGGTTTTTTTTTTTTTTTATCGGTACCAGGGATCAAACTCATGACTGCACGCTTGCAAGGCAGGCGCTTATGCCGCTGAGCTAAATCCCCAGCCCCAAGAACTCTGTCTTTTCTAGGGACTTGTATAGAGTAAAACCACGAGGTGAAATGGGTCCAAGATGGGAAAAACTGGAAACTCACAAGACAGATGTGCATGAGGTGGAACAGAACTATGGTCAACCAGTAAGATTAATTGTTCAGGTAAAATTGACATTTAACTCGAAAGGAAATTGATAGACTGAAAGTGAAAGGAGAAAAGACAATACTCCACATGACAGGGAATAAGGAACTGCAGAACAGATAAGAATGATAGGGCATTTTTATACAATAGAGAACTATTCAGCTTTAAAGATAACGTTGAAGTTCTTGTAGGTAAATGGATGCAATTTGAGATCATGCTCATGGGTAAAATGGTTCAGTCATATGGATGTACATTGTGTTGTCTCTCTAGTGTAAAAAGATTGAGGGAGTTAGTGGGATCCAAAATGCACAATGGATATTGTGAAGGTGAAAGTCGGGAGGCATCTGAAAAGGGAAGGTGATAGCCATTGTTATTTTCCTATTATCTTGTTCTGAAGCTATATATTGTTTTCATTGTTGTTTTGCTTGGTTTTATTCTGTTTTGTTTTGTTTAATTTTATTATATAAGATGGTATGAGCAGCTATTTCAAAGATAACAGAATATATTATGGTAGCCATTACTGATTTCCTATTATCTAGTTTTGAAGTCCTATATTGCTTTCACTGTTTCATTTTGATTGATTTTACTCTATTTTGTTTCATTTGATTTTATTATGTCTGATGATATAGGCAGCTACTTTGAAGATAACAAGAGGCATTATAGTAGCCATTGTTGATTTCCTATTTTCTTGTTTTGAAGTTCTGTGTCATGTTCACTGTTTTCTTTTGACTGGCTCTATTGTTTTCTTTGGTTTGGTCTTATTATCTTCAAACTAAAAAAAAGGAGTATATAGAGATAATCAAACTGAAAATTTATTATTTATTTATTTATTTATTTTTTTGGTACTAGGGATCAAACTCATAACCTCATGCTTGACAGGCAGGCACTTAACCCACTGAGCTAAATTCCCAGCCCAAATTGAAAGTTTAATGAAAGTAGGGGACACAAAAAATTACTAACATTCTTAAAATAAAATACAAAAATATGTTAGTTATAGATAAGATAACTTTTTTGTCCTTCCAAATTCTTTTTATAAGAGATATCTGCTAATTGACCTACAACTATTCTGACTAGTCAATTTATAGTCATAAATTCTAAATTTGTAAAAAATATTGTAATTCAATTTGGTTATGATTTTGTAAGATGTTTGTCTGCTTGTATCTGTTGTCTGTTTGTCCAGTCTGTGAAGCTGTTGTTGGGAGTTGCTTACCTAGTGATCATTCACATGTGAGAGCCAAAAGCACAAGTGCCCACACATGAGTGCTCAAGGGCATAGAGTGCCTGAAAATTCCCTGAGGTAATGGGGTGCTTGAGGTGGACAGGAATTCCAGCCCTGAGAATGTGGGGTATAAGAAATGAGCTAGTGGGCCTGGGGATTTAGCTCAGTGGCATAAGCGCCTGCCTTGCAAGCAGGCAGTCATGAGTTTGATCCCCGGTACCGATAAAAAGGAAAAAGTCCAAAAAATGAAATGAGCTAGTTCAACAAAAAGGCATTATACAAGTATATATATATAGCCCCCTAGGAACTTAGAGTTCTCACAGAAACCAATAAGCTGTATGCTTGTTTCAATATGTGTCCTAATCTATACAGATTGTCCATGTTTGTCCACTCTGTAAATAGCTGTTCTCTCCTTTATGTGAGCTCAACAATTTTTTTTTCTTTCTTTTGCAATTTCAGATCATTTGATCAACATTTGGGCTATAGATTTAGAAAGCATGCTACATCTGGGTTCCCAACTAGTCAAAATGATGCCAAAATTGGTTGTGTAAGTACAACATATATTGTTATTATTGACTTGAAAGTCTCTCTCATTTAAAAAATTAAGGGGTTAAGTGTTATGATTCAGTTTTTCATAAGATAATTAAATAAAAATCCCTTTGGGTATGGGGAGCTTATTGGACAGGACTCCAATTGATGAGTAGCTGCCTCGTAAAATTAACTAGTTCTTGTTCCTTGATCAGACGCCCCAGTCATCACCATAGCTTTATGGGAGACACCCTAACTAGTTATAATAAAAATATTGTAAAATGGGCTGGGGATTTAGCTCAGCGGCATAAGCACCCGCCTTGCAAGCAGGCAGTCGTGAGTTCGATCCCCGGTACCAATAAAAAAGGAAAAAGACCAAATATATATATATATATATATATATATATATATATATATATAGTAAAATGTCCACATTGGTTAAAAATACAATAAGGTTTTTTTTTTGTCTTTTTGAGACAGATCTCACTGTGCATTCAGGCTGGCTTTGAGCTCCCAGGCTGCTCTCAAATTTGCAACCATCCTCCTGCCTTGGCCTCCTGAGTGCTGGGATTACAGGCATGAGCCAAGTTTTTTATATGTCTATGGCAGATTTTTATTATCCTCATGGTATATTCATGTATTCATGCTTCTAGATGTAGAGGTCTTCCAAAATGTAAAACAGGAATTATTTATAGTGACAGAATTTTGTTTCAGATTCAGACCTCTGTCTTTTTACAAAAACCAATGAGATGTACATGCCACTAAAGGTAATCAAGTTAGGTGAAACTTTCTTATGTTTATGGAGATGACTGACCAAAAAGGGGGTATCATGTATAAAGTGCAAATTCAAGTGTGTTACAAAAATATCATCATGATTGTCATGTTATAATTTTAAGTACAGTTTGGTTTCTCATTGTTTGTGTAAAATATATAACTTTGTTAACATTCTACAAGTACTCAAATGTTAAAACATCCATGGTTAAAAAATAATGGTTAGATAATAATTCTAAGATGCTTGAGATTTAGATAAAATAGTAATGTTAAGCATACTGTCTCTACTACACTGTACTGTTCTCAGTCTTTTCTTTTGGATGTTCAACAACTGAGGTTTAGAGACCAAACATTAGAGAGATACATGGGCTAAGAAGATAGCCAAAATTTTGGCCCTAGCCCTCTGAGGTCAATGAGGACCCAGAACATAAGAGAACCTTTGCTGGGGGCTGGGGATTTACTCAGCGGCATAAGTGCGTGCCTTGTAAGCAGGCCGTTGTGAGTTCGATCCCCAGTACTGATAAAAAGGAAAAAGAAAAAAAAAAAAGAGAGAACCTCTGCTGTGTCATCCAATAGTCAGTGAGTCCATGGTCTTCTGACCAAGATTGTGAGACCACAGAGGAAAGTGTGTGATGTGCCTAAGGAGAGTCACCAGGAGAAAAAAATCTCCCAAACTGTCATAGAAAGCAACCTGGCCAAGCAATGGCTGTGACTCATATAGCTGGCTGACACTGAGGGAAGAGCTAATACGTGCTATGCATGGCTCCAAGGTAATTCCTGAGGAGACTTAACTGACCTTAACAGATAGCAAGAGACTGATTGTATTTAATATAGATCTCACCTTAACTTAGTCTTGAACATCCTGCAGAAAAGTCTACCACAAAAGGTATGATATAATGTCATAGTCAATGTTGGCTATACAAGAAGCTCAAATCATTAACATCTTCAACAATTGCTGGCTACACTGGTAATTGACTACTGTTATGGATTAATGGATTGTACAGAGTTTAAATTGCAAAATACAAGGATTTTAAATCCTTGGACTGTATTTAAAATGAAAAGGGTTCAAAACTGAAAAGATCTTCTACAGAGTGAAAGGATTTTGGCCCATTTGGGACACTGTAGCTGGTGAAAAGCTTGGAGGCAGAACCAGGGGGCTCTATTTTGAGCTCCATCTTCCCCGCCCCTAGAAATTTACCTGTGGCACGAAATGAATACCAATGGGCTACCTGTGCATCACTAATGCCCCTTAGGCACCACCCCAAACCTAAGCTACATGTATGCCCCCACTAGACAATGCCAGATCCTGCAGGGTCAGGGGGTCTCTCCTTGCATTCTTAAAATAGAGGTCATTTATATTTCATACTTCTTATCTTTTCAGTTGCACTAGAATTCTATCATATAGTTCCCTGACTGGGAATCCAATTCTATCAGATGGTGCCGTGACTCGGATCAGCAGGTGAGTGACTTCTGGAATCCCCATTCCATGTCCCCTGCCAATTCACAAACTGGACTGCATCCTGGATTAATTCCTCACTTCTCCACACTCAGGAGCTGCTAAACTTGTCACTGCTGGTTTGCAAACAATTCCGGTCTAATTCATTTACCACAGGTGAGCAACCTCTGGAGATTACTCGGCCGCTGGGCCAGGCCCCATGCGGATTTTCTCCCCATTCCCTGGACTCGGGTAATGCTCTCATGTCCTTAGACAGCACAAGGCAGAGTCTTTCTCTGTGGGCCGGGCCCCACACTGGAAAACTCTCACGTCCTTTAGAGCTTTTAAGCTCTCACAGGCAGAACCGTTACTGAAATCCATGGGAAGTCCACTCATGTGTTGGTGACAACCAATTATCACAAGCTTTGGAACTAGCTTACTGATTACCGATTGGCCTACGAGGTAAAGATGATCAAAGTTGATTAGGCCACAATCTGTTGCCTCACCTGACTGTGACTCTGTGGGCCAGGCCCCACACCAGATTTTACGTTGGGGGCCATTTCCTGTCCCCCCCAAAAAACCATACCTATTTATAGCTTATCACACTGACGGCAAGTTTACAAAAACTCTCTATCTTTAGGCCTTTGTTTTGAGAATGTGTCCCCTTCTTTCCTTCCCACACCGCATACCACATTCCCTGCCAAAATGGGGGAAGTGTGCCCAAACAATGTTGGGAGATAGGCACGGGCTACTCTGGGTTCTCATGTGACACCCCAGCTCCACGCCAGGTCCTGGCTCCACACTGTGCCCTGCTCCACACACCCTGCTGCATACCCTGCAAGCAGTCCCAGCTACATGCCATGCCCCAGTTCCACGCTCCACCCTCACCCTGTGTGCATCTCCAGAGCAGATCTGGCTCCATTCCGTGCACTGTGCCCCGGTGCTAACTCTGCCATCACGCTGCATGCGCTGCCCCCATCCTGGACGCTCTGCCTGCCTTGCATGCTCTGCCCAGACCCTGGGTGCTCCATCCACCCTTTGTGTTCCACCTCCCGCGCTGTGGTCTCCCAAATAGTTCCAGCCCCCGCCCCAAATGCAAATGCGACTCTGACTGCAAACGCATCTCTGGCTGCCAGCGCAGAGACAACAAGTCGTAGCATTGTTGCTGATCTGATGGTGTATTCATGCTTTTAAATATAAAATTCGGATTGTTTCTACTGCCTTTTTATTGTGTTCCAGCCATGACAAATGTTTTCTTTCAGATCCAGACAAACGCTTAGAGATGTTTCACAAATTTCTTCCATGTTCAAATGTTAAAATGCTCATGGTTAATAGCCATTTAATGTTTTATGTTAAGCTTACTGCCTATATTATACTGTACTGTTACCAATCTTCTACATGTTTAACAATTAAAATTAAGGGCTGGGGATTTAGCTCAGCGGCATACGTGCCTGCCTTGCAAGCAGGCAGTTGTGAGTTCGATCCCTGGTACTGGTAAAAACGACAAAGACAAACAAAACAAAACAAAACAAAAAAAACAATTAAAATTAAGAGATAATTATAAATTCCTTTTGCTGTAAACCACTAGATCCAGAAAAAGATTATATGATTCAAAACAACAAAACCAACACTGCGGCAGAAGCCAGACTTAAACCTTTCCTAGCCTGTCTGCCTGCCCTGGCTCTGCCCTTCATCGAGCCAAAGTTAACTATAT
Organism: Cavia porcellus; assembly: GCF_034190915.1. Taxonomy (NCBI): domain Eukaryota; kingdom Metazoa; phylum Chordata; class Mammalia; order Rodentia; family Caviidae; genus Cavia; species Cavia porcellus. The sequence goes on from NW_026947490.1 coordinate 16,302,604, forward strand.
TCAACTGATGTTAGTGACACCATAGCTGATCTCTCTCCTAAGTAGAAAGGTAAATATTAATAAAACAGGCCATCCTCCAAAAATCAGATGGAATTAGACATTTTAATAACATAAAGAGATACTTATATATGACATAAATGACATGTCAGTTCCTAAAATTCTTTGGACATTGTCTTCCTTATGGAAAGTCATTACAGATATCTTCTACTATAGACCAGATCCCCAGACAAAAGGCTAGACTTGGCCCTAAAACCCCACAGAGACCTTCTTAATATGGCTTTTCGTGTTTTCAACAACAGAGATAGCAGTGACACTTGGAGTTCTGAGACAGGTAAACCGACACAAGGTGGAGCTGTCTGAGCCCCCCCATGGACCATGCCTCAAATGCAGCAGAAGGACATTGGGCAAGAGAGTGCCCCATCGTGGTGTTCCTTTGAGACCTTACCCCAGGGCTACTGGACTGTCCTAGCCACCAGAGAGTGGGTAAGCCGTCCTAACTTCTAGCCCTCACAGGAAATGCCAACACTGCCGGATTCATCACTGACAGATCTGCTTAAACTTGCTGCTGAAGACTGACAGGGGTCAGGGCCCACAGCCCCCTTTAAGGTGTCCGTCTCAGGGTACCAAGTCCCACTAAAAGTCTCAGCTAGAACATTCTCTAAACTTGTGGATATATCGGGTTCTTCCTGAGTTTTCAGGCTGCTATATTAAGTACTCAGTCTCTATAGCGGGTATTGATGGCCAACCTATGCCATTTACAAACAGGGCCTATTTCATACAAGTTCCAGACTGCTTCTTCCCAATCCACCCAGTGGTGGAAACTCTTATACCATGCTCTTTCATATCCTGCTCTCCACCACTCACTCACTTTACTGTCCCAAATTTTAAGAATGCTTTTTATTCCCTTGTGTTTATACAGAGTGACCCAGAGTGAGGTCTCAACATCTTACACCTGTTATTGCTAGTAAACCTCTCCTCAGGGATATATAGCACCCCTTCTTTCCTATTCACCAATTTCTCAGACACAACCCTGGTCAAGACTGACAGATAAATTTTATCTCCTCACCTTTGTTTATACTTTTTCAGGATAAATAAAAGCCTTTCCCATAACCAGGGAGACTGCTAATATACTCACTAAAGTCCTGTTACAGAAAATCATCACAAGGACTACAACAAAGTTAAAGCAGCCCATACCTGGTCTTCTTGGCAACCTCAACAATGGTCAAAGTTGCTAGACTGCCATCCTGGTTTCACATCACTCAGGCTAAGTGGTACCCTTCCAGTCCTAGATCTCACCATCCTTTTGCCCACTCATCTCCACCTCACCAAGGCCTCACAGACACAACTCTCAGGCTGTCATGTTTTGTTATCCAATTTGGTTCCTAATTTCTTATCCTTTTTATAGCAGGACTCTCAATAGTATTTCCTAAAGACTCCCACATCATGCATACCAGACACAAGCCTTATCTACCTATCCTCTTAACTTTTACCCTTTCAGATGGGGGAATAATCCTCTCTCATAACTTCACTCCTCCTAACCCCACATTTATTTTTCAGTATCCTACCTTACCATGGCAATGAGTCTAGCTCAACATGGTCCTGATAAAATGACATATCAAAATCAAAGGCACCTTTCCTTCTACCTCACATGGGTCCTTAAATATGATAATGCCATGCCTCCTCATAACACCTTGTCTTTTTGTTTTTCCAGTCTAACCTACGGGCATTCACCAGTGATAAAGTTGTCCTGGTTAAAACACCTGGCAACAGTTTCTACATGGGCATCAACTGTCATCCCATCGACTCCCCAAAACCCCAGTACAGCACCCCCTTCCAGCAGGAAGCAGTAAAAGAAAAAAAAAAAAAAAAACTTCACCCTTTTTCCTAATAATCAAAAGATGGGACTGAAAGGATTTTGTCCCATTTGGGACACTATAGCTGGTGAAAAACTTGGAGGGCAGAACCAGGGGGCTCTATCTTGAGTTCTATCTTCCCTGCCCCTAGGAATTTACCTGTGGCACGAAATGAATACCAGTGGGCTACCTGTGCATCACTAATGCCCCTTAGGCACCACTCCAAACCTAAGCTACATGTATGCCCCCACTCCACATGTCCGATGGAGAGAATGCCAGCCCCTGGAGACGTTACCAGACCCCAGAGGGTCAGGGGATCTCTCCCTGCATTCTTTTTTTTTTTTTTTTTTACCTTTTTATTGGTACCGGGGATCGAATTCACGACTGCCTACTTGAAGGCAGGTGCTTATGCCGCCAAGCTAAATCCCCAGCCCTCTCCCTGCATTCTTAAAATAAAGGTCATTTATATTTCATACTTCTTATCTTTTCAGCCATGCCAGAATTCTATCATATGGTTCCCTGACCAGGAATCCAATTCTATCACAGAGTTCTCCAAACACAGCTTCTCTAACTTCAACTGATCACCCATCCTGTGCTACAACAAAACAGAAAAGTAGATGTTGGGAGCCATTGAAGCTGGAAATTTACCACACCTGTGGGGGCCAGTTAGCCTTGTCAGAGAACAAAGACTGCTGGGTGCAAGCTGCAGAAACAAGTAAAATTTTATCTATGAGTACAAGAGACTTTGGGAATATCTACTTATCTAGGGATGTATCACAACCAACAGGTAAGGCCATTACCTCAGACACTGTAGGAAACCACAGAACAAAGTCATGTCCATTTGCACCACCTTTCTCAAGAAATGTCACCAAAATCCTGGATAAGAACAATTACACTAAAAACAGTTCCTCAAGGCAACAAGCTCCTCCCCTCTCAGCCTTTGTTTTACCCTCACTTCCATTTCCTGCTGATTGCTTTCTTGGAACTCAGCCCTCTCCTACTAGGTGAATAAACAGCCATTGTTGCTTACACAAAGCCTGCTCTGGTGGCCTCTCTCCTCACCATGGCTTTAACAGGATGCAACTCAATGATAACAAGATGTAACTCAATGGATTTGATCCTTAGCACTGAAACAAGAAAAAGGAAGGGAAGAAGGGGAAGGAAAGGAGTCTTTGACTTAGAAATTTTTAAATCTCCATTAAGCAACCCTGTGTCAAAAGGCAGAGATGAACTTTAGAATTTCTAAAATATAGATAATGGAAACACTACATGTAAAAATCTGCAGGAGAAAGCAATAACAGTAAATAGGAAAAAAATGCATGACCTTAAACATTTACTAAGATAAATGAAAGAATGAAAAGCACTAAATACTCAAAAAGTCAGGAAAGAACAATTTATACTAAACATAAATAGAAGAAATAAACAGTAAAAATGAAAACAGAATTTGATAAGTTAAGATGGTTAGAAAGAGAAAATATTAGAAAAAAGTTTATAACTCTAGTTCATAGAAAAAATCAGCACCAAAGAAAAATAACTATCAGTGGATTAAATTTGTGTGTGTATGTGTATGAGGTACCTGAGGATTCAATATAGGGAACATTCAACTATATCCCGGTCTTTTATTTTCCTGGTACTGAGGATAAAACCAGGTTCTTCATGCTGAGCTACATCCCCAGTCCTTTTTAAAATTTTTGGTTTAGAGGTAGGGTCTTGCTAAGTTGCTCATTTGCTTAGGCTGAGCTTAAACTTGTCATCCTTCTGCCTCAGCCTCCCAGAGTGCTAGAATTATAGGTGTTTGCATGTAATGCATCCCCTTTTAAATTTTAAAACAATGTCTTGCAAAGTTGCCCAGATTGGCCTCAAGCTTACAATCCTCCTGCCTCATCCTCCTGAGTAGTTGGAATTAAAGGCATCTGCTACCACATAAAAGTAATTATTTAATATTTATTTATTATTTTGTTTTTTGTCTTTTTGAGACAGGGTCTTGCTATGCAGTTCAGGCCAACCTTGATCTCACTTTGTAGCTCAGGCTGGTATTGAACTTGCAACAGTCCTCCTGCCTAAGCCTCCTGAGCGCTGAGGTTACAGTTGTGTGCCAGTACACCTAGCTCCAATTTAATTTTTAAAAGAAGTACATAAAATAATGTACTTCAGGAAGAAGTTAACCACTGAAGATGATATGAAAATTCACTGAATTTTGAGAAAACAGAACTTTAAAAACTGACCCCATCAGAAGTAAAAAGTTAAAAAAGTAAAAAGATAAATTGCTAGGTTTGGTTTGACTCCATTTTGATTTATATCACTGTCATGGTTTATGTTTGTGTCCCCCAGGCCTGATGAGTTTGCATTGTTCATATGTGATGGTTCATTGTATAGTGCTTGGATTGATGGTGTCAGTGCTCCACCCACATAGGGGTGGAGCCAGGATGTGATGTAATGGCAGGAAGAAGGTATGTTTTTCTCTCTTTGCTGGTTCGAGCTTGTTGTTGGCGGCCACCATGAACTGCAGCCCAGCCATGCCTGCCTGTCTTGGAGCCAACTGAGTGTGGACTGAAACCTCCAAAAACTGTAAGAAATAAACCTTTCCTTTCCCAACTTTGGGCTTCAGGTATTTTGTCTCAGCGATGAGTAAAAAGTAACTAAGACAATCACACTCCCCCAAAAGTAGCAGACTCATATATGTTACAGAACAATTCTACCATTAAACAATGAAATCCTCTTTTTTAAAACAATGAAATCCTTTTTAAAATATTCTTTTAAATCATTTATAAAGGAAAACTTTCTAATTTCTTTTGTGAAGTGAATGTAATATCAATTCCAAAACTGAAAATATTCCAACTCTCTCTCACTAATACTCTTGTGATATATTTCTACCCATAGAATACTTTTGACACCAAATATGTACAAATCTTCCTCAGACCAACAACAAACTCTGATTCTATGAATACCAACTGGGTCCTCAACAGCTCAATTGAGACAATCAAAACGATTGGATTGGTTTTGTTTTGATTTTGTAGTGCTGGGGATCAAATAGGACCTCATATAGAAGAAACAACCCTATTCTAATGAGAACCTCACAGACCCACAGTATGGGTTCTACATACCATGTTCCACAAGAGGAACTAGAACTTCTTAGCATAAACTTGGGACAATCTGTTGTCCCAGAGAGCAAATAAACTATCAACTGTAATATATCATGACAAAAGGAATATGAAGTAGAGGGGGAAAAGACAAAGGAATTTCTTACAAAGGTCTCCTACTGGCTTAGAGAAAATAGACATTTTAAAGAAATGCAATGGTTTGAAACATATCAAATGCCTAAAAAAGTCGTAAGTCATCGAGTATTCAAAATTAACTCAGTTTTATGAGTTTTTAGGTTATAGAGTACCAACTAATTTCTCTGAAAACTAATATATAACAGGGAACAATCAAGTTATTTATTCTGCCTTAAGATAACCAAATAGATAATAAAGAAAAGTTCCTGGATTCAGGGTATACTGTAGTGGTAGAACATTTGCCAGCATGTTTGAGACCATGGATCTAATCCTTGGTGCAAAAGGAAAAATGAAGAAACACACACATATATGTATATATACACACACACACATATATATATATATACACACATTATATAGAGATGTAGATACATAGATTCTAACAAATATAAAACAAAATCTTTTTTGTTTGTTTTTCTGAGATAGGGTCTCATTATATAGTCCATTATATAGTCCAGGCTGTAAACTCAGCAATCCTCCTGCCTCAGCCTTCTGAGGGCTGGGATTACAGGCATGTGCCACCATGCCCAGTTTGGAAAATATTTTTAGATGAACATTTTTAATCCATAATAAAGTAAAGGTTCAATCATAATCTTTAGGCCAATGTTTTGTAACTTTTAAAATTATTTATTTTATTTTGTTTATTCAGGTGACAAGGTATTGCTGTGTTGCCCAGGCTGGCATTAACTTCTAGGCTCAGGTAATTATCTGGTCTCAGTCTCATGAGTACCTAGGATTATAAGTGGGATAAATATTAACTGTGCCTAGCTAATAGTTCTCATATTTTTAAGAAGTTTTCATTATCACCTCCTTAAGGAGATTTTTTTAAAGACCACACATAACATTTTATTGACACAGATACAGTACATGTTTTGATAGAATTTTGGCGCAGCTGAAAAGATAAGAAGTATGAAATATAAATGACTTTTAAGAATGTGGGGAGAGGGGCTGGAGATTTAGCTCAGCGGCATAAATGCCTGCCTTGCAAGCAGGCAGTTGTGAATTTGATCCCCAGTACCGATAAAAAGGAAAAAGACAACAAAAACAAAAACAAGAATGTGGGGAGAGACTCCCTGACCCTCTGGGGTTTGGCATTGTCTCTGGGGGCTGGCATTCTCTCCATCGGACACGTGGTGGGGCTTAGCTTAGGTTTGGGGTGGAGCCTAAGAGGCATTAGTGATGCAGTGGTAACCCATTGGTATTCATTTCACAAGACAGGTAAATTCCTAGGGGCGGGGAAGATAGAGCCCCTTGGTTCCACCTCCAAAGCTCTACAGGCTACAATGTCCAGCCAAGGGCAAGATTCTTTCATGTTTGCTCATGCATTGTGGTCCTTGTAAAGTCACAAACCATTGTACTAAGTTTTGTTTCTGCCAAGATCCAAGGTTTACCCCCTTTTCAGAAATAAACCTTTTCCCACCATTGATAATGCATGCTTTAGTGAAGAAAGGAGAATTTTACAAAGGGAATATTAAGTGACCAACATTTCAACACTGATCAATATGACACCATACTTTAAAAACCTCATAATGCAATGTAATAGAAAGAACACAGCACCAACTATGAACTGTTCGTGATTTGGGCAAAATCTGATCTGAATATGATCAAGCATCTAGATCTAACAGTTACATAAAACTAGGTGATCTTGGAACAAAAAATTTTTAAATATATTTGTACCCATTTATTTATTTATTTTCTTATTTATTTGGTACTGGGGATCAAACTCACAACCTTTTACTTGCCAGGCAGGCACTTAGGCCACTGAGCTAAATCCCCATCCCAGAACAAAATTGTTAACACTATAAAAAAGCACCCGGGCGTTTTGGCTCACGCCTGTAAGTCCAGCACTCAGGAGGCTGGGGTGGGCGGATTGTTGTGAGTTCGAGACCAGCCTGGGCTACAAAGTGAGCTCAAAGCCAGCCTTAACTGCATAGTGAGACCCCATCTCAAAAAACACACACACACACAAAAAGCAACTGGCAAAAATTAGAATGTGGAATATTCTATAGGGCAAATAATGTAGCTTTTCTGGGATTTAAGAAGGGGGGAAAAAAGCAAAAAGTGGTAGGGACAGTAGGTAGTGGCACACACCTGTAATCCCTCAGCACTGAAGCAAGAGAATTATCACAAATTCAAGACCAGCCTGAGCTACAAAGTGAGTTCAAGGCCAGCTCAAGACTCTAGCATAGCGAGGCATACTGAGTTGTCTCAAAAAGATCAAACAAACAAACAAAAAGTAGGAGGGAAACTGTCATAGATTTAGAAAGCTTAAGAGATCTGGCAACCAAAGCGATGCATAAAATCTACATGGACCTGATTTGAATACACCAATTGTATCTAGACTGGGAATAGGATATTACAGAAGTACTGTTACGTTTTTTTGTGTTGGTAGAAGAGCCTGGTGGTTATTTCAAAATATTTCATTTTTGGTCATATATGTATACAGAAGGAGGAAATAACTTAGAAACACTACCGGAAAAAAAAGAATGATTGATACATTGTTTTTAATTATAGGTAGGAATTGAACAGATTGAAGTTCTGACTTTCTAGTTTGAAAAGTTCTATGATGTTTAAAAGTCATCAATTTCTTTCTGGAAGGTGTAATTAGTTTCCATCAATCTAAGTTCAAAGAGGACAGACATATAACTGGGTGAAAGGTGAGGCTCAGTGCAGTAGATTTTTGGGGATTAGAACTAGATTTTGGGAGTGGCTAAGTACCAATCACCAAATGGCCAGTTCTTCTTTAGGGAGATTTGCAGGAGGTAGAAAACATCTTTAAAAGGAAGAAATTTAAGAAGATAAATAATGCAAACTTACTTCATGTGAGACTTTCAGATGTGTAATACTGTATTTTCCTCTGTGTGCTTCTCCTGGAAAAGGTAAAACAAAGAAAATAAAGACCTATATCAAAACATCCTCAGCCAGTAAAACTATTTTTTTTGAATCGGTAAAGGGATCAAATTCACTACCACACACTTAGCAAGGCAAGCATTTATGCTGCTGAGCTAAATCCCCAGCCCTCAGTAAAACTATTTAGAACCATCTCCCACACCGGCTTTCAAAAGGGAGAGAGATGTCTTCTACAATGGGCTCTCAGCAAGGTCAGGCCTGGTTAGTACTTAGATGGGAGACCAAAAGGGGCTCTCAAAGTAGAATGAGACATCTATTTAGTGACATTTCCAAACCTAAATCCTGGTTAGAAGAACATCATCAAGAGTCTTGTTCTCTGTAAAATCACAAATAGCTACAGCTATGACCATCCAAATGTCAGCTGACAATAAGGGAAGAGCACAGAGGTGCGGAAGAGAGCATTTATTAGTTGTTGTAGGTGGCACGTGATACTAAGGCATTCGGGAAATGTAGTTTAAAACTGTTAAGTAGATTGTATTCATCTCACTGTTCGCCCATCATATGTGGGCCTGGGTTGTGAAGTGTGTAGTAGTACCAGTTAGGTTCTCTTGCTCAAACTGTGACTCACTTTGCCAAAGTCTGAGCAGTCCTATTTAATTTTACTCAATAGAATCTCCAGCAATCAAAAAATCTGACACAAAAGAGGTTATGTCTTGCCTTGATACTCTCAAGGAAAAGTAGCCTGGGGCTGGAAAAGCTGCAAAAGACTGAGAGACAGGGTCTGGATTTCTCTCAGAGCTCTGAGCCAGACAAAACCCACAATAACCAGATAACCAGGCTGCTGCTGGAGTATTGTACTTCTGGCAGAATGTGCGTGTGTGTGTGTGAGCATGCACGTGCCTATGGAGGAAGAGAAGACCATAGCTACCCTGTGATAGTTATGTATCAGGTTGAGGCTGTAAAAGGAGGCATTAATGGACCATCTGAATTGTGTGTCAGAGATTGTTTAGGATGCAGTGATAGTTTCAGGAGTAACAAGATTAATCAGGCAGCAACCAAATATAAGAACATACTTTCGTTTGCATGCCTATGTCTTGGAATAGATATTTTTGGATCTTTATAAATTAAATGAATTGTACATTGAGAATCCATTTGGGGCTGTAAATGTGTGTGGGGGGTGAGCATAACATTGTGAGGACAGCCCAAACTCTGAAATGCTACGGTGGTATCTCCATGCATCAATTTCCTCTTGAGTAATACTTTGGAATATTGCTGTCCAATAGAACTTACTAGAAAAGTAGATTCCTTTTTTATATCTGTGCTGTCCAATATTGTAACCATTATTCATGTAAGCTATTGAGAACCTGAAACATTGCTGGTTTGACTAAAGGAATGGGCTTTAAATTCTGATTAATTTTAATTAGTCTAAATTTAAACAGCTAGCTGTCTGTAGCTTATAGTCTTTCTATTGGACATTGGAACTTGAAGCATCAATTTGCCTTAAGCGTCTGCCTTGCAAGCAAGCAGTTGTGAGTTGGATCCTTGGTACTGATAAAAAGGAAAAAGACAAAAAAAAAAAAATCAGAAGGGAGCAGTTGAGCTTGGTGGCACACCATGTAATCCAGCACTCTGGGAAACTGAGGCAGGATTGCAAATTTGAGCATAGGGGCTGGGGGATTTAGCTCAGTGGCATAAGCACCTGCCTTGCAAGCAGGTGGTCATGAGTTCGATCCCTGGTACCGATAAAAAGAGAGAGAAAAAAAAAACAAAAAATTTGAGCCTAATCTGGGCAATTTAGTATATTAGTGACTCTGTCATATGCACACACACACACACAAATTAACAACCTAGGGATGTAGCTGAAGTGCAAAGGCCCCAAGTTCAGTCCCCAGTATGGTAAAACAAAATTTGCAGGCAGTTAAAATCTAATTGATCTGGTAAATATTTGAAAAAATGAATTTTATAGTGAATGAAAAGAGATGAAATACAAACTCACCCTTAGTCTTTTTTAAATTGAGGAGTAATTTATATAAAGTTGATTAAGTATTACATATACATCTCAACGGTTATTTTCATAGGTAGCCACCACACACAGGTCAAGATAAAGATGCCAGAATACTTTCTTATGCCCCATCTACTCAAACTGACTTCACCCAGAAATGACTATTATTTAGATTTCCAGCCCCATAAATTACTAGTTTAGGATAATTTTGAACATTTGAAAGTGATCAGTGTTTTTATTTTGTTGTACTGGTTTTCTGAGACAGGGTCTCACTATGTAGTTTAGGCTGGCTGTGAACTATGTAGCTCAGACTGATCTCAAACTCACAGGGATCCTCCTGGTTCAGCTACTTGGGTACTGATAGTACAGATGTGTGCCACCACACCTGGCAGTGAATGTAACGTGATGATATGTGCCCACACTGCAAGTATATAGTACCTCAATTTTAAGTACTCAACAAGCTTAGAGTGACCTCATATAAAAGTGTAGGTCTAACCCATTAATTTCCACACATAGATATGGTAATTGCTTTCTTTTATTGATTCTTGAAACATATGAAGTGCTTACAATGGGACAGGTATCATAATGCAGTGTTAAGAGGTAAACAAATAGTCTGAACAGTCCCACATACATCAAAAGATAATTAAGATACCAATGTGTAGAGCATTGGCAACTTCCACAAAAAAAAAAAATTCTTTTTTGAGACAAGGTCTCACTAGGTAACCCAGACTGGCTGTGAATTTACAGTAATCCTCCTGCCTCAACCTTCCAAGTGCTGGGATTACAGGAGTGGACCACCATACCTGGCTTACAAATTTTAATATACAGACATTTTAAAAAGTCATTTGCTTCAAACTGGTTATAATTTAGTAGTTAATTTTATTTTTAGAAGAACACTAAGAAAATTTTCAAATACATAAAAATTCATTTAAAAAAATCAAGAAACAAATAAAAATCATGTGTTCAACACTCAGTTTGCCATCACTTTGCCACTTATTTACCTTCACTTTTCTTTTGCAAGAGCATTTTAAAGGATATTCTAGATATCACATTATCTTCTGTGAATGTACTTGAGAATTTATGTCTAACACAGATATTTTTCACATAACTACAGTACTATTATCCATACCTAACAAAGTTTCTTAATATTACCTAATACTTTCAATGTTCCCATTTCCTCAATTGTTGGAAAAATATCTTATTTTAAATGTTCGTTCAACTCATGATCTAATTAAGAACCACTCTTTCATGGCATTTGATAGATATGTTTCTTAAAAATTCCACTTTCTTTTTTGCAATGTCATTGTATTCACTGAGAAAGCATTTTATTTGTCTTGTAGAACTACTTACATTTCAGATTTGTCATGTCATGTCATTTTTTTTCCATTTCTTAATTTTTTTGAACTGGAATTAGATGTTCAGGCTAAATTCAGATTCAATACTCTGGCAAGATGCGTACCCTGTAACATTAGGAGGCACATATCATCTTATGGTCCTAGCTTCACGAGGTTGAGTGACACATGGGTTCAGATGTTGCTAGCCTGATCTACTCACTAGAAGTTCAAGTTAATCTTTCACTCAAGACATTAATCTCTATGGAGAATTGTCCCTACTTACATTACTATAATGTGTTTTTTCTAGTAGAGTTTTCCAATTCTACAATATTTTTCTGCAATCATTTGCTAGAATTCTCTATAAAAACCTTCACATTACCAATTGCTGGTTGCTAGTAAATACAGTTTATACAGGAAACACAGGCTAAATGATATTCCTTTTATTTAATTATTAAGTTACACTATGAATTCGCTGATGGTAAGTAAGGTGTGAATGCTGTCTAAATGCCTTCTTACATTCTTCACATTTGTAAGGCTTCTCGCCAGAATGAATCCTCTGGTGTTGAATAAGCGAGGAACGAAGTCTAAAGGCCTTCCCACATTCCTTACAGTCATAGGGTTTCTCACCAGTATGAATGCTCTGGTGCTGAGTTAGTTGTGAGAGCAGTCTAAATGTCTTCTCACATTCTTTACATTTATAGGGTTTCTCACCAAAATGAATGCTCTGATGTTGAGTAAGTTGTGAGAACAGCCTAAAGGCCTTCCCACATTCCTTACAGTCATAAGGTTTCTCTCCAATATGAATACCTTGATGGGAAATAAGTTCTGAGTAACGACGAAAGAATTTCTGACATTCCTTACACTCATATGGCTTCTCACCACTATGGATTCGCTGGTGGAGAGTTAGATGATAGCCACGACTAAAGGTCTTCCCACATTCCTTACAATCATAGGGCTTCTCACCAGTGTGGATTCTCTGATGGAGAGTAAGTTGCTGCCGCACTCGAAAGGCCTTTCCACACTCCTTACAGTCATAGGGTTTCTCACCAGTGTGCAGTTTGTGATGGATTCGAAGGCCAGTACTACACAAGAAAGCCTGACCACATTCCTTACACTCATAGCACTTCTCAGCAATATTAAGCCTCTGATGTCGAGTAAGGTGTGCGTACTGTCTAAAGGTCTTGCCACATTCCTTACACTCATAGGGTTTCTCACCAGTGTGAATCCTTTGGTGGAGATTAAGTTGTCCTCGTACCCTAAAGGCCTTCCCACATTCTTTACATACATATGGCTTCTCACCAACATGAATTCTTTGATGTACACGAAGATCTGAGCTACACATAAAAATCTTTCCACATTTTTTACACTCATAAAGTTTGTCAGATGTATGAATTCTTTGATGTCGACTAAGATGGGCACACTGTCTAAAGGTTTTTCCACATTCTTTACATTCATAGGGTTTCTCACCAGTATGGATTCTCTGATGGAAAGTAAGTTGTTGGCGTACTCTAAAAGCTTTCCCACAATCCACACATTCATAGGGTTTTTCTTTCTTTTGATTTTTCAGATATAAAGCAATCGATGAGAATTCTCTATAAGTGGCTATTTTTTCAGGGGTACTTTTTGTCACTTGCCTGAAGTATACCTTGTAGGGACTCTCTTGTCCCTCAAACATTTTATATTCACAATCTTTTCTGAAAAAAGAGTCTTCGAACCCACAACTTCTAACTCTTTCCATTATTTCCCACTGAGATAAATTGATTTCATAGAAGTCCTTTTCTTCAAATAACTTTTTAGTGTCACATCTGGATCCCAAATCTGAAAGAAAACAAGACAAACATGATATTTGGGGCCTGACATTTTGAGGAACTACTGATTCAGTGCCTGTTTGACCTTAAATAAATCTGCTTCCAAATCCTGGGTATCATTTTGGTGTTTCTGTATACATTGCAAGGGGAAAGACACCCAGAGACACACAGAGAGAGAGAAAAACAAAGAGAGACAGAGACAGAGACTTAAAAATGTTAAAACTCTCAAACTGCAGAATTGCACTTCTGAAAATCAATAACAGTCAAAGACTGAATTCCAATGAAATAATGAATAATCTTCCCATTCTGTTATTTTGCTGCCTCTTTCACCAGAGTCAGAGACTACAGAAAGAAAAATATGTATTCTCAGCAGGTCATGGTGGTGCAGGCCTATAATCCCAGCACTCAAGAGGCTGAGGCAAAAGGACTGCTGTAAGTTCAAGGCCAGCCTAGGCGAGAAAGTGAATACAAAATCAGCCTAAACTGCATACTGAAAACTTGTCTCAAAAAAGACAAAAAAAAAATTATTCTCACCTTCAGCACACTATCCAATCAACCTGTCTGAATCTTTATCAGTCCATGATTTTCCTTTATAAGTTGGTCCCATTCAATTCACTATATACTAAAAATCACTACTTACAAAACTATCCTTTCTACTTCATCAATTTCCTTCTTTTTGAAATAATTTTCTTGAGCCTATAAACATGTTCTAATATCTTACATCTTCAAATATATTCCCTGTATTCCATGCCTGCTTCCCTTTTATGTCAAAATTCCTCCAAAGAAGTGGCTTTAGATGCTTGATCAGACTTAGGACAAATTTCATTGGCAAAGTTACTTCATAGTTGACACTGTTCTTTCATTGCAAAAACAATGTCTGATTGTCTTTTCTTTGTGATGCTATCAGCGTTGGCATTCCAATAGTTCTTTTTTTTTTTTTTTTTTTTTTTTGTCTTTTTCTTTTTCTTTTTTTATCGGTACCAGGGATTGAATTTACGACCACACACTTGCAAGGCAGGTGCTTATGCCGCTGAGCTAAATCCCCAGCCCCTTTAATAGTTCTTTATGGGTTCCCAAATGGTAATATCTGAATTCCATCATTCCTTCTTCATTTAGTCACTGAATACTTTTATTAAAAGGAGACCTACTTCAATCTATCTGATAATATGGTTTCTTATAAGAAGGCTAAATAAATGTTTCTTTTCCTTTAAAATTTGTTTCTCAAATAACTTAGTTCTATACCAGATTCCAGTGGTAAACAATTTGTTGTTAGGAAGTTAGGGTGTAGCTCAGGGATACAGTACCTGCTTTGCATGTGAAAGGTCCTGGGCTTAATTCCCAGCACTACTCTCTAAAGGAGAAAATTATGGAATCAAGTAATTTATGCTGTGTAACATATTGCAGTTATTCAGTATATTAATGGTAAAACAGTCCCATTTTTGGCCACTGGGATCTTCTTTAAATTGGTTCCTCTTCTACCCAAAATTACCCCATTCACTCATTCTAATTCTCCTTCTCATTACCTTATTCACTTTTCTTCATAATACTTAATCCTTTTGTAATATTTATTTTTGTTTTGACAACCTTCTCCCAACTTTTCCTTTTTATGTTTATTTATACATTTAGCTATTAATATATCCACTTATATCATTTAATGGGCTTATTATTCAAAACATTATGCTTTACTAAAAAGAATATTTAATGTGATTTGCATTACTTCTTTTGTTTAAGCTTCCTGTTTTCTGCCAGTTCTACACATTTTGAAAGAAGGAGTTTGTTTATAAGATTGTGGTTCCCTGGCTTTGGAGAGTTGAGAAGAGAGCACTGCTTCCATGCACATCTCCATCTTCCTAGAGCCACAACTCAGGGTGCTTGGACTTCCATTATACATGTGTGCTTTGTATAAATAAATATTTGTAATTTTACACTGAAGATGGAATAAGCTTCTCACTGTATATATTTTACTTTACAAATTTAAAAACTATAATCCTTTATATATCTGTTTTTGGAAAGCTGTAAGTTTTATGGCAAACAATTAGTATTGTGAACTTTTTATGATCCTCAGAAGTATATAAAAATCTTATTAATCCCTTTATTCTTTTACTTCCTTAACTCTGGATATACCAAAAACAAGTCTTTACTTTCTTTGTTTTATCATTATAAAAATAAAATATTTTGCTAGTTAAAAAGTGTGGTTCCTCTTTCTATAATCTATTGCAGTATAAATGTATGCAGAATAGATTTGTACATCTACTATAAACTGAAAGAAAGAAAAACTACACAGGAAATTAAGCTGCTAAAGGCTCCTTTAACCAGTCAGGAGTAAATACAAAAAGGAAACATCGAAGAGAGGAGAAAGTTTCTGATTTTCATTAGCATATGAAAATACAACAAAATACAGTCAGTTACAAAAATCTTAGCTAACAGTTTCAGGTTTTCAGCTGATAATATAGTCTATAGACAAAGAATCCTATCTAAAGCAGCTCATTAGACTCAGATCTCTCTTGGATCTGCTGAATTGATATCTGCATATAGGATTGCACTGTGGCTCAGTCGCAGGCCACTTGCCAAGGGAGGCCCTGGGTTCCATACCTAACACCACAAAGCAACACAAAATGAAACTAGAGCCTGCATTTTAACATGATCCCCACATGGTTTGTATGTACCATAGAATTTTACTGAGAAACTTTTTTTGGGGGGGTCTTCTTTGAGACAGAGTCTTGCTATGTAGTTTAGGCTGGCCTTGAGCACACACTGTAACCCAGGCAGGTCTCAAACTCACAATGATCCTCCTGCCTCAGCCTCCCAAGTGCTGGGACTATAGGAGTGCGCCACCATGCCTGGCTCTGAGAAACATTATTTTACAATCTATTTCAGGGGATATTGGCACTTGTGCAGCTAATGCAAATAGACAGATCATGTAGATGAATTTCCCAATACTTAGTAAACCATTTACTTGTTTTGTCGTGCTGGAGATTGAATATAGGGCCTTGACTGTGCAAGGCAAATGCTCTACCACTGAGCTATACCACCAATCCATTTACTGGTTTACTTGCTTACTGTATGAATCTCCTACTACAACATCAACTGAATGGAAAGAAGGCAATGAAGAAAAGTATATGTAAAAGTTGGAATACAAAAGATGAACTAGAAAAAAACTAGATCCAAAATGCAGGAAAAATGATTATCATTACGAAAAAAGTTTTCCCCTATTGAAAGGGGAGGGAACTATGAGAAAGAAGAAACAAGTAGTGCATAGAAGCAGATGAAATCTCTTTGGTGACTCAGCCTGAAAAGGTCTATGTTTTTTTTCCAAGTTTCAGATCTCATCTTCACAATCAACATCTTAGGGTTGTGTTTCCTCTCAACCAGGAGGTGTACACCATGCCACAGCAGTTTACCTCTGTCTGACTAGATTTGCTTACCTAGACTCCATCTTTTCTCATCCTGCATAAGCATCCAGGGCTCTTTCCCCTGTTCCAATAAGGTAATCACATGTGGTTTGGTAATAGAACATCCTGCTTGAAAGAAAAGTAGATAGTAAAGAAAAAAATTATTTGATCAAGTCTCTTGAACTAAGAAGGAGCAGGATTGAAAAATATTCAAATTAATTTTAGGATCATAAGGAAAAACAAGAACCAAGATGTAGATCTTATTTAATTTAAACTCCTATAGGCTCTCCTTTGAGAGAAAATAATAGTTTGGCATACAGGATTCAAATCCTACCTCTCATATCTGAGTGACTAGGATAAATAATTTCATCTCTGTGCCTGTTTTCTGTTTCTTGCCAGGATATTTGTTTAGTCTTAAATGTGTATTTCTCATATCCCACACTTTTAATCACAAAGCAGTTAAAAGAGAATATGTCTGTTTTAAGAAACTGAATAGGTCCACTTGAGTTTTAATTAACCCAGTTTCATATACATTGTATATGTTCTTAAGTGGTAAGCAGGGTCAGAATCTCTCTTGCTAGTCTTACTGTAGGCAGGTCCATGAATAACATGGACTGTTGCTAGCAGTGTGATTCCAGACTGCTTTGCAGTAATCTTGCTGTGTCTAAGAATTTATACTAAGGGATCAATATAGAGATAATAAGAAACAAAGGAAGATGTAAAGCACACTGAATTACAGTGGGAAATGAAAATGCTTTAATAGAGATATCTGTTCCCAAACCACAAAGAGATATTCAGACAGTTTTTAGAAAGCCTTGATACTTAGTTTTACAAACTTCTAAATTGTTTGATACAAATAAGCTTACCTAGTGACACCAAGTTGCTATAGTTCTCTAATACTACATCTCTGTACAAATCTCTCTGATAGGAGTTCAGGCATTCCCACTCTTCCTGAGAAAAGTCTACAGTCACATCTCTAAACATCACCAAATCCTGAAATGACAAACACATGTATTATTCATAAGGTGAAGGAAAACAACTTTAAGATGGTAAAAGGGTCTTAAATACATATGCTCATTTTATATATCAAATAATCAGGCTGATGCTAGAAACCTGCAATGTCTGTAAGTGGGAATAAGGAAGTAAGTGTGACTGAAACAACACACGTGTTCCTGAAAATTTCTACTGCATGCCTGAAATCTCAGCATTCTGGGAAGCTGGCAGGTCTGAGTATAGCTTGGGCAATTTAATGAATTAGTGAGACCATGTCTCAAAATTTTGAAAAGTTAAAAAGCAGCTGAGGAGCACAGCTCAGCAAGAAAGCCCTGGACTCAATCTTTGCTACTTAAAAAAAGATAACACACACACACCAGAGACTAGTAAATGTTTTCTACAAGGGGGCAATACTAAGCTTTGCATGTGACATATAGTCTCTGCTACATTTTCTTCTTCTTTTTAAACAAGTTTCTTAAAATGTCATTTGCTTTCACAAAAGCAGACTTTGACTAATGGGCCAAACGTGTAGTAACTGTAGTTTGCAAACACTGCTATAGCCAAACCTTCTTATATATTATGTGATACCTAATTTTATTTCTTTTCAGACATGTTCAGGTGATTATCAGAAACTCCCTGTTAACTGAAGTAACAGAATACTGCTTGCAAAGGACCTAAACATTTATCAATAAATATAACTTATTCTATCTTCTTTTCCTTTAAGGACTAGAAAAAAATTGATGGAATTTCTCCCCTGAATGAACAGTAAAATCTCTATTTTGAAAAAGTTTGCATAAAGTTAAAGAATTTCTTTTGGACTTAGCTGTCCTTATATTATATCATTATCATTTTTCTTTATTATAACAAACCATTTATTGAATATTTTAACATGCCATAGAGTAGTCCACTTTTGGGACATGTTAGATTACAAAGCAGTTATATTTAGATATTACTACACTTTAAAATATTTAAATTACATTTCAAATTTAAAAGAAATTCTAAAACTACAATGTCGAACATGTTAGCTTACAAATGTAGTTATTGAGCACTCAACTTGTGACCAGTCCAAATTCAGATGTGCTAGAACATATAAATGAAATTGGGTTTATTTATACCAGATAGTGAAGAGTTTAGGAAGAAAAGAATGCAAAATATCTCAGTGATTTTTATATTAATTATACATTTTAAATGATATTTTGGTTATTTTGGTTTAAATGAAACATTACAATTAGCTAGTTTCTTTTTACTATTTTATGACTACTAAAATATGTAAGATTATGTATATACCTTGCATATTATTCTATACTTTAAAACTTTTTGAGTACTAGAAAATTTTTAATTACATATGTAGCTCATATTACAATTCTTTTTGGCAGTGCTACTCACGGTATTCTCTAAATCTAAGAATCTCAGATTACATATTACCCTCTAGACAATTTTTGCTCCAACTCTGCTCCAAACAACAGACAGGAGATACTGACAGACTGTTAGCTGGGTGTGGTGGTGCACGCCTGTAATCCAAGCACTCCAGAGAATGAGGCAGGAGGAGCACCATGAGGTAAGCCTGGGTTATACAGTGAGTTCAAGGCTAGCCTTAGCTACATAATGAGACCCTGTCCTAGAAAACAAAAACCAAAAATCTTGGTCAGTGTGCACACAACCACAAAGGGAGAACAGAGGGGCACACAGGAAGCACCTGGTGAGTCAGGCTTACTCCCTCACTGGAATAGGAGAGACTTGGAAGCAGCTGTTGAGGTGGGGCTCTGCCAGGAAGTTTCAGAATAGTAAGTGAGAATGTTCACATAAGCTATTAAAAAAAGCCACAGAATTTTATTTTGTAAGACAAAGTTTCTATATGTTATCCAGGCTGACCTTGACTTGCTGCGCAGCCCAGGTTGGTCTTGAAATCACCATCCTCCCACTGCTGCTTCCCTAGTCATGGGATTACAAACATGCGCCACCAATTCCAGCACAAAGATAGAATTTTAAGTAGACATAGACTTTTAAATAGACAGCAACTAACTTACATGAGCCATGATTTTAAAGTTGCAACAACTGGCCAGTATTCCTTAAGATTCATTTACTAAAGTAGCAGAGTCCACACAAGCCAGAGCTGGGGGAAGAATATAAAGTCATCAGAACAGAATTGCCTCAGAGCCTCTAAATGTTAAAAAACTTTTATATAATACATCTCCACTTCTCCATGCAATCATGACTCCCAAAACATAGATAAGTTATGAGAGGTTAGGATGTAGATGAGACAAACATCTGTCCTCTCCAAAACTCTAGGAAAACCAGCTGCAGGGGAACTAGACACACAGCAGAGAATCTCTTGCATCAAAGCACAAGCTCAGCCACATAGCAGAAGAGCTTCTAATTAGTCTCTGTCTCTGACACATAGAACAGGTCTCTGGACCTGACAAGGCACTGTGTAAACCTGTCCTGAGCAGATCCACCCTCCATTCCCATCTTTCCAGTTTAGAAGAGGATACACCCTTTACACCAGAACTTCCTTCCTGGAAGAACAGCTTCCCAATCTTGAAGTTACAAAAAGCCCAGTCAAAAATTTCCCAAACTTTTTCATGAGTTGGATCACCTGGAAATATTCATATATGCTGATACCTAGCCTCCACACCAACCACTATGATTTAGTTAGTATAGTATATAATCTTGAAATGATTTTAAAGGCCACCTTAGGTTTTTATAAAATCTCCCTTTGGATAAGGCTGAGACATTTTCAGCTAAATGGATGTACCTTGAGGGCATTCTCTTAAGTGAAATCAATTGGACCACGTGTAAATACCTTATTGTTTCTCTGGTGAGAGAAACCAAAAGTGGAAATAAGGACCAAAATGTGTAACAGATATTGTGAAATATAAAGCAAATGTTTAAATAGGAAGGGAACTAGGGAGTGGGGAGGGGGAAAAGAAAGAAGGGGAAAAATGATGGGAAAAGAAGGAAAAAAGGAAACAAAGATTTTGTAAATAAGTAGAGGAAAGGAAATTGAAGGGAGGATAGGCGAAAGGGGGAAAAAATCAAGTTGTGTCATGTACAGCTACACATTCCCTATGATGAGTGTCATCATTATGTATACATAAGATATACCAATAAACATAACTTAAAATAAAGCAAATTTAAAAATAAGCTTGTTAGTCAAACTTCAGTGAGCATCAGAATCACCTGAAGAGCTAGATAAGCAGACTGTTGGCTCTACTGCTACAGACCAGTGTTCAGGAGGCTGGGGACTAGATTTCAGGTCTTGGATTTCCAAAAAGTTTCTAGATGACACTGCTACTCTTTTTTTTTTTTTTTTTTTTTTTTTTTTTTTGTCTTTTTCCTTTTTTTTCTATCAGTACCAGGGATCGAACTCACGACTGCCTGCTTACAAGGCAGGTGCTTATGCCGCTGAGCTAAATCCCCAGCCCCGACACTGCTACTCTTGTATTCAGTGACATACTTTGAAAACCGTCTGCACAGATCTTGTCCAGCAGCCTTTATCATGACAAAACTGCAGCCGCACAATGGATCTCAGTGTGGGTCTCAGCTTAGCTACCATCCTAGAATGCTCTGAGCTCACTGCTCACTATTTTCCCATCAACGACCATCAATACTGTCTGCATGTCTGCATGATCACAATTACTACATTTACAAATATATGCAAAACTTCTGAATATAATCTTGAGATTTTTGTTGCCCCAAAAGCCCATAAACAGCATTCAAAGACTTCACATTATGAATCCCTGTCCTGCTTCACTTGAGCTTTTGGCCCATTTTCCTTTTTACAAGAACTCATCACAATTAACTTCACGTTTTCATTGCCCTTGGGAATATGGAAAGCTGATAGAGATGACTAAGCATTATCATGTAATAGCAATAGCTACTATTAAATAATTATGGACTGTGTGCCAAGTACTCCTAGCGCTTTACAGATATTAACTCATGAGATCTTCACAATCACCCAATGAAGTATACACTATCAATTCTGTAATCATAGTATATACGCTTACACTACAGAAAATGAAGCTCAGAAAATATAACCCAAAGTCAGACTTCAGTGCCATGCAAATCCTCTTAATCTAGGCCTAATACTCTTAACCACATTACACCTCTCTCAGTCCATCCAAAGATACAACCAAATTAATTCATGCTGCCAAACCGCATGCTGTATCTGGCTGGTACCAAAACCTTCACTAGTGAATGCCCTGTAGACACTGTTATTCCAGAGTTACTAAGATATCTAACACCCACACTAGTCCTAACAAATCATAACCAAAAACAAACTATGAACACCAACCTTCCACAGCTATTTCTCTATCATCAAAATCCTTAGAACAAAATATACAGCAAATGCCTAATTATAAAACTGCATGAAGAGGACAATAGAAAGAGGAATCTCCTAGTTAGGTTCCTTGCCATTAAATACGCAAGAGAAATCTTCAGCTCTGACCCAATGAACAGACCATTCGTAAGAGTTTTCAAGGGAAGGAAATCAAATAATTCCATGAGGAAATCAAATGCATTTCACAGAAATAAAGAAGCAGCACAAACTCAAGCAACCTGGTCTTTTAGATGAGCATCAGTGACTGGCTTCACTTTAACAAGGGCCCTTTTCTTGGCGACCAGCAAAACTAGGGATGCAGAGGGAGTTCATAACACCTCAAGATTTCCTGAAAGTCAAAAACAGCTCTCCTCGTTTCTCTGGCCCTGGCTAACCTCCACACTCATGCATGAAAGCAAATGAGGAGGCGAAGGGAGAACTGCAACCACCCGCGCGCGTCTGGAATCCCAGCTCTAGATACCCTATCAGCCGTGGGCGTCCCTCTGTCCAGCTGGAACAGACCAGCGGGTGCTCCCGGCCCCCAGAGACCTTTCCCGAACCTGTGTCCTAGTTTTCGCAGGGGACCTCCATTGTGGGGTTCCTCTTGAGTTCCCTCTCGCGCTTTAAAACCAGGCCCAGGTGGCAGACGGGAGACAGAGGTGCGCGGAGCCTCGGGGTCTCCCACAGCACAGTAGGCCGCACCTACAAAAGGGGGCGAAACCGTTACTGTCACACAAACCACCACTCAACCCCTCGGTCTGAGAGTCAACAGACCCTGGCCTGTCCCGGACTCCTTTGTTTAGATTAACAACCACACCCGAGGCTGGCTCACCCGGCCTTAGCCTTCACTCAACTTCAAAGATGCCCAGCGCCGGACTCCACAGCACCAGGATTCTATTGAACGCCCATTTGGTCGGGAGTGCGCAGGCGCACACGCGGGGCGCAGGGCGGAGCCAAATCCGGGGCTGCCTGGAGCTGGGAGGGGGAGTGGAGCCAGCACCGGCCTGGAAGGGAGGCGGGGCAGAGCGGGCTGTAGGGGAGCCTGATGTCCAGTGCCTCAAGCCTATAGAGGGAACTCCCGGAGTGACCGATAATCTTGAGGAAAACTCCAGTCTGCACTCTTGTGAGAACTACAGTTTCAAAGCAGAAAGCTGTATATTCCGGGTTTTTCTCGTTAGGTGCTCCAGTTATATGCACCGCCCCTCTAAGGCACCTATGGATTCTGTCCAGAGTACGCAGGCGCGCGAGGGGGCTGGGGGGGATCCCCGGGAACCAGCGCTATCGGGCCTGATGAGAGACTTACAGGCCTGCGTCAACCCTAGGAATGAGGGAAATTTGGCGCTAGGACCCCGGGTTGGGCTGGAGTGGCCAGATCTTTAGGTCTGGAGTGATGACCCTGGCGGTGGTCACCGAAGCGTTGCTAACATTGTTCTTTTGAATAAGGTGCTATTATTTAGACTTAGCCACTGTACAGTTACCATAGTCACCTTTGTAGTTATGTTTTGTGGGAAGATACATCACCACTATATAAATGTCCCGTACCTCATCAAACTTTTACTTACTAGTTTTAGCATCTACTAGTTAATCTTACCTGAACCACTTATGACAGTGATGGTGTAATGTGATTTTTCGATGGTGTAATGTATTTTTCCGTGTGTGTGTGTGTGTGTGTGTGTGTGTGTGTGTGTATTTTTGTCTTTTTGAGACAGCGTCTCGCTATGCAGTTCAGGCTGGCCTTGAGCTCACTTTGTAGCCCAGGTTGGTCTCGAACTCACAGCAATCCTCCTGCCTCAGCCTCCCAAGTGCTGGGGTTACAGGTCTGTGCCACCACACCCAGCTTCCTGTTATATTTGTTAGTTGTCATTCTACTATAAGAAAGCATTTTCTCACCCATGAATTTTATTTAATTTCTTAAAACAACCCCAAGTTCTTATGTACTCAATGAATTACTCATTTTTTTCATTTTGTAATTGGCTTATACAAGATTTGGCCCGTGGAAGCCCTTTCTAGCTGGATATTGTGTTCTGATAGGTTCCTAACATGTTTTACTATTTTCTTATGTTGTGTCATAAAAACATCAGTGCTTCTTGTACTATCAATGTCCTAGTCACAGTGTGGGAAACAAGGCAGTCATAAGTGGTTCAGGTAAGATTAACCATCTATTTTCCTGCAAATTATTCAGATTTATCGTTCTTTGTGGCTGAGCACATTTTCTTTGTGCATTCATCTGTTGATGGATAAAAAAGGCTGATTCCATAAATTAGCTGTTGTAAATTGTGCTGCTATGAACATGAGTATGTATATTTCATTTAATGTGATGACTTCAAATATTTTGGGAAGACACTCAGAAGAAGTTAGCTTGGTCAAATGGGATTTCTAGTTTTAGTTTTTTAAAACTAAAACCACACTGAGTTCTAGAATGATTGTATTAGTCTAGTGTATATTCCTATTATCAATGTAGAAGAGTTCATGCATCTTTACAACCTTGCCAGCAGCTATTTCTATTTTTGAGTCATTCCTAGTCACTATTTTTGCTGCAGTAAAATGGAATTTCAATGTTGATTTGATTTGCATTTCTCTAGTGGTCAAAGATGCTGAACATTTTTTTTGCATACTTAATGGCCACTTGTACTTTTCTTCTGATCAATTTTGAAAGACCACTTTGACTAAAAAGTAAAACAATCACTTTTACTTTCCTTCATACTCCCATTGTTTGGAGTACCTTTTTCTGTCTTCACTCTCAGTCTATGTGTTTCTTTGAAGATCGGGTGGATCTTTTATGGCAAGTGTTTTTATTACTTTCCTCATTGCTGAGACAAAATAACTGGCACTCAAAGTTGAAGGAGGAAAAGTTCTATTTGGCTTATAGTTTGTGGGGGTTCAGTACATCATCAGCTGAGTCCCAGGTACAGTGGCATCACAGAGGAGAAACGGTCCAAGACAAAGCAGGACAAGCAGAAGGCAGTCAGCAGAGAAGTAGCAAACAGCAAGCCACAAGTGACACACTAGCCCTGTTTCTGTCCCTTATATTTTATCCAGGCTACCTGCCCTTAGAACTCACACCCTGGGTGAGGCACCCTTAATGCTAACCAGAATTATACAAACCAATCAGTCCACTAATTTAGAAATCACACTCCAGATCCATTCGACTCTGAAAAGACTCACCTGTGACCAGATAAGGCATTCAGGGCACATTTAGGCAATAAGCCGTAACAGCAAGATATAGTTTGGTTTTGTATTTTCATCCAGTCTACGAGTTTATGGCTTTTGATATGGCAGTTAAAACTGTTTACATTGAGAGTTATTATTGAAAGCTATTTACTGAATCCTATCATTGCATTATTTTTCTTTTCTCTCTCTCTCTCTCTCTCTCTCTCTCTCTCTCTCTCTCTCTCTCTTTTGGTACTGGGGATCGAACTCAAAGATCTCGCATTTGCTAGTGCTCATGCCGCTGAGCTAAATCCTCAGCCCCCTGCATTATTTTTCTATTGTTGATTTTTTCCCCTTCTGTATAAATGCTTTCTCAGAGATTTTATTTACCTTTGGGATCACTGGTAATGCTAGCCTTATTCTCTCTGAATAAGATTCCACTGAGTACTTTCTGCAGTCAGTTTGGTAGTCATGAATTTCTTAAGTTCTCTTTGTCATGGAAAGTCTTTATATTGCTATCAATATTGAAAGATATTTTTGCAGCATATATTAAGCTGTGTTGACAGCTGTTTTACTTTACGTCTTGAAAAACTGCTTAAACTCTCTTGGCTTACAATGTTTGCTTTGAGAAATCTGGTATTCTTCTAATAGGCTTGCCTTTGTAATTTAATTGATATTTTTCTTTAATAGCTTTTAGTATTTTCTTTTTGTGCTAAATTTTGAGTATGATATCTAATGGAAAAGTTCTTTCCTGGTTGTGGCTATTTGGGGTTCTAAATGTCTTATTCACCTGGAAGTTGAATATTTTTCCAAAATTTGGTAAATTCTCAGGTATGATTTCAGCGAATACATTTTAAATGTATTTTGTGTCATCTTCTAATCTTTTCTTATCTGCTATAATTCTGAGGTGTGTGTGTGTGTGTGTGTGCATGTGCGTGTGATCTAGCAACTTCCAGGGTATCTTCTTGTAGGGTATCATCAAGTACACAATTTGCCACATGAACCTCAGTGTTATAGTTCTAACACTTTCTCCTAACACTGATCATTTATGCTGCCCATACTTTCAGTTGAGATTTTTAATCCTGAACTTCTGCTTTTTTCATATTTCTTACTTTTCACTAAAATGGTGTTTCATATCTTGAATTAATCCTTCAGTTTTTGGCAAATTAAATTCATTGGTATCTTATGAATTAAATCATTTATATGTTTATTTACATCCCTTTTAAGCTCACTGAATATCTTATGGATTTGATTTTCTTTCTTCTTTGGATACTTTAAATATTTTATTCATTTAGTTTTCTTAGTTCTTTGCCTGAAATTTCTGCCACATCAGTGCCCATGAAATCAGCTTTTGGGAAGTTAAGAGTTTGAGAGGCATTTTATTGCCTTGTATTCTCATGTTTTTATAGTTTTTGTGCTGAGGGTTGAAGATCAGTTAGGATAAAAAAATCTATGTTACTACTGTGGAGATCTCCTTAGTTAATGTGTGTTTCCCTGAGATGTGACCTTGGTTTTTTGTGTTTATACACATCTACCTAGGCAACATAACAGCATAAGAGGATGGGTTCCATTCACTGTTTTTCAAAGAAATAACAACTACTATTTGTTTCAGCATCTATAGAATCATGTAATTTAAAATTTCATTTAACAATTCATCCTCTTTTGAATAACTCATGAAGACTGAGCTATAGTACTAATGACAATTGGGCAATGTACAATATAGGGAAGGGAAAAGGATAAGGTGAAAGAAACAGAAAGCAGGAAAGAAAAAAGACAACAGTAAATAAAAGAAAATATGGGCATCTGGAAGAGAGGACAGGAAGAGAAAGGCTTTGAGAGGTCATCTGAGGAGTAGAATAAACAAAGAAGAGGGAGAGAAGTATAATTGGAGTTTAGGGAAGCAAGAATATAATAATTAATATGCTGATAGAAAGCTTGTGTTTGAATCCTCTGTGCACAATTTGTGGTGAAGGTTAACTTGACATGCCCATGAAAGATATCATCTAGGTTGGGGATTTAGCTCAGCAGTGTAAGTGCCTGTCTGGCAAGGTCATGAGCTTGATCCCCAGCACCAAAAAAAAAAAAAAAGATATTATGTAAATCCTTAGTTGCTATTATCCATTTCCTATATAAATTCATCTCCCATACATACTAGGTGAAAGGAGAAAAAGGAAAGAAAGAAATCACACACAAATTCACAAAAACAGACAGTATCACACATGGTGATGCACCCCTATAATCCCAGCCCTCAGGAGGCTGAGGCAGGAGGATCGCTGTGAGTTTGAGGCCAGCCTGGACTACATAGCGAGACCCTGTCTCAAAAAAAATCATAAGAATCCTCTTAGTTCTGTTTATATAGCAGTCAAAATTTGACCAGTGTGATTTTCCCTCTACATTTACAAATGGAGAAAATTTAATTTGTAGCAGTTGTGGAGAGCCAAGCTGTAGCCCTCTGTGATTGAGTTTAAGAGACCAGATGTGACTACTTTTTTGTGCTAGTGTCCACTATTTTATTTTTATTAGTATATGCTTGCAGTTCATAATGAGTACATTCCTTGTGGAGAGTTGGTACATGTACATAACACATCTTAATTTGTTCATCCCCTTCCTTTCCTCTCCCTCCACCTTGTGGTCCTCTTCAGTTTTGCAAAGAATCTATCTGCCTATTTTCTATTTATCTATTTTATTTTGCTTTTGTTTATATTTTGAATTCCACATATACGAAAAACTATGTGATATTTAAACTTTTGTGTTTCATTTCACCTAATAATATGGTCTCCAGGTGCATCAGTTTTCCTACAAAAGACTCAGATGTATCCTTTTTTATAGAAGAGTACATCATTGTATATAAATACTACACTTTCTTTTTCCATTCATTTGTTGATAGATACATAGTCTGCTTCAAGGATCTACAAATTGTGCTGCGATTAGCACAGGTATACATGTATCATTGTAATGTGATGTGTTTAATTCTTTGAGGAAGATACATAGAAGGGAAATAATTAGGTTAAATGGAATTTCTAGTTTTAGTTTTCTGAAGAATATCCATTACTCATTTCCATAATGGTTGTACTAATTTACATTCCTACCAACACTGTAGAACGGTTTCTTATTCCCTGGCAGCCTCTCCAGAACTTGTTGATTTCTTGAAGATAATCATTCTTTCTGTGGCAAGATGTAGTCTCAGTGTTGCTTTGATTTGCATTTCTCTAATTGCCAGAAATGGTGAACTTTTATGTGATAATTGGCCATTTATATTTTTTCTTCAGAGAAGTATGTATTTATTTCAGTTGTTCATTATTTTTTGTGGTCTTTACGGGGAGAGTGCTAATTTTCTGCGTTCTTTATATATTCTAGATATTAGTCCTCTCTCTAAATAATAGCTGCCAATTTTTGTTCCCGTTTTGTAGGTTGTTTCTTTACTCTTATGGCTGTTTCCCTGGCTGTGTGGAACATTTTTAATTTGATATTATCCCATTTGTTTGTTCTTGATGTTATTTCTTTTGTAGTTGAGGTTATGTTCAGAAAGTTCTTGACTACATCTAGTTTTACCTATTGTACCTTACAGCAAATTCTTTTAACATTTAAATCTTCCATCTGTTTTTATTTTAGTTTAGTACATGATGAGATAAATGAGTTTAGACTCAATCTTTTGCATGTGGGTAGCTAGTTTGCCCAGCACCATTTGTTAGAAATGTATGTTTTTGAATCCTTTGTCAAAGATCAGATAAATGAACACGCTGGGGATTGTTTCTATATCCTCTATTCTGTTCATTGATCCACATCTGTTTTTGGCTGACACCATAGTTTTTTAAAAAAATATTATACTGAGGCTGGGGATATAGCTCAGTGGCACAGCACCTGTCTGGCAAGTGTGAGGTCGTGAGTTCGATCCGTGGTACAAAATAAACAAATAAATATAGTTTTGTAATATAAATTTTTAAAATTTTATTTAAAAGGAAAAACAGAAAAAACAAAACAAAACAAAGCGGTGTAAGGGTACAAGTAATACAGAACTACAAAAAAAAAAAACAGTAAGAAATCACCAGTTAATAGATTACATATTATCATCTTAGAGATAGTTGCTCAAATCACAGAGTCAAAGCATACAAAGTGGACATTCAAACAGCGAGACTGCAAACAGTTGTGTTCAATGATTCAACCAAAAACATTAATATGGTCAGCTATTTAACACCCCTAAACACACTTGCTGTTGTATCCTTTAGAGCACTTTTTTTCCCTCTCTTTTTTACAACAAATTTTACACATTTTGGGTTTTACTCCTTAGTTCTTATTACTTTTTTTGGGAGAGAATAAAGTCAAATATGGCAAAACAAAGCTGTCAGTCAAAACCAAGGATAGACATAGCACATGATATAAAACAGAGTACAAGGTTATCAACAATGTCTCTTGTTTCCTTAAAAAGAATTGTCTAACTCATTATATATTATAAAGTTGAACAAAACAGTAGAGAACAAGACCAATAAAACTTAAGCATTGTAAACATTACAGGACTTCCAAAGGAGACAATAGTCAAACCAGAATGGGCATCTTAGTGAATCTTATTGCCTTCAAAGTAGTTGCCTATACCCTCAAACTTGATACTATCATACAGAATGGAACAGTGTCTAATCAGTCAAAACAAGATAGTGGGAGTATTACAGGACTTCAAAACAAGTTAATAGGAAATCAAAAAAAGTTACTATTATATATCCTGCTAATTTTTAAAATTTTTTCCCCTTAATTAAAAAAGACTTAAAAAATAACTAAATAATTTTTTTAATGAATAAGGGAGAGATTGAGTAAAATAGGACATAACAATATAACAATACAGGTCAAAGCATGACTGTTTCAGCAACCTAGTGCTTCACCACCAAATAACCCGACTTAATAGTAGTTACCATAGTGTCTATCTTTTTCCTTGAAATATTTGAATAAAACCTCATCTACTATAGCTTCAAATATTTCCATATCAAGAAGCGCAGAATAAAGCCTTTCCAATTAATAAGTGAAAACTTTATAAGGCTTCAAGGCCACATAATGGGGAATCATGATTACCACATATTTTTATATATTTGAATCATTACCTACATTAGGGAAACTATTCGGTACTCACACATGTGAGATTGATTTATTTCACTTATGAGTATGGTCTCAAGCTGCGCCCATTTATTGATAAAGATCTCAATGTGATCCTTCTTTATAGCTGAATAATACTCCATTGTATAGAAATACCACAACTTTTTTATCCATTCCTCAGTTGATGGACACTTGGGTTGTTTCCAAGATCTGGCAATTACAAATTGTGCTGCTATAAACATAGGTGCACATATATCACTGTGGTATGATGCTTTCAGTTCTTCTGGGAATATGCCTAGAAGTGGAATAGCTGGAACAAATGGGACTTCCAATCCCAGCTTTTTGAGAAATCTCCAGACTGACCTCCACAAAGGTTGCACAAGTCTACACTCCCACCAACAGTTTAGGAGAGTTCCTTTTCCCCCACAGCCTCTCCAGCATTTGTTGTTGTTGGTTTTCTTGATCCTGGCCATACTTTCAGGAATGAGATGGTATCTCAGTGTGGTTTTAATTTGCATATCTCTAATGCCCAATGATGATGAACATTTTTTCATGTATTTATTTGCCATTTGTATTTCTTCATCTGAGAAGTGCGTATTCATCTCAGATGCCCATTTTTGGATTGGATCTTTGAATTTTGGGGGTCTGAGTTTTTTTTAATTCTTTATATGTTTTAGACAAGAGTCCCTTGTCTGAGAGAGAGTTCACTAAAATCTTTTCCCAGTTTGTGGGTTTTCTTTTCACTATGCTGGAGATTTCTTTTGACATGCAGAAACTTTTTAATAAGAAGTGGTCCCAGTTAATGATTCTGGGAAGTATTTCCCGAGCGGTTTGAGTCCTGTTCATGAATTCTCTGCCTACTCCTATGTCTTCAAGGTTTCTACCTAATTTGTCTTCCAATAGATTTAGTGTTTCTGTTTTAATATTCAGATCTTTGACCCATTTAGATTTTAATTTAGTACATGGTGATAGACATGGGTCTAGCTTTAGTTTTCGGCAAATGGAGAGCCAGTTTTTCCAGCACCATTTATTAAAGAGACTGTCGTTCTTCCAGTGGACCTGCTTGGCTCCTTTATCAAAGATAAGGTGTTTGAGTGTTTGTAGTTGTGGTTGTATCTTCTAATCTATTCCATTGATCTTCGGCTCTGTTTTGATTCCAAAACCATGTTGATTTTACTACTGTTGCTTTGTAGTATAACTTCAAGTCAGGGATTGTGATGCCTCCTGCCTTGCCTTTGCTGCTTAGAATTGCCTTTGCTATTCTAGGTCTCTTCTGGTTCCAGATGAATTTTAGGAGTGATTTCTCTAGATCTATAAGGTATGTTGATGGTATTTTTTATTGGGATTGCATTGAATCTGTATAACAGTTTTGGGAGAATGGCCATTTTCACAATATTGTTCTTCCTATCCCTGAGCAAGGGATATCTTTCCATTTTCTGAGATCATCTTCAATTTCTTTTTTCAGTGTATTATAATTTTCCTTGTATAAGTCTTTCACTTCTTTTGTAAGAGTAATTCCTAAATATTTCATTTTTTTGCTTGCTAATGTGAAGAGTGTAGTTTCTCTTATTTCCCTCTCTGTGATTTTGTTGTTAGTGGATAGGAATGCTATTGATTTCTGAGTATTGATTTTGTATCCAGCCACATTACTGAATTTATTTATTGTATCTAAGAGTCTTTCAATGGAGCTTAGGGGGTCTTCTATGTAGAGTATCATGTCATCTGCAAACAATGACAACTTAACTTCTTCTTTTCCTATCTTTACCCCTTTTATTTCTCTCTCTTGGCTAATGGTTCTGGCTAGCACTTCCATTACTATATTAAATAGGAGTGGTGATAAAGGACATCCTTGTCTTGTGCCTGATTTTAAAGTATAGGCTTTGAATTTTTGGCCATTTAGTATGATGCTGGCTGTTGGTTTGTCATAAATGGCCTTTATTATATTGAGGTAAAGACCATCTATTCCAATTTTCTGTAAAGTTCTTATCATGAATAAATGTTGGACCTTATTGAAGGCTTTTTCTGCATCTATAGAAATGATCATGTGATTCTTACTTTTGGCTTTATTGATATGGTGGATTACACTTATTGATTTACGTATGTTGAACCATCCTTGCATTCCTGGGATGAATCCCACTTGGTCATGGTGTATAATCTTCTTGATGATTAGCTGCATCCTATTTGCCAATATTTTATTGAGGATTTTTGCATCTGTGTTCATTAGGGAGATTGGTCTATAGTTCTCTTTTTTAGTTGGGTCTTTCTCAGGTTTTGGTACTAGAGTAATATTTGCTTCCAGGAATGACTTAGGAAGGATTGGTTCCCTTTCAATTTCATTGAATAGTTTGAGGAGTGTCGGCATTAGGTCTTCTTTGTATTTCTTGTAGAATTCTGCAGTGAATCCATCTGGGCCTGGGCTCTTCTTTGTAGGTAAGGACTTAATTACATTTTCAATTTCATTAACAGAGATTGGGTTATTCAACAGTTTTACATCCTCTTGATCTAGCTTTGGTACTTCATATGTTTCTAAGAATCTGTCTGTTTCTTCTGTGTTATCAAACTTTTGAGAGTAGAGGTTTTCAAAATAGGTGTTGACGATCTTCTGTATTTCTATTGGGTCTGTAGTGCTTTCACCTTTTTCATGTCTTATTGCATGAATTTGAGCTTTTTCTTCCCTTTTTTTAAATAAGGTTGGCTAGGGGCTTATGGATTTTATTTATTCTTTCAAAGAACCAACTCTTTGATTCGTTGATTCTTTGGATTGTTTACTTAATCTCTATTGCATTGATTTCTGCTCTGATTTTTATAATTTCCTCTCTTCTTTTGGCTTTGGGCTTGACTTGCTCTTCTTTTTCTAGCTGTTTGAGGTGTAGCATCAAGTTATTTATTTGTATTCGTTCTGTTTTCCTGATGTGGGAACTTAGTGCAATAAATTTTCCTCTCAGGATGGCTTCCATTGCATCCCATAAATTCCGGTAAGTTGTATCTGCATTTTCATTTTCTTTTAGGTATTGTTTAATTTCTTCTTTAATTTCTTCTGTGACCTACTGATTACTCACGAGTGTGTTACTCAGTTTCCATGTGTTTGCGGGATTTTTGCAGTATCTTTTATCATTAATTTCTAATTTCAGAGCACTATGATCCGATAACATGCAAGGGATGATTTCAACTCTTTTGCATTTGTTTAAATATGTTCTGTGAGCTAATATATGGTCTATTTTAGAGAATGATCCATGTACTGCTGAGAAGAATGTGTATTCTGATGTTGTTGGGTGGAACATTCTGTATATGTCTATCAAATCCATTTGTTCACAGGTGTGATTCAGTTCTGTTATTTATTTGCTCATTTTCTGTCTGGTTGATCTGTCCCTTGGTGTCAATGGAGTATTAAGGTCTCCTGTTACAATTGTGTTACTGATAATTTGAGTTTTCATTTCTGTTAATAGTTGTTTTATATAACTGGGTGCTCTGGTGTTTGGTGCATATATATTTAAGATAATTATCTCTTCCTCTTGGAGTTTTCCCCTTTTGAGTATATAGTGACCTTCTTTGTCCTTTATGGTCATTGTTGGTTTAAAGTTCACATTGTCTGCAAACAGAATGGCTACTCCTGCTTTCTTTTGGATTCCTGCTGCATGAAGTATTGTTTTCCATCCTTTGACTTTCAGTCTGTGAGTATCCTTCTGGGTTAGATGGGTTTCCTGTAAACAGCATATGGTTGGATTTTGTTTCTTGATCCATTCTGCTAGTCTGTTTCTTTCGATTGATGCATTGAGACCATTTACATTAATGGTTATTACTGTTAAATGCTGGTTTATTGTTCACATGTTATCTCTCTGCTGTTGCATCTTTATCTTTCTGTTCTGTTTAATTATCTTCTTTGCTTAGTGGTTTTTTACTTTGTGTATCTAAACTGTCTTTCAATATTTTTTGCAGGGTTGGTTTGGTGTTCATGAAGTTCTTCAGCTGTTCTTTGTCATGGAAGTATCGTATTTCACCATCAATTTTGAATGATAGTTTTGCAGGATACATCAGTCTAGGTTGGAAATCATTTTGCTTTAGGATCTGGAATACTTCACTCCATGCTCTTCTTGACTTTATTGTTTGTGCTGAGAAGTCTGCTGTGATTCTGATAGGTTTTCCTTTATAAGTGATCTGTCTTTTTTCTCTGACAGCTTTTAATAATCTATTCTTGTGTTGGATTTCTGGGATGGTGATTATTGTATGTCTGGGTGTAGTTTTATTTTGGTTATGACTATTTGGAGTTCTATATGTTTCACTGATCCTGATGTCGGTTTCTGATCTCATGCTTGGGAAATTTTCAGCTATTACTTCTCTAAATATCCTCTTGACATCCTTTATGTTGTCTCCTTCTTTTTCATTAATCCCTATCATTCTTATGTTATTTTTCTTTGCATCATCTTGCAGTTGCTGAATGGTTGTTTCCTGATTCCTTGTTATTTTTAAAAGATCTTTCCTTTCCTGTTCACTAGCTGCAATCCTGTCTTCAAGGTCTGAAATTCTATCTTCACTTTCATTAAGGCGGTTTTTACAACTTTCAGTGGAGTTTTTTATTTCCTGTATATCTCTGTGCATCTGCATTATGTATTGTTTGTTTCTTATATTGCTCATCTAGGGATTCTATCTTTTTTGTTTAGTTCCTCCAATTTTTTAACTGTGTTTTCTTTAGATATATTCAGAATCTCTTTCATTTCTTTTATCATTTCTTCTTTTACCTGGGAGATTATTTCGAGTTTGAATTTCTTTAAAGCTTCCTGGAGTTGCTTGTTAATTTCAGTACCTATTGTGTCCGATATTTGAGGTGAATGGCATATATTTTCTTCTATATACATTGCTCCTAGGGTTTCTTGAGATGGGCTGGAGGTTTGAGGTTGGAATTTGGTCTTTTGTTTTGTCATTTTCCTATATTTCTGTGTTTCAAGTGTTATTTGAAAGCTTCCTCAGGGTCTGTTGGAAATCCCCTTCTATGTTTGCAGCTCTTGAGACCCTGGCACTCCGTTACCCCAAGCCACTGGGCCTGCAGAACCAATCGCCCTCTTCTGCCTGTTTAGAACTCCATAGTTCCCGATAAGCTGGGCTTCAGGGACACTATGCGCCCACCTGCTTGTTGGAAGCTCCACAGCTCTCCAAGCGCAGCCGGGATGGGGAGGCGGATGTAGACGCCTCAAACCCACCTCTCCACTTCACTGTACCCGGAAGCCTGGAGGGACCCGAACAATCTGGGCTTTGGGCAGAGTGTGCTGAGCACTCACCACAGGCCATGGGGCCTCTGGAACCTGTGATGCTCCCCTGCCCGCTTAGACATCCACAGTCCTCCAGACACAGGGGGAGGTGGATGCAGGTACCCCAGATCCGCCCGGCCCCTCCTCTGCACACCGATGGTGAGGTGCGGGAGTCCCAAACAGGCTGGGCTCCGAGGATAGCGTGTGCCCGCCCATCCGTTGGAAGCTCCACAGTTCTCCAAGTGCAGCCAGGATGGGGAGGCAGATGTAGAGGCCTCAAATGCACTTCTCCACTTCACTGCACCCGGGAAGCCTGGAGGGTCCCGAACAGTCTGGGCTTTGGACAGAGTGCGCTGAGCACTCACCACAGGCCGCGGGGCCTCTGGAACCTGCGATCCTCCCCTGCTTGCTGAGATATCCACAGTCCTCCAGACACGGGGAAGCAGATGCAGGTGCCTCAGATCTGCCCAGCCCCTCCTCTCTGTAATATAAATTGAAATCCAGAATTGTGATGCCTCCTGCTTTACCCAGGATTGATTTTGCTAGTCTGAGTCTCTTCTGGTTCCATATGAATTTTACAGTTCTTTTCTAGTACTGTGAGGAATGCCTTTGGTATTTTGATTGGTATTGTGTTAAATCTGTGTATTGGTTTTGGAAGTTTGGTCGTTTTGACTACGTTGGGTCTATTTATCCAGGAACAGGGGATATCTTTACATTTTCTGATATGCTCTTCAAATTCTTTTTTCAGAATATCATGTTTTTTTGGTAGAGGTCTTTTATTTCCTTTATTAGATTAATTGAATGTATCTATTGTTTCTGGAGCTGGCACTCCTCCTATGATGTTTTCTTGTCTACTAGTGAACAGAGGGTTGGGGGACTGCTGAGCCTGCTTCTCATTTCTTCTGTAGGCAAAGCCCTGTTAGACTTTAGTTGTGCTCCTGTGGAAATGGCTAGCTGGAGGTTTTTGCTTCTGTCTTATGTTCAGGTACCTTCAGTTATGTCAGAAGAGGAGAAGACATAGTGTGGCCTATCTCCTGTAGTATCCAGTCTTCTGCCAATTTCCTAAGGAGCCTTCTTCAACACTCCCTATCCTGCATCTATGATAACCCGGCAGCTACTATTGTTTGCTATTTCTGTACTTCTCTGAGTCAGCACAGATCTGCACATTCAACCCCTTCTAACTATGCTGCTTTTCTCTAGCTTTCAAACTCTGTCTCCATGCTACCCAAAGTCTCTGTATAGCCTATGAATTCAGTGGTGTTTAGGGATTACAGAACTCAGCAGCCTTGCTGTTGGTGAATTTTTCAGCACAGGCACCAAGCTTTGCATTGGAGGGTGGGTAATGAGTAGGATACAACATAGGCCTAGAGTTGGCCAATGTTTGAGGAAGTAGTTGGAGAGAACATGCCTACTTTGGCATTGGTCCAGTGTCTTTTAATTCTCCCCTGAATCACACTGGTTACGACCACTGCCTGCCCCTGTGTCTGTCTCATGCATCTCTTAAGATCTGGTTCTCGGTCCCTAACCAAGACTCTGTACTTGTTCCTTTCTTTCTCAAGAGTTAACCAGTCTTAACTTACTGCCCTCTAAATGATTCTCTGGCTTCCCACTTCTTTAGTACCTTGATCTGAAAATATCTTGTTCACTGTGCTCCTCATCCAGTGAGAAGGGAGTTAGGACAGGTGGGTATTGGACAGTGTTTGCTAGTCTGGGTACTAATTGCAGCAGCCTGGCAGCTACTTCTGCATTCAGCTTCTTTCCTCAAGATGTTAGTTCTTTTTACAAGATGGACATACGGGAAATGCTGTGCCCAGATCAAGGGACAACTTTGCTTCTTTTCCTAAGCAGTCTTGATACTGGAATTCATCTGGTGGTCAGCTCCTTCAAGTTGTCTTCACATATCTGCATTTGTTTACCCCATTTATGACAACTGCATTTACTGCTCTACTTCTTGACTTCCAAGCATCTCGTGAGACTGTTGGGTCATTGTGGGTAGCACTGCCCTTCCTTCTCTGCTTTCTGACACCATTATGTAAGCAGTATTTATTCCCCCTTGCCAACTTCCTCTGCCTGGGATCTTGTTAACCATGGACTGAAAATTCTGAAACTGCAAGCCAAAATATACCTCTCCTTATTTAATTTGAAAGTATTGGGTACTATGTTTCAATAATGAAGAAAGTGACTAAGAGAGCAAATTCAGTGCAATAGTGCTGTTATGAACCCCCTCCCTGCTTGGCCCCTTTGTAAGTTTCTATAGTTTTATGTTTGGCTACCTTCCAATTGCCTCTTATTGTTCTAGTTCTTCTTTTCTCTTTCTTAGCGTTCTAAGTAATTTTCTGTTTAAAATTAAAAATATGTTTTTCTATACTAGGTGCTTCTTAAAAGACTGAATCAGTTCATTTTTTAACCTCTGAATACTGACTCCAAAATTTTCACATTTTTCTTATCCTTCTGCATGTCAGATTTCATTGCTGTTGTCTTACTTTTCTCTCTCCTTGTTGAGACAAAATATCTGACACCCAAAGTTAGGGAAGGGAAGGTTTATTTCTTACAGGTTGGAGGTTTCACTCCATATTCAGTTGGCTCCAAGGCAAAATTACATGGCTGAAGGGCAGCAGTTTACATTTGTCCCTACAGCAAAATGCAAACCTGGCAAGAGAGAAAGAAGACAGGCCTTCTTCCTGCCAGTATACTGTATGCTGGCTCCACCCCTGGGTGGGTGCAGCACTCACACCACCAATTCAAGCACTAGACAACAAACCAATCACAAAGGCTAGCTTTGGCCATAACCATGATTGCATGAGGCTTAGGGAGGGAGGCCATCTGAATATAAATCCTAACAACTGTATGCCTTGTACTTACAATTTCTCTTCACTACTTCTTCACATTTTTTTCTCCTCAAAAAATAATTGTACTTTGTGTCCTAAATTCTAGTAGGTTAACTTATTAACAATTTATCTTTTTCCTTCAACATGTTAGTTAGTTCTTTGTTACTTTAAATACACAAGATATATTTCTAGCAGTTAGGACAGTACACCAATTGATTAACTTTGGGATCATTCCTGGAGATTGCAGGAACACAGTTCTGAGTGTGTTTTGGTGGGTAATGGAGGCATGGCCTCAAATCTGTGTCTGGTCTCTGGTTGTTTCCTCTGTGGTACTGTTTCTCTTGCTCTGCTTCTTGGCTGCCAAGAATGAAGCTTTGCTCCAACACACCCTTCCACCATATTTTTGCCCTGGAATCAGCTGACCATGGACTGAATACCCTTACAATATGACACAAATTAAACCTGTCCTTGAAGTTGTATATTTTGTTCATCAACAGGATAGATAACTAATGCAGAAAACTGGTACTGAGTATGAGGTTGTTGCAGTGACTATACATGAATATGTATTTTAAAAGCCCTTGGAATTTGTTTGAGGGAGGAGTTTGGGAATATTTGGAGATGTGGGCTACAGAAGCCCTACCACGTTGTAAACCAAACTTGGTGGTGATTCTGATGAAGACTCAGAAGATGAACATTCTTTTGGAAATTGAACTCACATTTGCCAGGCAGGCACAGTGCCACTGAGCTAAATCTCTGGCCCCAAGATAAGCATTCTGACAGAAGTGTGGACAGAAATGTCCAGACTCAGGAGTTCTCAGCTGAGTACAAGGACTCCATTAACAGTGGCACTAGAGGTTATATATATTATACCATAGCAGAAAATTTATCTGTAGTTTGTCCATGTCCTGATACTGCAGGAGACTGAGATTAAGGATGGCATATTAATTAACCTGTCACAGGAAATTTCAAGATAGCACCACATTCAAGCTGTGCCATGGATACTGCTGGCTGCATTTAACAAAATATACAGGGAAATCAGGGACAAAAGGCAGAGCAGAAAATTTAAATGCTGGCCCAGAAAGAAACCACATGTAGAGTTGGGGCCAATAATAGTGTGGATCCTGAAGAGATTAGGATCACTAAAAACAGACCAAGTACTTTGTTCAGGGACAAGAAAGATATCTTGAGGGCATCTTAGAAATCAACAAGTTCTCACCCACTCTAGACTCGTGTTAAAAAATGTACACTTTTCATTTGAGAAGAAAACCTTGTTCAAGAAGTGCCTCTTAGGGAATTAGTTTGCTAGTATTCATTCCACTGTGCACAGCTATCTATGTACTCAGAGGCTGCTGAAACCGTAGTCCAAGAGAGGCTGGCTCCTGCCCCCAATGACAACAGATCTTGGCCTCATCTGCATGAAGCTGGTTTTACATGCAAGATATAAGAGTTGTAGGGCCAGGGGAACTTTTAACAATTTCAAACAAAAAATCTTAGAAATCAGGCAAGGAACCCCTGTGAGAATGGAGTCAAAGGTGTAGTGGAGACCATGGTAAACTGGAGATTCCAGAACAAGAAACATCTGCTGAGGAAAACTGCAGCCTAAATGGAACCACCCCAATGAGAGGCCATATGAGTTACAAACCACCAAAGTCATAGTAGTGGATCTTGAAGTCATCTGGAAATTCCATTTCACCACCGCATACCCTTAATGCTGGTCAAGGAGCTACAGGATTTATTTGTCCTGCTGCTTATCATCTTGCTTTGGCCCAATTCTTTCCCACCTCTCTAATTGAATGGAATAGAAATGTTTACCCTGTGCCATTGTAATTTGGGGTTATGAAACTTTAAAAGAAAAAAAATTCTTACAGAGGTTACAACTAAGTTATTGCGTTGAATCTCTGAAGAGACTTGGACTTGGACTTCTGAAAAATGCTGGAACTGTTGCGACTTTTGGGAAAGAATTGTTATACTTTCAATTCTGTATTGGGTAGTTCCACTGTGTTAGGT
Organism: Cavia porcellus; assembly: GCF_034190915.1. NCBI lineage: Eukaryota > Metazoa > Chordata > Mammalia > Rodentia > Caviidae > Cavia > Cavia porcellus. The sequence continues at coordinate 16,342,736 of NW_026947490.1, forward strand.
GGAATTATAAATTTGTTATTGTCTGTATTTGGAGATTAAGTATAGTTAAGGAGATGTGTTTGGGTTACAGATTGACAAGGAGTGGGAGATGACAGGGTAAAGTTTCAACTGATTGACTTTAGGACTGCCTAGGGTATTGGTGAAGCACACTTCAGTGTGTATCTGGGTAGGTTGTGAAAATGTGATTTTAGGTATAAGTCAAGTCTCTAGTCCCCTCCTCTCTGCACTTTTCCCCAGCTCTTTTTGGCCACCATGAACTACGCATTCATCATGATGTTTCTGCCTTGGAATCAGTTGAACATGAACTGAATTCACATAAAACATGAGCCATATTAAGTCTTTCCTCCTTGAAGTTATGGATATTGAGCAAATGTCCAGCAATAGGAAAGCTAATCCAAGGCCCCTTTTAGTCTTTAGATTTTATAAGTTTCTATGCTCTGCCACCAAAAGTAAAATCTCTTTTATTATCTTTTTAACATACAAATATAATCATTATTGTTTTTATTTGGGTTTTTTTTTTTTGAGACAAGCTCTCACTATGTAATTCAAGCTGGTCTCAAAATCCTCCTGCCTCAGCCTTCCAAGTGCTGGGATTACAGATGTGCACCACTACTCCCAGCTAGTTATCTTTATATCCATCCTGAATCATTTACTGTATATCTTTATTGTGGTATATGTCAAATTAAATACACCACTTTCATACTTTGTATGTGTATGTACATATGGATGTGTTTGTGTATATGGTACTAAGCATTGAATATAGGGTGTGGGGACTGAGCTATATCATTTATTTCTCTATTGGGTCTTTACAAGTTTCTCAAGCTGGGTTTAAAATTGTGATACTCCTGGCTCAGCCTTCCAGAGTGCTAGGATTATAGGTGTTGGTTACCACACCTAGCTACTTCTATACTTTTAGAAGCTGTGTGTATGTGCTTGTTTGGTTTTGAGACAGTCTCACTACTGGCCTCAAACTCAGCAATCCTCTTACCTCAGCCTCCCAAGTGCTAAGATTATAGGCATGAGCTACATCACCTAGTGCTGAAGCTGGCTGTTTTGACAAAAGGATGTGTATGTACAGTTACAATCATAATTACAAATTTCCATACTGCTTTTGGAAAAATGTTAATGAAATAATAGTCTGAAAAACTATTTCCTCTTTATTATGTTAGTTTATTTATAATGGCTTTAGACATTCGCTGTAATTACCATTAGCAAAATGTCAAAACTAGCCAGGTGTGGTGGCTCATACCTATAATCTCAGCACTCGGGAGGCTGAGGCAGGAGGATCATTGTGAGTTTGAGACCAGCCTGGCCTAAAAAGTAAGTTCAAGGCTATATAGTGAGACCCTGTCTCAAAAACCAATTACAACAAAAAAGTCAAAACTATGTCACATAGAATTTAAGCCAACAGTCCAGGCCTCCAAAGTTGGCAAATATATAAAGACTGGGTTGAATTAAACAACAGAGTTAAGGTTCCAAGGTCTACTGATTCCCAAAATCCACCTAGAGGTTTGAGAAATATTTGAGGATTAAAATCAACAAAATGTACTGACAGGAAAGCTGCACAAGGATGAAGGAAAATTATATCATTTCATCCATGACCAGCACCAGATGACAACAAATTTGAGGAGAAGGCCACAAATTCACTGGACATTATATGAGATACACCAAATACACATATGCCCACATGCACTTTAAATGTTCAAAGATATGTGTCCAGCACAGTGAGGATAATTCATTGCTAAACTGGATGTGTAGTGCAGGCCTGTATTCTCAGGACTCTAGGAAGCTAAGGCATGATGACTGCAAGTTTGAACTTTGCCTAAGCAATTCAGCAGTTTAGCAAGATCCTGTGCTAAAATAAAAAGGACCTGGTTTAAATTCCTAGTACTAAAAAAAAAAAAAGTTGATGAAGCTTAGAGAAATGATTCTAGAGACTTGAACTGGCAGCCTCTCTATCAGTGTTAAGCAAGAGCTGCTCCACAACGAATAGAGAATGACAATGGTAGTGGCTCTTCTTACTCAGGCAAAGCCCATTTTCTGCAGGCTGCTATCTATCCTTAGGATCTGCTGGCTACATACAGGGGAGGTGCTTCCAAAAGCTGACACTGATGGGCCCTTTTGAGAAATGACTGACCAGATGATGCAACCACATTCTTTAATAAAGGAAAAATTTTTTTAAAAAGCTGATGTCTATGCCAGGTGAGGTGGCTCATGCCTATAATCCCAGCACTCGAGAGGCTGAGGCAGGAAGATTGTTGTGAGTTCGAGACCAGCCTGGGCTACAAAGTGAGCTCAGGGCCAGCCTGAACTGCATAGTGAGACCCTGTCTCAAAAAGACAAAAAAAGACCAAAAAAAAAAAAAAAAAGCTGATATCTACCATAACATGTAACATAAAAGTCAGATAAAATGTGGTCTGGAACAAAATCATTTAGAATATTGTAACAGAAAGAAATAGATTTAACAGGAATACTATGGAAACCACAGAATATGGCTAGAACTACATGTCTCAGATTTAGTGAATACAAGACACCCAATTAACTTGGTATGTGAAATGAATAAATTTTACTAGAGGTATATACCTAATAGTGGCCATTTAGCTCATATTAGGTTAAGCTCAGGTTAATTTGACCAAAACAAATAATTATTTTGAAAGGAAAAAGCCTTTATTCAAATCCAGCTCTGAGATGAAGGGGCCACATCACCCAACTCACTTCACCAGGCATAGGACAAGACAGTGGGTGGTGGTGGGAATACAATAAGGTAGTAGACAGGTTCAGGCTAGTTTTCAACCCTCCTTGACCCTGACCTTTCCATTCCTTCCCTGTGGAAAGGAAACTGGACTTTGACCTCCTGGCCTCAGCCATCTGTATAGTCTGTCCATTTGTCTGGGCTGAGAAGAGATAGGGGTGGCAGTTTATGCCCTAGGCCTGAAGTTCAGAGAAGTCGCTTGTCTCTAAAGGAAAAAGGAATCTAACCTTAAAGTTCCATTTTGCTATGCAGGTTATTATCTCCAGCCCTCTTTGCTTTGGCCTGGCCCTCAATCTTGGGGAATGTGAGGTCCCATATACTCGGCTGCTATCTAATGTTAGACTGGCAAGCAGATTCCATCAAAGGTACCTGGAGCACAAGCAAAGGGAAGTAGTTCGAACCTGCAAAAAATACACTAAAGATTATGCAGTCAAATACAAAGAGCCAGTCAGGAGACACCTGATGAAAGGGCTTTTCGGCTGGAGGTAAACATGTGTAAGAAGCCTCTTTAATAACCTCTGCAGTTCTACTTATTTTGGGTAAAGTTAAGACACTGGTGACTCTAACACGCACAACTTTCCCCTCTTTTCTCTGAATGCATTTTCTTCTTTTCTGACAACACTATCAATAACAGACTGTTGCTTTGTTCCTAAGGATTAAAGTTGCTTTCCCTGGGGATAGCCAGTCAGAACACTGAAGGAGATGTGACAGAATCAGCGTCATAAAACCCTCTTGCCCAAATTTGAGCTGTATCAGAGATTTAGAAAAAGTGGGTTTTAAATTTATAGTCCACTGCAGAATTTAATCTCATCTACTCTATAGTCAACACTCCAAAGTATTAGAGCTTTGACAAACAACAGTTCAGTTTCCAACCAGATTAAAACAAGCTATTAAGAGAAATTTATCTGTGAACAATGTTTTAAAAAAGAGCATTAAGCACCTTTTTCCTTTGCTGTAAATGAATGTGAACTACCACTTGAGGAGAAAACATCATTTATTCATGCCAAAACCACAAAATACAGTTTAGCAATTGGGCTGTATCTTAGAATTCCTTAGGTACATACAACAGAAATAAAAAATGTAAATATGGTATGTAAGAATTATTATACATTTTACTAAGCATACATTTTTGTAACAAAGCAAGTTTATCTCTTATTGACTAAGAGGAACATGGCTCTTGCCATTAAAATAATAAGCAATACACAAGGTAGCAATTTCCAAAAACAATTTAGTTATTTTACAGGATGTTACCAGTCACGATCAACTATGTCATACTAGGACAATTGGGCCTTGTGATTACACTTCTCCGTCATTCCTTTCATTCCATTTTCTTTTTTTTTTTCTTTTTTGTCTTTTTCATTTTTATTGGTACCGGGGATTGAACTCACCACTGCCTGCTTGCAAGGCAGGTACTTATGCTGCTGAGCTAAATTCCCAGCCCCTCATTCCATTTTCATACAGGGATGTGGATCTCAGCATTTCCGACGTAACTACTTCTTGCTGAGAAGAGGCGAAGCCTGGGGAATGTGGGAATGGAAGGTTTGTAGATCTTTGTTTCCCTTTTTGAGGGAATAACTGGACACCTGCTCCTGGTGGCTAATTTGGAGGGCTGCATATGTATTTGTTATATACTCAACATTTTGTACTTAAACCACATGTAGGTTTGTATTATTAAGGGGATCAGCACTGATTTTAAGATTTCATCAAAGATTTTTAAAATAGTACTTAATGCTCAGTTACTTGTCAGGATCTTGTCCCCAGCATCCTCTTGATGGATCCAATAAGGGGTACATTATAGAACTTTCCCAAATGTATGCTCAGTGAGGCATAGGTGGGTAAACTGTAGCCAAAGTTTTGGTTACTCTTGCTAAAGTATTACCCAACCCATCACATGTCACAGAGAAAAAAACAGTTGGCACAGTAAGATTGAAGCTTCATAATTACTTATCTCAGTTATTTTTCCTTTTAAACAAATAAATACTTTAGATTCTCTCTTGGTGTGTATGACCAAGCAGGGTCTAAAGAGAGCCCAGAGGTATCTTCCTCTGGAGAAGCTTGCTTGATTCTGGATTGTTGGATCCAAGGCTTTATCCCTGCAAGTTTTAACAAGGTTCCTTGACATGAGCCCTTCCACTTTTCAGCCAAAATGATCAATAGACCTTTGAGTTTTACAGGTTTTGAGCAAACTTTATCTCCACAGTAGAATGGAGTGGTTCATTGGTTGAACGTACAACCCAGAGCAACCCAGCAAACTGGTGCAAAGCAGTTAATATGTGATTCATAGCTGTGCATGCCATTTAAATTTACTTGCTAACACAGAGGTGGAGTAGCTAACACATTGACTAGAAAGGGTAAAGGGTCTCCAACACAAAATTGCAGAAGAACCTAAGCACACTTCAGGGTGCTACCCTAATTTGGAGTAGGGCAATAGGCAAGACTTTGTCCCTCTTTACCTGAGTCTCGGGACAAAGCTTAGCCAGTATTTTTGTTGTTGTAGTTTTAAGTATGGTTCTCTTTCCCATGGGCTGTGACCTCCACGATGAATGCAGTTTCCAAGTTATGTGTAAAATCTTAAGGAGGAAAGTTAATTCTGTTGCTTTTTCACTCTGGTAGAGTATGTCTCTACTTATCTAAAGAAAGTATCCATAAATACAAGTAATTTTAAATTACCTGTTATGTTATGCATCTGAGTGGTCTATTTGCCAGTCTTGAAAACGGTATGTTCCTTTATACTGTATCCCTCTGAAGGGAATTCCATTCAGTTTTAGGATTATTCTTGTCACACAGATAGCATCTTTATGTAATCCTCTGGACAGTCTGTTGTAAGGTGTGGCCATTTTAATCAAGGCCATATTAAATCTGCCAGTGATTCCCTTCATGTAGACACTTAAATTGGATATACCAGGGCTTTAGACAATAAGATCTTGTGATCATTAAATTTCCATAGTGAGTTAAATACTACACTTGATCTTAGTCAAAAGCCCAAGAAGTGATTCCATAGCTAAGAGTCCATGTTAGTGAAATCTGATTCCTGACCTCCTCATCCCATTCTTTACAATGAAGTTTGAACTGATAGGTCCAAGTGGAATATCAAAACCCCAATGAATGGTCCCTCTGTAGCAGCTCATTTTGCAGCTCAGTTAGCCTTTGGTGCCCTGAGTAGTGAATCACAGCCACCTGCTAGTGGTAAACCAACTATCTCGAGTACAGCCAATATTTCCCTTGGATATTTAATATCCTTATATCCTGAATAACCCATTTTCCTTCAAAATAGCATTATGCGCAAACACAATTAGAGAAGGACATGTGGAATCAGTGTATATGTTTATTCATTTTCCTTATGACACTTCTAAGGCCCTGGTGAATGCAATTAATTTGGCCTTTTGTGCAGCAACACAACAGTATACCCAGCTCAGTGTCTTTTTTCTTCCACGAAGCTACTTTCACCAGTGTAGTGTTCCCAATTATAAGGTGCCATCAGTTGACCTGACAACTCTGGCTGGCTGGAATAAACTGCAGAGAATTCAAAAGCAATTATGCTGCGAATCAGAACCAGTTTCAGTGGTTGGGAACAAGGTAGCTGGATTTAGGGCTATAGTAGTCTGCAAGAGAACATTTGAGTATCTAACAGAATAGTTTATTCAGTATTTGCCAATTTGCTTCAGCATCAACCCAATATCATTCTTCTTGATGTAGTAAAGCCAACACTTGTTGAGGCACAAAAACTGTAATAGACTGTCCCAAGGTGAACTTGCCTGTTTCTTCCAATGTTGCAGGAGGCCACACAACACCTTCAAGGCAGGGTGATCATACTCTGGCTGCTATTTTAAATGTTTGAAGAAATAAACTATAGGTTTGGAAGATTTCTCAAGTAGTTGAAAAAGTACCTGTAATTCTAGGCCTTGCTTCTCATGGATATATAACTTACAGGGTTTTTTAGGGTTTGACAACCCCAAATTCAAGTTAATCTTCTTTCATACTGTCAAATACTTGGCATTCAGCAGTCCAATGTAAGTGCTCTGAATCCAGTCCTTTCCGAACATCATAAAGGGGTTTAAGAAGACCAAAAATTGGAAACCCAAATTAAACAGAAACCCGCCTAGAAACTCTCACAGCTGCCTCCTATTTACAGGAACTGTGATGCTGGCAATTGCTTGTTTCCAATTGGGTATTGCACTCCATTTTCTTTTTCTTTTTTTTTTTTTGTCTTTTTCCTTTTTATCGGTACCCGGGATCGAACTCACGACTGCCTGCTTGCAAGGCAGGCGCTTATGCCGCTGAGCTAAATCCCCAGCCCCTTGCACTCCATTTTCAACGTTCTAATTGGAACTTGAGGTAATTTACTTTCTGCTTGCAAATCTGAGCCATTCTAGGAGACAGTTTATATTCATAGTGTGCCAAGTTATTAAGTACCATGACTGTGTTAAAGTTTTCATAACCTTGACCTGCTATTTAGCACAACATCCACATATAGAAGCAAGACCCACCTTCTTTTAATTGTAGAGTTCTTAAGTCTTTAGCTAAAATCTTGCCAAAAATGGTGAGGAAATTCTTAAAGCCATGAGGCAGTACAGTCCAACAGTACTGGAAGGTGCCTTTGATACAGAATCCTGCCATTCAAAAGCAAATAGCAACTGAGCTTTGTTTTCAAGTGAGATGCTGAAGGCATCTTTAAGGTCTAATACTGAAAACTCATCCATAATCCCCAGGGATGACAGAAACAAAGTATAAGGAATTGGTACTATAGGATGAAATTCCTGTTCAATTTTATTAGTAACTCTCAAATCCTGAACAAAACTATACTCATGAGCTTTTTTCCTCGACTGGAAGAAATGCAGTATTGAGGGCAACTTACAAGTACACGTTAATCCATATTAAAGAAATGTTTGCAACTCCAGCTGAGTCTTTTGCAAAGCCTGTTTCTTAAGGACATACTTCCCCGCAAACCCCCCCCCCATACAAAAACTCCTTCTTGAATTCAACTTTTACTAGTTTTGCATTCAGCACTTTACCTGGAGTACCATCTAACCATTTGGTTTACTTTCTTGTAGACCTCAAGGAAAGAGTTCTTCTATTGTGTCCCAATAGTGAGTGAGCACCGTATTTGTAACTTTATGGCTTGCTCTGGTGGGATCTGCAAATGAGGCTGAGTCCTTTTCAAAGAGGTTATTTGAGTATTTAATTGGTATAACAATTATCCTCTTAATAGTAGGACAGAGCACTTTGGAAAGTTGTAAAGAATTTTAAGTCTTCTAGTCAACACTCCAGAGGTAGGAGGAAGGATTTCTACTGCATTTCCTCCATCAGTCCTGAAATTTACAATCCTTTGTGCTACTTTGCAATTTTAGTGTTAAGAAAAGAATAACTAGTATCTGCATCTGATAAAAAATTCATCATCTGATTCCTGTCAGTTGCACCTGAAGCTCTTAGAGAACTCACGATCGTCTCTGAAAGACAGAACAGTCTCTGAGCTTCTTCATGCATCATCTAAATCACAGTATTGTACTATGCTTTCTTCCTCCTTTCCCATGCCCTTTCTTTAATTTGAGACATACATTTTTCTAGTGCTTTTCTTCCTTGCAGTATGCACAGTGGTCCCTCTAAGGACTCTTTTATGTTCCTAAGCTGTCTTTCTCCTTTTTTATTTTCTGTCCTATTGAGACTATGATAACAGCGTCTCTCATCTTTTACAATTTCTTTGCATCATGTATTTTAAAGGCAGTATGTACCTATTGAGATGAATTCATTTCAACAGTACTTTCTGCTTTTTGAAGATTTCTATTAATATCACAGGCATTTTGCTCAACTAAGGAATTTAACCATCCTTATATTCTCTGTAGCTTCTTGGTTGTCTGTATCCTTCTTTTTTTATTTTTTTATGTATCCTTCTTATATGACTGGCAAATTTTTTGTAAAAGTTCAGAGGGATCTGGGTATTCCTTCTCTTTATGTTTATGTATTATGTTCCAATTTCTCAGGTTAAGTACTCCTTTCCTGGGTCCTGCCAGAATGTACTACTTGTAATTTTCTCAGTTATTTCCCAATTGTTTGGACCCTGATAAGGTTTTACTGATGGAATAATATAGGATAAGGATAGAATAAGGGATTCCTTACAGGATTTTCTTTGTGGAGGTACTGTCTAATCACTAGTCTTTTTATCTTTTGCACTTAGAATATTCAAAAGAGCTTGACTATCTGGCTCAGATGAGGTAATAAGTGGCAAAGCAGTCATTCTCCATGGATCATTTCTATGTGATTCACTAGAGTTCTAGTTTAACAAGTCAAGTGAGAGGTTGAGGGTGGACTACCCAGAAATATCCTCCCGGCTGACTAATCCTGATTCAAATCTCTGAAGGGATATTGCCTTAGAGGATATTATCCTGCCCCAAAATGGGAAGCTCCCTGGCCAAACTGAGTGTACTGGCTGGATCTTAAAGGGGAGTCTGTTTCTGCTTTATCACACGGTAAAGGAGCTGCAACTCCAGTGGTCCCTCATTATCCAGAAGAACAGGTTGTGATACCTCTATAACCATTGGAGTGGGTTTAAAGCATTTAAAAAAATTAATATCCTTATTTTCCTTTTCCTCACAAGTTATGCCATCTAAGGAAGTAAAAGTTCTACCTTCTCTCTGAATTTATTAATGTAGATCCCTTCTTTCTAGAGGTCTTCTTTATGCATTACCAAGAAGGCCTGAATATGATCATCATCCCATTTATCAGATTTTTGACCAAACTACTGCAATTACAAAATGGCATAATAGTTTGAAGAACCATTAAGTGGCTACCTTTCACCAGAGTCTAACATATATGCAGACCATGCAGTGTTACAATAGTATATGCCAACTCTTTTGTCATAGTATCCTGGATGCCATCTATCAGTTATTTAGTATGCAGCTCAGAGAGTACCTAGATGACAGATACCAAAGCCCAATGACCATTCTAGTAATTTAAGGGGTTATTAAAAGATCAAAGAAACCAAATTAACTACTCCAAACCAACAAATACCTGCAATGTTTTTTTCACCTCTAAATCTCTACCAACATCCATCAATAACCTCACCTCAAACACATTGTAATACATCCAAATGGCAGCAAATGATGAATATGCATTCATCCCCAACTAGCACTGCTGAATGACTCAGGGAAGATCTAAATGTCTATTCCATTACCCTGATCCCAGATCCTAGGAGTGTACTTTTTGGCAGAAAATCAGATAGAACCCCCCTCCTCTCTATTATGAAAAGCATTTATAGGCAGCTGATGCCACAAATAGAAAAGAAAATAGAAATCCTAGGGTGCAGAACTGTCCCTGGCACCTGAAAGAATATCCCTGGAGACCTAACAGTAGGTTCAGCTAGCAAAAAGCAGTTAATCCTTTTTCTCAAATCCTTATCATCCCACCAGCAGTAATCAGGAGACCCGTGCTGTTCAGGAGCTGGAACTTGTTTCTTGATTGGCTTCACTAAAACTGCACTTAAGTCCATATACTTAAGTTCATTTTCTCATCACTAACCAAATAAAAGAAAGTAAATTGTTTTGGTGAAAAAGAAAAAGGTTTTATTCAAAGTCACCTTTAAAAAGTTTGAGAGATCTCATTACCCACTGGTAATGAGACACATTACCAGGCTGGCTGCAGACACAGTACCCACTTGTACCCCACTGGGTACAAGTGTACACAAGTCTGTTACAGCAAGGAACAGTGTGTGTGTATGTGTATGATGATACAATAGGACAACAGGCTTATTTTTTCCCTCCTGGACCCCAACTTCCCACCCTTCCCAGTGGAAATGAAACAACTTTGACCTAGTCTCAACATCTGAACATTCTAGCCATTCATCTGGGCTAAGGAAGCTGGAGGTGGCAGTGTATGCCATGGGTAGGCTAAGAAAGTATGGAAGAGCCACTTATCATTAAAGGAAAGAAATCTAATTTTCAAAGTCCCCTTTTGCTATGCTGGTTACTACCCTATATTTGGGATGCACTTTATCTGAAATTCAAATTTAAGTGATGGTCTGTACTTTATGTACAGTGATGACCAGGAAAAAATATCCTGGGAGAGATGTCCTAGATGGCATCACAGAAAAGGTTTTATTCCATATTGACTTTGCATTGCTGTTTGTCATCTGACTGGGGTCTTAATTCATTTCAATACATTTGATGCCACAATAGTGCTGACATCTGAGCCAAGTGTGAGCTTCATAATACACTGAAGAATCAGCAGTGATAAGAAATTCCTTCTTTCTTACTGTAATTTACAAGAAAACATAATATAAAATACATTAACTCTTGAAGTCCTCACTATGATCTGTCATTACTTCATTAGGAAATAAGTCCAAGAACTTCTTAAATAGAGAGAACAGAGATATCAATGACATTGGCTTGGGATGGAGGATAATGGTAGTAGAGGCACAGTTTGGATGCAGAATTCTAGAACAATTACTGAACTCCAGAGTGGGATAAGGCCAAAGACTTTGGAGGATTATTTTAGCTACCAGCAAAGAGACTCTAACTTCTAATTTACAAAATGAATTGAGTATATACAGAATATACTAGGAAATGAAGTATCTTTGTCTTATCAAATTATCTGATGAGTAACTTTATAATACATATAAAAATAACCTGAAAGATGCAGAGAAAACAGCAATATTTACAGTAATTCATAGCATGAATTTTAAGTACCTACTCTACTGAAAATATTCTTGTCTTTCAGACACAAGCAAACAATTCATTTTAGGAACTCAGTTTAGCAATATAACCAATCTTCACTGTTATTTTCATTACCTTCTCTTCCTACATACAAAGAAAATGCAGACATCTAGTCGCAATAGCCATTCTTTGTGTACAAAACTGATCTTCCAACTTCCACAGAACTTACCCCTTTATAAAGAATCTGGGAATTTTGTGCATCAATGGCTTCTTACTCTTACTCATCCTTGAATCCACCATGGCTGGTTGCAGACACAGATGTTTGTTTAGTCTCAGTCTCAATATCTGTCTCTTTCTCTGTCTTGTAATAGGGATTGAACCCAGGGCATTCACACTGAGCTACATCACCAGTTCCTTCATTATTTTAACTTGGAGACAGGGTCTCACTACATCACTTTCTCCAACTGGGCTCAGATTTGCTATCCTGCTGCCTCTGCCTCCTGAAGTACTAGGATTACAAGTATATTTCACTCTGCTTGGCTTTTCAGGTTATACTTTCTTAGCTAGCATAAGTCTAGGATGAAAAATCTAAGTATCTTCCATATTGGGCTACACTTAGGGTCTACATGTTATCAGGTTTTTCTTTTCCATGCATATGTTCTACAACTAGTGAAGCAGGTAACATGGAATATTTTATGCTTGGGAAGTTCAAGCACTGTGGATGAAATTACGCTTTCTTTAGGCTGTGAAATTTGACATGTTTTTAAATTATGAATGTAGGCAACAAACCAGAGTTCCTAGAAATACTGACTTTGTTGCCAAGAGGAATTGGGAATTTTCATGTCATATTACAGTTACAACAGACACTTATACTTGTCATTACATTTTATTTAACTTTTCATTACTTTTGACATTTAATAGTGATGTAGTGCCATCTTCTTCTATGTGTTGATAAAGTATGTAAATTGCCTGGTCTCATCAAAATTTTAAAACATTTTAGTAAATATATTTAAATGGAAATGGAAATGGGGAAAAACGAAGATATACAGTGTACAGGAACAAATTCTCTATGATGAATGTGAAAATGTTATTATTATATATATAAAATGTACCAATAAAGTTTTTAAAATGCAATATATATGTAAATTACTGAACTGGTAGTACTTTGGGTTTTAATGTCATATCTTAAAACATTTCTAAAATATGTCATGTGACATATGCAAAAAGAATGACTGGACAGGGCTGGGGATTTAGCTCAGCGACATAAGTGCCTGCCTTGCAAGCACGTGGTCATGAGTTCAATCCCTGGTACAAAAAAAGAAAAGAAAAGAATGAAAGGTGCAAATAAGATAAGTTACATGCATGAACAAATTCCACAATGAGCAAGCTGTGCTTAAGCTTGCACTTTTTACATTATGTCCTTGAGAACTATAAAAATGTCTATGTGACATAGTGGAAAATGTAATTTACACATATCTGATGAGAATATATCCTGGTAAAGTACACTATTAATTTGAGGGGTGTATTAATTAGCAAGTTATTTTGAATGGTAGACTATATGACAATCAGATTTTTCTTTTTTATGTATATAAATTTAACATAGTCTGCTTTATCAATATAGGAGTTTAATAAAACTTGCTACTTTAGGAGATAATCCTCAGGTACATTTACTGAAACATACAGGAATTTACCAGCTAGTCATGCTTAACAAGTTATCTGCATATCGATGAATATATACCGGCACATGCAGGGTGTGACTCAGGGTTACTCAATGTAAGATCAAAATGTCTTTTGTTTAAAATGTAATGTTAGGGGCTGGGGATTTAGCCCAGTGGCATAAGCACCTGCCTTGCAAGCAGGCGGTCGTGAGTTCGATCCCTGGTACCAATAAAAAGAAAAAAGGAAAAAAAAAGTGTAAAATGTAATGTTATTTCAGATAACAAAATTTGAAAAGTAATAGTTGTCAAGCACTAATCATATTCTGTAGTACATATTAAGTGCCTAACATAGTAAATTATGAACTTTCTCTTCTTTAGTGATGCGGACTGCTACTATCAAGATCTTTTAAAAGCAGACAATGGAAAGACAGCTATAGGGGGCATACTGTGGTTTTGAGTTTACTGGAATTATAATGAACAATTAAATTTCTAGTATCCTCAGATGAAGATCAATTCTGAAAATGTTGCTACGTAACAGAAAATATCATATGGATTTTGAAAGTATGTAAATAGTTCCCATGATCCTGTTTTACTGGCAGAGCAATAGTGACTATTTAAATTTTCATATATAAACTGTTAAAAGACATGGGTGGGTGATCAAATTCTGCTTATTCTACACATAAATTCTCCAGGGTCTGACTGCTACCAACTGATAGTCTCCAAATCAAATTAAGATTCTCTTCTTTAACGTTTACTGCTCTTGCTAGGTATGGTGGTACATGCCTAATCCCAGCACTGTGAAAGGCTGAAACAAGAGGATTGTATATTAAAACTGGGTAATCTTAGGGACACTCTGTCTCCAGACTTAAAAAAAAGGATTGAAGGGTTGGGATATGCCCCAGAGCGAAGGCCCTTGTTTCAACACCTAGGATTAAAAACTACATATTCCTGGCTACTGTAATAATATACAAATTAAAAAGAACTGGGCATAGTGGCATGTACCTATAAACCCCAGCTTTAGGGATTTGAGGGAGGTTCAGGCAGGAAAGCTATAAATTCAACTGTTGCCTGCTCAATTTATTAAGATCCTATCTGAAAATACAAATGGAGAGAGATGTAACTTAATGGTAGAACACAGAGCACCTTTGGGTTCAATGTCAAGTACCACCAAAAAAAAAAATTAAAAAAAGAAGGACTAGTGAAACACTGAAACATATTTTTTGCAAATGATACAACCATGTATCTGATAATCCAAAAGATCCCATGAAGAAAATAACAAAAAATTAGGCACTATATTACTCTATGTACAAAATATATGCAAAAAATAAGTTGCCTTTAAATATGTAATTAAAACCAGTTATAATGGGAAGAAGTGCCCTTTAATAAGAGCAAGCACAAATATAAAACGCTCAAAAATTACTTAACTAACAAATGTATAAATTTGGCATAAAAAAGATACAACAAACAACCAGACATGGTGCCACATGTCTGTAATCCCAGCACACAGAAGGCTAAGAAAGAGGATTGTTGCAAGTTCAAGGCCAGCCTAAACTACCCAGTGAGTTCAAGACCAGTCTGAACTACCATACATAGAGACCCTGTGAGAAAGAAAGAATGAAAAAAAGAAAGAAAGAAAGAAGAAAGCATAGGAATATAAGACACAAATTATACAGGACTACCACTACTGTACCCAAATTTAAACACTGAATTATAAAATGTTTAGTCACTTCTAGTTTTAATATAAAAGTAAAGAATACTTCAGAAGGGCTTTTTTTCCTAAAAATAAAAAAGGCATGGAACAGTGAGTAAGCCAAAATAGGCAGAGACCTGCTAAATTAAGAGTAATGCATGGGAATGAGGCCTATATGTACCAGTTATCAAAACATTTTATACAGGTATGATGTCAAAGTAAATTTGATTATAATGCAGAAAAGTAACAGACAATTAGGCAGGACAAAATCATATTCAAGATATAGATCCAAACACTACCGGAAATTGGCCTAGGATAAAGTTCACATTTAAAATCACTAACATACAGTTAAATAATTAAGCATATGGCACTAAGACAAATGTTTAACCATCTGTGAAAAATAACAATATACCCCTGCCTAACTTCGTTCAATACCCAAACTTCTGATTTATCAAGTACTTATATTTTACAACATAACCATAAAGGAGAAAAACATGAAGCTTAAAAAAAGGTATGTCAATCTCAGCACTCAGGAGGCTGAGGCAGGAGGAGCATTGTGAGTTCGAGACCAGCCTAGGCTACAAAGTGAGCTCAAGGCCAGCCTGAACAACTGTACAGCGAGACTGTGTCTCAAAAAGACAAAACAAAACAAAACAAAACAAAGGTATGTCAGAGTGGAAAAGATGATTTATAAACTAAACAGCAACACAAATGCTATCTAGGCAGTGGGGCTGGGGATTTAGCTCAGGGGCATAAACACCTGCCCGGCAAGTGCGAGGTCATGAGTTTGATCCCAGTACCAAAAAAAAAAAAAAAAAAAAAAAATGCTATCTAGACAAAAATTGATAAATTTACAACACTAAAGTTCTAAATAGAACTCCCTAAACATACACACACACACACACACACACACACACACACACACACACACACAAATACACCAATAACAAAACGAAGGTCTGGGGAAGAAAGTTAATATTCATCTTTAAAATTCTTTTTTTTTTGAAAGCTGATATTTCTTATTCTTTGGTTTTTTTTTTGAACTGGGGATTGAACACACAACCTTGCACTTGGCCAAGCAGATGCTTTCGCCGCTGAGCTAAATCCCTGGCCTCATCTTTAAAATTTTTTTTTTGTCTTCTTTTCATTTTTATAGGTACCGTGGATCGAACTCATGACCGCCTGCTTGCAAGGCAGGTACTTATGCCGCTGAGCTAAATCCCCAGCCCCTAAAATTCTTACAAATCAATTAGAAAACTACTAATCACCCAAAAGAAAATGACATTAAAAGACATTTCACTGAAAAAAACAGCATTTAAAACTAAAACATGTAGCATAAAAATGAGAATCACAATGGTATAAAAATGCAAATTAAAGGTGTAATTTTTCCACTAAACACAGTAACAAAAAGAGTTAAAAATGATTTTGGCAAGTTATTGGGAAATGGGACACTCTACAACTTTGTTGAAAGAAATGTAAATTAGTAAATGTAAAGAAAAGCTATGCAACCTTTTAAAGAATGTACAAATGTACTAAGCAAATCTACTTCAGGGACATAGGTTTAATATCTATTTGTTTATAGATACTAAATAATATATACAAAAATCATCATCTCATTGTTACTTCAAAGAATAAAAACATCTGCATACCTCAATAAGTGACTGATTTGGTCAACTGCAGTATAGGCCTACAAGATAACACTGCAGACAGGACACCCAGGAAAAACTATTCTTTACTTTTTTTTTTTTTGCATTTTATTTTTTATATTGAGATGCCCTTAAGGGAATCACATTTTTGAAGGATTTGTAAAATTTTGTTAGTCCTTAACAGTTAAAATACTACTCAAGTATCTGTCAATAGTTAATCTAAAACTTCATACAAATTTTTGCATTCTGCTTCTAATAATCTATTATTACCTTCCATATTTTAAAATTATCATCTTAAAATAATTTTTTTTTGGTCTTTTGAGACAAGGTCTCCCTATGGAATTTAGGCTGGCCTTGAGCTCACTTTGTAGTCCAGGCTGGTTTTAAACTTTGCTATAATCCTCATACGTCAGCCTCCTGAGTACTAGGATTACAGGCATGCGCCATCACACCTGGCTCATAAAATAAATTTCATTAGTGATTTCAGTTTCCTACAAACATTTTTTATTAGATACTATTACTGCATTCCACAAATTATCAAAGGTGAAATTTTAATAGAAAATAATTTGCATTGTTATGTTTCTTTAATCAGTGGTTCTTTGGAAGGATGATTTATAGTGTAATTCTGAATATACTGACTTTAGTAATATTTAAAGATACATGGTATAATTTGAATAATGTGAAATTTCTGTCAACTTGCTTTGTAGTTTAAAATAGGATAATTTCTTATATTAATAAAAGAACTGTTCAAAAACTTGGGTCAGTCATTATCAGATTTTAATGGGAATCGAACACATGTGTTTTGCATTGAGCTACATCCCATACCCCCCCCCCTTTTTTTTTAAACTCAGGGTTTCATTAAATTGCCAAATTGAACAGGCTAGACTTGAACTTGTAATCCTTCTGCCTGAAACTCCCAGAGTGATGGGTTTACAACACACTATATCAGATTTTAAAACAGTACTCACACAAAAGTTCTTTTTTAGCTGGGCATGGTGGTGTACATCTGTAATCCCAACACTCAACAGGCTGAGATAAGAGGATTGCTGCAAGCTTGAGTCCAGCCTGGGCTACAAAGTGAGTGCAAGCCCACTGCATAGTGAAACCCAGTCTCAAAAAGAGAAAAAAAAAGTTGTTTTTTCATCCATACTTGATAGAGGTATGATAAAATCCAACTGTGCATAACTATCTTTTCTATTTGTAGTTCCATCAACTTTGATTTGTGTTCATGGAGGTCATGTTGTTAGTTACATAGATAGAGATTATCCATAATCAGATCCTACTCATGAAATGAAACTGAACATAAAGATGGGTTTCTACTTTTTTGTTGGTACATACATTTTTTTTGTCCTTTAAATCTTTTCATGGATGGTTTATTTGGTTAACCTTTCAACAGCATACTTTTTGTATTGTCCATGAATTTCAATTTTTTTTAAGCTTTACTTTATAATATGTGGCTAAAAAACAGCATAGTCTTTTATTTAAATAAGAAAAAATTTCCTTTCAACTGCAGAATAACACTTTTGGCATTTCTCTTAGTTTATCTCTATTATCCTGCTATGCAATTTTCTTTTAACTTGCCTAGTCTATATTTATTTTCTGGATTGCCTTCAAATTTTGATTGATCGCTGATGAGTTTTCAGTTATATTCACAAAACAATTAAGTATATCATAGGCATTTTGTGATATTATCATCGCCTACATTTTGGTTATTTAACCTTGGAGAAAAAACCGACAAAACAAACATGGTAGTAATAATAACTTACTTGAATTCCATCAAAATTTCCATGGTAAACATTACCTTATCCATTTTTTAAACCTTTGATGGTACTGAGAATAGAAGCCAGGGACATACTGAGATACAATTTCAGTCCTGTTTTATTTTGTATTTTGAGACAAGGTCTCAATAAATTGCTACGTTGCCCAGACAGGGCTTGAACTTGTGATCTTCCTGGCTTAGCAAAACTGCCGAAAATGATTCACACTATAGGCAAAAGCTTTTATACATTTAGAAAGTTTAAATTGTTCTTCTCTACATGTTATGCTCTGTAGTTATGCTATAATCAAATATAACTATTCAGTGAATAGAATATTAATATTTCATTTTGTCTTTCATGTATAAATTCTGATATTGAATAAGATCTGATTTATGATGCTGAAATTTATAGACATTTGATTTTTCCATCTCTTACATACTGTTTGCTATTATTATAGAATATGTAGCTCAAAAAACAAGGGCTATCTGAAACATATAATCATGCATTACTGATTATAATGTGAAAGCAGGTCTTTACACATACCTCACTTCTATAAGGTTTTTCCTCAATATACACTCTGCTATTCATATAAATAGCTATGGAAGCTGGGCATGGTGCTACATATCTGTAATACCAGCACTCTGGGAACATGAAAAAGAAGCATGATAATTCAAGCCCACCCTTGGAAAACTATAGTGATTTACTGAAACCCTAAGTCAAAAAACAACCCTAAATATCAGGAAAGAAATAGCAGAGGGGTATAAAAAATTGTTTCCCACATTTCTGATATTTCTAGTATTACTTTCTGTATGTATTTGGCAATAATGAGTAATGACAAATAAAAGACAATATTCAAATACACAGAAATTCTCACCTCATGTGTGTATTCTCTGGTGCTTTTTCGCCTGTGAAAGACAAGTAAAGGCCTTTCCACATTCTTTACATTCATAGGGTTTCTCACCAGTGTGAATTCTTTGATGTTGAGTAAGATGTGCCCTCTGCCTAAAGGCTTTATTACATTCCTGACATACAAAGGGTTTCTCGCCGGTATGAATTCTCTGATGTTGAATAAGAGTTGAACAATCAATAAAGGACTTTTTACACTCTTTACATTCATATGGTTTCTCACCTGTGTGAATTCTCTGATGTCTACTAAAATAGGAAACACAAGAAAAGGCCTTTCCACATTCCTTGCATTTATATGGTTTCTCACCAGTATGAATTCTTTCATGTTGAATAAGATGTGCTCTCTGTCTAAAGGCCTTCCCACATTCCTGACATTCATAGGGTTTCTCATTAGTATGAGTTCTCTGGTGCTGAACAAAAGTTGAATAACAGAGAAAAGCCTTCTCACAATCTTTACATTCGTAGGGTTTTTCACCAGTGTGAATTTTCTGATGTTTATTCAGGTTTGAAAGCCAAGTAAAAGACTTTCCACATTCCTTACATTCATAGGGTTTCACACCAGTATGAATTCTCTGATGTTGATTAAGAGTTGAGCAGTTATTAAAGACCTTCCCACATACTTGACACTCATAGGGTTTCTCACCTCTGTGAATTCTCTGATGCCTATTACAATCAGAAAAACAAGTAAAGGTCTTCCCACAGTCATAACATTCATAGGGCTTCTCACCAGTGTGAGTTCTCTGATGTCTAGTTAGATGTGCACTTTGTCTGAAAGTCTTTTTACATACTTGACATTCATAGGGCTTCTCATTAGTATGTGTTCTTTGATGTTGAAAAAATGTTGAACCAGATATAAATGCTTTTCCACACTGGTCACATTGATATGGTTTCTCACCAGTGTGAATTCTTTGGTGTCGAATAAGAGTTGAGCAATTATTAAAGGCTTTCCCACATTCTTTACATTCATAGGGTTTCTCACCAGTGTGAACTCGTTGGTGTCTGTTAAAGTCAGAAACACAAGTGAAGCCCTTTCCACATATAGCACATTCAAATGGTTTCTCACCACTATGAATTTTTTGATGTCTACTTAGATGTGCACTTTGTCTGAAGGTCTTTTTACATTCCTGACACTCATAGGGTTTCTCATTTGTATGGGTTCTCTGATGTTGAGTAAGAGTTGAACAATTATTAAATGCCTTGCCACATTCCTTACATTCAAAGGGCCTTTCACCTGTGTGAATTCTCTGATGTTGAGTAAGAGTTGAACGACTATTAAATGCTTTCCCACATTCTGCACATTCATAAGGTCTTTCACCAGTGTGAATCTTCTGGTGTCTATTAAAGTCAGAAAGAGAAGCAAAGGCTTTCCAGCATTGTGTACATTTATAGGGTTTCTGATCAGTATGAATTCTTTGATGTCGAGTAAGGTGTGCACTTCGTCTAAAACTCTTGCCACATTCCATACATTCAAAGGGTTTCACATTAGAGTGAGTCCTCCTGTGTTGAATGAGTGTTGAACAGCAGATAAAAGCTTTCCCACATTCCTTGCATTCATATGGTTTCTCACCCGTGTGAATTCGATTATGTTGAGTAAGGAGGGCACGCTTTCTAAAACTCTTTCCACATATCTGACATTCATAGGGTTTGTTATAATTTATTTGATATTGAGGAAGTTGAAAGTCATAAGCAAATTCTCTGCCACATTCCTTAAATTCATCACAATTCTTTCTAGGAAGACTTTGCTGATGTTCCATTTGATTTGTGTAAAATATGAAGGCCTTCTCACACATTTCATCAAGTTTTTCACTAGTATGAATTTCTATTTGCTGAGTGAGGTTTTCATAATTTTTCTGCTCATAGCATTCATTTTCAGTTTGAATTATTTCATTTGGAACCAGCAATGTAGGCTGAATTACTTCATTTGGAACCAGTGATGTAGGCTGAGTTATTTCATTAGGAACCAGTGACGGAGGCTGAATTATTTCATTTGGAACAAGTGATGGAGGCTGAATGAATTCAATTGATAGTTTTTCAAATGGAACTGTCATATACTGGGAACATTCCTCTTTAGATTCCTCTTCTCTTTCAAAATGTTCCTTACATTTCAAATCAGTTCCAAAATAAGACTCCCCCTCAAGGCAACAACATATGGTTCTGTTCATTATTTCCCATTTTAATGATCCCATTTCGAAAATGTCATTCTTTAGAGCTAATTCCTTAGTTTCATACAAAGACAGCAATTCTGAAAGAAAATAATATATTTTCCTGTTTCAGGACAAATGAAACATCAACATTAGAAACAAAAAAATAATACTGTTAAGAAGTGAATTGCTGGCTGGGCGTGGTGGCTCATGCCCATAATCCCAGCACTCGGGAGGCTGAGGCAGGAGGATCATTGTGAGTTCAAGACCAGCCTGGGCTACAAAGTAAGCTCAAGTCAGCCTGAACTGCACAGCGAGACCCTGTCTCAAAAAGACAAAAAAAAAAAAAAAGTGAATTGCTTAAATAACTTTCAAATATTGTCATTTACTTTGGGTAAAATAGAATGGCTATATTCATAGCAAATACATCTCAAAATAACCTATGTTACAAAAAATAATTTTATCACAAGAATAAAAGAGTCAATTCATCTGGAAGACTGAGAAATTAGAAATGTTTACATACATAAAAAGAAATACATGCAGTAAAAATTTAACAGACATAAAGCAAGATACAAATAATTCTACAATCACAGTTGAAGACTCTCTAACTACTTCTCAATAACTTATAAAATAACTAGACATTCTCTGCAGTAAGAAATAGAGAAAACATAAATGATTCACCATTTATAACTAGTTACCATTTACAAAATGCAATATCAAAAAAATGCAGAGTATACATTCTGTTCAACTGTACTCAAAACTCAAAACAGACCACATGCTGGGCCAGTAAGCAGACTTAATATAAACTTAATATAATAAAAAGTAACAAAATCATGCCAGATACTTTCTTTGACTACAATGAAACTAAACTTGAAATTATTTTTATAAAAAACCTAAAAAAAGGGGCTGGAGGTTTAGCTCAGTGGCATAAGCACCTGCCTTGCAAGCAGGCAGTCATGAGTTCGATCCCCAGGTCTGATAAAAAGGAAAAAGACAAAAAAACAACAACAACAAAAAAACACTCCCTGTATTTGAAAATGAACTAAACCTTTATGAAATCAACAATAATAGTATAGCACATAAAAATATGTGCAATGTAGATAAAGTACTTATCAAGGGAAATTTATACTTCCAAATGCTTGTAGGGCAAAAAACAAAAACAAAAAAAGCTAAGGTTCTACTGAAAAACTGTAGAAAAAAAAGAGCAAAACAAACTCACAGCAGAAGCAAAGAAATTATAAGAAATCAATAAATTAGAAAACTGTTGTGTTTTTTTTGGTACCAAGGATTAAACTCATGACCTCATACTTGCCAGGCAGGTGCTTAAGCCACTGAGTTAAATCCCCGGATAAATTAGAAAATTGACAAATAACATTTAACAAAGGCAAAGGCTTTTTCACTGAAAAGATCAGCAAATTTTAGCCAAACCAAACATATACACGCAAACAAAATAAGAATATCAAGAATAAAAGAATTTCTAATTATAAATCCTACATAATTAATAAAAATGATTAATAACTATCAGTAAGTAATTAAATAAGAAAATACTATGAAGCCATTTGTGGCACTCGCACATAATTCCAGCACTTAAAGAAGCTGAGACAGGCATAAATTCAAGGCCAGCCTGGGTTACATGTGAATTTAAGGTGACCCTAAACTACACAGTAAGGCCCCATCTAAAAAAAAAAGAGAGAGAGAAAACACTATGACCTAATACACAACCTCTTGTATAATTATTTATTTATATATAATAATTTAAAAGATCACATTTCTTGAATCACATAAGCTATCAAGCTCACTCAAGAAAAAAACTGTCCCCAGAAGAGCTATATATCTATTGCAGAAATTGAATTTATATAAAAACAAACAAAAAAACTATTCCAAAGATAAAAGTGGCAAAGTGGCTTTAATGGTAAATTCTACCAAATAAGGAAAAAATATCTGTTGAATATAGAAATGGCTCCCAACTTATGGTAGGATGTCAACATAATAGTACTACTAAAACTAGAAAAATACAATAGGAAACTATAAATTTTGCTCTTAAATATTAATGCAAAATCCCTTTCACTGACTGAATCTAGTGTTGTATATAAAAAACATACTACATGTATATAAAAAAATACTACATGTCCAGTGGAATGTACTCCATGAATATAGGTTATGTTAACATTTGAAAATCAATCACAATCCAACATATTAGCATTTTAAAAGGAAAATTATTCATTACTTGCATAAAGGCAAAATATACTCAATAAAATTCAACACAGTAATAAAAATTCTTAACAACCTAAAAATACAAGGGGACTCTGTTTCTCAACTAAATGAGATCAGTTAAAAAATTTTTTTTATTTTTTGTTTTTTTCTTTTTTATCGGTACCAGGGATCGAACTCGCGACTGCCTGCTTGCAAGGCAGGCACTTATGCCGCTGAGCTAAATCCCCAGACCCCTATTTTTTTTTTTTGTCTTAGTTAAAAATTTTTAAGCAATATCATATCCTACTGAAATAGTGCCAGATACGGTTACCTATGCCTGTTATGTCACCACCTTAAGAGGCCAGGATTACAATTTCAAGCTCAGCCTGGGCAATTTAGTGACTTAGCAAAATCTGGCTCAAAATTAAGATAGATCTGGGAATACCAATCAGTGCCAAGAGCTTGGATTCAATCTTCAGTACTGCAAAATAATGATAGTAATGATAAGAAAATATTAAAGACTACCTTATGTCAGAAGCAGTGAGCATAATCAAAATATGATCTTAATTATGGTGATGACCTCATAAGTACACATGTACATCAAAATTGTCAAATGGTACACTTTAATAGATCTACTTAATTGAATTTCAAAATATCTGTTAAAAAAATTTTTTTTAACAAGCATGGTCCCACATGCCTGTAATCCCAGTACTTAGCAAGCTGATGGAAGAGGACCCCAAATTCAAGGTCAAACTATGCCAACAGCAAATTCAAAACTAGTCTGGACTATACAGAGGAAATGCTGTATCAGAAAAAAAAAATTATTTATCATAAAAAATACTGATATCCTCCCCATTTCACAACTATTTCTTCTAAGACTGGGCTTTTGAATACAGCTTTTCATATACTATTTCAAAGGAAAGACAACAGGATTCTAACTAGTTCGCACTTCACTGAAATACATTCTGATTGCTCCCCACCCCTTTACTCACCTGGATACCATCCTGCTTTTCCAGCCATCCAAGGTTCTTTCCCTTGTTCCAATAAGGAAATTACTGATGGCTTGGAAATGGCAAGTCCTGCTCAAAGAAGTAAGATTAAAAATCAATATATAAATAAACAAATATTTGATTTAGAATTAGTTTAACCTAAAACAACTTGAGGAGTCCAGAAAGTAGATAAAAAGAAAAAAAGCACTTAATAATCCTGTTACATGCAGAAATTACAGATGAAAAACTAAAATAGGGAGAGTATCATAAGAAAGAATATATTCATAAAATATTAAAATACTTCACAACAAACTACAAACTGCAAAGGTAAAAGTAATGGCTTTTACAATGCAGAACTGTAGATCGCTTTAACAAACTGATCATAGTTAGCATTACTAGTGATAAGACATATAGAATTGTTATCTCTTGAGATACGGGACTAAAAAAAGTATGTCATCATTTCTGTGGTAATCTTGCCCAAAACATATAACCTTAATCTAATCATTAAAATATCTTAAAAAGTCAGGAAATTCTATGTAACAAGAAGTCAGCACAAAAAAAAAAGAAGTCAGCACAATTCAAAGTGTCAAGGTCAGGAATACAAAAATAAATTTCCAAGATTAGACACCTATAGTAAGATGACAATTAATTACAATGTACAATGCTAGATCAGCACAAGTACACTACAAGGGTAATGACTGACATCTAAATAAAGTATATAAACAACAGCAGAAAATTTGATCAATGGGCATTTTCTGGTTTAGATAACTACCCTATGCTTAATGTAAATTGTTAACTCTATGAAAACCTGGCTGCAGACTGTTTAGTTTTAATACTTAATATCACTTCAAATTAAAAAGTTTTTTAAAAATGGGATTCAGAAGACCAAGCAAGGTGGTACATTCCAACACTTGGGAGGATGAGGCAGAAGGACTACTATGAGTCTGAGGCCAGCCTGGGCTACAATGAGACACCTGTCTAAAAAAAAAAAAAACCCAAATGCTATTCAGATAAATTTTTAGATAAGAGGCTAGTAAACAAATGGGAATATAGCCGGCCGTGGTGGTGTATGCCTATAATTCCAGAACTTAGGAAGCTAGGGCAAGCGGAGGAAGCTCGTTGTAAGTTCGAGACTAGCCTGGGCTACAAAGTGAGCTGATGGCCAGCTGGAATTGCCTAGCTAGACCCTGTCTCAAAAAGAAAAAAAAGAGAAAAAAAATGGGAATATGGCCTTATTAATCTAACACAAGGAACAATTAAACCCTCAAGGAGGCAAAAATCTGAAATTAAATACACATAGACTCTATCTCTAGTTATGTTGGAAAGAAAAATAGGAAGGTTCAAGACATAATCAATGATTCTTCCTCTGAAATTCCTTCAACATTACATTAAAAACTTCTACAAAAATTATAAAACTTAAGGATCCTTAGTATCCACAATACCTGGATTGGGCCCCACTTCATGAATACAGCACTGGACATGAATACAGCACATAGGACAACTGTCCTATGGAAAAATTCACTTGGCTTCTCCGAGATTAACAGAAGGACTGGGAACAGTGCCTTTTGATAGGTTATACTCATATGTAAGTGAAGAGTTAGAAATAGCACCAATTGGTCCTATGAACAGCACTGAATTTGAATGAAGGATTAGGAATAGTATCTTCTGATTGGCCCTGTGTACTATACTAAGGAGCAGCCATAAGCCTAGAAGCATTTAGGACCTCATGCTCTGCTCATGCCTTCTCTTTTTAGACAACATCTTCTCAACTCATTAGCCATGGGTTTTTCTGACACATTCAGCCTATTTGGTTGTCTGGTTTTGCCCCAGCCCTAATCTACCTAACCTCCATCATAATCTAATTCCTTAACAACCAAGAAGGAAAGTCAATTACATAGAGTGCAGGAGCCACTGTGAAGGTGATCGAAGACTACCAAATAAGAAGTCTGACAGTAGCATACTATACCAACAAAACAAGCTCAAACTTTGGAACAAAGAATAGAAATTTTCCTAGAAGTATGACCTAAAAATACGTGAATGTTGGGCTGGGGATATATAACTGTGCGGCCCAGCACCTACCTGGCAAGTGTGAGGTCATGAGTTTGATTCCTGGTACCAAAAAGAAACAAACAAACAAAAACCTATAATGAATGTTAAAATTTTAAAAAAATTATCACAGTAAAAGACACTGCTATTAATCCTCCTCAAAATAGTCCCCCTCAAATACAGGCAAAAATTCCTAACAAAAAGAAAAAGCATTTTTTGAATTACAGGCAACAGATAAACTTACCCAGTGACATGAAGGTGTTGTAGTTCTCCAACATCACATCTCTGTATAAGTTTCTCTGAGAAGAGTCCAACCATTCCCACTCTTCCTTAGAGAATTCTATAGCCACGTCCTCAAACATCACCAGTCCCTGATAGGAAAATTCCATGTAATATATATATTAGTAAGGAAAATACATTTCACATGAATGATAAGAATATTTTAAATGGCTTTCCTGGAAGGCATTGTATTCTATAGTTAGTAACAGGGTATAACTACAACTCTATAACACAACAGGGAAAAATTAAAAAGCACTAAAACATATATTGTTGAACATCCTATGTTGTAGAATAGATAAAACTTAGAACCTTGGGAAACTTCTATTAATCAAACTCACTGGGAAGCAATGTAAAGCAAACAATCTAAATTAGAAAGGAACAGCTCCATTATTATGCTGAAAATATGGTCTTTGTGCAGTAAAGGACTAACCCAGCAGACCTGGAACTTTAAGCTCACATCCTAAACATTCCATAGAAAGAACTGGTTTTTCACCAGCTTTAAGGAAATAATCTGAGGCCTTGAATAAGGAGAGTGTTTTTACATGTGTTAATCCTTAGGGTACATCGGCATGACTTCCAGGGATCTGGAGATGGAACAACTAAGGTCAGTAATGAGCACTGCATGTACCTAATAAGAACCTTGAATATGGCCAAGCATGGTGGTACATGCTTAATAATCCCAGTACTCTGGGAGGCGGAGTCAGGAGGACTGTTAATTTGAGCCAACCCTGGGCAGTTTAGCAAGACCTTGTCTCAAAATTTAAAAATAAAAAATGGGCTGAAGTTGTAGTTTAGTATGAAGGTCCTGTGTTTAATCCCAATCAGGTAACAGGCTACAGATAGGAATAGATATTTACCCTGGGCAGGGTTTTTGCTTACTTAGAGATTGATATCAATGTTCAAAATACTACATAATGACTCAAATGAAGAAAATGTGCCAATGCTGATCACCATGATACACTTTTTCAGACCAAAAATTACAGCTTTATACCTCACAGTGTCCAACAATGTGCAAAGAGAGCCCACATCACATGGACTTACTTAAGTCAGAAAATAGAAGTTAGGTAGATAAAGCACAGGACCAGAAGAGTTAACTGAAGTAAACTAAGTCAGGGTTTAAATTAGTTAACATACCAAAAGGCCAGAATAATTAACTTAAGCAAAATGACTACCATAGTATAGTGGAACTGCAAAGGACAAAAAACAGATCCATGAACAATTGGGAAAAGCCATGGATAAAGTGTTTGCTTTCAGGATTTTAAAGGCCTACCTGCAACCAGGGACATCCTTGCATTCTGTCACATTCACCTATACAAGGACCCAGATCACAGCACAGGAGGGAGCTAGTTACATTACCATGACAATTACCATTCTCAAAGTAGTGGCTGATGAAGACTTGGTATAAGAGAGTCATACATTTGCTGACAGAAGGGCTGCCTTACATGCAGTCATAAGTATGTGCTTGCTCCGAGGAAAGCCAAGGCAGAATCTCTTCTAGATAGATTCTCTTCCTTTGAGGACAGAGAAAGAGGCTCTGGGGGAAAATGCTGATATAAATGGGTAATATTCCCCAGATCATCTCAACCTTTCTTTTCCCACCTGAGACACTGGTCCTAGAACCAGACGTACACAAATGGCAGAGGCAGAGATGACCCTTTAAACCTTTATGACAGAATTCCCAAGGTCTTGAGGTGATGGCTTGCCTTTGCAGACATCTGCCAAAATGAGATGACAGAGGGAATGCAAGTATATTGCCTAGTGGTAGAGACAGCCCCTATTTCTATACTTAACATTTCCTTGTATGAATGAGTATAGAATGAGAGGTCAGCACTTGTAGACTCACTTTCATACTAGCAATTTGGCTGAACCTAATTTCTAAAGGTAGAAAAGTCTGGGTGAAAACCAATCTCAAACAGAAAAGAGGTATAGCAGCTGACAGTAAAAGAATAAGTAAAGATGTGGGTTATCCATGAGAGAAATCCAGCATTACATTGGTACCTTGAGAGAAGCTCACAGCAAGAGAATTAAATTGTCTTAGCACCATTACCCACATGCCTAAAAGGACGAAGTTGTATATTTTCTGAGATCATCCCTAATTTTGGAAGCTGGCACAGTCAGATGGAAGTCTAAAAACCTGTGTAGTGTCATTCTGGGATGCATTCTTGTTGTGTAACATGATGATACATAGAACCAACTGAAAATAAGAGTTGAACTCCAGGGACATATCAGGATCTTTGGATTCTTTTATTTTTCAGGCTATAATCTACCTCCAAACATATTATTTGGGAAAGAACATGAAGGAACTATTGTTTACTAGGCAATTGTACATTGATTTGCTTAATAACTACAAATGTAGATGACCAGATGCACAAAAAGATCTCTGGTCAAAATGGACAAAATAAAACTGTAGTAAATCCAACACGTCACAGTATGCTGCTCACAGATACATTTTTTATAATTTTGTACCTGAAAGGCAGAACATAAAAAGAAAGTAAGTTTCCGATTGAAATAAAATAGTCAACATGCCATAACAGACTCCAGTTCTCCTAAGAGGAAGTAATTATATATTCCTTCTATAGTAAAAAATTTGCCAAAGAATTAGCTAAATGAATTAAAAGACATGCAGATTAAAACTCCTATGTGACTTGAGTATCTATCTTTTTCTTATTTTCAAATATCTACCTCAATTTTATATTTTCATTTTTCCTGATCCATAGAAAACTCAACACAAAATAATCATAATATTTTATATAAATTGAGTATATTTTTGTGGAGAACCACCTGGATTACTCTCCTTGAACAAAGAGCAATTGCTTCCACTTTGGTTAAACCTGGCCCCTGTATTGATATATATAGAGCTGGTTGGGCCATTTCCTTACTTCAACTGGCTCTAAGCAATGTAAACAGGGCTAGCAGAGGTGCTTATCTGTAATCTTTGAAGTTGCTATTTCCCTACCCGTGACTCCCCCAAAACATGGTTAAGCCCCATAGGATGAAGAGCCATGGTTCCAGAGGTATCACCTGGGTTCGAGCCTCAAGATAAGAAGATATGACTTCCCAGAGCAGAGAAGTTTGCACATCAGTGCTAAAGCACTGGCGCCCAAATATTAAATGCTACCTCAATTGTGTTTTACAGATTTCTACATATCCTTCTCTCTGCATACTGCAGAAGTGCTGTCAGGCCTCCTACCCAGCCCAGCTCTAAGTACTCACATATTTTACCTCCCCAGTCACTCATCCTCAAACCATTCCCTTTTTTATGAATTAATAAAATCTAGGTTAGGCCCTGGGTCAATGCCTTTGTTCTGATGAACCTTCATCCTGGCCCAACTTAGGACCCCTCCCCATAATTATAAATATGCCTTAATGTCTTTATTCTTGCCATGAGTTACACTGGGAGTGGTAGACTGGAATTAACTTGCTAAAATTCCAATAACCTTTCCATGGGAGTACAAATATAAATTTCCTAGACTTTGATGAGGTCTGGGAAAGGATTTCCATATAACTTATGTGCCAACATTTTCAAAGGGCCTTACATGCTTCAGTTTGATCATTATAACCTACAGATAAATGGCACTAATCCTTCTGTTTTACAGAAGAGGAAATTGAGAGAATTTAAGTAAATTCCTCAAGTATACACAGACATGGTGAGCCTCACATGGCCTACGAGATGCAGGGGCTGGAGGTTTAGCTCAGTGGCATAAGCGCCTGCCTTGCAAGCAGGCAGTCGTGAGTTCGATCCCCCGTACTGATAAAAAGGAAAAAGACAAAAAAAAAAAAGAAAAGAAAAGAAAAGAAAAAAACTACTTCCTGTTACAATCCAAGTAATTTGTGAAATAAAACAAAATCATGTTGGTAAATCTCAGACAGGACTTGGTTACTGTTACGGTTTGATCTGAAATGTCCCTCTAAAGCCTTATGTGTTTGGCAAGTACCTGGATTATGATGACACTACAACTGATTTGGTTTTAAGAATGGGTTCTGGTAGGAAGAAGTCGCTGAGAATGTGACCCGGAAGGGTATATTTCTGTCCCCAGTTCCTCCCTTTTTTTTCTGGTTCCTGGTCACCATCATATAAGCAGCTTTCCTTCCTATACCATGCCATTTCTGCCTTAAAGATAATCAATGGCCACAAACTGTAATCATGAATCAAAATAAACTTCTCTTCCTTTACTGCAGATGTCCAATATTTTGTCCCAGCAATAAGGAAAGTAACTCAGATTTTGGTAGCAAAAGTGGGGCCACAGCCACAACTATGTCTGATCATGTGGTTCAAAAGCCTTTGGGGATTTGCTTTCAGTGTGCCGCAGCGCCAACAGTGGTCTCGTCTTCCTCCTCCTGTTGAAGTGCCAAATTTCCCCACAGCATCCATCTGTCCTCAGGTCCGGCCAGTGCCTTTCCACAGTATCCCCCAAGAAACAGGCTCAGGCCAGGGGCAACCAAAAGGTGGAGCAGAAAAAGAAGGAGAAGATTACTGAGAACAACACTTCTGTTCTAAATAAGAAAGAGGCAAAGCAACAGAAGTTTATCAAGGCTGTCATTCATCAAGTTAAATTCGGTCAACAAAATCCAAAAGTAGCACAAAATGAAGATGCAAAGAAACTGAAGTAAGATGACAAGAAGAAAGAATTGCAGGAGCTAAATGAGCTCTTCAAAACTGTCATTGCTGCTCAAAAAATAAGTAAAGGTGCAGATCCCAAGTCCATGGTGTGTGCCTTCTTCAAGCAGAGGCAGTGCACTAAAAGTGATAACTGCAAGTTTCCTCATGACCTGACTTTGGAGAGAAAATGTGAAAAATGCAGTGGTTACATTGATGAAAGAGATAAAGGACTTGAAGATGATACAATGGATAACTGGGATGAGAAAAAGCTTGAATAAGTAGTGAACAAGACGCACAGTGAGGCGGAAAAGAAAAAAAATCTCAAATAGTCTACAAGCATTTCCTTGAAATTACTGAAAATTACAAGTATGGCTGGTTTTGGGTGTGCCCTGGAGGGGGTTAATAACTGTATGTATCCACATTCACTTCCTCCTGGATTTGTGTTGAAAAAAGTTCAAAGGAGTGAAGTGAAAGAAGATGAAATTTCATTAGAAGATCTCATTGAGATGTTGGAACTTAGGACTCTGGGAAGCCAAGGCAGCACCTCCCCTCCCTGGTAAGCGGCGGTAGTGTGGCCCACTGCAGCCCTTCCAGGGGGAGAACTAGCAGTGTCTCCTGAGATCCACACCATGCTGGAACTTAGGACTCTGGGAAGCCAAGGCAGCACCTCCCCTCCCTGGTAAGCAGCGGTAGGGTGGCAGACTGCAGCCCTTCCAGGGGGAGAACTAGCAGTGTCTCCTGAGATCCACGCCATGTTGGAACTTAGGACTCTGGGAAGCCAAGGCAGCACCTCCCCTCCCTGGTAAGCAGCGGTAGGGTGGCAGACTGCAGCCCTTTCAGGGGGAGAACTAGCAGTGTCTCCTGAGATCCACGCCATATGCTGAACTTAGGACTCTGGGAAGCCAAGCTAGCACCTCCAAAAAAAAAAAAAAAAAAAAAAAATCAATGTATATTATATGCAAGTTGCAGTACACCAAAATGTAATCCACTATTCTGGTGTGCAATTTACATGAACTTATAAAATCATTTTCAGATTCTGTAAAAAAATTATGGCAAATAAACATAACAAAAATTTAAAAAAAAAGATCTCATTGAAAAACAGCCTTCTGCTCTAGGTCCAAATGTTATCAAAATCACTGTAGAATCTTTTGTGTGGAAGAAAAGCAAAAGACAAGAAAAAATTGATAACCTTGAACAAGATATAGAAAGAAGGAAATCTGACTTCAAAGCAAGAAAGGCACTGGTGATCAGTGGTGGAGAAATATTTGAATTCCGACCTGAACTGGTCAATGATGATGAAGAGGAAGCCGATGATATGTGCTACACTCAGGGAACAGGTGGTGACAAGATTGATGATTTCATAAGCACATGATGATTGCATAAGCATTCCATGGCATACTCTTAAGCCTGTACATCCGAAGAGACGCAGAGGAGACAGGCATTACTGTAGCTCTTCTCGAAAGATTCAGCACATATGCTTCAGATAAAGACGAAAACAAACTAAGCAAAGCTTCTGAAGGTCGGACTGAAAATGGAGAATGCAGTAGGAAGAGGACAGTAAAGTAGATGGACTGAAAAATAGAGCCATCAAAGCTGTTCCTATTGATGAAAACCTTTTTAACCAGATTTGGATGAATCAGACAAAGAATTAAATACACCTGATTTAGACGAATGACAGCAAACAAATCAAGGAAAAGATTAAGTCAGCTCAGCATGAGTAGAAATTGATTATATTCATTTTTTTTTTCACCTAGAATCAACAGGATATTCATTTCCTATGCTGATTCTCAAAGGTTTGCTCTCCTCCAAAAAAGGAATATTCTTCCTGAGTCTTCTCTTCTGACTTTGGCTACATGTCACAGTAAGGTCATAGTAAGTTCATAGTAGTTCATGATAAATTGAAATATAAAGGTCATTGTAGAAAATGATTGCTGTAACTGACCATTCAAGTAGAAAGTGTAACTGCTTTTCCAGCTTTTGGTTTCCACTGGGCATGTGTTAATATCAACAACATAAATTTACACTTTAAGTGTATGTACAACATAAATTTAAGCCTATGTACAACAAAATTTAAGCCTATGTATAACAACATATATTTACAGTTTAAGTGGAAATTTGATGCAGATTTCGAAGAGTGATTTCCTTTCCTTTGTATTTATATGTTTTAAACATTGCCTAGAATGTGAGCACTGTACTTTTTTTTTAAAATTTTATTTAAGGAGAAAAAAGAAAAAAAAAAAAACAGAAAAAGGGTACAAGTTATACAGAATTTCAGAAAAAATAAACAGTAGGAAATCACTAGTTAATTACATATTGTCATCTTAGAAATAGTTGTTGAAGTTACAAAATTAAAGCATACAGAGGGGACCTTCAAACAGTGAGACTGCAAACAGTTTTGTTCAATGATCCAACAAAACTCAGCAATATGGTTATCCATCCTACACATCCAAACATACATGCAGTTATAGCCCCCAAAGAACTCTCCCCTCCGTTCTTCCGTACGATGACTATTACACATCTTGGGTTTCACTGTGAGCACTGTACTTTATAAAGAAAACTGCACATGCAGATTCAGTATTGTACATCTTTGAACAATTTGATGGACATTTAAAATGGAACATGGACCCAAGGAGATCAAGTACAGTGCCCTGTGTTTTCCCTATTCTTTTTTGCCAATAAAGTTGTAAATAAAGAATATCATACATTAAAACCTTAAAAAAAAAGCCTTTGGAATCATTTATGGGAAGAGTTTGGAAAGATTTGGAGATACCAAATACAGAGGATCTAAGACTGCTGTAAGCCAAACTTGAAAAAAACTGAGTGGAACTCAGGAGACCAGAAATCTAATAAAAATGTTGACAGCAACAATCAGACTCAGGGGGTTTCAGTTGGGAACAAAGACTCCACTGGGATTTGTACTCAAAACTATGTGGTACACTCTGGCAGAATTTGTCTGCATCATGTTCCTGTCCTGAGACTTACCACATTATTTAAATACAGGATGACTAAAAATTGCTTATTTTTAATTAATCATTATAACACAACAGGAAACATAAGAATGACAATTTTATCAAATTTATTCAATACCAGAATCAATTGGTCAAAATAATACCTGCCCTAGAGACCCTCAGGATAGTAATACGACTTAAGGTAAACAGTTAAGTAGTTAAACATGGCAGACTTAGTCTGGCAGAGGAAATTTTAAGGCAGTGCAGCATTCAGGTTATAGCATGGGTATAACCACTTGCTGCTTTCAGCAAGAACCATAGGAAGAATATGTCAGAGAAACTACCCAGCAGCTCTGAGCAGGATTTAAAATTAACTAATTGGCTTTCTATGTTTATCTATGAGTCTGCCCTAGGCCTCGGCCCCTTGCCTGGTGACAGGAGCTGATTCATAGTAAGTGAACCTCTATGAATCACTGGTCCTGGCTGAGGCCTGCAGTGGCCTGTGAGGCCAGAGATACCTCAGAGGGCAAGATGAGGCCACAGCTGTGGACACCTGGCTCAAACATCAATTAAGTAGATACAAACTGCAGCTGCAGAAATTATCCCTACAGTCTCACTTCTACCACGTCTTCAGGATAAGACAGTGCTACTGAACTGACTTTATTTATTACTTGGAGATGTCCTTGAAGTGTCTCCCAAGGTCCTGCTCATTGCCTGCGCTTTCCTCAGTTTCCCCGCCCCTCGTGGTTGGACCTATTAAAAGTGGGCAGTCCAGATAAGTCTCTGTCTTAGCCCTCAGAGTCTTGAGCTCAGCTAAAGGGTTCTGACCCTTCTGGAGCCCTTTTAAAATCATACCACTTGTCTTATATTATTTAAACCTCTGCCGTACACTCATTTGGAAGACTGGGGATCTAGGTCAAGACCCAGTAAGAATCAGCAGCAAAAACCAGAGCTAAATGAGATGCAACTTGGCCAAAAAAGAAGAAACTAAAAACTTGGTGGCTTGGAGAGTTTAGATGCTAAAAAGATTAGCATTAAAAACCAAGTACAGTGATACCTTGGTTTGTGAATGCTTCTGTTTGAGAACAATTATATTTGCAAACAGAAGTGTTTGGCAAAAATTTGTTTCTGTTTAAAAACTCCACATTAAGTGACAAACACCATTGTGGCCATCTTTCCCACACAAACATGAACGTGGATATCTTCCCCAAAATTGTGGAATGAATTAAGTTTGTGAACTGAGGTACTATTGTACTTTACATCAAAGCAATAGTAAAGATGGCTGAGGACATCTTAGGAATCAGCAAAATGCTACATCTGTCCTAGTTCCCTTCTGGGTCACTGAGCTGGTTACTGTTATAAAGTGGAAAGCACATTTCAGGAAAAACAAGTAAGAAAGCAGTTAATAGAAGTAAGAAATTTCACCTTACCTTGAACATGGTTTTATGATCCACAATAGCCATGCTTCCCTGCTCCACAGGTTGCTCCTGGAAAAACAGAATTAGAAAAGAAAAAATAGAATTAGAAGACATTAGTTCTGTCTCAACATTAACTAGACCTGCTACCCATGGCATCTGCCCCTGTATAAAAGTCAAGAAACCTACATTTTCCATGGTAATTTCGCCACAGAGGCCCCAAGAGAGCCAACACTAGGGAATTCTTGTTCTAGTGACTCTTTCTCAGGTGTCTCACCTTCACACAGGGTCTCCTCCAGCTCTAAAATTCTACCCAAGTGGTAGAGCACTTACCTTGCATAGACAAAGCCTTGGGTTCCATCCTCAACACTACAAAAACCAAAATTCTAGCACAAAACCAGAGTGTGGCTTATGGTTCATCACTATTACCTGCTATTTTTACCTTGTGGAACCTCCCCTATCTTATATCCCACCCCATACTAATCTATTCTCCTACTTCATCCCATAAAACCATACCTCACTTAATACCCTCTGTTCCTTTAGAGATAGTAATTGTGCATGCCTAATCTAAAAGAACTCTGCTCATCACCCAAAAGGGTTCTAGTATATCCCACACCCAGTTTATTATTGTGAAATAATGATGAAATATTTATTACAAGTCAATTAATGAATCAATACTGATACATTTTTATTAATTCTATACTTTCAGATTTCCCTAGGGGTTTCTGTATGGGAGGGTACTAGTTATTAAACTGAGGGCCTTCACACTGAGCTGCATTTTATTTTTTAATTCTGAGAATTAAAAAGGGTCTCACTGGGGGCTGGGGATTTAGCTCAGCGGCATGAGCACCTGCCTTGCAAGCAGGCAGTCATGAGTTCGATCCCTGGTACCAGTGAAAAGGAAAAAGACAAAAAAAAAAAAAAAAAAGGGTCTCACTAAGTTGCTCAGACAGAACCTCAACTTGTGATCTTCCTGCCTCAGCATCTCAAGTGCTAGGATTACAGGTGTGCATCACACCTAGCTTAAATTTCCTTAGATTTTAAGCTAATGTCCTTTTTCTGTTACAGGATATCACCAAGATAACATATTTTATTAAGCAGTCAACTGTCTCCTACGCTCCCCTATACTTTGGCTTTCACTATTTGGAAAAGTTCTGGTTAGGTATCTTATAGACTGTCTTTCCTCAGATTTACTTGGTGTTATTCTCAGGTTCAGGCATAGGTTACAAGTCTTGAGTCAAAGACCACAGAAGTAGGTGCCTTTCTCACCATATAGCAAAGGCATGTGTTATTCACATCATTTATGGATGCTGATAATCATCTTGATTAGTTAGTTGAAGCAGTATTTATCAGTTTTTCACACTGTGACTTTACTTCTTTTCCAGTACTCATTAGAAGGAAGTCATATACCTTGCACTTTGTCTAGACGTGCCTCCAAAGCCTCATGCAGTCATGGAGGGCAGGCTTTTTAGAGGTTGCTGAATCTAGGGTTTGTGATTAATTCAAAGTTCAATGTTGGCATTAAAAGAGTACTACACATGCCCTAGGACAGGTAACCTGCATACAATATGAGGGATAGAAAAAGGCTTGCCTCTTACCTCCCTTGTTGCTTTAGCCACCATGAACTATTGCCCCTCTGCCTTGTAGTCAGCTGATTATGGACTGAAACCTCCACAAAATGTGAGCTAAATAAATCTTTCCTCCCTTAACTTGTGGGTGTTATGTATTTTTTCTCAGCAATGAGAATAGTAACTAAGACATACCTGAAGAGAAGAGAATCTACAGAAATTACTTTGAATTATTCTTCAAGTTTTGTCTACTTCCCCCATTTATTTGACTTTTTTTTTTTTCTTGGTACCAGGGATAAAACTCATGACCTTGCACTTTGAATCTAAAGTATGTAATTGGAAATTACTTTTTAAAATCTAATCTGACAGTCTCTGCTTTTTAAGTGGGATATCTAGACCATATACATGCAGTAAATTATTGATGAGTGGATTTGCACTTGATATTATGTTATTTATTTTCTTTCTCTTTTTAAGGGTGGTTACCAGGAATTGAACTCAGGATCTTGCACTTGCCAGGCAGGGACTGTGCTACTGAGCTATATCCCCAGCCCTTATTTTCTATGTCTCTTTTTGTTCTTCTTCTGTATCTGTGACAGCATTTTTGTCTTGGTTTCTTTAGTGTGCCACTTTAGTTCCTCTCACAATTTATCAGATATTTATTTTCTATCAACAGTATTTTAAAGTCATTTCTTCACTTAGTTAGTTACTCTAGGGCAAGGTCAACAAACTATGTATATGTCATGAACCAAACATGGTCTGGTATTTATTTTACATGGTTCACAAGATTGTTTTGTTTACATTTTGAAAACCATTTCATACTGAGAGAAAAGGTCAAAAGAAGAATAGTATTTTATGACACATGAAATTTATAGGAAACTCAAGTTCTATAACTTATAGTTATACTATAACACAATTATGCTAATCCATTTATACTTTGAGCTGTATCAGAACTGAATAACTGTGACAAAAACAAATCCCACAGAGAAAACAAATAAAATCAATAAAACATACTGATTTAATTAAAATGAGTTTATCAGAAACAGGGAGGAAAGAAAAGAAGGGATAGATGACACATGTACATACAAAAATATATTTAAACCTAACTACATAAATAATTTCACTGGCTAATGATCTAAACATGTCCATTGCAGTAAACTAAATAAAGTCCCCCCAAAATACAACATCCTAATCCTTGGAATTTGTAAATTTTGCCTTATATGGCAACACAAATTATTGATATGGTTAAGGATCTTAACAAGATGACATTTTGCTGGGAGCAAGAAAAACATAGAAGATACAGACATTTAGAGGAGGAGGCCATATGAAGACCAAGCAGAGAGATAGTTGAAGATGTTGGTATTAATAAACACATGAAATAAGCCAAGTATAGTGGCCCATGTCTGTAATCTCAGCACTAAGGAGCCCGAGGCAGGAGGATCACCTACCTAACTTTGAGGTCAGCCAGGGCTATATAATGAGTTCAAGGCTAGCCTGAACTACAGCTACAAAGCAAGACTCAAAAATAAACAAATGAAAAAATTTAATATTTCTGACCATTAGAGAAATATAAATTTAAAAACACCACTGAGATTCTATCTTACTCCAGAGAGAATGGCTATTATCAAGAAATAAATAATACCCAGGAAGAGAGAAGCCAGTTTGCCATTCCCATGAACTAACTGGAGCAGGGGCTGAAATCAAGAAGCCCCACTCCCAACCCCAGTAAGCAACTGGGTGGTCTGGAGGACAAGATGAGCTGCTAGCAACTGATATACAAAAATAACTAAATGCTTGTATTGTCTGATTGACTTTGGAGGCCTAAGGCCAATAGTCTAAGCATCTATTAAGTGAATAATGGTATGCAGTATAGCAAATATGGTGGATTTCCTTCTGTCTTGTTTTTGCAATCCAGTAGTGTTCTCACTTTTTAGCTTTGTTCTGATTTATTGTTTTATTTAATGTTCTGTTTTGAGTGGTTTTATTCTGTTTCATCTTAAGTGATTTTACTATGTCTGATGGTGTGGACAACTATTGTTACTACTACTATATTATCACAGCCATTATTGATTTCCTATTATCCAGTTTTGAAGTTCTGTACCACTTTCACTGTTCTGTTTTGATTGGCTTTATTGTTTTATTTTGTTAGGTTTTATTCTCTTTAAAATAAAAAATGATTAAAAAATCAAATAATTACAAATGTTAGCAAGGCTGTTGAAGAAAAAAAATCTATTGTTGATGGGAATGTAAACTAAAACAATCACTATGGAAATCAATATTTCTCACAAAACTAAAAGCAGAAATTCCATTTGACCTAGCTATTTCCCTTCTTGGTATCTTTCCAAAAGAGTATTATAGTGATATATGCATACCCATGTTTATAGCAGAACAACTCATAATACCTAAACCTTGGAAGCAGCCTAAACATTCAGCAACAGGTGAGTGAATAATGAAAATGTGGTGTTTATACAGAAGGAAGTACTGCTGAAAAGGAGAAAAAACTTGTCATTTGTAGGAAAACAGATGTGCTTTGAGACCATGTTAAGTGAAATAAATCAACCCACAATCTTAAATATTGCATGGTTTCTTTCATATGAGAAACCCAAAGAGCAAAATAAAAGACAGATAATAAACTAGGAGCTTTTGCAAAATGGGAAGGAACCACTAGACGAAGGGAAGGGAGTGGGAGAGGAAGGGAAGGGGATGAAAAAAGAATTAAAATACATTATGTACATGTAGTAACTCACAATGAATGCAAGCATGTAATGCAAAAGTACTAATTTTTTTTTTAAAAAAGAGTGAAATACTGAAGATACAGGCTTTAAGATTAGAGTGACAAAAATAAAACAAAGCAAAGAGATTGGAGTGACATAAGCCAATCTGACACATCTATAAACCCAGCACTTTGTGAGGCTGAGGTAAGAAGACCATCAACTTAGAACCCAGTCTGAGCAACTTAGATAACTCAGAGTCCCTGTCTCAAAATTAAACAAAAAAAGAGGGTAGGAGAATGGGGATCAGGATAAGCATACTGTGAAGAACCTCAGTTTAGTCCCGTATACCATAAATAAATGAATGGAATGAGACACACAGCCAAAGGCCAGTGAATCAGGAGTTGTGAGAAGTTGGGGAAATGGCATGCAGTGGATTCTTTGCATCTCCAGAGGCATTACAATCCTACTGATGCCTTGGTTTGGCCTAGTGAAGTAGAACTTTTTTTATAATCTAGAAAGAATAAAGTGCCATTAAGACACCTACTTATGGCAGTGTTTTTAACTGCAGTTATTGGAAATTAACACACCAAAAAAACACAAACATTGTCAGATTTTTTTTTTTTTTTTTTTTTTTGGTGCCGGGGATTGAACTCATGACCTCACGTTTGCCAAGCAGGCACTTATGTCACTGTGTTAAAGTTAAACCCCAGGCCAGATTGTATTTTTAAAAGCTGTGTTATCCACAGAAAGATAGAGTAAGATAAAAGTAAAAGTGCAGGAAAAAACCTAACACGCTACCAGTAATCAAAAGATTGTTTCAAAGGGCCAGACTTGGTGGCAGATGCCTGTAATCTCAGTACTCAAAAACATTGCTATGAGTTTGAAACCAGCCTGGACTGCATGGTAAGACCATGCCTCAAAAAAAAAAAAAGTGGTTGTCTTCAAAATTTGTGAAACAAAGACTGCTACATGACAAGAACAAATCCAGAGATTTCAGCATGTTTATCCCAATAATTAACAGATGAAGAACAGACAATAAAAACACCAAACACTTGAACATCACTATCAATCAACCTATCCTAATTGACATTTACAGGTCACTCTACCCAAGAAGGGTATATAGAATAGCATATCTAAGAATACTATTAGAATATAATATCCTTCTAGAATAGTTATCTAAGTAGACAATATTCTGCATACTACCAAGTTTCAGTGAATGTAAAGCAACTATAAGACATACTAAGCATATTCTCTGGTCACAAAGCAATTAAATTAGAAATCAATAATATAGAGATAACTAAACCAACTTCTATATGTTTGGAAACTAAATAAGATATTTCTAATTGGGCCACAAGTTAAAAATTATTCTAAAGCAGTTCTGTGAATATTTTGATTTGAGAAGATATAAACAGCACTTCAAAATCAGCAGCTAAAGCAATACTCATAGGAAAATGCGGTTCAAAGTTTATACAGGCCAGGTGTGATGGCAGACCTATAATCCCAGCACTCTAAAGCCTAAGGCAAGTAAATGGCCACAAATTGAAGGTCAACCTAGGCTACACAGTGAAGTCAAGGCCAGCCTGAACTACATATGAAGACCCTGTCTTAAAACTAAATAAATAAACTCTAAATGCTTACAATACGGGGCTGGGGATTTAGCTCAGTGGCATAAGCACCTGCCTTGCAAGCAGGCAGTTGTGAGTTCGATCCCTGGTACTGAAAAAGACAAAAAAAAAAAAAAAAAAAAAAAAAAGGAAAAAGACAAAAAAAAACCCAAAACAAAATAAATGCTTACATTACAAAGGAGAATACTAAAATTGATGGTCTTAGCTTTCCCCCTAAACACTTAGGGGAAAAAAAGAAGAAATAAATTAAGTACAATCAGAAGAAAGGAAAAATAGAAATCCAAGCTGAAATCAATGAAATGCAAAAAAATTTTAAAGAAAAATATCCAAAATCTGTTTTTTTAAAACTCAATGAAATTGATAAGTTTCTATCAGATAGAAAAACAGAAAGATACAAATTACCATCAAATATAAGAAAATTAATACTGCTGTTAACTCTACAGATTTTGAAAGGAGAAAAGGAAGTATTTAGAACATATTTATACCAATTTACTTTTTCTTTCTCTCTTTCTCTCTCTTTCTTTCTCTCTCTCTCTCTCTCTCTTTCTTTCTTTCTTTCTCTCTCTCTTTCATGGTCCTGGGGACTGACCTCAAGGCCTCCTGGATGCTAGACAGTCTACCACTAAGCTACATATCCAGCCCTACATTTTAAAAATTGTGTAAAATTGAAAAATTTCTACAAAAATACAAATTATCAAAGCATTCTTAAGAACAGGCTCATGTGAGTAGCCCTGTATCTATTAAATTTAATTCAGAGCTTAAACACTTCCAATTAATAAAACTCCAGGCCCAGGTGGCTTTGTTGACATATTTTACCAAATATTAAAAGAAATAATCCCAATTCTGAAACAAACTCTTCCAAAATGACAATACTTCACAAGTCATTCAATGAGTCAGCATTATCCTGATACCAAAATCAGTAAGCCATTGCAAGTATTTGTCCTTTATGAAGACAGTTTCAAAACTAAAGAAAATTTTTAAATTATGTCTGACAACACATGAAAAGTAAAAATTATTAAAAAAAAAAAAAAAAAAAGAATTCCCGTGGTCAAAGAAATGTAAATTTGGTATATATTTAAAAATCATTAGCCAGATGAGCTGGAGCATGCCTGTAATCCCTTGCACTTGGGAGGTTGAAGCAGGAGGACTGTTGTGAGTTCAAAACCAGTCTAGGCTACAAAATGAGTTCAGGGCCAACCTGAACTGCACAGTAAGACCCTGTTTCAAAAAGCCAATAAATAAATAAATAAATAAATAAATAAAATTCTTGTTAACAGAACATTTTCAGTGTATTAATTAAAAAACAAACGACCATCTGAAAGATATACAAAAAACATTTGGAAAAAGTCTAGCACACATTTCCATCAAAGCTGTGAACGATGACATGAGAAGTGCAATGGGATTTCCATAATCTGAT
This sequence comes from Cavia porcellus, assembly GCF_034190915.1. NCBI lineage: Eukaryota > Metazoa > Chordata > Mammalia > Rodentia > Caviidae > Cavia > Cavia porcellus. The sequence goes on from NW_026947490.1 coordinate 16,385,722, forward strand.
AATGAACAACTACGAAAAAACTTGTAGGTACCATTGTTCTTAGTGGTATGTGACTGAATGCTTTTTTCTCTAACTTTTTTTTTTTGGTCTTTTCCACACAGGGTTTCACTATGCAATTCAAGCTGCTCTCAAACTTACAGTGATCCTCTTGCCTCCCAAATGCTGGAATTACAGGTGTGTGCCACTATGCCTGGGTGGATGTCAATTTTTGTCATTTCTATTCAGAACACACTGTAGATAGTAACTAATGCAATAAGACAAGAATAAAAATATAAACAAATAAAACCAAAAAAGAAATTTAATTGTCTCTTTACCCAGATAACAAAAACGTTTGTGGAGAAAATCTTAATGAATACACAAAAAAGTTACTAGATCTAATAAGTGAATTTGACAGTCAACTGTATTTTTGGTTAAAACAACTGTATTCCTTACAATAGCAATACTTGGAAATTAAACTAAAAACATAAAAACCATTTACAATATAGCATCATATATGAGATTCTCGGGGTACAGATCTGACCAAAAAGGCATAAGATTAATTCTGATACTAAATACATAACAGAGATACATACTTCATATTTATGATTTAGAAGACACAATGTTGTTAAGTCAATTTTTGGCTGGGTTTACTAGTGCACATCTTTAATTCCAGCACTATGGGAGGCTGGGGCAGGAAAATCAAAGTTTGAGCATATCCAGAGGAACTTTGTGTCTGACTGTCTCAAATATTAAATTAAATTATACAGAAGAGGTGCTGGAGATGTACCTCATTTCTTCGAATCAAGCTGAGGAGTGGTTAAAAGTCAATTTTGACCAAATTGATAATAAAGTCCCACTACCTAGCATTCATTGATGCAAAAATTACATTATGGTGCTGCTAAAATTCATATCGAAATGTGAAAGATTTAGAACACTCCAAACAATTTTAAGGTAGGCATGGTGGCACATGCCTGTAATCGCAGCACTTGGTAGGCTGAGGCAGGAGGATCCTGCAAATTCGAGACCAACCTGGGCTACAAAGTGAGCTCAAGGCCAGCCTGAACTGCATAGCGAGACCATGAAAATGAACAAAGTTGGAAAATTTACATTTCTTGATTTCTAAGTTGAAGCGATATCGATCAAGACAGTATGGTATTGATTTTTCAGACACATTAACAGATCATCAGGATGAAATGCAGAGTCCAGAAGTAGGCCCACACGTGTAGTCAACAGAATTTTAAAAATGGCTTTCACATATTTTTCTGCCTGTATTTTAAAGTCGTAATGGAAATTTTATGTAATAAATTTATCTAATAAACAAAAACCTTGTTTTATACTGCTATCACATTTATTATTTAGCTTTTTCTTTTTCATATATTTGAGTAAATGGGTGTCAAACAATTACTATTACTTTTCCTTACTTCACAGTGCAATGGGGGGATCCGAAATCATGAATGTCACCCACATTCTGACGGCCTCATGCGCGCACGCTCTCGCTCTCACAGTCTCATCCTGCCAGCAGCCATTCACTCCTTCTGCCAACCCGCCCAGCTGCAGAGTCTTCAGCGGGTGTCTGTGTGGATTTCCACCCCCCTCCCAGGCAGGATCCGGATGCGTCCCCTACAGCAGGCAGCCTGGCATCCAAGGACGGGCCTTACCTCCCGACTCCAACTGCTTAGAACGAATAGACTCACCCCTACGCAAAAGCACACATTGCACCCGGTCGCACAAGCGTCCTTCGAGGACAATTGATAACCGGATAACTATCCGGCCAAGTATTCATTACGTCTGGCAGGGCGGTTATAAGATCCCGAACAACATCCTTCCACCCAGTTCAGCCATTTTTCTCTACTCACAGGACACTACATTTCCCAGAATGCACTGCACTCTAGTCAATTCTCGCGAGACCCTCAAAAACACGCGTGCTTTTCTGAACAGAAACTGTCTCGGAAGGTAAGTATGATTAGCAATTCGAACTCAAGAGTAACTTCTTACAGAACAATGGCTACAGTCCCGTGAAATTTCTGAGTCTTTTGTTCCGGGGTGGGGTGGAGCATTTTGCTTTGGGATCAGGCGAGCTGAAAAGAGCTTTTGCACGACCCACCTCCTGAGCCTCTGCTATTTTGGCCCACTGGACTACATTTCCCGAAGGCCTTTGCAGCCACTAAGGTCACTACCTCAGTGTTTAGTCTAAAGACCTGGTTACTACTTAAGGCTTTCCCGGTGTGGATACTCAACCCAGGCTTTCATGGTCAGAGGCCTGGGAATGGGAGTCTGTAGCCCTACTCCGTTGGCTAATGAGAAACTCCTATTAGCCAGCGGAGTAGGTTCTTGATTCTTTTTCACAGAATTCCAAAACGTCAGTGAAAGACACAGAATGGTTTTATTAGTGACTTATTTATTAAGTAAGTAGGCACTTAAGAGAAAATAGAATTCAGGCTCTCAAGGGAGAAAGCAGCAATGTGGTCTAGGATTGGGGACACATAGCAGTCTTAGAACTGTCCTTCAAGGTAGCTGATCTTAAGATGTTTTACCAAAAACATTCTTTAACTCTTTGAACCTGTTCCTTCATCTTCAGATCAAGTTGTTGCCCTTTACCTTATTTTTGAACTAGGTTAATTTATGGATCTGAAGTATCTTTAAAGGTTTGGGGAGTGCTTGTTATGCAGATGGGCAGACATTAGTAAGCCTGAGGGCCACAAATGGTCCAAAATACAGTACAGTAGTATGCTTTGCCAATTATGGTTAAATGGAGAAATACATCAGAGTACAGCCCACTTATAATCATCTATTTGGTCTCAGACCCAAAATGACCCCACATAGCATTATAACAATTTAAAGTTATGTATGATACACATTGGTCCTGATTCCAGGTTATGTCTAAAACAAGTACTACAGCATTTCTGTTTTGTCTCAAAAACAGCCCAAAGACATGGGAAAGGAGTGCCTTCTTTAAAGAACTGTGCAGATCTCATTTTGATTAGAACTTTTTGTTTCATAAAGTTCTAAGTTTCTTAAATGATTAAGGCCCTTGGGGGACCATTAACCATCTGGAAAGAACAAGGAAGACATTTTCAAGATACCAACTTTCCAATGTAACTTCTAAGAAAAATGTTGACAAGCATATACATCATGTAGTCTAAAACAATGCTAATCATCCTAGTTCCCTGAACCTCAGGAATGATTTTCCTGCATGTAAAAGACATTGGAGCAGGATGTAATGGCACATGCCTATAATTCCAACACTAGGGAAAATTGAAACAGTAAGATTTCAAATTTGAACCCAGTTTATAATCTATTTGGTCTCAGACCCGAACTGACCCTTTAGGAAGACCCTATCTCAAAAATAAATTGGGCGTGGTGATGCACCATCTGCAGTACCAACACCTATGAGGCTTGAAGCAGGAGAATTCTGGGCTACATAAGAAGACCTTGTTGAAAAAAAAAAAAAAAAAAAAAAGATAGATGGACAAAGCATGTGGCTGGGGATGTAGTTCAGTATAAACGTCTTTGGGTCAATCTTAAGTACTAAAAAAAAAAATCAAAATTTGCACTTAGAGTAAATGCCTACATGACCCTTCTTATTTGAAGGTGTAATTATATCTTCTTATAGTAAATTCTGCCAAATTTCATGGCCAATTAAATGTCTTACATGAATATTTTCATCCAAGACACAAAGGACACAGAAATGAGGAACTGTGTCAGGAATTAGCATCCTAGTGACAAGATGGACTTGAAAGTTTAAAAGCAAAACAAACAAAAACACAAGCTTGGGGAGTAGAGATATGGAGTATTACACAGATACAGATACCTTGAATAACTATGTGTTCTCACTTGTATTCTTCATAAAGTACAGTTTTCAAATTATGATTTTCCTTGTCTATTTTCTAGCTATATTTCTTCTACTTCAGGAAGAGCTCACATAGCCACAGCTCTTAAATACACTCTCAAGATCTCTCTTAACTGTGGCATTTAATCTATTTATATTTAATTCAGCTACTGATATGTTTACAAAGAAATGTGCCATTTTATATTTTGTGTTGCATGCTTCCTTTTTCTATCCTGTCTTTGTGTTGGACTGGTTTTTATTTCAATTTTTTTTTCCTGCACTAGTTTGTAGAGTTTTTTAGCCACTATACTGGTAAGCCCAATCATACTTACTGAGCTCACATTTATCAATACTGTCATTCTCAGTGTTTTCAACTTTATTCAGTCCCTTAATTTATTTATTTTCTCAACTTTTGTGAAAATGGATCAGTCCCGTAATTTAAATTTATAATACAAGGTTATCAACTACAAAGAGGTTTTATTAGCCAGGCATGGCTGAGTATGCCTGTAATCTCAGTACTTGGGAGGCAGAGGCAAGATCACCATGAGTTAGAAGCCACTCTAGATTACATAGTGAGTTCAAGACCAGCCTGAACTACATAGTGAGACCCTGTCTCCAAACAAACAAACAAGGTTTTATTTTTTTTCCTCCAAATTATTGATCTTAACAAGGTTTTATTTTTAAAACCTCCATGAAATTATAGTCACTTTTTCAGTTTACATTTAATGAGAGAATTGTCTGCATTAAGTGGTATTAAAAAATATAAAATAGTTAAATCCTATTAAACTGAAACAAAGCAGTACATCATGTTAAGGCAATAAAGACATTTTATTCAGCAGTAACTACTGCAGTAGGGAAGTGAAGCTATTGTAAATGGAGCTCAATTTTGGGAAACAAAATGCAGGAAACAAGAAATGCTAAGGAGTGCTCAAGGAAAGACTGAGGATATGAAAGGAGAATCCAGTCTATGTGGCTATGCCATCTGAATTTTTACTAACTGGCACTTATCCAGAAGAGATAGAAAGTTTTCCCTTTATGGATGAAGTAGTTACACGAGTTAGAGCAAGACAACCCTCAAAGTTAGGTTATGGGCCAAGAATATAGCTCAGTGGCACCTAGCCTGAAAAGCACAAGGTGGTGAGTTCAATTCCAGAACCAAAAAAAAAAAAAAAAAAAAAAAAGTTAGGTTATGATCCTCTCACAGGAATGGGGAGGCTAGAACAAGAGGTATCTCCTTGAATGCCTACATTTCTGGATCTTTGAAGAGAAAGTTCAAGGTAGTAGATTTATATCTCAAAAGGGCAGAGAACTGATTTATAAAATACCAACTTTCTAAATATAAGAAACGGGTTAGGGGTCTATACGCTGGTTTGGCTGGAGCAAATAGTAAACTGTCTGCAATTCTGAACTTCCTCAGGCAAGTATTTTAAAGGGATCGGTAGTCATCAAACAGACACAGACTTAAGCTACTAGGCAGCATACTAGAGTTGGATCAGTTCACTAAGTGCAGTCATTTGTGCCAAGAGTTTCCAGTTATTTTCCCATGACATTATGAAAGAATTAGCAAATGAATTTATCTTGATAAAAAGAAACATATTACGTCAGCTAATACAATGTTTCATGTAGGGAGCCCAAGCGACAGCCCATTGCTGCCTCCCTGCCTCTCTCTCTTCTATGGGCACTGCGTCTGCCTACATTAACCATAACCCTCTCCTGCTTACAGCCTCTTCCTGTCCCACCTCCCGCCCTTGGCCTATAAAAGATGTAATCACTTCCGGAATAAACTGGGGGCTTGATCGGATTCTCTTGACTTGTTTCCATCTCTCTTTGTCTCCCCTATGTCTTTATTTAATCCCCGTTCCGCCTCCAGGTACACCCCACGGATTGATCCGCTGGATCAGTTTCACAATATGAACTATTTTTAGTGAATCAGTTTACAATAGGGCTTTTGAGGCTGAGCCTAATGGGTAGCTAATGCAGGATAAAACAGTACTTCTGCTTTCGTTTTTGTATTTATCTCTTTTATTGTCTTACAACTTTGGGTAAAAGTGAAATATCTACCATGTCATAATCAGCCATGTAGTTAGATATACACCCTCTTTGTAGAATAAAGTATAAAATAGCTATGAATTTTAAAAAAACTGCTAGACACAGTGGCATAGGCCAGTTAGCTCAGCATTTGGGAGACCAAGGCAGGAAGACTCCCCCAAGTGTGACGCCAGCCTGGGCTCCACTGTGACTTCATGGCCAGCCTGAATTACATAATGAGACCGTCTCAAAAAACGAAAAAGAAAAACCAGTTCGTGCTGTGTTCATTTAAAATGTTAAGTCAGGTTATCCTTTTTGAAGAATTGTGGACTCAGCTCTGCAATCCTCCCACCCCCACCAACTCTGCAAACCCACAACCCTTACCTTTCTAAAAAGCCCTAAAATTCCTGTGAGGCTCTGGAATTCAGTGTGGCCATGCTGATTAAATTCCTTTCCTACCCTTGACCACTGTTCATCACTTTGACTGGCATTTTAGTCTCTTGGGGCCACATGAGTTGGGGTTTTCAGTCCCAAACTCTGATAAAAAGTTTTGCATATGTGTTTATTAGTGAGAGTGATCTACATATTTCCTTCCTCCTGAATATCCTTGTAAAGTTCATTATCCATATTTGTTCACCTCATAAAATGGATTATATTCTGACTTTTATGAGTTCTTGACAGATTTTTATAAGATCAGGTTTTTTGTTTCTTAACAAAGCAGCTATCTGAATGTCAACTGTCTTATTGGAAATGTTTGTATAATGGATTAAATTTTTTTAATGGAAATAAGACTCTTCAGATGGTCTATTACACCACATAATTTGCTAAGTTACTTGTTGCATGTAAATTTTCATGTTTAGTGGTATATATTACATAGGAAATCATTTGTCTTTTTTAACATAAGACAACTATTTTTATTTACTGATGTTTCTTTAATACTTACCTTATTCTCCAGAGATCTTATGACCATTCCCACAATTGATGGATGAACATACACAAAATATACCTGCTATACTCGTATACCAGCATAGCCTTTTTCAAAAACGTGTATGTTTTTGGGTTGTGGGTGTAGCTCAATGGTGGAGTGATTTTCTAGCATAAATGAGGTTTGATCCCCAGTGCCGCAAAAGATAAAAAGTGTATGCACACAGGCTCAGTATCACAACAAATACCCAAAATGAGCATATAACTTGGCAATATGAAAGGAAACAGACGTTTGAGTGCTTACTTTATGCCTAACATTGATAACCTCATGGATATAAACTGGTGTTTTATATTGAAGTACACCTTTTTTTCTCAGTAAAAACATGTTTTTTTCTTTCTGTGTAGTGCTGAGGATCTAACTCAGGGCCTTATACATGGTGGACAGTGTTAACCACTGAGCTATATCCCCAAGCCTCAACTGACAAATAATTGCATATAATTATGAAGTACAATGTGACTTTTCTCTCCAGTATGAGAGGAGCTTTAAAGCCAGGCCCTTTGTGCTGAGCTACTTTGTAGACTTCTTTTTCTGTCATTTTGAGACACCATTTCACTAAGTTGCTAAATTGCTTATGGAAGACTCAAAGTTCTTGATCATCTTCTTAGACTCCCAAGTCCTAGGATTACAGTCATACATCACCACTCCTGCCTTAGATTTTCTTAGTTTTTACTTAATGTCCTTTCCCTATTCAAGGTATCACCCAGGATAACTTTTACATTTAGCTGTGAACTCCTTAAGTGCCCCTATATTTTGATAGATTCTCAGATTGCCCTTTTTTATGAGCTTCTTCTCTTTTTTTTTTTTTTTTTTTTTTTTTTTGAGACAACGACTCACTGTGTAATTCAGGCTGATCCTGGACTATGTAGTCCAGGCTGGTTTTGTACTTGTGGTGATGCTCCTGCCTCAGCCTCCAGAGTGCTGAAATTATAGCTGTACACCACCACGCCTAGCTATGGTCAAGTAATTTATAGACCATCTTTCAGCTCAGCTTTACCTAATGTTTTGTTCAGGATTACACAGGGATTTACAAGGTCAAAGACCAGAGAGGTATAATGCCATTCTCATCACATATCAAAGGTGTATTTATTTAGGCTGCAGATGCTAGCCTGGATTAGCTAGTTGAAGAAGTATTTGTTACCTTTCCACACTATGAATTTAGCTCTTCTCCTTTACTCATTAGAAGGAACTCACTATGTACACCTCACACTTAGATGACAAGTTATGCTCTACCACCCAAGAATTGAGAACCTACAGAAATTAAATTCTTCTATGAGCTTTGTGTCTGTTCTCCATCATTCATTTGATCTTTTTGTTACTGTTGTTGAATTTTTTTTTTTGTCTTTTTTTTTTTATCGGTACTAGGGATGGAACTCACGACTTCCTGCTTGCAAGGCAGGCGCTTATGCCGCTGAGCGAAATCCCCAGCCCCTGTTGTTGAATTTTTGAGACAGTCTCACTATGTAGTTCAGATTGCTTCACTAGCCCAATCTGGCCTCAAAATGGCAGTGATCTTCTCATCTCAGCTTCCCAAGCACCAGGATTACAGGCATGCAACACCACACCTAGCTGACCTTTTATTTATATCAGCATGACCTTGTGGATATTTGTTTTATACTTTTGGCTATAACCCAATACAACTTTATTTTTGCTCAATTTTTCTAGTTTTCACATGTTTCTTTTGACAACGTAACATCATTCTTAAAATATTCTTTACTGTCTCTAGTAATATTTACATTCTACTTGCTAACACCATAACCATTCCTGTACTCGTACAGTTTGTATGGTATAACTTTTTTCATCTGTTTCCTTTCAAACACTTGTGCTTTTGAATCAAAAAGTATGTTTTTGAGCAGGGAATGGCGGCACATGCCTGTGAGTACAGCACTCAGGAAACAGAGGCAGAAGAACGAACAAGTTCAAAGCTAGCCTTGACTACATAGGGAACTCAGAGTCAGCCTGATAAACAGAGAGACCTTGCCTCAAAGAAGCAAGAGAAGCCCCCCGCCAAACGTATGTTTTGTAAAGTTTGACAATAGGTGGAAATTGCTTTTTTTATTGTCTAATAATTTCTGTTTTTTGAGTGTGATATGTAGATCATACACATTTAGTGAAGATTTGCATTTCATATTTAGATATTTGTTTTCTGTCTCTTTAGTTCTGTTCTACCTCTGACTGCATTTTTTGTCTTAAATATTTTTAGTACACTATTTTATTCACTTGAATATTCATTATAGATATTTCCTTTTTAGTTGTTCTAAAGCAGATGTCAACAAGCTATAGCCCATGAACTAAATCTGGCCTGGTGCTTGTTTTATGTGGCCCACAGGCTCATTTTTTTTTTTCATTTTTTTTTTCTTTTTCGGTTTGCATTTTGAAACCCATTCAAACTGGAGAACAGGACAAAAAAAGAAGAATTTGTTGTTTGTTTTATTTTATCTTTTAAGAGGAAGAATTTTTCTGATACTTGAAAATTGTGTGAAGTTCAATTCTAGAATTTGTGAACTTGTATTTGAACACAACCATGCTAGTCCATTTATTTAATAATTATGACTGCTTTTCTCTGAGCATTTTCTGAGCTGAATAGTGACAAAATTTTGTTTTGTTTTTGTTTTTCTGAGACAGGGTCTCACTATTGAGTTCAGGCTGGTCTTGAACTCACTGTATAGCCCAGGCTTGCTCAAATCTGAGGCGCTCCTCTTGCCTCAGCCTGCCTAGTACTGAGATTACAGGTGTGCACCATCTCCTGGGAAATTGTGACACATACTTCAGGATCCACAAAGAGGTAATAAAATCAGTACAGCATATAATATGTAAATATAAAAAAACCACTTATCAAAAAGGAAAAAAATAGAACATAAAGGACAAATAAAAAATAGTGAATCAACATAGCTTTAAACCTATTGTACTTAATTTCACTAATCTATGAAAGATATAGATACATATATAGATATATAGATATAGATAGATCCCAATTATACCAGACCAAGTAAGGCCATCCAAGGTCATAATCCCTGAAGCCTCTAAATATTACCTTAAATGGCAACAGAAACTACAGATATTACTGAGGATCTTGGCACGGTAACATTTTACTGGGGGATGAAGACAGGAGATACACAGAAGATCATACGAAAACTAAACAGAGAGATGTGTAAGGATCCCAACCTTAATAACTGGGCATGGAGGCACACACCTGTAAGGTCAGCCCCCTGGGAGGCTGAGGCAGGGGGAGTACCAATTTTGAGCCTAGACTGGGCAATTTAGGGACTCAGTGAGACTCTATCCCCTTCAGCACCCCCACAAAAATGGCTGAGAACACAGCTCAGTACAAAGGCCCTGGGTTCAACCTGCAGTAGCCCCCACCAAAAAGAATGACACAGGCTTAAGGTAGGGACTTAAGAGCCACAAAAGTTGGAAGAGGCATGGAGTACAAGGCAGTACAATCCTGCTGACATCTTGGTTTGGCCCAGTGAGTAGAACTGGATTTTTGGACTTCACAATGCTAAAAAAACAAATTTCCAGTCATAAGTCACCAGATAGTATTTACTGAAACTAACACACCAAATAAAAGGCAGAGATTATCAAATTAGATTTACTGAACTCAGGGTTTTTGAATTGAGTTACAGTTCCACTCACTTTCTATGTTTTATTTTGAGGAAGGATCTCCTAAGAACACTTAGTTGTCCAAGCTGGTCTGGAATTTTCTAACTTTTTGCCTAAACTTCCCAAGTGTGCTGGGATTACAGATGAGTACTGTCACACCTGGCTTCATACTGGATTTTTAAAATGCCATGTCCTGCCTATAGAAAGACACAGTAAGATAAAAACAAAAAAAAGTACAGGAAAAAAACCTAACTTGCTACCGCTCCACAAAATAGTGTTTCAAACACAAAAACTATTAACATTACCAGGACAAATCCAGAATTTCAACACAATAATATCACAATAATAGAATGGATAGACAGAAAACTAGTGAACATCTGAACACCACGCTCAATGAACGTGAACTAACTGATGTTTCTAGAACACTCAAACCAAGAACAAAATACACATTCATTTTAACTGCACATAGAAGTTTTCCAAAGAGACTATATTCTAGGCCACAAATAAATTTCATTAAATTTAAAATTATTTCAAATCACACAAAGAATGTTCTCTGATCACAAAGGAATTAAATCAGAAATCAATAATACAGTGTTGGGTATGGTGATATGAGCCAGTAATCCCTGCACTCAGGAGGCTGAGAATCACTGCTAGTTTGAAGCCACACTGAACTACATAGTGAGAATTTATCTCAAAACAAAATAAAACAAAAAACTATTTAGGTCCCCTGTCTCTCAGGAGCTGTCTCTATCTCACAAAAAAATTTTTCTACTCTTAAAAAAAAGTTTTTGTAAAAAGCTACGTAAACATCCCATTCAGGTACATATCCAAACCTAAATTTTAAAAACTGAGTGAAAAGGAAAAATGCCTACAAAGACACAAATTACTAAAGCTTTCTTTAAAAACAAAATATTGAAGGAATAACCCTGTATCTATTAAATTTGTAGGGTTTTTTTTTTTTTTTTTTTGGAGATAGAGTCTCACTATGCAGTTCAGGTTGGCCAAGAACTCAATTTGTAGTGAACTAAATTTCTTTTGTATAAACGATGTACATGAGTCATGGGGGCCAGGGGTGGAATGTCATGGTTTATATCTGTGGCCCCCAGGCCTCATGAGTTTGCATTGTGCATTTGTGATGGTTCATTGTCTATTAACATTACCAGGACAAATCCAGAATTTCAACACAATAATATCACAATAATAGAATGGATAGACAGATAGACACATAGGGGTGGAGCCAGGATGTGATGTAATGGTAGGAAGAAGGTGTGTCTTGCTTTTTGCTGGTTCCGGCTTGCTGTTTGCAGCTGCCATGAACTGTGGCCCAGCCACACCCGCCTGCCTTGGAGCCAACTGAGTGTGGACTAAAACCTCCAAAAAACTGTAAAAAATAAACTTTTCCTTTCCCAACTTGGGCTTCAAGTATTTTGTCTCAGCGACGAGTAAAAAGTAACTAAGACAGAATTTAGTTGGCCTCAAATTCACAGAGATCCTCCTGCCTCAGCCTCTCAAGTGCTGGGATTACAGATGTGCACAACCACATCCACCTTAATTTGCAGTTTAAAATCTCATAAAGAAAACTTTAGACTCAGGTGATTTCATTGAGATACTTTACTAAATATTTAAAGAAATAAACCCAATTGTAAAACAAGTTCTTCCAAAATAAGAATGAAGCAGGAAGGTAGGGCATGGTAAAACTAGTTGGGGAAGTAAGCATTACCAGATTCCAGCGTACACCTCACCAAATAAATCTCAGGACCTGGTATGTAGAAACTGTCACAGGTTTCCTCGGTGTGTGGAAGAAACAGAGATAGGATACCACTAAGAGCTCACTATCATGCCTTTTCATGGTGAGCAGCCCTGTGTCCTTCACGGTGTACTTTTATTTTTTGCTTTTATTTTTAAGCTCTTTTGTCTGGCCTAAGTTTGCCCTGCAGAGCCAGTTTCTCTCTTATGCTTATTGTCCAATCTCGCTTTTTAAAATAAATTTTGGGGCTGGGGATTTAGCTCAGCGGCATAATCGCCTGCCTTTCAAGCAGGCAGTCGTGAGTTCGATCCCTGGTACCGATAAAAACGAAAAAGACAAAAAATAAAAAATAAAAAAATAAATAAAATAAACTTTGGCACCATTTTTTGTTTGTCTTATTCAATTCTTTGAGATGAGAAGAATCTGGTAATGTTTAACTGGTAAGCCGTATCTAAAAGGAGCTACCCAATAACAAGAACATTTCACAAATTAATCTGTGAGCCATCATTATCCTGATAGGAAAATCAGAAGGATATTACAAGAAACATAATTTCTTTATGAACATAGTTCAAAAGCTAAACAAAATGTAAGTATTGCTAAAGTAGGTTTAAATTTTATTTAAGTCCAACAACATACCAAAGTATAAATCATGAGTAAGTGGTCCCAGGGATGCAAGTTTGGTTAATACTTTTGGGGAGTCACAGCAGACTGCTTCAAAGCTTGGTGCAGCTAAGGACACATAAGGACATGAGCTGGCTGTTTGGCACAAGCACACAGCAGGATACACTTGCATAAGCGTAGTTATGATGGTACATAAGCATATAAACCTTGATAATGGACACTATATATGGGCTGAACTATAAGACACTTGCTGTTGTTGCTGTCTGCTCCATATGGTTTCTTTTCCTGCAGGACCTCATAGGTGAAAATACCTCTCAGCCCCCTAACCCCACTCCAAGTGGTGTTGTCAGGAGGATGAACTGAATGTCCCTGCAGGGTCTCTGTAAACAACACCTGACAGCAAGGGAGAGCCCTGTAGGGGAAAGGGACTTACCATTGACATGCTTCCCTTGGCCTCTCCTTGGTTACCTGTAGCCACCTTTTTAGCAACTTAGAAAGGCCCCAAGGACTGGGAAACAGTCTTTCTTGCACCCAGGAATGTGTTGAATGATTTAGAACCAAAAGACACGAAAAGGATATAAAGCCAGCAGCTGCAGGCAGAAGGCCCAGCTCCGAGCAGTGGCCTAGATCTTGGCAGTACCTGATGGCAGGAGGAGCCCAGTGAGGGCATCTGGTTGGGCAGGGAACACTTGTTCAATCTGCACAAGCCATGGCCAGGAACAGGAAGTTGACCCTGCAGAACTACCAGCAGCCCAACTGTGGTAAACCCTTCCTGATCTGCATCATTGGAGGCACATCAATGGAACAATGGCTGGCTGCCACAGAAACTATGTTGGGGAGCACAAGAAGTACTACTGCCAGAGCATTAAGTCCCCATACATGGGAGACTCCCCTGGTTTTAAGTGCAAGGCCTGCTGTTCATCAGAATGTGGAGGATCCCATAGACCAGGGATGTGGGCCATGGGGAACACCTACATTCACCTACTATACCACATATACAACATATACATCCATGGAGTTAAGGGAGCTGAAAAAAACAAGTGAAAAACAGGTGGGTTTAAACAGTGCCTACATGGCTGCTATGGCTGTAGGGCAAAGGGGGCTGATAACATGCGATAAATCTACAGTACATGTTCTAAATAGCCAACATAGCCACTACCCGCTCTTTTCAATGGGTTCTATAGCATGTGCAAAGCTCTGCCCCATGAGCCAAAAACTAGACTGTGATAAATTGGTTAATGGCAGTGGCCTGCCTGGTCTGGGAGAATCCAGATGACTTGCAGGAGCAAGTTATAAAAAGGACAATCTACTTAAACAATCTCTGTGCTACAAGAAATGAGCATGCAACAAATAATTTTTTTTTTTTTTCCTTTTTTCATTTTTATCGGTACCAGGGATTGAACTCACGACTGCCTGCTTGCAAGTCAGGCGCTTATGCCGCTGAGCTAAACCTCCAGCCCCACAAATAATGTTCACTATGCATGACTGAAGCCCTGGCTGAAGTGGCGCTTCCCGCACATATGAAGGACTTAATACTGGTGAGCAGGTCAACTGAAGGTAAAGGCAGCCACAGTGAAACAGGAAGATGTGACACTGGCTTGCTTTATCCAGATTAGGAAGCAGGCTGAGGTACCAAGTTAATGGGGGCCCCAGAAGACCACAGGTTACATGTGGAACTACTTACTGGTTCCCCCAAAATACACAGCATGTACTACCACTGTTGGACATGGTGGGTGAATTAATGTTAATATATAGCAGTCCAGACTGTTCACGGAACCTACTGCATGAATAACAGGATATGAAGGTCATTATATCATGGTCCAGAGAGCCTAGGTGACATTGGATATCAAGCATTTGGCTCTGCATCCTTATATTTCTCCAGTTCCTGAATATATACTGGGGGTGGACATACTAACTAGCACTTGGTTTGATACCCTGCAGGGAGAATCCAGCTTGCAAATCCACGTGGTAAAATCCATAGTCTGGGGACATCTACACCATGCACCACTGACTCTCATAGGCTACATAGGTTGTGTGCATAAACTAGTATCAGTTACCTTGCGGGCCATGAAGAAATAGAACAAACCACCTTAAAATTGGAAGACTTGGGTGATATGTCCAACACATAGCCCTTTCAACTGCCCAGTATGGCCTGTTCAGAAGCCAAAAAGGATGTGGCAAATGACTGTGGATTACTGGAAATTAAAGTGACTTCTTCATTGCATGCAGTGATGCCTACTGTTATAGACTTGATGCTTCGTCTCATCCTGATGCTGGGTCTGTATCATTATGTTGTGGATTTGGCCAGTGCCTTTTTCTCCATGGCTGTCATGCCTGATAGTACCAATGTGCTTTCACCTTGCAGACAATGGACCTTCCAGATGTTTCTACAAGACTATTTGCATAGTCTGACTTTGTGTCATGGCCTGGTAGCCCAGGAATTGGCCACCTGGACCAAGCCATACTCTGTGTCATTATTCCATTATACTAATACTATGTTAAGCTCTGTGTTGAAGATTTGAAAACTGCCATACACAGTCTGAAAGAAGTTTTGCTGGCCTGGGGGTAAGCCATCCATAAACAAAGTTCAGGTACCTGGCTTGTCTGTCAAATTCTTGGGTGTTCCCAAATACTTGGTTGCGTAAGACAAAAGTAATTCCCAATGCCATTATTGATAAAATCCAGGCATGCCCCAGACCCACAACAGTATACCAATTACAAGCATACATAGGTTTATTGGGCTTTTGGAGATGTACTTAGTGTACCTACCTACCCTGTTGTGCCCTACTGAATGACCCAAAAGGGTGGGACACAGGACTTGTCAGACACAGTGGGAGCTGCTTTTCAGGACTCAAAGAGGGCAGTCACACAGGTGCCAGCTCTCAGAGTCATTGGCCCTATCCTGCCATTTACCCTAACTCTGAATGTAGATACTAGGTTTGGCTGGGGCCTATTGCAAAAAGAAGGGAAGCGGAAGCCCCCACTGGGTTTTGGTTACAGTTTTAGAAAGGAGCTGAAAGCCAGTACTTACTAATTGAGAAACAGCAGTGGTATATGCTACTCTGCACGCTTATGAGCAGATGACGGGGAAGCACAGTAGAAGTACAGATCAAACACCAGATAGAAGGCTGGGTCTGTACATGGATGTCTTGTCCTAGAGGTAGAGCAGCCCCTTCCCTCACCCTTACCTGGGGAACATACTTATAGCAGAGAGCCTCCTCAGCCAGTGATGACTTGATAATCACTAGTTTTAATTTCCATCATATTCTTTCATCATATTTTTTCAAATTTTTATTTTTCAATTAAGAATATGTACGTATCGTGTATGTGTGTTTGTGTGTAAGACTTGAAACTTCTCCACCATTTCATTAATATTTGTCATGATTTTTCTGGCTCCTCCATCTTAAGTTTTACTTATCTCTCTGCTTCTCATCCTCTCATTTGGAAAGCAGAGAGGTATGATACCTAACTTTTAAAAATATCATAAATTAATACATAATCAAGATTCTTTAGTATTATCTAAATCTTTGTATATAAAATAGTTGTAAGATATAACAATTTTATTTATATGCATTAAGTACTAGAAAAATGGGGCTGGGAATTTAGCTCAGCAGCATAAGCGCCTGCCTTGCAAGCAGGCAGTCGTGAGTTGAATCCCTAGTACCGATTAAAAAAAAAAAGTACTAGAAAAATAAGTAATAAATAAAGCACTTGTCCAATAAAAATTTTTAACTGGAGTTTAGCCTGTTGGCAACGGAACTGCAACAGTATTGATACCAGTGACATATATGTCACAGGAAACCATACAGGATGACGGGTTATAGGTAATGATACCTAGACCCTATATAAAAGGAAAAGAGGGGCTTCTGGCTGATGCCTGTATACCGATGGGTCCAGCTGTGGCACAGCCCCACTGTCTCGCATAGCACAGAAATCCTCTGGTTTGAAACCAAAACAGGCAGGTTGAGCCAATGGGAGCAGTTGTGGGCAGTGTGGCTACTTGTAATATATAAAGGCCCCTACAGCTTGCATGAACAGTTGGGCTGTCTTTTGGGGGTGACGCTCTGGCCAGCAGCTTGGGCAGGCCAGGATTGGCAGATAGGGCACCACCAAATGTGCTGACTGTGCTAAGACTTGTAAGAGCATGCCGAAACAACTAACCATGTAGTGTATCATATTTCAGGACATAAGCCCCTCCTCTTGTCAGGGAATGACTTAACAGATGCCTTGAGTGGTAGCCACTCTCTATGGGTTACCTTCTGCAGTGGCACTGTGGCACTATAAGTAATAAGGAAACACAGGACCCCACACCATGCAAATTATAGCATAGCAGCGGCACCTGGACTTCACTCCAGCTGAGTCAAAGGCCATGGTAAAAGAGTGTCCACAGGGCACCCATTTAGCCTCCTGGAGGAAAAAGGTGCTCACAGAGCTTGGCATGATATTGTGAATACTCCACCCTCTGCAACAATGACAGATAGATTATATTGGACCCCTGCCTCTCTCTCAGGGACACAGATATGCTTTGACTGCTGTGGCTACAGCTACAGGTATAGGCTTTGCCTACCTCATTTCCTCTGCTGAGCAAGTCCGTACCATTAAGACATAGCAGTGGTCAACTATATGCGATGTTGCTAGGGATAGCATCTGACCAAGGGCCCAGGTACAACAAGGGGCCAAAGACAATGATATCAGAAGGTATTTCCACATACTCCTATGGCCCACATGTGCCCTGTTGGTATGATTGAAAGGTACAGTGGGCTCCTAAAAGCCAAACTGGTCTATTTGGCTCCAAAGTTCACTGGGTGGGTGCAAGTCTTACTCCAGGCAGTTCAACTGCTCAATGACCAGGCTGACATATGGGTGAAAGTCCACTGGCCTTGCCTTTTGTAAGCACAGATGTTTCATCTGCATATTGGAGCCTCAGAACAAGGTCCCTAACTCAGTTGCCTATAACAATACTGCAAGGGCAGTTCAGAGGAAGCAATATTCTCCCGACCTTTGAGGGGGTGGGATGTAGGGAGCCACAGCAGACTACTTCAAAGCCCAGAGAATCTAAAGACACATAAGGACATGAGCCCACTGTTTGGCATAGGCATAAATGGCACAGGCACATAGTGGGATATATTTACATAAGCATGACTTAGCATAGACAATCACACATGTGCTACACAGTTATGACAGCATGTACCTGTGAAGAATGCAAACCTTGAGAATGGTCACTGTATTATAGGAGCCAAACAATATAGATTCTTGCTACTGTTGTTGCTGATATCTTTTCCTTGGCGACCTCACCTGCAAAAATACCTTTCAGCACCACCACCACCCCAACCTCAATAATACTGTACTTCAAAATCAGTATTGTTATAGGCAACTGAGTTACATAAAAATCAATATATAGTCAGAGAGTGTGCAGGCTCTCAAAGAAGTCAGCAGAAAAAAATAAAGACATCAAAGCAGCGGTTGGAGGTGCATCTGAAGAAGCAAGGCCTTGAGATAAAGTCACTGGCCCAACCTCTGCATACGTCCCTAAGGGATGAACAAAAACTTGAATTACTCTATAGTTAGTAACACCCAGTCCATTAAGTCCAGACATGCATCAGATACCTGGGAGGATGACCAGAACACCTGGACCAATCCCTTCTCCAAAATGTTCCTCTTTTAGAGGTCATAGATAAATCCTAAAGTTAATGGTACTTGCCATATGACTTTGCTGCGTGCTTCACTTTCATACTGGATCAAGCAGCCATACTTGTAATCCTGTTGATTAATTATAGTTTCAGTACATATACATTGCTGTATAAATTACCTCTGACAAAGGGTCTCAGGGGCACCCACTTGGGACCCTCCTGTCTCTCAGGAGCTATCTTCAATAAACTTTTCTATTCTTAATCACCCTTGTCCTCTGGAACTCATTCTTCAATTTCACAGCAGACTACTTCAAACTCAGTACATCTGGCATCCAGCAGGTTGGAAACTATAGTTCTCCTACATCACTGTAAAATAAATACTCATAAAAACATACTCAAATGAAAATTTTTAAAAATTAAAATCAGAGAGTGTGATGGCTCACAACTGTGATCCCAGCAATCTGGGAGGCTGAGGTAGGACTGCAAATTCAAGCCCAGTCTGAGCAATTTAATGAGTTAGTGACATTGTATCTCAAAATTAAGTTGGGTATTGTAGCAAATGCCTATAGTGTCAGCATTTCAGAGGCTGAGGCAGAAGGATCACTATAAATTCAAGGCCAGCCTGGGCTAATAGTGAGTTTGAGGCTAGCCTGAAGTACACAGTGAGATCCTGTCTGAAAAAGAAGGCAAGGGGTTAGAGGAGGTGGAGCTTAGTGCAAAGGCCTGGGTTCAATAGCCAGTACCAATGAATAAGGAAATATCAGTAAATTCTTTTGATTAAACAATACAAATTCATTCTATAATAAAAAACCAAATGATCATCTCAAGAGATGTAGAAAAAGCGTTTGAAAAACATTTAACATTCATTCCTGATAAAACAATGACAATGATGTGAGGAATGCAATGGGATTTCCACAATCTGATAATAAACCTCACAAAAACTTACAACATTGTTTTTAATGGTGAGTGGTTGAGTGCTTTTTCCCTAAGATACAGGAACAAGGCAAAGGATGTTCTGTCTTGTAACTTCTATTCAGCATTTACTGTGGGTACTAACTCATGCAATAAGACAAGCATAAATAAAACAAATAAAGCAGTGAGAATGAAAAAGAACTTAACTGTCTCTTATCCAGGTAACAAAATCTATCAAGAAAACCCTACTGAATACACAAAAGTTTTCAGACCTAGTTGAGTTTAAAAAGTCAATTATTATTTTTTTTTTTTTTGCTAAATCAAGTGTATTCCTTAGAACTAACAGTAATTGGAAATCAAAACTAAAAGCATAAAAACTATAATATCAAGGGATGTCTGTGCAAGATTGGCACACTAAAAATTTCAAAACACTTCTGGGAGAAAATGAGGATACTTAGAAATGCATATTTCATATTCATGACTTAGAAGACACATATTGTTAAAGAATCAATTCTGGGCTGTGAAAGGTGGTACACACCTGTAATTCCTCCCTGTGGGTGGCTCACACAAAAGTATCAGAAGTTGAAAACTGGCCTAGGCAATTTGGCAAACTTTACAAAATCTTGTCTCAAAATAAAAACTAAGAAGCAAGAGGGGGCTGTGATTATAACTCAGTAAGAAGATCCTGGGTTCAATCTAGAGAGGAAGTGTTAGGAGACCAGATAATGAGGATAGAGGCCTAACTGATCCCCTCTGGGAGCACAAAGTTGAGAACGGTAGCAAGCTTTGCTCTTTTCCTAGTGTGCAGGCAGCAGGCAAGTTGCAAGTTCAAAGTAAAAGTCAACACAGCTGAGATCCAATTGTTTTCCTGGGCATGTAATACAGATAACAGGAGACAAATACACCTCCTGCTACTCTAATTGCTCCTGTATCTAAGTGAATAAAATCGAAGTGAGTGAAATGCTCAGGACTCTTTACCCAAGAGAGAGGCAAGAGATCTCTGGTTCCTCTTTCTAAATTAAGTGGGTCTTTTTGTTTTTCATCCTCATTTGCCTTGATCAAGGACAAACTCTGTAGGCTGTTTTCTACAAGGAAGGGAAGAAAGGAGAAAGAGAAGAAGGAAATGGAAGAAAAAGGAAGGCAGGAAGAAATTCATACAGAAATGCAAAAAACACTTAAAACAATTTTGAAAATGAACAAAGTCAGAAAATTTACATTTTTTTACTTCTAAAGTTAAACCACAGCAATGAAGACAGTGGGTTATTGCTTTCCAGATACACAGATCAGCAGAACAAATTTAAAATCCGGCTGAGTACAGTGGCACACACCTATAAGTCCAGCACCGGGAAGACTGAGGCAGGAGAATCGCCATGAGGGTAGCCTGGATTACACAGTGAGTTCAAGGTTACCCTGAAATATGTAGCTAGACCCTTTCTTTAAAAAAAAAAAAAAAGTCCAAAAATAGGCCCACGCATGAATGGTCAAATGAGTTTTTAAAATTGCTTTCAGTTTATATTTAAAAAGTCACAATAGATATTTTATGTAAGAAATGTATCTGGTAAACAGAAACACTGTTTTATACTGTTATCACATCTATTACTTACAGCTTTTTCCTTTCCAAATGTTCGAGTGAACGAACTTCAAATACCTACCGTTACTCTTCCCCGCTTCACAGTTCAAGGAGGGTTCCGAAATCGTCAGTCTGTCACTCACATTTTGATGGTCTCACGTGCACGCTCCCGCTCTCACACATAGCCACATCCCTCCTGCAGCCGTTCACTCATTCGGCCACCCTCGCCAGGTTGGAAGGCCTTCAGCTAGCGTCTTTGTGCATTTCTAGCCCCATCCCAGATCTGGCTGTCCAAGGACAGGCCTTACCTCCCGACTCCAGCTGCTTAAAACCAGTAGCCCGACTCACCCCTACACAAAAGCACACATTGCACCCGGACGCGTAAGTGTCCTCCGAGGACAATCGAGCGCTATCTGGCCAGGTACTCATTACGTCCGGTCCGGGGGTTACAAAATCCCGAACAGCATCCTTCCAGTCAGTTAAGCCATTTCTCTGTTCTCGTAGGACACTACGTTTCCCAGAACGTCCTGCAATGTTCCCGCGAGATTCTCACTTGTTCAAGAGTGCTTTTCTGAGCGGAAGTAGGTATCATGGAAGAAAGTTTTCCTTGGTATGATTAACAGTTTGAAAGGAAACTTCTTTCAGAACCTGTTTGGTGTACCCTGAAACTTCCCAGTCTTTCCCCCCATGGAACATTTTGCTTAACATCAGGCATGTGGCAAAGAGCGAGAGCACTACCCAGAGCCAAGAACAGGTAATCGTCCAACGCTGGACTACATTTCCCGGGGTCCTTTGCAGCCGGAGCGATCCACTGGATCTCAGCCCCCTTCTGCAAATAAGGGATAGGAAAGTTTCCCACAGCTTCCAGAATGAGGCTTCTAGGAGCACTCCAGGACAAAGAGCTGGACAAAGGGTAACGACCGAGTAGGGTGTGGGAATGTCACCTAAAGATGTCCTAGGACTTGCCCCAAAGAAGAAAGGAACTTCAACTAAGCCTGCCAAGTATCTCCCCCGCCCCCGTCTATGTCTCTCTTTCTCCTCCCTCTCCCCACCTCCCCCTACCAGTGGGTGTGTCTACTGAGCATTGAACCCAGGATTTTTGTACACAGCTACCTTCCGAGCCCTTTCTTACCTCGACAGACTCATAAGTCGCTAGGTTGCTCATGCTGTGCTGGAATTTGCACTTGATTCACTGCCTCCATCTCGAGAGTGCTGGAATTGCAGGTGCTTAACACTACACTAATTAGAAATTAAACTAGTTTAACCAGAAAAGTTACCCCAGGGACTTCGTGCTGTACTAGGCCATATGTTTGTCTGTTCTAAGGAAGTCTTACAATACATTGTGTTTAAGGAAATGAATGAAGAATCTTAGTCTCTGTGGAATGCTGGTGGGACAGTGCAGTTGTGTCCGAAAGAAAAGAAACAGTAAACCTGAAGACCATCTCGTTTTCAGAACTTGTCTCCTCATAAAAATCAGTATCAATCGTATTGGGTTTTATTATGTGTGATAGTATAAACAAATTTTCTATGGAAAATGAGGTAATATAGTAGCCATTGTTCGTCCTTTATTATTTGGTTCTGAATGCCCTGTAATACTTTGATTCTCTTGAATGGTTTTATACTATTTTGTTATGTTTGATACTATTGTATATGAAGTTATGCTCAACTATTTCAAAGAAACAGCCATTATGGTAGTTACTGTTAATTACCGGTTGTGTTGTGTTGTGGTGAAATACTGTGTTGCTTACATTGTTCTGATCTGCTTTGTTATGTCCTCTTTTGTCTTAATCTCTTTAAAATAAAAAAAAATTAAAAAAAAGAAACCAGTATCAATTAACTTCATAGAAGACTTTCAGGATGTCAATGAGAAATATTAAAGGTTTTATTAAGCATAGTTGAAGAGTACACACACAGATGAGGCACTGAAGGGAAAGCGGCATACTAATGATGATCTGTAGTTGGGTTTATATATATGTGGTCTTTGAGGTTTGCCTCAAAATGGGTGATCTAAAATGTTTCACCTAAAAACATTTTTTGAGTGTGTTTTTTCATTTTAAGAACGGGTTGTTGTCCTTTACCTTATCATCAACTAGGTTAATTTATGAATTTAGTATACTGATGGGCTTTGAAGAAAAAAAAAATTTAAAGATAGTGTATACATGTAGGGATAACCTTAGATAAATTCTGTTCTGAAGTTGCAAGCTTCCTTAAAAAATAATTTAGGGGCTGGGGATAAAAATAATTTAGGGGCTCAGTGGCATAAGCGCTTGCCTTGCAAGCAGGCAGTCGTGGGTTCAATCCCCGGTAACGATAAAAAGGAAAAAGACAAAAAAAAAAAAAAAATTTAAAGTTAAGATTTTCCTTGTCTCCTTTTCTACCTATCATTCTATCCTATCTCAGGAAGACTCTTAGATACACTAAGTATTAGTTATATTAGCAGCTCTTAAATACACTCAGTTGTCTCTTGGAGCTGGGAATGTAGCTTAACAGCCCAGTGCAAAGTCCTAAATTCAGTTCCAGGTAGCCAAAAAGAGGTTCTTATTTGAAGGATTTAATCTATCCATGTTTAATGTTGTTACTAATAACGTTATTCTATGTTGTATGTTTCCTTTTTTCTCCTTTCTCTGTATTGGATTGATTTTGTTTTAGAATTTCTATATTTTTCTTTACTAGTTTGTGTCTTCTTTTGTTTTGCTTTTTTTTCTTTTGTCTTTTTTGAGATAGCATTTCACTGTGCGGTTCAAGCTGGCCTTGAACTCACTTTGTATCACTGGCTGACCTCAAACTCACAGCTATCCTCCCACCTCAACTTCCCAAGTGCTGGAATTACAGGCAAGGACCACTGTACCTGGCCATTTCTTTTGTTTGTTTATTTATTTATATTTTGGCAGAACTGGGACTCAAACCTAGGGCACTGTAACACTGAGCTATATTCCCATCTCTTATACAAATGTTGGTGTATTTTGAGACAGGTCTCACTAAGTTGCCCAGGCTGTGATCCCTGTGCTTCAGTCTCCCTAAGTGTTGGCTTTACATGCATGTGGCACTGAACCCTCATGTGGGTTCTTTTACTCATTACTCCAAGACTCTCAATTTTTATGCATATGAGGTTCATATTTCTTCAGTACTCTTACTCTCCTCTCAAAGAATGTATTAAGTTCCATTTACCCTCTTAGACTTTTAATACAAGGTATCATTTACATGTTCATTATATGTTTTATTTTAAAAATCTCTCTGATTTGTATTATGTTGTCAGATATCCAATTCTCAATTTTTACAGTGTCCTGTTCCAGATACTGTGGGTTCTGCCTAAAAGTCTCCAGGCATTGGCCTAACCTCCGCTCCATGAGACCACTCACAACCTACAAGCAAGAACACTCATCTTAGTGAGAATCAGATTGTTCCCTAAGGCCTTAAGGACTTCTCCAAAAACAGTTTACAGAACCAGTCCTGAGATCAGCATTGCTGTAATCCAGCATGACCAGAATTACATACCTTGCAATAATGCAAACCCGTAACTCTTGACTTTGTTTCCCCCACCTTTTTTTTTTGGTAACAGGAATCGAACTCATGACCTCACATTTACCAGACAGGCACTTATGCCACTGAACTGAATCCCCAGCGCCCACCCTTTTATTTTTTTGAGGGTAAGCCTCCTCTGTAACTTGGGCTGACCTGAAACTCACCTTGTAGCTCAGGCTGGCCTTGAACTCATGATGATGTTTTTGTCATGTCTCCCTAGTGCTGGGATTATAGGCATGTACCATCACACCCAGTTTGTTTCCCTTTTCGACACAATGCTAAAGTTCTTGTCCCTGGAAAACAGATTTTTTTGATATAGGATCTCTGTAATTCAAGCTGGATGGAACTAAGTAGCCCAGACTAGCCACAAATTTGCAGCTGTCCTCTTGCCTCAGCCTAGGCTTGTGCCACCATTCCTGGCTGATAAATTTTGAACTCTTACTTATGCTTCCAGCGTGGCCATGCTAATTAAAGCTCCTTTCCTGCCTTTCATCACTATTCATTTTCTTCATTGGTGTTTCGGGACCTTTCTCGGGTTCTTAAAATGCTCCCAGTAGAAATGGTTTCTAGGTTCTGTCGTGATCAAATAATACAGAAGAACCAGGCGTGGTGGCACATGCCTGTAATCCCAGTATTTGGGAGGCTAAGGCAGGAGGATTATTGAGTTTGAGGGCAGCCTGGGCTACACAGTGAGTTCAAGGACAGTCTGAACTACACAGTGAAACCCTGTCTCTAAAAACTAAATAAATAAATAAATAATTCACCATTGAGAATGAGGATTTAACGGGGCAGGATGTAGAGCGCAGCAGCACAAGTGCTTTCCTGGCAAGTGCAAGGTCCTGAGTTCGATCCCCAGTACAAAAAACAAACCCAAGAAACGCAATCCAACCACGCCAAGCTTGATTTTTTTTTTAAAGTTACTTTTTCTATGTTTTATAAGCTGGAGCTACCACAGGGAACAAGGGGAAAGTCTGCCCTCAAAAACTTAACTAGTCTTAGCTTCACTAGCATCTCCTGTTCCACCCAGGACACACTCTTTGTTTTGTTTGTTTGAGATGGGATTCTTGTTTCAGGCTGCTCTCGATCTCAAAACCCATCTGGTTCACCCTCCTGCGTGCTGGGATTATAGGATTGTGGCACCACACCAGGCTTGGGGACACTCTCTTAAAACACTGGTCCCCCAGAACCGCCTAGATCGGAGGCACTTGGCTGTAACCCTCCGCGCTTCCTTGTGCTAGCGCCCTGCTAGTATATTGAGAACTAAAATCCAGCGGAAGGGGTGTGGCCTTGCTTCCGCCGCTTTCCCTGGGGTATGTTGGACCTCAGCCTGTTTTTCCAACAAGCCACCGCGGCCTCGGATATTTGGACTTCTACTACATTTCCCAGAAGGCAATGGGCGCGCTAGTTCTATAGCTTTCCTTCTTTCTTTGCGTGGTTTTTGAGCTTTTCAGGGTGAGTTAAACTTCTTCCAGAATACCATAAACTAAAGGTGCTTGCCGACAGGGCTGTGGGAAACCGGATTAAATTGGAGCCAGACCTGAATCTCCCGGAGCTGGAAAAAGCCCTTCGAAGAACGAAAAGCCGCAGAATGGACGGCTGTTTGTAAACCGAAATTCAAGGCTAGTGCATTCATGAACTGGGGAGCGTAGTTGTGTGCCTGTGTATGTCAGATGGGAAACGAAGGAGACCTTGTAAGAGAGAGTGACAGACAGGCAGACAAGCACAGAGAGAGAAAGTTGCGAGCAGGAGGGCTGGAATATGTCTGTTCGCCTCTGCGCTTTTGCGACTGGCAGGTGAGTGGCTGTGCTCGCGTCACGGGGCGGTGAGGTACGTGTATGTTACGTGTGGGTCGGTTGCCGTGGCACACTGTGTGTCACGGTGATCTGTTACAGGTTCCCTACTGCTTCCTTTTCCCCCTCTCCTAACAGCTACTTGGATCTGACGGGGAGAAATGTCTACAAGAACAAAGTCTGATGCTAAAACCTAGAGTTTTCCAGCAATTAGGCTTTGCCTTGCAGTTGGATTGGGAATGCCTGAGACTTCGTTCTATGTGAGAAACTTGTGGGTCAGCTAGCTACATCTCAGAACTTCAGTTTTCCCAGAGCTCTCATGCCAAGAATCTGCGTGAACCTACAGAGATTCCATCCAGCCTCTCCCCTGCCTCTGTCTGCTTATGAGCAGGGGGCTCGTGGGCATGTGGACCTGCAGGAAGTTGGAACCAAGTCATTCTGTCCCAAACAGCCCATGACTCCTCATGACTTCTTTCTCTCTCTCTCTGGTTCTGCCATTTCTCCAAAGAAGGATCCTGACATACAAAGTTGTTTGACATTTAAAAATCAGTGTGTAGATTAGCTGAGTTTTGTTCTTGGTGATGGTGGTTGCTTGGTTTATTTTTGGTTTGGTTTGGTTGTTTTTTGTGGTACTGGGGATGGAACCCAAGGCCTTTAAACTGAGCTCCATCTCTAGCCTTAAAAATTTTTTTTTTCTTGATCTCAAGACACAGTCTGACTAAGTCGCTAAACCAAATGAGCTGGGCTCGAACTTTCTAAACCTTCTGATTTAGTCTCCTGGAGTGCCGTCATGCCTAACTTCTAGCAGTAAGTAAATATAGAATAGTGACTGAATCTTCTGTATACACTATCTTGGTCTAATCTGCCCTACTTTAATGATATATTTTCCATTATTGAGGTTTGAACTCGGGATCATTGCACACTCTTTTTATTTTATTTTGAGAAAGAGTCTCGCTAAATATCCTCGATGTCCAGGATAGACTCCATCTTTTAGTCCACTTGCCTCAGCCTCCCAGATGTTGAGATTACAGGTGTACACAGCCATGACCAGCTGGCTTTTTTTTAAAAAAGAGATTTACACCTAGGAGTCTAGAATCAAGGGCAACAATTTTTCTGTTTATGATTACTTAAAAAATCTGTGTTTAGCATTATAGAAATTCAGTAAACGATTAATGCATATGGTTAAATATTATGTGGCTGTTATGTTTATACAGTTAGACATTAAGATACGTTGCATATGAAGAAATTTTAATCACTAATAAAAATTTAAATTATATATCAGTTTCAATTAGGTTTTTTGAGAATTTTTGAAGAATTAAATCTAAACATTTTAATTATTTATTGAGGAAAGTAATGTAGCTATATTTATTGCAGTTTATTTTGTTTCACTCTTCCATTTTTCCTGCACTGATTCAATCTTAAAATCAATGGTCTTAAATATTTTTATAGCTTTTAGCTGAAGTCATCACTTTGTGGAACTTTTGGAAATGGACTGTAGTTGGGTATTTGAGCATAGGTGTCTGCATCCAGAAGGGGAGAAACATACTTGAATGATTCCTAAGAAATAATTATTTCTGATCAGGTGTTTTTTGTGGTTTGGCAGTCTGTGTTTTTCAGGAATGCCATCGTATGGTTTGAGAGACAATGTGGTATGGTATTGAAGATAATGGGCCCTGGATGCCTAAATTTGGTTTGTATCTCAGCTCTTTCACTTCTCATATGTATATAAGCCTGAGCATTGTATTCACTCAGATTGTGTCAGACCTCATCTAGAGCAACTCTAGGATCCCAAACTCTATTTGCACAACAGGTTCAAACTGGCTTCGGTTTAAACTGAGAGAACACTTGGTGATGTTGACTTGCTCTAAGATTGTTCTTACAAAATGGCTTCCAGATGTTGTATGGGGGGTGTGTGTTTATGTGCATGGCATTAGGGATTGGCCTCAGGGCCTATATCAGGCTCTATATCAGGGTTTCAGTGCACTATATCATCCCTGGCCCTTCTTATTTTTTTATTTTGACACAGAGTCTTTGTAAGTTGCCTGGGTTAGGCTTGAACTTGAGATCTTCATGCTTCAGCCTCCCAGAGTGCTGGAATTACATCTACTCATTCTTAAGCAGATATATATTTTTATAGTATCTACTTCACAGGAGTGTTATGAGAGTAAAAAGATAAAGCCTGTGACATCAGAGGCTGGAACATGAGTGCTCAACAAGTATTAACTGTTGTGTCATGATTTAGGACCTTCAGGATTTGGTAGTAACATATGTGAAAGCAATTGATGATTATATGAACTTTACCAGGTGGTTCAATGGGTAGAGAACAAGGATTCTGTATCAATCTTTACCCCTTTCATTGGTATCCTGGTTCCAAGGAACTGCAAACAATTTAAAGTTACAAATCATTAAAATTCAGAAGCATGACCAAAAAGATTTAGAGCTATCAGTTTGGAAACAAAACAGTAATGGTAGCAATGATTTTATAAAATAAGAATCATGAGTTTGAGGGCAGCCTGGGCTACAAAGTGAGTTCAAAACTGGGCTGAACTACATAGCAAGACCCTATCTCAAAAAAAAAAACCAAACTCTTTTCTCTTTATTTTTCATGTATTCTTTCACTTTGTTAATTTCACTTAAATGAATTACATGCAGTCACAGAAAGATCTTGCTAGTGAAAAGTTTGAATTATTCTAATAATAATTATTCTAATATATCTAATTATTCTAATAATATCATGTCCACAACATGATAGGTATTATTTCAATCACATTGTTTATCCAATTCATTGCTAGAGTTCACAGTTTTCTTCATGAGTATCCTTCCTCGTATTTTTAGTGTTTATTTTAAGAAATATTTTGGATATGAACTCGCCTATGTATCCCAGGCTAGAGGCTATTATAGCTAAGTTACAAAATAAATCTGCCTAAAACCTGCCCTTTAACACATATTTGTGCATACACATATATGTGTGTGTACATGTACACATGTATATTTTAAAATTAATTTATGATCAGTGTTATAATTATGAAATATATTTAAAATGAAACATCAAGATCACAACTAAAAAATAGTAATGAGAACAGAATTATGTAATATGACAGGCTAAATCACCATACATTTTGAATGTATTAATATTGTGTGAACTTTCTTTGTAAATGTCTTAATCACATTGTATTCTATTTTTTAATCTTAATTTTCTAATCATAGTATATCTGTAATATTTTCCATATCCTTAAGTATGTTTCTTTCTTTGTCTTATACTACTTTATGTTCTGTTACATGTATGTTCCTAACACAGAACAAGGCCTATGTAATCTATGTTGTGTTACTTCACATTTATTGAGCAACTTCAACTGATGTGATGCCCATAAAGAGGCACTAAATTAAATTACAATCCCTCTTTCAGCAGTAGGGCGTGGCAGTGAAGACAGGTGGATCTACTCATGGAGAGACTCCAAGCCCAGTCCCAGGTGTGGATGTGGGTTCACCATAGAAGTCACTGTACTCTGCAATTACCTTAGTGTAACTGAGTTTCTTGGGTTTAGAGGACAGCTCAGATTTATCTTCTGTTTTTCCTGAAATTATATGCACACTGTAGGAGACTAGTATCAGAAGGAGAAATGGAAAAGCAGAAATATTTTATTGTATTAGATCATTCACCATAGAAGTCACTGTACTCTGCAATTACCTTAGTGTAACTGAGTTTCTTGGGTTTAGAGGACAGCTCAGATTTATCTTCTGTTTTTCCTGAAATTATATGCACACTGTAGGAGACTAGTATCAGAAGGAGAAATGGAAAAGCAGAAATATTTTATTGTATTAGATCATATTAGAAACATTAAAAACCTTTTTTCTTCTATCAGCTCTAGATACTCAGCAATTTAAAGTTTTTCCAGTACTGGACCATTGAGGAAGACTTATTAGAGCTTACATTTCTAAAACCATGATCTGTGTAAGTTAATTATTTTTTCTGTTTCCTTGCAATATTAAGATTTTAAGGCTGGAGATTTAGCTCAGCGGCATAAGCGCCTGCCTTGCAAGCAGGCAGCCGTGAGTTCGATCCCCGGTACCGATAAAAAGGAAAAAGACAAAAAAAAAAAAAAAAAAAAAAAAAAAAAAAGATTTTAAGTAAGGTAGATTTTTTAAAAAGTTAACCTAGGACTTCCTACTTAAGAAGCCTCATTCAGTTATCTGCTCTCTAGTTTCTCCTAATGCAGTGAAGAGTGACAGCAAATAACTTGGCTTCCTGAGATGTCCATAATAAAATGAATTGTTACACAGCTGGTACAAAATGTATTTGTATAAGCAAAAGTACTTATGATATGCTCTGAGCGTAAAGCTTGTGGAACTACTGAAATTTAAAAAAAAATTTCCAAAGCTTTTATTTATTTGTTTATTTCAAAGAGAATAAAAGCAAGCAAAATAAAACAATAAAATCAACCAAAACAAAAGAGTGAAAGTGATACAGAGTATGAAAACAAGATATAGGAAATCAACAATGGCTACCATAATGTCTCTTATTATCTTCAAAATAACTGTCCATACTATCAGACATAATAAAATCAAAACAGAACAGAATAAAACCAATCAAAACAAAAACAATGAAAGCTATACAGGACTTCAAAACAAGATAATAGGAAATCAATAATGGCTACCATAATATATCTTGTTATCTTCAAACTAGCTGCCTATGCCATCAGCTATAATAGAATCAAACAAAACAGAATAAAACCAATCAAACAAAACAATGAAAATGATACAGCACTTTAAAACAATATAATAGGGAATTAACAAATGACTACCATTTTCAGAAGGAAATCCTCCATAGTTTCTATATTGTATATTGTTATTCTCTAAATAGATGCTCAGACTACTAGTTTTAGGCCTGCAGAGTCAATCAAACAATACAAGCATTAAGTTGTTTTTTAACTTCAGTAGCTATCATCTCAGTTTGTGTTTCTCCAAATCAGCCAGTTGTTTACAGTGCAGGGCTCTTCTTGTTTCCCTGTCCACATTGCAGCTGGCTCATGGGAAAGGGTTGGCTTCTTGTTTCTTCGAAGCTTTTTTTTTTGGTTGTATCAGAGGTCAAACTCATGACCTCCCACTTGTCAGGCAAGTACTTATGCTGCTAAGCTAAATCCTTGGCTCTCCGAAGCTTTTTTTAATATAGAGATTTTTATATTAAATTTGGGAAGGATCCATATTTTGATTTTAAACTATTAAAAAGAAAACACTGTAGTTCAGAAATTAATAGTTAGTGAAGATTTATGCATTGTATCACTAACAAACTGATTTTTGGGGGCTTGGGATTTAGCTCAGCGGCGTAAGTGCCTGCCTGGCAAACTCAAGTTATGAGTTTGATCCCCAGTACCAAAAAAAAAGAAAGAAAAACAACTAAACTGATTGCTTCTAATACTTTATTGAATACAGAAACTTGAATTTTATTATTTTATTTGATCCATTCCTCAGCAAACCTAAACTTTTTTTTGGAGACAATGTCTGTCTCTCTATTTCAGGCTGGCCTTGGCTGGCCTCAAACTCACAGCAATCTTCTTGCCTCAGCCTTCCAAGTACTGGGATTACAGGTGTGTGCCACCACACCTGGTTAAACCTAAACTATTGTGGCAGTCATTGATATACAGAAAGCTTTGTGTGCAACACCAGTATTCTTCAGGCATAGGTAGACATGCAATTTAGTCTATTACTACTCATTAGCCAATTGTATAATATCATACCTTTCTTTTCATGTATTTGTTTATTGTCTTTCCTTTTTGAAAATGTTTCTTTAAATGTTATAATACATATGTTTGTAGTTTCAGGAATTAGTGACGTTCGGGGATGTGGCCATAGACTTTTCTCAGCAGGAGTGGGAATACCTGGACCCTAGACAGAGGGACTTGTATAGGGATGTGATGCTGGAGAACTATAGGAACCTCGTCTCTCTGGGTAAGTATATTTAGTGTAAGCAATTTAAAATGTGATCCATGATAGGTTACCTTTCAACAGAAGGGATTCCAAGGCAATACTGCAAGATATACTTGGATTTCTGCTGTTCATTGAGGACAGTTTAGGTCTACCAATTTATAGGCTTTGCCTTTAAGCACTATCATCTTCCCTGTAATTTAGTGATATTCAGTTTTCCTTCTGACTCTTATAAGTGCCTCCCTTATTTAATATCCAAGGGGCCAGATTCCAGGTTGTAATTCTATATATTTAATGAATAATCACTGTGCAGGACAGCTGGTTTCCCATTGTGTTATTCTAAAAATTCCTACAGATGTGCTGTGTTGTCCTCTGTTGTACCAGGACAAAGTTAGATGCATATTCCTGATTTGCTCTGAGTATGAGAAGAGCCTTTGACTTTACAACATTGAGTGGGGTGAACAGTATTCATTTAAAATGAAATAATCTGCATTTTATTTCCTGCAGTGAATTTTTATGACTTGTTTAAAAGTTTCAATTCATGAACTTTTGTTTAATACAAAATGAAAATTTTGTAAGCCAATCAGGATAGTATTTTGATGAGGCGGACTGCTCAGGATTAAACCTAAGACTTTAGGCAAGTCCTCTACCCCTACCCTTGTTTTAACTTTTATTTTGAAATAAGGTCTTAATAAGTTCCCCAGGCTGGTCTGAAACTTGCAGTCTCCTGCCTCAGCCTCCCAGTAGCAGGGATCACAGGTGTGTACCACTACACCTCGAAGAATGCTTCTTGTTATGCTCTTATGGAAATAATATTTTGTATCCCAGGTACTCTTCTAGTAGTCATCAAATAACTGTACTATGATAATGTTGTATAGACACATCAATTGCCAGTACTGTAGAATAGTGAGTAGAAGTGACATGATTGAAGTCCTGAGATCGGTAAATTTAGGAGGAAGAATTTGTGCCAAGGCTGTCTGCCTCCACAGATTTTTACACTGTTTAACTTTCTCTTCAGAGATAGATCCTGGCTGAGAGTGGTAGCACATGCTTATAGTTCCAGCTATTGAGAAAGCTGAAGAGTGCTTGAACCTAGACTTTTGAGTCCCACCTAGGTAATATTGTGTGAACTTATCTCAAAAAAAAAAAAAAAAAAAAAAAAAACTTAAAGTTTCATATACCTATGTTACTTCTTAAATTATTTTACTCTCCATGAATGTGGTGTGGGAGGTTCTGGAGAGCAAATCTGGGGACAACTCTAAGCACTAAGTTACATCCTTTAAAATTACGTTTTTCTTTGGAAGCTGAGTGTGATGGTGTATACCTGTAATCCAACCATCTGGGAGGCTGAGGTAGGGAGTCTCAAAAAGACCTCACTGTCTCAGACCACTCTGTCTCAGAAAGACCTCCCTCAAAATTTTAAAATTTTGATACAAAGTAGTGTTAAGTTGCCTAAGTGAAACAAATTTTGATACTCTTGCCTCACCCTTTTAAATAGCAGGGGTTGTAGGCATATGCTGTTACAGCTGGTTCTGTCTTTTATCTGAAGTCTTTTATTTTAACCATTAGCTTATTGCAGATATTGTTTGATCAATTTTTCATGCCTATAATTTGTAATATGAGTTGCTGCTTTGAAGAGAATGTGCAGTGTGCTACCCATTGATACTCTTCTACAATCTCATTTTGAAATTTTATACTATTGTTTTTATTATTTTGTCTTTAAAATAAAAAAAAACACTAAAACTCAATGGTTTCTGCAACTTTATTTTTATTTATATGACATTTAATTTCTTGTGAACAGGACAATCCATTTCTAAGCCAGATGTGATTGACTTATTGGAGCAAGGCAAAGAGCCCTGGGTGATTCGGAGGGAAAAAAAACGAAGACCCTATACAGGTAAGGAAAGTAAAGAGAACAGTCAAAGCTGTAACAGCCTATACTAGATAAGGGAGAAGAAACGCTTGTTCGTATTTTTGTTATCAAGCCCCCTTCCAAAGGACCAAGGTTGTGGAACACAGACCTGTGATCTCAGGAGAAAATAAAAGATCTTGACATGATCAGTGGAAGAAGCTTTAACTTTACCCTATTTGCCAGTCATTGTACTTTTCAAGTTTCAAACCCATTTTCAGTGATGGAGCTTTCGTGTGTCTTTGCAC
The DNA here is from genome assembly GCF_034190915.1 of Cavia porcellus. NCBI lineage: Eukaryota > Metazoa > Chordata > Mammalia > Rodentia > Caviidae > Cavia > Cavia porcellus. The sequence goes on from NW_026947490.1 coordinate 16,420,014, forward strand.
TATTTCAACTGTTCAGTAGCTTTTCAGTGTCCTTTTTACTTACACATAAACACACATAGTGTAGAGGTAATACATAAAACTTTATGAAATCTGGCTTGTATGGAATTTATATTATGTTAGAGTGAATAGATATGAAAATGGATTGGTAAGCAAATACCATTAGGGAATGGAATTAACTAGCATGGAAGGTAAGCAAAAGTTAGGCGATTATATTTATTCATTCACTTATTTTGTAGTAGAACCCGGGTCTTTGTCCTGAGCTGCATCCCAGTTCTTCTTTAAAATTCTTCATTTTGTGACAGGGTCTCACTAAAGTGGCCGAGTTATACAAGCTGTGGTGGAATTTGAGATCCTCCTGCCTCATCCTTCCTGAGTACTGGGATTATAGGTCTGGACTGCCATGCCCAGTTAGGTTGGGGTGCTTTGGATGTGAAGGGTGGGGATAACTTTTCTGGAATGGTAATATCTGAGAAAGGACATGATGTTAGGATATAGATCTTGTGTTTCTCTGGAGGTGAATATTCTAAGGTGAATTAAGACTTTAGGGAAATATTGCTGGGGCAATCAGGAGAAAGAATGTGCAGAGTAGAGGAAGAACAGGGAAAATTATGTGAGTTTAAAGAGCACCAAATAGACCATAGTAGAGACTCTGAGAGGAAACTGTTTAAAAAAATAAAATTAATTTAGAGCTGACTAGCACATTCCTCTAGTCTCATCATTCTGGAAGGTGATGCTGGAGGATTGCACATCCCAGCCCAACCCGGGCAACTTAGGGAGACTGTCTCAAAATAGAAGTATAAAATGGGGTGGGAATGTACTCAATGCAAAGGCATTGGGTTCAATCCCCAGTACTCTCCACCAAAAAAAAAGACTTTAGGACTGGTGAGTGATACAGCTCAATAGTAGCATACCTGCCTGTCAAGTCCCTGGCTCAAATCCCCTGTACCACTGAAAGAAAAAAGACAAAAATTGAATTTTTACTGTTAGGAATCAGATCACATGAATAGTTGTTGAATTCGAATCATCAGTAATAAGAATGGAGCATGCTTATAATCAGTGATATAATTTGTTTTTTATTTTATTTATTTTATTTTTATTTTAAAGAGAATAAAACCAAGCAAAATAAAACAGGATAACATCAATCAAAACAAACCAGTGTAAGTGACACAGGACTTTTGTTTTTTATTTTAATTTATTACCAAAAATACTAGAGAACATAAGATTATATAAACATAGCATTACACCCAGGTCAAGAGTTAAAATATTTTTTAACTAATAAAATGTGAGAGTTATAGAAAGGCTATAATAATGATATGCTAGATTCTTTTATACCCTTTAAGCAGTATTTTTAAACAAAGAGAAGTTTTAGAGTCAACTTTAAAGCCCTTCTTATGCCTCTTCCCAGGTGCCATCTTATCTTTCCTAAGTGTAACTGCTGTTCTGATTTCTTTTTTCTTTTCTTTTTTTTTTTTTTTTTTTTTTGGCCACTCTGGGAATTGAACCTAGTGGCCTTGAACATGCCAGGCAAGCTCTGTAGCACTGAGCTATGCTCTCAGCTGCAATACAATGCTTTTGTTTTGTTTTGTTTTTGAGACAAGTTTTCACTGTGTAGTTCTGTCTGCCCTTGAACTTACTGTGTAGCCTAAGGTAGCCTTGAACTTACAGTGTCCGTCCTGCTTCAGCCTCCCAAGAGCTGAGATTATAGGTATGGGCCATCCAGCCCAGTTTTGGTCTGAAAGTCTTTATGGTTAGATGAAACACAAGAAATAGGAGGAAAATAACACCACAAAGGAATGGCTCAGCCTGAACAATGTAGTGGTCCCAGCTAATACATTCCATGTGGTTTCTTTGCTCCTTTGTTTTTTGGATGTGGTTATGGTGTTTGTAGGATCAAAAGCAATGAACTGTAGTTAATTGGTATTGGATAAAGGAGACTCATTTTTTTATTATGGCAGTTTGCTATTTTTGTAACATAGTGATTGGGTTGAACACAATTACAATTACGGTAAATAGTACTTATCTTCCCTCCTTCTTGGATATGCAATCTGATAATTAAATATCAATGACCATATCTTGAATTTTCCCAAATGAGCAATGTTTGGTACTTATTCTTTTTGTGGTGGTCCTGTGTTTTGGTTGTGGTCCAAAGCTTTGAAGCATCTGCCTTTTTCAGTGGAGCATTTAACCATTCAAACATGACAGCTGATAAAACTCAGTTATCTCTGTATGAATCCCCCTTTTTTTTTTCCTGTCGTTAAGTATTTTTCCTCCCCGACCTTATTTTTTTGTTGTTGTTTTTTGTTTGTTTTCTGGTACTGGGAATCAAACTCAGGGCCTAGTGCTCATGAGGCAGGCACCATCCCACTGAGGCACCCCAGCCCTCCTCCAGACTTTTTATTTATTTTTTTTAAGTCCATTTTATTTCAAAGAAAAAAATAAATAAAATGAAAATTCAAAATATATCAATTTGGGGCAACAGTGGTACCTACATTGCATATCTCCAAATCATTCAGCCAGAGCACAAGATATCTATATTCAGTTATCCATACAATACCACCACAAATCTTTCTCTTCAGTGAACTCAGAGAAATCAGTAGTATAACTATCAACTATTTTTATAAATGTATATTCATATACATATATTGTTTCTTTCAGTTTCTCACACTAGTGAGACAATACAATGTTTACACATGGGAGTCTAATTTACTTCACTTATGAGTATGGTCTCTATTTGCATTCATTTACCTATAAAAGTCTCCAGTTTATCCTTCTTTATGGCTGAGTAGTGCTCCTTTGTGTAAAATACCACATCTTTTTTTATCCATTCCTTAGTCACTTAGGCTATTTCCAAGATGTAGCTATTACAAGTTGTGCTGTTATATACATGGGTGTATATATATATCACTGTGGTATGATGTTTTGAATTCTTTTGGGAAGATACTCAGACAAGGAATAGCTGGGTCAAATGGGACCTCTACTTGTAGTTTTTGAGGAATCTTCACATTGATTTCCACAGTGGGTTGCACCAGTCTACACTCCCACCAACAGTGGAGAAGGATTTCTTTTTCTCTGCACCCCTTCCAGCATTGGTTGTTGGTTGATTTCTTGATTATAGCCATTCTTTCTGTGGTCACATAGAATCTCAGTGTTATTTTAATTTGCATCTCTCAAGTGAACCATAATGTTGAATATTTTTTCATCTGCTGCACATATTTCTTCATCTGAGAAGTGTGTCTTCATCTTAGATGCCCATTCTTGGATTGGGTCTTTAAATTTGGGAGGACTGATTTTTTGAGTTCGTTATATGTTCTTGATAGTAATCCTTTGTCTGAGGTCCAACGGGCAAACCTATTGTTCCCACATTGTGGATTGTCTTCACTCTGTTGGTAGTTTCTCTTGCTATGCAAAAGCTTTTCAATAGGATGAGATACCAATTGTTGATTCTCTATAATAGTTCCTGTGCAATAATCCCCTAGACTTTTTTAAAATGTTTTTTAGCTGATATTTATAAAGAGAGTGAGTTCTCATAAACTATGGTGTTAATGTAAGGAAATCTTAGCTAAGAAAGTGCATTTCTTTACAAAACTGTGTTACACTGTCTTTTGAACCCTGTACTGGAAAAGTAGAATCAAATCTGAAATAATGACTTATTTATTTATTTATTTTTTTGTCTTTTTCCTTTTTATCGGTACCGGGGATCAAGCTCACTGCCTACTTGCAAGGCAGGCGCTTATGCCGCTGAGCTAAATCCCCAGCCTCTGAAATAATGACTTTAATTATATCTTCCGGTGTTATAGATGTAGGGCAGTACTGTATCATACCTTGTGATACATAATAGTGACTGTTCTTTATCAGAGCTGTTTCTAATGAAGTCTAGAATGTTTTATATCAAGATGATAATTGAGAAGTTAATTTTTCAAAAGATGCCAGGTACCACAATAGAAATAGAAGTTTGCTGGTTTTTAGAGTTTTGTTTATTTTTTAATGGAGTGTGCTAGATACCTATATAATTTTGTTCAGATGGCTGTAAAACCTGAAAATGCTTTTGCTGTTGTTGATGCAGAACATACTTTTGCTGAGATTTATAGAGAGAGTTTCTCCAAAAAATGGATACACACTTCAACAGTTCGACATACTAATTAATGTCTGAAAGCTCTTGGCCACCAATTTGTGCACCCTTTGAATAGTAGATGCCAAATGTAACTTGCATTAATCTCATGATGTCTCAATAAACTTAGTATTAAAATATTAATACAAGTTTTTCTGTTCCTGAAGGGTATATACATTTTTGGCAGTCTTGTTCTCTCACTCTGTGTGTGTGTGTATATGTATATGTATATATGTATATATATGTTATTACTTTTTTTTTTTTTTTTTTGGTCTTTTTCATTTTTATTGGTACCAGGGATCGAACTCACGACTGCCTGCTTGCAAGGCAGGCGCTTATGCCACTGAGCTAAATCCCCAGCCCCTATATGTTATATAATATAATCATATGTATGATTTTTGGAAATTCGTACTGTGCTGCCAACTTGGCAATAGTGTCCCAGTTTACTATTGTGTTGCTGGCATTTTAGAGAAATTAACAGCCATATTGGTAGAAACTTTACATTTTTCCATTTGTGCAAGGGTAATGTACTATATTAAAAATATAAGGTCTTATCTAGGTGAGTTTGAGTACAGGAACTAATAAAGTATTATGTAAATAACGAAAAAACTAAGCATTGCCTTTAGTTCTGGCTACTTGGAAGGCTGAGGAAGAGGATAGCTTATGCCCCATAGTAAGAGCTGATCCTGTTTCAAAAAAAGAAAATATCTAAAAAACAAAAAAATTAAGCAATTAACATACTGTTGATACTGGTAAATGGTAGGCTTTATTCATATTTCACCAGTTTTTCTAGTAATATTTTTCTCTTCCTCTGGAACTTAGATATAGAATACCATCTTGGTTTTTCTTTTCCCTCACTACTGGGGCTTGGACCTAGGGCCTTTGCACTGAATTACATGGCCAGCCCTTTTTAAATTTGTTTATTTTTGAAACAGTGTCTTGCTAAATTGCGCAGGTTAGGCTCATACCTGGGATCCTCCTTTCTCAGCCTCCCAGAGTGCTGGGATTATAGGAGTAGTGCACCACCATGACTGGTGCTGTCTTTTGAATCTGTATATTTCTTTTATCTATTTTCCAACCTATAAACAGTTTCATGAACTTTCCTGTCTGTCATGTTCTTAATTTTTTAAGAGAACAGTTATGTAGACAGGTCTTCAGCCTGATGGGCCTGATAACTTTTTATAAGTAAATTGTATTTATTTTTGCTAATTGCCTCAGAGCAAAATGTGGTGTCCTTTTTGGTGCATTGTGTCAGTGCGAAGTGGATGTATGTTATTACTGGTCCTGTTAACACTGATCACTTGTTAAGGGATGTTTATTGGGTTTCTCCACAGTAATATTACTATTTCCCTTATTTACACTTATCTTGGGGGAAATACTCTTAAGACAACACACATATCCTATTTCACCTTCAACTTTCATCTGTTTTTAGCATCCACCAATGAATTTTGCTTGTATCAGTTTTTACTTAAATATTTGCATAATATTGAAGTATTTTCCTACATTTGTTCTATAGGGAGAACATCAGGAGAATTCTTCTCCGTTGTCATTTATTTATTCAATTATTTATATTAATACTGACTCATAGATATGTATTTTATTCCATGTATTACGGTCCAGAACTTTTATCATTTTTGTTGGGCTTTGGCCTTTGGGGGTTATTTCTGGTTGACTCCTGTGTCCTTGCAATCTGCCCCCCTCCCCTGGTGGGCACCTCTTACTTTCTGGCACTATATGGTGTTACTCTAGAGCCAGCTGATATTTTTCCTGCTCCAGTCCTGGAATCAGCCAATTATCCAAAGATACTGATTCCTCTTTTTATTTACCCCACTTCGGAGAATGGCATTTAGAAGTCCATATCTAGACACTAAGAGTTATTAAGTGAGTAAACATAAAGATTGCTTCCTGTATTCTCCAGGCTCAGCTCCTGAGAGGCACAGCAGGCTACTGTGACACTGAAGTAAAAATTTATAGTAGAAAAGGATTTGTTTATGGAACCCCATGTTATGCTCTCCAGGTTACTAATATTACCTAGAATTCACTTGTAAGAAAGATTTGGGTTTTTCCCCCAATTACTATAGACTTATAATTATTTTATACTTCTGTTAAACTGGAATATTGCATTATTTTTTCCCATACTCTTCCAACTTTGAATATTGGTGGCTTTTTTCATTTGATTTCTGTTTTAAAAAAATCATTGTTTCCCTTAAAAACCCTATTCCTTGGTTTATCTTGTTTTTATCCTTTGTTGCTCTTAGGCTGAGCAGTTTTTTCCAAGAGCCCTTGTACCTTTCATTGGAAGGTGTTTTTGAGACAGGGTCTCACTATGCAGTTTAGACTGATTTTGAATTCATTGTGTAGCCCAGGCTGGCCTTAAACTGGTGATGATCTCCTGCCTCAGCCTACAAGGTGCTGGGATTACAGGCCTGTGCCTTGCATCTTCCTACTTACTTTAAGAAGTTTGGGACTTGTTAGGTAATTTTTAAAAATCCTGGTATGATTTTTAAAATTTTTTGTTGACTTGATCAACTATAGCCATTTGAGTACCTCAAAACGTAATTCCATTGGAACACTTAGGAAAATATATTTTTACTAATTATAAAATTTTTAGGAAAAAAATTTTGTAGTGTATGATTTACTGATAAAAATGCTAAAAATAATTTATTTCCTAAATAATCATTATGGATTTATTTTTTATTTGCTTACTTAATCCAACATAATTAATTTTTACAGCTCAAACTCAGACATATGTTCTTAACAGAGCCATAAATTCTTTAATTCTTTGTCCTAGGAGTCTAAGATTTACCTTGTGTTTTCCCTGCCCCCATTCTTGGAATCAAGCATTTCTCTGAAAAGTTCCTTATGATAGTGGAAAGTAGTAAGAAATAATGGTGTGAGTCAAGGATATTATTCTAAGATACTAACATCTTATCCTATTTTTAGTGAATATGTAGAGCTAAGAGGTTTTGGGTTAGTGAGGAATATGAGAGACAGTGTTAAATGGTTAGGGTACTTTTGGTAGTAGCCTCTTGAAATTTTTGAATGGAAATAATTTGTCTGTTAAAGCATTTTATCTTTTATAGTATCAGTTTGTATTTTCCTATTATATCTGTTTTCAAATTTATTTTATATAGTAAACATGTTTCTTGTTTTTTCAATTTTTTTTTTTTTTTTTTTTTTTTGTCTTTTTGAGACAGGGTCTTACTATGCAGTTCAGGCTGACCTTCACTTCACTTTTTAGCTTAGGCTGGTCTTGAACTCGCAACGATTCTTCTGCCTCAGCCTCCTGAGTGCTGAGATTACAGGCATGAGCCACCATGCCCAGCTTCATTTTTTCTTTGTTTCCTTCTTTTCTTGGTGTTGGGATTGAACTCAAGACTTTTCACATACTCATATACTAAGTACATTCTCCTGCCATTGAACTACATCCCCAACCCATAAAATCTCTTTATTTTTTGCTCTCTTTCCTTTATTTGTCACTTAGCTTAGATTGCATTTTTAAGAGTTACCCTTTTTATTTGTATTGATTATCTTTTTCTAAATTTAATTTATGTTGAGATACCCTTTGTCTCAGCAGTATAGTTATTATACTACTGAAGTATAGGCTTCGTTCATTTTTTGCCTATCTTGATTTCTCATTTCAATGCTTATTTTATTAATGTAACATAGATTTTTTTTGTTTTGGGTGGTTTTTGAGACAAGTTTTCCCTATGTAGCCCAGGCTGGCTTGAATGTGTAGCATAGGCTGGCCTCAAACACTTGGCAATAATCCTGCCTCAGTCTCCTGACTTTTTGTGCGTGTGTGTGTGTGTGTGTGTGTGTGGTATGTGAGGTTGATTCCGGACCTTCACACTGAGTCAGACATCTAACCCTTTTTAATTTTTTAAATTTTGAGATAGGATCTTATTAAGTTACTAAGCTGCCAGGCAGGACTGGAACTTGTGATCTTCCTGCCTCAGCTTCCCAGCATGCTGATATTACAAGTGTGGGCCACCACAGCTGGCTGCAAGTCAAATATTTTGAAAGTATTCATCTGCCCCTCCGTATTCATTGACCTAGCATTTAGTGAATAGAGAGCTTTTGTTTTTCCTAGAGGGTTATTCTTTGTTTTCTGATGTCGTTTTTTTATTGTTGTTGTTTTGGTACTAGGAATCGAACTCACAACCTCTGCCAGGCAGACACTTGTGCTGCTGAGCTAAATTCCCAGCCCTTTTCAGTGTTATTTCTGTGATCATACAATATTTTATTATTTCATTTGTTTTTACATGTGCAAAAATTGAATCACCTATGTATTCCCACTGCCTTGGATCCATGTGAGTCTCATTCTATGGGAATGCTTTCTCTTCTCCTGCATCTAATCTGGATTGCCATCTTCCAGTGCACATCTGACATTTTCTTTTTTTTTTTAAATGTAGTTCTAGACATCTTCTACCCCAGAAATTTTCTCCATGTGGTAGGTTCCTTATTCTTTCCAACATCTGCAAATATAAACAATTTAAGATTTTTATTTAGGTATATTTCAGTGAATTTTTGATGAAAGGTATCAGAATAATTATCTGGAAAATACAAGAATGTTTGTCCTTGACGGTATAGAAAAGAAAGGAAAGACCTGGGAAAGAACATGAGGCAATACAGTTAGCATATATAGGATAGACAAGGAATGGTAAAATTTAAGTGACATAAGTGCGGTAGTTATCAGTCAGGCATGATGGCCCACACATTAATCCCAGCACTTGGGAAGGCTGGGGCAGGAGAGTCACTACGAGTTTGAGGCTAACCTGGGCTACGTAGTGAGTTCAAGACCACCTGAACTACTCAGTGAGACTCCAAAAGTCCACCCTACCTAAAGAAGAAAAGGTTATTTAGCAGTATACTAGAACACCGAGGAACTGTGTCTGCGCTTGGGGAAGTTTAAGGACATTTAAATAAAACAGTAAGTATATCAAGTAAGAATTAATGATATAATTGAAAACAAAGAAATGAAATGTTAGAATATAAAGAAAAAGAGGCATGAACCCACTTACAATTAAAAAAATAAGTTTTGTTTTAAAGAACATTTATTCTGGAATGAAAAGGACCCAGCCTACACAGCGCTAATGTTAGCACCCTCCTATAACCTCAGTGCTACAGGACACAGGGAAGATCACAAGATGAAGTCCAGCCTGGGCAACTTACCACCTTCATGAGACTCTATCTCAAAATAAATTTTAAAAGGCTGAAGATTATAGCTCAATGCAAAACATCCCAGTTCACTTCCCATACTGAAAAGTGAAAAGAAAAGAGAAGTGCTAAGGTCAAGGATTCTTGGGAGATAAAATAATCTGTAGAAATAGTAAGTGACAGGAAAATTTGCATATACTAGGAGATAGTAAAAGCATTATTGTGCTGACATGAGGTAATAGGTAAGTTTTATAGGTAAGCAGGAGTCCCACTGTCTTTGAAAAGGGGCTTTAATTTTACTCTAAGAATAAAAAGAAGTTACTAGAAAAAATATAAAAATGAATTCTTAAACATCTGTCTGCATCTACCTTACTGAAAAGTTGAAAGTAATGATGCCAAGGTTTTCCTCTTAATACTAATTCATCTGGTCTCTTAACAGTTTCAAGACATCAGATTTATAATAAGCTTGTCACAGATTCGGACTCTTATACTACCTATGCCCTTAGTCAGTGACCTCTATGTTATATAAATTCTTGTATATCTCTGAATTTCTGGCCTTTTTCAAATTTTATTTCTGTATTTTAGAATTCTGTAAGACATTCACTTATGAGTGTTTCTTCTTATTTTTATATGTTTCATGTTCTCTGGAGTAGAAATAGAAATATGATTTGTCTTCATCATTTTGTTTCAGATTTGAATTTACAGTATAAGATAATCAGCTATCTAAAAATTCCCACTCACGAAAAGGATAAATCTTCTGCACAACACCAGAGCATATATCCCAGAGACAAACTCTATAAATGTACGAAATGTCAGAAGAAGTTTAGTAGCAGCCATCAACTTATTCTGCATCACAGGTTTCATATTGAGAGACCCTATGAATGCAAAGAATGTGGGAAGAACTGTCGCAGTGGCTATCAACTGACACTACATAAGAGATTTCATGCTGGTGAGAAACCCTATGAATGTACAGAATGTGGGAAGAACTTTAAAAGTGGCTATCAACTTACTGTACATCAGAGATTTCATACTGGTGAGAAAACATATGAGTGTCGAGAATGTGGCAAGGCTTTTATATATTCCTCACACATTGTTCAACATGAGCGAATTCACACTGGTGCAAAGCCTTATAAATGTCAGGGATGTGGGAAAACATTTAGTCAAATTGGCCATCTTAGAAATCACCAGAGAATTCATACTTGTGAAAAACCCTATAAATGTAAGGAATGTGGGAAGGCTTTTAGTAGGTGCTCCAATCTCGTTGAACATAGGCAAATTCATATTAATGAGAAACCATTTGTGTGTGAGAAATGTGGGAAGGCTTTTAGAAGAGATCGTCAGCTTACTGTGCATCAGAGTATTCACACTGGCAAAAAACCATATGAATGTAAAGAATGTGGAAAGGGCTATAACACTGCTTCATACCTAATTCTACATCAGAAAATTCATAAAGGTGGTAAGCCGTATGAATGCAAGAAGTGTAAAAAAACTTTTATTTTATATAAGAATCTTGCTCGACATCAGGATCTTCATACTAGTGACAAACTTGAATGTAGGCAATGTGGGAAGATCTGTACTACTGGCTCAAAACTTTTTCAACATCAGAAAACTCATACTGATGAGAAACCCTATGAATGTCAGGAATGTGGGAAGGCCTTTAGTTTGTATGCATATCTCAGACAACACCAGAAAATTCATCTTGGTTTGAAATGCTTTGAATGTGAGAGGTGTAAAAAAACCTTTAGTTCTTATAGGAATCTTACTCGTCATGAGAATATTCATACCGGTATGAAACTTTTTGAATGTCAGGAATGTGGGAGGGCCTATACTACTCGCTCAAACCTTGTTCAACATCAGAAAACTCATACTGGCGAGAAACCGTATGAATGTAAGGAATGTGGGAAAGCCTTTAGCTTACATGGATACCTCAGTCAACATCAGAAAATTCATCTTGGTATGAAACGCTTTGAATGCAAGGACTGTAATAAAACCTTTACTCTGTATAGGAATCTTACCCGTCATCAGAATATTCATACTGGTAAGAAACTTTTTATATGTCAGGAATGTGGGAGGGCCTATACTACTCGCTCAAACCTTGTTCAACATCAGAAAACTCATACTGGTGAAAAGCCGTTTGAATGTAAGGAATGTGGGAAAGCCTTTAGCTTGCATGGATATCTTAATCAACACCAGAAAATCCATACTGGCGTTAAACCCTACGAATGTAAAATATGTAGAAAAACCTTTACTTTCTGTAGAAATCTCACTCTACATCAGAGTATTCATACTGATGAGAAACCTTTTCAATGTAAAGAATGTGGGAAGACCTTTAGACGTAGTTCACACCTGATGGCACATCAGAATATTCATGCTGATAAGAAACCCTATGAATGTAAAGAATGTGGAAAGACCTTTAAAATGTGTGGATACCTTACACAACATCAGAAAATTCATACTGGTAGAAAACCTCATGAATGTAAGGAATGTGGAAAGGCCTTTATTCGATCTTCAAACCTTGTTCAACACGAAAGAATTCATACTGGTGAGAAACCCTATGTTTGTGAGCAGTGTGGGAAGACCTTCCGATATGGATCAGCCCTTAAAGCACATCAGGGAATTCATACTGGTCTGCAAATCTAAGAATTGAAGGACTGTGAAAATACCTTTAGAGATGACTCAAACATTTTCAACATCTGACAGTTCATTTTGATGAGAAATAATTGACTGTTACATAGGTATAGCTTTAGCAAATGAGAGACTTTATAATGCAGTACTTGCCACATTGTAAAGTATTCAGACATGGTGGTGCATACTTATAATCCCAACATTCTAAGAGGCTGAGGCAGGAAGATCCCAAGTTTAAACCCAGCCTGGGAAATTTAGGGACTTGCTTTCCTTTCTTTTCTTTTCCTTTCCTTTGCCTTCTTTTCCTTGCCTTGCCTTGCCTTTCTTTTCCTTTTTTTTTTTTTTTTGAGACAGGGTCTCACTGTGTAGCCCAAGCTGTCCTCAAACTTGTAGTGATCCTCCTACCTCAGCCTCCTGAGTACCAGGATTACAGACATGTGCCATCATGCCCAGCAAGACCCAGTTTTAGATTAAAAAATGGCTGGGGATATGGCTTAGTGCTAATGTTCTTTGTTCAGTACTGAGAAGAGGGAGTCAGTGTCAGAATTCTTTTAATATCTAACTATTTACTGACAAAAATAAAATAGGAATCTCAATTTCTTGTCTATGTCTATAACATTCATGACATGGAATTTTTTCTGAATGACTAAAAGCTGCCTATACTAGACATCACTGACTATGTTACAAATTACTCCAACTCTTACAACAATAATCAACATCTCTCACAGGCTCTGTGGGCCAGAAATCCAGGACGATTGGGTTTTCCATGAGATTGTGGTCAGGTGGAGGCTTTCCTGGGAATGAATCTGCTGTATAGACTCAGTCACACCTAGCTTAGTGTATCATGGTTTGGATATCATTTAAGTACACCCTCCTGGCGTTCACGTCTTTGTAGTTTGGTCCCCAGTTTGATGATATAAGAGGTTGTACAGAACTTTTAAGAGGTGGAACCCATGGAGAGATCCTTAGGTCAGTTGAGGCTCTGCCCTCAGAAAGCAGTGTGAAACCCCAGAGATTGTGGAACCCCAGTCACTTTCTGTCTTCCTGGACACGATCTCTTCCTGCCTTACACACTCCCACTACTGGGATAACATTGGCCATGAAACCCTCACCTGAGCTGAGCATTGACCAGTACTGCGCCTTACATCTTCAAAATGGTGAGCTAAATAAACTTCTTTATGAAGCCAGGCTGCCTCAAGTATTTCGTTGTAGTAGCAAAACTGCACACAGTAAAAAGTGAGAGCAGAAAGCTATTCTCATCCATGGTGGACTTAGATGAGGAAATTCTAGACTGAAGATTGGTCGTGTAAAAGGATGAGACTTCAGTGGATTCTTGAGCATATTTTGCATGTGGTAGGAATATAAAAGATGTACTGAGAATGCCAGTGGTGACGTTTTTAAAATATATCCACAAAACTAAAGTTTGATTTCCTTCTATTTGAATGTGGTGTGAACCTAGTCACTTGCTTCTATGAACAGAATGGTTACTCAGGTAGTTTTCTCACAGAATGGTGATTCACTTACTGAATGGTGTCACATTTCGATCTCACTGAAATCTTAAATGTTTTTTACTAGTCGTTTTGTGTATTCTATGGGGAGTAGATGACCTGCTGTAGGCACATAACTGAAGTCCTTATGTGTTCCTCTGAACTAATCACCATGCTAATGACGAGGACAAGCTTTCCATTGGCTTTCCCCTGCCAGGTTTTTTTTTTTTTTTTTTTGTACCAGGGCTTGAACTCACAATCTTGTTCTTGCCAGGGAAACACTTGTGCCGCCGAGCCAAACCCCTAGCCCCCCTTGGCAGTTTTTTAAGTCCCACTGAGGAGGTTAAGTATTTTGAGACTCAAACTCCTAAGTGGAACAACTTTGAATCAATACCCTATCAATTAGGCTTAGATTGTGTTCTAACCACACTACATTTTAATAATTTTTTTCTACACAATCTACTACCCACCCCCCAATCCTCCAGAGCTTGCATCATTACTTGGGAATTTCGATTACCTTCCATGGGTCTTTTTCCTTCATAATTAGTTACTCCTGTATTTTTTATATATTTGAGCCTGTGTCTTTTGGTGTCTCCCTTAATGTCCTAAATTCAACAAGTTTATGGCTCTATCTGTGAAAAACGTTATGGTGTGTCTTCATCCACTTTATTCACCAGATCTTGCACTGTACAACCTCTGGCTCTTATTCAAAGTCAAAATGACCATGACCATGAAGATAGTTTTTAATCATTTTGGAATATTGAGGTATACATGGTAGTGTAGTTGAAGGGATTCATGAAAGAGGAATTCTAGAACTGCTTCAGAAAGTGGCAAAAATCTGATAAGTGTGTTTGGAGTGAGGGGGAATATCTCTAGGATAATTAATGATAATGTGCTTTTAACTGTAATAAAATTTTAAAAGTTTAAACGTTTACCATATATTTTAATCGTACCACATAGTTGGACATGGTAGCCCTTAGCTGTTAATTCCAACATTGATGAGGCAAGAGCATCCCAAGATCAATTCCAACTCGGAAATTTAACAAGGCTGTGTCTCAAAATTTAAAAACTAAAGTATTGGATTTGTGTAAAGGCCATACAGTTAATCCCCAGTATCACATATCTAGAAAAGTAGTTATTACCTAGGGGTCTCATTTTATCATTTATAAAATGATAATCAAGAACCTACATGAACTTAGGTATGTTGATGCACACCCATAATGCCAGCTCTTGGGAGGCTCAGGCAGGAGGATGGCCACAAGTTCAAGGCCAGCCTAAATTACATAGCAAGACCCTATTTCAAAACAAAATAAAACAGAAACAAAGAAGAATCTACCTGACTGTGTCTTTATTGGGATTAAAGTAGTATACATATATTGGAAGATTATTTAGCATATATTTTGTGCTCAGATTATTATTTGTATTGCTAATAGTTTATTATTTTGAAAGATTCTAATGTAATTTAGAACAGATTCTTAGAGCCATTGATATTAAGTTTTACATAATTTTGGAAGTAAAATTATAGTGTATATGATTTAAATAGTAGTCATTACTTCATATTCTGTACTCATAATTTAAGATAAAGTAAAAATTAGTAATGGGATAGCAAAAAGCAAATTGTCTTCTCAGAGTTTTTCCTAAATTTGTAATGAATATTTTTATTTAACATATAGAAAAATTGAAAGAAATATATTGTAACTCATTACTACATGTTTACATTCTAGTTATTTGCTTTAGTCATCTCATTTTAAGCCTCGCTCTTTTTTGTGGTTCTGGGTATTACATCCATGCTAGGTGACTATTTACCACTTGCTGTAGTTGTATCCCCAAACCTCATTTTAACTCTTATTATTATGAGTTAGTTCTGTATCATTTGTGACTAAGTTGCAAATATCATGTCACATCACCAATAAGTAATAAGCATATTTTCTGGATAATTGTGATAATGTAACCACAGAGGAAAATTTAATAATTTCTGTAGTGTTCTTAAATATTCATGAAGTGATGTTTTTAATAGTTATTTTCTAATCACAATTCACTTGGGTTTAATTTCTAATCAGAATTCACTCTGGTTTAATTTATTGCATTTTTATTTTTTATTTTTATTTTTTGGTACCAGGGATCAAACTCATGACCTTGCACTTGCCAGGCAGGCACTTACACCACTGAGCTAAATCCCCAGCCCATTTATTGCATTTTTAAACAAAAGTATTCTTTTTTTCTCTGGGGTAATATATTGCCTTTTTTATTCTATGGGTTTTTTTTTTAACTGTCAAGGTATCTTACATTCTTGATATATTCCTCTTGATACGATTTAATTTATTGCTCTGTCCCTCAGTTTGCCTATAAATTGGAATTTAGAGAATTTATTACTTTGAGATTAGATTTTTAACAAAGATATTTCATGAAAGATGCTGCACATGTTAGATTTTTGCATGATTATTAATGCTGCATTGTAAAACCTGTATCAGTTGTCAGTTATCCATTGAAAAGATCTATTATACTGATAGATTCATTTGAAAATATAAACCCACTAACACATGTAGGAAACTAAATTGTGTTATTTTGTTCACCTATTAAGTGGTACACAGCTTAATAAAGGTGTAGCTAGAGGCAATACTTAATTAATAAAGCTAATAGGAAGAAAACTTCTAAGCCAATATTAAGAAAAACTAATAGCTAGGCATAGCTATGCACATTTGTAATTCCAGCACTCTGGGAAGCTGAGATACAATTACAAATTCAAATCCCATGTAGGAAATTAAAGATTTAAGAAGATCCTTTCTCAGAGTATCTCAATGCAAAATTCCCGAGTTTAATCTCCAGTACCACAAATTAAATAAATAAGCAACCAGGCATGATATCCCATACCTGTGGCCTCAGTGCTGGAGAAGCTGCGGAAGTAGGATCACTACCTGTTCAAGGCCAGCTTGGGCTTCATAGCAACACCCTATCTAAAAAAATTAAAAATTAGAAATAAGTAAATAGGGGGCTGGGGATTTAGCTCAGTGGAGTAAGTGTCTGCCTGGCAAGCACGAGATCATGAGTTCGATCCCCAGTATCACAAAAAAAGAAAGAAAGAAGTAAATAGGAAAGTAGCTCAGTTCAAGGGCCCTAGATTTAATTCCCAGTTAAATTAGTAAATAGAATTAGAGTTGTTAGCTACCTAAAATCACTACCAGTCTATTCAAAATTACTAGCTTTTCAGACTAAGGAACATTCATGCATTATGCATTACCAGCCAAAAGTCTGCAGTGATAGTGTAATTTTACATAATGATCTGTTTATCCTTGTGGAATAAATAATTTCCTATTAAATGTTAACATTTTCCCCTATGCAGTTGTTTAAATTTTGAAAATTTAACACATACAGAAAAGTTTTACTATAGGTTTGCATACCAATGATACTTAATACTGAAAAAATTGTTGCTGTTAGAAAAGCCAGTGAAACATTGTCCCACTCTTGGGACAATCAGTAGCATATAATCAACCTCTCAATAAAACTGGAAGAACCCAACATAGTGGCTCACATCTGTCATCCCAGTGGGGGATTGCTCTGAGTTTTGAGGCCAGGCTGAACTATATAGTAAGACCCTATTTCAATCAGTCTTTCAGTCAGTCAATCAAATCAAGACTGCTGTGTGTTATATATAAAATTTATTTGCCTCCCCATCATCCAGTATATCTAAATATTTTTCCATTCCTGTTGCCTACTAACATTTGGGATGTGAAACTGTATATTGAAGTGCTGCTAAAACCTAATGGAGTGACCTTAAAGTTGAATTTCAACAGTAGGTTATATGATTAAGCCCCAGTGAGACAGCAGTCAGTTTATTAAGGTAGTACTAGCTAACTTTTTCTGTACCATAATACTGTTACTTTTCTACAAAATGAGAAGCCTCACACCTGAAACTGCAAATATTCCTATATGTTTTTAAACTTTGTGTAGATCAGCAGTTAGGTTATTGATAATTTTTCAAACTCTACCTTGAATATTGTGAGCTTCAAATAGAGTTTGTAAATAAGTATGTCACATAGCTTATATTTGGAAATTGGTGTATGGTGTATAATTTATAACCATGTAAACTAGAAATAAAAGTATTCTTTAACTCAGTTTCCCACTTAAAATATTTTTAAACCATTAAATATATTTTATGTGTATTTATTGGCCAATCACAATATTTACTGTGACATTTCCTATTTGCTTCTTTTGTTCATTTTGTTGACTGACTTATTTGTAGAATACATATACATGCCCAAGGCCTTGATTCTTTTCTTGTTTATTTAATGCTTTTTTTTTCTTGGATAGTGACTTTTTTATTTTGTACCAAGGATTGAACTCACAACCTTGCGCTTGCCAGGCAAGTGCTTATGCTGCTGAGCTAAATCCCTGGTCCTGGATAGTGACTTTTTAAAGTACATCCATGATTTTACTTATTGTGCTAATAGTGTTATCCTTTTGTACCATTATATTATATTATATTATATTATATTATATTTGTATATTGCTATTTTCAGTCTAAAAAACCCTAATAATATTTTTATAGAATGTGGAATTTCTAAATATTTATGCATGTCATCTATGATTAGAGATTAAATTTTCTCAAATAACTTTTTAAAAATAAATATGGTATGCCAAGTATTAGAATTGTAGTCAATATTTGTCTTTTATCAACTTAATGAAAATCAATATATTATCATTAAACTAATATTTCATTTTTGTATCCAGATATATTCTGTGATTCAGGCTATTTTTTTAAATAACATTGCATCGTTTGCTTTGTTCTA
Organism: Cavia porcellus; assembly: GCF_034190915.1. Classification (NCBI taxonomy): domain Eukaryota; kingdom Metazoa; phylum Chordata; class Mammalia; order Rodentia; family Caviidae; genus Cavia; species Cavia porcellus. The sequence goes on from NW_026947490.1 coordinate 16,438,181, forward strand.
TTTTCCTTTGATATAAGAATGTGGTCATTTACATAGATTCCTCATTTTCAACCATGTTTGGGATATAGCATGCTTTGCCATGATACATTTTTTTTTTTAGTAAGCTGCTTGCTTTTCTTGTGACTATTGTTCAAAACTTTTAGCAAATACATATTCAAAAATGATATCAATATAGGCATTTACATATTAATACTCAGAATTGAGGATATAATATTAACTGTGTTGTTGCTATTATTTATTAAAAGTTAGATAAAACTTGGCTTTAAATCCTGTGCCCCTGTTTTTTATTCATTTGGTTTTGCTTTAAATCCTATGCCCCTGTTTTTTATTCATTTGGTTTTCTTTCTTAAAGTTTATTGCTGCTATTTGGCTTTTGTTTGCTTGTTTTTTGTGGTATTGGAGACCAGATTCAGAATTTTGCACATGCCAGGAAAGTGCTCTATTACTGAACTACTCCTCCAGAATATTAAATGCTTAGACATGTTTCTATTCCTACCAGCAGTTAAGCCCCAGTGCGATAATTAATTGTGTCAATTTTATGTGTAGTTATTGGCCAACCACAATATTTACCGTGACATTTTCTATTTGTCTCTTTTGTTCATTTTGTTGACCAAGAAAAAGCCAACTAAATTAGATCAGCATAGATGTGGGGTTGGAGAACACAACCTAGGGAAGCTTGTCGCCAGAATGGTATAAAAGGAAAATAAAAAAAAGACTTGCTTCTCTTTCTTTGGCGGAGCTCCAGTCTTTGCCTTCACCTTGGGCATCATCTCCTGGCTTCTAGTGCAGACTCTTTAGCCTCTGTCACATACCCTTCAACCTCCTGATGTGGACTTTGCAGAGACACAACAGTGGTCTACAGGTATTTTATACTTTCTTAAGTCAGATCCTCCAGATCCCCAGCATTCAGACAGACCTAACATTCTTGTACATTATGACTGTGTGGGTGGCCACTGTAAGACAATCTTGTAAAATCTTATATATTTGTATATCTTTAAACGTGCTTTCCAGTAAGCATATACCAAGTAATGAAAAAAAAGGAAAAAAGGAATAGAAAACTTTAAGGAATAAAACACAAACTTTTACTGTTGCAGTATAAATTAGGACTCAGTTTATACTGAGTCCTAATTTGGAAAAATTTGGGAAATAATCAAATCTTGGAAATTAAACTATGTACTTTTAAATCTTTGTGTCTGGGGCTGGGGATTTAGCTCAGTGGCATAAGCACCTGCCTTGCAAGCAGGCGGTCATGAGTTCGATCCCTGATACCGAAATCTTTGTGTCCACGAAAAAAATCACAATGGGAAATATAAAAATAATTTGAATGCAACAAGAACATCAAAATTGATGAAAAACAAATAAATCAGTGTGCAGCAGGAAATTTATAGCTTTAGCACTCATATTAGAAAAAAACTTGTAAATCATTGATTCTTGCCTTAAAGTACAAACACCAAATTATACCAAAAACAAGCAGAAAAAGAAAATGACTAAGAGTAGAACATAAATAGGAGAAAAATAATAGAGAAAAATGGATGAAAAAATAGAGTTTGAAAGTATCAATAAAATCCACAAAACCAGGACATAAATATAATATTACATTATAACACTTTAAAATGAACAAAGAAAAATTTTTCCTAAAACACAGAAGTTTCATGTTGGTTTTTATTATACAACCATCTCGTGAAGATTTGCCTCTCTTTTATTATTTCCAATATCCTTCGATAAGGAATTCTTGCAAAATTATTAGAACATAATTGCTTCATATTGCTTTCACCTTCGATCTCATTTTTCCTGCTGTTCCATGCAATTTTAGCATTCATGCTGAATTATATAATTTTTTATGCTATACTTTTACCATACTCATATATAAAGATATATATACTCATATATAAAGATATATATACTCATATATAAAGATATATATATGAGTATACTTTTACCATACTCATATATAAAGATATATATATGAGTATGGTTAAAGGATAGCATAAAAGATATATATATGAGATATATATAAGATAAGATATCATATATATCTCATATATAAGTAAAATACTTTTCTGTGGTACTGCGGATTGAACCTGGGCCTTGCTCATGATAGGCAATCCCTATACCACTGAGCGGCATTCCCAGGCCTTCCATAATATAGAACCTAACTTCAACCCAGAGATGCTAGGTTATTTTCTCAGCCTAATGCTCGTACTATCAAAAGCTGAGCTTCCCAGTCCAAAGAAAATTCATGTTTAATACATAAAAATATGAAAGGGAAGATAAAAACTTTAAAAATATCACCAAACACATTGTAGTAATTAGTTTAGGCACTGGGCTGATGCTAGAATTATTGGGCAAAAATTTAAGGAAACAGGATTTTTCCTATGTCAGTATCTCTCCCATAGCACTTCATTTTTTTGTTATTTCTAGTGGTTTAATATTTTTGCCTGAGAAATCTAGAAGTTATGGTAAAGAAATCTAGAAGTTGCAAACTTAAGCAAATTATTTACCACTGAAAAGACTATTATCATGAATCACCTTATATGGTACACTGAGAAGGAAAGTCACATCGATTCTTGTCACCTTGTTGCTAAAAATTATAATCTCAATTTAGTGATGAGAGAACTTGAGAAAAATTGAAGCATATTTACAAAATAACTAGTATTTCTGAAAAGTGTTGAGTTCAAGGATTTAAGACTGGGGGGCCAGGGCTTTAGCTCAGTGGTATAAGCACCTGCTTGGCAAACACAAGATCATGAGTTTGATCCCTGGTACTAAAACAAAACAAAACAAACAATAACAATAACAACAACAACAACAACAAAAGAAGTTAAAGCTGAAAATTCCAGCACAAATTGGGAAAGCCTAATACGACGTGACAATTCAATGCAAAGTGGAATTCTGGTTCAGTCAAAATGGAAACGCAAAGCTAATGGAAAAATTGCTAAAATCCAAATAGAATGTGATTTATTTACTATAATGCAAGTTGAGTGTGTTGGTGGACTTCCAGAATCTCAGCACTTGCTAGGCTAAGATAGGAGGATCACTGTGAGTTTGAGGACAGCCAGGGCTATGTAGTGTATCAAAGGCCAACCCAAAATACATATGGAGACCCTGTCTCAAAACACAAACAAGCAAACAAAAGTCACACACAACCCAAAACATTCATTACCTTGTGCCAATGTTAGTTTCTTAGTTTGGGCAAGTACTTTGTGTAAGATGTTCACATTAAAACTGTGCAGAAACTCTGTAATATCTTTTAACAACACTTCAAAATACACCTTAAATACCATTCAGTCCTCTTGATTGTAAACTTCATTTACTGTATTTTTTGCAGGTATAATCATAATCAATCGTAGAACATTTTTAATACTCCCTTCAAAAACTTCTTATCTCTTAGCTATTATCTGCACCCTTCTTGGCCACCACTAATATAAATTTGATCACTATAATTTGCCTGTTTTGGATCTTTCATATAAATGAGATTCTGCTGTTTGTGAGCTTTGTGACTGAATCCTTTCAGGATAGTCTTTTGAAGGTTTATCTCTATTGTATCATTTTTTATTGCCAAATGATATTTAATTACTGGAATATATCAAAGTTTTTTATCTATTCATCAAGTGATAGATATTTGTTTATACTTTTTGGTTACCATGAGCAATGTGGCTAAAAACATCTGTGTACAAACACTTGTGTGCACACATTTTCTTTCTTCTCTTGAGTAAATGTCTAGGAGTATATTTCTGGGTCACATAATAATGCATTTTAATTTGCAAAACTGACAGCCACTTTCTAAATGTCTATCTTTTTTGTTTGACGGTATGGATGTGTCCATGCCTTTTAATGTTGTTTAAAAGAGTGTATGAGGTTTCAAACTCCATGCGTTTGACTTTTTATTGTCTTAATGAATTGTAGTCAAAGTAGGGTTTGTGAAGCAGTACAGTATTTCAGTGTGGTGTTGCCTTTTCTCTGATGACTAGCGATGTTGAGTGTCTTTTCATGTGTTTATTGAGCACTTAGTATTGCCTTTGCAGAACTACTTAGTCAGATATTCTATTGACCATATTTGAGTTAGGCTATTGGTCTAATTATTGCATTTGTCTAATACAAACCTCTTTTGTGTATTCCAGATACAAGTACAATATCAAATACATGATTTGCCAGCATTTTTCTTTATTTAGTTCTCTGTCTTTTCACTTTGTTAATGGTGTTCTTTGAATAAATAAGTTTTGATGGTATCCGTTTTTTTCTTATGGTCTTTGTCCTTTGGTGTCATATTTAAGAAAACTTTGCCTAATCTAAGATCATTATGTTTTATCCCTATGTTTTCTTCTAAGAGTTTTGTAGTTTTAGCTTTTACTCATTGATCTTTCATCCATTTTGAATGTTTCTATGTATGATGCGAGGTACAGACCAAAATTTTTTTGTATGCATACAGTATATCCTGGTGATTCAACACTGTTTGTTGTAAAGACTATTATTTCTCCCATTGAATTGTTCGGGCTCCCTTGAAGAAAATCATCAAAACTTAAGGCTTCCTTTGAACTGTCAATTCTATTTTATTGGTCTGTTGTACTTCTTTTGATATTCTGCTACTACAAAGGCTAAAATTACTTTAAAATTAAAAAAGTAATGAGATACAGTTTTTTTGGAATGTGGCTTGTAATTGTCCTGTTGCATTTTCTCTATTTTTACAAATATTTTTGTTAGTTTTAAATTCTCAATGAGTGGCAAAGAGCTAAACCTTAAAGGTTATGATTTAAAAATCATCCATTTTGGGGCTGGGGATTTAGCTCAGCAGCATAAGCGCCTGCCTTGCAAGCAGGCAGTCGTGAGTTCGATCCCCTGTACCTATAAAAAGGAAAAAGACAAAAAAAAAAATCATCCATTTAGCTTCATATATTTGCCCATTTTATTAAATGTCATCAGGAAATAAAATGCAGCACATATAATTTCAGAACTATTATATCTTTTGAGTGAATTTTTTGGTAAGCAATAATTATTTTGCTGTCTAGTGATTTTTTAAATTAATGTCACCATTGTCTGATTCAGAGTTACTTTGTTATTTTGGTAAGTATTTCGCAAATATGAGTTTTTGTTTTGTTTAAGTTTGTAAGTTTTAACGTCTTTGAAATTGCAGCCTTTCTGATTAAGCATTAAATGTGATACATTTAAACACCTGTTTGTACATTTTTAAATTACCATTTTTTTGTTTGGTTTTTTAGTTTTAAAGAGAAGGTCTTCCCATCTAGTTTGGGTTGGCCTTTAACTCACTATGTAGCCCAGGCTGGCCTCAACTCATTGTGATCCCCTTGCTTCAGCATCGCAGTGCTGACATTACAGGCTTGCACCATCAAGCCAGGCTTTCAAATTCACATTTAATCTCCTTTTGCATCTAAAAATAGTTAATCATTTGAATAAACAATAATTGATGATAAAAATGAGTCATTTTTGAGGTGGGTACCAGAGATTGAACCAACGGCTCATACATGGTAGGCAAAAACTTTACCACTAGACTACATTCTGAGCCCTTTCTTTCTTTATTTTTAAATTTTGAGACAGTCACACAAAGTTTCAGGTTGGCCTGAAACTTGCAATCCGCCAGGTTCAGTATCCTAAGTAGTTGGGATTACAGGTATGCACTAGCCTTATTTTCTGCACATTTTTCTCCTAATTTTGATTTTCTTTTGTGTTTACTTATTCTGAGTGTATTTTTTGCCATTATTCCTTTGGAAAATATTCATTCTTGTTTGATTCTCACAGTGGTATAGAAGTATAACTAGAATTTGAGTTCAGAAAATCCAAATTTAATTGACGTCTATCATTTCCATGTAACTGAGGTTTGAAGAATGCTTTAATTTCAATTCTCCTATCATAACGTTTGCTATTATGTAGTTCTTTAATTCATTTTGCTCTTATTTTTAACTAGTTGAATTAAATATTTTAATATTTCATGCAGTTGATGGTAAAGACGTATAAAGGACATATAGCAATAATTGTTGGTATATTTTGTGTACAAGTCCTTAATCAAGTATATATATTATGATCACCTCATCTGTCATTTGTTTTTTTTCTGTCAGTTATCTTCTCTTGATGATGTCTTTGATGAACAAATTTCTTCATTTTAATGGAGTCTAATTTATCATTTTTTCTCATAAGCTTTTTAAAAAACTTTCTTCTTTGTGTTAAGAAAAATTTTCTACTCCAATGTTTATTTTTGTATATATTCTTTAGCAGATTTCAGGTTCAAAGTTTCACATTTCAATCTTTGATATATTTCAAATTAAATCATTGCAATTTATTCATTTATATATACTCTTTTATTCATATATTTAACTACAATTCACTTATATATTTTGAGAATTAAATTTAATTAAAATAATTTTTTTGTTTTTTGAGACAGGGTATTACTTAGTTCCTCCTTTGCTTGTGTTCAGAAAATCTATTCTTAAACCAGAATAGTAAAAATACTTAAACAGTGTTTCCTAAAATATTTTTAAAATCAAACTTATTCAGTATATCTCTATCTTGGCGAATGAAAACCATAATGTAAAGCCTTTTCTCCACAAAAAAGCACCAAAGCATGGGGGGGGGGCATCTGCGCACGCGTACTCCAGACTCGGTGGGCTCTGGCCTCAAGGCTGGAGGATGGGGCGCAGGCGATTTTCCCAGAATGCAGCGGTGTTGTTTTTCACGTTGCCAGGACTCCATTTCCCACATAGGACTGTGACCTGGACGGTCTGGCGTGAACTACATTTCCCACAAGCTATCAAGGCAAAGTCCACCTCACTCTGTGATCTCAGTATCTCCGACCCCTTGAGGGAAGAGTGGTCGTGGGTTGCTGCAAAAGAGATTCTGTGGGTCCAGACGTGGCACCCGCGGGGCCCAGTGTGGCGGTGAGAGTGGGTCGCAGTGCTGCGCGCCGCGGCGGGAGCTGGTGGGGAGGGTGGTGACATCTGTGGGGACCGCAAGGTGGATGAGGCCGCGCTCACCCCGGGTGGATGAGCAGCTGTGAGGCTGAGCAGCGCGTGGCTGTCGCTGTGTGGCGGGGACACGGTGCGTATCCTTCACGTGTGCATGCGTTGCTGCAGCGATATGGTGAGCGTCTCTGTAACCCAGGAACTCCAGGTCCTCTGCTCTATCTGTGTCCTCTGTCACTGTGACTGACTGCTGCAGAGAAGTGGCCCGGATGGGGAGTCAGATATTGCGCCCTAGGTGAAAGTTTCCAGTGAGAAGAAACGGGCACCTGTTTAAGTTTCAAGTAGAACTCGCACTTAAAACAAATGTGGATTCTGCTAAAGAAAAACTTATTTTATGATACTTGCTGAAACATGTTAAGGAGGACTTTACAGTGGGTCAGGCGAGAGATGCAGGTTCCACTGCAGTGAGATTTTGCTGTGAATGGGAAATGGGCTCCACATGGACCAATGGGAGTGTATAGTCAAGGAGCAACACGGAGGTGAAGGGAAATCACTGAATTGAAAATAGAGAGAACATCAGGAGCAAGAGGGGTTGTGCCTAAACTGACCTAATGGGATTCTTGCTGGACAAGCCAGGGTGATCAGACTCACCTGTGGGATGGTGGAGACTGTGAAAACCAGAAAGATATGGGAATGAGGCTGTACAGGCTTGAAGAAAGTTCAGGAATCTGGTTTAAATTGGATCAAACAGAATCTTTGTTAGTTCTAAGAATTGGATTTCTTCCTGGTAGGGTTACTTCCTCCTGGGCGTCTTCTGAGTATCATACAAGTATATGTTTAAGAAACACAGTGTTCCTGAGCTCTGACCTCAGAACCCTGCAGTGAGCACTACTGATTCCATCCAGGATGGTTCCTTTTGGCTGTATGTATGAAATTCTAGCTAATGTACACTTGGAGGCAGAAACATAAGCTTTCAGTGATTTGAGGGAATCCTGGGTCACCCCCTTTTAAATTCTATACATTGTAATATTTAAAATACATAAAAATCAAGATCAAAGCAAAAATTAAAATACTGATTATCAAATTGTAAGTGTGGAGAAGTTTCTAAGCAAGAGTTTTGTTTACTACTTTAGGTTTATTCAGTTGTTTCTTGTACTGACCAAACAGAGCTCAATTCACAGTGATTTATTTAAATAGTCCAAACCAAATTTAAGCATTTTAAATATATGGCCATATAAGTTCCCTATATATTTGACTCCTGTATTATTGTCCATCGGTTTTCCTAGCCTTGTTAGCTAATGTAGTTCTGTGTTTTACAAAAAGAAATGTACTGGCCAGTCTGGGTTTTCTGTTGACCTTGTATCAGAATCCCTTCTTTAAATATTTTTCTAAACTTCACATTTAATTACTACTTTCTATTCTAGTACAATGATGATAGTCTGTCATACTTGTAATCAGTAAACTTTGCTAGATTCAGAATGCTGAGCTTCCCTTGTCCATCCTCAATATCTTGACCATTTCATTTAATCTCAAGACCACGAGACATTTTTATATGAATGATGTGGCCTCTTTCAGCCTTGAAGATGGGAATAGAAAGAGGTTGGTGTACTGTATTACAGCAGGACTCAATCTTATGCCTGATCTTAGGTCTTCATCGACCTCAGCAAAATGATGCATTGGCCAGAATGTGCCCTGCTCAGTATCTGGATTTACTTGAGGGTACATATATGCCTGGGCCCTCTGGCTTTGTGCTTGTAAAGATCTGGGCTTTTTTTGTTTTTGTTTTCTTATTTTTTGGTACTGGGGATCGAACTCATGACCTCATGCTTGCCAAGCAGGGGCTTGTGCCTCTGGGCCAAATCCCCAGCCTACTTTGTGACTTTATATAGCTGAGATTGCTAGGAATTTGATGAAGAAATGGGTTGATCTAAAACCCTAATCTTTCCAAATTGTATGTGACGAGAGGTAGTTTGGAACCTGGAATGAATAAATAATAGTAATATTGATGCAAAGCCTCCAGAGAACACTTAAAACACAACTGATCTCAGTGTCTTTCCTTTCTTTCAGGTCTAAGTCTCTGGAACTGCACCTGCTGGTAGAGGAATGCTGAGAGCAGATTGGCACTTTTTTTCTTGGAATGGGAATCAAACTCAGGACCTCAAGCTTGCCAAGCAAATGCCATTCTGCTGAGTTGTATCCCCAGCATTGATTTGCTCTTGAAGGTCTAAAATCATGGCCTGTGTAAGTCAGTGTTTCTTTCCTTATTGGTGTTTGTGTGTGTGTGTCACTGATAAGTCATATAAGAGTCTTCATTATTTTTCCCCAGAGTTACCTACAATGGGAGGATCCTCCAGTAACCTACTCCACAGTTCTTGTTCCTCTTGTAAAGTGTGTCCCATATCATCCAGCATTTTCTTTCCATTGCTCACCGTAAATTAACTAGTGTTCATGACATTATTAACAGATGTAGCCCATGGCATTGTGCATGCAAGGCAAGTACTCTTACCACTGAGCTACAACCCCCAGCCCTTATATCATTATCAAAATTATTCAGTGTTGTGCAAGTTTTATATTATAGGTAGTGATAGAGAATAAAGGAATTGAGTTTCTTCCATGTCAGTGTTACTGTTTTGTGAGACAATTATTTCATTTTACTATCCATGAAAAGTCTGTGAAATTTTCCAGAGATTGATTTTTGGCTACATTTTAAATATCTAAACTTTCATGCATGGTAAAGTTTTGTATGATCTTGCATGTGACTGGAAAAATACAGGAATTAGGAATTTTCATGGAAAATCCAGAGAAGTAAATACTATAAAATATTGGCTGAGAGTGTAGCTCAGTAGCATAATACTTCATATATGCAAGGCCTTGGTTTTAACCCTTAGCACAAAAAACAAAAACAAAACAACCCATAAAATCATGTTAAATGTCAAAATTCCATTTTTGTTTTGTGAAAACAAATACAAATTCTCATGATAAGATCTTACATAGTGAAGTACTTGATGCTTGTTAATTTTATGAAAACTTTATGTACTACATTTGAAAAAAAAATCTTAGTTAAAATTTTCAATTCTATTCCAAATGAAACCTCCCCACTAACTAACCCTTTTTGTGAATCTATGAAGCACCAGTCAGGCATTATGTGTATGATAATAATTGAATTTAATATTAAAATATCATTATTTTGTCATAAAGGGAAAACATTTGAGAGATTTTCTAGAAGATACAGTGAGTGGGTCTGTATCAGCAGGCTTTTAAAAATATGTGTATTCATCCCTTTCCTTCATATTGTAGATTTCTACCTTCTGTGCCAGTCATTTTCTTTTGCTGCACTGAGGTCCTTCATCTCTTCCATGTCTTTTCCTTAATTTCTCCAGTAATACATGGGTTTGCTGTTTCAGGGATTAATTTTATTCAAGGATGTGGCCATAGACTTCTCTCAGCAGGAGTGGGAATATCTTGACCCATTCCAGAAGACCTTGTACCGGGATGTGATGATGGAGAACTATGATAACTTGGTCTCACTGGGTATGTTTATTAACCTAGAATAATTTACATGTCCTTTGCTGTAGGATGTGTGCCTTTTCCATTGCAATTCACAGTGTTACTATTCAAGAAACTAGTTAAATTTGTTTTTCTTGAAGTGATTTGAGCTTTGTTGGCTTGGAAAAGAGAACTCCATTAAATACCTCCTTGTTCTTTTTCAGTGATTTTTACAATTCCATTACTTCATGTATTTGCCTATTGTTCTGAATAACCAACGGTCTAGTTTAGAACTCTCTGACAGTTATTTTAGAAGCATTGTGAAAAGGATCCACATAAGCTGTTCATTTGTGATCAGAATTTCTACAGTACTCTGTTTTCTGATCCAGTTTTAGGGATATTAGTTTGACACAGGGTCTTTAGTTACAATCATTATCCAAAGAGAGGACATCTTTTTATAGTGTTGGATTGAGTAAATGGAATTCTTTTTTTTTTTTTTTTTTTTTTTTTTTTTTTTTTTTGATACTGGGGATTGAACTCACAACCTTGCACTTTCCAGGCAGGCGCTGTGCCGTTGAGCTATATCCCCAGCCACTGAAATTCTTCTAAAACAGATAAAGTAACCCATTTCCTAAGACAGAGTTTATTTTACTAATGGTCAAAATTTGTAATCTATGAATATTACATGTAAAATAGAATGAATATGCTATGGCTCTCTCATCTTGTATGCTTTTAGTAAAACAATTACAATAATATAGTAACAGTTTACATTGGAATTAGTATATATCAGACATTTTTCTAGTTACTTTACATCCATGTCATCTAACTCAAAGTCTTTTCAACAGTCCTGTTATTTTCCCAATTTTATAAGTGAGAATGCTGAGAAACCAGGGGTTTAAGGGACATACCAAGAGCATAGCCAGCTAGAAAGTAGCAAAGTCAAGATTTGATCCCAGGCTCTACAGTATGTGTTTTCAGTCACATTATGCTTGTTCCTTCATAAGAATTAGAGGACATATTACTTGACTTTGTTATTTATTTACTTGACTTTATTTATTTATTGGGGTTTTTTTGCTCTTTTTTTTTTTTTTTTTTTTTAACTTTTTATCGGTACCAGGGATCGAACTCATGCTGCCTGCTTGCAAGGCAGGTGCTTATGCCGCTGAGCTAAATCCCCCGCCCTATTTATTGGTTTTTTTGAGACAGGGTCTATGTAGTTCAGGCTGGACTCAAACTCAGAGTGATCCTCCTGCTCTACCCCTCAAGTTCTGGGATTAGAGATATGTACTACCATGCCCAGTGGATACATGACTTTAAGGGAAAAAAAATATTGACTTTATGTAACTAATTTTTTTTTTTTTGTCTTTTTCATTTTTATTGGTACCAGAGATCGAAGTCACGACCGCCTGCTTGCAAGGCAGGTGCTTATACTGCTGAGCTAAATCCCCAGCCCCTATGTAACTAATTTTTTATTTCACTCATCTCCATACTCGGTATCATTATGACTTGTCACTTACTATAATTATAAATTAAATTTTGACTTTTAAAGTTTATTTCTGCATCCTATGATCCTTGCTTTTCTTTGTATCCAGGACATTCCTTTTCTAAGCCACATATAATTACCTTACTGGAGCGAGGACAGGAACCTTGGATGGTTGTGAGGAAAGAAATAAGAGGAGAGTGTACAGGTACGGAAGCTGAAGCCATTTGTGTAAATAAGTCCATGAGGAAGTGACCAACTCTTTTGGTAAACACATCCTTGAAATTTTGATTAGAAAGCTCCTTTCTCATTAGAGAAAAGCCATCTAATGTGGAGAGAAAAAGAGAATCATAGCATGAGAATCATAATATGAGGTAGCATGATTTTCCGTGTTACTTCCGTATCTACTTGTTATTCTTACATTTCTCTCCCAGTTGGTCTAGTGACAGGCATTCTTCCATGGAAGATAGGCTTTTTCATGGTGCAGAATTTTAATTCTACATGCTTTTTTGTAGATCTATATATAGAGCTCTATTCTTTAAAAATACATCTATTTCTATATATGGCAAATATTTGATTATTCTTGAGTCTGGCACTATCAGTCTGGAAATACTGAATAGGACAGATAATGTTCCAGTAACTATGGAGATTATTAAAAAGATAGCTAATCTTTTATGGAAATTAAGATACACACCAAATACATAAAAACAATACTAGGTAGTAAATGAAGTGAATTATTCTCTGAAGGATAGGAAATAAGAATAGGGCATGTTTACATAATATAGAGTGCTAAGCCCCCCCCCGCCTCCTTATTTTTAAGAACCCTTTTTTGAGGTGATAACATTCATATAGGGATCTGAAGTAAGAGATCAGATTGTTTGAGTATATGAGGGAAAATATTACAAGAATCAATAGCCCCATAAAGGCTCTGAAGGTCAAGTGAGATTTGTGTGTTTGACAATAGCGGGTAGAGCATAGCAGAGTTAATGAGGATATAAAATATATTAGGAGGGGGCACGTTTAGTAAGGTGTGCATTATTGTAAAGGATTAGTATTGTTTCTAAGATCTAATCCAAGGGTTAGGGATATAGCTAAGTGGCACAGTGGCTGCCTGGCAAGCTTGAGGTCCTGAGTTCTATTTCTGGTAAACCCCCCCTCCCCCAATCAGCTACAGAATATATTTTAAAATGGCCATGACTGAGTCCCAGTAAAATCTAATCCATTACCTGATAATATAGTTCATTATTTATTTTTGCCCTTGAGATAGGGTCACATTGTGTTGTACAGGCTGGTCTCAACTTCCTGAACTCAAGCAAATGGTGCTATAGGTGAGTGTCATCATGACTAGCATTGATATAGGACTTTCTTTTGGTATTAGGGATTAAACCCACAGCTAGGCATGCTAGGCATGTGCTCTACCACTGAACTACAGTCCCAACCCCTATGCTTAATTTTTTTATAATTAACTTTAGAAAAAGGTATAAACTTTTATTAATGTTGAAACATTGCAAAAATTTTAATTAAGGAAATAGGAGTTAAGTTACTCACTTTTATATACTTTTGATACCTTTCCAGTTGCCTCAATAGCATTATAGTTTTCCTCTAATTTGAAACATTTCTTTGATGCATGCTTAATTTGTCTCACTCACGTTTGTCTTTTTTCTTCTTATACTTTTTTTTTTTTTTTCCTGTCTTTTTCCTTTTATCAGTACCGGGGATTGAATTCACGACTGCCTGCTTGCAAGGCAGGCGCTTATGCCGCTGAGCTAAATCCCCAGCCCCCTATTCTTATACTTTCCTACATGAGATTTGACATTGAACTTTCTTTGGTCATTTTACCAGATTAGTCTTTCATGTGTTCAAATGATGGTTTAGGAACTAACAGATATATCTAGGAGCACAATTTTGTACAATATTGTAATTAAAATAGTATTAGTGAGGGGCTGGGGATTTAGCTCAGCGGCATAAGCACCTGCCTTGCAAGCAGGCAGTCGTGGGTTCGATCCCCGGTACCGATACAAACAAAAAAGACAAACAATAAAAAAAAAAAAATAGTATTAGTGTGATTTCAAATTGTTACACATTAAGATGGCAGTGCAGCCTCAAGGAAAATTGGGGGTGAGGGGTGGGGAAAGAATGAAAAAAAAACGTACTTTAAAAGGAGTAACAACTGGTGGACACAGTGGAGCACACTGCAATCCTAGCCACTCTGGATACTGAGGCAGGAGAATGACAATATTGAGGTCAATCTGAGCAACGTAGAGAGAGACCCTGACTCAGAAATAAATGAAATGAAATGAAATGAATAGAGTATATTGAATTCAGAGTGCCCCTGAGTTCAATCCCTAATACTGTAAATAAACAAAAAAGCATAGGTTTAAAGTATAGAATATTGGTGCTAGACGTGGTGGCACAAGTCTATAATCCTTGTCCAAGTCTATAATCCTCCTGTCTCAGTCTCTTGAGACTGAGACAGGAGGATTGCTGCAGTTTGAGGCCAGCCTGGTATACTACATACTGAAACCCTATCTCGAAAAACCAATAAAAAGACAACAACAACAATAACAACAAAAACCCCAAAACCATAGAATGCTACAAGAGGCCCATTGAAAAACATTGAGTGCTGAAGTGGCTTTATTAATAACTAATAAAATAGACCTTAAATCAAAAAGTTAAAAACATTTTTACGATGCAAATCCTAGACAACAGCTAAAACGGCTTTCCTATAACTGAAAAATTAGACTTTAAGGCAAAAATTTTTACTAAAGAGAAAAAAAGATATAACAAAAGACATTCCATATACATGAATCTTCCTATCTAGCTTCATGTTAGGATGACAGTACTTTGTAAATTGACATACATGAGCCAGTTATGGTGGTGCACACTTGTAATCTGAGCATTTGGAAGACTGAGGCAGGAGGTTTGCTATGAGTTTGAGGTAAGCCTGGGTTTCAGTGTGAGCTCGCAGCCAACCTGAACTACATGACAAGACCCCATCTCAAAAAAAAAAAAAAAAGATATATAGAGTCCCTGCAACAAGACTTTATGTTAGAAGTTCACATCCAAATCCTAAAATATATATGGAAATTACTAGAGGCCCAAAACTTCCAAAAGATTAAAAATTTTATAAACCAAGAAAGCTAATACCTCCTTTTTTCTCTATAGTGGGGTAATAATCTTTGGCCTGAGCTACAACCCAGCCCTTTTCATTATGTTTTAAATTTTAGATGGGATCTTGCTAAATTTGCCAAGTGAGACGTGAACTTTAGATCTTTCTGCCTCAACTTTTTTCAGTACTAGGATTATAGGAATGTGCCACCACACTCAGCTATGAATGTCTTTAGTTGTGCTGTCATGGCTTTCTCAACGTTCTGATTAAGTTGTCCAGATTGGCCTGATAAACTCACAAGGATTAATATATGTTACATATGTGGTCCTTAAAACAGTCTGTCTGTGTCTCTTGTTACCTGCAGTGCAGAAGTTGTCATATTTTCCTAGTGGTATGAATCCCACTAATATATTATTGATTCTTTTGCTCTTCAGCTGGAAGTCATTGGAAACATTTGTCTGTGTTACAGCGTGGCCTTTTTAGATGCTGTTGTAGTGGATTTTTCTTATGTTAACCCAGCTGAGCTTTCTGTGTAGTTCCCTAGCCAGCCAGTGAAAGTTTGGGTGACACTGGCAAGATAAAAATGAAGGAGAAACTATATTATTGTGCTTGAACCATCAATACAGGCCAATACCTTGTATTGTAGCTTGTGCACATTGAAACTCATCACCTGGTGATGCATGTTAGCATGCTCAACAGATGAACACAGTTTCCTCATTCCTCCTAGATCTTCCTTCAGCTTCTATAAATCTTTGACTAGCTTCATCTATTTGAGGAGAAAAAAAATCCCAGCTTTTCCTACAGATCTTTTTTATCATTAACATGGCAGCTTGAGGACATGTCAGTGTACTCAACAGTTCTTATTAGTACTGGTTCCAGTCTGATTTCCTGAGTTTCACATATTTTATAAGACTCTGTCCTTAACTTCTCTTGCTATATAGTCAGTATTGTTGCCCAGCTTCTGACCCTCCTAACTTGAAGTTCTAGCCTGTGACTGATAGATTCCTACTATAGTTCTCTTATTAACTAGCTTTCTGGATAAATCTCTTACTATGTTATCCCTTACTATGTTGAAATCACATTAATACCATTTTATTTTTTTTATTTAAAGAGAAAGAAACAAAAAAATCGAGGAAAAAAAGGTTAGAAATAATACAGAATTACAGAAGAATAAACAGTAAGAAATCACTAGTTAATAAGTTACATATTGTCATCTTAAAAATGGTTGTTCAGGTTACAAAAGCATACAAAGCATACAAAGTGACATTCAAATAGTGACACTGCAAACAGTTCTGCTCAATGATCCAACAAAAACTTAGTAATATGGTTATCAGTCCTACACACTTGTTTTTTATCTTAAAGAGGGTAAGATTATACATATCAAAACAGAACAAAACGGTTCATAAAGAAACAATTTAAAGAAATACAGATTTCAAAGCAAGTCCACTGGAGATCTTCACTGTCTATCTTATTGTCTCTAGTTTTCTTCCAAATAGTTGTCCCCATCTTCGCACACAATATACATACTGCATATTATAGAACTAATCAAATCATTACAGGATGATGAAGGCTTTTTAGGTCTTCAAGACCTGACATTGGGGAAGTCAATAATGACTACCATAATGTCTCTCATTCTCTTCGTAGTAGCCATCCTTATCTTTATGTATGCTGAAACTGAACTAAGAGACTAGACTAATATCATTCTGAACAGTGAATAATAGTATTGCTAGATTTTATATCGTAATGTTACAGAATTAGCATTGGATTTCTTAGTGTCTCTTCTTCAGAGTATCTGTTCATTACATCTTGTATTATATAATCTGTTCCCATAAACAGTTTAAAAATTCTTCCCATGTGTGAATTTCTACATGTATATCTATCTTCTCTGTATTATAGGGAAAAACAGATCATAACAAGACAACAAAATAAATTCCTAGAAAAACATGCAATGAAAAAGACACATAAGACCACAATATTAGGTGATCTACCATAGTTACTATGCTTTCTCTTGTTATTTTCAATAGACTTGTCCATATCATTAGGTTTAATGTGGTTAAGCATATTATTACATAGCTATTTTTATAAAAACACAACTTTGAAAACATTGTAGAACTTGAGAGCTGTTAATAATCAAAACCAGTATGGATATCTTTTACATCTTGTTATCTTCAGAGAAGTTGCCTCTACTTTTAGACTTGATACTATCAAGCATACCAAATTCGAATAAAATCAGCCAAGGTAAAACTGCTGTCTAACAAACCATATTCAAATAAGATCAGTCATATTAAGACAATGTAAGTAATTCAGGGTTTCAGTTTAAGTTAATAGGAAATTAAGGATATTTACCATGGTATAACCTGCTATTTTTTTTTTTTTGTCTTTTTCCTTTTTATCGGTACCAGGGATCGAACTCACGACTGCCTGCTTGCAAGGCAGGCGCTTATGCCACTGAGCTAAATCCCCAGCCCCATAACCTGCTATTTTTGGGTTAGATGTCTGTGCCTTCAAATCTGATATGAGTGGACAGACCAGAACAAAATAAACTCAAACTAAACAAGAGTGATAAGACTACTGTGACTTTTAAATCCTGATACATTATTAACAATGTCCTCTGCCTTCTTTTTTAGGCTATTTTTCACCTTTCCCCTTCTCAGGATGTTTTGTATGTTTTGGGTCTCACTAGCCCCTTTAGTTTTTAGATTAGGGGGCCAGCCCATTGTCTATCTGAGTGTTGCTGAACGTTTCTACTCCTGAGCTTGATCTTGAGCTGTACTCCTTTACTCACTAAAGTCATAGAGTTTTCCTTCCTTCCAGTTGTGTAATTCTACACTGCCCAAAAGTGTCATAGCTTTCCAATCTATCTGTAGCTGCTGGATGAGTTGTAACTATTTCTCTCTGGTTTCCTGTCACATATAGCTTTGCTTTCTCATCTTTGACTTTCAGTTTATTAACCCTCCTTTGGGTTGAGTGTATTTCCCATTCAGAGCATCTCAATGGAGCCTGCCTCCTAATCTACTCTGCCTGTTTTTTTCTTTTTAATTTTAGTGTATCGAGGCTGTCTATATTAAAGATTATAGCTTACCGTCTCTGCCTCATGTCTGCTACTCGACTTTACTGCTATAATTTGTCCACCTTACTCCCTCATTCCACTGTCTGCCCCATTCATTGAGGCCTCTCTGCCACTGTTGGTGGAATCCTGGCATCTCTTCCTTTCTCTCTCTGGAATGTCCTTCAGCATTCTTTGTAGGGTTGGGTTGGTCTCTTCTGTATACTTATCCTGGGCTTATCCATGAACTCCCACAGTTCCTCCTTGTCTTGGAAACATCTTGTTTCTCCATTAATTTTGAGAGAGAGTTTTTCTGGGTACATCAGTCTTGATTGCAAATTATTTTCTTTCAGGGCTTGGACTATTTCCCCCCAGGCTTTTCTCAATTTGAGAGTTTGTGCTGATAAGTCTTGTTGTTATTTTGATCATTTTTCCGTTGTAGGTAATCTGCTTCTTTTCCCTGGCTGCTTTTGGTATTCTGTTCTTTTGGTGGATTTCTAGAATCTTGATTATTATATGTCTGAGTGTAGATCTGTTTTGGTTGTAGGTGGCTGTAGTTCTATATTCCTCATTTATCTGGATATCATTTCTTTTTCCTATGCTTGGCAAGTTTTCTCTTATTATATCTGTGAATAATCTTTGTAGTTCATTTGTAGTTACTCCTGCTTCTTAACTCACATTTTTTATTCTTAAGTTATAGATCCTCTTGTCGTCTTCTAGCCTTTGAATTGTTTCTTTCCTGTTCCTCGTTATTTTTAAGGGGTGTTTTCTTTCACGATCATATATCATAAATCTCTCTTCAAGTTTCAAAAGGCTAACTTTAGTTTCTGTCAAGGCATTTTGCCAATTTTCAATGGAGTTTTTAGTTTCCTGGTAATCTCTTTGGATCTGTTTCATGTATTCTAGGCTATGTTTAAATTCTTCATCAGAGGTTTCTCTTTTTTTCCTGATTTCCTCTGTTTTTCCATCTGTGTTCTCGGGAGGGGCTTATTTCTTTAATCATTTTATATCTTGCCTCACTTGGGTCAGAAGTACATTTTTAAATTCGTCTATAAGGTCATGAAGGTATTTCTTATATCTGCTGATGCTGTGTCTAGTATTGGATGGTTATCACACTGGTTCTCTTCTGTATTTATTTATCCTGGGCTTATTTTCCCAGGTTTGGCAGCTGAAGATTTTTAAAAATTTCTATCTCTTGTCGTGTGTCTGGTTTCTTTCAGACCGGTGTGTCCTGGGGGTCTCTAGCCCTCTCTGTATTGCTTAGGGTCTTTCCTAAGCATGCTGACTGCGGCTTTGCTGCCCTCCCCTATTTGCTGTTATCTGAGGTACACGCAGGGATGCAGGGACATTGCAGGCTAGCCTTGAGCCTTTGAGCCAGTCAATCCGCAAGTTAGGTGTACCTTGTGGATGTTACAGAGTTGCAACAATTTTGTACCTGCTTATTGAGTCCAAACCAGAGGTGTAGCTCAGCCCCAGCAGACCCTGCTAGTTCTCTCTGCACCAGGGGCAGCTGACTAATATCACCACGGCGCCAGGCTCTGCCCAACTCCAAGCTGTCCTCCACCAGACCTTTCTGTACTAGGGGCGACTATCTGATGTCACAGTGCCAGGCTATGCCCAACTACAAGATGTCCTCCACCAGTTCTCTCTGTATCACTGGTGCTGCAGTGGCGGTAGGCTCTGCCCAATTCCAAGATGTCTTCCAGCCAGCAACAGCAGCTGTGGGACCCAATCCCTAGCACTCACTGGGAGTCAATGCAGATCTTCCTCTTGGGTCCACTGCTCACTGCATCATGTGTCTTCACTGCATTCCCAGCACTACACAGTCAGAAAACTGTGCAGTGTCTGGCTTCGGAGCCCAGGTGTATGGTCTTCTCGCAGTTTCCTCTAGTGCAGCCAGGTGGCTCTGGCTGCTTCGTGGGCCCCCTTAGGTCCCAATTTCCAGCAGTCACCGAAAGCTAATATAGCTCTTCCCCTTGGATCCACTGCTCACTGTGCCACATCCTCCTCTTAAGGGACTGGACTTCACCGACTCCTATTATCGGCAGCCGCAGTCTCAGCACGACCTAGGATCCTCCTGGCAAGCCTAGTACAGCGCGGAACAGGTGTTAGTGAGCGCGTCGGGCTTCAGCTCTCTACCTGCGCTTTTCCTTCCTCTTCCTAGTTTTATTTTTCCCTTCGGTCACTGCCTTGGTTAATAAGAATCGTTATCCATTCATCTGGCCCTCTCCATCTTGTCATATTCTAGCATCTGATCTGATTTCTCCACAGAGACTCTCCATCCAGCCCCCCTAGCAAGCCACCATTTTTTTTCTCTCCAATACCATTTTAATTACAATATTGTACAAAAATTTTGCTTTGTATTTTTTTTTTTTTTTTGAGACAAAGTCTCACTGTGAGATTCAGGATAGCCTTGATCTTTGAACTTCAGGTGTTTCTCCTGCCTTAGCCTCCTAAGTGCTGGGATATAGGTGTACCCTACCATATCTGGTTTAGTTGCCTTTTAACAAAATCATTAAATGGTAAATATTTTGCAAAATGGGATTCTTGGTTAAGAAGTTTTTTCTTTCATCCCTTTGAATTTGTCACCTTGAAACTTGTGACCTTTAAACTTTATAATGAGAAGTAGGTAATCATGGAAGGGATTCTTTGTATGTGAAGAACTGCTTTCAAGACTGTTTTTGTTTTCATTGTTGGGATTGAACCAGGATCTTGAACATAATAGGCAATAACTCTACTATACCTCCTCAGGAGTTATAGTATATTCAGTTATGGATCTCTTGAGTTCATCTACTTGGAATTCATTAAATTTCTTGGGTGTTTACATTTGTATCTTTCATCAAATTTTTGAAGATTTTGGGCTTTATTCTAATAATTTCTTTCTTTTCCTTTTTGAATTTCTGCAGTGTTTAGGTCGGCCTGCTTAATGGTGACCCTTCAGGCTCTGCCCTCTTTTCTGAAATCTTTTAAATTTTTGTTCCTATCTGTAATAATTTTAGTTATATTGTTTTAAGTCCATTAATTCTTCCTTCTGCCTGTTCAAATATGTCTTCGAATCTTGCTAATAAATATTTTAGTTACTGTACTTCTTAAGGTCCTTCTGGAATTTCCTTTTTGTCATTTAAGTTTTCTTTCTTCTTATTCATAATTTTAGCTTGTCCATACATCATTTTCTTGACTTTTTATACAACTTCCTTTAGGTTTTTTTTGAGCCTTTTAGATAGTGTGGGTTGGGGATGTAGCTCAATGATAAAAGTGCTTGCTTAACATACAAGGTTCTAAGTTCACAGTAAAAAAGGATCCTCAGTAACACACACATGCACACAATCACACACATACACACGAGGGAAAAAAAGCAAAAGGTGGTCTTGAAGATGTGTTTCTAGCAAGACACCATCTAATATTTATTAAGGATCATTTCTTTTATTTATTTTCACTTTGTGTAGCCTAAAATTTTCCTGTTTCTTTAAACTTTGATTTTCATTGTTGAAAACTTGAATATGTTGGTACAATATATGTAACTCTGGAAATTATATTCTCCCTTTTCCTCAAGATATGCTGATTTTGTTGTTGTTGTTTGATGTAGGTTCTCTATGCCAAGAAGTATTCTGAGTTGTGAGTTTAGCATATTCTCAGGTCTTTTAGAAGCTTGCATATACACTGCCTGCAAACTGTCCCAATAACACATGTGCAGCTGATTGCCTCGGGCTGGTGGGATGGATAGTTGCTTTGAGGAGAATTTGATGAAAATTACTACAGCTTATCTTTCATGTTTTTCTTGGGTAGTTACAGCCTTTAAATATAACTCAAAGTTTAAAATGGTTATGTCATAAAACTTCCACAGTTGTTATCTACCTAGGAAGACAGATTTTTGTACTGACTACTTTACCATCTCCCTAGAATTCTACCCTAATATCTGTGTTCTGGAGTACTTCATACTCTCTAATCTGTGAGATTTTCCATTTTCTCTTAATTATGCCATAGTATATTTACTTTTTCTGGTCAAAGAAACCAGATGCTTTTCTTTTCTCATTTTTTTATAGATTTGGAGTCAAGTTATGAAATGATCAGCTGTGGAAAGATGTACATTTATAAAAGAGATTCATCTCTTACTCTACATCAGAGAAATCAGTATGGAGAGAAACCTTATAAATGTAAAGAATGTGGGAAAGCATTTAGTCGTCCTACACACCTTAGACTACATCAAATGATGCACACCGGTGAGAAACCTTATAAATGTAAGGAATGTGGCAAAGCATTTAGTCGTCCTTCAGATCTTAGAGTACATCAGAGAATTCACACTGGCGAGAAACCCTATCGATGTGAAGAGTGTGGAAAGGCCTTTAGTCGTGCCTCACACCTGACTCAACATGAAAAAGTTCATACTGGAGAGAAATCTTATGTATGTGATGAATGTGGGAAGGCCTTTAGTGGAGTTGGAAGACTGAGAATACATCAAAGAATTCATACTGGTGAGAAACCCTATGAATGTAGGGAATGTGGAAAGGCCTTCAGTCAAGCCTCAAACCTAGTACAACATGCTAGAATTCATACTGGTGAAAAACCCTATGAATGTAAAGAATGCGGGAAGGCCTTTAGTCAACCCTCACATCTCATTCGACATGACAGAACTCATACTGGTGAGAAACCCTATGAATGTGAAGAGTGTGGGAGAGCTTTTAGCAGTAGTCACCAACGTACTATACACCATAGACTTCATACTGGTGAGAAACCCTATGAATGTAGAGAATGTGGGAAAGCCTTTTGCGTCTATGGACGACTTACTCAACATCAGAGTATCCACAGTGGTGAGAAACCCTTCCAGTGTAGCAAATGCAAGAAATCTTTTAGGCTCAATTCAGGCCTTAAAGTACATGAGAGTGTTCATACTGGTGAGAAACCCTTTGCATGTAACAAATGTGGGAAGTCTTTCAGGCTAAGTTCAACTCTTAAAGTACATCAAAGAATTCATACTAGTGAGAGACTTTATGGCATACATATATAGAAGGAATAATGTATTGTAGAATGAATTTACACCACTAAGAAACAGTTGGGAGAGAATATGAGAAGGCTTTTACCTGTGCTTCAGTTTTTATAAAGAAATCAAATAATGTATACTGATATGAACTCTTTGGAAGGTTAATAACATTTCAGATTTTTAGTTATGCCCCAAATATTTAGGCTCAGGGACCTTATAGAATTTTGTTTTAAGATTTCCTTCTGTGTTTTAGTGTTTACTGGCTAATCAGGGAAGAGACTTAACACATAACTTGAAGAAGACAGATTGCAAGTACATCAGGCACACGTGTTGTAACATGTATGTTAAGCAACAGGAAAGAGAGAAAACACAAGGGCCTGCCCCTATAAGTGCGTCACTAGCCTTGGCCATCAGAGCTACTATGAAGCTGACATAGATGATATGGCTATACACATTCCATTCTGTGTTGTGGCAGAACCTGAGGCTCTCTTCCCTATGGAGTATGAAATACAGAATTCTATGAGTGTGCCTCAGGACCATTGCTACTTAAACAGCACAAAGGAATGCGCATTGAGTCAGAAACAGGAAAAGATATTCCCACACAAGTTGCTAAATTTAACAGCTTTTCAGGATCTTTTGTCTCTTGTTACGGAAGTATTCCCGGATCAAAGCCCAGTCGAATGTGGCCATGCAGAAGGTGAGAGACTGCATGAATGAGATTCCTTTCCTAATAGTCTTTATGGATTATCAGATTATTTGTATTGAAGGAAAATTAAGAGAATGTATGAAATCCTCATTTTTTTTATGTATAAAAGGCTTCCAGCAAAAATCACTTATTAAATGAGTTACATCACAGAAAACCCCTGCTGATCTAACAGCAGTAAAGTGTTTACCATTTATTTGTTTCTATCTAAATTATTATGATGGTGTTTCCACTCTTTGTCTCATTGGTTTATAGTTCTAATCATGCCTTGTACCTGATTCAACTTAGATAAAGAAATAATAGTAATCCTACATTATAGTACTATTGGAATTAAACTAGTTGATGTTTAGGGAAAATATGGGAAATTGCGTAGCATAGTTCATGTTCGGTGCACAATGGCTACAAGTTCTAATTCTATTTTCTATTGGTAGAGAACTTTTTTTAAAGGGATTAAAAAAAATAAAAACAAAATACAAATGATACAGGATTTCAAAACAAACTGATTGGAAATTAACAATAGTCACTATATTCCATATTGTTATCTTCAAAATAGTTGTTCAGATTACAAGATATGGGCATTCAAAACAGATCAAACAGTATAAGCAATCACAGTTTCTTTCTCTGAACTAATAGGATCAGTAATACAATTATTTTAGATATCTTGTGTGTGTGTGTGTGTGTGTATTTATATTTTCCCTTCCTTCTTTTCTTTCTCTCCATCCCAGTTCTTTCCTTTTGAGCAATTTCATTCCCTTTCACAATATCTATTGTACTTTTTGGATCTTATTTAATCTTTCAGTTTCTTACACGAAGGAGAAAGTAAGATGTTTATATATGTGAGTCTGATTTATCTCACTTATGAGGATGGTCTCAAGTTGCATCTATTTACCTATAAAAGCCTCTAGTTTATCCTTCTTTATAGCTGAGTAGTACTCCATTGTATAAAAGTACATTTTAAACTATTTAATAGGCATTTGGATTGTTTCCAACCCAAATTGTGCTGCTATCAACATAGGTGCGCATATATCTCTGTGGCATGATGTTTTTAATTTTTCTGAAAAATACCCAGAGGGGGGAATAGCTGGGTCAAATGGGACCTCTAATCTTAGTTTTTTGAGAAATCTCCACACTGACTTCCACAGTGGTTGTACCAGTCTACATTCCCACCAACAATGGAGAAGGGGTCCTTTTTCCCTGCAACCTTGCTAGCATTTTTATTGATTGATTTCTTGATGATAGCCATTCTTTCTGGAATGAAGTGAAATCTTAGTGTTGTTTTAATTAGCACTTCTCAAATAACAAATGACAAAAATTTTTTCATATGTTTATCATTTGTATTTCTTCATGATAAAGGACTCTTATGGGGATTAAATGAATTTAGGAAAATTTCCTATAACTATCCTTTTTGAATTCGAATTGATGGCATATAAAACACTGAGAGCATCTTCATTCACATTTCTTAAGCTCAATCAGTTTTTAAAATTTTTAAACAAAATTTAGATTTATAGGTTTAGAATTTATGAATGCATTTAAATTAGGTGGTAAATTGATTAGAAATTAGCCAAAGAGGACCCAAAGGTATAGGTCTGTGTTAGAGCACTTGCCTAGCAAATATGAAGTCCTGTGTTTGACACCTAGAAACCATACACACACACAAAATTGCCACAGTCCATCCATTTTGCAATTTAATTTCATGTGCAATTAAAAATTTTTGAGCACAGAAAAGTTGAAATAACAGTACAGTCAGGTCTCCATGTCCATGTGGCTCATATTTGTACATTGAACCTCAGATGATAGTACTTAAGAAAACTTTGTACTAAACATGTATGGACTGCTGTTATCCCCTAAATAATATGTATAACAACTACTTACACACATTTGCATTGTATTAGGTATTATAAGTAATCTAGTGATGATTTAAAATATAGTTATTGGGATCGAGGATATAGCTCAGTGGCACAAGTACCTACCTGGCAGGTGTGAGGTCATGAGTTCGATCCCCGTTACCAAAAAAAAAAAAAATTAAAATACAATCATGCATTGCTTAACAACAGAGATACATTTACATAAATCTAGATGATCCAGCCTATGACACCATAGGTTATATCATACCACTTATTACTCCTAGGCTATGAACTCATATAGCATATTACTGTCCTGAATATTGTAGGCAGTTATAACACAGTGGTAAATATCAGTGTATCTAAACATACCCAGACAGAAAAGGCACAGTAAAAACAAAGTATAAATGATTTTGAAATGGTATACTTGTGTTGTACACTTACCATGACAGGAATCTATACAATGGGAAGTTTGTTTTGGGTAAGTCAGTGAGTGGTGAGCAAATGTGAAGGCCAGTACATAACTATCTACTGTTACAGACTTTATACATACTGTACACCTAGGCTACAGTATACATAACATAGTATTTTTCTTTCTTTAATAATAAATTGACGTTTATATAGACTTAAATTTTTTCACTTTTTTGTAATAGATTTTGTTTTGTTTTTTGTTTTGGTTGAGATACTTTGCTATATATTACAGGCTGGTCTTACATTCACTATGTAGCCCAGGCCTGCCTAGATTTTGCAGCAATCCTCCTGCCTCAGCCTCCCAAGTCCTGGGGTTACAGATGTATGCCACCACACATGACTATAATAAGAGTTTAAAATACACATGTTGTAGCGTTTTACAAAACATTTTTATACATCCTTATATAAGCATTTACATTTTTTGTTTTTTTACTTTTTAAATGTTTGTGTTAAAAACTAAGATATAGGGACTTCCAGGAGAACATGGTGGATAGATAGCAGCATCTTCACAGGCTTTCTGAGAAACCACACTTAAAATCCAGGAATGGTGCCAGGCAAAAAGTCCTAAACAAGGGGAGATATACTTTGCGGACCCAGGAACGAACTAAAGTAAGAGAAACCAACTGAAAACACAATCCCAGTGATATAACAGGAACAGATAAGGTCTCAGTGCGGAAGCTGGGGCCTGCGCCACTGGAAGCCGTGATTTGAATTTCCTGCAGCCACTGTTGTGTCCCAATCAGCACAGCAAGGAGAGAGGTGTGAAAGCTCTGAGAGTGGGAAGCAGTGAATGGAGTTGAGAGCGGGACTGGCCGGGAGCCATGCATCGACCTATGGTGAGTGAGCGGATCGGGCACCCTTCCATAGAGTAGGAGGCTTCAGCAAAGTACATACTGGGACTGGGCAGACTAGCCGGAACAGGGCGCTGCAGTGACTTCAGTCACATATTCCCCTCTCAAGCAGGATTGGTTGGGAGTACCTGGCTTGGGTGACGCCGCTGACTAAGACCCAGTAAGCTAGCCCAAACCAGGTCCCAGTGCCTGGAGGTGCACCCTAGCAGTGAAGCCTTCAGTAGGTTGACCTGGAGGGCCAGGCCCAGCATAGGCTTCCCAGGTCTGTGTCTCCCTAGTACACTGCACTGGGCAGGAACACCTAGCCGGCGCAATTCAAACAAACTGTAACCGACAAAGAAAGAAACTGGGCCTCCTATATACTCTTGTATGAAAGGAACAAAAAATATGGGAAGATGGAGCAACAAGAAAGGGTCCTCGGCCCCCAATCCTGAGAAACATGCAATATCAGACACGGCACCAATAGACATAAAGCGCTATCTCCAAGCCTCATAGACGAGTTCAGGAATGAAGTTATTAACGACCTGAAGCAAGATATAAGTAGAATAGTTAGAGAAATGCTAAGCACCGCCCAAGAAAAAACAGATGGTGGAATGGAAGAACAGAAAAAAAGGGGAGAATTGTTTGATGGAGAAAACAGAGAATACATGAAGCAAGTTCAAAGAGATTACCAGGAAACTAAAAACTCTATCTAAAACTGGCATAACAGCTTGAAAGAAACTAAGGATAGATTATCTGAACCGGAGGGCATATTTGTAATATGGAAGCATGAAATGAAAAACTTCTTAAAAATAATTAAAAAAACAGCAGCAATGCAAAGGCTAGAAGATGATAAGAGGATCTATAACTTAAGAATTAAGGACATAAAAAAAGTTGGGACACAAACAAATGGACTACAAAAGCTATTCACAGAAATAATCCAAGAGAATTTCCCTAATTTAGTAAATGGTAAAGATACTCAGATGTATGAGGCATATAGGACCCCAGCCACCTACAACCCAAACAGAGCTATACCCAGGCATATAATAATCAAAATTCCTGAACCAATATAAGAACAGAATATTAAAAGCCATCAGAGACAAGAAACATCACTTACAAGGGAACACCCATGAGAATTACAGCAGACTTCTCAGCACAAACCATCAAATCACGAAGAGCATGGGGGGAAATAATTCAAGCTTTGAAAGATAATAACCTCCAGCCAAGATTGGTATATCCTGCACAACTGTCCCTAGAAATTGATGGAAAAACAAGGTGCTTCCAGGATAAAGAGGAACTAGGGGAATTTGCAAACACCAATTCAACTCTACAGAGAATACTACAGGATATTCCTGCAGGCGATGCTGTGTCCCAATCAGCACAGCAAGGGGAGAGGCGCGAAAACTCTTGAGAGTGGGAAGCGGTGAATGGAGTTGAGAGCGGGACTGGCCAGGAGCCCTGTATCAAAAATACCAAGATTCCAGAAATAGTGGCCGAGAGGCCACAATGAATGGAGCAGAAAGCAAAATGAAGAAGACAAACTGACAACAAATGACAGAAAAAGAGCTCAACAGGAATGAGGCAGAGAAGATCAGATGGTAGGAACAGCTATTTTGCAGAAAACAAGACATCATAATAGCTAGTGCTGATTTAGTATCATCTTGTTTTGAAATCCCATCAAACTTATATTCTTCTGCCTCCATCAGTCTTAAAAGGTGTTATTGGATTTTATTATATATGATAATATAAGCAAAAACTTTTATAGACAAGGAGATTATACAGAAACCATTGTTCATTTTCTGTTAATTGATTCTAAATACCCTGTAATAATGTCATTCTCTTGAATGGTTTTATAGTGTCTTGATATGTTTGGTGCTACAGTATACGAAGTTATACTCAAAGATTTCAA
Source organism: Cavia porcellus (assembly GCF_034190915.1). Lineage (NCBI taxonomy): Eukaryota > Metazoa > Chordata > Mammalia > Rodentia > Caviidae > Cavia > Cavia porcellus. The sequence goes on from NW_026947490.1 coordinate 16,466,945, forward strand.
GGAAAGAGACACTATGGTAACTATCTTTATGTTGGGATATCTTGTGGTGAAGCACTATTTTGCTTAAATGTTTATGTTTTGACCTGCGCTATTCTTTTGTTATGCCCTCTCTTATCTCAATCTCCCCTTTTTAAAAATTATTTACTTTTTAATTTTTATCTTTTTAATTAAGGGAAAAATAAAAAAATAGCAGGATACATTATAGTAACCAACCTTGATTTCCTATTAACTTGATTTGAAATCCTATATTGCCATCACCATCTTATTTTGACTGATTTTCTCCTATTCTGCTTTGCTTGATAGTACCATGTTTGAAAGCATAGGCAACAACTGTGAAGACAATAAGAATCATTATGACGCCCATTCTGGTTGACTTATTATCTTCTTTTAAAGTCCTGTAATGTCTCCAATGCTTTGGTTTTATTCTTTACTGTTTCATTCAATTTTATTATAACTGGCAATTCTTAAAATAGCAAGAGGCAGTATGGTAACCATTGTTGATCACCTTGTATTTTGCTTTTACACTATCTATTATGTCCATCCTTTTGGTTTGACTGACTCTGTTCTGATATGTCGCATTTGGTTTTACTCTCTTCAAAAAAAGTAATAAGGGGGCCTGGGGATTTAGCTCAGCGGCATAAGTGCCTGCTTTACAAGCAGGCAGTTGTGAGTTCGATCCCCGGTACCGGTAAAAAGGAAAAAGAAAAAAAAAAAAACAAAAAAAAGTAATAAGAACTGTGGGACTAATAAAACCCAAAATGTGTAATTGTCATTGTACAAAAGAAAAGAAAGTGCTCTAAAGGTTATAACTACAAATATGTTTAAGTGTATAAGATAGATAACCATATTCCTGAGTTTTTTTAGGTCATTGAGCAAAACTGTTTGCACTCTCACTGTTTGAAAGTCTACTTTATATGCTTTAATTTTGCAACTTGAACAACTGTTTCTAAGATGAGAATATGTAATCTATTAACTAGTGATTCCTTACTGTTTATTTTTTAAATTTTGTATTACTTATACCCTTTTTCTGTTTTTTTCTTTTTCTCCTTAAATTAAAAAAAAACTAAGATATAAGCATACACCTTAATCTAGGCTTACATAGGGTAAGGATCATCAGTAGTTTTGTCTTCTACCTCCACATTTTGTCCTATTGGATCAGGGTAATAACATGCATGGAGCTGTCACCTATGATAACCATGCTTTCTGGAATGCTTCAGGAAGGACCTGCCTCTCTTTTATAGTTAACTGTTTTTTAAAATTCTCTTCTGGGGTTAAACCCAGACCCTTGCTTGTGCTAGGCAAACACTACCTAGCCCTTTTATTTTTTTCAGATGGGGTCTGGCTAAATTCCCCAGGCTGGCCTGAAATTTGCAATTCCCCAATTTTGACTTCCCAAGTAGCCAAGATTGCAGTAATGTATTCCTGGTTTAAACTTTTTTTTAAGTAGAAGGAACATACTTTAATGATTAAAGCTGAGTATGGTGGAATACACCTGTAATCACAGCATTCTGGGAGCACAAGGAAAGAGAGCCACAAGTTTGAGCCCAGCCTCGACAAGTTAGTGACTTCGTGAGACCTTGGTTCAAAGTAAAAAATTAGAAAAGGGCTGAGGCTGTATCTCTATGTGAAAACCCTGGTCTCAATCCACAGTACTGCCAAATAAATAATTTTAAAATGATTAAAATTAGTATAGCCAAGCATGGTGGCATGTGCATGTAATCTTAGCTTTTTAGGAGCCTAGGCAGGGGGATGGCAAGTTTGAGACTAACCTGGGTACTTTGTGAGATCCTCCCCCTGATAAAAAATTAAGTAGGCTGTGGATGTACCTCAGTGATAGTATGCCACTCTTTTCAATCCCCAATATCAGCAAAAAATAATCATCTTTACTAATATAGCCAATAAAGTTTTGTTACGGATTTATTACACATTAATAGCGCACATCAAAAAATTCAGCAAATTGTGGTGGTGCATGTCTATAATCCCAATTCTCTGGGAGGCTGGGGCAGAGTCATAAGTTTGAGCTGGGGCTGTAGCTCAGTGTGAAGGCACTGGGTTTACTCCTCAGTACCAAAAAGAAATCCTTAAAGTCTACATATTAAAATATTCATATTGGCTACTGTTGTAGAGGTGTGTTACGGACAATTTTTTTTTTGTTTTCTACTTTTACATTTTCATAATAATTTTTGAGGAAATTACCAAGGAGTAACTATTGCACATTGCTTCCTTTTTCCTTCTCCTGTAAAACCTAAAATTTTTATGTGTTGTCCTGGTATCTTTGAGTGTCCCTCCAGGGTGCTAAGTACCTAAGCATAACTTCCCTCCTATCATCTGACAAGCCTCCATCCAGTAAGAAGCACTTTCAACCAGTTAGTTTCCCTTGTCCTACTTGGTCTTAACCTAATAGGGATCCCTTCTGTCAGACTGTGGAACCAGTGAAGCAAGATATTTGCATTGTCACATGGGAACCAAGGGATACCTCATCCTCTTTGCTATTTGAGAGTCTGAACCTCACAGCCCTGCTGATTTACTGTACTTCCAAGTGGAACCATTCTGGGGCATGTGGTGACCTTCACCCTTTGGGATGTGAGTATATGTGATTAATATTTTTTTGAAACAGGGTCTTGTTATGTAATTTAGGCCAGTATTGAACTCACTGTATAGCCCGAGCTACCCTCAAACTCAGCCTTTTCAGAGCTGGGGTTACAGGTGTGTGCCACAATGCCTGGCATATATGATTAAGTATTATCAGTCTCATCTCTCCTATATATATGTATCAGATGGTTAAATACTTGTAGAATCTTAAAGCAAGACACTTCTATCACCAACAGGGTAGAAAGGAGATGACAAAAATACTTCTACTTTTTTTCCCCCCTTGGATAGAACCCAGGGCTTTCTCATGAAGCTACATCTCCATTCTTCCATTTTTAAAAAAAATTCTGAGGGTTGCTGGGGATTTAGTTCAGTGGCATAAGTGCCTGCCTGACAAGTGAGAGGTCGTGAGTTCAATCCTTGTTACTACTACTAGTAATAAAACATACAAACATGAAAACTGATGTCTGTGCAGTAATATGAATTAAAGCATTGCTTTTTGGAAAATAAATTCCTTAATGCAGAGTAGAAGAAGACATGTTTCTTAAGTTAGGGTGCATCCATGCCTTAGCCTTTTGTAGTTTTGAAAATGATACTTATGTACTGATTTGGAACCATCTTTGTATGGAGAAAATCACATAGTTATATGCATATAACATAGGTATTTGAAATTATTTGCAAATATGCATATTCCATCTGGATTGGCACAAAGGCTATTATTTTTCCGGTTTAGATTTGAAAGCTTTCGAGGCAGACGATTTTATGTAACATACACTGTTAGTGGAAAAACCGTATTTTCAGTTGAGAAAAAGTGGTTAAAGTAAGACATAATTATCATTGTAAAAAGGGGAGAGTCAATGTAGTCCCTCTCTCCTTGCTAGGGATTGAACCATGGTAGCATGCGTGACAGGCAAGCACTCTAATCTGAGGTACATCCGCAACTCTTTAAATTTTATTTTGAGACATGGTCTGAATTGGTCAGGCGGGGTTTAAGCTTGTGATTCTCCTGTTTCATCCTCCCGAGTAGCTGGTATTACAAGCATGTGTCACCATGCCCACCATAAGCTTCTTCCTAAAATCGATCATTATGTGTTTTTTGAAAATTAGGAAAAAATTTTTCACAATGTTATGCTATATGCACATGAGTATATGTACGTGTATATGGACACATACACGCGTAAGAATACACATGTCAGAATGGAAAATTCTGTCCAACTTCTAATTACTCAAGCGTGCTATCCTCCTTAACAGTCAAAGCACTGATTTTTTTTCAGGGAAGATCCTCACAGGCCTGAGTCATAGAAAAAGACTAGCTCCAAAGTTTTGTTCTTTTAAATAACTGGGTCTACATCAAGGAGATCTGCCTTTAATCTCATTCCTGAAGAATCCTTTCTTCATCCGGCATCTGCGCATGCGTGCGCTCGCACTCCAGGCACAGTCTGCCCCGCCCAGAAGGCTGAGACCCTGGCTTTCGGGGCTGTGGTCCAGCTCAATCCCAGCGCCTTTCACGTTTAGCGACTGTGGACTTTGTTTCCACAGCAGACTGCGGGCCTGGACGGTCTGGGGCGGACTACATTTCCCACAAGCTACCGAGGTGACGTCCACGTCAGGCTCCTGAGGGAGAAGTGGCCGTAGGTCGCTGTGAAGGGGACTCCCTGGGCCCAGCGTGGCGGTGAGAGCGGGTGGGAGAAGGGGAGGGGCGCGCTGCGGCGGGAGCTGGGGGAGGGTGGTGGCTTCTGTGAGGGACAGCGGGGTGGCGCGGCTGCGCTTCTCTCATTGGATGCGCTGTGAGAACGAGCGATGCCTAGGTGTCTCTGTGTGACTGGGACACAGGGTGTGTGTGCTTCAGTGTGTGAGCTTTGGTGCGGCGGTATGGTGAGCGTCTCAGTAACCTGCGTCTCCAGGTTCCCGGCTGCTTCCTGTGTCCTCCTGTCAGCCACTGTGACTGACTATTACAGATAAGTGGCCCTGGATAGGGAGTCCGATACTGAGTTCTGAATAACAGTTTTCATCCGAAAAATATAGACGTGCTGTTAAGGTGGGAACTACAGAGGAGGAATTGGCCCTGAGACAGTAACCTAAAAGACTTAAAGTTAGGGACAGGATTTCTATCTGGTAGTTCTCTGGGCTTCATATATGTGTTTGTGAACTGTACCATTCCTCGGCTCTTACCCCAGGAACTGCTGTGAATGCTGCTACGGATTCCCATCCCTTCCATCCGCCCCACCTCTTTACATCCCATTTCCTGCGCTGAGGATTGAACCCAGGGCCTTCACACTCAGCTACGTCCCCAGCTCTTTTCATAATTTTGAAATATGGTCTAGTTAAATTGCCCAGTTGGGTTCAAACTTTATTCCTCCTGCCTCAGCCTCCTAGAGTGCTGGGATTACAGTTGCGTTGCAGTCAGTATTGGCTTCACCGGGCTGTAGGTACAAGGAGTGCATCTGTGAAAGATAGTAAATGCTCAGCATTATAGTTACTTGGATCATTCCCCTTTAGATTTCTGTAGATTAGAAGCAAAGAAAATATGAAGTTAATTATATCATGCTCTTGCCTCAGTTTCCTGAGTATCTGAGTACAGGTGTGTGCCATCATATCCACTCTGAATTTTCTTGAAGTCTCCTTTTTGGAGAATACCTTCATGTTAACAAAATTTTAAAGATACACATATATTTCAAGTTATTACAACAGTAATTGTGGAAGAAGCTTTAAAAACAATATCAAAACAAAACCACTTAATAGATAACCATATAATCTTCCAAACTTTTCTGTTTATTGATTTCAGTTGCCTGTTCGCCTCTTTCTCACTCGTTGAGATATTTCACTAAATAATTATATTGGTCAACCTGGGTTTTTTAAAACTGACTATCTAGAATATTTTCCATATTTTTAAGCCTCACATTTTACATCTACTTTGTATTGTACAATGATAGTATGTCATATATTTAAGTACTAATCTTTGCTAGATTCATAATACAAAACACTGTCTGTCTCTTAATCAACTTCACCCAATTCCAAAGTGGTTCTAATTTGGATGACGAATGCTCTTTTCAGTCCTAGAAGGTAAGAACTAAAGGAAGAGGATCTGCTCAGAGCAGAACGCTGGTGCCTAATATCAGGTCTATTCATTTGACTTACCAAAATCACACAGTGGCCAGAAAACTTGATAACATGGGTCAGGTAACGTTCTGTCTTCAATGCAAAAATGCCTGTCTTCTGTGACTTTTAAGTGGAGACCTTTGTGATTTGGATTTACCTAGAACTCTAATTGGCCCAAATCATATGTGATGTGAAATGGTCTGGAACTTGGAATGGAAGACCATAACAGCAATATTAAATAAGTTAAGTTCTGTAAACAACACTAAAGCAAAAATGGTCTTAAGGTGTTTTTCTTTTCTCAGCTCCAACTTTCCAGATCTGTGTTTTTGCTAAAGGAACCCTGAAAACTGGTCCACTCTTGCAGGTTTAAACCATGGACTATGTAAGTTAATATTTCTCTCCTTGTTGAAATTTTTATGTGTTTATGCAAATATTTTCATTAATTTTCCTGAAGTTTCCCAGTAGGAGAAATTTCCTATCAAATAACCAGCAAAGTCATCTAGAAACATCTAGGTTTTATTCATCCACTGAAGTGTGATTTCAGGTCACCCAGCCTCCTCTTTGTGTAATCCACTCTAAATTTACTAGTTGGTGTAGGGAAGTAGAGTGCTTGCCTAGTATGCGGAAGGCCTTAAGTTCCATTCCCAGCACTAACAACAAATAGAACTTACTAGTTTTTATGTAATTAGTGAGGAAATTATCAGCATGTCTTAAGTGCCTATTCATTTATCAGTGGCAATAATGGATTTAAGTTCCTTGAGGAAAGATTTATACCTTTTGGGTCAAGTCCAGTGGGGGAGTTAGAGACAGTTGTTGTATTTGACTGTCCATAACAAAACGTAAAGTGTCTCAGACATGAAACTGCCAGATAATGAAGATGGAAGTTTGCTACTACACGACCAAATGTGTAGATAAGAGCCTGTATTTTGCGTGGATTAGTAGATAACTAGGACCTGCAAATTTGGAGGTCATGGATCTTGGCAGGAAATCTCTGAGATAAGTATCAAGACTGATAGTATTCAGTTTTTAAGTGAGACATACTGAACTTGGGTGAAATGTATTCATCATCCTTCCTCAGTATTCTTGAAATGTATTTTTATCTATAATTATAAAGAAAATTAATGACCTTTTTAAAAATAATGGAATCCGCTGTGTTGCCTAGAGTTGTCTCAGACTTAACTGGGACTATAGACATGCATTACCAAAGACATTGGACTTCACCTGAAACTTGTGGCTTAAGATAGTCAACATTTCATAGTTTTTGCTGGTCAGATATCTAGACTGGCTTACTTTGCCTCCTGATTCTGAGTCTCTTATGAGCTTATTAAAGTATTAGTCAGGATTGAAGGCATCCTTGTGCTCAATGTAGGGGGATATGTTGCCAAGCTCATTTAAGTGCTTGTTAACAGTTCCTCATGGGTTGTTGGTATGAGGATCTCAGGTATTCATTGGCTATTGACTGAGGCCATCCTTGGTTTACTGTCATGAGGTTCTGTCAGTAGAACTTAAAACCTGGTAACTGCTGACTTTGCTAGTGAGCAAATGAGATGCCAAGAGAAGGAAGGCAATACGGAATTTATAGAACTTTGTAGCCTTTATCAAATATAACAACTTAGCAATTTAGCTGTTTATTAAAAGCAAATTACTTGGTTTAGCCTAGGTACAAAGGAACAAGATTTCAAAAAAACACAGTCCTGAGACATGGAGTAATTAGTAACCTACATAAAAGCTGTCTGCCACACTAAGCTTTTATTTGTTCAATAAAAAATAGTAGATGGGCACAAAAATGGTGATTATATACAGTATATGAAACACAGAATCTTAAAATTGAGACAAACCTCACAAATACTATACCTCTTAATTTATTAAATGACTAAATCTAATATATACATACAATACAATCTCATGTAGTAAAAAGACAAAAAAAAGGGCTAGGGATATAGCTCAGTGGCACAGCACCCACCTGACATGCTCAAGGTCCTGAGTTCGATTTCTAGTACCAAAAAGAGAGAGACAGAACAAAACAAGAAAAATGCATATGCTAATATCTGATGTAATGAAGTATGTATGTATGTATGTATTTATTTTGGTACTGGGGATTGAACTCATGGCTATGCACTTGCAAGGCAGGTGCTTATGCCACTGAGCTAAATTCCCAGCCCTGTAATGAAATATTTAAAGTCATGAGAATTCTGAACTTTATGTAGTCCTTATTTTCTAAAATTGATAATTTACATTCTGAAAAAATACTCAATTACATTTTTATCTTCTCTTGAAAGCAAAAAATTTCACCAGAAACTCATATTTATTTAAAAATATGTGGGTGTCTTGGTTACTTTTCTCTCAGTGCTGGGACAAATATCCAACACCCCAAATTAAGGAAGAAGAGATTTATTTAGCTCACAGTTTATGGTGGCTTCAGTCCATAGTCAGCTGTCTCCAAGGCAGGGTGGCTGGCACCAAGGCAACATTTCAAAATGGCAGAAGACAACAAAGCAACAAGAGCAAAAGGAAGGAGAATAAGCCTCTTTACCTCCCTTATACAGGCCACCCTCTTCCAGAGTCTAGCACTCAAAAAATCTCCTTGCCTTTCTCTTGTGCCAGATGAGGATGTTTACAAAGAACTCTGGCTTGCTGCAGAGTCTCTTAGTTAAATTTCTAAACTTTTGAAGTTGACACAATGTATCAAGTGTAACAATGGGTTACTGATGCAAAAACAGACATGAGGACCAGTGGAACAGAATAAAGGAGGCAAAAATTACCCTAAGCACTTTCAACTATTTGATCTTTGAATGGAGCCACAGACATACCACTAGAGAAAAGATAGCCTCTTTTAATAAGCGATCTTGGGAAAACTAATGTCTAAGATTGAATCTAGACTTATATCTCTTACAATGTGCTAAACTAAAATGAAAATGGATAAATAGTTAAGTGAAACACAATCTGCTGGAAGATAAAATGGGTAAAACTCTTGAAGTTATAGGCATGGATAAGGACTTTCGGAACATAACTCCAGTGACACAACACATAGTTCTGTGTTCTGTACAACAAATGGAATTATATCAAACTTAAAAGATTCTTTACAACAGTAGAAACAACCAACAAAATGAAGAGATAATCCACAGAATAGGAAAATATTTTTGTACAAATGCCCAGTAAATACATAAATGTTCTCTATTACTGGGATTAGAGAAATGCAAATTAAAAACAACACTGAAGCCAGGCATGGTAACATATGCCTATAATCCTACCACTCAAAAGGCTGAGGCAGAAGGATGGCTATGAGTTTGAGACCAGCCTGGACTACAAGTAAGTTTAAGTCTTCAACCATATAATGAGACCCTGTCTCAAAAAACCAAAAGTAAAAAAAAAGAAAAAAGTAAAACAACACTAAGATTCTACTTTACACAAGAAAAAAATAGCATCATCAAGAAATCAAATAGAAACAAATGCCAAAGGCTGGTAATATAGTTCAGTAGCACAAGCACCTGCCTGGCAAACACAGTGTCCTGAATTCAATTCTTGGTACCCAAAAGAAAAGACAAATGCTAACGAGGCTGCAGGGAAAAAGGCACCCTTCTATATTGTTGGTGTGTATATACACTAGTATAGCCGCTGTGGAAGTCAGCATGGAAATTCCTCAAAAACGTAAAACTAAGGGCCCACCTGGGATTTAGCTCAATGGCACAGGCGTCCGCTTCACAAGCACAAGGTCATGAATTCAGTCCCTGGTACTGGAAAAAAAATCAGAAATTAAAACTAGAAGTTCCATTTTACCCTGCTATTCCCCTTCTAAGTATCTTTCCAGAAGAGTTTAAGACATCATATTACAGTGATACATACATATCCATGTTCACAGCAGACAATTCATAGTAGCTGAATCTTGGAAGCAGCCTAATTGTTCATATAAATGGATAAAGAAATCTCTATACACACAATGGAATACTACTCTCCCTTAAAGAAAGATAAAGTTGAGTCATTTGTAGAAAAATGGATGCATTTTGAGATTGTAATGTTAAATGAGATAAGCTAGACATGCAAGATTAAAGATAGCATGGTTTCTCTTATAAAAGATAATAGGAAGTAAGGAATTAGACCTTCCTCCAATGGGATTGGATCAAGAGACAGAAGGAAGGACAGGGAGTAAAAAAGGAATTATGATGTGTTATATACATGTACCAGCTTCTCACAAGGAATGTAAATATGTACTGCAAATGTATACTAATAAAAAATAAATTTAAAACAATAAAAGTATCTAAATATAATATATAGCTCAACAGTAAAGTACTTGTCTTATATGCTGAAGTTTCTGGGTTCAATCCCCAGCACTCAAAAAACAAAATTTTATGTGGCACATACCAACCAGATATTTTGCTTGTATTCACTATTTAATAAGCAAACATTTATCTAGTCCAAAATGTTCTGAAGATTTAAGAATATACCTTTGTTTTTTACATCAGCAGTTTTGTTTAAAAATATCCTGCATCTTCTCTTTCAGTTCCTCCCATATTATAGATTCATAGCCCTGTTACATTGCTCTTTGGGTATTCCAGTCTATATAGTCTTATGTTACTCGCATTTTAAAAAATTTTATTGGTGCACTTTAGGTATGCATAACGGTAACATTAATCATAGAGAATTTATACCTGTATATGATATATCTTGCTTCTTCTTTTTTTCCCATTATCCTCCCCTCCCTTCAACTTCTCATTTTTTAAAGAGAAAAAAATAAAATAGGAGAATAACAATGGTTAATACATTGTGTATTGTTATCTTTAAGTTAATTTCTCAGAGTATAAAATATAGGCATTTCATTGTCCAAACAATATTAGCAGAAACCTTTCTTTTCAATAAACTAAGAGAAACTATCTTAACGATCATATATATAGGTATCTATATATATATCTCTGTATGTGTATATGCATGTGTGTGTGTAATATAACAGTTCTTTTAGTTTCTCACACTACGGAGACAATACAATGTTTACCCGTAAGTCTGATATTTCATTTATGGAGATGGTCTTTAGTTCATCCATTTACCTATAAAAGTCTCAAGTTTATCCTTATCACTGAGTAGTACTCCATTGTATAAAAATACCTTTTTTATCCATTCTTCAGTTGATGGGCATTTAAGTTCTTTCCAAGATCTAGCTATTACAAAACTTTTGTGCTGCTATAAACATGAGTGCACATATATTACTCTGGTATGATGTTTTTAATTCAGGGAAGATATCCAGAAGGGGCATTGCTAGGTCAAATGAGATCTTTAATCCTAGTTTTTTGAGGGATTTCCATAATGATTTCCATAGTGGTTGCACAAGTCTACACTGCCACTAACATTGGAGAAGGATTCCTTATTCCCCACAGCCCCTCGAGCATTTTTAATTGGTTGATTTCTTGATCATAGTCATTCTTTCTGGGGTGAGATGGAATATTTTAATTTGCATCTCTTGAATGACTAGTGATGCTGAACATTTTTGCATATATTTGCTGTTTATGTTTCATCATCTGAGAAGTAATATTCATCTCAGATGCCCATTTTTGGACTGGGTCTTTAAATTTGGGAGGTCTGATTTTTTTTTTTTTTTGAGTTTTTATGTTCTCCGTAGTAATTCTCTGAGGAACAGCTGGAAAACATTTTTTCCCACATTGTGGGTTGTCTTTTCTCTCTGTTGGTGGTTTCTCTTGCTGTGCAAAAGCTTTTTATACGATGAGATCTTAGTTGTTGATTATTTGTGATAATTCCTATGTGATTGGGGTTTTATTCATAAAGTCTTTGAGTACACCAATGTCTTTAAGTGTTTACCCATTCTATCTTCCAGCAGATTTATTTTTTCTGTTTTAATATATATATCTTTGATCCATTCCAAATTTAGTTTAGTTCATGGTGAAAGACATGGGTCTAGTTTTACCCTTCAGTGAATGTGCTTGGCACCTTTGTCAAAGATATGGTGACCATGTCTGGAGTTGTTTCTGTATCTTCTAATCTATTCCATTAATCTTTAGGTCTTGTTTTTTGTTGTTGTTGTTGTTGTTGTTTGTTTGGGTTTTTTTTTTTTGCCTGTACTGTGCAGTTTTTATTACAGTAGCTTTTTAATATAATTTCAACTCTAGGATTTTTATGCCCCCTGCCTTACCTTTGTTGCCCAGAATTGTCTTTGTTATTCTAGGTCTCTTCTGGTTCCAGGTGAATTTTAGGATTGTTTTCTCTAATTCTGTAAGACATGCTGTTGGAGTTTTGATTGGAATTGCGTTAAATCTGTATAATAGTTTGGAACTGTGGCCATTTTCACTATGTTGGTTTTTCTTACACAAGAATAAGAAATATCATTCCATTTTCTGATATCCTGTGCAATCTCCTTTTTTAGAGCACTGTAGTTTTCAACGTAGAGCCGTTTACATTTTTCATTAGATTGATTTCTTGGTATTTCATTTTTTGGATGCTGTTGTGAAAAGTGTTGTTTCCCTGATTTTTCTCTCAGTGAGTTTGTTATTTGTGTACAGGAAGGCTATTGATTTTTGAGCATTTTTATCCAGCTTTGCTACTGAATTTGCCTTATTTAAATCTGCCAGTTTTTTAGTGGAGTTTTTAGTGTCTTCCATATAGAGTATCATGTCATCTGCAAGTAAAGATAATTTAACTTCTTCCTTTCCTAACGTTACTTCTTTTATTTCTTTCTCTTGTCTAATTGCTCTGGCTAAAGTTTCCAGGACTATGTTGAATAAGAGTAAAGACAGTGGACATCCTTGTCTTGCTCCTAATTTTAGAGAGAAAGCTTTCAAGTGTTGTCCATTTAGTATGATGTTGGCTGTTGGTTTGTCATAGATGGCTTTTATCAGGTTGAGATAAAGACCATCTTATTCTAATTTTCTGTAGGGTTTTATCATGAATGGGTGCTGGACTTTGTCAAAAGCTTTTTCTGCATTTATCGATGATCAGATGGTTTTAGTCTTTGGCTCTGTTAATATGGTATATTACATTTATAGATTTACATATGTTGAACCATCCCTGCATCCCAGGGATGAATCCAATTTGCTGAAGACAGATTTGCTGCATTCTGTTTGTCAGTGTCTTACCAAGGATTTTTGCATCTGTATTCATTAGGAAGATTACTGTATACTTCTCTTTCTTAATGGAGTCTTTCTCCAGTTTTTATATCAGCGTAATGCTTGCTTCCAGGAATGAATTGTCAAGTATTGCTTCCTTCAGTTTCATTAAAGAGTTTGAGAAGTAATGGTGTTAGGTTTTCTCAAAATTTCTTGTAAAATTCAGCAGTGAATCCATAGGGCTTGGGCTTTTCTTGGTTGGTAGGTTTTAATTACATCTTCAATCATTGACTGATACTTGTTTATTTAGAATTTTTATATCTTCTTGATTTGGCTTTGTCCATTATCCGATGTATATTATCAGACCACAAGGCAATGAAACTGGAAATCTGTCCATTTCTTCTGTGTTTTCATTCTTATTAGAATACAGATTCTTAAAGTAGGTATATATGATCTTCTGGATTTCTGCAGAGTCTGTTGTAATTTCACCCTTTTCATTCCTAATTCATGAATTTGAGTATTTTCTTTCTTTTTATTGATAAGTTAGATGCAGGTTTTGTTGATTTTATTTAATCTTTCAAAGAACTAGCTCTTGGATTCATTGATTTTTTGTTATTTTAGTCTCTAATGTGTTAATTTCTGCTCTGATCTTTTAATTTCTTCCATTATATGAGTTTTTGGCTTATCCTGCTCTTCTTTTCCTAGAAGTTTGTGGTTTACCATTAAGTTGTTTATTTGTGCTTCCTATTTTCCTGATATGGGTATTCACTCATATAAATTTCCCTCTTAGGACTGCTTTCACTGAGTCCTATAAGTATCACTATGTTGTATTGTTATTATCATTTAATTGTGGAAACGGTCTAATTTCTTCTTTAATTTCATCTGTGATCCATTGGTTGTTTAGGAAGGTGCTATTTAATTTCCATGTGTTTATGAAATTCTTGTAGTTTCTTTTGCCATTGATTTCCAGTTTCATTTCATTATAGTCTGATAATATGCATGGAATAATTTCAGTTCCTTTTCATTTACTTAAGCATGTTATATGAGCTAGTATGTGGTCTATTTTGGAGAATGTCCTGTGTGCAGCTGAGAATGTATATTCTGATGTTGTTCCCTCTTTATTTAAAAAAGCTTTGTTTCCATTTTTAATTTTTTTCTTATCCCTTCCTTCCTTTTCCCTCTTCCCACCGTTTCCCCCCTCCTCATCTGAACATTTTCTTTCATTTGCCAGTATTTTATTATTCATTTTGGTTTTTATTTATACTTTTGGTTTGTCTGTTGCAGGAAGTTTCCCAAGCCAGGCCAAACCAAATCAAACCAAAGGAAGACTCTTTGCTCTAAGCAGATAAGAAAGCAGCATTTAATCTTTACACCAGTAGACTGTTGGATTTTCATGCCAATGGACTGTTGGAAGGATAATTCCTCCAAAGCAACCATCCTGAATCAGGAAGAAGTTTAGCCTATATAGAATTAGAAGTGGAAGGTACAAAGCAAGTAACCAAACATTACATGATGGGTTATATACATTGAATCATGTATTGACAGGCTAGTTATAAAAGAATGAAAACACTCCACAAACCAGGGGAGGGGGTGCTTACAAAATGAGCATTGTTAAGGGCATTACAATACAGAAGTGTTCTAGAGAGAGAGCCTTTACTAAATGAGCACAATTAAAAGCATTACCGTAATATAGAAATGTTCTGGAGAGAAGGCCTTTACTGAATGAGCATGAATCAGCCCAGGGTGCATTAAGGTATAGACAATTACTTTGACTTAGTGCTCATCTGCAGCAGGGCTGCAGACACTGTCAGGGTCAATTAAATTTAGCAAAAACATCAGAACAGCATCTTTTCAGATGCTTTAATTGATCATGAAATATCTTTAAGTTTACCATCTGATGAATGTGTTTCTACATTGTAACTGTGCCCCACAGTGTCAAACCAGAAAAACAGTGCTATATTTAAATATGTGTTTAACTTATTCCTGTTAAGAGTGTGGTCTCAAAGTGCATCCATTAGGCTAGAAATGTCTCAAGCTTATTTTTTATGGCAGAGTAGTACTCAATTTATTTTAAAAAACACATTCTTTATTCATTTATTGATTGATGGACATTTGAGTTGCTTCCAGGATTTAGCTATTACAAACTGTGCTACTATAAATGTGGGTTTGTGTATACTGTGGTAGTATGGTGCTTTTAATTCCTTTGAGAAGATACCAAGAAGGGGAATAGCTGGGTTAAATGGAACTTCTAGTTTTGGTTTCTTCAGAAGTCTTCACACTGATCCTCCATAGTGGTTGCAATAGTTTACTCCTACCATCAGTGGAAAAGAGTTTCTGTTGGGGTCTTAACCCCAACAGCAGTTGTTATTGGTTGATTTCTTGATAATAGCCATTCTTTCTGGAGTAAATGGATTCTCAATGTTGTTTTAATTTTTATCTCTCAAATGGTCAAGTGATGTTGAACATTTTTTAATATATTTGCTGTTTCTACTTCATCTGAAAAGTGTCTGTTCACTTCAGAAGCCTATTTTTGGACTGAATCTTTAAAGTTGAGGGGTCTGATTGCTTTTCTTTTGAGTCAGGATCTTACTATGTAGCTCAGGTTGGCCTCCACCACAGCAGTACTCCTCCTGAGTGCTGAGATAACTCAGGCATGTGCCACTGATATGGGGGAACTAAACTCTCAGTGTACTACATGTCCAGTACGAGTTTGTGTTCTCTAAAATCAAAGAATAAATTTTAGGAACAACAGAGGTTAACAGCAGAATCATTTATTGAGAGAAAGAAAGCTGCTGTCTGAAACAAAAGGGGTCCTGAGTGGGTTACCAAAAACTGCCTTTTCTAGAGACTTTATAGAGCAAAACTACAAGGTGAGGCAGGTGTCAGGTCGGGAAAACATGGGAACTCTCAAGGTAGGCATGAGGTGGGACAAACTGTGGTCAACCAATAAGATTAACTGCATAGGTAAAATTGATTAAATTGAGAACAAATGGGGAAGCGAGTCACCTGATAAGCAGACATGAATACCGAACTGTGACTTTTCCTGTAGGGGGTTAGAATAGTGACTTGTGGCTTCCTTAGAATGCTAGAGTCCTATTTAAAATATCAATTACTGATGCTTATCCTTAGGAAATATGTGGGTACATTTGATTAATCTTTTGTCTTGAGATCTGGCCACAGTGGGAGATGTCTATCTCTCCCACAGTTACAAGGTATCTGGCCTTCTGCACTGGTTCCTTGGAGGGCCTAACCCTGTCTGACTGTCTAATTGTTCTGTCTAACTCAATTGCCTATAACAGTACCATGCTTAGCAGGTCTAATTTTTTGAGTTCTTTATATATTCTAGATATTAATCCTTTGAGAAACAGCTGACAAAACTTTTCCTACACTGTGTCCCCCCCCCTTCTTAAACTTTATTAAAGAAAAAAAGTAACCATGGTGGTAAATTTCATAGTCAATTTTCTTGGATTTCTTCCTGCAAAGTGAGATTTGACTTTCAAATACATGCCAGAAGTATATAGTTCCCAACTGTACTAAGCAGGTAAGAAGCTGGAGTCTAAAGTGTTCATCTTTCAACTTTCCCCAGTCTGTGGTCTGTCTTTGGATCAGCCATAATTGCCTAAACAGTTACTATGGCTTCATTAATTTTTGTCTGTAGCTCTCTGAATACTACTTCTATATGCAGCACTTGCAGAATTTGGCCAGTTTATTAAGAACTGCATCTCCTGTGTCAAAACCAAGAATGGGTTTGTGTGAAGCAAAAGGCAAACCCTCTTTTGTCTGATTTGCATTAGCAATTGCATTTTGTATTAGGTGCCCCTGAACCAAAATGCAAATTGCCTTAAGCATTATCAGATAATCATCATGGCACTGAATCTCAAGGTTAGCCAAAGCCATTATGCCAGCCTTAAAATTGGAATTATTTACATCCAAATTGATCAATGGCTCTGCATTTTTAGTTGCATTGTTAGTATTTCTTGCGCTGTCAGATGTTAAGTCATATATTTCAGCATTATTTCAATATTCAAGTCTTAACAGCTAAGCTAAGGAGCCAGTCAGTTGCTTCTTGTTGATTTTGAATCTTGAAAGGACAGTCTACATCTCTGAGATACTTTTCAAAGAACTTGGACCAATCACTGATGGGGATGCTTCTTAAATTACCTCTTCAATTGAGTAGCGTCTGATTTTCTTGTCTTCAAGCCAAACAAATAAGTTTCTAAATTCTGCTTCATCTTTGCAATTGAAGCCGACAGGGTTGTGGTAGTTGAGAGCCATCAGCTTGTGTAGGAACATGATCCCCGCTTCTCACTCAGGTCCCTCAGGCCTCTACAGGGAGAAAAGAAGCAAGCTTTAGCAGGCTGCTCAGATACTGGTGGTATGATGAAAGCTGGCAGTTGCTTTTGATGTGCAAAAGCTTTTTTTTTTTTTTTTTTTTTTTGGTCTTTTTCCTTTTTATTGGTACCGGGGATCAAACTCACGACTGCCTGCTTCCAAGGCAGGCGCTTATGCCGGTGAGCTAAATCCCCAGCCCCGCAAAAGCTTTTTTATAAGATGGGAGCCCAGTTGTTGATTCTTTGTGATATTTCCTGTGTGATCAAGATTTTGTTCATAAAGTCTTTGCTTATACCAGTGTCTTCAGGAGTTCTTCAAGCAGCTCTGGCTAGCATGCAGTCCATACACTCGGATTCCAAGTACTCTGCTTTGTATTGTCTCTTGAACTGAAGAGCTGACGCTTGTTTCTCCTTTCAGCCTTGGCCTTTCAGGTCCAGACATAGCTGGACCTAAATCTCTGATCCTACACCCCTGCCCCATTCCAGCTGCAGGACCCCACTGCTGCTTAGGCACTTTCCCCTTCTCAGTCTCTGCCCTGGGCACGTTGCTGCCATCACCCCTTCACGCTGTTTTAGTGTTCTTTCTCTCCCCCAAAGCCTGCTTGTAGTGCTCTGCCTACACATCCACATGCACTAAAGCTAGCCAGCTCTTTTCATGCTTATATAGAGGAAATGCTAGATGTCAAATATACCAATTTCATGTCCCCCAAAGTTGAAGAATGAATTCTAAGGAACAGTGGAGGTTAAGAGTAGGAAAGCTTATTGGAAAAAGGATGGGGAATAGGATAGCTCCTGAGAGACAAGCTCCTGAGAGATTGTTGGCATCCTGAATGGGTTACCAACAATCCTTATATTCTTTGTGTCCATCTTCAAAACATTCTTTAATTTCTATAGTAACACCTGGGTTTGCCATTCCAGGGATCAGTGACATTCAGGGATGTGGCCATAGACTTCTCTCAACAGGAGTGGGAATATCTGAGCACCTTTCAGAAGACCTTATACCGGAATGTGATGATGGAGAACTATGGTAACTTGGTTTCACTAGGTATGTTTTCTGCCTCAAATAATTGAGGATAATTTAGAATCTTATCTTTAGGATATGTGTTTTTTCTACTCTGATTTTCAAGGCTAGCCTCTTAAGAAACTAAATTACTTTTCCCTTTTCCCCAAATGTGTGGTTTGAACTTTGTTAATGTAGAAATTACAGCTCCATTATAAATGTATTCATCTTCCCTTTCCAGTGATATTTAAGCTTTCTCTGAAGCCACTTAGAGTTGCCTTTAAGGAAGAACTAGATTAGAATTTTGTGACATATATCATACAACAATTGTTAAAGGAGTCAGGTTTTCTATTTATTGTGCTCAGAATTAGTGTACATACTACATTATCTCATAATCCATTTATAGGAAGAACAGCTTGACAGAGGATCCTAGATGGTTGTAATTATTTTAAAAATCTGCAACATATATAGTGATGAGCTGAATAAATGGAAGTCATTAAAATCTGAAGCAAACACATTTCATTTAAGACTTTTTTTTGAGACAGGGTCTCACTGTGTAGTTCAGACTAACCTTAACTCACTAGGTAGTCAAGGACTGCTTTAAACTCACAGCGATCCTCTTGCCTCAGCCTCTTGAGTGCTGGGATTACAGGCCTGCACTACCACACCCCACTTCTAAACCAAATTTTATCTGACCATTGAAAGTTATAATCTAGCTGGGGGTTTAGCTCCGCAGCACAAGTGCGTTTCTAGGAAGCATGAGGTTGTAAATTCTATCCCCAGTACGAAAAAAAAGAAAGTTGTAATCTGTTAACATTTGTAAAGGTAATATAAGCACTTTAAATATATTACAAACAGAGATAGATCAGCTGATCTAATTTTTATGAAATCAAACAACCTTATTTTTATTCCCATTTCCAGATAAAAATACTGAAGAAGAGTGCATTTAAAAGACTTAGCCAAGATTCTATACAACTAGAAAGTAGCAAAGTCAGGGATTGGTAATAGATATTAAGATCAATATTTCAGTTATATGCTCTCAAGTTGCATGCATGCTTTCAAGAAAAAGAGGATATAGGTGTGTAAATTATGTTTTTAAAAAATCTTACCCTATGTAACTAATTTCTTATTTTTAAATTTCTTCACCTTCTTTTCTCAAAAACTTTAATACCATTTTGACCCTTTAACTTATTATAATTTAAAGCAGACAGTTGTTCTATATTATATGGCAATTTTTTTCTTTGTAAACAGGCCATTCCATTTCTAAGCCAAATGTAATCACATTATTGGAACAAGGAAAAGCACCCTGGATGGTTGCAAGGCAAGAAACAAGAAAATTGAGTGAAGGTAAGTAAGAGTGAATCTGGCTCTAGAAAGTCATCTGTGTAGCAACAGCTCAACTGATCAAGGAAGATCCACATACCTGGGATGTTGGTTGGAAATCTCCATTTGTAGTTCAGAAAAGGCTTATGATCTAGAGCAGAGATAAATAGTGTGCATGAGCTTACCAAAGGGCTTTATCTTTACCCTTATATTTGGGGAGTTTTCAGCTGTTACTTTTTCAAATAAGTTTTCTGACCCTTTTCTTTCTAGAACTCTAAAAATACATACATTGGTCTGCTTGATGGTGTCCTTGAGTCTAATAGACGTCCTCCTTTTTTAAAACTTCTTTCTTTTTGATCCTTTAATTTGATTTCAAATGACCTATCTTAAAGTTTGCTAACTCTTATGCCTAATCAAATCTGCTGTTGAATCTTTTTAGTGAATTTTATTGTTTTTTCCAACTCTAAAATTTCTGATTGGTGTTTTTGTTGAAGTTTCTATCTCTTGGTTGATACTCTGATTTCGTTGCTGGCATTGTTTTTGAAATTTCATTTGATGGTCTGTGAACTCCTTTAGGTCACTAGAATTTGTTTTGCTTTGCAGTGTGGAGGATGGAACCCAGACCTTGCATATTCTAGGCAACATCTAATATATATATATATATATATATATATATATATATATATATATGCACACACACACAAATATTTTTTTGTCTTTTTGAGACAGGATCTCTCTATGCAGTTCAGGCTGGCCTTGAGCTCACTTTGTAGTCTAAGCTGGTCTCATACTCGCATCAATCCTCCTGCTCAGCCTCCCAAGTGCTGGGATTGCAGGTGTGAGCCACCACGCCCAATTTATCTTTTTTTTTTTTTAAGTTTTATTTTGAAGACAAAAAAAATTTCAAAACAAGATAGTAGCAGAATAACAGTGGTTAAAATAATAGGGGCTGGGGATTTAGCTCAGAGGCATAAGCACCTGCCTTGCAAGCAGGCAGTCGTGAGTTCGATCCCCGATACCAATAAAAAAGTTAAAAAGAAATATTGCATATTGTTATCTTTATATTAGTTACTCAAAGTGCAACATATAAGCATTTATTTGTCCAAACAATATTAGCAGAAACTTTTCTTTTCAATGAACTAAAAGAAATTAGTAGTATTACTACCTTAACTATCATATATGTGTGTATATGTATATACATACATATACATAAAGCATGTATATGTATTTTTTTATAGATATGCTTTCCCCTTCCTCCTTTTTTCCTTTCCCCCATTTCTCTTTCCTTTTGAACAGCTTCTTCCCATTTTATATTATCTGTTGTACATTTTAGATCTTATTTATTCTTTCAGCTTCTCACACTAGTAGGGAGACAATATGATGTTTATGCATGAGTCTGGTTTATTTCATCTATGAGTATTGTCTCTAATTGCATCCATTTACCTATAAAGGTCTCAAGTTTATCTTTCTTCATGACTGAGTAGTACTCCAATATATAAAAGACCACATCTTTTTTATCCATTCCTTAGTTGATGGGCATTCAGGTTGTTTCCAAGATGTACCTATTACAAATTGTGCTAAATAGCCCTACTATTGAGCCACACCCATATCCTTCACTGAGTTCTTTAAGACACTTATTCTAAATTCTTTGCCAAGAACATTGTAGATCTTTGCATATCTGAAGTTTGGCTTGCCTTATTTCTATGTTTCTTTTTATGTCTTTTGATCTTTTGTTTACATTTGAAGTTTTGAAAAAATGGCCACCTCTTCCCCCTATCTTTAAAGACTTTCTTTTATGCAAGGGAAAACCTTCATCCATCAACCTAGCTAGGGATTCTGAGAACATTCAGACTTTGGGAATACATTTTCCTTTGTATATATTTCCTTTTTATAGTATACATAGCTGCTTTTGGTTGTTTTGGGTTATGTTTTTTCTCAGGAACTTTTGGTTTCTATTGTATTTCTCTGCCCTGGTATCTTTCTCCCCACAGTGCATGGCTGTGAAAATATAAATTCCCTACCATTCTAACATGGCACAGTGCTCACCTTTTTTCTATGACTTCTAATCTGGTATTCAATGTATCATGTTGTTCCTGTCACTACCCTAAGCCATATGAGGCAGAAACAGTTTCCTCTGGCAGCTCCCAGGGAAGTCAGGGGAAGCACCAAGAATGAGAAGACAGTGTTTTCCAGAAGCACCACATTGTACTAGATTTAGAAGAGGTTTAAGAAAACTGTCATACTCTCTTGCCATTCTCAGCTATTTTCTTCTTTTGCTTATATACTCACCTTCGTGCTGTGGCTCCTTAACTAATTTCTAGAGTTCTTATAAAGATACCTGGGTTTGTTGTTTCTGTAATTTAATATCTCTGGTGGGGAATCAAGAGAATTGAATATTTCTAATCTGCTATCTTCCAAACAGTTTCAACTTCTAGTTTTTCTTTCCACTTTCCTACTTTGTTTTGAAATATTTGATATTTTTATTATTTATTTCATTTTACCTTTTGTGTTACATTTCTTTGAATTTCTTTTAATGGATGTTGTTAAATATCTATGTAGCTAACCTTTGGTTTTTTTTGGTTTTTTTTTTTCTTTTTCGTTTTTATCGGTACCAGGGATTGAACTCACGACTGCCTGCTTGCAAGGCAGGCACTTATGCCGCTGAGCTAAATCCCCAGCCCATAGCTAACCTTTTAAAATTTACCTAGCATTAATATTATACTACGTCTTGCAAAATGAAGAATTATTATTTGTGTCTATGTGTTCCCCAAACCCCTGCACAGTCAGGAGGGGCAGGCTTTTCAGAAGAGCTGAATCTAGAGTTTGTGACTGATTAATGATCCAGTGCTGGGATTAAGGATATGAGGTGAGTGTTACACTTGCCTTAGGGTGGGTAGCCTGCATACAATATAATGGATGTAAAGAGTCTTGTCCCTGGGGCTGGGGACTTAGCTCAGTGGCATAAGCGCCTGCCTTGCAAGCAGGCAGTGTAAGTTCGATCCCTGGTACCGATAAAAACAAAAAAGACAAAAAAAAAAAACAAAACAGTCTTGTCCCTCCCCTTTTGGTTGTTGATTTTGCTGTCTTCCACGGCCATGAATGATTGCCTGTCTGCCATGCACCTCCCTGTCTTGGAACCAATGATTTATGGATTGAAACTGCTACAAATTGTGAGCTAAATAAACTTTTCCTTCTTTAATTTTGGATGTTAGGTATTTATCTCAACAGTGAGAGAAAAGTAAGATAACCATGCATCCATTTTTGATACAAGGTATTGAACCCACGGTCTTACGTGTGCTGGGGAAGTGCTCTGCCTCTTTAGCTATATACCCAGCCTACTGTACATCCTTAATACTTTTTATATCTATCCTTTCCTTTGTGGTTACCAAATACCTTACATCTATATACGTTGCACATACCACTAGACAGTATAAAAAGTTTTGCTTTTAAATAGTCGTACTTGGCTCAGAGAACTTAAGAGGGAAATAAATGCCTTATGCATATAGATATTTCTCTACTTTGATATTTTTTATTCTTGAAGAGATTTGAGATTCTTGTATCATTTCCATTAGCCTAATTAATTGCCTTTAATGTTTGTTTTAGAACTGTTCTCCTAGTACTTATTCATTTTAATTTTCTTTTATCTGAAAAATGTCTTTATTTCATCTTTATTCTTGAATGATATTTTCACTGAAGTTAGAATTCATTGCTCACAATCTTTTTGTTTTTCTTTTGGTCAGTCTAACCATCTTGTTCACTTCCTTTTGGCCTCTTGTATTTCTCCTCTTTTTTTTTTTTTTTTTTTTTTGAGACAGGGTTTTACTATGCAGCTCAGGCTTTCTGTGAGCTCACTTTGTAGTTGAGGCTAGCCTTAAATGCACTTTGTAGTTGAGGCTAGCCTTAAATTTGCAATGATCCTCCTATGTCAGCCTCCAAGTGCTGGGATTGCGTGTGTGTGCCAGCACACCCAGCTTTTTTCTATTTCTCTTTCTTGAGCAAATTAATGATTTGAATAACTGTTACTCTGTATATTATCATTTTTCTCTACTTTCAAGAATTTGATATTCATTTTTAGTAGATTTTGATATATCTAGACATATTTTCCCTTTCATTTATCCTATTTGGAATTTACTGCATTTTTTTTAATCTACAAATTTGTATCTTTCACCAAGTTTAGGATATTATCAGCCATTATTTCTTCTGATAATTTTCCTTCTTCAGCCTCTTTTTTCTTTTCTTCTACTCATATCTTTTATAGATTCCCACAAGTCCCTAAGCTCGTTTGTTAAAAATTTCAACCCACAACTGCAGCTGCCACCACAACCGTGGTCTCTGCCAGTAGCGGATTGGCTGCCACCAACTTATTGTCTCACACCTTCCTCCCGTGACAGAATGGAATTAGACATTGTTCTTACGCAGCTTCTCAGAAGCATCTCTATGTTGATAAAA
Organism: Cavia porcellus; assembly: GCF_034190915.1. NCBI lineage: Eukaryota > Metazoa > Chordata > Mammalia > Rodentia > Caviidae > Cavia > Cavia porcellus. The sequence goes on from NW_026947490.1 coordinate 16,490,782, forward strand.
GTACAACAGGGCACCTTTCATAGCCAGCAGGCTTTGGAATGTGGCATCATTCTTGTTGGCGGAACCACCCTAGGGAAAGGTGGCAAGACGCACCTGGGCTTACCCATCTTTAATACAGGGAAGGAGGCCAAAGAACAGGCAGGAGTGACAACATCTGTCATTTATGTCCTTACTCCTTTTTCTGCCACTGCCATCACTGAGGCAGAAATATACTTAGTTATGTGTATTATGTAAGGTATCCTGCAGCAGGACATCACACAAATCAAGCACAGGTTGGCCTGCCAGGGAAAGATGAGGCTAATCGGCCCAGAGTCATCAGTCCTGGAGAATGCAAAATTGGCATCATGCCTGGCCATATTCACAAGAACGAAAGAGTCAGTGTTGTGTCCACATAGGGCACCTGACTTATGAAGCAGTTCATCAGACAACAAAAGTTGGATTGGGACAGTCTTTGTGTGTTGGCATTGAAGGTAATCCTTTAATGGAACACATTTTATTGACTTCCTTGAAATCTTTCTGAGTGACCCAGCCACAGAAGACATCACATTGATTGGTGAAATTGGTGACAGTGCAGAAGAAAATGCTGCAGAATTTTTGAAGCAACATAATTCTGGTCCAAATGCCAAGCCTGTAGTGCCCTTCATTGCTGGTCTAACTGCACCTCCTAGGAGAAGAATGGGTCACTCGGGCCATTATTACTGGAGGGAAAGGTGGAGCTCAAAAGAAGATTGCTGCCCTTGAGTGCAGGCATCATGGTCAGCATATTGCCTGCACAGCTGGGGACCATCATCTACAAGGAATTTGAAAAGAGAACAATACTATGAAAGAACAAAGATGTCCTTACTCCTGTGGGATGAATCACAATAGACAAGGGAAGCAGCAGCAGTTCACTCCCTTGTCTACTAATTATTGACTCTTGTGCCTGACACGGGTCTTTCAGTGTAACAGGAAACCAAAATGAGGCTTAGAATGTATTAACTTGAGATATTTTCACCTATTGTACAACAGAGACAGACAATAAAGATACCATTTGAAAAAAATTTCAACCTACGTTATCTATAAATTTTAGCTTGGATGATATCTATAGGTCATGACACACTAATTCTTGTATCATTTTCATTCTGTCATAAAAGCTCTTTAGAAATTAAATTCTTTAATTCTATAATCTCCATTTTGTTATTTTATTTCTTTCACTTAGTTATATAAATGACTTTTCAGTCATTTCAAATGTCTAGCTTTTTCAAAAAAGTTTAAATCTCATAGAATATAGCTAAAATATTTACTTTCAAGTCTTCAGTAATTCCACATCATAGTCATCATTGGTTTTGCATCTGTAGTCTTTTTTTTTCCCTTAAGAATAGGACCTATTTTTTGTGTATAGTTGTTTGCTAAATAATTTTAAATCATTCTTTGTATATTTTTGAGGGTTGTGTTTTGTCAATTCTGGGTTCTGTTTGTTTCTTTAGAGAACATTATGTTTTATGTCAATATTTTTACTTTATCAAGGAATCAGAGCAGTAATATTCAGAGAATAATTTTTGTCTAGGTATTTTAGTTCACAGTTTGGTTTTCTAAAATTTGGTTACACTGGATTACGTCCTCTTATGCATGTGTTCTACTCTGTTATTTCTTTTCTTTTTTTTTTTTTCTGTGTTGTTGGAGATTTAACCCAGGGCCTCAAGCATGTAAGAGAAGAGCTCTACCACTGAACCATATCCCCATCCTTGCATATGTTATTTAGTGTTAGTCTCAAATTCTCACTAGTACCTATCTAAAGTTCAAAAATATTCTCTGGATATACCCCCATTTCCTATCTTTTTCTGTTTGCTATGATTTCTTACCTTAATTTTGCAGCAAAAAATATGTTGCGGGTGGGCATGGTGGTGTATAACTGTAATCCCAGCACTCAGAAGACTAAGGCAGGAGGGTCGCTATGAGTTTAAGGCCATCCTGGGCTATGTAAGTGAATTCAAGGCCAGCCTGCACCACATAGTGAGACCTTGCCTTAAAAAAACAAAAAATGTGTTGGAATTTTGCTGCCCTACTATAAATGGAGCCCATATTTGGTTTGTTTTTGTTTTTGTTTTGGTACCAGGGATCAAACTCATGACCTCACACTTGCTAGGCAGGTGCTTATGCTGCTGAGCTAAATCCTCAGCCCTGCTTTTTGTTTTTGAGACAGGTTTGCTATGTAATTCAGATTGACCTTGAACTCACTATTAACCCCCGCTTGGCCTTAAACTCACAATGATTAGTCTGCCTCAGACTCCTGAGTATCAGTATTACAGGTGTATACCACTATGCCCACATGTGGAATAAGATTATGAGTTCTAGAGAAAATAGTAAGAAACTCTGAACAGTGTAGTTCATTTATTTATTTATTTTGGTTCTTTTGAAACAGGATCTTGCTATGTAATTAGGCTTACTTTGAACTCACATGTAGCCCATGCTAATCTTGAAATCACAGTGATCCTCCTGTCTGTCTTCTAAGAATTGGGATTATAGGTATCTGCTATCACGTCTGACAGTATAGTTCACTTTTTTTTTTTTTTTAGGTACCAGATATTGAACTCATAACCTCCCACTTGCCAGGTAGGCACTTGCGCCGCAGAGCTAAATCACCAGCCCTTGTTGTTTGTTTTTTGTAGTTCTTTTTTAAAAATATTTTTACTTGCACTATCTTCCTGTTTTGCTTATTCCTAATAATTGACCTTGATTTTTAAAACTTTATTGAACATTTTTAGTTAATAATAGAGAGGAAGATGAACAGTAAAAAGTTTATATAACTATTATAGAACTACATCTTAAAATCAAATTATTGAACGGTTTTGCAAAATTTCTTTTTCTTGTGTCACTATTAATTCATCACTTTTTATTATATTGCCTATCACCTGCCTGATAAGTGTGAGGTCATGAGTTCAATCCCTGGTACCACAAGCAAAAAAAAAGGATACCATTATATTGCTTATATATCTACCATAGTCATCTTTATATGCTGCTATTTGCATTTTTGTTTAGTCCTCTGGCTTTGAGGTTTTTGTTTCTTTTGCAGATACAATTTCTTTACCCACCTTCCTGCTACATTTGAATCTTAATTGACACTTTATTCAGCTATCTTTCATCCCTAAAGATTAGTATTTAGAAATTAAATTTAGGAGTAAAGAGAGCTCCTTAGAACTGTCTTTTCTGACAGTTTTTTCTGTTTTCTTTGTGTCTATAGCTCTGTTTGGTTTTTCCCTTTGTGGTCAATTTTGATTAATTTTTAATGAAAATCACCTATGTCATTTGTAATTTCGAAAGTATTCATGATCTATGCAAAAGTATACAAACTATAAAGGAAATTCTTTTTGTTTTGCATTTTATCTGTTATATATTATTTTTCTTTTACTCCTGTTTGATTGATTTAGCTTATTGTTGCATGTTTTACTTTGTAGGGTGTTATTTTTTCTTTTTGCAGGGCTGAGAATTGAACTAAGTCCTCATGCATGATAAGCAAGTGCTTTACCATGGAGCTACATGCTCAGACGTTACTAAAGTTTTAAGCACAAGTTCTTTGACTTGTTGATACTCTTGGCCTTCCAACTTACTATTTCCTTTCATCTTAGTTTTTCTTTACTTTGTAATGGATAAATTATATAAAATCTGGAGTTGAATTTTTACTTTATTTCTTTAATTTTTATTGAGGTTTTCTGTGTATAGAATGTAGTGAAAACTGAATTTGGGGCTTTCATGCTCAGCTGTATCCCCAGTCCTCCTTTAATTTTTTATTTTGAGACAGTGTCTTGATAAGTTGGTAAATTGCATAAGACGGACTAGAACTTGGAATTTCCTTGCCTCAGCCTCACAAAATGCTGAGGTATTACAGATTCCTACTACTGTGTCTAACATATTGGAATAATTTTTTATCCCAATTAAATTATTTGAATGTTGAAAAGTAATGCCAGTGATTTTGGTATATACTTTTTATTATAACTTACTATAATTCTTTCTTCTCAGGCTTTTATTTCATATTGATCTATAAGTTATTCTGGAAAGGATATTTTCATTTTCAGATGAAAGATGTTTTAGTTTTCTGATAATTGCCCTTTTTTTGTAATTACTGTATTTCAAAGAGAGAATATATTTATATATTTCAACATTTGTATATATATTATTTTTCACAAGAAGACATTTCCAGTCATTAGCCATGCCCCACTCATTCAGCACTCTCAAATTTGCTTAAGCTATTCCATCTGATAGGTTATTATCCTCTAATGTAAATCTTTTTGTTATTTTTCCTTGTACTCCTGGCACTCTTTCTCTAGACTTCTTCAGTGTATACTTAAGTTCCCATCTCAGATTACCAAAATATTCAGAATTCCATAAGATTTTCAGTAGTAAGTAATTCTAGAACATACCTGAAAACACATTGACATGTTCTTTTGGGCATTACCAGATTGATCAACTTTCTCAGAAAAGATATGAAGGAGTAAAGCGATTAGAACACTTGCAAAATGGATAATTAATGAGAAACATCTCAGCAAAGGTAATAAAAATTTAAGGTTTGGATTTGAAAAGCAAAGTTCACACACTTGTGCACTGAGGTAATTAACTATGATGTCTGTATTTTTCTGAAGAGATATACTTTGATGAAATTCAAGTGTAAGTTGTTACTTTTAATTTATTTGTTTATGTTAAGTATTAAAACTGATACAGGAAAGACTTTTAATCACTGTAGTGAAGTCTGATAAGTATGAATTATAGAGACATTGTCAGTAACAGTTCCAAATTATATAGCTGATTTTAGTCTTCTTTTTAGTATTCATCTCTAACTGATAGATTTAGCATTTAACTAAATCTATAAAACATTTTTTTTAAACAGGAAAACAATTGTTTCATTTCTTTTAGATTTGGAGTCAAAGTGTGAAAAAGTCAGCAATGGAAAAGTCCACATTCTGAGAAAACATTCATCTGTTAATCTACATCAAAGAATTCATAACACTGGGAAAGCCTTTGAATGTGACAGATGTGGGAAGGCCTTTACTCGTCACACAGACCTTACAGTACATCAGAGAATTCATACTGGTGAGAAACCCTATGAATGTAAACAATGTGGAAAAGCCTTCAATCGTGCTTCTAACCTGCTACAACATCAGAAAATTCATACTGGTGAAAAGCCCTATAAATGTGAGGACTGTGGGATGACTTTTAGTCGTAATATAGATCTTAGAGTTCATCAGAGAATTCATACTGGTGAGAAACCCTATCAGTGTAAAGAGTGTGGAAAGCTCTTTAGTCGTGCCTCATACCTAACTCAACATAAAAAAATTCATACTGGTGAGAAATCCTACATATGCCAACAATGTGGGAAGGCCTTTAGTAAAGGTGGAAAACTTAAAATACATCAAAGAATTCATACTGGTGAGAAACCCTATGAATGTAAGGCATGTGGGAAGACCTTTAGTCAGGCCTCTCACCTTGTGCAGCATGACAGAATTCATACTGGTGAAAAACCCTATGAATGCCATGAATGTGGAATGAGCTTTAGTCGTGGAATAGATCTTAGAGTACATCATAGAATTCATACTGGTGAGAAACCTTGTAAATGTAAAGAATGTGGGAAGGCCTTTAGTTGTACCTCAAATCTTGTTCAACATGAGAGAATTCATATTGGTAAGAAGCCATATGAGTGTGAAGAATGTGGAATGACTTTTGGTCGTATTTATCAACTCATTCCTCATCAGAGAATGCACACTGGTGTGAAACCCTTTGAATGTAGTCAATGTGGGAAGGCCTTTAGTCGAGCCTCAGCACTTATTCAGCATGAAAGAATGCATACTGGTGAAAAACCCTATAAATGTAAAGAATGTGGAAAGGCATTTATTCATGGTGGTAGCCTAAAGATACATCTGAAAATTCATTCTGGTGAAAAACCCTATGAATGTAAAGAATGTGGGAAGGCCTTTGGTCGTACTTCAGACCTTGTTAGGCATGAAAGAATTCATACTGGTGAAAAACCCTTTAAATGTCAGGAATGTTGGCGAGCCTTTGGTCATATTGAAAGCCTTCGAATGCATCACAGACTTCATACGGGTGAGAAACCCTATGAATGTAAGGAGTGTGGAAAGGCTTTTAAGAGTAACCATCAACTTACTGTACATCAGAGAATTCATACTGGTGAAAAACCTTACGAATGTAAGGAATGTGGGAAGGCCTTTAGTGTATATACACGACTTACACGACATCAGAGTATTCACAGTGGTGAGAAGCCTTTTCAGTGTAACAAATGTGGAAAATTCTTTAGGCTTAATTCAAGTCTTAGAATACATCAAAGAATTCATACTAGAGAAAAACTATGAGTGAAAGAGCTTTGGAAAGGGCCATATATAATAGACAATATATGTCTCATTATATTTGTAACATTGACAATTTGAATGAAAAGAATATGGGAATGCTTTTACAGGTGGTTCAGTTCTTATAAGACATTAGTTGACACTGTGAAAACTCCACAGACTACATAATACTTTGAGTTATGATTCAAAGATTCATATTCAGAGAATTTCTAATGTATTATTATGTAATAAGAAAACTTTCATGCTTGTCTATTCTTCAATTATCAGTATGTTCACTGAGGAAAATTCAGAGAATATAGGGATATCTTTTTTATGTTTTCTTTATAAAAGTTTTCTGGCCATGCTAATTATTAAATTGAGAAAATTTGTACCATCGAAAATTTATGTTGACCTAATAAATATAGAAAATATAGTGTGATTGCCATTCTATTCCTTAGAGTGTGCTTGACGTTGGGCAAGACATTTATCCTATGGGGAGTTTGCTGCAAATGTTGAAACCTGTACCTATATTATAGTGCTGATATTACAGTGTAGAAAACTTAGAAAGCTATCTCACATGTCATCTCTATTCAGTAAGTATTAGATACCCTGTTTAAAATGTGAATTTTATGGACCGGGGATTTGGCTCAGTGGCATAAGTGCCTGCCTGGCAAATGTGAGATCATGAGTTTGATGCCTGGTACAAAAAAAAGTGAGTTTTATTATTGGAGCAGTGGCACAAACATTTATTTACATATTATCTGACTACTTGCATATTACTCTAGCAGGGCTGAATAGTTTAGAACAAAGACTGTGTGGCTTATAAAGCCAAACATTTTGCTCTCTCTGGTTAAAAATTGCCACCTCCTGTTTAGAACAATATTCCCATAATTGTTTCATGACTTTGGGCTTTTAAATAGTACAATATATTTCTTTTCTTGAATGTGCCCATATTCTGAATTTTAAAAGTTACTTTCTTTGTGGATCATTTTTCTTTTTGTGTTTTTTTTTTCTCTTTGCTTTTCTAGTGCTGGGGATCAAATCCAAGATCTCATAGGCAAGAATAGTACTCAACCACTGAGCTGTACTCCTGGCCCTTTATCTTATTCCTCTGTCCCTAGTATTTTCTGTAAATTTAAGTTAAGCAAAGAGGAATAGATAAACCAGTGCTGTATAAATTAAAACATGCATAATGTTGAATTTTCCCATTACAAATGGAATATTCCTGATCTAATTCTCTGGAATTTGAAATGCTTCAAAATCTGAAGCTTTTGAACACCAATATAATGGTCTAAGTAGAAGGTTCCATACATGTCCTCATGTGACATGACAAAATGTATACAGAATGTACTAAAAATATAGTTGTGTATAACTTAAGGTGAGGGATACATTCTGAAAAATACATCATTAGATAATTTTGTTCCATGGAAATATAGAATATATTTATACAAACAAAGCAAAATAGTCTTATAGGACCACCAACTGTATATACAAGGCCATTGTAAACCAAAACATTTATGTATCTTGCATGATTGTATTGTATAAAACTACCTTCAGGATGTGTTTGCGTGACATATATGTAAACAGATGAATTTTATGTTTACATTTGGGTTCCATCCTCAAGCTATTTCATCATATATGTGCAAATATTCTAAAAATCAAAAAATTCCAAAATCTGAAGCACTTTTGCTTACAAGCATTTAGGATAAGAAATAGTGAAACCTGTATTATTGATGTTAGATGTTATCACTTGGTTATAAATGTGACTATTTGATTTCTCCCTTGTAAAGACCTACTTTTCATTTACTAATCTGAATGGAAATATTTCATCACTCTCTTTTGATAATAGACTTTTTTTTGTACCAGGGATTGAACTTACAACCTTGCACTTACCAGGCAGGCATTTGTGCCACTGAGCTAAATCCCTGACCATCACTCTCTTTTGAATTTGATAATCTGGTATTGATATATGTATGTATATTCTAAGTTGAATAGAAGATTAATGTAGAACTTAGGGCCTATTAAGAAAAATGCATTATGAGATGTGATCAAAAAAGTATGCTGAATATTAAAAAAATTTTTTTAACTTCTTACGGTAAAAGACATTGCCATCATACCCTCCCTTATCTAATACACTTATTCCATTGTTCTTGTAACTTTCTTGAGCAGTTATAGAGGTCCTCTTTTTTAAATTGTTAGTTGTGCTATTATGGTTGGCTCAAAATTCTGAATTGATTCAAAATATTTAACTTTCATGATCATTTTGACTGTGGGGAAGAGCCAGAAATCACACAGTACCATTTCTGGTGAATAAGGACACAACATAATGGAGTTTTTTGTTTGTTTCTTTTTGTTTTTTGATATAGGGTTTCATTATGTAATTAAGGCTGAACCTGAACTCAATGTGTAGCCTCTGCTCGCCTCAAACTCTACCTCAGGGTCCCAAGTGCTGGAATTACAGATATGAACCACCCTGTTCAGCCAGACTATAATTTTTGTATGCAACAGAAATTGCTATAAATGTTTTGAATTGATGCAGGGTAATGAAAAAGCCACAAAAAGACACTCAAGAAAGAGACTTCGAAAATTGTTTCATAAAATGGCAAGAATGATGGGATAAGTGTGTTCAAAGCAAGGAAGAGTACTTTGGGGGGACAGTTATGGCAATGTGTCTCCTGTAATAATTTTTAAAATTTTATTTAAACACTCATCATAGTTCTTTATCACAGCCCATGTGTCAGAGCTTTGGAATGTTGGCAGTCTTCTATTCAGGGGCAGGTTAATACTGTTTAAAAGATTACTTCTTGTCATCTAAAAGTTTGATGACTTATAACTAAATTAATGCTTTAATGTTTGGAGGGGGCAGGCTCTCACTATGTAGTTCAGGTTGATCTTGAATTTACAATGTAAGCTCAAGGTGACATCAAACTCATGGCAATCCTCCTGCCTCGGGGTCCTAAGTACTGTTGTTACAGGTGTGTGCCATCATGTGTAGCTAATGCTTTAGTTTTTAAAAAATTTTCTGCTAAAGAATGTTAACTTCAGATAGATATTGGTAAGTCTAGTCAAGGAAAAAAACAGAAAGGATTACATTATGGAATTGTTAGTAAGAAAGAAAACATATTTAAGACTTACCACTTGACCCTAATCCCAGTACTCAGGAGGCTAAATCAGGAGTGCTGTGAGTTTGAGGCTAACCCGGGCTACATAATGATTTCAAGACCAGACTGAACTACATAGTAGGACCTTGTCTAAAAAAAAAAAGAATAAAGAAAAAAGAAAGAAGGAGGACATGTTTATAGGTAATAGAGGACATGTTTATAGGTAAGATTTTGTCTTAATTATAATGTAATAATTACATTATACAAAATCTTAATTATAATGTAATAATTAAATTTATTCTGTTTTAGAAATCTACTGAAAGTGAATTGTCTTCCTAGAAAAAAAGTATAACTTAAAAAAGGTGGTGGTAATAGGCCTTTTTTTTTTAAATTCAGGAGTTTTTAGTCAAAAGGAAAACCTTTCCCATTTTAAAAGCAGCATTTACACTATGGTGCATTCTCAAGTAAGATTTAAAATTATTTCTAACAATGTTTTCCCAACTCCTTATTACATGGATTAGACTAACATGCATAATAAATCTGTGAGAATGACTCCTTAAAAAATCAAAAGTTGCCAGGTGTGGTAGTGTATACCTAAAAATCTCAGCAGTTGGGAGGCTGAGGCAGAAGAATTACTGAATTGAAGGACAGTCTGGGCTATATAGTGAGACAGTGTCTTAAAAAATGGCTAACTCATTTTCCCTTAAATCTAAGCATAGAAATATGAAATATATTGTCTACCAAATGACGATCTAACTGAAGAACTATGAAACTTACAAGCACTGATTTAGAATATTTAAGATTTCAGTCTTTGGGGCTGGGGATTTAGCTCAGCGGCATAAGTGCCTGCCTTGCAAGCAGGCAGTCGTGAGTTCGATCCCCAGTACCGGTAAAAACAAAAAAGACAAAAAAAAAAAAAAAAGATTTCAGTCTTCTAGTTTAGTTATAAGTCTTAATACATGACAAAATCAATCCATCTTTGATATGAGTTCAGCCTCTGTGGCACATAGGCATGTTTTAGAAATAAAAGTTTTTTGAAACATGCTATATTCATTTACATATTGTCACAATTCAAGAGTAGGGAGTAGAGTTTTTTTTAATATACAACAGATGACTCACCCAAATTACTTACTTTTTGGGCCTTTAAGAAAAATTTGTAATATGTAGTTTAGATTTATCATTGTGTGTATATGTGTGTGCATGAGTATGTGCACATGTGTGTGTATGGTGTTTTGGGGGCTTTTTAAGACAGGGTCTTGATAGGTAGTTCAGTCCATATTTGAACTAACAGTGATCTCCCTAAATGATCCATCCAGCTAGTCTTATTAATTTTTCTAATGTTTATTCAAGAAAAGTTGAATTATAGTGACTGATATTGTTACTACTAAAAGACATAGTTGGGTTCTTTTTGTTGTAGTTTTTTGTTTTATCTTCCCTGTATTTTCTGCAAATCTCAGGAAAATATCAGAAAATATTAGTTTTGTTGTAATAGTGTGTTTTGAGTTAGACTTCAATGTGGTTAGAGACCAGACTCTTGAAATAATTCGTGCCTTTTGGATAAGAATAATTGACAAAAATCAAAAATTATACATTGTTAGCCAACCATCTATGATGTCAATATTATTTTCCATTATAATTAATATTCCTACATTTCTATGTCCATTTTTAGCAGATCGGAGTCCAATAAGACAAGACAGAATAAGTCTTGTAGTTCTGTAATAAAATACATCATTGAATAGGTTGTTATTTCTCCAGGTTGTAATATATTTGTGGTAAATAGAAATGTAGACCTTTATGCTTCCAGGAACACTATTGATACTTGACGGTACTTTTAACAAAAGTTTTCCTACTTAACCAAGTTTATGCTGTATGATTATTAAATCTTGACTTTGGAATAGTGTGAAGCTCACATTAGTCAAACAAATGAATAAAAAGTCTTGTGCTAGAGAAGATTTTAAAATGTTACCAAGGAACCCACATTCCTAATACAGTCTAACATCTTTAAAAAAAAGTTGCCACATCCAAAGGGAAATGTCTATAGGGCTAAGATTTTCAATTATCATTTCAATGATTATCCATGACTGATAGATTTCTCACATTCTAACCTGATTAGCCTCTTTTTTCTGAATGTAGGTATGCTATTTTTCTATAGAGTGAAATATTTTTGAGACTAATCATTTTATTTTATTTTTTTCTGTTCTGTGGTGCCTGGGGTATGAATTCAGGGCCTTTCACATAGGAGGCAAGTTCTCAGTCCTCAGTGTAATTTTTATATGATTATACTTTATTATTTTTAAATTTTTTAATTTTTCAGTTGAAAATTATACAGTAATTTAAAATTTTTACTTTAGAAAAAAGTAGTTTTGTGTTTGTTTTCTACTGCATGTGATTGTTCAGGCAGAGTGGTAGACGTGCAGGTTTGATGCATATAACCAACTTGTACACTTTTCTAACATTGACAACTCAATTAAAATTAAAATATGTTCTATATTTCTCCTATGGTGTATTTTTATTTTTCTAATCACTAGCAAGTTGTATAGTTTTCACATATTGTATTGGCCAATTGTTATTGTCATTTTCATAGCTGTGTTTTTTGCCTGTTCAGGTTTTTTCCTTTTGATTTGTGTTTTTTAAAATGAACATATGAAGCGTGGTGGTGAACTCTTGTTATCCCAATCCTTGGGAGGCTGATGCAAAAGAATTGCTGTGAGTTTGAGGCCAGGCTGGGCTCCATAGTGAGACCTTGTCTCAAAAAAAAAAAATTCTGCCTTAAACACAACAGAGACTTCTAGGAAGATGGCAAAGTGCTGAACAGCAGAGAAACAGCCTGACATTTGGTGTCTAGATGCTAGAATATAACAATGTGGGGAAGAGAAGTAGGAAAGAAGTGGGTTCCAAGAACCAAGCAAGGATCTAAAGTGAGAATGGATACCCATGGGAGAGCAAAGAGAGACTCAATGAAGAAGAAAGGGATGGAAAGTGGCACTTTCTTCATAGCCTTGATTCACTGCATAGGAGGAGCAGCTTAAACCTACAGACACAGTGACTACTGGAAACCCCAGAGGCCTCCATACAGAAACACACCAGTGGGACAGAGCAGTGGACACAGTGAACTGCAGCGGCTGGTAAATTATTCAGGTTCTGCTGAGAGATTAGCTGGTAGCATCTTTAAGAGGGGCCAACTGACATCGGAACTCAGAGCAGCTGCAGGCTGGCCCCATCTAGAGGCTCTCAGGATGATGTGGAACCAAGTTCAAGTTGGCAGAAAGTCAGGGAGCCAAGTTCAAGTTGGCAAGAGGCACATGGAGTATTGCAGGCTGAACAAATTGGGTTCTAGGCTCATAGCCAGAAACCTGAACTGCAGTAGAACTAAAGGTGGGAGCTTAGCTAGACTCATCCACTATCCCACCAGAAATCTACAGCTGGCTTGCTGGGATCAAACAGCACACCTAGATTCTCTCTGCCAACTTTGTCTACCAATGGCAGAAGAGACATGCCTTGAAGTAGACATTTTTTCTTTTTTTCTTTTTTGTCTTTTTTCTCTTTGTTTTTTACTGTTTTTATATGAACATGACCATTGTTTCTAGTTTTGTTGTTATTGTCCTGTTCTGTTCTTATTTCTTCCTTTTTTTTCCCTCCTGTCTACTTTGCCAGTTTCTCAAAGTTTACATAATCATCCTTTGTTCTCCAGCCCTGCTTCTAATCTCTTCTTCTACTTCTCTTTTTTTCCTAGTGCGTTTTAAAGATTCTCCCCTGAAAGTAAAATCACCTTACCAAGGGCACATTTACTGTGTACAATTTGCTGGTTTGAGATTTTTTTTTTGTTATATAACTACAAATCTAGTTCATATGGTTAATGGTAGCAAATTAATAGTTACCAGTTTGTCATTTTCTAGACTGTTTCATGCTATTTTAGCCAATGTGACATAAGTGTTCTAATAAGTTGTCCTTCCTGGTATGCCAAGACTGAGATTGCCTGAGTCATAAAAAATACTACAGGTCAGTGCCAAGGAACCAAGGGTTAGGCCAAGTAGGCAGCAACTTCTAACCTCAAATAAATTGAAGAGGTAAGAGCATGCAACAAGTTCAATACCCAAAAGCCAGCTACAGCCAGAAGGCATCTCTGTGAAGTAGACATTTCTTAAGGGTTGTAAATAAAAAGCCATAAGCAATTTACAAACATTAACCCAGTAATTAAACCAAAAAAAGAAAAGAAAATAGAGGGCCAAGGACATAGCTCAGTGGCACAGCACCTGCCTGGCAAACACAAGATTGTGAGTTCAATCCTTGGTACAGAGAAAGAAAAAGAAAAAAGAAAATAGAAATGACAAGACATTTAAGCAAGATATACCCCAGGCTTCCAGCTCACCAAAAGCAAACCCAGAGAGTAATGAAGTGAAACAGTTTAAAAGCTACTTAGCTGTAACTCTCTGAAATTGTAACAGAAGTAATAAATTAGATTAGTTAGGCTCTAGAAAAAAATTGGAAATAATCTCATAGATAACAGAGAGATGGTGACTGTAATGAAAGACTCTAAAACAGATACAGACTTTTAAAAATAGAAGAGTTTAGGAAACCATAAATGCCAAACATAGGAAAGAAATGGAATCCACTCAAACAAATACCCAGGAGGTAAAAATGCTACTGAAAATATACCCAGCAGAATGAGTCAATGTGAAGACAGAGTATCAAATATAAATGACAAGATTGTAGTTAGAAGTCATGAAAAGAAAGATTTCTTAGGCCAGGTGTGGTGGTGCATTCCTGTAAGCTCAGAACTTGGGAGGCTGAGGCAGGCGGATCGTTGGAAGATGAAGAACAACCTGGATGCAAACATTGTCCAAGGTAAAAAAAAACAAAAAACAAAAAAACGACCTGGGTTACAAAGTGAACCCAAGGCCAGCTTGAATTGCACAGTGAGACCCTGTCTCAAAAAGACAGAGAGAGAAAGAAAGAGAATCTTAAAAATAGTAAGGGACACAAAAAATCCAAAAATCCATTTGCTAGATGATGCAAAAAAAGAATAACATAAGATTGACTAAAATCAATGAAAACAAACGGGCCATAGCACAAACGATATGTTTTTTAGGAAACCTGCTCACAGAAGAAATGGCAGAAAATTTCCCAAGCAGATGAAAAGAATTCAAACTCTCAAGGAGTAAAATATTTTTTCTTTTTCTTTTTCTTTTTTTTTCTTTTTTTCTGTCTTTTTTTTTTTTTTTTTTTTTTTTTTGTAGTGGGGCTTGAACTCACAACCTTGCACTTGCCTGGCAGGTGCTTAGCCACTGAGCTAAATCCCCAGCCCATGGAGTGAAATATTTCAAGCCCTAAAAGAAAACAAGCTCTATCTCAGATTAATATATCCCATGAAACTGTATTTCAAAGTTAATGAAGAAATAAGATACTTCCATGAAAAAAAAAAACTGAAGAAAATTCATAACCACTAAACCAGCACTCCAAAATGTTCTGAAAAACATTCTAGAGAGAGATAACAAGAACTACAATTCCAGTAATCTCATGATTCCAAGAGGCAAGGCAAACAAATACAGGGGAAAATGAACAACAGGAAAATGGCAAGGAAAAGTCAGTATGAATCCATTAGTATAACCATCAATGTTAATGATCTCAATTCACCAGTCAAAAGAAATAGACTGGCAGGATAGATCAAGAAGCAAGAACCAACAATACACATGAGAAACACATTTAATTCAAATATAAATTCATAGATTGAAAGTCAAAAGATGGAGACCAATTTCCATAGTAGTACAGGAATGTGGGAAAAAGCAGAGGTAGCTATTCTTCATGCAGACAAAGTGAACTTCAAGTCAAGACTAATTAACAGAGACAAGGTTATTATATACTTGTGAACAGAAAACTCCAAGAGGAAGAGATAACAATCATAAACATACATGGACGAAATACAAACACACCCAACTATATTTTTAAAAAAATACAGACATGGAAAATCAAATGGGCACTAATACAATTATAATAGGGGACTTCAATACCCTACTGTGACAAATAGACATAAACTAGGCAAATAGTTAACAAATACTAGAACTTCTGAATAAGTGGACTTAGTAGATATCTACAGTGTTCCACCCCAAAACATCAGACTATACATTCTTCTCAGCTGCACTTGGTATGTTCTTCAAACTATACCACATACTAGCTCATAGAACATGCTTAAGTAAATATGAAGGAATTGAAATTTATCCTATGTATTTTATCAGACCACAGTGCAATGAAATTGGAAATCAGTGGCAAAAGAAACCACAAGAACTTTATAAACACATGAGAAATAAATAGCACTCTACTGAACAACCAGTGGGTCACAGATTAAATAAAAGAATAAATTAGTTTCTTCAACTAAACCATGATACCAATATAACATACCAGAAATTTTGGGGCCAAATGAAAGCAGTTCTACAGGAAAATCTACAGTGATCAATTCCCATATCAAAGCACAAATAAACAACCTAATGTTGAACCTAAGGCTTCTTGAAAAAGAGCATGTCAAACCCAAAACTTATAAGAGGGAGAAAATTATAAAGAACAAATCAGAAATTGATACAATGGAGACTAAAAAATAGTACAAAGAACCAGTGAATTCAAGAGTTGGTTCTCTGAAAAGTTAAAATTGAGAAACCCTTAGCCAACCTTATCAAGAAAAGGTTGGAAGGGGGAAAAAAGACTCAAATCCATGTAATTAGGAATGATAAGGGTGAAATCACAACATATCCTGCAGAAATCCAGATAGTCAATACCTACTTAAAGAATCTGTATTCTAATGAGATGAAAAACACAGAAGAAATGGACAGGTTTCTAGATACATATGAATTACTAAGCTGAATCAAGAAGATACAGAAATTCTAAATAAAATATCAATGAAAGTGAAGATGTAATTAAAAACCTACCAACAAAGAAAACCCAGGACCCCAGGACCCGTTGGATTCACTGGTGAATTCTATAAGAAATTTAGAGGAGACAATGCTACTACTACTTAAACTAATGAAATAGAAAGAGGAGAAATACTCCCAGAGTAATTCCTGGAAGCAAGCGTTACCCTGATGCCAAAATCATAGAAGGATCCAACCAAAAAAAAGAACTACAAGCTAATCTCCCTAATGAATATAGATGCAAAAATTCTCCATAAGATACTGGCAAACAAAATGCAGCAAATCATCAAAATGATTATACAGCATGACCATGTCCAAATAAGAGTCATCTCAGGGATGGTTTCACATATGCAATCAATAAAAATTAAATTTTTAAAAAGGTTAAATATTAACAGAGCCAAGGATTATCGTGTGATATCTCAATAGATGCAGAAACAGTGTTTAACAAAGTCCAACACTCATTTATAATTAGAACCCTACAGAAAATTGAAATAGATGATCTTTATCACAAACTGATAAAAGCCATCTATGGCAAACCAACAGTCAACCTTATCCTAAATGAACAAAAACTGAAAGCTTTCACTCTAAAAATCAGAAGACAAGGATATCCAGTGTCAACACTCATACAGTGTAGTTTGGAAACATTAACCAGAGCAATTAGATAAGAGAAGGAAATAAAAGGGATAAAGATAGAAAAGAATAAATTGAATTATTATTTGTGGATGACATTATACTCTATATAGAAGACCCCAAGACCTCCACCAAAAGACTTAGATTCAATAACCAAATTCAGTAGCATAGCTGGATACAAAATCAACCCTCAAAAGTCAGTAGCCTTCCTATACACAAATAAAAAACACTGAGGAATTAGGGAAGCAACATCTTTCCAGAGGGCATCCAAAAAATTGAAATACCTAGGAATCTAACAAAGGAAGTAAAGGACCTTTACACCGGAAACTATGTACTCTGAAAAGGGAGTTCAAAGAAGATATCAGAAAATGGAAAGATATCCCCTATAATTTGAAATTTGTTATACAGATTTAATGCAATCTCAACCAAAATACTAATAGCACATCTCAACAGAATTAGAGAAAACAATCCTAAAATTCATTTGGAACCAAAGAGACCTAGAATATCAAAAGTAATGCTGGGCAACAAAGACGTAGCAGGCATTACAATCCCTGACTTGAAATTATACTACAAAGATACTGTGATTTAAAAGAAAAACAGCATGGTGGTTCCTAGGACGGTGGTGCCAGTGAGAGGAGTCTGAGTTTGTGCTCCTCCCTCCCTCCATCACCCCATGACACTATGGCTGACAAGAGGAATCTGACTCCTCTTTGCCTCCATCCACCAAGAATGGTTCGACTCGTGAGTATAGTGTGAGTTCAGCTCCTCCCTTCCTCCATTGACCCAGGACGGCATGGCTGGAGAAAGAAGTCTTGAGATCTGCCCCCAACCCCACTTCCCCTGGTAGGACTCAGCCTGGAGACCTAGAGGAACACTGGTTGCACAGTATGACCATGGCTGAGGCAGACATGATGGACAGATGGACCTGGAGGCATGGAAATATCCCATGTAACATTACTGATATGAGTCAACACATGGTCTCTAACCTTCATTTTTGTTTTTTTCTACTTGTCCTCTTCTGCTCTTTTATCAGCTATCTCATTTAACTCAAGGACAGTTTCATGCAAGTAAACATTGTTTTTCCTCATTTAGGTCTACTTCAAAACTCCCAGGCTTTCTCTTCAATCTTTCCCTCCTGTGTCTTACAATTGTCCAAAACCTGGATGATCATCCTGTTCTCTCCAACCTTGCTCCTACTATATTTAACCTCACTCATCTCTCCATTCTATGTCCTACCCTCCTGACCATCCTCCATCCTCCACCCCCCACCCCACCCCACACACACACTAGAGTAAAAACACTCTGTTAAGTGGGAAATCATTGCATACAAGTTCCTGGTATAAATGGAATTCTAGTTCTATAGACCTTCCTCCTACCCTCATAGATATCAGGTAATAGTTACCACAGATTGTCAGTAGACAGGCTATACTTGAGTCTATTGTTAGTGCCAGCTGAACTAATTTAACCAGGATATCATACCTGCTATATCCAGCTTTTCCATCCTGAAGACAACACTACAATTGTAGAGGATCATAATTACCACCATAGTCCAGTACAAAAGGAATGGGCCCTCAGTCAAATACATAACAACTCCTGAGTGTTAATATATTGGAAAGGGTTCTGGGAATAGGCCAAGAACCACATATATCTTGAAGATATCCGGAGGAACACCTAGGAAAGCCTTGACACTAGTGATAAAGCTAACAAAAGAAATTTGCAAGCATCAACCCACAAAACAAAATAAAATAGAAAATGACAAGATGAAGAAGCAAAATGCAATCCCAAATGCTCAGCCCACCCAAGACAAGTTCAGAACACAAGAGGCAGAGAAAATCAGAAGCCAACAAATGGTACTGTCTGAAATGATAGCAATAGAAGTGAAAAAACAAATGTGAGAGGTCACTGAAAAAATAATCTTTAAGGTGCAAAAAGAAATGACTGTCAAAGTGCATTCAAGCAGACACAGATAAGCAATAGAGGAGTTTAGGAAAACTATGGAAACCATGAATGCCAAACATAGACAAGAAATGGAATCAATGAAACAGACACACAGAAATGCAGGTTACAAACTCCATTGAAAGTATAAGCAGCAGATTGTATGAAGGTGAGGATAGAATATTATACCTAGAAGACAGGAACATGATTAGTGACCAGGAAAAGAAAGATATCTTAAATCATGAGACTAGGAAAAAATCAACAACTACAGGATAAAGCAAAGAAGAACAACATAAGATTGATCAGAATCAATGAGAAAGTTGAAGACAGCACAAATACCATTAAAAACTTCTTCATAGAAATAATGACAGAAAACTTCTGAAATGGGGATAAAGAATTTGACATAGAAATAAATGAAACATACAGAACTCTAGTCATGGCCAAAATAATCTACACCAAGCCATATAATAATCAAGATTCCAGAAATTCAGCACTAGAACAAAATATTAAGAGCGACCGGGGATTTAGCTCAGTGGCATAAGTGCCTGCCTGGTAAGAGCAAGTTCATTGGCACCAAAAAAAGAAAAAAAAATTAAGAGCAGCTAGAGAAAAGAAACTTATCTGTAGAGGAAAGCTCATCAAAATCACAGCAGATTTCCCAACACAAACCCTCAAATCAAGGAGAACTTGGATTGAGGTATTTCAAGCCTTAAAGGAAAACAATTTTCAACTCAGATTGATATACCCCAAAAAACTGTCTTTCAAAATTGATGGAGAAATACTTCCATGACAAAAAACAACTGAAGAAATTTATGACTACCAAAGCAGCTCTACTGAATGCTCTGAAAGAGCATACTAGAAAGAGATAACAGAGACAACAAAAACATGAACCAATAGAAAGAAGATGCCAGGCAAGGCAGGCAGTTAAACAGAGGAGAAAGACAGGGACCAAACCTGGAAAACAACGTGAAAAAGCCAATACATATCGGTTATAATCATCAACATAAATGGTCTCAACTTACCAATTGAAAGAAATAGACTGGCCAAATGGATCAAGAGGCAAGATCCAAAAATACATTGCATTCAAGAAGCACATTTAACCCAAAAAGAATTTCATAGATTAAAAGTCAAAGGGTAGAAAGCAATTCACCATGCCACAGGAACCTAGAAAAAATCGGGTAGTTATTTTACTTGCAGACACTGCAAACTTTATGTCAAAATGGATCAAAAGAGACGAAGATCACTACATACTTGTTAAGGGAAAACTCCAAGAAGAGATATCATAAACATACACCAAACATGGTTCACCCAACTATATAAAACAAATATTAACAGACTTGAAAAACCAAATAAGCACTAATGCATTTGTAGTGGGGGACCTTAATACCCCACTCTCACAAATAGATCAACTAGACAAAAAAAATCAACAAGTAAATATTAGAATTAAACCAAGCCTGTGAACAAATGGACTTGGTAGATGTCTGCAGAGTGTTCTACCACAAAACATCAAAATATACATTCTTTTCAGCTGCATATGGGATGTTCTCCAAAATAGACCATATATTAACTGATTACATGTTTAAGCAAATGTGGAGAGAAATTGAAATCCCATGCATGCTATCTGACCATAGTGTAATGAAACAAAATCAATAAAAAAGAAATCACAAAAACTACATTAACACATGGAAATTAAACAACTCACAGAGAAAAAGACTAAGCTGTATATACAGTTAAACTATAATGCTGATACAACATACTGAAACTTAAGGAATGCAATGAAAACAGTGGAAATTTATAGCAGTGAACTTGCACATCAGGGAAACAAAACAAGTTCAAATAAACAACTTAATATTGAACCTCAAACTTCTAGAAAAAGAACAAATCAAACCCAGAGCTCATAAAGAGCAGAAATTATAAAGATCAATGCAGAAATTAATACAAGGGGCTAAGAAAAACAATACAAAGGGTTAATGAATCAAAAAGTTGGTTCTTTGAAAGAATAAATAAAATTGATAAGCCATTAGCCAGCCTCATCAAAAAAGAGGAACAAAAAACCCAAACTCAAGCAATTAAGAATACAAAGAGGAAATCAAAATGGATTTTTCGGAAATCCAAGAGATCATCAATATCTACTATGAGAAACTATATTATAATAAGATGGAAAACAGAAGAAACAGACATATTTCTAGACACAAATTGCCTAAACTAAATCAAGAAGATACAAAAATTCTAAATAATCCAATATCAACCAATGAAATTGAAAACAACAAAGAAAAGCCCAGGCCCCGACAGATTCACTGTTGAATTCTGCAAGAAAAATAGAGAACTAATGCCACTAATGCTCAAACTCTAAAGAAGAAAGGGAAGCAGTATAGTTCCAAACTCATTCCTTGAACCAAATATTGCCCTGATTCAAAGCCAGAGAAGAATCCACCCCAAAAAGAAAATTACAGGCCAATCTCCCGAATGAACATAATGCAAAAATGCTTAATGAGATACTGGCAAACAGTACAATAAACTGTCAAGAAGATTATACATCATGAGCAAATAAAATTCATCCTAGTGATACAAAGATGATTTAACATGCAAATCAATAAATATAATATACCATATTAACAGAGCCAAAGACAAAAATTATATGATAATCTGAATAGATGCAGAAAAACCTTCTGACAGAGTCCAACATTCATGATTAAAACTCTACAGGAAACAAATAGGTCTTTGCCTCAATCTTATAAAAACCATCTGTGACAAACCAACAACCAACTTCGTACTAAATAGACAAAAACTGAAAGCATAGGGGCTGGGGATTTAGCTCAGCAGCATAAGCGCCTGCCTTGCAAGCGCGTGATTGTTAGTTCAATCCCTGTACCAGTAAAAAAAAAACTGAAAGCATTCACTCTAAAATCAGGAATAACACAAGGATGCACATAATTACCACTTCTATTCAATATAGTTCTGGGAACATTAGCCAGAGCAACAAGACAAGAGAAAAAAAATGAAAGTAATAGTCATTGAGAGTTTGAGGCCAGCACAGGCTGCAAAAGTGAGTCCAAGGCCAGCTTGAACTGCATAGCGAGACCTGTCTCAGAAAACCAAACAACAGTAAAAATAAGTCAATGGTATTCTTGTACACAAGCAACAAACTCAGAGAAATTAGGGAAAGGACACCCTTTACAGTAGCATCAAGAAAATGAAATAGGAATCTTACCTAACAAAAGATGTAAAGAATCTGTAAAATGATAATTACAGTACCCTAAAAAAAGGAGGTTGAATAGGATATCAGAAAATGGAAAGATATCCCTTGCTCTTGGGTAGGAAGGACCAACCTAGTGAAAATGGCCATGCTCCTCAAACTGCTATACAGATTTAATGCAATCTCAATGAAAATACCATTAGTGTACCTTACAGATTTAGAGAAAACATTCATAAAATTGATTTGGAACCAGAAAAGACCTAGAATAGCAAAAGAAATTCATTGCAATAAAGGCAACCCAGGGGATACCACAATGCCAGACCTGAATTTAAACTACAAAGCTACTGTGATAAAATCAGCAGGATATTGGCAAAAAAAAAAAAAAAAAAAAAAAAAAAAAAAACAGGCCTGAGGATCAGTGGAACACACTAGAAGATGCAGATACAACCCCAAACACACTTATCTTTGACAAAGGAACCAAACACGTTAATTCCCTTCCAGGAATTAATAAATGATGCTAGGGAAAAAAAACTAGCTTTCCACATGCCAAAGACCAAGATAGAACCATGTCTACCACTATGCACTAAAGTAAAGACAAAATGGACCAAAGAGCTAAATATTAAAATAGGAACACTAAATTTACTGGAAGAAAAAATAGGTAGAACTCTTAAAGACATCAGTGTATGCAGAGACTTCATGCCTTTTAAAAAAGCTTTTGCACAACAAAATCACCAACAGATTGGGAAAATGTACCTAGTTGTCCCACAGACAAAGGACATGTATCTAGAATAAGTAAAGAATTTTTTAAAAACCCAGGACCCCCAAATTCAGACTTGATTCAAAAATGGGCATCTGAAATAAACACACACTCCTCAGATGAAGAAATACAAATGGAAAATACATGAGAAAATGTTCAGCATCACTGGTCATTTGAGAGATGCAAATTAAAACAACATTGAGATTTCATCTCATCCCAGAAAGAATAACTATCATCAAAAAAATCAACCAATAACAAATGCTAGAAGAACTGCAGGGAAATAGGAACCCTTATCCACTGCTGATAGAATGTAGACTGGTACAACCACTATGGAAATCAGTGTGGAGATCCTTTTAAAAATTAGAATTAGAGGTCTCATTCAACCTAGCTATTCCTCTTCTGGGTATCTTCCCAGGAGAATTAAAAACACTGTACCACAGCGATAGATGTGCATCCCTGTTTATAGCAGCGTAATTTGCAATAAGTAAAATCTTGCCCATCAACTGAGAAATGGGTAAAAAAAGATGTGGTGTTTTTTATATATATAATTAAATACTACTCAACCATAAAGAAATAAAAGAAAAACCATTAAAAAATCAAACAAAAACCCGAGACTTTTTAAAAAAATGTTTTTATTTTAAAGAGGGTAAGATTTAACATAACAAAACAGAACAAGACAGATCATAAGGAAACAATTTTAAGAAATACAGATTTCAAAGCAAGTCCACTGGAAATCTTCACTGTCTATCATATTGCCTCTAGTTTTCTTGCAAATAGTTGTCCCCATCACCACACAGTGAATACATACTGAACATTATAGTACTAATCTAATCAGAACAGGATGATGAAGGCTTTTTAGGTCTTCAAGACCTGACATTAGGGAAGTCGAACAATGGCTGCTATAATGTCTCTCATTCTCTTTGAAGTAGCTGTCCATATCATTACGTATGCTGAAATTAAACATAAGAGACTAGACTAATATCACAACAGTGAATAATAGTATTACTAGATTTTGTATCATAATGCTACAGAATTAGCACTGGGTATCTTAGTCTCTCTAAAATCAGAGAATCTGTTCATTACATCCTGCATTATATAATCTGTCCCGTAAACTGTTTAGAAATTCTACACATGTGTGAATCTCTACATGTATCCATGTATACCTGTCCTTTCTGTATTATAGGGAAAAACATCAAAACAAGACTACAAAACAAATTCCTAGAAAAACATGAAACAAAAAGACATAAAACCACAATATTAGTGATCTACCATAGTTACTATGCTTTCTCTTGTTTTCAATAGAATTGTCTATGTCATCAGATATAATATAATTGAACATAGCATCACATAGCAATTTTAATAAAAACACAACGTTGGAGACACTGACTTCAAAAGCAGTTAATAATCAAACCAGAATGAGTATCTTATTACATCTTGTCATCTTGCCTCTACTCTTAAGACTTGATACTATCAATCATAGCAAGTTTGAATAAAATCAGTCAAGACAAAACAGCAGTCTAACAAACCAGCTTCAAATAAGATGTCATAGACAATCTAAGTAATACAAGGCTTCAGTTTAAGTTATAGAGAATTAAGGATACTTACCGTAGTATATCCTGCTATTTTTGGAATAGCAGTCTGTGCCCTCAAATCTAGTATGAGTAAGCATACTAGAACAAAATAAAATCAAACTAAACAGAGTGATAAGACTAATGTGGTTTTTAAATCCTGATACACTATTAACAGTGCCTTCTACCTTCCCTTTTTAGGCAATTCCTCCCCTTTCCCTTTCTCAGGGTGCTTTGTATATTTTGGGTCCCACTAACTCCTTTAGTTTTTAGATTAGGGGGACAACCCATTATCTATCTAAGTGGTGTTGAACCTTTTTACCCCTGAGCTTGATCTTGAGCTGTATTCCTTTACTTACTAAAGCCACAAGGTTTTCCTTCCTTTTAGCTTAGTAGTTCTCCACTGTACAAAGTGTCATGACTTTCCAACTTATCTGCAGTTTCTGGACAAGTTGTCTCTATTTCTCTCTGGTTCCCTATCACATAGAGCATTGTTTTCTCATCTTTGACTTTCAGTTTATTAACCCTCTTTCAGGTTGAGTATATTTCCTATTCAGAGCATCTCAATGGATTCTGCCTCCTAATTTACTCTGCCTGTTTCTTTTTGTTAGTGTATCAAGGCTGTCTATATTAGAGATTATAGCCCACCTTCTCTGCCTCATCTCTACTATTCTACTTTTCTGCTATTATTTGTCCACTTTTCTCCTTCATTCCACTGTCTTCCCCATTCATTGAGGCCTCTCTGCCACTGTTGCTGGAATCCTGGTATTTTTTTTCTATCTCTCTATAGAATATCCTTCAGTATTTTTTGTAGAACTGGATTGGTGGCCATGAACTCTCACAGTTCCTCCTTGTTTTGGAAACACCTTGTTTCTCCATTAATTTTTTTTGTCTTTTTCCTTTTTATCAGTACCGGGGATTGAACTCACGACTGCCTGCTTGCAAGGCAGGTGCTTATGCTGCTGAGCTAAACCTCCAGCCCCCATCTCCATTAATTTTGAGACAGAGTTTTTCAGGGTATATCAATCTGGGTTGGAGGTTATTTTCTTTCAGTGCTTGGACTACTTTACTCTAGGCTCTTCTTGATTTGATAATTTGTGTTGAGAAGTCAGTCATTATTTTGATGGATTTTCCTTTATAGGTGATCTGCTTTTCTCTGACTGCTTTTAATATTCTGTTCTTGTGGTGAATTTCTGGGTTTTTGGTTATTATATGTCTGGCTGTAGATCTGTTTTGGTTGTAGTTGGTTGGAGTTCTGTATGCCTCATTTATCTGGATATCATTTCTTTTTCCTATGCTTGGGAAGTTTTCCTTAATTATTTCTGTGAATAGCCTTTGTAATTCATTTGTGGTTACTCCTGCTTCTTCACTTACATTTTTTATTCTTAAATTATAGATCCTCTTGTCATCTTTGAGCCTTTGAATTGTTACTTCCTGGTTGCTTGTTATTTTTAAGAGGTCTTTTCAATTTCACGATCACACATTGAAAAATCTCTCTTCAAGTTTTGAAAGGCTAACTTTAGTTTCTGTCAAGACATTTTGCCAGCTTTCAATGAAGTTTTTAATTTTCTAGTAATCTCTTTGGATCTGTTTCATGTATTCTAGATTTTGTTTATATTTTTCACTGAAGGTTTCTCTTTTCTGGGTTCCTCCATTCTTCCATCTGTGTCTTCTTGAGAGGGCATTAGCATTTCTTTTATTAATCTTTTTATATCTTGCCTGACTTGGATTAGAATTTCAGTTTTAAGTTCATCTATGCGGTCACGAAGATATGTTTTTTATGTCTGCTGATGCTGTTGCCAATATTGCATGATTGCTGCCCTGGATCTCTTCTGTATTTACCTCTCCTGGACCTATTTTCCCAGGGTCAATGGCTGGAGGTTTTTTCTTGTTTCTTTCTCTTGTCATGTTTCTGGTTTCTTTCAGACAGGTGTATGGTGGAGGTCTCAGGCCCTTTCCATATTGCTTACGGTTTTTCTGAAGCATGCTGCTGGGGTATTGCTACCTTCTCCAGTTTGATGTTATCTGAGGTGCACACAGGGACTGTGGGCTGGCCCCACTTCTCTGAGCCAGTCAACCTGTGAGTGCCTTCAGCAACATAGGCTGTGCTGTGGTGAACGTCAGAGGTTCGGGACAGTTCCGTCCCTGGCTATTGGGTCCTGACCAGGGTGTGTCTCAGCCCATGCAGGTCCAACCAGTCTTCTTTGGGCCAGGGGCCGGTGACTGACACCACCACGCACCAGACTCAGGCCTATCCTGCCCAATTCCAGTGTGTCTTCCAGCCAGCCACTCCCTCCATGGGATCTACTTTCCAGCCCTCACCACAAATTAATGCAGTTCTCCACCTTGGTTCCACTCCACACTGTAACGCATCCTCCTGCCAAGGGCCTGGGACTCACCACTCCTGCTATCGGTGGCCGTGGCTTCAGTGTGACCGTGAATCGTCCAATTCCAGGGCACGCCCAGCACATTGTGGGACTGGTCTCAATGAGTGCATCTGGCTCCAGCCCTCCACCCACGTTTTTCCTTCCTCTTCCCCTTTTTCTTTTTCCTCAGTTTCCTCCTGGATCACGAGAATCCCTCTCCCCTCATCCAGCCCTCTCCATGTTTGAGCAGTTTTTCACAGAGAGGCTCTCCACACAGCTACCTATCAAGCCACCATCTTCTTGTCTCTCCAAGACTTTTATAGGTAAATGATGTAACTAGAGACCATACTTACAAGTGAAATAAACCAAACTCATATGTGCAAACATCATATTCTCACTAGTGTGAGAAACTGAATAAGTAGAAAAGATGTACAATAATGTCCAAAATGTACAATAGATGTTGAGAATTGGGAAGAAAATTAAAAAACAAAAAAGACAAACTATGATAGGGAAAGCAATAAAGGGGAAAATAAAAATATATACATATACACAGGATAATTAATATAATTATATAGCTAGTTTCTCTTAGTTCATTGAAAAGAAATATTAGTGCTAATATTGTTTGAATAATCATGCCTATATCTTATACTCTGAATAACTACTATAAAGGCAACACTATACAATGTATTATTGTAACTGCCCTACTAACCTGTTTTGAACTTCTGTTTCATTGTTATTTTTATCTTTTTTCCTCTTTAAAATAAAAACAAAAACAATGGAACAGATTAAAGATGTGAAACACTTCCAAACACACTCAACTTCTTTATCTTTGATCAATGAGCTAAATACCTTCATTGGAAGAAAGATAGCCTTTTTAATAAATGATGTTGGAAAAACTTACTTTCCACATGCTGAAGATTAAAAGTAGACACATAACTTTCACCATGCACTAAACTAAAATAAAATGGATCAAAGAAATAAATATTAAAACAGAAACTCTAGGGCCAGGGTTGTTGCTCAGTGGCACAGTGCTTACCTGGCAAGCACAAGGTCCTGAGTTGGATTCCCAGTACCAAAAAAATAAAAACAAAAACAAAACTTCAAAAAGCCCCACAGAAACATTAAATCTGTTGGAAGATAGATTAGGTAGAACTCTTGAAGACATTGGTGTAGGCAAGGACTTTATGAACAGAGCCCATCACACAGGAACTATCAGCAAAATTCAACACTAGATCTCATCTTAAGCTCTCAGCTTAAGCTTCTGCAGAGACAACCCACAGTGTGGAGAAAATTTATGCCAACTGTTCTTCAAACAAAAGACTAATATCTAGAATATATAAAGACCTCTAAACAAACCCAAGCAAAAACAGAATAAAGCCAATCAAAACAAGACAAGATCTGGGGCTGGGGATTTAGCTGAGCGGCATAAGCATCTGCCTTGCAAGCACGTAGTCGTGAGTTCGATCCCTGGTACTGATAACAAAAAAAGACAAGATCTAAAAACAAGGTACTAGGAAATCAACAATGGCTATCATAATGCTTCTTATTACTTTCAAAATAGCTGCCCATAACTTCAGATATAGTAAAATTGAACAAAACAGAAACAAAAGAGAATAAAAACAAAAACAAGAGAATAGTAAATCAAAATGATAGCTGCCCATGCCATCAGATACAACAAAATCAAACAAGATAAAACAGGATAAAACAAGATAAAACCCAACCAAACAAAACAATGAGACTAACACAGGATTTCAAGACAAGATAATAAGGAATTAATAGTGGCCACCACCTTCAGAAGGAGATCCCCCACATATGCTGTATTGTGTATTGTTATCCTCTTAATAGACGGTCAGACTACCAGCTTTAGGCCTGCAGTCAGTGAAACACTAAACACTAAAGCATTAAGTTATACTTTACTTCATGAGCTATCATCACAGTGTATGTTTCTCTGGATCAGCTGGTTGCTCATGGGGGGAGGGCGGAGGATAGGGAACATTGGCTTTTCTTGTCTCCCTGCCCACGTGCCAGAAGGGGCTGGCATCTGGCTCTCCCTAGTCAGCCTGCGCATGGCGCATACTCATAGGAGGTCTTAGCTTCTTGTTGACTTCTTGTTCTCCTCCCCACAGTCTGCGAATGGCACAGACTCACAGGAGAGGGCTGGCATCTGGCTGTCCCCCAGGCCAACAAAATTTAAAGATCAAGTCCAAAATGGGCATCTGAAGTGAGTATATACTTCTCAGATGAAGAAGTAGAAATGGTTAATAAATATATGAAAAAAATTTACTCTTACTGATCTTTTGAGATATTGAAATTAAAACTATGCTGAGACTACACTTCCAGAAAAAATGACTGTTACCAAGAAATCAACCAGTGACAAATGCTGGCAGGGCTGCGGAGGAAAAGGCAGTGGGAGTGTAGACTGGGGCAACCACTGTGGAAATCAATGTGGAGCCTCCTCAAAAAAATGCTTTTTTCCAAAGTTCATTTCAGGATTCTGAAAATGGCGGCGGGCTAGGGGATCGAGCGAAGAGTCTCTCCAGAGAATTCAAACTCGAAGCTAAAAAAAGACAGCATGGAGAGGGCCAGACAAATCGATAGCGATTCTTATTAACCAAGACAGTACAGCTGGAGGATTTAAAGTCGTGCTGAGACTTTCAACGCCGATAACGGGAGGCTGCAAATCCCGCACCCTTAAATCAACAAACAACTCGTGGACCCAGCACGAAAAGCTGAGTTGCTTTTGGGGACTGCGGGAAACGGAGACCCGGACCGAGACTCCAAGTAGCAGCCAGTTCTGCACCGCTGCACCAGAGCGGATGTACAAAGCTCTGGCGTTTCAAATCTAAACGGTGCACAGATATCTGACCGGTCAGCGCTGTACCGGGAGTGTGGGAAAAGTGGACAGCTTGGTGTGCGGCGGTCCCGGAACGAGGACTTGCACCGGACTCTGGTGAGTACAGAGAACCCCGCGGCTGCTGGGTTTGGCCAGAGAACAGCTGGCCCGCCACCACGGGGAAATCAATAACACAGAGTCTGGTGCAGACATATTAGCCTGGCTAATATGTTTATTATCTATCTGGTGCAGACATATTAGCCTGGCAGCTTGGTGACATCACCAGGTCCCCTTGTAGGGAGGGCTGGTGGAAGACATCTTGAGTCCTGGCAGAGCCTGATTACTTGCTGGCGTCAGCTCCACACAGAGAACTTAGTGGGAGCCATCTTTGTTTTGGGCAGATCTGCTATTCTGGTGCTCCTGTCACAGAGAGGTTTGGAAGAGAACGGCTGGGACTTGGGCAGAATCCTGTGCCATTACTCAGCTGCTTCTGATTCAAAGAGAACTGGCAGGAGCTACTGGGGCTAAACCAAGCCTCTGCTTGGGGCCCAATAAGCGGATACAAAATAGTCACAACTCAGTGACAACCAGAAAGTACAGCCTAATTTATGAACTAACTGACACAGAGGCTAGAGACTAAACTGTACCACCCCTGCATCCCAGCCTACCCCAGATAACAGCAAATTGGGGAGGACAGCAAAAACTCAAGCCAGCACGCTTCTGAGAGGCCCTAAGCAATTCGGAGAGGGCCAGAGAACTCCAGGACAGTCTGAAAGAAACCAGAAACATGACAAGAGATAAAAATAAAAAAAATCTCCAGCTGTTCAACAGGAGAAAATAAACCCAAGAGAACTAAACACTGAAGAGAACAAACATAGTAACCATCCTCTACTCGACACAGCATCAGCCGAAATTAAAAAGTACTTACATGATCTCATAGAGGAATTTAAAGATGTACTCCTGATCCAAGTGAGGCAAGATATAAAGAGATTAATTAAAGAAATGACAAGCCCCGCCCAAGAGAACACAGATGGAAGAACTGAGGAAATCAGAAAAGAAAGAGAAGCATCTGAAGAAGAATTTAAGCATAACTTAGAATACATGAAACAGATCCAAAGAGAATATCAGGAAACTAAAAACTCCATTGAATATTGGCAAAATGCCTTGACAGAAACTAAAGACAACCTTCTGAAACTTGAAGAGAGATTTAGGGCTTATGAACGTGAAAGAAAAAGCCTCTTAAAAATAACAAGGAACCAGAAAGAAGCAATTCTAAAACTGGAAGATGATAAAAAGATACATAACCTAAGAATAAAGAATGTGAGTGAGGAAGCAGGAACATCCAAAAATGAAATACAAAAAATATTCACAGATATATTAAAGCAAAATTTCCCACGTATAGCAAAAAGAAATGATATCCAGATAAAAGAAGCATACAGAACGCCAGCTACCTACAACCAAAACAGATCTACGCCTAGGCATATAATAATCGAGATCCCAGAAATCCACCAAAAAAACAGAATATTAAAAGCAGCCAGAGAAAAGATGCAGGTTACCTATAACGGGAAATCTATCAAAATAACAGCAGACTTATCAACACAAACTCTTAAGTCAAGAAGGGAGTGGGGAGAAATATTCCAAGTCCTGAAGGAAAAAAATATGCAACTGAAGTTCATATATCCGTCAAAACTCTCTCTAAAAATTAATGAAGAAATAAGATACTTTCAAGACAAGGAGGAACTGTGGGAGTTCGTGGCCACCAATCCAACCCTACAGAGAGCGCTGAAGGACATTACAGAGAAAGAGAGGAAGAGATATCAGGATTCCAGCAACAGTGGCAGAGAGGCCTCAGTGAACGGGGCAGACAATGGAATGAGGGAATAAGGTGGACAAATTATAGCAGAAAAGTGGAGTAGCAGACATGAGGCAGAGACGGTAAGCTAGTCTTTAGTAGAGACAGCTCTGAAACTATATTTAAAAAAAAAAGCAGAGGTCATTGCTAATGGTGTATAACGATTTAAAAGACACAGTAGTCCTAGTGCCATATTTAGATTGAATTAAATTTGTTCTGGTCTGTCCACTCATGTCAGATTTGAGGACACAGACCTCTAGAACCAAAAATAGCAGGTTATACCATGGTAACTATCCTTACTTTCCTATTGACTTAGGCTGAAATCCTGTATTACTTACATTGTCTTACTATGACTGATCTTAATTGTATCTGAATCATAAGACTATTGGTTGGCCTTGACTGATCCTATTTGAAATCAGTATGCGTGTTAGAATCAACCCTAAAAGTAGAGGAAACTACTCTGAGCATGACAAGATGTAAAGGATATCCATACTGGTATGAATCAGTAACAGCTCTCAAATACTACAATGCAGTCAAAGATAAGTTTTTATAAAAATAGGTGTTAGTATGTTTAACTATAATAAGCCAGTGTTGTGGACAAATCTATTGAAAATAACAAGAGAAAACATAGTAGCTACGGAAGATCATTTATATTATAGTTTTATAAGTCTTATCCATTGCATGTTTTTCTAGGAAATTGTTTCGCTGTCTTGTTATGACTTGGTTTTCCCTATAATACAGAGAGGATAGGAACAAATACTCTGAGGAAGAGACCTGAAAAACCCGAGGCTTATTTTGTAGCATTATAATATAAGTTCTAGCAATCTATTGCTTGCTGATTAGAATGACATTGGACTGGTTTCTTCAGCTCAACTTCAGCATATGCAGAGATGGGGACAGCTATCACAAAGAGAATGAGAGATGCGATGGTAGTTGCTATTGTCTTCCCTAATTTGGAACTTGAGGACCTAAAAAGACTCCATCATCCTGTAATGATTTGATTAGTTCTATAATATGCAATAAGTATATAAAGTGGGTGAAGTTAGGGACAACTATTTGTAAGAAGCTAGAGACAGTTAGATAAGGTAGATCTCCAGTGGACTTGCTTTGAAATCTGTATTTCTTTAAATTGTTTTTTATTTTTTTTTTAAATGTTCTGTTCTGTTTTGATATGGTTAACCTTACCCTCTTAGAGATGTAAAACAAATAGGTGGGACTGATAATCATATTACGGAGCTTTTGTTCGACCATAGAGCAGAATGGTTTGTAGGGTCACTTTTTTGAATGTCATTCTAAATACTTTAATTCTATAACCTGAACAGCCATTTCGAAGATGACAATTTGTAACTTATCAACCGGCAATTTCTTACCTTTTGTTTGTCTGTAATTTAGTATTATTTCTACCCTTTTTTTTATCTCCATGTATTTTTTTTTTCGTTTCCTTTTCTTTAAATAAAAAAAAAACAAAGTTCATTTCAATATTTGTTGCTGTACTTGTATATTATTCTTATTTTATTAATATACTAATTAATGTTGACTTCTTTTTTTATTAGTATGTTTGTAGTACATGACGACTATAATTACCACAGGGAGTTGACACATGTAATAATATATTTTAATTCTTTTTTTGTTTGTTTGTTTGCTGTGTTTTTCATTCTCCACCTTTCCCCCTCTTCCCTCATCCTTCCAACATTGGTCCTTTTCCTATTGACAACAGACTATTTTCATTAAATATTGATGTCTTCATTCTTAAACATCCCTAGAATAAATCTTGTTAGCCATGGTATAATAGTCATTTAGTACTTACCCAGTTCCAGTAGTTATTACTTTAAGGATGTTTGCATCTGTATTGTCAGATCGTATTCTAATTTCCTGTGTAACTTATGCATTTTGTGTTTGATATTGCAATTATCAGTTTTTAAAAATGTGGTAGAACTTGTCTTTGAAAACTTATAGAGCTTTTTCATATTTTTCTGGGGGTTTTTTGGTTTTGTTTTTAATGTTAGGTTTCTAATCACTTTAAAGAGAGCATCTTTTTATATGAGCATATAAGTAAAAGTCAAATATCATACATTTTTGACAATACTTTTTGGGACACCAGAACTCCTCTAGAAGGACATGAGTTTTTTTTTTTTTTTGAGACAGGGTTTTGCTATATTGTTTTGTCTGCCAGGCTGGCCTTCAACACGTGACAGTATTCCTGCTTCAACCTCCCAAATGTTGGTTTCCAGGCATGTGCCTGGTTATTCATGAATTACTTTTGTTTAAAAAGTTTGGATCCTTTTAAATAACCAC
Source organism: Cavia porcellus (assembly GCF_034190915.1). Taxonomy (NCBI): domain Eukaryota; kingdom Metazoa; phylum Chordata; class Mammalia; order Rodentia; family Caviidae; genus Cavia; species Cavia porcellus. The sequence continues at coordinate 16,524,525 of NW_026947490.1, forward strand.
ATTAAATAGTATTCACAGATTCTTTTATTGTGAGTTTTTAGAGATAGTATATTGACAATATTGACTAATTAGAAATTCTTATTAATTTAGGAATATTTATAAATAATGTTTGTTACTTAAAACCAAGTTTTAGTCTGTCAATTACTACTTCATTAAACATCTAGTGGCAGGCATGGTGGTGCAGAAGTGTAATACTAGCACTCAGAAGGCTGGTACAGGAGGATAGCTAAAAGTTTGAGGCCAGCCTGGGGCTATATAGTGAGTTAAAGACCAGCCTGAACTATAATGTGAGATCCTGTCTCATGGAAAAACTTTTTTAGCAATAAGCATTTCTCTAAATACTTGCTCCTTTACACAACTAATAATTCAGATCTTAAAGATTAAATAAATATCTTTACTGACCAATTACAAACCTAAGATTTGAACATGGGATGAAAATCAGTAACTTGTTCTCATGCTGTCTTGTTCCTTCTCCCAATAGAATGTGTAGACTGTAGTCAGTAACAAGCAAAAAAATCTTTGCCCAGGAGTGTTGAAATAATGGATATGAGGTAGGAGTAGAGCTTAGATGTAGAGTGCTTGCTTAGCATGCAAGACGCAAGGTCCGGGGCTTGATGCTCAGTACACACACACACACACACATGCACACACACGCACACCAGAGAATATCGATTTATCCACATGGCAACAATCAAGGAATACTAATAGCCTCACATCCATAATGGTTCAAATAACCAATAAATTAAACCAGACAGTTATGGAAAAATCCAGGGAATGAGGCAATGAGAGAGAGATTGGCAAGAACTCACATATTCCTAGTGATCTTGAAACAGTAACTATTGCTACTCAAGAGAAAATTGAGAGGGTCCTAGTGAGCTGCTTATTCCTGATTAACCATGAGACTTCAGAAACACAAGGAGTAAAAAGCCATGCTGTTTTATCAGCTTAGATTTTGGAGCCATAGAGAGCTCCAATTGCAAAGCATAGGGGTTTATTGTATTACAATGACTAAATAAAACCTCCAATTAATATTTAATTAAGCTCTCCTGAGAGAACAAAATTTTTAAAATAAATTAGACCTCTTTCTGTAAGCGGCCCGAGGTGACCTGTAAAATGGTTCACTACTGTCTTGACCCAGAAAACTCCACAAAATCATGCAGATCAAGAGTCTCAAATCTTCATGTTCACTTTAAGAACACCTTTAAAGCATCCCAGGTCATCAAGGGTATGTATCTTGGTTACTTTTCTCTAGTTCTGAGACAAAATACCCAACACCCAAAGTTAAGGGAGGAAAGGTTTATTTAGGTCACCAATTGTGGTTTCTTTCAGTCCATCTTCAGCTGGCTCCAAGGCCTGATGGCATGGCAGAAGGGCAACCATTCATGGCAGTTGAAAACAACAAAAGCAACAAGAGCAAAAGGAAAGAGCAAACCTCTTTTCCTCCTTTATATGGTATTCAGACTATCTATGCTAGGGCTGGTGTCACACTCACACCCCCAATCTGAGCACTGGACTATAAACCAATTCCAAACTCTAGCTTCAGCTACCTCTGAAATAGCCTGCCCCCATGATTGCGTGAGGCTTTGAGGGGACATTCAGACATAAGAGTATGCATGTCCAAAAGGCCACCAAATATCTGAAGGATGTCACGTTAAAGAAGTAACATGTGTCATTCTGGTGTTACAATGGTGGTGTTGGCAGTTGTTCCCAGGCCAAATGGTGGGACTGGGCACAGGATCAGTGGCCAAAGAAGAGTGCTGAGTTTTTGCTGTACATGCTTAAAACTACAGAGTAGTACTTAACTTAAGGTTTCAATGTAGATTCTTTAATCATTGAATATATTAAAGTAAACAAAACACCCATGATACACTACCATAATTATACAATTCATGGCTGGATTAACCTGTACATGCACTCCTCCTGCCACACTGAGATGATCCTTACTAAAAATGAACAAATTGTTCCTAAACCAGAGGAGGAAGTTGCACAAAAGAAAAGATATCACAGAAGAAACTGAGGAAACAAAAATGTATTGCATGGGAATAAATTAAGAATAAGATAAATGCAAATAAAAGTTTAAAAGTAAATAAATAAAATGAAAGAGATATCAGAGTCTGCACAACCTTTATAGAATTAACCCAAGCAACTCAAAACAAACAAAAGCAATGACTGGCATCCAAGAGAAAGAAAGTCAGACTCTTGTAGAGTAACTACAGCCCATTTTTAAAAGATGTCTTATTTTCATTTTTTTCAAAAACTTTAAATCTTTCAAAATGGGAGAAAAGTCAGTAGAAATGTCTCTGCGGGGGCTCAAGATTGGACTTAGAGGACAAAGATTTAAAAGTAGCTATTATAAATATGTTCAGAGAGCTAAAAGAAATATGCAAACAGTTAAAGAAATGTATCATGTGGTTGTATCCTGCCTGTAATCCTAGCTACTCAAGAGGCTAAGGGAAGAAGATTGCAAGTTCAAGGCCAAGGGATGTAGCTTAGTAAAAAGTTCCCTGGTTTCAATTTACAGTACTGGAAGGGAAAGAGGGAGGGAGGGAGGATGACAATAAGAAAACAAAGGATATCAATAAGGAGAAAAATTTCCCTGGAAATTCTGGCAGTGAAAACTAAAATCAAATTGAAATTGTAAGTAGACTGCCTAATAGCCAATTTGCATAACCAAAAGACTCATTGAACAAGAGGATAAATCAGTAAAGATTATCCAAATTGAAGAACAGGATGAGAAAATAAATACACAATAATAGAACACACACATTTTAGAAATCTTGGAGCAGTGATATGGACTAAATCATGTTCTCCAGAAAGTCTTATGTTAAAATCTTAACTTAATCCCTCGTACCTCAGAACATCACTGAAGATGGAAAATCTTCAAAGAGGTAATGATGTTAAGATTAGGTCATTAGAGTGGACCCTACTGCAAAGATGATGATGAGCTTATGAGAGGAGGAAATTTGGACAAGGACATTATGATATAGTTTTAATAAAGTATATATTAAGGCATGTAGAAATATACCTTCAACCTCATTTCCTGGTGAAGAACACCTAAAAAATATTGGAATCTCTAGAATAACATGACTTTGGTATGCTATTGAGTTGATGGTGGCAGACAGCCCCTAAATAGCCTCAGGATGGGGACTGGTAGCTAGAAGGATCAAGGCATAGTAGAGGTTGAGAGTACCAGCATCTAGGGAAGAGAGAGGTTAAAAGTTATGTTGATCATCAGTGACAGCTGATGTAATCAATCATGCTTATGCAGTGAAAACTCCATCAAAATTCAAAAGCACTGAGTTCAGAGTTTCTGTATTGCTGATCATGAGGTAACTGGAGGGTAGTGTGTCTAGAGAGTATGGAGACCCTGTGGCCCTTCTATCATATCCTGAACATCTCTTCTATATTATTGTTCCTCTGAATCCTTTGTAATATTTGTAATAAATGAATAAATATAAAAAGTGTTTGAGTTCTATATCCAGTTCCAACAAATACTTGAGTCAAAAGACGTGATCACTTGAGTCAAAGAGGTGAGCCTTGATTTACAGCTGGTCTATCAGGAATATAGGTGTGCTTAGTTTGGATATGGAATGTCCCCCAAATGCCCATGTTTTAAAGGCCTGGTCTCCAGACAGGGATGTTATTGGGAAGTGGTGGAACCTTTAAGAAGTCGGGCCTATTAAGAGGCTTTAGGTTATTGGGACTGTGTCTTCAAAGAGCATTGTGGGAAACCAAACTTTTGTTTTCCAGCTGCCATGAGATGGGCAGCTTTGCTCTCCCACATGCTACCTGCCATAATCTGCCCCAAACTCAGAAGCAATAGAGCTGATCAATCATGAACTGAAACCTCTGCAACTGTGAGCTAAAATAGATCTCTCAAATCTTGTTACAGTAACAGAGAGCTAACACAAGTTAATAAAGTAGTACTGGCAACTGACATCTGAACAGCAGAGCAGTCTCCTGGAACTGAACCCTCAACCTATGGGATATGATAGCACCACCAGGTCAATAGTATCAGAATTAAATTATAACATGCCTAGTTGAATCTGCTGTCAGAGTGTTGCATTGAGTGATATAAGGACTATCAAAAAAAATTTGTTTTTAACCCATATATCTGTAGACAAATACAGATAAAAAAATCCACATGAAGATAGAACATGCCATGTATAAATCATGAGAAAGACTTAAGATACCTCCTACAGCTAGGCAGGATTGCACATGCCTATAATTCCTGCACTTGGGAGGTTAAGGTAGGAGGATTATGAGACATAGAAGAAGTAAAAAAAAAAAGAGGAAAAATATACTGTCCGGAGCCGCTTCTGTCCCGCGGAATGGAGCACACGAACACTTAGCCTCTGCAAGCACCTTTATTGACTGGGCAGCAACCTCAATACATGTCCGTCCTCGACGGCTTCTTCCGTGTTGTGCGTCGGGCACTTCCTATACTTGGGCTTATATAGCTAATGTTATCCAATCATGGGATTACACGTGGGGACAGGCGATTGGGCGGCAACAAGGAAGCAATCAATCATTACCATATATGGCGGGGACAGTAAGCCGAGCAAGAACCAGGAAGCAGGATGTGTGCACCATCTTGGGCACACGATGGGCGGGGGAGCAGCGAGGCGGTAGGCAGACGCCATCTTGTGGCTATATTCTCATGGGTAATACGGCAGGCTCCCAACATCTCCCCCTTTCTTATTTACAAGGAAGGACAGCGAGACCTTCCAAGTGACTACAGAGGTCTGTACCCCACTGTGCATGGCTCTGAGGTCATCCCCCAGCACAGGTTGGCCACCCCCGCGTCGGAAGGGACCTCCAAGCCTCATCCTTTTGCGCAGGGCTAGGGTAATTCGGATGAAACCTAGATGCATACAGACATATAGCCTGACATCTCTCTTCAAAAACCCCAAGAGTAGAATGTCATGCAGTACCATCTGGTCTCGCACCTTGGTACCTCTCACTGTCTTAATGGAACGGGGCCTGTCTTAGGTTGAGCAAGGTGGGGTACCTTGATCTTACCCGTCTTCAGCTCGCCCATTCAGCATCCTTATAACTGATGCTCTGCAACATGAAGGAGATATGCAGTCGCCCGACAACCAGATGGGCCAGCCTCCGCCAGCTGCATAGCCACCATGGCTGTAAATCTGACTTGTTGTTGAGTCTGCATCAAGCGATCAAGCAAGCATTTAACAACCACTAATCCAACCAGGATAGCAACAGCAATAAAAATCCAGGTAGTCAAATTGGGCCAGGAGAACCAAGAGGTGACATGATTCCATAAACCTTTTAGAACATCACTCAGGGTAGACAAATCAAATCTAACCGGGTTCAACTGAATTTTTTCTATTTCGTCTAATTCCTGACTAACAATCATTGACAGGTTGTGAAATTTTGGCAAACAAGTGTCCTGCAGCCATTTAGTCATAGTCTTTGTAGTTTCAGTCAGGTTGGTGCGAACAGGGGTGACGCAGACCCGTAAAGGCAGCCACCTCTGATCACAGAGTTGAGTGGCAACCTGCCACAACGCATCAATCTCCTGCCCGATGAGCTGGATCTCTTCTTGTAGCCGAAGTATAGCCTGGCTGTTAAGCTCAATCTGTTGCCTTTGAGCCTTGATGGTCTCTCGTGTAGCGTTGCTCAGCCGATTGACTGCATCCATGGTCAGCGCGAGCTGCTCGGAGGTCCATGCCTGCAAAACAGCCTGTCCCACTGCAGGGACAAACAGAGAAGAGACCACCCCCGCTGCCTGCCACAACCAATCTTTTATCCCTCTTTTTGTTCTGGTTGGCAAGGAAGAGAGCGAGATCTGCTGTGAGACCGGTCCAACCCAGTCCTGGGCTTGCACGGGAATCCAAAGATAACTTGGGCGGTAAGCTAGAATGGCGAAATTAGGGTAACCATTCCAGCAGTTGGACAGTGTGCAAATGGTCTCATTGGTCTCATTATCAGCAGATGAGTTACAATAAAAGGAATACCGATGGGAGAGGACAAAGACACCTTGCGAGTTGTGCCCAATCCGAGGGTGTCAGAGGGGTGGCTCCTATGTTTTCCAAAAGAGCCTGCGTAAAGGGGACATTGGGGCCGTAAGTGGAGACTGCCTCTTTTAACCCCTTAACCACTTTCATGTCCAGGGGCTGATAATAAGGCGCGCCAGCCTGGTCCTGGAGGACCGGGTAGAAGCTGGGAGCGTCATACGAGGCAAGGCCCCTACGCAAGACGTCCCATAAACGGCCATGAAATGAGCGGCGTCCGGAGAACGGAAGTGTGGCAGGGAAGGGAGGGGGCGGCCCCCAACCACCAGGGGCACTCATTCCCTGGGGTGATTCCCAGGGAGGGGCCGACGGGACTAACCCCGCCTCGCAGGGGGTGCGCATTTCCTGCAGATCACTCTCCACCCTCTCGAGCTCCTCCCCTAGGCTCTCCATCATCCCTTCACACAAGGCTCCAGCAGGTTTATGAACTTTCTGCCCTGTATTGCGATGTGGGCCTATCTTACTGTCAGTTTCCTCCTTTGGGCCCACCTTAGGGTCTTCCCCCTCTGAATCTGAATGGCTCGGTGAGCCAACCTTTGAGGCCTCCCTGGAGCTCTCCGAGCACGCCTGCTCGAAAGCGTGGCGTGCCTCTTTGAGTCCCTGGGCTGCGCCTACCATACTTTCGGTTTTGAGACATGCCCGAACCATCTCCCAAATGGGGCGAACCATGGGGTCGACACCTGTGCCTTGCTCTTCTGCAAATTGAATGTCTCGTCCTAATTTCTCCCAGGAGGGCAAGGTGAGGGAGCCGGTGGGCAGGAACCACGGGGCCAAATCGTTGATGCATTTGAAGAATTGTAAAACCGTTTGTTTTTCCATCCTAATTCCTCGTGCCCCAAGCAACATCCGCAATGATAGGGCGAGGGGGCCACAATTAACAATTGCCCATTTCAGCAAATATAGAAAGCCCCGAGGCGCTATAGCCAGCAGGGGCCTGCCCTTCCTTTTCGGGCAAAATCGACCCTAACAAGGGGTCAACTAACAAATCCCTTAAAGTGCGTCCACCAAGGGCCGGGTTGAGCCTCCACTCACCCGCAGGTACGTACCGTCTCTCAACACAGTCACAGGAGTCGCAGAGGGCGCGGGGGCAATCGCAGGGTCCCCGTACGGGCCACCAGCTGTCCGGAGCCGCTTCCGTCCCGCGGAATGGAGCACACGAACACTTAGCCTCTGCAAGCACCTTTATTGACTGGGCAGCAACCTCAATACATGTCCGTCCTCGACGGCTTCTTCCGTGTTGTGTGTCGGGCACTTCCTATACTTGGGCTTATATAGCTAATGTTATCCAATCATGGGATTACACGTGGGGACAGGCAATTGGGCGGCAACAAGGAAGCAATCAATCATTACCATATATGGCGGGGACAGTAAGCCGAGCAAGAACCAGGAAGCAGGATGTGTGCACCATCTTGGGCACACGATGGGCGGGGGAGCAGCGAGGCGGTAGGTGGACGCCATCTTGTGGCTATATTCTCATGGGTAATACGGCAGGCTCCCAACAATATACTACCCTACTAACACAGCATTGGTCTTGGACTTTTAATCTTCAGAATTGTCATGAAACAGATGTCTTATTTAAACCACTCAGTTTGTAATATGTGGCTATGGTATCCCTTGCAAACTAATATGGACTCTATTAATTGTACTAACATAAACATAGGAGCAGTCCCAGAAGTACAAAAAAGGAGAGTAAAAGGGCAGAAAAATATTTGAAGAAATAATGATGATGAAAATTTCCCAAATTTGATGAAAAACATGCTTCACATCAGATGGCTCAACAAGCTTCAAGTAGTATAACTACAAAGATGTACTCACCTACACATAGACAAACTGTTGAAAGACAAGAAAAATTTAGTTCATCACAAATAAGAGTAACTGCTGAGATATAAGAAACAGTGCAGGCCACAAAGCAATGGGATGGCATACCCAAAGTACTATAGGAACAAAAATGTCAATCAAAAATTACATATCAAGAAAAAATGACTTCAGAAGAAGATGAGATACAATTCCCCAATAAAGACTGAGATAATTTATTTCCAACAATGAGATGATAAAAGGGAGAATTCAGGTTCAAGTGACACTGGACAAAGTTCAAATCACATAACAAATAGCACAAGTAAACATGATTGTATAAGATTGTCTAAATGGGTGGATCGGGAGAACATGGCGGACAGACAACAGCAACTTCTGAACGCTCTCTAAAGGCTCGGCTCAGAGGCCAGGAATGATGCGGACTAAGGAGATACGAACCGGTAGAGATATGCTCTGCTAACTCAGGAACAAACTGGGCTGAGAGAATCCAACTTGGAATACAGTCCTGGCGCTAAAATAGGAACAGAAAAATCTCAGTGTGGAGGCTTGACTCCGCGCCATTGGAAACCGCGGTTTGGATTTCCCACCGCCGCCCGGCGGCCGGCTACCTCCACAGCGGCTCAGCAAGGAGAGACGCGACCGCCGAGCTCTGGGAACCGGAGTCCCCGAACGGAGTCCCCACGCCATCGGAAACCGCGGTTTAGACTTCCCGCCACCAGGCGCCCGGCTACCTCCATAGGGGCTCGGCAAGGAGAGACACGCAGAGGCTTGGGAACGGGAATCTGCGAACGGAGTCGGAAATGCGACGGCCAGGGAGGAAGGCTGACTGGTGGTGAGGTGAGCGAGGAACTGACTCCCTACCGCAGTTTGACTCCAGCGGAGGTTTTTCTGGGCGCGGGCAGTCCTGTAAGAGCAGGGCGCGGTGGCAACTGCAGCCGCACATTTCCCTCTCGGACGGGATTGGTGAAAGGTGCCTGGCTGGAGGGACGCTGCTCGCGGACCCCCTAGGCTGGCCTAACCCAGATCCCAGAGCCTGACGGTGGCCCGGAGGAGCGACCGACTCCCGCGTAGGCTGCCTCCTCCGCAACTCCCTGGGGCGCAGCGGTGAGCGGGAACAACTAGCCAGCGCAATTTGATCAAGCTGTGGCTGGCAGGCAGGGAAGCCGGGCCTCCTGTGTAAGATTACATTTTATAAGGAACAGAAAATATGGGGAAGGGAAGCAACAAAAAAGGCTCCTCGACCCCCAATCCTGAGAATCAGGCAATTGTGGACACTGCACCATTATACATTAAGCGCCATTTAGAGAGCCTCATAGACCAATTCAGGAATGAAGTTATCAATGACCTGAAGCTAGAAGTATGCAGAATAGTTAGAGAAATGCTAAGCACCACCCAGGAAAAAGCAGATGGTGGAATGGAAGAACAGAAAAAGAGGGGAGAATTGCTTGATGGAGAAAACAGAGAAAGCATTGAGTATGTGAAGCAGGTGCAAAGGGACTATCAAGAAATTAAGAAGTCTACCCAAGACTGGCATAACAGCTTGAAAGAAACTAAGGACAGACTATCTGAATTGGAGGGCAGACTTGAAACATGGGAGAATGAAATGAAAAACTTCTTAAAAATAACAAAGAAACACACAGCAATAATACAAAGACAAGAAGATGATAAGAGGAGCCATAACTTAAGGATTAAGAACATAAAAGAAGAAGTAGGGACACAAACAAGTGAACTACAAAAGCTACTCACAGAAATAATCCAGGAGAATTTTCCTAATTTAGCAAAAGGTAAAGATACTCAAATGTATGAGGCATACCAGGACCCCAGCTACCTACAACCCTAACAGAGAAACACCCAGGCATATAATAATAAAAATTCCAGAAAGTCAATACAAGAACAGAATATTAAAAGCTGTAAGAGACAAGAAACAGATCACTTACAAGGGAAGACCCATCAGAATTACAGCAGATTTCTCTTCACAAACCATCAAATCACGAAGAGCATGGGGAGAAATAATTCAAGCTTTGAAAGATAATAATCTCCAGCCAAGATTGAGATATCCTGCACAACTGTCCCTGGAAATTGATGGAAACACGAGGTGCTTCCAGGATAAAGAGGAACTGGGGGAATTTGCAACCACCAATTCAACCCTACAGAAAGTATTGCAGGATATTCTAAAAAAAGAAAAATACAAAGAACCCAGAAATAGGGGCGGGGAGGCCACAACGAATGGAGCAGCGAACAAAATGAAGAAGACAAACTGACAGCTACTGACAGAAAAAGAGCTCAACAGAAATGAGACAGAAGATTGGATGATAGGAACAGCTTTTTTGTGGAGAAAATGACATCTTAATAGGTAATACTGATTTAGTACCATCTTGTTTTGAAGTCTCATCTAGCTTTTGTTCTTCTGTCTCCAATGGTCTAAACAGGTTGTATCTTATTGGATTTTGTTATGTACGATAGTATAAGAAAAAACCTTTTAAAGACAAGGAGATTATACAGAGACCATTGTTCATTTTCTGTTAGTCGATTCTAAATATTCTATAATGCTGTCATTCTCTTAAATGGATTTACATTGTTTTGATATACTTAATGCTACAGTATATGAAGTTGTACTCAAGGACTTCAGGGAGGGAGTCAATATGGTAACTATTTTTGGGTCAGGATTAGCTGGTGGTGAAACACTATTCTGCTTAAATGGTTATGTTTTGATCTGCCCTGTTTCGCTGTTATGCCCTCCTTTTTCTCAATCTCCACTCCATTATTTACTTTTTTATTTTTATCCATTTAATTAAAGGGAAAAATATAGCAGGATATAATATAGTAACCCACTTTGACTTTCTATTATCTCGATTTGAAGCCCTGTATTACTCTCACCATCTTGTTTTTGGCTGAGGTTCCTATATTCTGTTTTGCTGGATAGTATCAGGTTCGAAAGTTTAGGCATCAGCTGAGAAGATAATGAGATTCATTATAACGCCCATTCTCGTTGACTTTTATCTACTTTTGAAGACCTACAATATCTCCAATGTTTTGGTTTTGTCGGTTTTATTCTTTACGGTTTTGTTCAATTGTATTACAACTAATGATATAGGCAATTCTATTAGAAATAGCGGGAGGCATTATGGTAACCATTGTTGATCACCTTGTATTATGTTCTTATATTATCTATTATGTCCACCCTTTTGACTTGACCGATTCTGTTCTGTTATGTCACATTTGGTTTTACTCTCTTCCAAAAAAGCAACAAGAACCGTGGGAGCAATGAAACCCAAAATGTGTAATAGTCACTGTACAAAAGAGAGGAAAAGAAAGTGCTCTAAACTATATAACTGCATGTATATTTAAATGTATAAGATAGAAAATGATATCACAGAGTTTTATTGGATCATTGAACAGAACTGTTTGCAGTATCATTGTTGGAATGTCCACTCTACAAGCTTTAATTTTGTGACTTAAACAATTATTTCTAAGATGGCAATATGTAATCCATTAACTAGTGATTTCCTACTGCGCATTTTTTTATTCTGTAAATCTGTATAACTTGTACCCCTTCACTGTTTTTTTTTCCTTTCTTTTCTTTTCTCCTTAAATAAAAATTAAAAAAAAAAGATTGTCTAAATGTACATTTTATATTTTTAGCTGATTTAAAAGATAATTGCACAATCAACCAAAAAAGTGGCTAAATTAATTATGGAAATGGAAAATTATGTAGCCAGTTTGGAAAAGAGCTTGGTAGTTTCCTTAAAAGTGAAATTTGAAATGGAAGCACATATCACCCCAAAAAACTTATATATAAATATTTAAAGCATTATAAATATTTTAAGCATTATTCATAATAGCCCAAAAGGAGAAATAATTTATGTGCTATCAACTTGTGAATGGATAAATAAGTGTGGTAATCCATATTATGGAATGTTACTCAGCAATGGAGAGGAACAAAGTAATCGTAAGAGTTGTGATATGGATTAATGTCAAATACATTATGCTAAGTGAATGACACAGATACATATGGCCACATACTGTAATACTCCATTGTTATTAAATATTCAGAAGAAGCCAATCTATAGAGACAATAAACTCATGATTGCCTTGCACAGAGAGTTGAAACAGTGGCTGCCAAAGACCATGAACCAATTTTTGAGGTAATAGTAATGTCCTAATATTGTGTCTTAATGATGGTTACACACATCTGTTTATACTTACTGTCTTAGTTACTTTTTACTCATTACTGAGACAAAATACCTGATGCCCAAATTTGGGAAAGGAAAGATTTATTTCTTAAGTTTTTGGAGGTTTCAGTCAATACTCAGTTGGCTCCAAGGCAGGGTGGCATGGCAGGGCCACAGTTCATGGCGGCTGCAAACAAGTGGAAACTGGCAAGAGAGAGAGACACACCTTCTTCCTGCCATTACATTATATGGTGGCTCCACCCCTAGGTGGGTATAGCACTGACACCATCAATCCAAACTCTAGACAGTGAACCAATCACAAATGCACAATGCAAATGCATGAGGCCTGGGGTCCACAGACATAAACCATGACACTTACTAAAACTCATTAGATGGTACACGTGCACAGTGGGTCAATTTTATCCTATGTAAGTCACACTTCAAGCTGCTAAAAGGATTCATCTAGAATAGAGGAATAAAAGAAGATTAAATAAAATGGATTTGCAAAAATATATGATGTACCAATGTGGATCAGTCATGATTCCAAACCTTAGGTTAAACAGAAGAAGTTTATTCATTTTGTTTTTTGGCAGGGCTGGGAATTAAACCCAAATCCCCACACATGCTAGACAAATGCTCTACCACTGAGGTACATCCCAGCTCCCAGGCTCCTCCAACCTCAAATTTGCTTCTGCCAGGCTTTTATGAGCTCTGGGTATATTTTCTGAACTTTTTTTTTTCACTTTTTCACATTTTCAACTCCAGGTATTCCCTTTGTACTCCTAGATGATACCTTTGAAATCTGACTCTTGTACCAAGATTTCTTCTCAGTTCATGGAATCTCACACTTACTTCAAGAATTTGTCTTCTGCCAAAATCTTCTAAGTCACTTTTTTATTCTCCAGCCTAGTTCTTCCTTTGCCTTTGCTAGCATTCTCCTTAAACTGTGTTCCTTCTCCTAGAGAGTCCACAAACTTTCTTGAGGTCTCAGAACTCTCCTCGATTCTTAGTACACTAAAATGACATACTCAGAATCGTATTTGAACCTCACAATGAACTCTGTTTTGCACACAATAAACTAAGGGTTAAAGAGGTAAATCAAATTGCAAAGAAGGGATTCGAATTCTGGTTTGATTCTATCCCATGTTTTCATTCACATGACATTTCCCATTAAGATAGATATCTATTAAAAAGAACTATATCATAGAAACTGTGTTAGACATTTCACTAAGTTAGGAATTATTACCACTATTTTACTTTGAGGAAACCAAAAATTAAAATCATAGAACTAGGTCCAGGAATATTGTTCAGTGGGCATAGTGCCTACCTGGCAAGCACAAGGTCGTGAGTTTGATTCTTGGTACCAAAAAAAAAAAATCATAGAACTAGGAAATAACAGACTGACAGTTCTGTATTCAAAGTTTTTGTGGTACTGGAGACTGAATTCAGGGCCTTTGCATTGATGTACCCCTCCTACCCCAGTGTTATCTTTTATTCTGAAACCAAGTTTCACTAAGCCACTAATTTGCCAATCATAGGCCCAAAGTTAAACTTTTCCTGCCTCATCCTCCTGGAGTGCTGAAATTTTAGGCATGTACCACTGTGTCCAATTTCAAAGTTGATATCCTTAACCATTAGTGCATTTCACACTATATCTCCATTATGTAAATGAGAACACTGAGGCTTAGGAACTAACTCAGAATCAAAATTTGTAGAGGAGCAAAATTAACAGCCTTTCTCTTTCATCTAATGATAAATAGATGAAAGGTCAATTGCAAGAGATCTTCTAAGTAAATAGTAGCTAATGGATAGCTATTAAAAAGAACTATATCACAGGAGAGACTTTTCTGGTCCTTAGCTCCCACAAGATATACTCTAATGACTGGAAAATATGTTTTCTGTAATAGAGTATCTTTTCTATGGCCGCTTTCCAGGAGATTCTAGATTTGCAGAAGAAAAGAAGTAAAAATCTTTGTTACAAGTAGTTTCATTTTATTCTGTATACAGTAGGACTTATAGAGTGAATGAAGGTCCTTGTCTAACCTCTACTTGAAGTAAGTAGCAAGTAAGAAAGTTTAAAAACTATGGCACAGTCTCACAATTTCTAACAAGATCTCAAAGTCTTAATACTAGGCCAAATCAGAGAGTGGAGGTGTTGCACAACCTCTCAATGTTGAAAGGATTGACTTGTGGTAGGCTTTTCCAGGCAAGTTCTAAGAACCCATACTGGGCAATACCCACAGGTTGGACAGTAAGCACCATGTTCTTCCCAGAGATGGGTATCACATTCTGGAACTTGAGGGAACCTGCAGGGACATGGGCATGACCACAAACTAGGCAAGAGAACACCCGTTCCCCAGGTACTGGCTCCGTAGCCTGCAGGGCCTCTTTGTAGATGATCTGTTTGTGTTGAAGTTCCTTTCCCAGTAGCAAATCTTGTAGCAGCCTCTGGATTCTGGGAGCCTTGAGCTGATACAAGGCCATGAGCTGATGGAACTGTTCCATCCAAGCAGCAGTCCTTACTTACCATATCGCTGCTGTAGCATCTGCAAAACATGGTACAGTGCCACAAATGTCTCCCAAGGAGGTATCTTTTCCTTCTTTTGTGAGACAGGCTGTGTCTTCTTCTCCAACTTGGGCAGTTTGGGAAACCCGTCCTTATCCTTAAAACCCCTAAGGTCCTTCTGAAACATTAGTGCCACAGTTTATTTTTCCACAGAGGCATGGGCACCTGTGAAGAGGTCTCTTTTGGCAGAACCAAAATGTCATGTCCCCAGCTCTTTGACAGCACTGGGTAACTGCTGTATCCACGTGCTTCTGTAAGGCTCACCTAGAAGATGCCAGTTTATATTTTTTGGGACTTGAGTCCTCTTGGTGATTGGTGGTAACACTGGTACAGGGATGGGCGGTATTTTCTTCTTTGCCTTGAGAAATTTGGGAAATTCACCCCTCCCCTTCAAGGTCAGGGAATTTTTACCCACAAAGGGACAGACAGCTGTGGGAATATCCCTTCTAGTTGGGTAAAGGTGTTTTATCTCCTTGACAGCAATGGGAAACTGTTGTACTTGTTCCTCCCCGTAGGACTCAGCTAAGAGAGGCCAACTGGAAGTCTGTGGGGTTTGAGTCTTATCGGTGGCTGATGGTAACATTGACTCAGGGACAGAGAATAGTTCCAGTCAGCTCTCTTTGTCTTTTCTTATAATTGGAGGGAACATTTTTAAGTATGCTGGACGCAAGCCACCCTTACAAAGTTGTGGGAGTGTGACTTAAATCTATGTTCTGACTGAGATGTTTAGTAATGGCCTTAAGATTGGACAAACAAAGCAAGGTTCCCTCTGGAGTAAACTCTCTGAGGAGTTGGCTCAGATGGTGGAAATTGTCCCTGGAAAGTTGTTTCCCTGCTTCCAGCTTTATTAAGGGATTGTTAATCCAGTCCTAATCTGAGACATTTACTTCTGAATCAACTAATCTTTCGAATGAAGAGGTGGAGGCTGGAGCCTAACTCTTAGTTTTCCCCAACAGAGAATCTTGATCCCACAGCAACCACTTCCATATGTAACTTTTCGGTTTTGGTTTCTGAGTTTCTATGATAATATAAAAAAATTGCAACTCTGGTCTTTGGAGAGCTTTTGGAATCTGGGTCTGTAAGCCTGTTGACATGGCTTGTGAAAACATACCCCTGGTTTTCTCCAAAAATATTTTTTCTTGTCTTTCCAATGCACTTGGTTCCCCAAGAAGTTGGCTGCCTTATCTTTTTTTTTTTGTCTTTTTCCTTTTATCAGTATCGGGTATCAAACTCACAACTGCCTGCTTGCAAGGCAGGCGCTTATGCCGCTGAGTTAAATCCCCAGCCCCCTCCTTGTCTTTTTTTCAAATCCAAAAGATCTGCCACTTTCAGGATCATTCCCTCTTTTCCTTCCAGGGCCGTCTGGGGTGGTATTTTGTCTCTAAGTCTAGAGTCTGTCTTTCCATCAAGCAAGTGCTCTTTCTTAAAAAGCCTTTTCCTTCTGGCTGTATTCTTTTTCTTTTCTAGCACTGGTTTGGGAAAGCCCACTTCTTTTGAAAGCTCTGATTTCAGCACTCTATCATCTTCTGAAAGCATCACATCTGGAAGTCTGTACTGCTTTCCCTCCTCCTCACTGAGTCCCTCCGCTTCCACCTCCTTTTCCTCCTCCTCTTTCTCTTCCTCCTCCTCACTGAGGCCCTTTTCCTCTTCCTCTTCTTCCTCCTCTAACTCCTCTTCTACCTCCTCCTCATCCTCACTGACCCACTTCCTCCTCTTCTTCCTCCTGAACTTCCTCTTCCTCCTCCTCACTGAGACTCTCTTCTTTCTCACTTGGATAACCCTGCTCTGCAATAAGGCTGTCCTCCTCTTCATTTGGGCCCTCTTTCTCCTTACTCAGAATGTCTTTTTCCTTAATCAATTTCTTTTTCTTTTGGGGGGCCAACCTCTTTGTCTTATGCTTCTTAGCCAAGTTCTTCAACTTCTCTTCACTTGGACTTACTATTTCCTTTTTCTTTTCATTTATCAGATATCTTTTTTTCTTGGGAAGAATCTCCTCTTCTCCTCCCTCTAGCAGATTCTCCTTTTTCCCCTTCTTAGTTAGACTTTCCTTTATTTCCTTTTCAGTCCAGATCTTAGATAAGCCCTCAAAGAGTTTGTCTCTGATGTTCTCCAGTAACCACTTCATTTGGGTTCTTTCTGATTTACTCTTCTCCGTTTTCTCCTGAAGCTTCTCTAGCTGCTTTTTTTCTAGCAGATTTTGCTCTTGTACCTTCTTTAATATAGTCTTTACTTGGATTTCATCAAGCAGAATCTTGTCCTGGATCTCCTCTAAAAGCCTTTTGTCCTCCTCCAAGCTCTGTGTCAGTCAGTGTTCTCTCTTTGGTGGCCAGACTGTCATCTTGTAGTTTTCTCTTTTTCTGAGCCTGCTCTTTCTCTTCCTCATATGGGCTGTGACCATCAGTTTCAATTCCCACAATAGTTTCTTTTTCTCAGTCATTTCTACCTCCTCCAAAGGCACTGAACAAATTTCTTTAATCTCCCAGCTAAGACTTTCAATAGTCGATTCTCTTTCATTTCTACATTTTTCTTCATGGAACTAACCTTTTCCTCCTGTGAACTAACCCCTTTTCCTCTGTCAAGTTTCCTTACTGCCTGCTTTCTTTTCTCTTTGATTATTGTCTTTTCTTCAACAACACGTGGCTCCGTGGTCCTCTCTGCCAGGGCAATTATTTTTCTTCTTAAAAAATTTCTCTCTCTTCTTTGGTTATTTTTTTTTCTCTTAATTGTCTCAATGCCTTCTTTGACTTTGAACTTTTCTAGCAATATGCCTCTTTATTGGCCCATATATCTTCTTCAGTCAGTTTCTTTTCTAATATCCTTTTCTCTTTTTTCCTAACCTCTTCCCCTTTCCTTGAAACTATCTCCATTTCACCAGCCTGTACCTCTTCCTTTTGAGAGTTTCCCCTTTTCCCAGGCCTGTTGTCTTTTTTGTTCAACTTCCTCTTTCTGACTATGCATTTCTTTCTGGAACAATTTCTCCACTTGTAGGCCTAGTTTCTCTTTTCTTTGAGTCCACTTTTTTTCCTTCTCAACTGTTTCCTCCTCTTTCTCAGGCTGCTTCTCCTTTTTCTTAGCTTAGCTTTTTAGCTTTTTTAGCTTTCTTAGCTTTCTTAGCTTTTTTTTCCCATGACCTGTTTCCATTTTTCTTGGAGCATTTTCTCAGTATCACTCATCATTTTCTTCTCCACTGGGACCAATTTCATTTTTTTCTATTGGCTGTTGTTTTATTTTCTCAACTTCTCCCTGCATTTTCTGAACCAGTGTCTCCTCTTCCCAGGCCCAATTCTTTTCTTCCCAGCCCCATGGTTTTTCTTCTTGGGCTTGTTCTTCTTTCTGTGACCACTTCATTCCTTTAGCCCTTTCCTCCTTTCCTAGGTCTCCTTTCTCTTTTACCCAGGATTTTTGTCTCGTTTCCTCAATTTTCTCTTTCTGGGCTCTTCTCTCCTCTTTCCAAGATTTTCTTATCTTTTTCCAGGCCTGTTTGAAAGGGTTTTGGCCCAGACAGGACACTGTAGCTGGTGAAGCCTTAAAGGTGGAACCAAAGAGCTCCTATCTCCCCCACCCCTAGGAATTTACCTGTGACGCCATCTTCCCCGCCCCTGGGAACTTACCTATGGCGCCAAACCTAGGACCAATGGGCTACCCGTGCATCCCTGATGCCCCCCTTAGGCTCCACCTCAAACCGAGGCTACTCACATACCCCCGATGCCACGTGTCCGCCAGAGAGAGAGCCGGACTCCAATGGTCGGGGGTGCTGGTTCTCTCTCTCCGTGTTCTCAGAATAAAGGCCTCTTTTGTTTTATACTTCTCATCTTTTGTATATAATCTTATCACTGTTTGTCTTCTTGTAATAACTTTTTCATTTCCCCAAACTTTACATCCTCCTCTAGGTCCAGTTTCTTTCTTTTCTGAGCTAAATGTTTTTTCTCCTTCTCCTCTTTCTGATTCAGACTCTCTTTGTAATCTTGTTTCTTCTGTTCATCCTGTTTCTCAATGTGTTTTTTCTTTTCTTGGGTTGTTTCTTTTTATGGGGCGTCTTGTCTTTTTCAAGCCATCTTTTCATTTCTTGGACTAACTTATACTCTTGCTTTGCCAGACTCTCCCTGTCTGATGCTTGTTTTCTGTCTTCCTCAGACAATCCTTTGTCCTCTGTACACAGATAATCTGGGGACAGTGTACCCAGTTCTTCCTCACTTTCCTCCTCCTTTTCCTCTTCCTCTGGAGATTCCTCTTTTCCCAGCTATGTTTCTTCCTTTCTCCAACTTGTTCTTCTATGCCCAGGATCACTGCCTCTTCCTCCTCACCTAGTTTACTCTCATGGAATAACAATCCCACTTTCCTGGCCAGGAAGCCTTCCTTGTCATCCTGCATAATCTTTTCCCAGTTCCTTTCTGAAAGAATCTTGCCCTAGGCCGGACACTGTAGCTGGTGAAGCTGGGAGGCAGAACCAGGGGGCTCTATCTTGAGCTCTATCTTCCCCGCCCCTAGGAATTTACCTGTGGTACCAGTGGGCTACCTGCGCATCACTAATGCCCCTTGGCACCACCCCAAACCTAAGCTACGTGTATGCCCCACTCCGCATGTCCGACAGAGAGAATGCCAACCCCCAGAGACCCCAGAGGGTCAGGGGGTCTCTCCCTGCATTCTTAAAATAAAGGTCATTTATATTTAATACTTCTTATCTTTTCAGCCACTCCAGAATTCTATCACTTTCTAGGCTTAGCTTCCCCTCCTCTGAATTCTTTCTCCAAGAAACTTCCTCCCTTTTCCAATTAGTCTCTTTTCTTTTTTGAGTACTTTCTTCTCTTTCATACTTGATTTTCTTTGGTGGGGAGTAAGTACTTCTTTTTTCCAGGGCATTCCTTCTTCTGGGTAGGTCCATTCCTTTTTATCCTTGGTCATTTTCTCCATTTCTCGAATTGACATTTTCTCAGGCTTTGTTAGTTTTCCTTCTTCTCCAACTATTTTCTCTAGATGCTTGTCCAGTTTCCTCTTTCCTTTCTCTAAGACTGGGTGACCTTCTAAGAAAGTAACTTTCTGCTTGACCTTCTAAGAAAGTAACTTTTGGAGAATATTTCACATATTTCTTCATCCTTTTTTAGCCTCTTGTTCTTTCAATACTACTGGTTCTTTGTCATCAACAGCCTCTCTAACCACATTTTCTGTTTCGTCAGGTGGTTCTCCCACTTGTCCATCACACGATTTTGATGAAAATGGGGTTGAACCTTGAAAAAGGGGACAGATCTCTTTGAAGACTTCCCTGCTGGGCTGCTGATCAGCAAGCACAACCTGAGCCAGATCTACCAGTTCTTTACCCAGATCCCTTAGCATTCCTGGAGAGGAGCTCGCTATCCTTGAGGTGACAAGTTGACAAATGTCAGACCACCAAGACCTCGTGTCTGATCTAGATACGTGTCCAGAGTTTCCAGCTATTTTTTTTTCATATTTCTTTCCATATTTCTTCTTTGTATCGTTTTCTGGTTCAGAAACCTGTAAGAGTTCTTCTGTAACTTCTTCTTTGGGCTCTTCTTTAGCCACCTCTGAAACATCTTTGAAATCCTTTTTTCTCCCCACTTATTCTTGGCTATTCTTTGACCTTTTTTTGCTGCCCTTTTCCCAAGTCTTTTAATGTGTTCTTGTCTTTCCAGCTTATGGATCACTTCTCCAACATCTCTCATGCTCTGTTCATCTGTATTCTCTGTGTCCTCTGTGATCTCCTTGGCTTTTGAGATCTCCTTGGTTTTTGTGGCCTCCATTACGCTCTCCTTTGTTTCAGCATCATCCTGGGGTTTAACTGGGCTGAAAGGATTGACACCTCTGGTTCCAAAGCAACATCCTAGGTGTCATCTTGCTCTGATTTCCTGACTTCTCTTTTTTCATGTGAATCCTCTGAAGTCACAGTCACAGAGCTAACCTTTTTAAATTCTATCTTTCTATGTCTCCTGGCAACTTTCAGAGCCTTTTTAACTGCAGAGATAAGGAGAGAAAAATAGAGGAAACGTAGAGGTCTTAAGTGAGATCTTTTGTTATATCTAGTTCAGTAAACTGTTATGAAAGATAAAAAGGTACCAAGGGCTAAGGCATTATGATTTAGAAATGCTCATTCATCATCCCAGCTTCCATATCCTAAAGAAATAAAATTGGCACTTGTGGGGTAGTCTTTCTTAGGAAGCCTACATTCTGTGGATAAGATTTTTCCACTTAACTATTTCCATTAGTATCATTTTTTATACCTAGGTCTAATTGGCTCTGCCTAATGAGGTTCGCCCCAATCACTCCCCATACATATTAAATTCTCTCATCTTTTCTTGACTATGTTTCTTTCTTTTGTTCAGTTCAATGATCTTTTCAGGTTCTGACAAAGGTATGAATGTTTGTTTAGCAGTAAGCTCAAGTTGTTTCTCTTCTGGTGTAGCAAAAGAAAAAGTAAATGGTTTATCTTTATAGGATAAGGTCAAATTTTCATTTAGCCTCCACCACACATGTGTAAGTGTGCATTGGATATCATTAGCTTGAATCCCCAGCAGCTCGAGCAAGGAGACTTCTCCAATAGTCTCCAACCTAAAAAAGTCAAACAGAAAAAAGGACAATACTGATTCAATAATAAGACAGAAATATTTTTTAAAAGAAGTTATAATGGATAAGACAGGGATAAAATAGACACTGAAAACCTAATAGGATAAAGTGACAGATACAGAAGAAAGAATAATAGCTGGGCATGGAGGTGCATGCTTGTAATCTCAGCTCTCTCAGAAGGTTGAGGCAAAATGATAGCAGGTTTGAGCCTAGGCTGGGCAATTTAGTGAGACCCTATTTCAAAAAAATGAAAATAATAAAGGATTAGAATGCAGCTTAATGTGCAAGGGCCTAGGTTCAGCAGGAGAAAGAGAAGAAGGAGAAAAAGAAGAGGAGGAGGAAAAGGGGCAAGAGGAGGAGAATGGGAAGAAGATAGGGAGGAAGAAGAAAAGGCAACTGGAGTGTAGCTTAGTGGTAAAGCACTCACCTAAGACATGCAAGGCCTTGTGTTCAATGCCTACACCAGCAATGAAGAAAGAAAACAGAAGAAAAAGGAATAAAGAATACCAATGAATAGTCAAGGTGACATATAATTCTTTGGGAGAGTTGTGGGTTTGAATAGTAAGGAATCTTAAGGAAGTGAGAAAATAATAGAAAATAGGAGCCAGTGGTCAGAAGAAAAGAGGAGATGCTAAGGTAAAATCAAATAGAACTAAAAAACAAAAGGAGAGAAAAAGAATTTTAGAAAGGGGTTGTGGTAAAGAGTAAAAAGCTATCAAATTCTGGAAGCTAGGAATCAGAAGAAGGGGACATCACCATTCAACCTATCCATTTCCTGAAGAATATCTTCTTTCTTCAGCAAGCAAATAAGCAGTCTTGGTTTGTATGCCTGTAACTCTTGTCATAAGATATAGCACCTTAGTCCACACATCCTTATCACTGTCCATCAATCCCATAGCCAGTGGAACAGCAAAAAGATGGCTCATAAAGCCCAGCCTTTCTAACCTCTCCCATGCTAGCTCACGGATATGTGAATTGTAATGGGTTGTATCTTTCAGTAAGCGACAGGCTGTCTCAGTGCACGATCTTGAAAGGTACTTGGTAACTGGCAAAAATATGTTCTAGGATATCAAAATATCTCTTGTAGTTCTCTAGAGAACAATAAGCTGTGAGGTTGAGAATGGTCTCTATTAAATTGCTTATTAACCCTTCACTAAATCTTCTCCCCACCCAATTTTGGTTTGTTGCATTTTCAAGGACATTAAAGTAAATTCTCTTTTACTCCTTGGGTTTATCTTTCTTTTTACTCATGGAGACTTCATCTTCTAGAGTCACAGGTGACAGTGACTGGGGTCTTAAGAATTCAGTCATGTCCCAGTTCTTATCTTGATAGGGTGAGTACAGATCATAGCGTAGGAAGATTGGGGTACCTTCAGGGCAAAGGGAGGCTCAGATCACTGAGTCGGGAATGTAGCAATCAGAAGCAAAGGGCCATTGCTTTCCCTGACCAAAAAAGCACTGCAACATGCAGTAGATGTTGAGTTCATCCCAGCTGGCCAGCTGTAATTAAGCAGGAACTACATATGGGGGTCGATTATGCTTGGAGTCTGGAGTAGACAAATCAATATCTTTATCCTCCAAAAACTGAAAATTGGATATGTCTTGAACCACAAAGGGCATATGGCTGTCTTCTACAACATGGGGTACAGTATTATCAAAGGCAATGACTTGTTTGTTGACAAGGGTTTCTAGTCCCTGCAATTCCTGCAGACCTTGTCCCAAGTAGACAAATTTGGGTACAAATACCATTTCAAACAAAAAGAAGAAGCTAGGCAGGGTTTAGGAACTTCTCGTATTTCATCTACATTACTTAGGCTATGTAAGTAAATCAGTCTATTTGGAGGCAGCAGTTTTAAACAGGATACTATATAAATACTTTGGTTGATAGTCAAAAGCAGGTCACCCCAATTATTGGCAAAGCAGAGTGGTCCAAATTGCAGTGTTGAGTCCAACTCAGTTATAAGTCTACCCCAGAAGTCCCAGATCCGGACTGAACCATCAGTGGCCCCTGTGACAAAAAGTTTCAGAGAAAGGCAGGCATCAAATGAAGTGATAGCATACTCATGCACGCATTTCGTCTCTCCAAAAAGCTTTGTTTTGATTCTGAAGAAATCAAGAAGTCTTCGTAGCACTAGAGACACTGATAGCAGCCACACAATCTGGCAAGAGCATCAAGTGTTTTAGGGGGCAACCACAGAGAACTCTGCTGATGGGCTGCAAGATAACCTTGCTGTCTTGAAGCACAGCCTCTGTCAGGTGTATAATGTTATGCTTGCCATAGGAGGAAAGTAAGGAGTTTTCTTGGGAACCTTCCAGAGTAGACAAGGACAACACTGCCCCATTGTGGATGGTCTTCTCTATTCGTGCAAAACTGCAATGGGAAAGGATTCTCACAATGCCACTTTCATATCCACAGGACATCAGTCCTTCCAGGCCCTTACCTAGATGGGACCTCCCATAGGCCAGGCATCTTACTTTATCCCTATGGTTTTGGTGTTCTGAAGTACACACAAGATACTTGGCTGGACAAGGAGAGCATGTTGTATCAAAAACCAGCACCTCTGAACTGTCTGTTGCCACAAAGAGCTCCTTTCTATTTGAGTCATAGGCCCAGGCCACAGCCTTATTCAGGACAAGTAGAGGTCATGTGATAATCAAGAGATCCCCTGTTACTGGAGACAGGAAACGCAATAAGCCATCTTCAGTGACACACAAGATCCGAGTCCAATTTGGCCACAGCAAACCCGCCGCAGCTGCTTAGGAGCAGAACCACAGACATTGAAAAGGTTATAAAAATAGGGCAGGTGATGCAATGAGAAAGTAGAAGTACTCTGGCAGAAAGAAGTGGTGTTATCAAAAATTTCAGTTGCTGTAAATTCTCATCAATACTCAGCTGCCTCAGCAAATTCCCAGAAGCAAGATTCCATTCCCTCAATACACCTTCACTGCCTGCCGTTAGTAAAGTGTAGGTCTCTGCCTACTATGGATACGTGTCACTGATAAAGAATTGGCCTGGAGGCTGCGGGGAAAGTTATTGTCATCCAAGCTCCAAGCATGGGTTAGCTCCAAGCTCCAGCTTTGTTTCCTGCATAGAAAGTGCTCTGAGAGACACAAATAAAGGAGCAAGTGATGGAAGGAACCGCTGGTTACGAGTGAACTTCTTTACTTCTTTCAGCTGGCCTTGACCCTGATAGGTACTGACCCTCACTGCATTTTCACATAGAACCTGCAGGGAACCCTGGGCATGATTGAGGGATATGCCCTGTACAAGCTCACCACCAGGCATGGGCACTGTTTGAGCCAACTGGAGGTTCCTGCCATTTGGCAAAATAAACCAGGTAACGACAGCCCCCAAGATACCAGACAGCAGCATCTCAGTTTCTGAGTCATAGCAGAGGCAGCTGATGGAGAAACGACAGGGCACAGTACCCAAAGATGTGAATGCTTGATGGTGATCTCCAAAGAGTCTCAGGCACATGTGACTACAGTAAGCAATTAGCATGTGGTAGGAACCAGTGTGGACCATTGCCTTGATGGGTGGCACTTGTTCCATCATGTGAAACTTCACCTTCTCAATCACTCCTTTCATATCTGTATTATTTTTCTGTATCCAAAGCACTGCCTAGAAGAAGATGAGACATAGACGGCTGATTATGGAGGCAGATCATCTCCCAAAAGTATGCATTAGAAAAACACCAAATATTTGGATCACTTATTCCTTTTTGTTAACTAAGGAAGGATGACTTTGGAAGTTTCCTAGTGTTAGGTGCTTGGTAAATGATAGAAGCACCATTTTGAAGGTCCTTTTCTTGGCCTTCAATTCTACTTTTTAGGAAATATGCATTCAGTGAGCCTGCATCCAGATCAAACTGGATATGGAAAAGGGTATTCAAATGAACTAATTCAGAGTCACCTCCATCATTCCGAAATGAGGCCGATGTAGCTTTGGTACCTATAAATCGAGTTAGGCAGGAGGAAAAAAAATCATTGAAGTAGCTTTACCTGCATTTGTTTTCCATACAATTCTACCCAATTTAAGGAGACAAAACAGTTGACATTGATGAAGTAGAAGCAGACAAAAGGCTTGTTCTGGGGATGATGAAATTCTTGGTAGAGAGTCTCAGGCCAGTCACTCAGAACAACCACATTGTTGTTGGTTCCTTCACCAATCTGAAAGAGAAGAGTGACCTGAGCTAAAAAGCCCAAGTCCACACTTATTCATTCATTTAATAAATATTTGTTGAAGGGTTAGTGGACAGTTTTAGCTGTTATTCATTCTCCCTAATAGTGGAAAACATTTGAGGGAATCATCTCTCCATTACCCTCAGTCTGCAACAGGATACAACCTTATTGATCAGAGTATCTTCTAGAATTTTTTAAACCAAGTTTCATAAGAAAAGGGAGTCTCTTATGGTATCCATTCTACATAATGAATGGATCTTTCTTCTAGTCATCTAATTATTAGCATTGAAAAAAAATGAGAAAACAGCCCCTCAAATAATTTTCACTGTTCCATGTTCAAACACAGTAACAAGACTACAAACAACTGATTGGTTCTACTAAATACACTGGCGATACAATACTAAGCAAAACAATCGTGGTCTTGGATCTTAGAAACAGAGCATCCTGGGGCAGGGACATGACTTAGAGTGCTTGCCTAACACATGCAAGGCCCTGGATTTGACCCACAGCACTACAAAGGCCAAACACAATGAAACAAACAAACAAGAGTCCAGTAGGGGAAAGAGATATTTAACAAGTCACAACCAAATACATAAGAGGAAAAGAAGGCATAGTGGCATATGCCTGCAATCTCAACATTCTGGGAGGCTGAGGCAGGATGATCATGTATTCAAACGCAGCCTGGGCAACTTAATGTCTTAATGAGACTCTATTGTCTCAAAAGCTAAAAGAGACTGGAAGTGTAGCTCAGTGCAAAGGCTCTGGGTTCCATCCCAAGTACTGGAAAAGAAAAGAAAAGAAGTGCTTATAATAGGATTATAATTCCATATGATTACGACAAAGGAACCCAACCATGGGAAGTAACTATACCCATCATAGTTGGAATAATTTTTCAGAGTTCCTGCCTGCAACAAAGGACCAGTTTTATTACAGTCACACATGCAAGTCATATTGCTCAAAGAAACTCACATATCACAAACATATAATAGAACTTTCATCATATATGATAGCTATATCTTGTGACTTGTACTTCCTGCACTCTTCATACATGTGTAAAGGGAAATGGGTGCCCTTCACAACACTAGGTTTACTACTTCAGGTCTAAAATTCTGTATTCTGCCCCAGTTGGGCAAGTGTGTGTGCACATGTATATGTATGTGTATCAAGGAAGATACATATCTTTTTTTGTCTTTTTTTAGACAGGGTCTCACTATGCAGTTCAGGCTGGCCTTGAGCTCACTTTTGTAGCCCAGGCTGGTTTCAAACTTGCAACAATCCTCCTGCCTCAGCCTCCCAAGTGCTGGGATTACAGGCATGTGCCACCACACTCAGCTACATTCTTTTTAATGTGTTATGCAGAACAATATAACACTTGTTATCTTCCAGTGATGCAGCATGTCTGTGACATATCTACATAAACTCATACTGATCAGCTTAAACTGAATCTCATGAATTTTACTTTTGGGATTCCCCTATCTCAGCAGATACTTGTGCTATACCTACTTCCTAAACAATGCTGCATGTGTCTAACTCTCCAAGTTTCTGTGTATCGTTATTTGTGTTATGTTCAATAAGCTGCAAAGTAAAATACTAAATGAAACTGAAGTATTAACACTGCTTTATTTCAATGTCTGCTTCTTGCAGCCACAAAGGATTTGAGACTATGCACTGAGGCCAATATCCATAACTCAGAACCTCAATTCTCCCTGTATTTCTCATTTTCAGAGTTTGAGTTTTATATTGTCATTTTTAATTCAGTGGCTACAGAGAACTGACAAATAGGACCGTAAGGTTCATTCAGGAAGCTGGATCAGAAGGCTCATTTATATAACATTATTCTACTAGTTAATCACTATTCCTTTTCTCCTTCCAAGCCTTCCTGTATTATCACTCATTGAACAATATTAAGGTGATTCCCTAGAGAAAGCTAATAAAAGACTAAAAAAATCTTTAAACACAAGCAATGTGTTTGTGCCTGACATTATGATGTCTATTCTATATGATTTTCCTTCACCTTCCCTTCATTCCTAGTTTAGGGTGATCATGGACCCAGAAATTCTGGCCACACAAAATATTACTAAGGGCTGGGCATGGTAGCTCACGCCTGTAATCCCAGCACTCAGGAGGCTGAGGCAGGGGCTTGTTGTGAGTTCGAGACCAGCCTAGGCTCAAAATGAACTTAGGGTCATCCTGAACTGCATAGTGAGACCCTGTCTCAAAAAGACAAAAAAAAAAAAAAAAAAGAACTACTAAGATCCTCCAAGGCTGGCACAGGCTTGTGGCTCACTAACCATCTATCTTTCTTCCTGCTTGGAATTTGAAGCTTATGCATGGAAGTACAGAAAGTATCTTACAACCTTAACATAATATGCTAACATACTATGGGTGGTAGTATGTTTCATCTATGTAAGTCCATTTTATAACCTGTAGGAGAAAGTATCCTAATTGTACCTAATATTATCATCTCAGTGTAGAAAAGGAGATTGTTGGGGGCTAGGAGAGGACCTTGCCAAAACTGTGCATATCTTGCCCATGTCACAGCCTTCTGTCAGGGGCCTTGTAGTTAATCCAACCTGACCGGAACAAGCAATTAGTTCAAATCCACAGTGCTCATAACTCTCAAGTTTCATAACATCACCTTATGTCCTTCAGGATCTTATTTATGAGGAATCTTAAGTCTTTCCACTGGGGAATAAGTCTGGATGAAGATGACTTCCCAGTGACACACCAGCCTTCACAGACATAATGGATCACAGGACCTATGGAAGGTAACAATAACTGAATGTCAACATCTGAAGGTGACCTGTAAATTAAGAGAATTGAGAAAGAATGAAGAGCAGGACAAGTTAAAGAAGGTGGCAGCAGAAGACTTATTTATCAATGAAAGAAGTTCCATTTCTTTTTTTTTTTTTTAACAAAGGCTAGGTTGGGAGATGGCGGTACACAACTGTAATCTTAGCACTGTGGGAGGCTGAAGCAGGAGGCTTAAAAGTTTGAGCTGGACAACTTACCAAAACTCATCTCAAAATAAAAAGCAAAAACTGTCTGGGGATGCAGTTCTGGGCAAAGACTCTGGGTTCAATGCCCAGCACTAACACATATGCACACGCACACACAGACATGCACACAAAAAGATAAAAGTGAGAATAAGCTACTGATACAGCACAAATGAACCTCAAAACCACAGAGCACAAGAAGGAAGACATAAAAGAGCACTTCTATGATTTCATGTCCCTGAAATTCTAGAAAACATAACCAGGCATATAGGCATACATCTGTAATCCCAGCTACAGGGGAAGCAGAGACAGGAGAATCACAAGTTTGAGGCCAGCCTGGGAAACTTAGAAAGATCCTGTTCCAAAAAATTAAAAGAGCGGAGATTGCAGTTCAGAGCCCTTGCCTAGCATACATAAGGCCCTTGGTTCAGTCTCTGGTACCCCTCCCAACTCTTATACACAAAAAATTAGAAAGTGAAATACATGGGAGAAGAACTGTGGCTGGAAAGTTGGAAAAGAAATATCTGTAATAGTCCCTGGGTTTCAGGCCAAGGTTCTGAATGAAATTTTATGAATTCTAGGAAGCTAATGTTAAAGTAAGAACATGTATGAAGGATATAAGATCAGTTTGAAATATACTTGTGTGACTATGGATCCCCTGAATAAAGATGACTGGGTGGGTGGATCAAGTGTGTTTCAGGTTGGAGATAAATGCATGGAAATGACCAACTAAAGGATAGCTGAAGCCATCTACCAAGAGGAAAATACCCAGAGGAGAGTATGCAGCATGAAAAGCAGGCTCCATAACCAGTTTAATAATAGGGAAACACAGTAAGAAGGAACAACTACAAAGACAGAAAACTCTCTCGAGACCAGGGAAGAAACAAATAGAACAAGTAAGAGGAAGCAAAAAATGGAATTAGAAAATGGTAGTGATACCCTTAAATGAGAAGAATATCACAGTAGTTATTCCTGATGGTAGGAGAGAACTGAGTGGTAAATGAAAGTAAGAAACCCAAGACCACTGAAGTGCAGCTCTTTAAGCTTGGAGATAAAGGGAAAAAGGAAAAGGAGAAGAGAGAAAGAGAGAGAGGTACAAAAGGATGTGAAATCAAAGAAAGATATTTTAAATTTTTAATTAAAATTTTAATTTAATTTAAAGTAAAATTTCAAACACGATAATTAGAGGGTAACAATGGTTAATACATTTCATATTGTTATCTTTAAATTAGTTATTCAGCATACAAGATATCTGTATTTAATTGTCCAAACAATATTAGCACAAATCTTTCTTTTCAATAAGCTAAGAGAAATTAGTAGTATAACTATCGTAACTGTCATATATGTAACATATAATTTCTTTCAGTTTCTCACACTAGTGAGACAATACAGTGAGTGTCTTATTTATTTCACTTATGAGTATGGTCTCTACTTGCATCCATTTACCTATGAAATTCTCAAGTTTATCCTTATTTATGGTGAGTAGTACTACATTGTGTAAAAATACCACATTATTTTTATACACTATTATATTAATGGGCATTTAGGTTATTTCCAAGATCTAGCTATTACAAATTATGCTGCCATAAACATGGATGCACATATATTGCTGTGGTACAAGGTTTTTAATTCTTCTGGGAAAATATCCACAAGGGAAATAGCTGGGTCAAATGGGACCTCCAATCTTAGTTTTTTGAGGAATCGCCACAATGATTTTTCACAATGGTTACACCAGTCTGCACTCCCACCCACAGTAGAGAAAGATTCCTTTTTCCTCACACCTCTAGCGTTTATCATTGATTTCTTGATAGTAACTATTCTTTCCAGTGTGAAGTGGAATCTTGGTGTTGTATTAATTTGCATCTCTTGAATGACTCGTGATACTGAAAAATTTTTTATGTAATTATTTACTGTTTTTATTTCTTCATCTGAGAAATGCATATTCATCTCAGATGCCCATATTTGGATGGGTCTTTAAATTTGGGAGACCTGATTTTTTAAAAGTGCTTTATATGTTCTCAGTGGTAATCCTTTGTCTGAAGAACAGCTGGAAAACATTTTTACTACATTGTGGGTTGTCTTTTCACTCTGTTGGTGGTTTCTCTTGCTGCACAAAAGCTTTTTAATAAGATTAGACTCTGGTTGTTGATTCTTTGTGATAGGTCCTGTGTAAGGGCTTTTATTCATAAAGTCTTTTCCTACCCCAATGTCCTCAAGAGTTTTACCTATTCTATCTTCCAGAATATTTAATGTATGTTTTAATATTTAGATCTTGGATCCATTCCAAATTTAGTTTAGTATATGATGAAAGATATGGGTCCAATTTTAATCTCTAGTATGTGCAGAGTCAGTTTTACCAGCACTGCTTATTGAAGAGACTATCTTTCTTCCAGTGAATGTGTTTGGTACCTTTGTCAAAGATAAGGTGGCTTAGGATGTCCAGAATTGTTTCTGAAACTTCCAATCTGTTCCACTGATCTTCAGGTCTTTTTTGCCAGTACCATGCTGTTTTTATCACAGTAGCTTTATAGTATAATTTCAAGTCAGAGAATAGGATGACCCCTGTTTTGCCTTTGTTGCTCTTCTAGGTCTCTTCTGGTTCTAGATGAGTTTTGGGATTGTTTTCTCTAATTCTGTGAGATATGCTATTGGAATTTTGATCCGAATTGCATTAAATCTGTATAATAGAGTTGGAACTATAGTCATTTTCACTATATTGTTTTTTGCTACTAAGAGCAAGGGAAGTGTTTCTATTTTCTAATATCCTTTTCAGTCTCCTTTTTCACAATACTGTAGTTTTCAAAGTAAAGTTCTTTTACATCCTTCATTAAGTTGACTCTTAGGTATTTCATCTTTTTGGATGCTATTTTGAAAAGTGTTGTTTCCCTGATTTCTCTCTTAGTGACTTTGTTGTTCGTGTACAGGAAGGCTATTGATTTCTAAGTGTTGACTTTGTATCCAGCTATCCTACTAAATTTAGTAGTATAAGCAAATTTGCTTATTAAGTCTAACAGTTTTTAGTGGAATTTTTGGGGTCTTCTATGTAGAGTATTATGTCATCTGCAAATAATGATACTTTAACTTCTTCCTTTCCTACCCACATTATTTTTCTTTCTCTTGTCTAAGTGCTCTAATGTTTCCAGAACTATATTGAATAAGAAAGGTAAAAGTGAACATCTTTGTCTTGTTCTTAATTTTAAAGTAAAAGCTTTCAGTGTTTGTCCAGTTATTATGATGTTGGCTGTTGGTTTGTCATAGCTGGTTTTTATCAGGTTGAGGTAAAGACCATCTACTTCAATTTTCTGTAGGGTTTTTATCATGAATGGATACTGAATTCTGTGAAATGCTTTTTCTGCATCAATGGAGATGATCATAGGATTTTTGTCCTTGGCTCTTTAATGTGGTACATTACATTTATTGACATATATATGTTGAAACATCTCTGGGATGAATTCCACTTTGTCATGGTATATAATCTTCTTGATGATTTGCTACATTTTGTTTGTATCTTATTGAGGATTTTGCATCTATGTTCATTTAGGAAATTGGTGTGTAATTCTCTTTCTTAGTTGAGTTCTTTTCTGGTTTTGGTATCAGAGTAATACTTCCAGGAATGAATTTTGAGCATTACTTCCTTCTTTTTTTTGGACTGGGGATCAAACTCATGACCTTGTGCTTGCCAAGCAGGCACTTATGCTGCTAGGCTAAATCTCTGGCCCTTCCCTTTCTATTTCATTAAAGAGTTTGAGAAGTAGTGATGTTAGGTCTTCTCTAAATTTCTTGTAGAATTCAGTAGTGAATCCATCAGTACCTAGGCTTTTCTTTGTTGGTAAGTTTTTAATTACATCTTCAATTTCATTTATTGATGTTGGTTTATTTAGGATTTTTGTATCTTCTTATAATTCATATATTTCTAGGAATCTGTCCATTTCTTCATTTTCCACCTTATTAGAATATGAGTTCTTAAAGTAGGTATAGGTGATGTTCTGGGTTTTTGCTGGGTCTGTTGTGATTTTATCCTTTTCATTCCTAATTGTGTGAATTTGAGACTTTTCTTTCCTTTTTTGATACAGTTTGATAAAGGCTTGTTGACTTTATTTAATCTTTAAAAAACTCTTGGATTTATTCTTTGTATTTTTTTTTAGTCTCCAATGTGTTAATTTCTGCTCTAATCTTTATAATTTCCTCTCTTATATGAGCTTTTGGTTTAGTCTGCTTTTTTTCTAGAAGTTTGAAGTTCAACATTAAGTTGTTTATATGCACTTGCTTTTTTCTTAATATGTGTATTTATTGCTATGAATTTCTCTCTTAGGAGTGCTTTCATTGTGTCCCATAAGTTCCAGTATGTTGTACTGTTATTATCATTCAACTATTAAAAACTGTCTAATTTCTTCTTTATCTGTGACCCATTGATTGTTTACGAAAGTGCTGTTTACTTTCCATCTATTCATGAAGTTTTTGTGATTTCTTTTGTCATGTTTTTCTAATTTCACTGCATTATGGTCTGATAATACACATGGGATAATTCCAATTCCTTTGTATTTGCTTACATATGTTCTATGACATAGTATTTGGTCTATTTTGGAGAATGTCCCACGTGCGGCTGGAAGGAGTGTGTATTCTGATATTGTGGGATGGAACACTCTGTAGATTTCTACTATGTCCATTTGTTCAAGAGTTTGGTTCAGTTCTAATATTTCATTGTTGATTAACTAGTTGATTTGTCATGACAGTGGGGTATTGAGATCTCCCAGTAAAATTGTATTAGAGCTTATTTGATTTTTCATGACAGTTAATATTTGGTTTATATAGTTGGGTGCACTAGTATTTATTGTGTATATATTTATGATTGTTATTTTTTCCTCTTGGATTGTTTCCTTTATGAGGTTGTAGTGACCTTCTTTGTCTCTCTTAATCAGTCTTGACTCAAAAGTCAATTTGTCTGCAAATAGAATAGCTAACCCTGCTTTTTGCTGAGTTCCTGTTGCTTTCCATCCTTTGACTTTCAGTCCATAAATTTATTTTCAGATTAAATGTGTTTCTGTATAATGTGTTTTTTGTATACAGCATATTGTTGGATCTTGCTTCTTGATCCATTCTGCCAGTCTGTGTCTTTTGATTGCTGAATTGATATTGTTATAAGCTCAAAAACCAAAAATGTGCTATACTTATAACTTGTTCTCTTCCTGTAAAACTTGTGTAATTGTCAATTAAGTTGCAACTTTACTGTGTTTAATGGAACCCGTGTCATGCTGGGACCTGGAACACTGGGAAACCAAGGAACCCTTCCTCCCTGGTGAGCAGCTGTGAGCATAGCAGGCTCCTGTGGCCCAGGATGGGAGCCACCAACCTTTACTGGGACCCTGTGCCTTGCTGGGACCTACAGCACCAGGAAACCAAGCAACACCCCCCCCCCCAGCGGCTGGGCTGAGAATCAAACATCACATCCCCTCCCCCCATTAGCAAGTGGGAGTCAGTGATCTGGACATCCCTTAAGAGGTTGACTATAGGCAATGTAGCAAATAGAGGGGATTTCCTTCTACCATCTCTTTGAAAGCAATTACTTTTATCCCTGTTTTGTTTTGTTCTAATTAATGGTGTTATTTTAGCCTGTTTTGTTTTGTTGAACTTCAATATACATGAAAATATGGACAGCTATTTTGAAGAGAAGCAGAGTCTCTACAACAGCCATTAGTAACTTCCTTATTTTCTGGTTTTAAAGACCTACAATGCCTTTCTCATTCTGTTTGGATCAGTTTTATACTATCTTTGTTTTGTATGAATTCTCTGTATGCAAAGACATGGACAACTATTTGGAAGAAAACAAGAGACAATATGATAGATAGTGAAGATCTCAGGTCATCCAGCTTTGAAATTTATCTCTCTTACATTGCTTTCTTATGTCCTATTTTGTTCTGTTTTGTTATGTTTAATTTTACCCCCTTTAAAATAAAAAAAAAAAGAAACATATGAACTACCAAAGCTGGGTCAAGAAGATGTAAAACTGCTGAATAACTCAATTTGTACTAATGAAATTGAAAATGTAATTACGTCCTTACCAACAAAGAAGAGCCCAGGCCCAGACAGATTCACTGCAGAATTCTCCAAGAAATTCAAAGAGGACTTAATGCCAACACTCCTCAAACTCTTCAGTGAAATTGAAAGGGAAGCAATCCTTCCTACATCATTCCTGGAAGCAAATATTACTCTAGTACCAAAACCTGAGTAAGACCCAAGTAAAAAAGAGAACTAAAGGCCAATCTCTCTAATGAACACAGACGCAAAAATTCTCAATAAAATATTGGCAAACAAGATGCAGCAAATCATCAAGATTATAATAAACCACGACCAAGTGGGATTCATCCCAGGCATGCAGGGATGGTTTAACATATGTAAATCAATAAATGTAATCTACCATAAAAAAGTTGCAACTTTATAACCATAACTTCAAAAGGTGCTATGATTGTTACTCAATGTGGCCTTACAACTGACTTCCTTTCTGTAATACACACACCGTGTAACATTCTCCCTATTTCCTTGCTTCCTGTAACTGCTCATCCCACTCCCCAATGTCCCCGAGACCTACATATTTCGAGAAAAATTCAACAAGTTACCTTTTATGGAATCAACCTGATCCTCAGACCCTGACCCCTCCCCTTGTGGCTTGTTGTTTTATAGCTCCCTGCAGCCCCTTACTTGGTGCACACTTCCCTGGCTGCTTTTCTGGGACAGTGCTGCCACTGAGCTCAGCTAAAAAGCGCTTTTGAAAATTTTTTGGAGTCTGTCATTTTTCTGCCCATGTCAGATATGATTAATACTGATGGTTATAACTGATACGTATTGACTTATCTTTGTCATGTTATTTTCCTGTTGTTGGCTCCCACTCTTTTTTCCCCCTCCCTCTGTTTGCCTTTCCTGGTGGATTCCTTCTGTTGGGGTTCATGGAGTGGTAGCCCTTGTTATTTCTTCCCAGAATGTCCTTCAATGCATTTTGGAGTGCTTATTTGATGATTATAAATTTCCTCAGATGTTCTTCATCATGGAAGTATCTTATTTCTCCATAAGTTTTGAGAGATAGTTTTTGCAATGTACATCAACCCGGGTTGAAGGGTGTTTTCCTTTAGAACTTGAAATACTTTACTCCAAGCTTTCCTTGACTTGAGAGTTTATGCTGATAAGTCAGCTGTGATTCTGATGGGCTTTACTTTATAGGTGATTTGTTCCTTTTCACTAACAGTTCTTAACATTTTATTCTAGTGTTGAATTTCTGGAATCTTGACTATGACATGCCTATCCATAGATCTTTTTTTGATCATGGCTAATTTGAGTTCTATATGCCTCACTTATTGTATGTCAAATTCTTTTTCTCTACCAGGGAAGTTTTTTTCTGTGGTTTCTGTGAACAGATTTTAATATCATTTGTGGTATCTCCTACTTTTTCATTGACTCCAACCAATCTTACTTTATTCTTCTTTGTCTCATTTAGCAACTGCTGGATTGATTTCTCAAGGTCCCATGCTATTTTTGAGAAATCTTTCTTTTCATGATTGTTAACTGCAAGTCTATCTTCTATATTTGAAGTCCTGTCTTCACACTGGTTTACTCTGTTGCAAATACTTTCAATGGAATTTTTATTCTCCTGGATATCTGCTTGAATATGCCTTATGGATTTCATTCTGTCCTACGTTGAGCATTCATGGCTTCCATAATTATCTTATGCTAGTGTTTCTTTTGTCTGTATTTGCTCTAGCATCACTAAGCATGGTCTTTATTTTGGACACCATTTCTGCAGTTATCTGAGATTATTTCTGATTTGATTTTTTCCAGAGCCTCATCCAATTGCTTTATTGTTACCACTTCAGAGAAGCCAGGCTTTTGGGTTGTTCCACCTCATTGCCTCCTAGGTTTGCGTTTGGAGAACTGGATATCTGTGTTCGCAATCTTAAGTGTCTTCTCATTTTCTTTTCTTTTTTTAGTTCCTGGGCTGATGCTTGTAAATTACCTAAGGTGGGTTGCTATATTGCTAGTATTTAGGACACTTAAGTAATGATTATGTCTCTGAGGTACCTTTCATGTGTAGCTGGTTTTGGGGTTTTGAATCCATTGGAAGAGCCTACCTCTTCAGTTGGTTGGAGATGAGAAGTTGCTGCTTGTTTGGCCTAGTCCCTGGTTCTTTGGCACTGTGTGACAGTGTTTTCTGTGACCCTTAGTCAATTTCAGACATGGAATACCAGGACCAACAGCTGTTTAGAACAATTATGTCAGTTTTGACTATAGTGGTACCAATAGCATCAAACAGCCTTGAAAATGACAAACTGAGCTAAACCTTAATTTGTCACTTTTAATCATATAAACTAGGTTTGTGGTTTGTTATAGTTTATACATTGTATCAACTTGAGAAGTCTAGAAATTTAACTAAGAGACTCAGCCGGGAGCCAGAATGCTTACTTTGTAAATATCCTCAGCCTGGGCAAGAGGAGGGCACAGAGATGGTATGAGTGCTACACCTGCCCTGGGGTGGTGGGGACGGGTAGGCTGTTTACAGTATAAGGGACGGGAAGAGGCTTGCTCTTCCACTCTTCTGTTCTGGCTGCGTTTGCTGGCTGCTGCCTTAAAGTGTTGCCCCAGTGCTATGCCACCTTGCCTTGGAGCCAACTGATTATGGACTGAAATCTCCACAGACAATGAGCTAAATAAATCTTTTCTTCCTTCATTTTGAGCACCAGATATTTTGTCCCAGCAGTGAGAGGAAAAAGTAACCAAGACAGAATTTGGTACTAAAGGAGTAGAGTCGTTGTTGTGACTATACCTGACCATGTGGTTCAAGAGCCTTTGGAAGTAGCTTGTGGGAAGAGTTTGGAAAAGTTTGGAAATATTGCCTGAAAGCATAGAACTGGAATGTTTTAGGCTGTTGTGTATGGGAGATTCTGGTCAGAGCTCAGAAGACCAGAATGCTGATAGAAATCCTGCTGGTAAAGACCAGGATTAGGAGGTTTCTGCTGGAAAGGACTACATTGGGTGCTGGACTCCAGATGATGTACGCTATGGCTTGGCAAAAAGTTTGTCTGCATTTTGCTCATGTCCAGAGACTTTACCCAAGACTAATATTAAGGGTGGTGGACTAATTAATTTGGCAGAAATAATTTCAAGGCAGTCAAATGTTGAGGCTGTGGTATGGCTATTGTTGGGGGCTTTTTAGCCAGATCTATATTGAGAATCAAATGCAAAGAGCCTAACAGGATAATTTAAAGTGCTAAGAGTTTGGGCAGAAAGGAAGCTCCAATAACACTGTGACTGCAAAGATAAAGCTGAGGAGATCTTGATTGTTGAGAAGGAACTAGAAAATAGAAAAGATGGCCTGAAGGCATCACAAAAAAAGCAGCAATTCTTAAACCTTCATAATTTCAAAACTGCAAAAGTGATAGACTGCTTTGAAACAAAAGCCACAGACACTACGTTCCAGAATGATGGCAGCATAGAAACTTTATTCCTCAGTGATCCAGGCACTTGTCCTACAGCCAAGCTGTTTGAAAAGGCCAGGATCATAGATTTTCTAAGGAAAGCTGCAAGAAGGGAGGAAAAGCCAACCTAGGAGAGAAACCATGGAAACTACAATTACCACAAGCACTGTGGGGATGGAGTCACTTAAGCCTTTTGGAGCTCAAAACTAGATTGCTTCAGATTCTGAACATGAAACTCCAGGACTTAATGTTTGCCCCACTGGATTTCTAGACTTCCTTTGGTCTCACTCCTTTGTATCCCCATTTGTACCCTTTGGAATGGTATTCTTTATCTTGTTCCATTAAGTGTAGGAAGTATTTAACTTTGTTTTCACCAATACGGGGGCTTGCAGCTAGAGTTTGCCTTACATCTCAGAGGAGGCTTGGGACGTGGACTTTTCAGTAATGCTGAAACTCTTAGGCCTGTGGCAAGTCTTGCAGATGGACTAAATGCCTTTTACACAAAGGAATGTGCACAAATCTTTGGGGGCCAGGGATGGAATGCTATGGTTCTAATGTAATATAATATTGGTAAGACTTAATACTGGTTCTTAAAGATTGTTAAACCTGTGTAATAGTGTTCAAGTTGTGAAATGATATGAATAAGCATGTCTTTTATCTGGAAACAGGTTTAAAGAAATGTGTCTGGTTGCCAGATTGACAAGGGGTGGATTGTTATGGTTGATACATTGTGTAGAAATTTAACTAAGAGACTCAGTGGGCAACCTTTCTAAATTTCCTCAGCCTGTGCAAGTGGAATGCACAGAGGTGGTGTGAGTGCTACACCTGCCAAGGGTGTGAGGAGGGCAATCTGCTTATAGTATAAGAAAGAAGAGGCTTGTTCTCCCCTCTTTTGTTCTGGCTGTTTTTGTTGGCTGCTGCCTTGAACTGTTATTGCCCTGGTGCTATGCCACCCTGCCTTGGAGCCAGCTGATTATGAACTGAAACTTCCACGAACAGTGAGCTAAACAAACTTTTCTTTCCTTCATTTTGGGTGTAAGATATTTTGTCTCAACAATAAAATAAGAGTAACCAAACAAAATCTAATTTAAAAAATCTAAAACAAGTCAGAAAATTATATGCAGTATATAAGTCCTTAATATGTCAGTTTTAGGCTAGGGATATAGCTCAGTGGCTCTGCATCTGCCTGGCAAGCACAAGGTCATGAGTTTGGTTCCTGGTACTCAAGGTTTATAATTTAAAATGGGTTAAGGGGAAAATAGAGAAGTGGAAGAAGAGGAAGAGATTGCAAGGTTGGAGGACAATGGAGGATCACACTAACTTTGGGAAACTGGTACAGAAGACTGGAAGGAAAGAGAGAAGGAAAAGATAAAAAGAAGAACAGAACAGAACCACAACTATCACAAAGAAGCTAGAAACCACATTCACACTCATAAAAACAAGATCAAACAATGGAGAAAAAAATAAAAACAAAAACAAACCACTACCACCACCACCACAACAACAGCAACAAAACAAATGAGAGAGAGTCCACTTCCAAAGTTGTCTGTGCCTTTACTGGTAGACAATCTGTAGAGATAGAGTCCCGACCCATGCCAGTCTATCCCAGCAAGCCAGTAATAGGGGTAGTAGATAATCTCAGTGAGCCTGCACTCTCTGGCCAATACTGGACTCATCTGGCTCACCGCTGACTGAGCATCTTCTGCAGGTCTGAGCCAACTGGGAGCCACTAGATGAAGCCAGCTGCAATTCTGTATTCTGATCTCAGCTGGCCCATCTCCAAGATGGCTCTGGATCAATTGCTCTCCCCTGCAGGAGGACCAAGCCCCTAGCACTCACTGCCCAGCCAGTGCAGTCCTTCACGTCCATTGCTCCCCTCCACTGCAGTGCCTTTCTATGGCGGCCTCCAGGGTCACTACGTGTCCACAGGTTTGAACCACTCCTCTCACACACATAGTGAGTCCCTTCTTAGGGAAAAGATGCCACTGGCTATCTATTTCTTCACTGAAGTTTCTCTCTTTACTCTCTCCACAGGCTTCAATTCATGCTTCAGATTCTTCCTGGGTCCAGGGGAGCCACTTCCCTACTTCTTGTCTTCCTCATGTTGCAATATTCCAGCATCTGGATGGTGATTCTCAGACTCTCTTTTTCTGCTGCTTATCATTTTGGCCATATTGGTCCAGTCCAAAGAAAGATTTTTACTGCAGGTTGTTTATTATTAAGTTCAACAGACATAAAACTACTGTGTTTCATTAAGTTGCTACAAAATTTTCTAGATTCTTACTCTGAATTTTTAAACTTATCTTATTGGAAGCACTGGCTGGCTCTAGTGTGCTATGGAGGCCCCTACTTCATGATTCCTATTTATAGAGCTTAATGGCCCTAAGCATTTCTTTTTCATCTAGCAAGAGTCAGTACCATACTTCAATTTCTACTATAAAGTTTGGGTTCTCCAAAATCTTGCTTATTACTCTCTATGACATGCATGAGAAGACCTAATTATTGGGTTCCGCAAAAAGGATTTTTTTGAAATCAGAAAACCAAATATGTTTAAATGTTTAGAGGCAGAAGCCAACAAAAAGAGAGAGTGAAAATACAGAAGAGATTGATGTAAATAAAAATGAGGTTAAATCTCAGTCTCAATCTCCCTAAAGTTTCCTCTGGTAATTTAATACAGGAGCTCTGGCAGGGAAAATGGGAGATGCTAGACATTTTGGTTTAAACCCTAAACTAACACTGCATCCCATCAAATTTAAAATGAGACCCAGACATTTCACTTTCATCCTCTTGACTAAAGAATACCTTGTGCTTCTCTACTAAAGCATAGAAGACTTCCTGTTCCTTATATTGTATGTAGGCTACCCACTCTAGGGTGGGTGTAGTCTCACACCTATAATCCCAGCATTGGACCATGAATCAATCACAAATTCTAGAAGACTGCCCCCATGATTGGAGGCTTTGGGGGAACATCCAGACACAAAACCTTAACAGGGATAAGTGCAAACTCATGTCTAAGAATCCTTAAAAAGCACCTTATTTTTCCTACTTCATGTATCTAACATACCATAACCAGGTGGACAGATTCTATTTTGGATTATCTGCCTCATCCTGTTATTCTCCTCTTTATTCAAAAGTACAACCAGTTATTTGGTTCTGGTTCAAAACTTTTATCTTGTCCTCATTGGGGTATAAAAACCCAAGCAAGATCTTAAATTACTACAACCAGAAAACCATACACTTTGCCACATTGTCTAAACAATAGGTCACAGGCCTATCACTTGTGTGCTTTATTTGTGTTGATGTGGGGGATTGAACCTATGGCCTTGCTTATGCTAAGCATCTACTTTTATCACTGAGCTGCACCCCTAACCTAAGACCTACCATTTGATTTTATTTCTCCTTCATATTTTGTTGCTGATCTTATCAGCTCAGCACAACTTCACATTTGAAAGGATGATTATGTTTTAGTCAATATTTCTAAATAATTTGTAGTAAAATGATATACTATTAGGTTGACCATAATTCCAGAGATAGAATTGTTTCCAAGCCCCATTCACTAAACTATTCCTGAATTTCAAATTTGTTACCTATGACTTTCCCTGATAAAAATCAGTACTTGCCAGTTGTGGAGGCACACACCTGTCATACTAGCCCTCAGGAAGCTGAGGCAAGAGGATTGCTCTGAGTTGGAGGCTACTGTGGGAGCTACATAGTGAATTCAAAGGCATCCTGAACTGCATATTTAGACTCTGTCTCAGAAAGCCCAAAAAATGTCGCTACTTTTCTTTGATCATGCTCTGTGACTGAGCTACATCTCCAGCCCCCAGATTTGCATAACAGAAAATACAAACGAATGACTTCTTGCCATATCTGAATCGTTAGGCTGGGTATGATGGTACATACCCATAATTTTAGAACTCAAGTGACTGAGGCAACAGGATTGCCCTGAGTTGGAGGCTACTGAGGGGGGTCACATAGTGAATTCAAGGGCAGCCTGAATTACGTAATGAGACCCTGTCTCAAAAAACAAAACAAGACAAAGAAACTGGTCACAGCAAGTACCAAGGTTCTGAGGCTCCTTTCTGACCTTAGGATCACAACAATTCACTGGGTTTTGTTTTTACTAGAGGAGCCACCGATAACCTGACTTTAGTTTTATCTTTTTAAGTATCTTTAGGTTTCTGTAGTGGTGTCCCTCTTTCATGCCTCATTTTCATAGTGAGTATTATTCCCTTTTGACAGATAAGTAAACAGAGGCCAAAAAGGAGAAGTGAGTCAAGTCAAGGATACTAGGCTATCCTTACTTTCACTGGCTTGCCTAGCTGTCAAGTGAGTCATCCGTTTTGAGGCTTTCTGCTCCAAACCATGGCTCTCACACAGTCTATGTGGCCCAATGGGTACCCTAATATAGAAGAGCCCAACTGCGGATTCATAGCTCTCATTGCTCTTGACCTTTGAGCTGAATTTAACTTCTCAGAATGTTCTGCCCTCTATCTCCTGTTTCCTCCCAAAGGAAAACACATACAAAGATGCAAAGGATTAGAATAACAAAATAGAGGTTGTGGCAGGGAATGGACAGTGGCAAAGATGAGGTGCTCACTAGACGCAGTTGGAAGATTCAGCTTCCCTTGAAAGAGGCAGCTCTGAAGAGTCCATGTAAGGAAACAACGAGATTACTAGCAGTGAAAGCTTCCTCTACCATCATTTTTTCTTTTAAATCTTATGTTTTTATTTGTTGGAAGTAAGGATCATAAATTCCTCAACAACTGGGGACTTATTTGAGCCTATACTTAGTCTTCTGAATTCTTATTCCATCACTCTCTCAAACTCCATCTCCAGGTGGTACCAAAGGAAATGAAAGGCATAAGGTTCTCTCCTGCTTTAACCTCAGATGGCTTCACTCTTTAGTGGAATCCAGCAATGAACTCAGCAGATAGTACTGCATTAAACTTGGTGAAGTTTTTTCCTTTACTCTAAGGATCTCAATACCCAGCACAATTGCTATTTAGGATTCAAGTCATCATCATGCACAGCTATGATCAGGGAATTAGTGTCACTCCCCACAGCATGCCCCCCAAATACTAAAATCAAAATGTTAGCTCTGTGATTCTTAAATCCATTCCACTTCTTATATTAATGCGTATATACACTACTTTTGTGACAGTTGTTTCCTGTAGTTTTGGGGGTGGGAATGGTGGGAGATAAGGAAGGAAGAGGTCAAGGACAAACTCTTCAAGAGCTTCACAGAGTAAATACCGTAGCCACTGGGACATTTTCCCACTCACAGAAGTGTGTGTCTTTGACTACCTTTCTAAAAATATAAATTTTGGGGAAAAAGAACACATTAAAGTTGAAAAAAAAACCTCCTCTTTATTCCACAAACAGGTTTCCAGAAATGGGTAGGGAAAGCACTTTGATCTGGTCCCTAGA
This sequence comes from Cavia porcellus, assembly GCF_034190915.1. Taxonomy (NCBI): domain Eukaryota; kingdom Metazoa; phylum Chordata; class Mammalia; order Rodentia; family Caviidae; genus Cavia; species Cavia porcellus. The sequence continues at coordinate 16,567,755 of NW_026947490.1, forward strand.
AATGAACCTCTAGATTCTGATGAGCAAAGCTTTCTCCAATTAAGAATGTAAAGTTCTAACCTCTAGCCAGTCCCAAATTTGGGAGTGGTAGCAATGATGCGGGGAAATCCCTTAGTGAGGCAAGTATCAGCTTGGGGCAGGCTCTTCCAGGCAAGTTCTAAGATCCCATATTTGGCAATACCTACAGGAAGGAAGGTGCACACACTATTCTATCCAGGAAGGGGTATCACATTCTGGAACCCCAGACTGCTTGGGGTATGAGAGCCACCACAAATCAGGCAGTAAAACACCCGTTCCCCAGGTACTGGCTCCATAGCCTGCAGGGCCTCTTTTTTGATGATCTGTTTGGGTTGAGGCTCCTTTCCCAGTAGCAGATTTTGTAGCAGCCTCTGGATTCTGGGAGACTTGAGCTGGTACAAGTCCATGAGCTGATGGAACTGTTCCGTCCAAGCAGCAGAGTCCTTACCGTATCGCTGCTGCAGCATCCGCAAAACATGGTACAGTGCCACAAATGTCTCCCATGGAGGTATCTTTTCCTTCTTTTGTGAGACAGGCTGTGTCTTCTTCTCCAACTTGGGCAGTTTAAGAAACCTGTCCTTATCCTTAAAATCCCTGAGGTCCTTCTGAAACATTAGTGCCATGGTTTGTTTTTCCACAGAGGCATGGGCACCTGTGAAGAGGTCTCTTGTGTCAGGATAAAAATGTGTCTGCATTTCCCTGAGAGCATTGGATAGCTGCTGTAGCCGTGCGCTTCTGCAAGGTTCACCTAGAAGATGCCAGTTTGTGGCCTTTGGGTCTGTAATCACCTTGGCAGGTAATAGGGACTTTGGTGTAAGGACAGTCAAGGATTTTAGCCAACTTTCCTTCTCCTTTCCTTTTCTAGGAGGAATCGCTTGCAGGTGTTTCAGAGTCATGAATTTCCTGCTGGGCTCCGAGGCCCTTGTGCTTCGCGACTCCAGAGCCTGCATGTGATGGTGCACGATGGTGTCAAGCATGGCCGGATGGAGCTACTCTAAGTTTCCCTCTGAGGTCAGGTCTTTGAGGAGCTGACACAATCTGTGGAAGCTGTCTCTGGAAAGCTGTTCTCCTGCTTCCATCCGTTCTAGGACCTGATGGATCCACTCTGTATCTGTGAGGCTTACTTGTACCTCTGGATGTTGTTTGTCAGTCAGGATCTGAGCAAGAGGTGGTTGTATCTTATGTTTTTCTGTCAGAGATGGATGATGCTCCAAAAGCCACTTCCACCTGGCATCAGGGAGTCTATGTTTGAGTTTGTGAGCCTCCACTGTTTTCCTAAATATGTTGAATGTGAATGGTATCTTCGTGTCCTGCTCTTGGAACATTAAAATTGTATCCAAAACAGGTAGAGGAACGTGTTTATATTTTTCAAACAGTTCTCTTTCTTTATCCTCTAGCTCTACCTTTGAGACTGTGCTCCATGTCTGAAGTGCTGTGAGTTTTTCTTCTGGAGGTACTTGTTTGACAGGCAGGGGCATTTGTATCTTCCCTCCAATATCCATAGATACAGAGACTGGCTGTCCGGAAGGGACTTTTAGAACTCTCAGTTTTGCACCACTGCCCTTGACTGCAACAAATCTTTCTCCAATAGAAGGGACTACTTCTCTTCTTTGTAGGTCCTTTCTTCTTTCTTCCTGTAGCTTAAATGGTTTTTCTCTTTTCAAGGTGTCTTTTTCCTTGCCCATTTCTATTGAACTTCTCTCCTCCTGTGTCTCACTCAAACTTGCCAGTTCTTCCTCTCGCATGTCTTCCTCCTCCTCCTTGGAACCTTCATCCTCTTCCATCTTCCTTTTCTTCTTCTTTTCCTTTTCCTTACTCCTCTTTTCCTTCTCCTTCCTTCCTTCTTCCTTCTCTCCTTCCTCTTCCTTGTCTTCCTCTTCTTCTTCCTCCTCCTCCTCAGACAAACTCTCTTGTCCTACTTCTAATAGATTTTCTATTTCCTTAGAAATGCTCTCTTCACTTTCTATCTCATCCACTTTTCTGTGAAACTTTTCATTTAGGGTATCAATGTCTTTTGACTGTTTCCTTTTTCTCTGCTTGTGTTTAAGGAATAGAGTTTTATCTTCCTCCTCTATTACCCCTTCCTTTTCTACAGCCTGTATGACTTCTCTCTGCTCCTTGGCCAATTTACTTTTCTCTTCAGCCATTTTTTTCTCATGATATGTAATAGTACTCATTTTTTTGGCCATTTCTCTCTGTTTTTTAACTGGTTTCTTTTCATCCAGTTTTGACTCTTGATCAGAAATATTCAACTCTTCGATATCAAGTCTGCTCTGTTCCTTGCTCAGTGTGCTCTCCTTGACAACAAGTGACTGCTTTATGTTTGTCATCTTTATTTCTTCAAGACTTATTTTCCTTTCATCACTGACTAGTTTTTGAAGTACCATCATCATCTTTTTTATGTTCAGTGTGTGTTTTATCTTAGCAACTTCCAGCTCATCTCTGAGTATTTCCCTTCCTTGGAGCGCTGCCTTCTTTGCCACAGATAATTCCATTTTTTCCTGGGCCACTTTCTCCTGGTTTCTAGCCAGGGCTCCACCTGCTTGAACCAGGTTCTTCTCTACAGCATCCAGTTTCTCCTTCTTCTTGACCAATCCCTCATTTTCCTGACTCAGCTTCTCCTCTAGCTGAACCAGTGTCTCTCTGTATGTATCTGTTTTCCTCTTCACCTGAGCTAATTGCTCTCTCTCCTGGTGGAGTTCTTCTTCGACATGGTGGAGATTCTCTTCCTGCTGAGCCAATTTTTCCTTTTCCTGAGCCAAATTCTTCCTTTTCTGAGCCAGATTCTCTTCCTTCTGGGTCAGTCTCTCTTTGTTCTGTGTTAATTCTGTCTTGTTCTGGGTCCGTTTTTCCCTGTCCTGGGCCAGTTTCTCTTTGACCTCTAGCAGTAACTGCCTTTTCCAAGCCAATCTCCTTGCTTCCTTAGGGTTTTTTACCTTGTCCTGCACCAGCTTCTCTTCTTCCTGCACCAGCAGCTCTTCTTCCTGGGCCAATGATTTCTCTTTCTTAGCCAGATTCTCCTCTTGCAAGGCCTGTACTTCCCCTTCCTCATCCAGTTCCTCCTTTTCCTTAACCAGTCTGTCTTCTTCCTGCTTCAGCTCTGCTTCTTTTGAAGCCAGGTCTTCCATGTCCCTTGCCAGTTCCTCTAGTTCCTCAGCCAGCACATTTTCTTGCCAGTCCAGACTTTGCTCCTTCTGCTTCACTATTTCTGCTGTCTGGGCCAACAGTATTTTTACCTCAATTGCTTTTTCTACTCTTTTTGCTAGTTTCTCTTCTTCCTGAGTAACTTTCTTCAATTTCTTGGCCAGTTTATTCTCTTTGTGAGCCAATTTCTCTGCTTTGTGGCTTAACTCCTCTTCTCTTTGAGCCACTTTTTCCTCTTTCTGGGCAAACTTAGTGTCTAAGTGGGCCATTTTCTTATCTTTCAGGGCCATTTTCACATATTCCTGGGCCAGCTTTCTCTCTTCTTGTGTGAGTCTCTCTTCTTCTTGTGCTAGTCTTTTCTCCTGTTTATCTTCTTGTTTTTTATATTGGGCTTGTTTTCTCTGTGCCCTCGCCTTTTTCTGCTCTTCCTGGATCTGTCTCTGCTCTTGTGTGGAGGACAGCTCTTCTTTTTCATCTTCTCTTTCTCTTCTCAATTCCTTAAATACTTCTTTCCACTCTTTGAATAGTTTTTTCTTATCCTTGAACCTCGGAGAAAACACGTTTTCCCAGATCTGTTTCCACTCATCCCTACTCAGCTGCTTTTTCTTCCCCTCCTGCATTTCTTCCTCTAGGAATAGTTCCTCTTCAGCCTGGGGCAGTTTCTTCTCTTCCTGAAGATGGGTTTTGTCCCAGTCTTGCTTCCATTCTTCCCAGGATATCTTTCTCTCACTGCGTGCCTGTTTCCACTGATCCCACGAGGTCTTCCACTCCTGCCAAGACTGCGTCTTTTCTACACTAACTGGCTTTTCTTCTGGCTTAACCACTTTCTCTTCTGCTTTTGTCATTTCCTCGACTTTCTTGCTCACATCTCTCAATCCTTCAGTTATTTTGTTCTCCTTTTTATGTATGTTACTGTCCTCCTGGGTTGTTTTCCTCTCTTCCATAGATGTCTTCTCAGAGGATTTCTTCTCTTCCTTCTTTGACTTTTGTTTTTTCTTAGTCAGGTCACCTGATTCTACAGAAACAACTTGCTTTTCCTTGCCTTTTTTGGGAACTACCTGCCAGCCCTCCATGTCCCTGTCTTCCCTTTGCACTTGTTCTTCGTACTCCACTGGTGTCTCTTCCTTGTCTCTGATAACCATGTCCTCCCTAATTTCTTCTTCATAGATAAAACTTGGTTTCTCTTCTGGCCAGACTACATCCCTGTCAAGGTCCTCAGACATTTCCATGCTTTGTTTCTTCAACACAGGGCAGATCTTCTGAAAGAGTTCCCAGCTGGGTTGCCGATCCGCCAGAATCTCCTGAGCCATAGTCACTAACTCAGTGTTTAGATCTTCTGACATTTTTGTTTGGGAACCAGATATCCTCAGGGTCATAAGACGACATAGATCATCCCGCCAGGAGGTGGCAGATCCAACCTTATGGCCAGGCACTCCGGCAGCACCCCGCCCCTGAGGTTTAATTATTTTCCTAGCTGGTTCTTCTATTGGTTCTACAGTAGACACCTCTTCCTCAATTAAAACTTCTTCCTCTTGTCTTTTCTTGTACTTCTTTGTGAGTTTCTTAGCTGTAGCTTTCTTGCCTCTTGTGTCAGGCATTTGCTTTAACATCTTCAAGGTCTGAGCAGTGTAACTCTCTGAGACATCTATTTCTGAAGGTTCAACATCTTGAAAGTCCTTTAAACTACTGATTGAGGTCCTGGAGTAGAAAGTTGTGTTCTCCACTTCAAGTGGCACAGTTTTACTCTGATCAGTTTCACCTTCTGTTGGGCCTGGCTCTGTGCTCATCTGTTTAAAGTCTCCCTCTTTCATCTTTCTAAGACCTCGCAACAATTTTTGAGCTGCAAGAAAAATTAGTAGATGAAGGGAATGGCCATGGAAGAAAGAGTAACAGAAAGGGATAGGGCTTTTTTTCTTTCTTTTTTAAAGCATTCCTTACATACATATAACAGTTCCTAATGATGAATCTAATTATTACTGCAAATTTTACAATAAAAAATTTTAAAGTAAAAAATAAAAAAGCATTCTATAGACTCTCTGTATTCCCACAGCTTACTCCTCAGCAATCCTTGGAAAGATAGCCCTTGGGATCATCACAAGTTTCAGTAGATAGTTCTGAGAGAATTTTCTTCTATGATGAAATCACTTTATCTCTCTCTTCCCTCCAGTATCAATTGACCTGTTTCAGCCCCAACTACTTTGCTTCTTAGGGACCCAGAGGCACAGATCAGATCATTCCATACATACTGTGCCTTTTGCCCCCTGTTTGGCCCCGTCTTTGGCCTTTGCTGCGCTTGACATCAGCTTCTTCAGGAACAATGATAGGTTGTATAGGAGAGAGCATAAGGTTTGAGACATATAAAGAAAAATGAGACATCCTGTCTTCTTTTGACAAGGTCAAGTTTTCATTCAGTCGCCGCTGCACTTGAGTGAAAAGGATTTGGAGATCTGTGGGCCGCATCCCCAGCAGGTGGCCCAGGGATTCGTCCCCAATCACCTCTTGCCTAAGAGAGGAAAGACTATGTTAAACGATGGACAGAAGAGAGAATGAGAAAGAAAGAACTTTTCTGTAGAATAGGCAGGGAGTTTGGCAAAGAGACCGAGGGGGACAGCACAGGTACAGGTAAATAATGACCAAGAAGAAAGAAAAAAATCTAAGAAACCAAGATGGCAGTGACTGGAGGGAATTTGTGTAGGAACTACAGAGTAGCAAGAAAAAATGAAAAGTAGAACTTAAAAAGACAAAGTGCAGGCAGAAAATAGCAAAGAAATGGAGAAAAGAGTGAGTAGATAGGATCATCAAGAATAGTCTAGGAGGGGCTGGGAATTTAGCTCAGCGGCATAAGCACCTGCCTTGCAAGCAGGCAGTCGTGAGTTCGATCCCTGGTACCGATAAAAAAAAAAAAAAAAAAAAGAATAGTCTAGGAATTGAAAAAAGTTAGAAAGCCAGGTATGCACCTGTAATTGTAGGTGTGTGGAGGCTGAGGCAAAAGGATCACAAGTTTGACCCTAATTTGGGTATCATAGCAAGACCTCATCTCAAAAAGAAAAAGGATTTGGGAGGCCTAGTGAACAGGGATTAAAAAAGATAAGATTGAAAAAATGCAGAAGAGGAAAAAGAAATTTAGCAGGTGGTAGAAAATTGAGGAAAGCACAAACAACTTACTTCATCTCCTGTAAAGTCTCTGGTCTCTGAATCAAGTTTAAGAGTGAGGTCTTAGAGTGGATTCCAGTCTCTGGCATGATGTTGAGGGCCTTATTCCTTACTCTTTCATCCTTATCCATTAACCCTTGGGCCAGAGGCAAGGCAAAGAGATGAGTGACCATTCCTAGGCGCTTCAGCCCTTCCCAGGCTAGCTCTCGGATCAGTGGGTTGGAATTGGTTGTTTCATCCAGCAGACGATGAGCAGTCTCAGAGCGCAGGGATGGACACACCTGGTAAGAGGCAAAGATCTGTCCTAGTGCACCAATGCAGCACTGGAACTTCAGTGGAGGAGCATGGGTCATAATAGTGAGGATCGTCTCAACTAGGTTCCTAATAGCTACTTCACTCATTTTTCTGCCCAGCCAACTACGGTTTGCCGAGTCTATAAGGACACTGTAGGTTCCCTCCTTGGATTTTCTCATTGCTAGGAAACTTTCCTCCTCCTCCTCTTCATTTGCTTGCACTTTACTTAAAGTTCTTGCCCTGGTTTGCCAGAAGAAGAAGGGTTGGGATGTTTCCCACTCCAGTTCACGCTGGGGTGAATGCAGGTTACACTGTAGGTGTATCGGGCTGCCCTCTGGCCAAAGATGGGCACGAATCACTGAGTTGGGGATGTAGCAGTCAGGGGCAAGGAACCATTCCCGCCCATCACCAAAGTAGCATCTCAGTATCTGATAAGGGTTGAGTCCATCCCAATAAGTCAGTTGTAACTGAGGAGGAACCACATAATGGTGATGGGGAGGCTTTCTCATCTGTACTCCCTCCTCATGTTTGGGGGTACCCAGTAACACAGGACTCCCATCCTCATCTTCTTCTATGACATGTGGCACAGAATTGTCAAAGGCAATGGCCCGCTTATTGACAAGGTTCTGCAGACCCACTAACTCCTGTTTCCCATGACCCAGGTAGATATACTTGGGCAAAAACATGGTCTCAAAAGAGAGGAAGAAGCTTGGTGTGAAAGGCTTAGGGGCTTCTAGCACTTCATCTGCTATACTCCTTAAGGAAAGGAGAGAAAGCAGGTTAGGGGGAAGCAGTTTTAAGCAAGACACCAGATAAAGTCCCTGATTGAAACTCACAAGCAGGTCTCCCCTGTCATTTGCAAAGCAGAGCGGGCCAAAGTGCAGTGATGAGTCCAGCATGGCTATGAGTCTGCCATGGAAGTCCCAGATCCGGACAGAGCCGTCACTAGCAGCTGTGACAAAAATACTCAAGGACAGGCAGACATCAAAGGATGTGATAGTACACTGGTGCAGAGGCAGTGTCTCTATGAATTTTGAGCCTTTTTGTGACCCATAGGACATAAAATCATGGAACTTCCAGAGATGCAGGCAGTTAGCATCTGTGATGGCTCCCACAGAGTTGGGCAAGAGAATCAGTTGATTTAGGGGACAGCTGCTGAGAATGCTCGAGAGAGGCTGCAGCTGTACTTTGGTGCCATCAAACACAACTTCTGATAAGTGTATATAGTCATCCATTCCATAGGAACACAGCAAAGAGTTTTCTAGGCCACTTGAAAGCCCTGCAGCCAGTGTAGAGAGTGCCAGGACAGTCCCGTAGTGTATGAATCTCTCTGTTCGGGCACAGCTACACTGGGAAAGCACTCTTACCATACCACTCTGGTGCCCAGAGAATACCAGTCCTCCTATCCCTCGCCCCAGGTGGAAATGTCCATAAGCCAGGCAGTACACAAAGTCCCGAGAATTTGGTGATGTGCATATAAGATACTTGGCTGGGCAAGGACTACGGGTTGTGTCAAACACCAACACTTCTGTGCTGCCTGTTGCCACAAAGAGCTCCTCTTTACCTGGGTCATAGGCCCAATCCACAGCGTGGTCCAGGATTGAGAAGGGCCAGGTGAGAAGCAGAAGATCCCCTGTTAATGGGGACACAAAACGCAACAGGCCATCTTCTGTAATGCACAGGATCCTGTACCAGTTATCGCCACAGAAGACCCGATGCACCTGCTGGGGAGCAGATCCACAGACATGGAAGAGGCTATAGAAGCAGGGTAGACGGCGCAAGAAAAATGTGTGGGAAGTTTGGCAGAAGAAGGTAGTGTCATCAATAAACTGGAGGCAGTACAGCTCCTCACGGAGTTCTAGTTGCCGAAGTAGGTTCCCTGAAGTAAGGTTCCACTCCTTCAGTAAGCCTTCCTGGCCGGCTGTCAGCAGGGTGTTGGCCTCTGACCGGCTGCGGATACAAACCACCAATGAGGAGTGGGCCTTGAAACTGTGGAGGGCGTGGCTGTGACTGAGGCTCCATACTTGGATTTCCCCAGCCTTGTTTCCAGCATAGAGAAAATCCTTATCCAAACAGGTGAAGCAGCAGGTGATAGAGGAGCCACTGCTGGTGGACATGAACTTCTTCACCTCTCCCAGCCTGCCCTGGCCCTGGTGCTCAAGGGCTCTCACTGCAGTCTCACAGAGGGCTAGGAGGGAGCCATTGGGACCATTGAGCACGATTTCCTGCACAAGCTCATTACCAGGTATGGAAATCATGTGAGCTATCTGGAGGCCCTTGCCACTGGAATCAATGACCCAGGTGACCACAGACCCCCAGATGCCTGACAGAAGCATCTTCATTTCTGGGTCATAGCAGAGACAGTTGATGTTGAAGCGGCAGGGCACAGTGGCTAGGGGTTTGAATGCCCGAAAGTGGTCCCCAAAGAGGCGCAGGATCAGGTCACCACAGTAAGTCACGAGAATATGAAAGGAACCGGTGTGGACCATTGACTGGATGGGTGGCAGTCGCTCAGTCATGGAGAACGCTCTCTTCTCAACCGTGTCCTCAGATGTGCTCTTCATCCACACTATAGCCTGGAAGAGAATGAGGTAGAAACTAGAAAAGATAGTAAAGCAGAAAAGGGCCAAATACTCAGCTACGCTTTCCTGTTCTTTTGTTAAGGAGGAACTGGAAGACTCTACAGTGATTTTGCCCCCTAGTGATGGGACTTGGAACTAGGGTAGAGGTAGAAAGTGTAGGACCCTTTTTTAAACCTCAGTCTATTTTACAGGAACTCAAGTGTACTCAGCATGGAGACAGTAATTGGGGAAAGTAGGTGGCAGGGCACCAGGATCCAGGTCACATTTATTTAAGGGTTTATATTCCTTTGTCAGTTTGGTCTGAGAGCTGTATGGGTTTGGCCCATAGAAAGTGGGCTAAGAAGGCCGGGGGGGGGGGTTAGCTCATTGGCATAGTGCCTGCCCAGCAAGTGCTAGGTCATGAGTTCGATTCCCAGTACAAAAAAGGAAAGAAAGAAAGAAAGAAAGAAAGAAAGAAAGAAAGAAAGAAAAGAAAATGGGCTAAGAAGGGAAAGAAGAAAGAAAAAGAGAGTTTACCTGTGTATCTTTTGTGTGGGGTGTCACCCAGGAGAGGGAGGCAAAGAAGTGGGCATCACAGAAATAATGGCATATAAGTGGCATATGTTGAGGATAGCGAGATTCTTTGAACAGTATCTGGGACCGGTCACTCAGCACAACTGTTTCATTCTTTGAGACATCTAACGATTCCTAGAGGGAGACAGCATAAACTAAGAGTCCAGGGCACACATGCACTAAATGTGTTTTCACAAAGTTCATGATTGAAGCAGTTCCTCAAATCACACCTCCCACCTCTCCTAACTCCCATTACACCCACACATGCACAGCTCACCACCAGTGGAATCTCTACATTTGTGACAAATCTCCTAATGCATGAGGGAACTTGAATCCTTAGGCCATGTGTGGACAGTTTTATAGTGGGGGTACAGGGAAAAACGATATTTTTCCCAAACTGATACTCACCACATCTTTCCTCTTAACATTACCCAAGTAAGTATACCACCTTAAGAGAATTTTCTAAAAATCAGTTCAGCCCTAAGTTACCAAAGCTTAAAAATGTACAAGTAAGACATTAGGACACACTGTCTGGCCATTAAGTTTAACAGAAACAGCACATATACAGAATGCATGATGCATAGTGCTAGAACATGTGCTATAAAACATGTATCTGGGATCCATTGATACAGAGCCATCCATAGCAAAACTGAGGTTGGCTAATGCTCTCTCTGCTGCCTTCTCCCTTCTGTTAGGAAACCTCTCTTTCCAGAACATTAGCTCCTCTGACAATGCTTCAGAGTTTTGTCTACAATTCAGTACCTTTGTAAGAGGCTCACTTTCTACTAAAGTGACAACTGTTTTGATGGTTTATCCTGCTTGCTTCTTGGACATAGACAATCCATGGCTCCTCAGAAATGTTCATTAGTGTAAGATAGAGGCTGACTGATGCCATATTAATGCTTTACCTTGTTTTTATGTATGATGTCATTTATGAAGGTGTTAAAGTCCTTCCAGCTGGGGATGAGTCTGGGGGAAGACATCACCTTGATTTTCCTAAGGTCCTCAGGACCATTGCTTAAAACACCTGTGGGAACCCAAAAAAAGGCTGCTTGACTACTGTTATATTTTGAGGAGCTACGGAGTCAGAAGAAAGAACCATGAATTCATGTTTACTGCACACCTTGTATATTTCAGGAATTACAAGATCTTCACATTTAATCTTCACTATGACCTTGTGACATAGGTTAGTATTCTACCTATGCTTTAGACTGAAGCTTAGAGAGCATAAATAAAGGATTAGGGAGGTAAGCAGAAACTCAGAGAGAGAGAGAGAGAGAGAGAGAGAGAGAGAGAGAGAGAGAGAGAGAGAGAGAGAGAGACTAGAAAAGAATACCCTGACAGGAAAACAACATTTTGTGAGGATGAGCAGATTTTCAGAGTGTGGTTCTTGAAATTCTTATATCAAGACTATTGGGGAATGGGGTACATCTTCAAATGCCAAATCCCGGTCCCTGTCCTAGACCTACACTGAGGTGAGACCCAGAAGCTGTAACTCGTAACAACTCCTTAGGGATTAGGGGAGTCTATTGACATCCAAATCTGATTCCTGAGATAGGAAGTACACAGAGAAAAGGAGCACCTGGACTGCTTGCCCCTAGCACAGCTGGAGGAAGGATCCAGCCTATGGTCTTTTTGTTGTGTGTTGAGGCAGGATCTTTGCTATATAGGTTCACATTGGTCTTGAATTCATTATGGTGTCCAGGCTGACCTCGAACTTATGGTAATTCTCCTGCCTCAATCTCCCAAATTCTGGGGTTACAGAAATGTGCTACCATGCGTGGACCAGCCTGTGGTCTTGTAGGCTTTCCCAGGATTGTGGAATTGGGTGACTTTCTTGTAGAAAACAATCTACCATTCATCATTTGCTTCTTCCTTCCGCTTTTTTTGTCATCATGAGGAGGAGCTTTTTTTTCCTGGTTGAATTATAAATAATCCTATAACAATCCCTTTCTATCAAGTGTCTGCCATTAGCGGTGCCACAATGGGCTTGTTTCTCCCCATTTATAAAATGAAAATGCCAGACTTCCATGTGTCACTGGATTGTTTTGTTTTTTTTTTTTTTTTTTTTTTTTTTTTTTTTTTTTATTTAAGAGGAAAAAGAGAAAAACACAAAACAAACCAAAGCGGTGTAAGGGTACACGTAATACAGAACTACATAAACAAAACAAAACAAAGCAAAACAAAAACAAAGCAAACAAACAAACAAAAAAAAACCATAACAGTAAGAAATCACCTGTTAGTATATTACATATTATCATCTTGAAAATAGTTCCTCAAATCACAGTATCAAAGAATACAAGGTGGACATTCAAACAGGTAGACTGCAAACATCTGTGTTCAATGATCCACAAACATTGATACAGTCAGCTATTTAACACCCCTAAACACACTTGCTGTTATATCCGTTAGAGCTCTCTTTTTTTTTTCTTCCCCTCTCTTTTTTACTACAAAATTCACACCCTTTGGATTTCATTACTCCTTAGTGCTTATTACTTTTGGGGAAGGGGGGGAGAATACAGTCAAATATGGCAAAACAAAGCTGTCAGTCAATACCAAGGATAGACATAGCACATGGTGTAGAACACAGTACAAGTTTATCAACTATGGTTATCAACGTTGTCCCTTGTTTCCTTAAAAAGAATTGTCTATCTCATTAGATATTATAAAGTTGGACAAAACAGTAGAGAACAAGACCAATACAACTTAGGCATTGTAAACATTACAGGACTTCCAAAGAAGACAATAGTCAAACCAGAATGGGTATCTTAGTGAATCTTATTGTCTTCAAAGTAGTTGCCTATGTCTTCAAACTTGATACTACCATATAGAATGGAACAGAGTCTAATCGTCTAATCAGTCAAAACAAGATCGTGGGAGCACTACAGGACTTCAAAACAAGTTAATAGGAAATCAAAAAGAGTTATTATTTATATATCCTAATTATTTGAATTTTTTCTTTAATTAAGACAAACATAAGAAATGACTAATTTTTTTAAAACAATAAGGGGGAGATTGAGATAAAACAGGACATAACAATATAACAATAGAGGTCACAGCATGACTGTTTCAACAACCTAGTACTTCACCACCATATAACCTGACTTAATAGTAGTTACCATAGTGTCTTTTTCCTTGAAATATTTGGATAAAACTTCATATACTCTAGCTTCAAATATTTTCAAATCAAGAAGCCCAGAATAAAGCCTTTCTAATTAATGAGTGAAAACTTTATAAGGCTCCAAGGCCACCTAATGGGGAATCATGATTACCACATATTTTTATATATTTGAATCATTACTTACATTAGGGAAACTATTCGGTATTCACACATGCGAGATTGATTTATTTCACTTATGAGTATGGTCTCAAGCTGCGCCCATTTATTGATAAATATCTCAATGTGATCCTTCTTTATAGCTGAATAATACTCCATTGTATAGAAATACCACAACTTTTTTATCCATTCCTCAGTTGATGGACACTTGGGTTGTTTCCATGATCTGGCGATTACAAATTGTGCTGCTATAAACATAGGTGCACATATATCACTGTGGTATGATGCTTTCAGTTCTTCTGGGAATATGCCTAGAAGTGGAATAGCTGGAATAAATGGGACTTCCAGTCCCAACTTTTTGAGAAATCTCCAGACAGATCTCCACAAAGGCTGTACCAGTCTACACTCCCACCAGCAGTGCAGGAGAGTTCCCTTTTCCCCACAGCCTCTCCAGCATTTGTTGTCGGTTTTCTTGATCCTGGCCATTCTTTCAGGAGTGAGATGGTATCTCAGTGTGGTTTTAATTTGCATTTCTCTAATGACCAATGATGATGAGCATTTTTTCATGTATTTATTTGCCATTTGCATTTCTTCATCTGAGAATTGCGTATTCATCTCAGATGCCCATTTTTGGATTGGATCTTTGAATTTTGGAGGTCTGAGTTTCTTTAATTCTTTATATGTTTTAGACAAGAGGCCCTTGTCTGAGAGAGAGTTCACTAAAATCTTTTCCCAGTTTGTGGGTTTTCTTTTCACTATGCTGGAGATTTCTTTTGACATGCAGAAACTTTTTAATAAGAAGTGGTCCCAGTTATTGATTCTGGGAAGTATTTCCCGTGCGGTTTGAGTCCTGTTCATGAATTCTTTACCTACTCCTATGTCTCCAAGGTTTCTACCTAATTTGTCTTCCAATAGATTTAGTGTTTCTGTTTTAATATTCAGATCTTTGACCCATTTAGATTTTAATTTAGTACATGGTGATAGACATGGGTCTAGCTTTAGTTTTCGGCAAATGGAGAGCCAGTTTTTCCAGCACCATTTATTAAAGAGACTGTCGTTCTTCCAGTGAACCTGCTTGGCTCCTTTATCAAAGATAAGGTGGTTGAGTGTGTTCGTAGTTGTGGTTGTATCTTCTAATCTATTCCACTGATCTTCGGCTCTGTTTTGATTCCAATACCATGTTGATTTTACTACTGTTGCTTTGTAGTATAACTTCAAGTCAGGGATTGTGATGCCTCCTGCTTTGTCTTTGCTGCTTAGAATTGCCTTTGCGATTCTGGGTCTCTTCTGGTTCCAGATGAAATTTAGGAGTGATTTCTCTAGATCTATAAGGTATGTTGATGGAATTTCTATTGGGATTGCATTGAATCTGTATAACAGTTTTGGGAGAATGGCCATTTTCACAATGTTTGTTCTTCCTATCCATGAGCAAGGGATGTCTTTCCATTTTCTGAGATCATCTTCAATTTCCTTTTTCAGTGTATTGTAATTTTCACTGTATAAGTCTTTGACTTCTTTCGTAAGAGTAATTCCTAAATATTTCATTTTTTTGCTTGCTAATGTGAATAGTCCAGTTTCTCTTATTTCCCTCTCTGTAATTTTGTTGTTCGTGTATAGGAATGCTATTGATTTCTGAGTATTGATTTTGTATCCAGCCACATTACTGAATTTATTTATTGTATCTAAGAGTATTTCAATGGAGTTTAGGGGGTCTTCTATGTAGAGTATCATGTCATCTGCAAACAATGATAATTTAACTTCTTCTTTTCCTATCTTTACCCCTTTTATTTCTCTTTCTTGCCTAATTGCTCTGGCTAGTACTTCCAGTACTATATTAAATAGGAGTGGTGATAAAGGACATCCTTGTCTTGTGCCCGATTTTAAAGTAAAGGCTTTCAATTTTTGGCCATTTAGTATGATGCTGGCTGTTGGTTTGTCATAAATGGCCTTTATTATATTGAGGTAAAGACCATTTATTCCAATTTTCTGTAAAGTTCTTATCATGAATAAGTGTTGGACCTTATCGAAGGCTTTTTCTGCATCTATAGAGATGATCATGTGATTCTTATTTTTGGCTTTATTGATATGGTGGATTACATTTATTGATTTGCGTATGTTGAACCATCCTTGCATTCCTGGGATGAATCCCACTTGGTCATGGTGTATAATCTTCTTGATGATTTGCTGGATCCTATTTGCCAATATTTTATTGAGGATTTTTGCATCTGTGTTCATTAGGGAGATCGGTCTATAGTTCTCTTTTATAGTTGGGTCTTTCTCAGGTTTTGGTACTAGAGTAATATTTGCTTCCAGGAATGACTTAGGAAGGATTGCTTCCCTTTCAATTTCATTGAATAGTTTGAGGAGTGTCGGCATTAGGTCTTCTTTATATTTCTTGTAGAATTCTGCAGTGAATCCATCTGGGCCTGGGCTTTTCTTGGTGGGTAAGGCCTTAATTACTTTTTCAAGTTCATTAGCAGAGATTGGGTTATTCAACAGTTTTATATCCTCTTGATCTAGCTTTGGTACTTCATATGCTTCTAAGAATCTGTCTATTTCTTCTGTGTTATCAAACTTTTGAGAGTAGAGGTTTTCGAAATAGGTGTTGATGATCCTCTGTATTTCTATTGGGTCTGTAGTGATTTCTCCTTTTTCATTTCTTATTGCATGAATTTGAGCTTTTTCTTCCCTTTTTTTAATAAGGTTGGCTAGGGGCTTATCAATTTTATTTATTCTTTCAAAGAACCAACTCTTTGATTCGTTGATTCTTTGGATTGTTTTCTTAGTCTCTATTGCATTGATTTCTGCTCTGATTTTTATAATTTCCTCTCTTCTTTTGGCTTTGGGCTTGACTTGCTCTTCTTTTTCTAGCTGTTTGAGGTGTAGCATCAAGTTATTTATTTGTATTCGTTCTGTTTTCCTGATGTGGGAACTCAGTGCAATAAATTTTCCTCTCAGAACGGCTTTCATTGCATCCCACAGATTCCGGTAAGTTGTATCTGCATTTTCATTTTCTTTTAGGTATTGTTTAATTTCTTCTTTAATTTCTTCTGTGACCCACTGATTACTCAAGAGTGTGTTATTTAGTTTCCATGTGTTTGTGGAATTTTTGCAGTATCTTTTGTCATTAATTTCTAATTTCAGAGCGCTATGATCTGATAATATGCAAGGGATGATTTCAACTTTTTTGCATTTGCTTAAATATGTTCTGTGAGCTAATATATGGTCTATTTTAGAAAATGATCCATGTACTGCTGAGAAGAATGTGTATTCTGATGTTGTTGGGTGGAACATTCTGTATATGTCTATCAAACCCATTTGTTCACAGGTGTGATTCAGTTCTGTTATTTCTTTGCTCATTTTCTGTCTGGTTGATCTGTCCCTTGGTGTCAGTGGTGTATTAAGGTCTCCTGTTACAATTGTGTTACTGATAATTTGAGTTTTCATTTCTGTTAATAATTGTTTTATATAACTGGGTGCTCTGGAGTTTGGTGCATATATATTTAAGATAGTTATCTCTTCCTCTTGGAGTTTTCCCCTTACGAGTATGTAGTGACCTTCTTTGTCCTTTATGGTCATTGTTGGTTTAAAGTTCACGTTGTCTGCAAACAGGATGGCTACTCCTGCCTTTTTTTGGATTCCTGCTGCATGGAGAATTGTTTTCCATCCTTTGACTTTCAGTCTGTGAGTATCCTTCTGGGTTAGATGGGTTTCCTGTAAACAGCATATGGTTGGATTTTGTTTCTTGATCCATTCTGCTAGTCTGTTTCTTTTAGTTGGTGCATTGAGACCATTTACATTAATGGTTATTACTGTTAAATGCTGATTAATTGTAGGAATGTTATCTCTTTGCTGTTGCATCTTTATCTTTCTGTTCTGTTTAATTATTTGCTTTGCTTAGTGGGTTTTTCCTTTGTGTTTCTAAACTGTCTTTCAATATTTTTTGCAGGATTGGTTTGGTGTTCATGAAGTTCTTCAGCTGTTCTTTGTCATGGAAGTATCGTATTGCACCATCTATTTTGAATGATAGTTTTGCAGGATATATCAGTCTCGGTTGGAAATCGTTTTGCTTTAGGATCTGGAATACTTCACTCCATGCTCTTCTTGACTTTATTGTTTGTGCTGAGAAGTCTGCTGTGATTCTGATAGGTTTTCCTTTATAAGTGATCTGTTTTTTCTCTCTGACAGCTTTTAATAATCTATTCTTGTGTTGGATTTCTGGGATGGTGATTATTATATGTCTGGGTGTAGTTTTATTTTGGTTATGACTGTTTGGAGTTCTATATGCTTCGCTGATCCTGATGTCAGTTTCTGATCTCATGCTTGGGAAATTTTCAGCTATTACTTCTCTAAATATCCTCCTGACATCCTTCATGTTGTCTCCCTCTCTTTCATTAATCCCTATCATTCTTATGTTATTCTTCTTTGCATCGTCCTGCAGTTGTTGAATTGTTGTTTCCTGATTCCTTGTTATTTTCAAAAGATCTTTCCTTTCCTGTTCACTAGCTGCAATCCTGTCTTCAAGGTCTGAAATTCTATCTTCACTTTCATTAAGGCGGTTTTTACAACTTTCAGTGGAGTTTTTTATTTCCTGTATATCTCTGTGCATCTGCATTATGTATTCTGTTTGTTTCTTATATTGCTCATCTAGGGATTCTATCTTTTTGTTTAGTTCCTCCAATTTTTTATCTGTGTTTTCTTTAGATATATTTAGAATCTCTTTCATTTCTTTTATCATTTCTTCTTTTATCTGGGAGATTATTTCGAGTTTGAATTTCTTTAAAGCTTCCTGGAGTTGCTTGTCAATTTCAGTGGCTATTGTGTCCGATATATGAGGTGGATGGGATATATTTTCTTCTATATACATCGCTCCTAGGGTTTCTTGAGATGGGCTGGAGGTTTGAGGTTGTAATTTAGTCTTTCGTTTTGTCATTTTCCTATATTTCTGTGTTTCAAGTGTTATTTGAAAGCTACCTCAGGATCTGTTGAAAATCCCCTTCTATGTTTGGAGCTACTGAGACTCTGGCACCACGCTACCCCAAGCCTTTGGGCCTACAGAACTAGTGGCTCTCCTCTGCCTGCTCAGAACTCCGCAGTTCCAGACAAGCTGGGCCTCAGGGACACTGTGCGCCCACCTGCCCCTTGGAAGCTCCACAGTTCTTCAATCGCAGCCGGGTTAGGGTACTCACCACAGGCCGCAGTGCTTCAGGAACCTGTGGACCCTCCCTGGTTGCAGAGATATCCACAGTCCTCCAGACACGCAGAGAGGCCTGTGAGGGCACCCCAGATCTGCCCAGCTCCTCTTCTGCAGACCTATGTCCAGGCGCGGCAGCTAAACAGGCTGGGCTACGCTGATAGTGTGGGCCCGCCCATCCGTCGGCAGCTCAGCAGGTCTCCAAGTGGAGCCGGAATGGGGAGGCTGATGTGATAGCCTCAAACCCACCTCGCCCCTTTGCTGCACCTGGAAGCCTGGGGGAACTCCAGCAGTCTGGGCGGAGATATCCAGAGTCCTCCAGGCATGCAGAGAGGCCGGTGAGGGCACCCCAGATCTGCCCAGCTCCTCTTCTGCAGACCTATGTCCAGGCACGGCAGCTAAACAGGCTGGGCTAGGCTGATAGTGTGGGCCCGCCCATCCGTCGGCAGCTCAGCAGGTCTCCAAGTGGAGCCGGAATGGGGAGGCTGATGTGATAGCCTCAAACCCACCTCGCCCCTTTACTGCACCTGGAAGCCTGGGGGAACTCCAGCAGTCTGGGCGGAGATATCCAGAGTCCTCCAGGCACGCAGAGAGGCCGGTGAGGGCACCCCAGATCTGCCCAGCTCCTCTTCTGCAGACCTATGTCCAGGCGCGGCAGCTAAACAGGCTGGGCTACGCTGATAGTGTGGGCCCGCCCATCCGTCGGCAGCTCAGCAGGTCTCCAAGTGGAGCCGGAATGGGGAGGCTGATGTGATAGCCTCAAACCCACCTCGCCCCTTTGCTGCACCTGGAAGCCTGGGGGAACTCCAGCAGTCTGGGCGGAGATATCCAGAGTCCTCCAGGCACGCAGAGAGGCCGGTGAGGGCACCCCAGATCTGCCCAGCTCCTCTTCTGCAGACCTATGTCCAGGCACGGCAGCTAAACAGGCTGGGCTAGGCTGATAGTGTGGGCCCGCCCATCCGTCGGCAGCTCAGCAGGTCTCCAAGTGGAGCCGGAATGGGGAGGCTGATGTGATAGCCTCAAACCCACCTCGCCCCTTTACTGCACCTGGAAGCCTGGGGGAACTCCAGCAGTCTGGGCGGAGATATCCAGAGTCCTCCAGGCACGCAGAGAGGCCGGTGAGGGCACCCCAGATCTGCCCAGCTCCTCTTCTGCAGACCTATGTCCAGGCGCGGCAGCTAAACAGGCTGGGCTACGCTGATAGTGTGGGCCCGCCCATCCGTCGGCAGCTCAGCAGGTCTCCAAGTGGAGCCGGAATGGGGAGGCTGATGTGATAGCCTCGAACCCACCTCGCCCCTTTGCTGCACCTGGAAGCCTGGGGGAACTCCAGCAGTCTGGGCGGAGATATCCAGAGTCCTCCAGACACGCAGAGAGGCCGGTGAGGGCACCCCAGATCTGCCCAGCTCCTCCTCTGCAGACCTATGTCCAGGCGCGGCAGCTAAACAGGCTGGGCTAGGCTGATAGTGTGGGCCCGCCCATCCGTCGGCAGCTCAGCAGGTCTCCAAGTGGAGCCGGAATGGGGAGGCTGATGTGATAGCCTCGAACCCACCTCGCCCCTTTGCTGCACCTGGAAGCCTGGGGGAACTCCAGCAGTCTGGGCAGAGATATCCAGAGTCCTCCAGACACGCAGAGAGGCCGGTGAGGGCACCCCAGATCTGCCCAGCTCCTCCTCTGCAGACCTATGTCCAGGCACGGCCGTGTCACTGGATTGTTGCAAAGATCAATAGGATAATTCATTCAAAAACTTTTAGGATACTCTGAAACAGCAATGATGATTACTGGTTCTCAGGCTGGTGACCACTCTATTTCCATTCTTTTCCTAGTTTTTACTCCTTGGTTACTTTGGAAACATGACAGGTTAAGTTTATAGTATGGCCAGTAGAGGGCAATAGAGGCCAACCCTGCCTGTCAGATGTTCGCAGAGTGGTGGTTCCCTGGGTTGGCAGCTTCAGCTGGGAACTTGTTAGAAATGCAGCTAGCTTATTGTCCAAACCCCACAACTTTTAAACTGGAACCTGAGGACAAGACCCAACAATCATTTTTATTCCCCAAGTACTGAGCAATGAACTCAAGGTCCTTGTACTGAGCTACACACACACACCCATTTTAAGACTCGGTCTCATTAAGTTGCTAAAGTTGCCCAGGCTGTTCCTGAACTTGGGATCCTTCTGCATCAGCCTCCCACCAGTGCCGGGATTTCAGGTGTGTGCAGCCACACCCAGCTAAATAATCTGGGCTTCACCGAGCTCTTCAGCTAATCTGATACACACTAAAGTGTAAGGCTTCAGGTTTAGAGAGGTATTGGAGTCCTCGGTCAGTGTGGCCCGAGTCTCCAAAGCAAGGTCAGCAGAACCCACCCTCTGATGTGGCTGAGCCTGTGCCCTATGTTGCCACAGAGACTCGATGGCTAGATTTGGGGGAGAAGCAGCAGGCATAAGTTCTCTGGCACGTGTGGAGTGGGTTAGAGCCCACAGAAAAGCTTCCACATTAATTTCTTCACTAGTTCTTGAAAGAACCCTAAGAGATAGTTGTTGTCTTCCTCGTGTGAGCAACATAAGGTCTGAGAAGGAAAGGGACGTTTTGGAGGCTACAAGAGCAGATTCAAGACTAAGAGCCCATCCACAGCTCTGGGTTCTGTGTCAGAGGAGGAAGAGGCTCTGCTAGATGATACTAAGGACGCACTCTGATCACCAGATCCACTAAAAGCAAGCACCCCGTCTCCTTCCACACCCAGGCTGTACACTGTGCTCCTGTGTTGTCATTTTCATTTTGTTTCCCTTTGATCCTGCACTCGCCGCGCATTTGGATCACTGTGCAGGAGCCAGTGGGCTCTGCTTCAGATCATGCACATCAGTGGGCGGCGATGCAGGCCAGCCCCACAGCTCAGTTTCACTCCAGTAGCTTCTTAGACTACAGAGCTGCTGAGGGTCATCCTTTGTAGCAAATTTACAGTTTCCTATTAGTCTCAGTATCCATTCACCAATTGATGGGCATTTGGGCTGTTCCCATGATTTGACTGTTACAAACTGTGCCACTATAAACATGGGTGTGCATATATTGCTGTGGTGTGATGCTTTTTAATTATTTTGGGAAGACACCAAGAAAAGTAATAGCTGGATCAATTGGGATCTTTAGTTTTAGTATTTTGAGGAATCTTTACACTGATTTCCACAGTGGTTGCACCAGTCTACACTGGGTCCCACTTCTCTTAACAAAACCCCTACAAAAACAAAAAGTATGTGGTGGAATCCTTGCGGAGAATATTTGTAGGGGATGAATGAAGAGGGCCTTCACACCCTAGACTTTTGTTGATAATTTTGTTTTTGCTACTCTCTATCTTCTTTTTTTTTTTTAATTTTATTTAAGGAGAAAAAGAAAAAAAAGCAGAGAAAGGGTACAAGTTATACAGATTTACAGAAAAAAATAAACAGTAGGAAATCACTAGTTAATGGATTACATTTTGTCATCTTAGAAATAATTGTTCAAGTTACAAAATTAAAGCTTATAAAGTGGACATTCCAACAGTGAGACTGCAAACAGTTCTGTTCAATGATCCAATAAAACTCAGTAATATCATTATCTATCTTATACACTTAAATATACATGCAGTTATATCATTTAGAGCACTTTCTTTTCCTCTCTTTTGTACAATGACAATTACACATTTTGGGTTTTGTTGCTCCCACAGTTCTTATTACTTTTTTGGAAGAGAGTAGAACCAAAAGTGACATAACAGAACAGTCAGTCAAATCAAAAGGGTGGACGTAATAGATAATGTAAAAACATAATACTAGGTGATCAGCAATGGTTACCATAATGCCTCCCGCTATCTCTAATAGAATTGCCTATATCATTGCTACTCTCTATCTTCTTTGCAGATCAGTTTCCTCAAAAAAAAAAAAAAGCCTCTCTCCCAATATTCCCCACATTCCTCTATGCAATCCTACTACCTGTCCTTAAAAACAAGTTTAGAGTGAAATCTAGATGCCTTAATCCCAACTTGGGGGGAGAGTACCAGGAATTGAACTCAGGACCTTGTGCTTTCCAGGCAAGTGCTTGTGCCACTGAGCTATACCCCTGGCTCTTTCCCAGTGGTTTTGACTGCTTGGTATGTCAGTAACCCACAAATAATCCAAAGGGAGAACTCAAGTGATCAATTTAGGGGAAGAACTGTCAGTGGGAGTATAGACTGCACAACTGCTGTGGAAATCAGTGTGGTGATTCCTGAAAAGACTAGGACTAGAGGTTCCATTTGACCCACCTGTTCCCCTTCTTGGTATCTTCCTGAAAGGATTAAAAGCATCATCACACAGCAGTATATCCACACCCCTGTTTATAGTGTCACAGTTTGTAACAGTCAAATCACGGAGACAGCCCAGAATGACCATCAATTGGTGAATGGATAAAGATGTGGAGTTTTTTAAGCAATGGAATACCACTGTGCCGTAAAGAAGGATAGGCTTGAGACATTTCGAGGTAAATGAATAAACTTTGAGACTGTATTCTTAAGTGAAATAAATCAAATACATGTGTAAATACCACATTGTTTCTGTAGTATGAGAAACTGAAAGTGTAAATAAGGACCAAAATGTATAATAGGTATTGTGAAATAGGAAGAAAATGTTCAAATAGGGAGGGGGAAGGGAAAGAAAGTAAAAGTAAAAAAATTAAAAAGGAGATAGAACAGAAGGAAAAATTGGAAACAAAGCTTTTACAAATAGGGAGGGAAAGGGGTTGAAGAGAGGGTAAGGAAATGGGAAAAAAGAAGCAGCAAGATGTATCATGTACAGGTACAAATTCTCTATGATGAATCTGATAATTATGTATATCTAAAATGTGCCAATAAAATCTGATTGGAAAAAACAATTTAGGGGAAGATATGGTATGAAGGAAAGCAGATATCCTGACCCTGCCTTGAAACAGAGTTGGCTTTAGGGGGCATTGTACTCCACTACCTTGAGTCCTTAGGGTCCATCTGGGTCCTTCTCTGTGTTGTTGTCTAGGATATAAGGGAAGACAGACAATGTTCTTGCTTTATATCAGGAAAAGCACATATCAGAGTAGTCATGAAATTGACAACCATGGGAAATTCTTGGTAATGGGCTATTAGTCTTTGAACTTTTCTGCAACTTTAATTTTCTTAAGCCAAATTACTCTAGTGAGTCAGGGGTGTATGTTTTGCTTTTTTTCCGATACTGGGGAGTGAATGTGGGGACTTCATACTGAGCTAATCCCTAAACTTTTTATGTTTTGAGATAGGTCTTGCTAAGGTACTAAACTGTCCAGGCTGTCCTCAGCTTAGAATCTTCCTGCCTCAGTATCCCGGAGTGTTGGGATTACAGGTGTGTTACCACTATTCTAGGCTCTTTAATTTTTTTTTTTTTCTTTTGAGACAATGTTTTATTGAGTTGCCTGGGCTGGTCTTGAACTCATGAGGTCAGGTGATCTTCTCACATTTGCCTCTTGATTAGCTGGGACTGTAGGCATGCAACACCATGTCCAGCTTTAGAGATTAAGTTGTAAGAAAAGTACAAAGCACTGTAAGTACTGATAATGAGGCCTGGGTATCCCAAAGGGTGATGTATGCTCTGTACTTCGAGGTGGTGTTCTGCATAGAGCAATCAGCTTTACAAGTAGGTCTCACATTTGGAGAGGGGTGTATAGAAAGTCCAGCTATTATCAGAAGGATCAGGTAAATTAACTGCAAAGCCAGGGGCACTGGTTCTGATGGTGTACAGTTTAAGACAGGCTGAGCAGAAGGATCAAAAGTTGAGTCCATCTTGGACAACCAAATAAAAATTAAAAATGGGCTGGTGTAGCTTGGTGCAAAAGTCTTTAGTTTGGGGCTGGGGGTTTAGCTCAGCGGCAAAAGCACCTGCCCTGCAAGCAGGCGGTTGTGAGTTCAATCCCCGGTACTTAAAAAAAAAAAAAAAAAAAAAAAAAAAAAAAAAAAAAGCAGTCGTGAGTTCAATCCCCGGTACTTTAAAAAAAAAAAAAAAAAAAAAGTCTTCCGTTTAATCTGCAGTACCAGGTCAAAAAAAAAAAAAAAAAAAAAAAAAGAGGCAACCTTGGCTTTCTTGGTTTGCCTTAGAGTGCTATCTTGTCTTTACCATTTTTTATGGAAAAACAAGTTTCTAGGATGACAAATACACATTAACAAGGTAGACTAGTTTCTTTTGGGTTGAGGAGTTACTCAGGAGCCTTAGAAATAATAGCATTCAGAACTAACAAGACTGTACAATGATAACTAGGCAGTTTACATAATTTTTATTTAATAATTACAGTGATTCTGTGATTTAGCTTACCACCTCCCTAAATAACTTTTAAAAATGGAGATGGTTAAAATATACTGAGTAGAATTTAAATAAAAGTCATTTTTTCACCTTACCACCTGTCATTTCCCTTTTCAGAGATGACACTGGTTGTATCTTTCCTGTATCTTTATAAAGGTGTTCTATACATGTTCAGGCATATATATAAATGATAATTCTTTTATTATGATTAGTATTATTTATTGTTATTGTTAAGACAGTGTCCCCTTACACAGTCCAGGCTGGACTTCGACTCACAATGTAGCTCAGAGTGGCCTCGAACTTGTGGTAATCCTCTTGCCTCAGCCTCTGGGGTGCTGAGATAATAGCCTCGTGTTAGCATGCCTGGTTTCCTATTTATTTATTTATTTATTTATTTATGTATTGTGGTATTGGGGGTTGAACCTGGTGGCAGTTCACCACTGAAATACATCCCCAGGCCTTTTCAAAAAAATGTGGAGACAGTGTTTCACTAAGTTGTTCAGGCAGGACTTGAACTTGAAATCTTTTTGCCTCAGCCTCCCAAAATGCTGGGGTTAAGATGTGAGCCATAATGGGCTGGGGATTTAGCTCAGCAGCGTAAGCGCTGCCTTGCAAGTGTGTGGTCATGAGTTTGATCCCTGGTACCAAAAAAAGACAAAATAAAAACAAAAATGTGAGCCATAATGACTAGCTACATTCTCTTTATGTTAGTGCATATAGCTTTATTTTCCAGCGGTTAACAGCTTCAGCATGTTCTACTGTGTGGCTCAAATATTATTTATCCAAATTTCGGGAAATTGGGCACTTCCTAAACTTTTACTACTACCTATGATAGAGATATATATCTTTATTGGTGCCTCATAGTTGCAATTTTATTCAATTTTAATTAAATTGTAAAACTAAGCAACAAAAATTATTTCCATTCAGTATAAGTTGGAATAGCATTTTGAGTATATTTGGGCTCAATGTTATTAAAATAAATTTCACTAGTTCTATATAAATTTAAAATTGCACAAGCAGCTCTCATTATATATCTGTTAGTACTGCTTGAGATTGTCACTCATTGTGGCCTGATAACCCCTATTGGACCAAGAGCCTCCTAAACATATAGCTCTTTGGAGCCTCCATCTGTCTAGGTTTCTCCCGTGTCCTCTGTAACCAATTGCTCGATCTGAAGTAGAGCAGGTGCTTAAGATATTTCTGTTGAATGAGCAGGCAAATGACTGACCCTCTGCTCTCTCCTAGAAGAAATAGATGCTTCCTAGCTTCAAGATGTGCTGAGCATCTTCCTCCAATCAAGCTGAGGCAGGAAGGTACAGTAAAGAAGGCTGTGTGATTCCAATCAATTCCCTCAATGATCTTTATATTGAAGGAATGGCAGTATCATCAAAAGAGTGGTTTCAATGGGACACGTGTTTGGCCTCCTTATGCCAGCTGTTGTGATGTTGTTAATGAGAATAAAGTGACTTAAAAAAAAATGGTTGAGTCGCAAATATGCCAGCAGGTGAGCTAAATTTAGACAAAATTTCCAAGATTGTAGATATTCAAACACTACTTACAATATGCCTCCGGTAAATCAATGAAAGATAAAGCCTTTGGGGCAGTCCCAGGGTCGTGTGCCCGAGGCTGCTGGCTCAGGCAGGGCTCTGACGCCGCAAAGACAGGGAAGAGATGACCATCCAGACTCAGGTACCCGCGTGAGGAAGAAGGCAGCTGTGTTCGCCTCTTTAAAGCAGGTTACCTACGACAAGGATCCCCAAAAGGGGCGGTATGGCGTGTTTGGCGGCACCCAGGAACTCCTAGGTGGACGAATAGATCTAGAGAGAGCGTCTGAGAAGCTATCTCGCGGATGCTGCGCAAGGACGCGGCCCGTCAGAGCGTGTGGCTCCGCAACCCTGCGCCCAGCCGACTAACTGTAGCGACGGGAGTGGGCGCGCGTGTCCTGGCACGCGCCCGCCGCGAGAACCCGCTCAAGTCCGTGCACACGTTCTAAAGGTTAAAAAAAGTCCCGTGGGGGCCCGCGACAATTTGGCCCCCAGTCGGGCAGGCGTGGGCGCGTGCGCGAGCGCGCATTAACGCCCTCCTCCACAGCCCCCTCTGAAGGGGTGTAGCGCAAAAGCTTCCCTTCTGTCAGCCCTCTCGAGGCTCGAGCCCCTGGGGTAAGGAACTCGTGCCTTGTGGAAAAGAGACGACCCGCCGCCGAGTGATGAGGGGGCACACGGAGCTGGGAGAAAGGAGAAACCCCGGCAGGTGGAGGAGCGCGGCTTGCGGGCAGGAATCTGCACAAAATATGCCTCTTCTCACGTCCCTGGAGGCTGCGGAAGTGCTCTGGAGACTGGAGCTGCACGGAGCCAACCAGTGAACTACCATTCCCAGAGGGTAGCGCGGTGATGCGCCTACGGCTCCCGGCAGCCTTCGCGCGCCAGGCTCTTTTTAGCTCGCACCCTGTTTAGACGAAACTACAGTTCCCAAGAGGTCTCGCGCGAAGCGGCTTGGAAGTGGGCACCCTGGAAGTCACTCGGGCCACTGGAGCTGGCGGCGTCTCCGGCGAGCGGCGTGGGGTCGAGCGCTGCGGTCCAGGGGCCCGCGGGGTGGGCGGCCAGGACGCCCAGGTATGTGGCTTCAGGTGCAGGAGCGGCCTCGCGCAAGGGTGGCGAGGAATCGGTAGCTGCTTGGACCCCGAGGGTCAGCGCGGGCGGGCGACCAGGCAGACGGCCGGGTGTGGGCACTGGCTGTGGGGGGCGGCGGCGCCGGGACTCACGCCCTCGGGACCTGGCGGGACGCGTGCCCGCATGGCTCAACTTTTCAGACGTGCAACCCAGCGCGGGTGGGAAACAGCTTGGAGTCGGGGAGCGACGGGTGCACGTCCCGGCTCTGCCGTTAGGGAGCTGCGGTCTAGAGAAACCGCGCCGAACCACAATTTTCCTTTCGGTGAAACGGGGAAGGAGAGTGTTTTTTGCTGTGGAATTCTGTGGAGATGTGATTCGGCGAATAAAGCATTTGCCATATAGAAGGTTCATATTATATGTTTGCGTTATTGTTAGTTCCTGGAGAAATGAGGTAAGATATTATCGATTACATAGAGTGACGGTTAGTTGAGCCAAATCCATGGTGAGCACTCAGTGCAAGGTAGCTGCTATTAACTGAGATTATTTTGTTAAACGCTTTGAATTGAGAAGCGGAGAGATACAGATTCCAGTTTAGGCTCCACCGTTTGCCAGCTGTGTGACCTTGGGCATTTGACTTCACCTCTCTGTGCCTCGGTTTGCTTGTCTATAAAATAGGGACTTTAACAGTGGCCACTTCATAGAGTTATTTGGAAGATGCAATGAGAATACCGTGTAAAGTGCCTTGCACAGCAGTTGGCACATAGCTCTTAGTAAATGGTATTTATACAGTGTTTTGCCAATGGCCCAGAGATCTTTTGAGAGAGGGACCGTGGTTGTAGTATTGGTCTTCAAACCAGCCAAACTCAAAACTGGACTAGTTGACTTTTCCTCTTACAGCCTCATTTTTAAATATGGAAGACTAACACACATTTCCCCAGAAGGTTGTGAGAATTCACTGAGATTGCATTCCTAGTCTGAGCCATCCATCACTAAGCAGCAGCCCTTATGTATTATAATTGTTCTTCTTCAATATTCTCCATCTGGCCCCGAGAATGCCTAACTGTGGGCTGTGACATGACAGCCCTAAGCTCCCCCACACATTTGCTCCCAGCCTCAATGTCCCATCTGTGAAATGGTAGTCATAGGACTTTTATGCCAGAATTGTTCTGGTGATTCCAGGAGATAATTCATGTTTAGTGTTTAGCACAGAGCCCAGCATATATTAAATGTTTAATAAAGGTATCTTTCTTTTTGTTGTTTTTCTCCTCTCTTCCCCCTCACATAGACTCCTCTGTTACTGTTTGTACTCATAGTAGTGCGGGGACAAGATTTGTGCTTCTTACCCTTCCTCCCCAAAATTTACTTGTCAGAAGTTGAATTGTGGAATATCATTGAAGTATAAGGGGCTGAGAGGAGTTGGTGCTGATCTGCCATCAACAACCCGCTGTGTGGAGCCTCCTCTCAAGCTTGTATATTCACTCTAGTGCTTTACTGATTGTTTTGTTATTTTTTTGGTGCTGGGGATGGAATCCAGGGCCTTGTGCACGCTAAGTGTGCTACCTACCACTGAGCTGCCTTCTTACTACTGGTGCTTTAAAATTATTGTCCAGTGTGGCCAGCTGTGGACCCTGTATCTCAGAGCCATAGTGGCCTTGAGCTCGAGCTCCAGATAAGAAACCTGTGTTTCCTCGATGTCCCTTGATAGCCATCGTTGGGCGCTATAAATACAAGTCCAACTTTATTTCTTCCTTCTCCTGGACCTAGTAGTCACCATTTTGTCAAATGGGCCAACATTTACTCAGTCACCCAAGCCAGAAACTTGGGAGCTGCTCTTCTCCATCCTTCCCATATCCCGTTGCTCGTCAAGGATAGAGCTTCCAGGTCACAGAGAACCCATTTCATTGGCCCATATTAGTCTCTTGCCTGATGAACACTTGGATGTTCCCCCATAGTGTAGAGACGGTCGTTTCTAACAGGGTCAAGCTGCTAAAGTCACCAAGGATTAACATAAGTGAATAGGTAACGTGTGTTGGTTAGAGATAGAGAATGCATTATGGACTTGACTATTCTGCAGTGGCTCAGATGTGGCAAGAAGACCTGGCTTTCAAGGGACCCATTTGTAAGGTTTTAGCCTGACAAAGGTGAGCTGAGTTGTTAATGTGTTTCCGAAAAATTATACTCTGTCATCTCCAGAAATAAGGCAGTGATTTAAAACAAAACAAAACAAAAAAATAAAATCTTGGTTGATTCCCATTATTAGTGACAACAGTACATGGCTTTTTAGGAGTCTGTAGAATGTTTTCAGAGTTAAATGTGAGCCTGTTTTCAGACATTGCAGTTGTTAGATGGTAAATCAAAAATGAAATTTAGAATGTGCACATTTTGCTGATATATTTCAAACTTTTACTAATTTTCAAAATATAAATTAGATATACTTACATTTTAATAAAAGAATCTAACAGTCATTTCTTTTTAAAGTACAGTGTTTGTTCTTAGCTTTTAGGTTAAAAAGCTATTAGACCAGTTTGTGCATTTGTGTGTTCTTTAAGAATTTTCTGGTTTTTAGGATTATTCTGTTCATGACCTTTGTGTGTGGTGCATGTGTGAGTGGTATAAATTTGGCTTTAAAAAGTTATATAGGAAATACACGCTCATTGTAACGTCAAAAAGGAGAGAAATGTAGAAGAAAAAGAATAAATTCCACCCTCCATTCAAATCCCATTTCCCTAATGAGTGGTAACTATTAATTCCCACTGTAATGAGTCAGGTCATGGAGTTTCAGAGTGAACAAAACAGATATGCTCTCTGGCCTTAGTGATATGGTTGGCCGTGCTCTCTCACCTTTGTTTGGGCCTGTGTCAACTGCTTTTATCAATTATTTTCTTCTCTCTTCCTTTCCTTTCTCTTCCCTGAAAAAGGAGGGGCACAAAACAAGATACACATATTTGCAATTTGATTTTTTTCAGTTAATGATTAGGCATATTCCATCAAGTTATTATATATGGACCCACCTCATTTGATTCTCTGTGCATTCTTCAGCACAGAGGGATTATGCCTTATTCTGCCATTCCCCTATTGCTGGAAATTGAGGTTGTTTCTGAGATTTTTTTTACCTTAGCAAATACACATCCAATAAGCCTTTTACCGCCTTAAACAGTATGGCATGGTGACTAGAAATGCATCCTCTGGGGGCCTGCAGGGCTTGGATTCTAATTTTGACCCCACCTGTGTAAGTTGCAATACATTGGGTAAGCTTAACAGCTCACTGTACATTAGGTAAGCAAAAATGAGAATGATACCAGTACTTAACTCATGAGGGAGATACAGAGAGAGTGTTCAGTGAGAGTCTGTCACGCTTGTAGGGCAGAGCCTGGTGCAGTTGTTACAGGTGATTTTTTCAAACCCAAAGTAACTCATTGGAAATGACAGGTAGAGATCAGAAAAAGTTATAAAGCTGGGGTCTACCTTAGAGAGTTGGTGTTTTAGGTCAGGAGACCTTGCTGGCCTGGAAAGAGGAAGATTTCCTGAGGAAAGGAACATAGCAGCCAGCAGGGCGGCCTGACCAAAGCAAGTGGTAGGGGTGAGGGGACTGGAGGGGGAGCATCAGTGAGACGTATTATTTCTTATATGGGAAGGGTGTGTAATGGTCGGAAGGTGGCTTAAGTGGCAGACGGGTCTGGGTTCTAATTTCAGTACAGCCTCTCGTTAATAAATGAGTATTTTGTCTTTAGGGCAAAATGGGGTTGGTGGTAGTCTTTACTTCAGTAGTAGCTGGAGACTGAATGAAATATCTGTAGACTCAGCCCACAGGACTGTCATTAGCCCTGTGTCAGCTACAGCTCTCATTTTATTCACTTGACAAATATAGTGAGTGCCTACTGGGTGTCAGGTCCTGTTCTGGGCACTGCAGATTGAGTGGTGAACAGGACAAATGAGATCCTCTCTCTTACTGACATTTCTCTCTTTTACTGCTCTTAAAGTGTTTGCTTTCTAGCTGTGGAGTCACATAATAAACAAGATAATTTCAGCTTTTTTTAATTAAAAGAAAAAAGCCAGGTCCTTCCACTTACAGATGTTTTTAAGTATTATGGAGAAAATAACAGGGTAAGAGGATAGAAAGCGGCTGCTGGGAGGGCTGGTGGTGGGGAAGGGGTGATTACTCGGATGGTCAAGGAAGGCCAAAGTTACGTGAGCTGAGATGGAATGAGCAGGCAGCACCAGCTGTGCCAGGAGTTTGGGGAAGAACATTCAAAGGAGAGGGAACAGAAAGTGTGAGGGTCCGAGGTGGGAATGTGTTTACTGTGGAAACAGTATCATGACGGAAGGGTGAATTTCTTTCAAGTTCACACTGCTTTAATTTTTGTGAAATAGTAATACCACTATTTAGCAGGGCTTTCTCTGTGCTAGGTGCTCTTCTGAGTGTTTCACATGTCCTCAGTTAATCCTGACTGTCGTCCAGTAACGTAACTTCATTGAACTCATCTTACAGATGAGGAAACTGACTCAGACTCGTGCTCATCACGCTGTCTCTCCCTAGGTCCTCTTTACTATCCTGAGGCAGATTGAGGAAGTGGACACAGTTCCTTTGCAGGTTGTTGGACTGGCAAAGCAGGCTATCTTTCGTACCTCACTGATGCGGCAGCAGCCACGATCAGGGATGGTTAGGCATCTCTCCCACTGGGGATAGGACAGGGTAGCGTCCATTTCTGTTGGTGTGGTTTGTTAAAGCTTCTCAGTTTCAAAACTAAAGGTCTTTCGGCAGAGCTTATTAAGTAAAACAAGGTTACTTGCTTGGCAGCCACTGTACGTGGCTGACAGGAGACATAGTGTGGGGTGTAAACAGAGTACGCAGGAGTCAAGTTGCATTTGTTAAGTTTATCAGAGACTTGGACTGGCAGGAGCCCGGGTGTTTTAAGCACCGAGCCAGTCTTCTGGACTGTTAAAGTGGTGCAGTACAACCCAGCAATTAAAAGGATGACGCCTGGCCCGACAGGGGCCCCAGGACCTTTCTCCAGCACCATGCCTGTGACCATTTTGATTGGTACAGCCTGGGCCTTGAGGGTAGTTAAACATTTTGAAGGGTAACCCTGGTTAGATGTGAGGACAGGAATGAGTGCTTTGAGGACCACAAGTGATGAAAGAGCATCTTTCATCCGTGTATCTGAGACGTTTCTTCTACTTTATCTGAGTGCTAGGCACCATGCTAGATGCTGAGAGCAGGAACTTTGGATAAGACACTTGTTCTAAAGGTCCCACAGTCATGCTGGCCAGCAAAAGTATAATGTGAAGGGCTGGAGGTTTAGATCAAGCACTTGCCTAACAGGTATAAGGCCCTAGGTTCCATCTCCACCACCACAAAAAAGAAAATAAAAAGATATAAAAAACAAAAAACAATAAAGGGGCGATTACTTTTGATTATATATTTTATGTGGTCCAAAATATTTCAACATGTAAAATTACTAATATTATTTGCTTTTTTGAGACAACATCTCACTATATCATCCAGGCTGCCCTCAAACTCAAAATCCTGCTGCCTCAGTCTCCCCAGTGCTGGGATTATGACTCCTGGCTTGAAATATAAAAATTATTAATGAGATGTTATATATGTATATGCTTTTCTTCTTTCTTTTTGAGATGAAGTTTCACTGTGTTGCTCAGGCTGGTCTTGAACTCCTGGACTCAAGCAGTTCTCTGCTTTAGTCTCCTGAGTAACTAGGAATGCACGCATGGCGCACCGCACCCAGGTGATGATGTGTATGTTATACTTTCAGCACATCACAGTTTGACTGGACACATTTCAAGTGCTTGATAAGCACATGGCTGTCATAGTGGATAATGTAAGCCTAGAACATGAGACTCAGGTGTAAACAGAGGTTGCGGCCTTCCCTGAATTTCCTTTCTCCCTCCCTTCTTTTTTCCTTCCTTCCTTCCCTGCCTCCAGAGATTGAGTCCAGATCCTCTGTGCTCTTCAGATAAGTTATATCCCCAGCTCATTCCTGCTTTATTTTGGTTTTGGTGAAGAAGGGCAGATGAGTGATAAGAAAACATCTTTGTTATCAGCAGGTACTGGGAACCTTGTAGCTTCTTCTGTCAAAGGCAGTATTTTAGTTACTTTTCTTATTGCTAAGACAAAACACCCAACTCTTAAAGGACGAAAGATTTATTTGGCTCGCAGTTTGCAGAGATATTAGTCCATATTTGGTTCCAGGCTGAGTAGCACATGGCAAAGGGACAAACATACATGGCAGTGGAAGACAGAAAAAGCAATGAGAGAGAGAGCAAGACAAACCCTTTCTCACCGTGATGTTGTATCCAGGCTACTTTGATTAGGCCAGTGCCAATCCTGGCAGTGAACTGATCCAGCATTCCCTACTCTAAGCCCCCCACCCTTAATCCCAGCATTGCACTATATATCAATCACACACTAGATTCAGCCACCTCCGGAAAAATCCCACCCCCATGACTGCATGAGACTTTAGGGGGACATCTAGACACAAACCGTAACAGGCAGCTATGTGCCTGGCACTGTGCTTAGTGTTGGTGGCATTACCTGTGTTCTGAGGTGGCAGATAAGGAAGCTGCAGTGTGCCACTTACTCAAGGTTGTAAAGAGTTAGGGGTAGAATTTGGGCTCGAGTTCAGTTTTCTCACTTTATTTATTTTCTGGTGCTAGGGATGGAATCAGGGCCTAGGGTGTGCTCAGCATGTGCTCTATCACTGAGCCACACTCTCAGCCC
Organism: Cavia porcellus; assembly: GCF_034190915.1. NCBI lineage: Eukaryota > Metazoa > Chordata > Mammalia > Rodentia > Caviidae > Cavia > Cavia porcellus. Next base: position 16,601,607 of record NW_026947490.1, read on the forward strand.
TCCCAGTTTGTATGTAGTTAAAATCTCTGTTGTGCTTCCACATTGGAGTGTTTGAGTGGGATGGGGGTTTTGAGTTTTGAGCAAAGAAAGCCATGGGAAGGTTGTGTATAAATGGATTCCCAGAGTGTGTCAGCTCCAATTCTGAATTTATGTTGGAAGTGGAGTGAGCAATTGCCAGATTGATCAGGGACCTAGCCAAGATCCCCAGTCTCCCAAATGAGTGTATGGAAAAGGCTTAAATAAATGAGACAAGTGGTATGATTTTAGGGTTCCGGGAGAATCAAAACCCTCTGCAGAGTTTGAGACTCTGTGGGCTAAGACAGTGAATGTCTCTGGGTGGCCCATATTTATGTAGCATTCAAACAACACGGGAAACCTTGGGAGGGGTTCAAGGACCCCTCCAAGCAACAGATGGTGCTAATTAAGGAGAATTAAGAGAAAAATATCTCCAGGTGTCCTCAGCTGTGGCGATCTTGCCCCACCCCAGGTGTCTCCCCGTTCTTAATTCAGCCATGCCCGGGCTGTGCCATAGCCCTGCACGTGTATTCAGCTTCAACATCTCCAACACAGTTCCATTCCTGAAAATGGGCTCTACGTTTGTTGGACGCAGACCTCACCTTCCAGGAAAGAGGGGAGCTGAGAGAGTGAGGAAGGCAAGGAATGGGTCCAGCCTGTTTGAAAACTTATTTCTGAGCTACTATTTGGATGTGAAGCGCTTTCCCTTGTGTCGCTGACTCTCTCCTTCGTCTCTGGGGCCTGGGGGCACTCGTGACAGTTCCTCCTGTACTGTGAGTTCAGCTACAGCAGAGCTTAGCTGCACATCTGGCCATGCTCTGTGCCAGGGACATCTCTGGGTTGGCAGGGGCAGGAGGGGATGTCTCTGACTTCCTCTGTCAGCTCCATGGTGGGGTCACTTCTCCAGCCTCTCTTGGTTTGGGATTTCCTGGTGGCAGGAAGGATCTGGGCCTTCTACCCAGATTCTGACCTGGTTCATGTCTCCACACTTTCCTCCTGCTGCTGGGCAGTGTCTGACATGTAAAAGATGCTCAATAAAAATCTGTTGGCTGAACCAATCATACTAGCCAGCCTTCATTGAGTTCATTGCCTTTTTTTTTTAACCAGTGACTGAACCCAGGGCCTTTGCATGGAGCTACATTCCTAGCCCTTTGCATTTTTTATTGAGACAGGACCTTACTAAGTTTCCAGGCTGGCTGGCTCACATTTACAGTCCTCCTGCCTCAGCCTTTCAGAGTGCTGGGATTACAGGTGTGCACCACCATGCTCAACTTCATTGAGCTCTTGTTATGTGTGAGGCACTGCTCTGAGGGCTTTCATGCAATATCTCATTTAATCCTATCTATTCCAGAGGTTAGTACTGTAGTGTTGTTTCTCGCATTTCTTGTATGGGGAAACTGCAATCCAAAGAAGTTCAAGTCACTAAGCTGGTGAGTCTCAAAGCCAGGATTCAGACTGAGGCCACTGATTTCAGAGTCCAAGCTGTTAAATGCTCACTCTGTGGAATGGACAGACAGACTGATGGGGTGAGCAAGAGGTATTTGCCTCACTGGTTGCAGCCTCTCCACCCCACATGTGACCTCTGGTCTCCTGTTAGGGGAGATCTGCAGGTTCACATCAGATCCCAGGCTCCTTCAGACCTTGGGGCTTCAAGGCCACTCTGGGCGGAGGACTTTTCTGGCATTCTGGGACCTGCTCATCCCTTTTCTCTAGCAAAAACAAACTGGATATTTGGTATTGCTAAGGAATTCTTGTTAATTTTTCAGATCTGATAATGACACTGTGGTTCTGCTTCAGAAAAAGTTCTTTAAGATGTACATTCTGAAATTTCGATGAGTGACCTGATAAAATGACTGGGTTTGCTCCACCGTTGTTAGATGGGGCAGAGAGTGGAGGGAACAAGTGCGTGAGTGTGAATAAAAGATGAAACAAGCTGGGCCACGAATTGATAGCTGTTGAAGTGCTGGGCATGGAGGCCTTGTCCTCTTTTGTTTGAAGTGTCCCATCATGAAAAGTTAAAAACAAGCACAACAGATTTCACTCAGCATTTGTGTGTTTCAAGCTCGAGCCTGTGTGTGGAGAATCTCCTCCCTCTACCCAGTCCACTTATATAATAAAAGTGTTTGAAAGTGTCTGCTTTCTTTCCCCTTAATTATGCAAGCCAGTACTTGGCCCAGGGCTTTGGCAACTGCTTTGATAAAGCAGGCAGCGGCCAGTCGGGAGAGCACCTGGTGAGGTACCAGTGGCCACACACTCCCCAGCTTCCCTGGATCACAGGCCACGGTGGCACCCGCCTTGCAACCAGTTCCCTAGGTCCCTCTTCCCTGAGATCTGTTTCTCTCCAACACCTGCCTAGGGGGCCCCTCCCACATTTTTTCCAAAGACTTGCTTCAACAAGAGGCCTCAGATCCTCCCTTGATCCTTCCCTCAGAACAGACTGCACAGCTCCTCTGACCCAGGCCTTCCTCTCTTTGTTAGAGCCCCACAAGGAACCAGAATCCAGCCTTTGGTTTGCTACAGCTCTGCAGTGGGAGGCCGGGAGAGTGCTCCTTTCAGTTCTGATACTTGACAAAAGGACAGGGGCAAGATGCAGCTTGTGCCAGTGCCTGGGATGTGATGATACTTCTCATCAAGCCAGCAGTTAAAACTCCTTTACAACCATCCTGCACTCCCCATTCACACCAAGGGTGAGCTCCTGTTGCCTTTGTTACCTGGAGATCTGTAACTTCACAGCCAGTCAGTATGTGGTGAAACTGTTACCTGGAAGCAAAGAGGAAAACACACACTTGGGAGTTTCTGCTGGTCAGTTGCTTCCTGAAGGTGGAATTGGTTGATGTGTATAGCAGCGCTGCTCAGCCTGATCCTGCTGGAGTGCTAACACCCTTTGTTCCATCTGCAGCATTTTTTCTCTCTCTAGTGCCCCTTTCTCTGTACCATGCCAGGCTCTTGGGTTCACAGGGAGGAAGGCCCGGGAAGTCCTGCCGCCTCTCCAGCTCCCTTTACCTCTGTCCCTGTCCCTTCTTCATTTGTATCCTTGCTTTTTCTTTCACATGTGCTTTTTTGCAGTTCTTTCAGTAAGGAGGCCCCGTGGTGAGTCTTGTGTGGGTAGAATGTTAGGAGCACCATCTGTGGGGTAGGCAGCTTGACTTCTGGGTTTCCTAGTGTGGACCTGCACATGCTGGATCTGAGGGCAGCCAGGCACTGCATCTGGGTTTTAAACTTACTTGTTCAACATGTATGCACTGAGTTGAGCACTCTTCTAGATACTAGGGATATAGCAGTGAGTAAGACAGACAAAGCTTCTTGTTCTCCTGAGGCTCATGGAAAAGTGAAGGATTCAAAAACAAGATAAAGCAAACGTATACTATATCCCTTAGGTGGTTCCCTAGGATCTGTTTCCCTCCAGCACCTGATGATAGGTCCCTTCCCACTTAAGTAATCAGGGCTGAGGGAAAGAAATGAAGCAGGGGAAGGGGGATAAGAAGTAGTGTTAGGATATGGAGTGTTGAAATTTTAGGCAGAGTCGCCTGAAGGTACCTGAAGGAGGTGAAGGTGTGCGAGCCATGACGGACCTGTCTGTGCAGAGGAAGCAGCTTGTTCAAAGGGCCTGAAGCAAGGAGCCTGGTAATTTGAGGAAGACACAAGAAGGCCCACAAGGCTGGAACAGAGCGAGGAGGGGAGAATGGTGGTAAGTTTACAGATCTCTTAGAATCTAGCACAGAATGTTTTTGTTTGTTCTGACTGAGATGAGAGATACTGCAGGGCTGAGTATTACATTCAATTAAATGTTGAATAGTGACCACATGCACATGAGCCCAAAAGAACAAAAAATGAGGAACTTAGTTCTCTCCCCTAGAGACTGCCAGCATCCCAGTTTTGTTTTTTCGTTTTTTTTCCCAGGTGACCAGTTCCTTGACATTGTATTTTTTGAGTCATTTTCTTGGCTTATATTAGGTTGAATCATACGAAATTGTCTTTTTAAGATCAACAGTAGTTGAATATTGGTTGGGTTTTTTTTTTTTTTTTTTTGGTACTGGGGATTGAACTTACAACCTTGTGCTGAGTTAAATCCCTGGCCTGAATATTATTAATTTTATTAGATTCAGCCCAACAGCTTCCATTCAGGCACAGGAGGCATTTGATCAATCCCTTCTTGTCCTAAGGATTGGTGGTCAGAGGTCAGGACTTTTGACCTCCCATCCTTCTCTGTCAGTGACAGGACCAACAGTGTCTATGATGCTAGTGTGTGAAGGTCCCTCTAATACCTGTAGCACCAAAGCCAGGCTCACTGTAAGCCCAGACAAAAGGCTACCTCTTCCTGCCTTACCTGGCAGGTGGCATTTAGTCAGTCTTAGCCAAAGCTTTGTGTATCCTGGTGTCACAGTTTTGAATTCCTAGATGTTCCTGAAAGGAAGATCCTTGTTCTCTTGCACGATGTTTGGTATGACAGAAATGTTGGGGTGCTTTCTGGGGCCAGGCTGAACTTAACAGCATCCTGGAACAGTTATTGAGCAAAAAGCTGGCAGAGCACCCAGCTAGTAGTGTCTGTCTGTTGGAGTGGCTGTCTCTTGGGACCGTGGTGGCCCAGCCTGTAGGAGGAGGCCTGAGGAGCCATGGTATGGACATGGGAGAAAGGCCTTTACTCCTCCTGTTTGTCCTACTCCTGTGCTGACCAGTGAGGTTGTTGCAAGTCCTTGAGCCCTAAGGCCCTGGGCTGGAACCTGTGGGGTAAAATAAAGGAGGTGCAGATCCAGCTTTGAGAGAGCTCAGTCAGGAAGTTACAGCAGTTGGTGTGCTTTGGCTGCAAACAGTAATAATAGTAACAGCAGCTGCAGCAAGTAGGTGACTTATGTAGCATCTAGTATATACCAGACACTGCTGGGGACTTCACAGGAAATGACTTCATTGAAGTCTCCCAACAACTTCATAAGATACTCTTATTATTCCTGTTTTGCAAAGAAGGAAGTTAAATTTAAATGACTTGGTCAAGGTTACACAGGTAGAAGACAGAAGTGATGTGATTTAGAGTCAGTCAGTCTTGACTCCTGAGGCCATGCTCTTTCCTCATAAGCTCTGTGTACTTGGGTTCTCAGACCCGAGGCACATCTAAACACCCTGCAGAGCTCACTGAAACAGAATGCTGGGCCGCACCCAGAGTTCTTGACTCTATAGGTTCAGTTTGAGAATTTGCGTTTCTGACAAGACGCCAGCTGACAGTGGTGCACTGAGTCCAAGAAACACATTTGGGGAACTCTGATATACTCTATTAGCCCAAATGAAATTGGCCTGAAGTAAGGAAGGTTATGATGTCATGTAGTAAAGTAACCAGGAGTGGTTGACTAAGCAGTTCCATAATGCCTATAAGGATCCAGTCCTTCTCCTTAGTGTCACTTGGTCATCCATGGTATGCCTTTCCATGTCCTTAGGCGTCCTACATAGCCACAAGGTATCCCGGTTGGCATATCCTGACTGGCCATATCCCCAGCAAAAGAGGGCATCCCTACTGTGTGTCTCTCTAAGAGCGAGGAAATATTTTACTGATTCTCCTCCTATCTCATTAGACTCTTAGTAGATTCTCCTCCTATTTCATCAGTCAGTACTGTGATAAAGGACCCTGCCTGGGCAAATCACAGGCAAGGCCCAATCAGGACTTACTCTCTTTGGGGCAGGTGGGGGCAGAGGGGATGGGGGAATGAAGCCAGCTTTACCTGAGTGTCATTGGGAGGATAGTGGCTTTGGAAATAAAATTGGAATACTATTTGGAAAAGACTGAGAAAGAGGGATGAATACTGGGTAGACAGGCATCTGAATCTGCTGCAGAAATGAGCAAAACAATGTAGAATCATAATACCCATGCATTTTTGTGTCATTGTATTTACCAACTTTGTTGTAATTACCTCAATCAGAACTTAGCTTTTTGTTCTCCAGTCATTTCTACCTGTGACACACCAAGTATCAGATCTTGTAGAGATACCAAATATTTCATTTGAAAATTCAGGGAAACACTAGTTGGGTGGTGACCCAGCAAGCTGAAGAGTAGTAGGTCTTTGAGAACAGTTGACCTGCTTCAGAACTTGGAGCTTCTCTCTGCTCGCTGCTCATTACTCACTGTTGAGCACCCTCTTGTAGGCTCAGCTTTTTCTCAGCGGGTTGTTGAGCGGATGAAAGGAGGAGCTGGAAGATCAAATGCTTAAACCTACTGTCAGGCCTTGGTGAGTGATCAGTTATTGGCTCTATTAGTAACATTTCATGAGACCTATTATTTGAATAATTAAATTTTATCATTTAATAATCCCTTTTGCAGATAGAAATTTCCTGTGGATGCCTGTTGCTATTCCTCATGGCCAGTGTAAAGTAATTGCCCTGCAAGCCTGCAGAAGGGCCCAGAAATGGGGCATAGGCCCTGGAGCCAGACCATATCTGTGTGCAAGTCCTGGATCTGTCTGGGGCTTCTGTATGGCTTGAGCAAACCGCTTAGCCTGACAGTGTCAGTTTTCATGTCTGTTTTCAGACAGGCAGAACTCTGAGAGGTCTGTCATGCCGGGTTATTGGCAAGAGTCAAGTGCAGTGAGGCAGAGACAGCACTTAGAACACTGCATAGCATGTCCATTTTATGTGTTCAGTGCCCAGTATATCTGCTAAGCTAAGAGTAGCTTGTGCCAGTTTATTAACAGATGACTATATGCTCCCTACAGGCAGGATCTGTATGGTTCTTGTTTACTGATGCGCTCTATTACTTGCTTATTCAGAATAGACATTTTCTTTTTTCTTTTTTTTGATAAGAGAGTTAAGAATCTTTGTTTAATCCCAGCACTTGGGAGGCTGAGGCAGGAGGATTGCTGTAAGTTCGAAGTCATCCTGGGCTACAAAGTGAGTTCAAGGCCAGCCTGAACTACATAGTAAGACCCTATCTCAAAAAAAAAGTCTTTGTTAACTTTTTTCCCTTTAGCCACCCAGAATTTAAATTCTGTGACTAGAAGTTGATCACTCCTTATTTTGAATGCACCAGCATGGACCTGGTTGAATCTAAGAGCAGCATGTATAAGGGAAGCTGTTAGTAATTGAGCATTTTTGCTGGCCAGAGCTAGGTGCTTTTCATACAGAGCTCACTGAATTTTCACCTCCATCCCATTTTACAGGTGAAGAAACCAAGGCCTAATAGGGGCACCTGCTTCTCCATACAGGAAGACATCTGGTGCAGTGGTTAAAATCTGGGGCTCTGCTTGGGTTGAATCCCTACTTTGTCACTTTCTCGCTCTGTGACCTCCAGCCTGTGGTTTTTCTGCATCCAGTGTTCTTATCTATAACTGACTTACAGGGTAGCTGTGAGGGTTAGGAGATGTTCTCAGCCAGTGCTTAGAACAGCACTTTGTTCGTGGTGAACACTGTGGTTGTGGTGATGGCTGTTACTCTTAGCTTCCAAGGCAGGCAGGAGGAGCCCTGAAGCAGTGTTTAATCATTAACTATATGGCCTGTGAGCTGGCACCCCATATCTGTGAGCCAGCACCCCTGTTATCAGGGGTGGAGAGCCCACCTTTGGATTGTGAGGCTGTGAGTGAAGCAGCCAGTTGCAAGCCCAGAGCAGGGTGCGCTGTGGCACGCTTCCAGCCCTGGCTCGTCTGTCGAACACGTGGCCCGCTCCTGAATCAGAGGTAACAGGCCAGACATCTTTGTTACCTTCCAGCTTTCTCTTAAGCCCATTCAGACTCCTGAACCACGTGCCCAATGAGTAAGGAGTCCTTTGATTTTCCTCCCCCAAAGGGACTAGCAAAACAGCCCTGTTTGGGAATGTGCCTGTTCATGAACACCAACCATCTCCCAGGAAACTCTGGTGTGACTGGCGCGCTCTTGCGGGGCAGTTGAATAAGTCGCTGTTAGAAGCTGGCACGGCAGGTTCCCGTTTCCGCATTCCAGACACCCACAGCTGCTGGGGGAGGCACCACCCTAGGTCGGCTGAGAGCTCAGGCAGGTGGCCTTTGCCTTGGGAAGACCTAGGACGGGAGCCACACCTGGGGCCAGCCTAACAGTCACCTGTTGACTTTGTGAACACGCTTATGTTCCGGGATGCCTTTTAGGTGAGCAACGTATATTAACTTTGGTGGTAACTTGTAGAGAAAGTTCGTGTGTTTCTCCTTTGTGAAAAGTAGATAGTTGGCTTTTTTTTTTTTTTGTCCCAGCCCCCACCCTTCTCCCATGAAATGTTTACCTGTCTGCTCCTAACTGTGAAGAAAGGGTGGGCGGAGTGTTGAGGAAGTGAGAAGAAAATGGAGGACATTTCTCTCTGGATGAGTCAGTGACTCTTTTAGTTGAGCTTCTACTAAATGCAGGCTTCTGTGCCAGGGATTATGGAGCATCCAGCCTGGTACAGGCAAGCTGCATAGCCCCCGGCGGGGGTGAGGATTCTGTTCCTTAGTCCCTTCTTACGAAATAGGAAACATCAGCACCCACTGGGTCATGGAGATAGAGTGTGTGCGAGCCTAGCCCAGGAGTAGTGCTCAGATGTCAGCCATCTCTTGTTCCTACGCCAACCCTTAGGTCCCCAGATTCCTTGCCTGACCTTATGGCTGGCTTGCTGGATTCCAGCTACTCCGACCTCTGACTATTTTTCTCTTCCTTCCCCTGCTGATTCCCTTTCTGCAGGATCCCTAAACCTGCCTCCCTCTTCCAGGACTCTGCTTAGATGTCACCTTTTCAGTGAGCCCTTTCCTTATTCAGTAGTCCTTTTTCCTCATGTGCTAGCCCTTTATTCTGCCTACCTTTTCATCACAGCATTTCTTCAAATTTGATTTATGTGCTTCTCAAGTAGAGACTCCTAGAATTGCAGGCCCTTTGTCTCTGTCCTTTTGGAACTGTGCCTGGAACGTGGTAGGTGCAGGATAAATTATTCTGTGAATGAATTTATGATACCAGGCACCTTGTCCAAGGATGGGTGGCTGGCCCATTTGGGATTTGATTAGAGCCTGTGGCAGTGGGTGGGGTGGTATGCCACGTGCTCTCCTGTGGTCACTCAGCAGTTCTCCGGAGGCTGCCTGCAGCTGCTAGCCTCCAACTTCCTGTCCCCAGCCCCTTAAGACCATGCAGCCCTGGCCCTAGGAATGGCTCATCTGGGATCATGAACTTGGCACAGAATGCCTTGGCACTACAGCATAGGTGGAGAAGGGTTTGTAGACACATCCCCATATATACATGCACCTGACATGTATATGGAAGCTGACTTTATCTGCAGGCTCTCCTGGGCGTTCTTGCAGCAGGGAGGCCAGCAGATGCCTTGGAAAGGCAGAGTTTATCGGTCTCCCTTGCTTTAATAGGCAGTAATTCTTGCTTGGGGCAGAGCAGGTTTTAAATTAAATGGTGAGCACGAAGAGCCTGACTGTGTAATAACTGACACATTCTCATCTGTTTCTGGCTCCTGGTGTCAGCAATTGATTCTGTAAAAATCTCCTGGGGAGGGCTTCCCCAAGCCAGGGAAGTGAGCTCAGTGGCTTCTCAGATTTCTGCAGCAGCATGAAGCACTGAGGTGCCTATGGCCTTGGTGCTGCCCTATTACACATTGGGCCTGAGGCCATTTTTATAGGGTGCAGGGTGGTAGAAAGGCCATTTCCATGATAAATAACTGTCCTGCGAGCTCCCTGTACTGCAGTTTTGGGGTTGAATTGGGGAGAGGCCATTTCATGTAATATCTGAGTCCTAGCACTGCATAAGCTCTGGGCCTTATCTTCTCTGTGCCTTAGTTTCCCTATCTGAGAAATGGACTGATGGATAGTGCCTGCTCCCTCCCCCTGGGGAGCTGGGGATGGAACCCAAGCCCCTAAGCATGCTAGGCAAGCGTTCTGTCATTGAGCTATATCCCCAGCCCAAATCTGCTCTTTTTAATGACTGGGTAACACATGGTGGTGTGGATGTACCAAAATGCATTTGGCCGGGATATTACTGGTGTGCCTTCCCTTTGTTTCTAGGTTTTTTTTTTCTAAATTGTTGTTTTTATTGATAACTTTCTTTAAGTTGTAGGTGTCCAACCTGCTTAGCCACCTTCTTGTTAATTGAGCTCTAGGGCTTTGAGGAAGAATTTAAGGTAATAGTATAATGATGCTTTACATCCAGAGAGGAGGTATATTTTCCTGAGCATTTGGGCAGAGGGCAGGCGCAGCATGAGGGCCTTGTCAGGACTTTGGAGGGGCATCCTGGGCAGTGAGAGTGGAGAGGCGATGGAGTCAGATGGCGTGAGACCTTTGAGGCCACACTGGGAAGACTTCTGGCTTTACTCAGAGTGAGATGGAGCTTTGGGAGGGTTCCGAGGCAGGAGAGGGGCATGATCTGATTACTGGCATTTGGTGGCGAAAGAAGTCACGAGCAGTCCTCTCAGAGTCCCCTCCACTTAGCCACCTTTTAAAATAAGTAAATGGCTTCAGATACTGTTAACCTAAGGGCTACTCTGGTTTTACTTCTATCCTCCACTGTGTTTTATAAAAAGCTAAATAAATAGTTCAGGATTCTTTAAAGATATAAAAGACTATTCTCATGATTAAAATAATCAATAATTCCATATATCTTCCAGTATCCAGTCACTGCTAACACTTCAGATCTTATAAATATCATTCAAGCATTGACTTGTTTCCAGTCCGGATCCCATGATGTCCTCACTGGATTTGGTTCACAGGTCTGTTAAGTCTTGTTTTTTGTTTTGACACAGGGTATTGCTGTGTAGTCCACGCTGGCTTTGAACTCTCCATGGTCCTGTTGGCAGTCCCCCAAGTGCTGGGATTACAGGCATGTGCCACCACTCCCAGTTTGCATTAAATTTTATTTAATCTGTGGTCTCTCCCCTCCTTTTTTCTCATAATTCATATGTTGAGAAAAGCCATGCCATCTGCCCTGTAGATGATCAGGTCTGGATGTGACTGCCTGTGTCACTGCTGTGGTGCGTAACACGTTCCTCTGGCCATGTTTCTTTGTAAGTGAGGAGTTGGACTTAGAGTTGGTTGAGAGTCGGAGCTAAGTAGTGTACCTATACTCACACACGCCCTCCCCCTTCCTTTGGCAGAGAGGACAGGACCTCCTTCTGTTGGTTGCTGTGTGTGTGCTTATTTCCATTAGGAGGTAAGTCCACTGTGTTGGTGTTCCAGAGTGTTGGTGGCCATTATTTAGATCTCTTACATCATCTGGGGTTTGCAAAAATTGTGATGCTGTAGTTCTGTCCCCTCTTCATCTGTTAGCTGGAATATTCCTCTAGAGACAAACCTTTCCTCATCTATTATTCAGTTACCTCAAGGGTACTGACTTTCCAATTTTTGTTTACATTAGAAATGAATACTGATTGATTGGACCCTGGATTCCTAATCTGTTGGTACTTTTCCCATCTTTGGTTTTGTGTTCATTCATTCTGTATTTACTAGTTTCTGCTATTACTCACCTGTCCTGGCCTGGGGAGGAATGAGATAAACCACCTCCAGCCGTCCGCCTGGGGCTGCTTCAAGCCTTACCTTTACTTAGGTGGGGCCTAAACATGTTTGTCCCACAGCATAACCAGGGAGAAATTACTCTAGGCTGCTAACATTTGCCTTTTCTCACTTTCTTTCTTTTCCCAGCTTTGTATTTTGAAACTCTGCAGTCTTTGCTCAGCACCAGAGGATTAATTCTTTATGCTCAGGGCAAGAGGCTTTTGAGCATTTGGGTTTCTTCTGATCTGACCCTTGTTCCTAGACAAAAGAACAATAAAGGGCTCTGCTCTGTTGCAGAGGCTGGTCCTTCTAGTAGCCTGGCCTGGGGCGAGCTCTGACCCCAGCCACTGTTGTCTGGCTCATAAATTCTTGAGAGCAGTAGCACGCTTGAAATCATTTGGATGCTTTGGGATCAGTTACACATTATATTGCACTATATATCTAAGGGCCTCTTGGCTTCTGGAGATTACAACACATTTATTCCCTTTAGAATATTTGATGTGCGATGATGTGCAATTCATTAATTCATCCAACTGCTGACTTACTCATTCAGCATTTATTCAGTGTTACATATGTTTCAGCCTGAGAAGACCCATTCTGGAATTTATGTTCAGGTTGAGGGACCAGACAATAAAGAAGTAAACAAGTTAATAAGATAATTTTGGGGGTGGGGGTGAATAATGCTGTGAAGTCATTAAAGCAGAATGGTGAGAGACACACCTGGCAGGTGGAAGGGGTTGTGGGAGGCTGAACAACTGGGATGACTGGGGGAGAATGTCTCCCAGGTGGTGACACATCAGCTGAGCCTGGAATGGTACAAAGGTGCTGGCCTTGTGAAAGACCTGGGGAAGAGCTTTCGTGGCAGAAGGAACAACAGGTACAAGGTCCTGAGGCAGAAATGAGGTCTCTGTGTCCAGGAAAAGCAAAGCAGCTGGTGCATGAGTGCCTCAGAGCCTGCAGTGGGAGGATGAGCAAAGGGAGAGCCTGGCTGCGTGAAGTTGGTTCTGAGTGTAGCCTCCTTCCCTCTGGTCACTGAGAAAGGCTTAGGTTGAAGAGCTGGAAGTAGGACACTGGAGGAGGCAGCCTGGTCTGGATGAGAAAGTGTCAGAGTGGTGGCATGACTGCTGGACAGAAGTGTGTGGCCCAACAGAACTTGCCAAGGACTTGGGTGGGGGTGAGTGGTTAAATAGGGTGAAGGATTTTCAGAGGGCCAAAGCTTTGGTCTGCAGGTTTTGTGGTAGTAATAACAGCCCTAGTTCCGTTTTACATGAGCTGACATGTTTATGTTTTATACCTTACACATTACAATAGCTTTCGTTATAGTAGACTCTTCATGTTTTACTGAGAAAAGAAAACTGAGGCCTAAAAAGGTTAAGCCCTCACTTATAGTCACACAGCTAGTCAGGGCTGCATTGGCCCAATCCATAGTCTGACCTTGTTCCCCTTTTCTCCCTTCCTCCAACTTCAGCCATTAATGCATGATGCTGACACAGCCAGTACCCAGCAGGAGCTAGATATCCATATTCCATCTATGTCCCTGAAACATGTGTAATACTCTGCACCTGTGGCCTTTCTACCATCCCCACTAACCTAGATCCTGATCCGCCTTTTATTACAGTATTTATTACAGGGCAGAAAACAAGAACTTTTCTATTGCTGACACATACGTAACTTTACACGTGGCCCAGATAAAGTACCGGGCTCTGACTTTGAGCTTCTGCATCTGCTTAACTGATAGGCTGAAAATCTTCTCACCCATCAAATCCTCCTTATCACCTTCTCTAGTGCTCAACACGTAAAGAGAGATCACCTTCCATAGACTGTATACCTTGTGTGGTATGTGAGTCTTTTAAAAAGCGTTCTCAAGTTTGGTACTGCTTCTCTCTGTGCACGATTCATCCTATGGGGGTAATGGAGACTGTCCCTGCTTCTTCTTGCATTTAGCTTTCACAGCAAGGAATTTTTTTTTTTTTTTTTGTAGATAGGAGGAAATTTTATTAGAGAAAAGCTGCTGAAAGCAGTAGGGGACTCGAAGGTGGGTTGCCACACGAACTCTTTGTCTAGAGGTTTTTGTATAAGAAAATGGCCACATCTCAGAGCACTCTACTCCAGGCTGAGGTCAACTTAGAGGTTCAAACAGTTCAGCCAGAGTTGCGCATATAGAAATTCAGCCCTGGCCATTGTGTCTCCATGTTGGGCCCTGGTTCTTGTCAGCCCTCTGTCTCAGGCTTTGTCTTATCTTGGCCTCCCCTGAATCAGCCCACCTCCATTTTGAGCCTAGCTTGTACCTAGCTGTCTGCCCTGCCAAACACAAAGTCCCCCCTCTAAAGGGGTTGTCTCTAACGGCTGTTGGGGGAAAATGGGTGATGACTCTCTAGCTTCTTCCTGCTGGAAGGGGCTGGTGTAATAGTTGCAGTCAGGGATGTTCCCCAGAGGATCTATGTAAAGGTCCCCAATAGAGAGTAGACAGATAGCCTTGAGTCAGGAAGAGACAGAGCTTATTAAGCAATTGAGTACGTACAGCCTAAATAGCAGTCTCAAGAGGATAATCAGCCCAGTGACCAATGTTTCTTCCTATCAATGTGAGCTAGGAATGGCACCGAGGATTTTTATCTCTATTTGAAATGTGCAGGAGCCATAGGCTGGTTGTAAACCATAGAGCAGTATGTAAAGCATGGAAGTGCTGTCTTTCCATCTTTATCTGTGGCTGGCCTTCCCCTGACTTCTTGCTCAGAGGGTTAAATACACTCTTTCAGGTGGAGTATGTTGAAGAGCCAGAGTCCCTGGAATCAAATCCTAGTTTTGCTGTGTACTGACTGTGCACTGTATGCCTCTGTGCCTGTGTTTCCCTGTTTATAAACAGGGAAAAATCTATAGATATGAAAGTCTCAACCTTACAGACCTATGAGGACTTAACTAATAATGTATGTAAAAGAGTAGTGCCTGACATGTGGTAGGTGCTCAAGTGTTAACTGTTTGTATTACGCATATGTGTGTGTTGCTGTTTGTTTCACAGATGTACTCTCGTTGTTCTGCAGATTGTACTATAATAGACCGCTTTAGAGATTCTCTGTGGCAGAGGGTCAAGGCCCATGGCATTGATTTTAATGACTGCACAGTGGGATGTACTGATTGTTCCCACCTTTCATTATTGTAACTCTCAGTATCACACACAAAAGCCTTTGTTGCTAGGAGTGGTGGCTCACGCCTGTAATCCCAGCACTCTGGGAGGCTGAGGCCAGAAGTTTGAACCCAGCATGGGCAGTTTAGCAGCAGTTTAGTGAGATCTCTTAAAAATAAAAATAATGAACTAGAAATGTAACTCAGTTCAAAGGTACTGGGTTCAATCCATAGTGTCTGTAAAAAACAAAAAGCAAAACATCAAAAACACACAAGCCTATGTTTGCATCGTACATTTTTCTTTTCCTTTGTCTGTTTTCTTTTCTTTTTTGAAACAGGATCTCCCTATGTAGTCTAGGTTGGCCTCAAACTTCACTGCAATCCTTTTGCCTCAGCCTCCCAAATCCTGGGATCACTGGCATGTGCCACCACTCCCAGCTGCATTTTAGAATTTTCTTAACTGAAACAAAGTACACAACAAATTTTGTTTTTTGAGACAGTATGTAGTTCTGGCTGGCCTCAGACTCACTATAAAGTCTTATGCTAGCCTCAAACTTGAAATAATTCAAGAGCTCTGGGATGACAGGCATGCACCACCACACTTGTTTTATGTGAAAGATCTAAAAATTTTTTGAGATTTGTTGCTGACTTGTATTCTAGAAAGGTCCTATAGTATTGAGTCCAGTTAGCCTGAAGAGAGTCTAGATTTTCCTCGATCCTCACCAACATGGGGTTCAGAATGCTTCTTAAACTTTACTACTTTGGTGACCAAAAAAACAGCTCTGAATAATGTTCATTTACTTCATTTCTGATAAGGGTTATTGTATTTTTTATTAATCATGTACATTCCTTTAGTAGTTATCTGTTTTTCTGATAGAATATTTTTGTTTCTTATTGATATACAGATCTTTATTGAAGAAATGAATCATTTTATTAAATGTTATATTCTTGGTTACTTTTTATCTTTTAGTTTTTTTGTGTTCTTAAACAACTGAGATGTTTTAATTTTTATGTTGTTAGAGCTATTTTTCCTTTTTGGTTTGTGTTTTGCTTTACCCTTTAGCCTTTAATTTAGGATGAGATAAATACTATGTTTTCGTTTTGGTAATATGTTCGTAGTTTACGATTTTTTCTTTTCCTCTTCCTCTATCCCTCCCCACACCTTCTTTGGTGTGGTCCTGGAGCCTGAATGCAGGGTCTCCTGAGTGCTGGGCAAGTGCTCTACCACTGACCCAACACTCCAGCTATATGGCTTCTGTTTTTCTTCATTGGCTTCATTTTATTTTATTTTTTTTACATCCAGCATCTGAAATTTATTTTGGCATTAGGTTGAGATAAAGATCAAATCCCCCAATAATGAATTGTTCCTGTACTACGGTTGACTGAATAACCCATCCTTTTCCACAAATTTGAAAAGTGTAGTAGGAGCCAGGCGCTAGCCTCTGTGTTTTAATGTTTCCCTTTCAGTCTTCGGCCCCAGCTCAGTGAAGCAGGTTTGATAACGTTTGCATTTGTGGTGAGGTCACAAGGCACAAAGAGATACTTGCTGGACATCTTGCAGCTTGGTTGAGGCAGAGCCTGTTTTGGGGAATTGTAGATTTATTTAATACCATCCTCCTTACTTGCAATGCATTTTCAACAGCCTTCCTACAGTTTTTTGGCAGATCTTCTTTTTATCTACAAGTAACAGTAGTTTTTATTGTTCCTATGCTGTGACGTTGTGGTTTGGCCTGTACTCTACCCCCTGTCTTATCCAGAACTTCCTGACTGTGAAATGCCAGTGGGGGTGCCAGCAGGAGTTTGATGTCTCAGATGATTTATTCTGCACCTCCCCACCTGGTTAAATGGGCTTCAGAATGTTTCTGAGTCCCCTTATAGGGTTTATGATGACCATGCAGGCAGTGGCAGTGTCATGAAGGACATCTGTCCTCATGGCTGGGCCACATGAAGATGGTGGCGTCAAACACAACATTTTGAGTATAAGCAACAGTGAGCAGGGTTCTAGGCTGTCCATTAATATGGAGGAAAAAATAAGCTTATTAAGGAAGCAGCACACTGAGCCAAGGACGCAGGAGCAGCCTCAGAGCTGCTGCTGCCGTGGTGGTACTGGTTGTCCACTTAGATGTCGTAAGGCCAGAAGGCAAACTAATGGTTCATATCTGTGCTTTTTCTGGCAGGGTGGACTTGGGCAAGTAACTAAATCTCTCTCTGCCTCAGTTTCATCTTCTGTAAAATGGGGTAATAATAGCATTTACCCTAGGTTTTTGTGAAGATTAAATTAAGTGACCAGTGTAGAGTTCTTAGAGGAGTGTTAGCACAGTAAACACAGAGCGGGGATAAAGGTCCCAGGAGATGTGTGGGTGAATATCATTCCTCAGGTAGTTTCTGAACACCTGCAGCATGACACCCAAGTGCTAGGGCTGCAGCAGGGCTTAGGTCCCCAGGCTTTTCTTGGAGCTGACAGTCTGGAAGGGTGGTGCATGCTAAGCATACAGATAATTTCATGTGAAGTAGTGAAATGGGTAGTGAAGAAAATTGATCAGGGAAAATGTCAACTGAGGTACTGTTTAGCACATGTTGTCAGGGCAGAACCCTGAAGAGGTAGTGTTGAGGTGAAGGTGTGCGGATAAGCAGACTTGGTGAAAGAGCAAGAGAATAGCACATGTAAAGACTGCGGCTGGGTCTTGCAGGGTTAGTTCTAAAAGGTGCAAGTAAGATAATGCTGCTGGAGGGCAGTAAGGGAGAGGAGAGTAGCAAGAGAGGATTTCAGGGAGGGAGCCAGGTGGGAAAGTCTTACCCTAGTTTTTTAGCTTGAAAGTTCAAAAACCCAGTGTGATCTGATCCTAAAAAAATTTTGAAACATGAAATAGGCTTTGTTTCCCAGCATCAGAAGCAGTAGGCCCAAGCCTCACAGCTTTGTCTTGCCATCTCTAATCTCTGCCACTATTTTTCTGTGTTACCTTCTCTCTCTCTGCATTTTTCTAGACCCTTGGCTGTTTAGAACTTCATGCCTTATAGTTCCAGTTCCCAGCCACAGGCAAAGACTTGAGTGGCTGTCTGCATCTCAGG
The DNA here is from genome assembly GCF_034190915.1 of Cavia porcellus. Classification (NCBI taxonomy): domain Eukaryota; kingdom Metazoa; phylum Chordata; class Mammalia; order Rodentia; family Caviidae; genus Cavia; species Cavia porcellus. The sequence goes on from NW_026947490.1 coordinate 16,619,249, forward strand.
ATGAAGGATCTGATTGGCCAGCTTTGGTCAGGTGGCTACCACTCACCTAATTTTTGTCCAGTTGTGCCTGGACAGTATTCATGCCCCCCCCCCCCCCGCCTCCCTTATGTACTCATGCAGTTCTCATTAAAAGGAGACTCCCAGGAAAGCCGGATAGGCCCAATTCTCTGCTTCCCTGGACTTACGGTATCATTTCTGTTATATATGAAGCAACACCGTGTCATGGTTAAGAACATGAGCTTGATGGCCTGGAGTCAAAGCTCTGCCACTTGCTAGCTGTATGACCTTGGGATTATCACCTCCTAAGGCCTCAGTTTTCCTTACCTGTCAAATGAGGATGCTAAAAGTCCCTATTCCAGAGGGTGACTAGAGCATTAAAAATTTACATGAAGTACTTAACTTGAGCCAGGTAGGTAGGAAGTGCTTGGGAAGTAGTCATTAGCATTCTCCTTATTTGTCCTTCCTAAATCTGGATAGTGCTGTGTATTTGAAGCTAGGTCTTGGGGAAGAGAAGCTTGGAATTGATCCCAGCTCTATTCTTTTTGAACTTTGTCACCGGGGCCTAGTAAGTAACTTCCCTTAGAGCCTTGGTTCCTTCATCTGCATAGAAAGGAGAGTAACAGGGAGCTAACTGTATGGACTCATTTGTTGAATATATATTTGTTGTTTGAGATTAGGAAATGACAGAATGTGTCAAGGCTCAGGATGGTCATGGCGCTGATGACACCTCAGGATTGTGAGCTAATGGCAGGATTGATGATAGGATCCATAAAGGCTTTGTGCAGGACCCTGTGTACGTAGCAAAGCGTGCCGTGCTTTCCTTCTCATGAAGAACACATCTGGACATAGCTTCTGGGGAAATGTATTTGTGTCTGGATGTATGCATTCCTCAGAGAGTGATTTTTTTTTTTTTTTTTAAATCCCACAGTGCTAGGGATACACCCAGGACCTCATACTGGCTAGGCAGGCACTATGTCCCTGAGCTACATCCCTAATCTGAGTGTGGTTCTTAAGTCAGGCTGTGAATGCCTTAGGATCTTGTTCATAGTTAGGATTCTCTGGCTTAGCTCCGAGAGCTTTGCTGCTACAGGTGTAGTAGATGATTATCTGTTGTTTGGGCAGCCTGGCAACCATTCATCATTCTTTGGGGGCTTTCCTGTTGGATTTTCTTGCTCTTCCACTATGCAGTCTATTCATTTACTGAGCCTACTCTGTGTAAAATGCTACTTACTCTAGGCTCTGGGGCTGTGGCAGTGATTCAGACAGAAAGTCCTGCCCGTGAAAGTGAATAATGTCTGTACGTGAGATAACAGTATTGTGCAACTGTCACTTCCTGATTTTGGTAATTATACTGTGACTGAGAGAATATCATTCTTAGGAAATGCCCACTGGCATCCTTGGTAGTTAAAACAAGAATAAGTTCATGAGAAAAGGGAAGCAAATAGTATTGGCTGAACAAACATGAAAATAACTAAAATGTTTATGCTTTTTTCAGTTGGGGAGGTGATGTGAGTCCTCAGCCACAATGAAATGCACTGTTGTACAGAATTGGGTTCTATTCAAGGAATCAGTGCTCATGTGCACAGCGGTGAATGTAAAGACTAAAATATTTGTTTATTTTGAGACACGATCTCAATATATTGCCTAAGCGGGTCTTGAACTCCTGGCTCCAAGTGATCTTCCTACCTCAGTCTCTCTAAAGCAGTGACTACAGGTGTGCACCATGTTGCCAGCTTAAATTCTAAAAATTTTACTTGGGAGGGCAATCATAGATTGTTTTCACTTGCCACTGTATACTTTTATGTATGTTTTACATTTTCTAGAAAAAACTTTTAGAAACAGAACAAGAATGAAATGGGGGGGGGGCAACTATGATGAAATACTCTGTCTCCGATGGTCTAGATACAGAAATACCTTAGCAGCAGGTGCAGGCATGGGCCTTCTTCCTGCTACAGTGATTGGTATAGGGGTGGGCTCAGGAGCACGTCAGTCTAGTCAGAATGAAGATGGGTCTTCTGCTGGATCTATGGGGAAGAGTAGGGGCTGTGCTTACTTTCTACTGGTGTACCAAGTTTGCAGGATAAGCTTAATGCTACTAGGAGCCATCTTTGCCCAGAGGGTTAGATGCAAATATCAAAATGATTGACACATTCTTTGGGTTTCTAGAAGTCAGAATAACCCCCAAAGTTTTCAATAATGTGAGCCAAAAAATTGTTTTCCTTTTTCACCCCACCCATATCAGTTTGAGTTGGGTCTCTGCCACTTACAACCAAGAGTCGTAAGTAAAATAGTTAGTTTAGTGGGTCCTAAATTCTGTATTCCAAGAATTCTCTGTAAATGAGTTGTATGAATCAGATGTTTGGGAAACACTTTGTTAGACTTTTCTAAGTGCTAGTTCACAGACTTAAGTGAACAACAGACTTGTCTGGGAACTTGTTAAAAATACAGAGGCACTGTTCCAAATTGTAGAAGATTCTGGTTTGGAGCCTAAGGGCTGGGTATCTGAGATTCAAACAACATGCTCGGTGACAGGGTGCGTATCAGAATTTGAAAACCCATCCAGTAAAGTGTGTGAATCATGCACAGCCAATGGCCGAATCCAGAGAGGGAGCAAGCCTCTTTCTTTGATGAGTGGAAGTGGACTTTGGGTCTACATCTCCTTTGGAAGAAATGTTTCCTTTCCCTGCCTTTTACCCAGCCTTGCACACCAGCTTCTAAACATAAATCTAGAGTATTTCATTATGTTGTAGGAGGAATTTGGTCAGATAGTCGACCTTTATTAGTATAATGGTTTAACAAGTGTGTACCCCTCATAGGTAATTTTGAAAAGAACTAGATGTAGTTTATGTTAAAATGTTACTACAGGTTCAGAACAAAGACTGCTCTTGAAAATGAACTTTGCTAAAAGCAGAAATTGTTCAAGAGATGATTGTTGGTGTAGTCCAAGATAATATGTGGTGAATGTTTTCTGTGCGTGTTTGTGTGTGTGTGTGTGTGTGTGTGTGTGTGTGTGCGCACTTATTTTAGTTCCCACCTTTTACTTGAATGAAGGAGAATCTTTTAAGTTGATCCATTGGGCCAGAAAATCCCTTTTCAAACACTCTCATGTAGCAGCTTTGCTTTTGAGGCCCCTGAAAGAGCTGAGAGAGAAGAGGGTGTGGGCCTAACTGACCCACCCTCTTGGCTCCACTGGTAGGCACGTGTGATGTTGCCTTTGTGTAAAGGCCTTTTTTCCTCAGGATTTGTACTCCTTGCCGAGTAACTGCAGCTCATCCACTAGGAATTAGGCCATGGGTTAGCCAGGGTTATTCAAATGTAAACTGGTCATCTTCAGACATTTTGCATACATTCTTCCAAAAGAATTTTGATAAGCCATACTTCCTTTGTATGAGTAAGAGTAGCATATAAAATAATTTCATGGTAACTTTAAATTTTTCTTATTTTGGGAGAAAGAAAATAGTACATATTTAATTATAATAGAAGTTAAGGTGAAGATTAGCTATTTGAAATAAATATTTTGTGAAAGGCTAAATTAAAGTGTTCTCACAGCTTGGTGAAGTGGTATGTATCTGTGGTCCCAGTTCCTCAGAAGTCCAAGGCAGGAGAACACCGGAGCCCAGGAGTTTGAGACCACCCTGGGCAACATACTCTGTCTTTAAAAAAAAAGTTTCATTATGTTATTAAATAAAACATACAGATACTGGGGAAAAAATCACATGAAATTTTCCCTACAAATTTTTTTCTGGTGAATTTTGAAAAAATTGGTGGTCCTGAAAATCACTCCATTTAAAGGAGTCAGGACTCCTGACCTGCACTACTTTGTTCATGATCCCGACATGGATCAGAATGTCTTGTTTTTTAATCCAAATTTCATATTTGATAAAAAGATGTGTGAGTCATGGAAGAACAGGTAGGACTGTTCATTAAAGACTGCTTCCCTAGAACTGATATTGATGTCTTCTGTGGCCTAGAGTCCTGGGGAAGATGTGGAGGGTTGTTACTGCATGGGGTTGGGCCACTGAATAGGAGGCAGGCTGGTTCACATTTAGACCAATCTTAGGAAGAGCAACTTGTGAAAATTGAGGGTCAGACTATTACTTCCCTTAAAACCATTCACGTGGCCAATCATAGTGGTGCATGCTTGTAATCCGAGCTCTCTGGGAGACTGAGGCAGGAGGATTGCGAGTTTGAGCCCAGCCTAGGCAATTTAGCAAGATCCTGTTTCAAAATTAAAAATAAAGAAGGTCTGGGGATGTGGATCAATATGAAGATCCTAGATTCAATCCCCAGTACTGCCAATAAACAACCCACAAAAAAACAAAATAAAGCTCCTGCCTTTGGATCCAGTGAAAGTTTCTATAGGCTTCTCAGGATACTGGTAAGCAGATCTGAGCCCTAAGACTGCTGGCTTTAAAAATTTGGCAGTTTCTTTTGGAACAAGAGATCCAGAGGTAGATAGGTTACAGGAACTGCAGTAGTGATGTCCACCACCGCCCAGCCTGGCAATTCATGTGGTGAAACATACATTATAGGTGCAATTTGATGATTTTTTTGTAGATTTGTAAAGTTGTACAACTGTCAGCACAGTCCAATTTTAGAATATTACCATCACCCCAAGAAACCATCTTGTGTCTGTTGGTAATCAGTCTTTGCTTTCGTACCCAGGCCCTGGCCACTACTTAGCTGCTTTTGTCTTTATGGATTCACCTTTCCTGAATATTTCAAATAGATGCAGTCATAAAATATATAGTTTTCTTTTTGCCAGCTTGTCTCATTGAGCATGTTTTTTGAGGCTCTTTCATGTTATAGTATGTGTTTGTAATTTATGCCCTTTTATCGTTGAATAATATTCTATTGTATGGGTTTAACACATTTTGATAGGCTTTATGTTTACTTTATGTATAGTTTGCTCAGAGTTGCCATGTTAATATCTGGTTACCAATCTGGGGGCAGAAATGCTTCTCCATTTATTTAGATTTTCTTTAAAGTTTTTGCAGCAGGTTTGTTTCATGGCTTTCAGTGTACAGATCTTATACAATTTAATTAAATGTATTCCTGTATTTTATTCTTGCTGAATGATGATACAGATTTTTTCTAATTGATTTTACTTTTTTGACTGCCTTTAAAAGTAGTTTTTTTCCTTTATCGAATTGGTGCAAGTTGTAATACAGTGCCAAGTAGGAATGGTGAAAGTGGACATCCTCTTGTTCTCTAAGAGGTAAAGTATTTAATTGTTCCTCACTATTTTTAAAAAAAATTTTTTTTGACTTTTTGAGGCAGGATCTCACTGTTCAGTTCAGGCTGGACTTGAGCCAACTTTGTAGCCCACGCTGGTCTTGAATTTGCAACAATCTTTGTGCCTCAGCCTTCTGTGCCTCAATCCTCCTGCCTCACCTGACTTGTTCACTATTGTGTTAATTATAGAATTTTTAAAAAATGTACACTTTAGCCGATTGACAAAGTTTCCTAGTTTGTAGCTTGTAGTTTGTGTATATGAGGGACAGGGTCTATGTGGTTCAGGCTGGCTTTGAACTTACTATGAGTGTTTTTAATGAGTGAATATTTAGTTTTTTCAAATACTTTTGCTATATAGAGATGATCATATACTTTTTGTTTTTTATTGTAACAGTGCATTATTGATTTATAGAGGTTAAACTAATCTTAAATTACTGATTTGAAATCTTTTTTTCTAACATAGGCATTTAAAACTCTAAATACTATTTTGCTTTCGTTATGTTCCATAAATGCTATGTGGTTTTCATTTTGATTCCATTCACGATATTTTCTAATTTCTCTTGTGATTTTGTCTTTGTCTCATGAATGTCTTGTTAGGTGTTATGGTACATGCCTGTAGTCTCAGCTACTAAGAAGACTGAGTTGGAAGGGTGACTAGAGCCCATGAGATTGAGAATAGCCTGGGTAACATAGCAGACCCCTGTCTCAAACAAACAAACAAACAAAAAGTTGTGTTTAATCCAAATGTTGGACATGTACTACATTTCATTCTATTTATCTTTTAATTCCATAATAGTGAAAAAAATACTTTGTATCATTTCAATTCCTTAATACAATTCTTTTACTTTTTATTTTGAATTAAACTTAATCCTCACGTGAAGTTGCAACAATACTACAATACACAGATGTGAAAGAATGATATTGCTCCCTAACCTTCCACCATATACAAATTTAACTTGAAGTAAATCATGTACCTAAATGTCAGAATTAAAAGAATAAAACTTTTAGTAGAAAACATAGGAGCATAGTTTTGTAACATTAGACATTTTTTTAAAAAAAAGATATGACACCAAAGGCACAAAGAATAAAAGGAATAAAAAAGATACGTTGGACTTCATCAAATTTAAGAACTTCTGTGGCCAAGCCTGGTGGTAAAGACCTGTAATCCCACACTCTGGGAATCTGAAGCAGAAGGATCACAAGCTAGAGTTCTGCTGAGACAATTTAGTGAAATCCTGTCTAATTATAATGATGATGATGATGATAATAATAATAGTGTCAGAGACATACCTCAGTGCAGAGGTCCTGGATTTAGTCTTCAGTACCATGACAACAAAAAACAAAACAAAATGAAAAATAATGTCTGTAAATTCAGAAAACAGCATCAAAAATGTAAAAAGACAACTCATAGAACAGGAGAAGATATTTACAAATCTTTTATCTCAAGAGAGACTTGTGTTATATACAGAATATACAAAGAACTCTTTGATTTGACAATATGAAAACAACTCAATTTAAAAATGGACAAAAGATTTGAATGGGTGTTTCTCAAAAAATATATTCAAATACCCTATAAACACATGGAAATATGTCCAACATTGGTAGTCATTAGGATAGTACTGATCAAAACTACAAGATTTCATTTTACACCAAGTAGGATATCTATAATTAGAAATAACAGATGTTTGACGACAATGTGAAGAAATTAGAACTTGCATACATGTTGCTGGGAAAACAGTTCCTCAAAGAATTACACATAGTTACCATATGATGCAACAGTTCTACTCTTAAGTATACACCCAGGAGAAATACTAACATGTTCATACAATAACTTGTACGCAAATATTCATAGCAGCATTACTCAAAATACCCCCAAAATAAAACAGCTCAATGTCTACCTGATGACACTGTATACACAATGGAAGGAATGAAGTACCAGTGTACACCATAAAACAGATAAACCTTGAAAACACATGAACGAATGAAAGAAACGAGATACAGAAGACCACATATATATATGACTCCATTTATATGACATGTTCACTATAAATAAATCTATGAAGAAAGACAGAAAGTAGATTAGCATTTGCTGGGACGGGGGATGGTATGAGGGAAGAGTACAAAGTGACTGCCAAGGGTCCAGAATTGATTTTTGAAGGCATAACAATTTTCTGAGCTTAGGTTATAGTGATGGTTGTGCAGATTTGTGAATATACTGAAAACAACTCAATTAGTTTTAAAAACAATGATGCATTTCATCTATTCATGTTTGATGTAATTGTTGGTATGTTTGTATTAACATCTGTTAGTTTATTTGTTTTCTTTTTTTTTTTTTTTCTTTCTTTCTTTCTTTTTTGGTACCAGGATCAAACTCACAACCTTGCACTTGCCAGGCAGGCACTTGTGCCACTGAGCTAAATCTCCAGCCCTTAGTTTATTTTTTGTAAATCTTTCCCTTCCCCTCCTCTGCCTTTGTCTCCCCACCCCCATTATTCTTAAACTGCCTTTCTGGTGAGTGGCTATCTTCTAGTGTTTTATTTTTATTCGTTTGGTGTTTTGTTTTTTTTTTTTTTAAACCGGTACCGGGGATCGAACTCATGACCACCTGCTTGCAAGGCAGGTGCGTATAAATCCCCAGCCCGGTTTGGTGGGTTTTTAAAAAGCTCTTTCTCTTATTACTTTCTTACAGCTTTCTAGTGATTATAGGATGCATCTTAATTTGTAGAAGTATACTTCAGGTCAATACTAAAACTTAGTTCCAGTTAAATATAAACATTTTGCTCTAATCCAGTTCCATTTCTTTTTCCTTTTGTGTTACGATTGCCATATATATTTTCATATATCACAAGCTCCTCTGTGCAGTTTTATAACTATTTTGTGAATTCTTACATCTTGCAGATCAAAGAAAAACCATATTTATGTGGTCTTCTAAATATTTGCCTGTTGTTTTTATTTCTGTTGCTCCATATCTTTTGTCAATTGGAGTTATCATATGCTGTATTTTTCTCTCAGTCTAAAGGGCTTGTGTAGTATTTCTTGAAGAGCAAATCTTGGAAGGCCTTAATTGTGCTTGTTTGAAGTATAGTTTTGTTGGATATAGAATTTTTGTTTGACAAAGATCTTTCCTCCTTCATTATTTTGTTTTTGCTTTTTATTGTGCTGGGAATGGAACTGAGTCTTGTGCATACCAGGCAAGCGCCCTACATACCCAGTTCAGCTCTCTTCATTATTTTGAATATGTTATCCTGATGTCACCTGTCCTCTGCTATTTCTGATGAAAATGAGATGTTGATTATATTGATGCTTCCTACTGTTTTTCTCAGTACTTTAAAATTTTTGTCTTTATGTTTCACCAATTTGACCGTATTGGGTCTAGGTGTGGATTTTTCTTTTGCTTTTTGTTGGACTTCTTGGATATGTAAAGTAATATTTTTCATCAAATTTGGGGTGTTTTTGGCCATTCAAATATATTTTTTCTGAGTTTCTTTTTCTCCTCTTCTGCATTTTCCATCATGTCTTCATTGCCCTTCGTGATATTTCTCACGTCTCTAAGGTCTATTTATTTTTATTCAATCTTCTTTTTTTCTGTTTCAGATTGTTCTGTTGATCTATCATTGAATCCACTGATTCTTTCTTCTGTCATCTCGAATCTGTTAAGCCCTTTTGTGAAAGTTTTTCATTACAGTTACTATAATATTCTGTAATTTCTATTTATTGTCTCTGTGATTTTCCTTAGTCTTTGAACATACTTGTGCTATCTTTTTGAAGTCTTTGTCTGCTAGATCTAACTTCTGTACACTCTAAAAGACAAATTCTTTTACCTGCTTCTGTTCCTGAATAAGGATCGTATGACTATTTCTTTGTATATCTTCTGGGTTTTTGCTAAAATGTGTATGTTTTAGATTACATAGCAGCTTTAGATTTTGATCACTCCCTCCCTAGCCCATTGTGATTGTAGCTGTTTTTTAGTTTAGTTTTGTTTAATGACTTTCCTGGGCCAATTCTTAGGAGTCTGTTTCCCTGTGATTTGGAAACTGAGCCCTACCCCACACCCTTTGCAGATTCCTGTCTTAACTTTAAGCATGATTTACTGTGGGTTGCCCTTGGTTTAGCATGGTTTAGTGGTCAGTTATTGTTTGATCAGGATTGAAATGCCCTAAGCCAATAAAGTTTCCATCCTTTGCCATTGGATCTGGGTATGGGTTGGGGAATATTTTAAAAGTTCAAGCAGTTTATGTGTCTGCCCAACTATGACTTTCTGCCTAGTCATCTGCTATCTCTCTTGCGCACTCTTGAGGCTTCATGTTCAAAGCCAGGGATGCATGGGTAGTTAGGGTCCTCTCTAGTCTCTTTAGAGCATGTGTGCAATCATGTACATACATAAATGCATACACACACACACACACACACACACACACACACACTTCCATAGCAGCAAGGATAAGTGAAATTTATTAAGACCCAGCACTACACTCATTCCCCATTCATCAGTAGTGGCAAATCTATAGCACATGTTAGTGCAGCGGGCACACAGAGCCCTCTCTATTGACACTCTTCAACCCAGCAGAGAGCATTGGAAAACAGTGCACATAGGGGTAATGTTGGCACTTTGCCATAAATAAGTAGGTTTAGGGTTGCAGTTTGGGGACTTGTTCTCTAAAAGGTTTACCATCACTGCCCTAGATCTTCCTGTGAAACCTCTGGCCAGCCTGCAGGTCTGTTGCTCCCGTCAGCAAGTTTGTAACCACAGTCCAGCTGAGATGTTGGTCTTCCCTATGTGTTTGCCACTCAGACTCATGCTGTTCTAACAACTCTGGACAGTGTAGGGTTCTCCTTGTTCTGTTTCAAATCAAGTCTGCCCCCTCTTGCAGCAGTTTTCATGGCTTACACTGCTTCGGTCAAACTGGTAGAGCTGATGCATGCGCCGCTAGCAACTCCCAGTTAGACACCACGTATTCCCATGTTTTTACTTGAAGCTTAGCTGTTTTTCCTTTTCTTTTTCAATTTTTTTTTTTTTTTTGGTCTTTTTCCTTTTTTATCGGTACCAGGGATCGAACTCACAACTGCCTGCTTGCAAGGCAGGTGCTTACGCCGCTGAGCTAAATCCCCAGCCCCAGCTTAGCTGTTTTTCTTGAACAAATGCTTCTCAGGTTATTAGCTGCTTTTGGTTGATTTCAGATGGGTGTGGTTCACAATCTTGTCCAATATTATTGTTGATTTTAAAGGAAATACATTTTCTGAGTACCTTGTTTTGTCATTCCAGAGGACTGGTTGGGAATTTTCTTTTTTTTTTTTTCTCCAGTTCTGAGGATTGACCCAAGGCCTTTGCACTGAGCTACAGCCCTTTTTCATTTTTATTATAACTAATTTAATTTTTTGGTTTTGTGAGATGGGGTCTTTCTACATAGTTCAGGCTGGCCTCAGGTTTGTAGCAATCCTCCTGCCTGAGCCTGTTGAAGTTGGGATTACAGGCATGTGCCACTATACTTGGCTGCAGTTTTGAATTTTGATTTCATCTTTAAGGCATACCTAGAAGGCTTCCCAAATTTACAGATTTCAAATACATAGCCCTGACTACTGGAAAACTTTCTAAATTGTTGATATTTTAAAACATTTTACTTTTTATTATGAATACTTACAAATATATAGAAGTAGAGTATATATGATCCAATCATGACCAGTCTTGTTCATAAACTAAGTCATACAAACTTCAGTACACTCCCCATTATTTTGACTCAAATACCATATATCTTATCCTGTAGTCCATAAATATTTCAATACATAGTCCTAAACAGAGACTGGATCTCTCTTTTTTGGTTTGTATTTGTTTTTTCTTTCTTTCTTTCTTTTCTTTCTTTCTTTCTTTTTTTTTTTTTTTGAGACAGAATCTTGCTATGCAGTTCAGACTGGCCTTGAGCTCACTTTGTAGCTCAGGCTGATCTGGAACTCACAATGGTCCTCCTGCCTCAGCCTCCCGGGTATTGGGTTTACACCACCACACTTGGTGAGACTGGCTTTCTTTAAAAGCATAATCATACAAAGAAGAGAAGAAGGGGAAGTAAAAAAAGATTACAATGTGATATGTCTATGTGCCAACTCTGCATGATGAGTGTATTTATTATGTGTTGCAAACACGTACTAATAAATACTTTTCAGATTAAAAAAATAAAGTTATAACCACAATACAGTTATCATAGCTCAAACAATAATTATTCTTTAATGCCGTCAGATAGACTTGGGGGAACCTTGAAAAATGCCATTAAGTGAAATCATACTCTCTTAGGCCTGAAACTTGGCCAGCCATCAGCCTATGTTAAACTTTTTAGGTACCTGTGACTTAGAGCAGCATTGAGAGCCTTTGGGTTATCTTCTCATCCTTTTCCAGAGTGGGTCATTTCACACTTAAATGTATTACAGTGAATGTTATCATATGAAAAATGTTTTGGGGAATTTGAGAAACATTTTCTAATACTGGATCAGTTTTTATCAGTGTCCCATGGATATTTTATAGAGAATTAATCTTAGCTCTTTCCTGGCAAACAGCTTTATGTAAACTTTTAAAACCTAGTTACCAGTATGTGTTACACAAACTCTCTATCCTTACTTTTGGTCAACTTTATGTGTTAACGGTTATGGTTTTGTCAATTCTTCCTAGATTTCTAATGATTTTTAAGCATTTAGAGTTATGTTTTCATAATTTTGTTAGGAAATTCTGAAAAAAGAACAGCAGACTACCACCTGGCTATCTGTTTTTGTGTTTTTGGGGGGAGGGTTTTTCTGTGTAGTTTAGGGTGGTCTTGAACTCACTTTGTAGCCCAGGTTGGCCTCAAACTAAGGACAAGCCTCTTGTCTTAGCCCCTAATTTTTGTATCTTTGAATACTTAATTGGATTCTGATCACCATGTTATCCAGTTTATTGAGTGTTATCAAATGCCACTTCAGTCCTACCATAATAGGCTCTTTCTCTCCAAAGTTCATGTCTGTGCATTATACTTCCTGCCCACCTCAGAAGCCCCTGCTAGATTCTGCTTTTTGTGTGTGGGGGGCCCTTTGAGGAAATGTGTACATTAGAAGCAACAAACTGTGATTTAACATCTTTTTTTGTGTGGCCCAAGTGTGTGCTGGCTTCAGGTTCCACCCCCTCTGCCAGCACCATTTGGTCTCGACACAGACAGAATCTCCCCACTCCCCTGCTGTGTGATCCGGGCTTACTGCTTCTCCTGAAATAAGTGCTAATTGATTTTTAATTCCACTTGGATTTTAATGCTGCCCACTGGCTTGGTCCAGAAACACTGATCTGTTAAAAGAAATATTCTGTAGGAAGAGGAATCAGTACTGCAGGGAGCTGGCAGGCTCTGTCCTTCCTAGCTTGTCACAGTGGCCTTAGGCCTCTACCAACCTCATATGCCCCTGCCTCAGGCTCAGTGCAGGATGCTTCATAGGGACTGGCTGGGGATGGCAAGGGCAAGTTTGGACAAAGTACCCACACCTCCTCCGTGTAGGTACAGGGAAGCTGGAGGAATGTCATTTGACCAGATTGGAGTGGTGGGTCTCAGACTCCTGGGCTGGGATCCAGGAGTGTGCTTGGGTCTTCTGGATGACTCCTGCCAGTGGACCACCTCCCCCTGTACCGCCCATCTGGGGCCAGCTCTGTTCTCTAGTCTGCTGTGGGAGAGCTGGATCACATCATGCCAGCCATCTGGGATAGGGAGGTGATTTTGATCCGCCTCCAACCTCCTCCCCCAGCGTTTTCTTCTGCTCAGAGCACTGTTCCTGCAGTGCAGCCTCAGGAAACCTGTACTTATATGGGCTCATTCATTTTCCTCACTTGCCCAGGTGCTGGGGGCCACTCAGGAGTGACGGGGCGCAGGTGTCAGATGGAGAACAGGAGTTGTGGAGGGTGGGGCTGGAACAACAGGGGCTTGGAGCACAGACGCCCACAGCCATGTGGGGAATCTGGCACAGGTGACCATATTGCTCTGCACCTCTGTGTCTTCACAATGTTAGTTTGCTGCCGTAACAAAGTACCACATACTGGTTGGCTTAAGCAGCGGAAATTGATTGTCTTGGAGTTCTGGAGGATGGAAATCTGGGCTCTAGGTGTGGGCCTGATTAGTTCTTTTTGAGCAAGACTTTGAGGAAGACAATGTAGGGCCTCTCCTAGTTTCTGGCATTGCTGGTGTTCCTTGGCTTGTGCTGTGTCATAAGCTTTCACTCCTCTTCATGTGGCATTGTCCCTGTGTATACGTCTATTTCCCCTTCTCATGAAGATTCACTAGAATTCATTTTAGATTAAGGGGGGCTGGGGATTTAGCTTAGCGGCATAAGAACCTGCCTTACAAGCAGGCAGTTGTGAGTTCAATCCCTGGTACCGATTTTAAAAAAAAAACAACAATTTCCTCATTTTAGATTAAGGGCCCACCCTCCGCGAGTCATGACATCTGCAGCAACCCAGTTTCTAGATGAGGTCGCATTCTGAGACACTGAAGGTTAAAACTGTAGCAAACGCACTGAGGAGGGGAAAGTTCAGCTCATAACAGAAAAAAGTAGCATTTATAATACTACCTGTAACGAAAAGCACTTAGCACAGTTTCTGGCACATAGCAAGTGTTCAGGAAATGTTCAGTCTTAGTGATGGGTTCCAGTGCCCTCACCTCTCTATGGGACTCTTGCAGTCCTCATTGATTCCCTGCTTTTATTCTTGTCCCTCCATTCTATTCTCCAAAACCAGAAGTAAAGGCTTGTCACATACCCTGTGTGTAAATTCTCTAGTAGTTTCCCATTTCTGGCAGTCAGAGTAATTTGGTCTTAGGTAACGGAACCCAAACTGGATATAAGGAAATTGAGAAATGATTGGCTTAACACGGTTGAAGTGTAGGGATATCTGCAGAGTGCAAATAATGTTATTGCTAATACTTTTTCTCTTCCGTCTCTCAAGTGGTTCCAGTCTCAAACTGGTTGTTCTGTGGTAGTTACAAGTTGATTACTACTCTAGCCCCAAATTGTAAGGTTCAGGTCCAGAGGAAAAAGGAGATCCCCACCTCCTCTTGTGTGGTAACTTATGCAAATGTCTGAAATTCTCTGTGAGCCAGCTTAGGTCGTGTGTCCATGTCGATGTCCGCTCCCGGCCGGCAGGAAGGACACACGACAAAGTCTGGCAGTGGACAACCTTTTCTTTTATTTTCCTTCTCCGTACAGCCTGCCCTGGGACCGCTCCCAGCTGAAGCCTCCTCTGGTCCGCTCCCCGAGGCTCCTTTTGGGCTTCTACTTCCGGGCTTCTACCGGGCTTCTACTTCCCCCCAGGGGTGGCACCGGTATATATACGGATACAGTGTCCAATCATGTTAAAGTGAGCAAGGCAAGCTGATTGGCTAACATCATCAGTTGCCAGGCAGACCATATTGTTGAGCGGGTTGTTTACGCGGTAAGCAGGAAACTAACGTGCTCGATGGGAGGGGTAATGTACCTCAGGCTTTACTCTTTACTACAGGCCTCACGTCCGCCAAGTGAGGCGACCGGGCTCGGGGCTGCGGCTCCCAACATGTCCATCTCTTACCATCAGTGTGACCCTGGGATGCATTGCTTGGCTTAGGCTTGGGACCGGTCTGGAGCCTTATCAGCATCTCATAACCTGAAAGTGTAGGGGTCTCCTGGATCTCAAGTGAAAAATAGTATAAGTTTTGGGAAAAGAGATAATGAATGTAAATGGAGAATGCATGAATTATCTGCTAATATAACCTGAGATAACATTAAAGAAATCCTTATTATGGCCCCACAGTTACACCCCTTGCCAACCTTTCCCATAGCACAGCAGTCTTTCATTTAAATCCTTTTTTTTTTTTTTTTTTTTGTCTTTTTCCTTTTTATCGGTACCGGGGATCGAACTCACAGCTGCCTGCCGCTGAGCTAAATCCTCAGCCCCTTCATTTAAATCCTTAAATAAACTACAATTTTTTCTTGCATTTGTATGTGCCCTTCCCTGTGCTTGAAATGCTTTTCCTGATTGCTTTTCTCCCAGCCTCTTCATTCCCTGAGATCTCAGCTTATGTTTCAAGTCTTCCTGAAGCCCGCTGAACCATCCTGAAGCCCAGCTAGGCCCCTTGTTATTCTTGCCTGGCAAAGCTTCATAGTAGTTATCATAATATTTAATTATATGTTATGTTTGTCTTCACATGTTTAATACCTATCTTCCCCACTGAGCTAGAAGCCCCAGGAGGGCAAGCCCAGGCCTGTCTTTTTCCTTTGCATTGGATTCCTGTTACATATTAGATGTTTTTTTTTTTTTTTTTTAAATCTTTATTAAGTGAGTGTGGTGGAGTGGAGTGGTTTATTCTTTTAAAATTATGGTTAGTGTGCCACTGAACTGGAGCAGGGAACAAAGTTCTGGCCGGAAGTTTTAAAAACCATGGCAGTGAAATTTTGAAGTGAGAGTTTCAAGTGGATTATGTTTTGGCTATGTTTTTATAGGCTGTTGGCATTAGTGGTGCCCAAGGTGACCTACCTTTTGGAGTCTTGGGGCCAGTTGAGATGATATCTTTCCAAACAATAAAAACTTTGCCATGTTAACTGAAGTCTAACAAGTTAACACTCATTTTCAATTAGCCTTGTAGGCATCTTGCATCTAAGGAGGCAGGGTAAGCACTTTGCACTTGGTTATTGGAGCACCTCTAAGGAGGCTCACATGGTTCTGAATCTCTGTGGTCTATAAAGGATCCTGCTGCCAGGAGCCTTTTTCCAGGTTACCAGCTTCTCACTAAAGCCCCATTTCTCCTTTTTACCTAAACTATCTGTCTAGCCTTTTAGTGCAGAGTGAAGAGGTCACCAAACTACATGGCATTGCAGATGTGCTGTGGATGGGAGGTGCATTTTGTGGAAGAGCTAGCCTTGGCTACCATTAGAGAAAGCTGAGATGCTACAGAGTGAAGAGCACCATTACTATTTGCTAATATGTTGGATGTTAGTTGGATATAGATTTGGCTTCTGGAACAGACTTAGAATAATAGTGGCTTAAATGAGAGAGCAAGTAACCTAGGGCTGACATGGCAGCACCACTGTTCTGGGGACCCAAGCTTCTGCCGTCTTGATGCTCCCCATTCTTAGAGGAGCAGCATGTGCGTATCCAGAGTGATTTCCTGTTAACTAGTACTTTCTATTTAAGGTAGGAGGTATTTTGTTTTTTTCCTTTAAAAGCATACATTTCAATGGTTTTTTGTATATTCACAAGGTTGATTGACCACCATTACCAGGTAATTGTAGAACATTTTCATCACCCCATAAAGAAATCTGGAATTCATTTTCCCTCTGGATTTGTGTCTATGAATTGCATCTGTATATAGAAATTTTGTGTGAAAGGAATGATAATGTTATAGATGCCTGTTTGTGTCTGGTTTCTTTCACTTGACACAATTTGTTATTTGCAGTGCTGGGAGTGAGACCCAGGGCCTCATATACACTAGACAAGTTGTCTACCACTGAACTGTACCTCTACTCCTGAGCATAATATTCTTGAAGTTCTTTCATCTTGTATGTGAATCAGTATTTCACTTTATTTTATGACTGAATAATATTCCACTGTGTGGATATACAAAGTGGACTCCAGCTTGGACCTTTGGTTGTTTCTAGTTTTCAGATGTAACATACTATGAATTTTGTACATAGGTTGTATTTTTCAGCTTTTTTGGATACCTAAGAATGGAATTTTAGAGTCATGTGGTAACTATAATTAATTTTTTGAGTAGTAAGGCAGAAGTTCTCAATATTTGTGTGCTCTGGACTTCGATATTTTTAACAGTCACACCTTTAAATTCCTAAAATACATGAAATTACAGAAGAAAGCAGTTGTGTCAAAATACAGATTTTGAAATAGGAAGATAAATTTGTGATATAGTATAGCAAAATTCAGTAATGATGTAGTGGCTACCATAATTTCCAAGTAATAAAGGGCATAAATGCTATTTTAAGATATCTTACAGGAATCATAATATGATAATAATGCTTGTGGTATCTATTGGTGTCAGGTATGAAATCTATTGTGGTTTGTCTGTATTCATAATTAAAGGAAATGCTGAATTTCCAGTTAGATGTTAGTGAAAATAAAGAGAGAATTCCACTTTCCCTATATAAATACAGTTCTTGAATTCTACCATGTTTCAGAGGACATGACCCAGAAGTTGTACACTCCTCTTCTATTTCTATGCCATTGGGCTAAATTTAGTCTCGTGTCCCCCACTTAGCTACAAGGGAGGTTGGGAAATGTGATTGTCATTCAAGCCAGTCATCTGCCTGGCTAAAATGTAAAGGTTTTGTTATTAAAAGAAAAAGAGTGAAAGTGGGTGTTGAGGACAAAGAGAAGTTAATATTACACTATGTCCCATGCAGCCAGTTTCTCCCCAAGGTTGAGAACATGTGTTCTTTCTTCTGATGAGCACATACCAAAGGAGTTCATTTGCCTGTAGAGGCCGTGCTGTATGAGAAGAATAACACGCGTTTCAGTCGGTAGACTGCTGCTCAGAGGGAGCCACTCCCCTCCCGTGATGAAGAGCTGAGCCTGCCTGAGGGAAGAGCATATGCCTGCCATGGGCTCATCTTCACACCAGAGCAAGTGCTCACCAAGTGGAATGCTGGACATCTGTTCTTTTTCCATTATTTGTCCTTTAGTAAAGAGTGAGAGGGTAACTTCCCTGTGCCTTTTTTTTTTTTTTTTTAACTGTGAAATATGTGATTGGCTTCTAAGATGACTGGGTTGTGATGCTAGAACTTTTGATCTGAGCATCAGAATCTACCTTCATTTACCCAAGCCAGGACTGATTTGTTGGCTCAGAGTCCTGGGAAGATCAGCGACAAAAAAGTGGAGCGCTTAGGCCCCAAGGTAGCAGTCAGCAGGATGTGTGTGGTCCATTGGCAAAGTGACCTCCTCATGGTCTTGGTTGTGAGGGCTGAAGAACAGTAATGCTGAGTATAATAATGCTAATGGGAGGTCTTTATGGAGCTCTTGGTTTGTGCCTGCAGTATCCATGAACTCATTTTACAGCTGCCTTAATGAGATAGATCCTGCTCTCCACCCATTTCCTAATGCACGCGAGTTATCTGACCTGCCATGATCATGTAGTTACTCATCTGTGACAGGGGTGGGATTTGAACAAGTCTGTTCTCGCTTTTTCTCTAGGTCCCGAGGACCAAAGATGAGGTGCAGAAACAGAGGGCTTAAAACTTTGGACAGGGAAAGTTTGTGTTTACTTCGCGCTTTCATTTCCCCAATCTTTATTTTTAATAATAACCTTTTGAATTTACATGGTTGTGCCAGACTCTTCTGCCTCTAATCCAGCACCCTGTGGCACATCCCTCCTTATCCAGCACCACTACTAAAGCATTCAGGTGACTCTCGCTGGTTCTCTACAGTGCTTTTGATTGTAGGCCAGCTCTCACCTTGGTTTCAGTTTTTATTTTTATTTTTTTATTTTTGGTATCAGTTTTTAAAGACAGTACTTTGCTGCCCTGGTTTTAAACATGAACTTTTAAAAAAGAAATATTACTAGGAGTGCAGTTCAGTGGTAAAGCATTTGCCTAGCATATATGAGTCCGTGGGTTTGATTTCCAGCGCTGACTAAATAAATGGAGCTGAGTGAGGCAGCGCATGCCTGTAATCCCAGCTTCTTGGGAGTCTGAGGCAGGAGGATCCTGTGTGAGGCCAGTCCGGCCAAGACCATCTCAAAATAAAAATGAAAAGGGCTGAGGGAATGGTAATTAGTAGAACGCACCATCAATCAATTAATCAGTCAGTCATCAGTGGAAGAAGAAAGTGCATTTTGTTACTCAGCAAATATATACAGTGTTTCCCAGGTGCCAGAACTGGGTTTCCAGACATATCCAGGTACATCACTAAGCTGGTGCCTGCCTTCCTGGAACTGACCCTCTGGAGAAGAGGCAGGAGACTCTAATGTTCAGCAGTACAACTTCAGAGCCTCAATTTCAGCTGTGATAAGCGCCATAAGAGCAAAATTCAGGGAGCTAGTGTTTGGAACAGCAGTGTGTGGAACCCTAGTTCTGAGCCATGGGGCACATGTCTGAGCTGAGGCCTAGAGACAGTGGCATCAGAGAGGGAGTAGAGCGCAAGCCAGGGCAGCCTGGAAAGTCCCAGTCTTGTTAGTCACAGTCCCTATTCCCACCTGCACTCTGAGCAGGCTGCTGCTCATTGAGACTCCCTCACTGTGTGCTAGTTACTCACACAGCTAGTAACTGTGTGCTAGTTACTCACACAGCCTGTCCAGGCTCCGTTTCCTTACTTGTGATATGGGAGTGATTTGGGATCCTGGTGCACATTACATTGGTGGGTGTAAGAATTCTTTTGGCATATGGGGAGGGGTCTGTGAAAAGTATTAAATCATTAACATTTGTAAGCCTTGATACTAAAAGTAGGTGATAAAAAACCTCCCCCTCAAATCAGTCTAGTGTTCAGCTAGAATCCAGATCAGGTAAGTGCTTGACATGGACTGCCAGACATGGGGACTTGGTGTGGGATTCAGGGATGCAGCCACTTGGTGCCACCCCTAGCAGGTCCTCAGGACGGGAGAGGGGGTAGTTTTGATTCACAATGAGTAGGGGACAGACAAACCAGAGTTTAGGTCTTGAGGGCTAGAGTTGCTAAATGACCTTTAATGCACATAATTGGCCTGGCAGCAAAGGATTGCTGCATCCAAAGCCCCAGTGACAGCCCCTATGGAAGGCTGTCTCCTCTTTCCCAGATTCTTCCTCCTACTCTGTTCCCTTGTTGGGTTTCTCTCCCCAGGGTGGAAAGATGGTTGCTCTTGGAAGTATAGGCTGCCCCCAAATGCCCTGACCATTGACTCCCACTCCTAAAATGTTTATGAGGTGACCCTGCACTGTGGAACTTGGAAGCGGTGTCAGCCAGCCTGGCAAGGTGTGTGAAACCAAGTAATTGATCCTGGTTTATCAGTTAGGGTACTTGTGTTGCAAGCAACAGAAACCAGCTTGGGCTACCTACGGCCCTAAAAGGAAACTCAGGTGAAGCAGCCCAGGGATGTGAGGAGGCAAAGAAGTAAGGAGCTGTGAGACACTGCAGCAAGCCTCCTTGGTGTGACATCCAACCTCAGCTCTCGCTTGTAAGTTTCTCTCAACCTTTTTGTGCCTCAGTGTGTTACCTCTAAGATGGAGATAAGACCAACAGAGAGCCTATTAGGATTCAGTAAGTTGATACTTACTATGCATTTATATGTGTGCCTAGTACCGTGTGGTTAGAAAAACATTGACTATTATTTTTAATTTATTGCAGTTGTTATTACTATTATTAGTTTTATTGGCAACTTGACATTTAAATTGCTGGTCAAGATTGGCCCAGTTTGGATCAGGTGGGTGGGTGAGTCCTGTGACTGACTGTACTCTTCCCCTCTAGCTAGCAGGAAGAATGAGGGAGCATGCTGCACTTTCCCCAGAAAAAGTAGGCTGCTGTCACCAGATATTGGGGCTGTCATCAAACGTCCTCTTATGTTCAGTAGTTTGATACAATAAATGTTGGTTTCTTTCCTGTCTTTTTTTTTTTAAAGACAGGGTCTCACTGTGCGGTTCAGGCTGGCCTGGCCCAGCCTCACTATGTAGCGTGGCTTGTGGCAGTCTTCCTGCCTCTACCTCCTGAGTGTTGGGATTACAGACATGTGCTACCGCATCTTGCTCTTTCCTCTTTTCTGCCGTGGCCTGTGTGGAACACAGCTGGCATAGAAGGGGCACTGATTTGCAAGCTGTCTTCTTTGTAAGACTCACAATCCAAGGGAAACAGTTGAAAAATGAGTTAAGAGCAAGCACCTAGAACAGTACTTGGTCTTTAGGAGGTCCTCAGTAAATATTTGTTGAATAAATATGAGCCAAAAAAAATGCAGAGGCTTATGGGAATATACAACCAGAGCATCCTGCCAGTTATTTTAAAGGAAACTGTTTGCAGCTGCAGCTTTGAGGGGGAGGTGCTGATGGTCATCCACCTACACAGCTTTGTGCATGAATGTCTTAAGTGGAATCTAGATGACCTCTCAGATGGTTAGTCTTTTGAGTTCTTCAGTGTACAGTTGAGAGCAGACCCCAAACTGGGGAGTTGGTTGCCTTCTCAGTTGAACAGGATGTGCAAACATGGCTCCAGGATGCATCTCTGTGGAATGCAATTGCTAATACAAATGAGCTTCCTCATGTCACAAGGCATCTATTATGTGGACAGTCATGGGACTGGGCAGGCTGTCCAGGGGAATTTCATAGCCACAATAATGTTTAGGGCTTCCCTTTGGAGAAGGGCTTTTCCCTAAAAATGACTTTTAATAACCAACTGTAGTAAGCACCACTTTCCCTTGCCAGTACTATGTAAAAGGATGAACCCCTAGAGTCTGCATAACAGTGCATGAGGCCAGCCTTCCATCCCCTTTGTGCTGAAGCTCAAAGAGGTAAAATAACTTACCTGGTAAGTGCTCAGCAAGTGAGAAATTTACCTGGGAATCTGGCCATAGCCTCTTCGTTGAAGCTCAGACTTTTTACTCTATGCCATGTGTGGCCTCTTTTTTCCTTTACTAGACTTCTCAAACAATATTATTTTGACCTGGAGCTCAGTGGTGGAATGCATGTGTAGAATGTGTGGGGCCCTAGGCTCCATCTCTAGCATAAATAAATAAATACATAAATGGATGCAAGAACGAATGCATGAGTGAAACTATATTAACTTGGACATGGTACAATATTTAAAAATAAAAAGTCAATTTCCTTTCTATCCTCTATAGAAGTAGCCACTATGACCTCTTTCTTACATCTCTGTTCAGAAATTCTCTGTGATTACGCAAGCAGATAATATAAGCAGGGTAACCATATTCCACACCAAAGGTGGCAAACTACACCACAGGCCAGATTTGGCCCGGTGTTGTTGTTTGGCCTAGGAGCTAAGAATAGGCTTTATGTTTTCACAAGATTGAGAGAAAAAAATCAAAAGATTTCGTAACATGTCAGATGATTTGAAATTCAGGTTTCAGTGCCCATAAATAAAGTTTTATGGAGCACAGCCATGCTTGTTTGGTTACATAGTCTGGCTTTTCAGACTTGAGTAGGTACAGTATAGACAAGATGGTCCTCAAGCTTGTAATAGTTGTCCTCTGGCTCCTTACAGAAAAAGTTAGCCGATCCTTGTACTCCATGCTTTCTTTCCTGTAGCACTATCGCACTTTGTACCTGCTTTTGTTCCCTCCCTGTCCCCTGTCCCCTGCCCCAGGGTGGAGCCCAACTACAGGCTGTAGGGCAAGCCGGGGTATGCGGCTGCAAGTAGGTCTGTCTGTGCCTCCACTACACACTCACTCTGAGCATTGCTGGGGCACCAGCTGCAGGACAGCCTCCGGCTGGCAGCCAGAGCAGGTCCAGGCCTGTCCACAGGAATCTGCAGACCAATAGGGGGTGGGGTGGGGGTGGTGTTATCAGTCAGTTCTGGGGTGGGTGTTTTTATTCATACCTGCTTTTGTGCACCGCCTTTCACACTCTCCTGTCACTCCTGCTTTATTTGTAAACTTAAAAAATAGGTTATACATTTAGATATGTCAAAAATCAATCTTGGGACTGGTGATTTAGCTCAGCGGCATAAGCACCTGCCTTGCAAGCGGGCAGTCGTGAGAGTTCGATCCCTGGTACTGATAAAAAGGAAAAAGACAAAAAAAAAAAAAATCAGTCTCACTGTATGTGTATAGATAAAATTATGCACCATGAGAGGTTTCTCTGCTTCCCCTTTCCCTGCCCACCTGGTTCCTCCACCCTTTAAGTAATTATTTATATTGTTTCTCCAGTATCCTTCTGTAAATACAAGCAAATGGGAAGATCTATTTTTATCTTCCCCTTGCTTACACTCAGCACCCTGTACTACACTTTGCTTGTTTTACTTTACAGCACGTCCTGGGGATTTCTCTGTATCTTCAATATTTTGGCTGATACAGAAGGGGAAGTATTAAATAGAGGTAAGAGAAGGGTAATGGGGTGCAAAGGAACAGCATGAGGGTCAGCAAGGGCCTGATGGTCAAGGAGGGACCATGGCCTTGATTCTGGGAGCTCTTAGGTATGTGGTTCTGCTCTGTTTCCTTCTATGCCCTGTTTTTCTTTGTAGCCAAGTACACATGGCCTTTGTTGCATCAACCAAAAAGTTAAGACTATCCTTGAGAGTTGGTTATTGCCTGCCTATAATAGTGAAAGAATTTCTCCTATAAGCTGTTCTAAAAATTTGTAGGCTGCTTCCCTGCCCCATGGTTCTTTCTAGGCATCTGACATGGGCAAGTCCCAGCACCTCTCCTCGTTCAATGAACATGGTCACAGCGCCCATCATGGGATTGTCTGGAGTGTGATGCACACACTATGGTCATTCGACTGCATAGTGTGTGCTCAATATGATAACTTCAGTTCTTTTGAAAGGATTAGCTTGGGTTTCTTCTTTGTTAGCATAGCTCAGGATTAGAATTTTGAGCCAGGAGTGTTAGTACTTATCTGTAATCCTAAAACTTGGAAGGCTAAGGCAGGAGGATTACTACAAATTGAAAACCAATTTGGGCTACATAGTGAGTTCAAATCCAGTCTGAACTATATAGCAAGACCCTGTTTAAAAAAAAAAAAAAAGAATTTTGATTTGATTAGAGAGCCTGATCACCTGGGTTCTAGTGTGCTCCTTTGCTGTGTTGGGCACGTTACTTACCCGCGCTGTATTTGACTTCTGTCATTTGTAAATGAAAGTGATAATTTCTGGTCCTGGTCCTTTGCTGAGGAAGAAATGAGTTAACATTTGTAATGCTCTGAAAACAGTGCACAGCACATAGTGACATCAAAGGATGCCAGCTGTTGTTATAATTACTATTATTTCACACCTTCTGCTTTCTGTCGGGAGCTCTACTGAATAGAAGACATGGGCCTCCAGGCAGTGGTGGCTGTTTCAGGACAGCAGTATTCTTTGTCATCAGCCATCCTCTCTCCCAAAAGACACTTTCTTTTCTGTCCAGGGGGTTTGGGTGGAGCTACCATTTAGGTAATTAAGAAAAGAGTCCCTGGAACAGAGATTGTCTATTTAATCAACCCCATCAGATTTCACTTTATAGTCATTGGCCATATAAAGTTACATGACTTGTCTTAACTGCAAGGAAGGCTGTGAAATCGAGAGTTTTCCTCTTTGTCCTCTCCCCCATAGAATATAAATGCAAATATGCCCAGTAAATGTTTGCAAGCACATGAATCCATTTACCAATCTAGCCATCATGGGCAGCCATCCTGTCAATGTTTTACACATGTATGTTTGGAAAAAAATGTCACCTATGGATGTGGCAAAAATACCTGATCCTCAACCTTGAGTGCTAGAGGGAAGCCTATGAGGGACACAATTGTTTTGAACCCTCCTGAGATGTATTGATCTAATCAGGGGACCAATTAAACCCTCCAGATCAAAGGCAAGTTGTGGGAACTGGGCCTTGCTTGATCAGCCAGAGAGGCTGCAGAACCGGTTTCTTCAGAGCTAGCTGTTTACCTGTGTGTCTGATTGCCTGGTGGACAATCCCATTGGTTCCCAGAGGCCTTCTGGGTTGTCTCCTACCTCTGGTTGGGGCCCTCTCTTGGTAAATGACTGAACCCCCTAAGGCCAGGGAGTGCCCACTATGGGGTCCCAGAGATAGTAGTAGGAAACACTGAGCACTCAACTGTGGGCCGGTGTTGCAGGTATTTGGGTTAATGGATTTAGTCCTTAAAGCAGTCCTGTGAGGTGGGACAGGAAAAACAGGGAGATACAACTAGGACTACTAAATTACTTGCCCATAGCTAGGTAGAGGTAGTCTCTCAAGTCTGAGTCAGAGCACTGGTCTTGGTAGCTTTTGCAGGCTATGTGCACTTCTTTGGGGTTTTTCCATAGTGGGCTTTCAGAAATCCTAGCTTCCAAGGGCTATATAGCAGTTTATGGTGATCCAGGTTAGTGGTGTTTGTGAATGTGGGTGCAGAGGAATCACATAAAGGGAGCAGAGGCTTGGGCTGGGAACCCTGGGCTCTTTCATTGTGACCCATAGCAATCCAAAGAAGAGGATAGGTGTTACAGACAAGGACATCAGATACCCTCTCTGAGCTTCTTCTGGCTGCTCAGGATTATGTGACCTCTCAAGGATGCCCTCCTAAGACAGATGCATCTCTATCGGGCCCATGCCCCCTCTTCCCTTGACAGCCCTGGGTTTGCTGTGCCGAAATTATTTTTGCATTTTTCAGTTCCCCTAAGCAAAGTATTTGTAGAGTGGGAGCCTTGCATCTACTTCTCTTAGATCAGTGATGACGAACCTTTTAGAGACAGAGTATTGAAACTCAGTGATGTCATCACCTGGCACCACTACTCCTTTCCAAGCTTGTGCATGGCTCCTGTGTGCACTGTTTGTTACCTGATGCTCAGTGCTGGGGCGACTTGGCTCACATGCCAACAGAAAGGGTTCTGCATGCCTGCTGTGGCACATGTGCCATCAGTTTGCCACCACTGCTTTAGACTAGGCCTGGCCATGTGATGGGGTTTAAACATGTCTGAATGAAAGAGGATATAAATGACTCATGGAGCACAATTAACAGATAAACAGAAGTTACTTGCAGTATCGTTTGGGCAAATGCCAGATCTGGGTTAAAGAGGCAGCAGAGGGTATCCTTAGGCTTAATGCTATACATTGGGGTTCAGATCCAGCCATCACTTGTTTATCACTTTCAGCAAGGGGCTACATGTGCTCTTACACTCTCATTTTTATCTGCAAAGTGGGGGTTATAATAGGACCTCGCTGATGGGGTGGTTGGGAAGATTTGTGGATTGAAATGTTAGCAAGTGCTTGTATAACAGTTAGCTGTTACTGTTGGGGGTTAACAGTACTGTTAACTATAAAGAGCGATTGGATCTGAGCTTCATGTGTGTGGAAAGGCCAGCTCAGCTCAATTCCTGGGGAGGAGGTGGTCAACTCCTGAGCCTGAGAACCAGTGCTTTAGCCAGAAAAGGCAGCTATACCCGAGAGTGGACTTGTAAGGCTGACCCCTGTCAGTAGGCTTGCCTTATAGGCAGAGTTGTGTTTTTTGGAGTTGTGAGAAACTGTGTGTTCTTTGTGGGGAAAGTGGGGATAAAGACACAGCCTGGCTGAGTTTCCTGAGAACAGTGAGTCACTTTTGCAGATGGCCTCTTCTTTTTTTTTTTTTTTTTTTTTGGCTTTTTCGTTTTTATCGGTACCAGGGATCGAACTCACGACTGCCTGCTTTCAAGGCAGGCGATTATGCCACTGAGCTAAATCCCCAGCCCCCCGCCTCTTCTTATATCTCAGGGAACAGTGCCTGTGCCCTGTGCAGAAGAGCTGGCAGAGTAGGGGTTATGGGCTGCATTTAGCCCTTACTGAAGAGTGGCCTTGGACAAGTGACTGGCCTCTCCAAGCCTCAGTGTCCATCCCTGGAAAGTGAGAAGCTCAGTCACATTGCCAACTTAATCAGTGAGCCTGAAAGCTGTAAACTTTACACAGGGCCTGGCACATAGCAGGTGTACGTTAAATGGAAGCTAAATTATCATTACGATTATAATGATAGTTAGTATTTTCTTTAAGTTGCTGTAGAATGTGGCTGTACTCTACAAATGTTTCTCATGTAGACAAATCTGGAGTGTATCATCGTGGTGAGTCCTCCAGAACAGAATAGTCACTTTATTAACCTGACTGTGAGTAAAAATTCATGTATTCCTTCATTAAATATTTATAGAGTTTCTGCTTTGTGCCAAACATTTCCTAAGGCCTGATTATATAACAGACATATAACAGGCATAGTGCCTACCCTCCTGGAGTGCAAGATCTAGTAGGACAGATAGACTGGAAGTAAATAGTACTTATCAGAGGTGATTGGTAGTGCTATGATGAAACCAAACCAGGAAAATGTCATGTGATGGGGGATGGATGGGGTAGGGGCACCACAGAAGACCAAGAAAGGCCTGAAAGGGTAACACTTCATCTGAAAATTGAAGATTGAAAAGGAGTCAGCCATGCAAAGGGTTGAGGAAGAAAATACCTGGCAGAGAGAATAGCAAGTGTGAAGGCCCTGAGGTAGGAACCAACTTGGCAAGTGGGAGGCACAGAAAGGAGGCTGGCATGGCTTAAATGGTTAAGTTGGTAAGCAACGGTGAGACTATTGTGGAAGGGATTTACGGGCCCTGAGTTTGTCCCCTGAAGCTTCCACGTTCACATTCTCCCAAGGCAGTGGTGTGGAGACAGGATTTCAGGGAGCCATTTTGCATCTGTGGGAAGAAGGCTGAGTGGGACCAGTGGTCCAGCTTTTGTGTCCCTCTGACCAACTTCCCAAAGCCCTTACACTAGGACTCCAGGCAGCAGAGAAGAAAATTCCCTTTGCCCTTGGGTGGGCTCTCTGACTTCAGCCAAAAATGTGATTTTTCCTTATTGTCCCAGGATGACCCAGCTATGTTGTCATACAAAGCAAAGTGTCAGTACTCTGTGTGTGAAGCCTATTTCTCCTTCCCCAAAGTGGATCACCCAAAAACTGCCTGCTCTGGAGAAGTTCCAGGAAACCTCCAGGGCAAACTGAGCCTGCTGCTTGGGAGGGGAGGAAACAATGATCTCTTTTGTTTGGGTCAGAGAAGAAAGGTATTAAAGCCTTAGTGCCTACTGGAATAAATCAGTTGAGAAGCTGTGCCCAGACTCTAGGTTTCAGCTCTGGCTTCACCAGTTACTACCTGTATGACCTTGGCTAAATAACTAGTAACTGTTTCTTGCCCTGGTCTTCTCTTCTATAGAATGGAAATAGTAGCCCTTGTGCTTAGAAAAGTGCACAAAGTATTCTATGGAAGTATATCATCATCCACTGTTAATCACAGTGTGATGAGTTTCTCTTTCCTCTGGTTTTTGTTAGCACTTAGAATGATGGATTTTACTCTCATTTCTCCACATCAGCCTCCTTCTTGCCCAGGAGCTTGGCGTCTGGCAGACAGCCTGGTTTCAGATGCCAAAAAGCAGCTATACTTCTGAGGAACAGGTTATTTGATACCAGGCAGCTGAGCGTGGTCAGAGTATTTGTCTCCAGAGATAGGGGACTGAATGAAGCCTCTGCAGTGGCAACTCTCCTGCCTGCCAGAGAAGATAGACTGCTTCCTCCTGGCAGTTCTGTGTTTCTTCACCCTGGCTCCACACTGGCATTAGGTGGAGAGGGTGGCAAACAGACCCAGGCATGGACATTTCTTGGGAGCTCCTTGATTGTCTGGGGACCTGCAGGTGCTGATTTGAGGGGCTGCTGCTCCCTAGATCATACTTTATAGACAAGGCCTGGGAATCTGGCCTGCAGAATCTTGGAGCAAATGTGCATTTTCCCCAACTGTTTGGTGACTGTACGTGAGCATTTGAGAATTTAGACTATGGTTTCTTCACCTTGTCACTGTTGACCTCGGGATCTGGTCATTCTTTGTTCTGGAAAATGGTCCTACGCCTCATAGAAAGTTTTGCAGAACCCTGGCTTCTACCTCTAGATGCAGTTAGCAAACACTTTCAACTGCCCACTCCCTAGGACAAAACAAGCCTCTAAATGTGCCCAGAATATGGGTGACAACATTTGCCCCCATGCTTCTGACCTCAAGGCCACTTGGTTATATGTAGTGATGTCCACGCCCTGCAGCCTCAGTTTCAACTGCTTCATTCTGGACAGGACTGTGGTGGCAAATAGAAGCTCCTGTGTGACTTCTCTTCACTGCTCTGGCCCCTTTACTGCCCAGGAGATGGTGAATGGGGCTGGGCAAGCAAGGGGAAAAAAGACTATAGAGACAGTTCTCAGCTTGATGGTACCATCTCTTTTGGAAATTGTCCCAAGTTCAGTTTCTGGTCCCCTCCTCCTTACCTCCTCTTTCTGCATGCTGGTCCTATCCTCTTTTCCCCTGGACTGTGGCAGCAGCCTGCCTCTTTCCATCTCTCTGCCCACTCCCGTCCTAGTAGTCTGTGCCCTGCACGCAGACAGGAGCTGTCTGTGAGCACTTGAGTCGGGTCACTTCCCTTCCCTGCTTAGAAGCCTCCGCTGGCTCTCAGTCACGGGGTGGGGGTGGGGGGATGTCAGATGCTCTCCATGGCCCATCGGGGTCCACATGATCTGCTGGTGACACCTCTGCTTTCATCTTTCCCCACCTGCCCCCTTGCTCAGTGGCCATTCTGCTGTTCCTCGAACACCCTGGGCATTGTGCTGGCACCTTCCTGTCTTCTCTCCGTCCCTCTGTCCCTCTTATCTCTCTGTCTCTCCCTGCCTCCCTCCCTCTCTCCTTCTTCCTTTCATATATATCTCTAATCTCTAATCTCTAATCTGTCTCTTCAGAACTGAGAATTTAACCCAGGGCCTTCAGGCTGAGCTACATTCCCAGCCCATTTTATTTATTTGTTTATTTATTGAGACAGGGTCTCCCTAAGTCACTAAGTTGGCTGGGCTGGCTAGGCATGAACTTGTGATCCCCCTGCCTCAGCCTCCCAGAGTGCTGGGATTTCAGGTATGTGCCATTACATCTAGCCCAGTGAGGTCTTCTTTTCCCCTGGTCCCCCAAATAAAAGTGTGTGCTACATTTACTTGTTTACTATGTCCTTTCCCCCTAGAATGCAAGCTCCTTCGGTGCAAAGGCTTAGCTTTACGTAGAAAAACACCTGCCCTCTATTAGGTGCTTTATGTTTGATGACTGAAGAGTAAGCAAGCGAGCTCCTGCCTGTAAATGCTCCTTTTTGCCTGGCCTTGTGCTTCTTCCTGTTTAACCTTCCGACTTGATGAAGTAGATACTATACTGCGCTTCTTGTTTCAAATGAAGAAACAAAAGTTCTGATTGACAAAGTCACTGCCCAAGGTCTCCTTTGGACCGGAAAAGCTGAAGGATGTACACCAAGCCTCCCTCTTCAGGATGAATTCTTTCATTTGCTACATCATTGTACAACTTGTTGGGGTGGCATCTCCAGTTTGAGCCTTGGGTTCCCAGTCACCCAGTGAGGGTGTTGAGGCTTACTGAACTGGTCCTTGAAGGTAGGAAGATTTGGGGTTCACGCTGCTGTGTCTGCTGATTGTATTTGAAAAGCGAGCCATGTGGGCCAGTCCCCTGGCCTTTTGTCTGGTTGGGGTTGTCCATTGGTAGGTGTGGAGCCCACATGTCTATTTAGGGTCCTTGTGGGAGTTTCAGGGGGATTCCACTGAGAATCTGGGGTGATGGCACCTAGTGTTTCTGCCTCCCCTTCAATTCTGAACCTTCCTAGACCTGTTTCCATACCCACATGTTGCTCTGTCGTGAAATGGACAGTGTCTCTGGGGCTTGGAATGGAGGGAGAGATCTTTTGCGGCCTGACAAGCAGTAGTATATTGTTATACTGATCCAAAAACATTCATTCATTAAATATCTGTTTGGGACCTCTTGTGGGGTGGGGGTCACAGCCTTGCCCATTCAAGAGGAAAGCAAGAAATGGAGCTTGAGGTTGTTGGTGAACATCTATGGGGCTGTGGCTGGTGCCAGGTCCAGGGGGAATACCCCTGGCTTTCTTGGAGTTCTCTCTTATGGTGGGTGGAGGGTGGAGATGAGGAATAAGTGGACAAATAGTCCAATGAGCCAAATAATTACAAGTGGACTGTGATTATAGCTGTCTCAGAGCTGGGAAGCAGGAATGAAGAACTCTGGCTCAACGTCAGGCAAGTGTGCCAGCAGGCCAGAGGGGATCTTGAAGAGTATTCCTTTCCTTGACTTGTAACTGATGGGTAATCTCAGGGTCTCAGGGGCCCGGTGGATGTCTCTGTCCACCCATGTGGTGTCAGTGTGTCTGACTGAGCTAGTTGTCCCAACAGTAGTGATACTTGAAGTATCAGGCCCTCTCCTAAGTGCTTTTCAGTTCCTGTAACAACCCTGAGATGGTGGTGATGGTTTTATTCCCTTTTCTAGATGAGAAAACTGTGACACATGGCAGTAACACATCCTACATCTCACAGCTGGTAATTTAACAAAGCTGGGATTTGAATCTAGGCCATGTGGCTTCAAAGTCCACACTCTTCAGTACTCTGTAGATACATGGTATGGGCGGACAGGGCTAAGCTGGCTAATCTGCCTGGGGAAAGCACAGAAAGGTGCTTCCAGCTGGACATTCTAAGTCTAACCATCCCTCCACACCCTTTGGGCAGTGTCCTTAGAGAAAGACCTGAGGGCAAGGAGAAAGCCATATCACTGGTCTGTCAGCATCACCTGGAAAGCGCTGGCCTGGCTCCTGGAGCCCACAGGAGTTCAGCAGGCCCAGGCAGAGCAACAGATGCTGGAAGGGAGGCCTGGAATCTGGGCCTGAGGCTATGGAGCCTTGTAGCTAATGGCTTTGGAGTTACACTGTAGGCAACTATGTCCTCTCTCCATCCTGTAGCAGCAGTGTGACACAGGTAGGTGACTTTGGGTAGATGACTTCACTTCTCTTGAGCCTCAGGCTGTCCTTTTTAAAATGTCTACCTTATTGGGTCCTGAAGTGCTGGGTGTGGAGTGCGGTAATTTTGAGATCAACTTATATAAAATCTTTAGTCCAGAGCCTGGCATCCTGTGAGGTGTCATGTTTTGGGGGCAGTGTCACCAAGTAATTTTGGGCAGGGCCTCTAGACCACCATTTCAAGATCCTGGCCTTGGTTGGACAAGTGGTTTTTACATTTCTGAGGCTGCGTTTCCTCATCCTAAAACAGGGGAAATGGTGTTTCTACCTCATAATCATGCCATGAGCAGTTAGCACAGAGCCCTGAACTTATAGTGGCACTGTAAACATGAACTGGCATGATTATAATTATCAATTAAGAGTCTAAGCCTAAAGCCTAGCACCCTGGTGAAAAGAAACCTTGCACAGAATAATGTTATGAAAGTCTTGGGCATGAGAGATGGTGACACCAACCTCCATTTGATTTGTCAGGAATTCTTTTCCTCCAAAGAGCCTTTCTGGAATAAGTAATGTGAGTTAATAGTGGGAAAGCCAGGGAATGGGGCTATTCCAAGGCTTCTAGGCATCAAGGACAGTTCTGCGATCAGTTGTGCAAAGCAGGAGCAAGCCTGGAGAGTCAGCAGACCTAGGTTCCCAGGAATCCCAGCTTTGTGGCCTCAGGCAGGATCCTTTCTCAGTGTTAGACAGAATGCTTGTCCCAGCACCAGGCTCAGAGTCCAGCCTGAACAGTGTGGGCTGTTCCAGGGGCAGCAGAGTGGTGAGGGTTGGAGGGTAGGTCCAAACCCTGCCTGTGTCACACCTGACAGTGGCTTAAACCTTCTGAGCTTCACTGTCCTCATCTGCAAAATGCGGATACCATGTGCTTTATATGGGCTCTGTGAGATCGTGAGTTAATTGCATTAACCCCTAAAAGTACTACTTGGTACACAGCAGGTCCTGAGCACACATTGGCTGTTATTGGTGGTTCTAACCTGTTTTAGAAAACAAATTAGGCAGAAGGTATAAAACCAGGGTTCACTCAGGAGCAGAGCCTTGATGGGGAAGTCTAGGGGCCAGGATTCAAGCCTGTGCATTTTTCTAGGAGCTGAGTGAGAGTGTGCAGAGGAGAGGAAGGGGTGTGTAAACCAGATGTGCTGTCCTCTTACCAAAGCAACAGGTTTCCCAGGGTCAGATCAAGCCACAGATAATTTGAGGTAAGGTGGTATATAAACACTTTAAACAGCTTAATAGTTGTAGTTTTATTTTTATGTGTAACAGGAAAAGAATTTAAACAGCATGTCAGGCCTAGAATTCCATGACCGTTGCTGTTTTGGGTGGGGCTAACATTGGTATTTGAGCCAAAATTTAAAGTGAACATAGCTAGAGAAGTTTGAAATAAGCAATAGTACCCATGGTCTGAGGATGTAATACAGTGGTACCAGGCACATACAGAGCCTGGGAGCTGGAGCCACAGGAAACAGGGTCAGGCTGGGTGTGGGTCAAAGGCTACAGTTCCCTCAAGCTACTGTAGAGCTGTTGGGCCCCTTCGGTTACCCATCCCCCCCCCTTCCCTTGAATGGCAGTGGAATCCCAGCCACCCAGAAGGGAGTAACAGGCCTGACAGCTACAGTTTCTCCATTGGAGGTGGTGGGGTGGGAACGAAATTCACTTAAGTGTTTGCAGATAGGGCAGTGAAATATGAAATACGAAAGCATGATATGGTTAGGAATATTGACAGTAATCTTTGATCAACATTGGGTGAGTGCCAACAATGTGCTAAGTGCCTTCCTTGCTTGATGGAATTGAATTCTTGCTCTACAAAGTGACACATGGGACAGCAAGTAACAAGATGCCTGTGAATCTGGGCAGGAGTTGGAGTCGGTTATTTAATCTCATTGCAAACCACGTGGAGGAAACAAGCTGCGTACTGGCGCAGGGAATCTGTGTTCGCTTTGAGCACCTCTTGCACTGTTTCTTTTTCTCTTCTACAGTTTCTGTGTGCAGCTGTTCTGTTATCTTGATGCTGGGCATGGCATGGATGTGCATAGGTTGCCCCAGCTCATGATCACATCCTTACGTATCCCAAGCAAGGAGGAAGGGTAGGAGAAAAGGCTTTCTGTTCCTGGGCTTTTCCTTTTGGAAGAGAATGTATTTCCATAAACACTTCAACTCCTACAGAACCTTCTTTATGTCTCACGGGCCACCAATCAGTCAGTGACCACCCTGCAGCTACAAGGGAGGCTGAGGAAATGCGTGTTCATACAGTGAGAGGCAGTCAGAGAGATGGGCTAGAAATGGCTGCGAGCTACAATCAGATGTCTGCTCCATGTGCACATTGTTACTATTCCCTCTTTAAATAAGAAGCATCAAGGATCAGAGAAAGGGGTAAGTGGCTTGCCTAGGACCCATAGAGTTTGTGGAGGCAGAGCAGGAAGTTGAAGCTACTCCCCTCTCATTTGGTACTGAGGACTGAAGCCAGGGCCTTTACATTGAGCTGTACCCCGAGGCCTTTTTATATTTTGAGACAAGGTATTACGAAGTTGCCCAGGCTGGACTCAAACTTGTGGTCCTCTTGCCTCAGTGTCCTAGAGTACTGGGATTACAGGTGAAAGGCCACATCTTTTTCCCTGCAGGGCTTCAGCAGGTGATACCAGGGTGGCCCTAATGCAGGGTGATGAGTGGGAAGCACCAGGTGGAACAGAGAAAATAAAAATTCTGGCTGTGTCTCGTCAAGGAGAGCTGTGGAAAAGAGGAATGCTCAGCTGCTGAAGGTGAGCCAGAGTTCTGCCAGGTGCCCAGGGGAAAGGAAGGCATGGTGAGGTAACCCGAGCAGAAGGCACAGGACGAACAAAAGTAGGTTGGGACATTGTGTGCTCAGTGGGTTAATCAAGACTCCTTGGGCTGGGAGATGAATTTGTCTGTGTCTCTGGGAAGTCTAAAAGCAGAGCTTCCAGCAGCCCTTGTTGGGAACTCACACATATCATCGAGGCTCTGATCCTCATTCTGCTTGGCTTCTCTGTGCCAACAGGCTGGGTCCAGGTACAAAAGTGCCTGGTTTATCACCCCAGGGCAATTTATAGTCCTCAGTTTTGATACATAAAAATTATATACATACATATATACACATATGCATATATACATATACACACATATTTATATTTGTGATGTGTTTTGTTTTGATACTGAGGATTGAACCCAGAGCCTTGCACATGCTAAGTATGCAAGCTATTTCTTCAGCCGTATATATCTTTATGGGGTGCATGATTATGTTTGGGTATATCTGTACTTTGTGGAATGACAAATCAAGCTACTTAACATACTCATTACCTCACATACTGTTTTGTGGTGGGAAATCTGTCAGTAGTAATCAAATATACAATATATTGTTAACTGTTGTCAGTGCAATATAAATAAATGTCTTGATTTATTCTCTCTGGCTAACTGAAATTCTGTATCCTTTGACTTAATGTCTCTTCCCTATTCTCAATGTAATTTTTTAGTGTTTTGCTTGCTGGTGCTGAGGATTGAACCCAGCACATACTAAACAAGTGCTTTACCTTGGAGTTATATTCCGAGCTTTTTAGTTCAGTCTGTTGGCTGATTTGATACAGTCTCTTTATGTAGTCCAAGCTGGTGTTGAATTTATGATCCTCCTGCCTCAGGCTTGTGTGTGTGTTTTTTGAGATGGAATCTTGTTGTGTTACTCGGGCTGGCCTTGTACTTCCGGACTTAAATGATCTTTCTCCTTCAGCCATGCTGGTGACTAATATTTTTGTATCCTAGCCCCAGAGAAAACTAATTGGGTCTTAGGCCTGTCTGTGAAGGTGGTACTTGAGGATGGAATCAAAAAGATAAGGCAGAGATGCCTGGGAACCTTAGATATGTGCATTAATAACTGTGTAACCTGTCATCAGTGCTTTCATCTTGCATACTTCAGTTTCCTTGTCTAAAATGTTGGACTAATATAATTGTCCCTACCTCATACAGATAACGGGCAGATTTTACATAGTAAGCATTCATCAGTATGATTAGGGAGTGCTCTGGAACCTAGATCAGTGGCCTCCTAATTTGAAGTCCCTCAGTGGTGCTTTGCCAGGACCTGGTATTACCATTTAAACCTTAACTGCTTGAGGTTCAAACCCTGGCTCTGTCCTAACATAATGTTAGCAACACCACCAACAAACAAAGCAGCCCATCTCACTACGCAGCACACACACAAACACACTCGCACACACAGCCTGAGATCCTGCTGCATGTGGGCAGTTAGAAGCTCCCAGCCGGTGGGGAGAGGGTAAATGACAGCCCTGCAGCCCTGTTTCCCGGGCCTCTCCATGGTTCCCCTTTGTGGGTTCCTGTTTTGGCTCAGCAACTGAAAGATAGTGGCTTTCCCACCAAGCAGTGATTTTTCATCTCTTCTTGTCCTGGAAGGGAGATCAGCCTCCCTAGAGCTTAACTCCTCAGGCTGTTCTTGCTGATGGATCTATTTTTACCATAAATAGAGGGAGCCCTGAACCGCTTTTCCCTAAGGATCTGTGTGATGAAGACAAAAGCCTAAGTGACTGGGACTCCACAGTAACTGGTTACTGACTCCAGCCTTTCACATCCTCTGAGCACACAGACAGTCCTTGCCCATCCTCCTTATGCAGGCTACTGTCCTGATCTTTTCTCCATTCTCCCTCGTGATGAGGTGATCTGAGCTTTCCGTTCCATTGCCCTTGGAAGGTTGGGGGCCTCAGCCCATCTGCTACTGGGTAGGGCTCATCAGAGCAGGCTGACCCCTGTTCACTCTGGTAAGGTCATCGTTCAAGAATGTTTATTGGGCAGCCCCATAGGACACTTATGTGTTCCTGTGGTCAGCTGCAGCTTCCGGCTGTCTCACTTTTGCTGAATTCCATTTCCTTTAGGAATTCTCATTTCCTTTAGGAAACAGAATGAGTCTGGAGAAAAGTATGAATAATCATGCTGGCATTAAGGATACTGGAAATCTGACTGTACTGTTCATAGTTAGTATCATTATTGGCAAGATCTTTTTTTTAAAATTTTATTTAAGGAGAAAAAGAAAAAGAAAAAAAAAACAGAAAAAGGGTACAAGTTATACAGAATTTCAAAAAAACAGTAGGAAATCACTAGTTAATAGATTACATATTGTCATCTTAGAAATAATTGTTCAAGTTACAAAATTAAAGCATATAAAGTAGACATTCAAACAGTGAGACTACAAACAGTTCTGTTCAATGATCCAACAAAAACTCAGTAATATGGTTATCTATCTTATACGCTTAAATATACATGCAGTTATATCCTTTAGAGCACTTTCTTTTCCTCTCTTATTTACAATGATATTTACACATTTTGGGTTTTATTACTCCCACAGTTCTTTTTACTTTTTTTTTGAAGAGAATAAAACCAAATGTGATATTATTGGCAAGATCTTTAGCAGTGTAGACCAGGGGAAAGATAGTTGAGCCTAGATAACCTGGGTTCAAATCCCAGTACTACCGCCTGATGGCCACGGAACTGAGGAAAGTCTGCTCTCTCGGTACCCCAGCTTCCTTATCTGTAAAATATTGATATTACCTACTTCGCAAGGTTGTAAGAATTAAATTAGGTGCTGCTTGTAAAGTTTTAAAAACTGCTTCCTATACAAGTTGTTTAATATTGAACATGGCAAGTACCATATCCTACAGTCATACCATTGGTCTATAATGGTAGTTTAGATGGAAGCAGAAATTAGAGGAAAGAAAAAAGGAAGTGTTTTCCTCTCTAACATTTCCCTGTAGTTCAGGGAAATGGACTTAATTTTACTATTCAAAAACATTATTTTTCACTTAATGTTCAAATTCTCATGGGGAAGCCCAGGCAGAAACACTTTTTAAAGGGAACAGTTGTATCCCCTCTTGTACATACACATGCTCCTGAAAAGGGAAAAGACTGCAAAGAAATGAACCAAAGTCTTAGTGGTTATCCTTTGGTAAAAGGTAACAGGCAGTTTTATCCTTTTCTCGTACAAGTTCTCTTGTAGTCAAATTGACGTAATATGTTTATGCCACTTTTATAAACAGCAAACATATCTTAAAAGGTAAGAAATGTGTGCAGTGGCTTCTGAGGTGGTTGGTTGGAAATTTCCCCATATGCCGCTCTCTGTTTACTCTGTGTGTGTCCAAGTCCATGTCTCAGCCTTCCCTAATGAGGGGTATTGAGCCCTGTAAATTTCCCACTCAAGACAGTTTTTTGTGTGTCTGTTTCTGCAATGCTGAAGACTAAACTCAGGACCTTGCACACATTAGGCAATTACTCTGCCACTGAACTATATCTCATTCCCAGAAAGTTCTTGATATCAACAGAGATTCTTCAACATCCATCATGTCTTGCCCAACCTTCTTCTACATATTTATGCGCTCAGTCCTTGACATGGAAGAACTCCAGTCCTTTTATAGTTCTGATCTTGAGATAGAACTGCATTTTTTAGTACTTTTTATTGTGGTAAAATATGCATAGTATGAAACTTACCATTTAACCATTAAATATTTTATGTAACATTTGGATTTCCATTTTAAAGCTAGCTTGATTATGGTGATTATTTCACAGTCTGTATGCACAGCATTTAAATTGTACACCTTAAGTAGATACAATTTTTACTCATCATATACCTCAAAAAATAGAAATAAGAAAGCGCATAACTCATTTAGTAATCTAGAATTCAAGTGTATGATTTTCTGATATTTTATTACATGCATTTTATTTATATGATATTACTGATAAATACAGTCACCAAAAAAGCTTGCCATTTTAAAATTTGCAGTTCATTGGCATTAAGTACATTCACACATTGTACAACCATCATCACCATCTGCCCAAAGAACATTTTTCATCTTACAAAACTGAAGTTGTATCCATTAAACAGTTTTCTGTTCCTAAACCTTTAGCTCCTGGTAGCCACTTTTTTTTTTCCCCTGAAATTGACTACTCACTTGAGTGGAATCATTCAGTGTTTGTCCTTTGTGACTAGCATATTGCACTTAGCATAATGTGTTCATGATTCATCCAGGGTGGCTTGCACCACAATTTCTTTCATCTTAAGGCTAAATGATGTTCCACTGCATGTGTGTGCATTTTGTTTACCTATGCATTGGTTGATGAACACTTGGAGTTGCTTTCACCTTTTGGCTATAGAGAGTAATGTTGCTGTGAACATGAGTTATCAATAACTCTTCTAGTCTCTGCTTTCAGAAAGTGGATTCCACAGAAGTGGAATTGCTTGATTATATGGTAATTCTGTGTGCTTCATTTTTTTGAGGAATTTTTGCTGTATTGTTTTCTATGGCAGCTTCACCATCTCAAATTCATACTAGCAATACACGAGAGTTTCAGTTTCTCCATATCCTTACCAATACTTACTTTCTGCTTTTTTGGTGATGATCATAGCCATTTCAATTGTTGTGAAGTGATATCTCATTTAGTTTCAGTTTCCCAAATGATTAGCGATATTAAACATCTCATTGGTATTTCCTCTTTGGAGGAATGCTCACTCAGGTCCTTTGCCCATATTTTAGTGGGGATGTTTTCATTGTTGAGTTTTAGGGTTCTTTATCTGTCTTAGATGTTGACCCCTTTTCAGATACATGACTTGCAAATATTTTCTACCATTCTGTGGGGGCCTTTTTATTTTGATAGTGTTTTTTGATATGCAAAGGTTTTTACTTTTGATGATATCTAGTCTATATTGTTATTGTTGCCTGTGTTTTTGGTTTTATATCTAAAATTATTGCCGATGTAACACCTTGAGTTTTTCCTCTTATTTTCTTTCAAGAGTTTTATAATTTTAGATCTTTGATCCATTTCAAGTTAACGTTTGTATGTGGTATAAGGGAAAGGACTAGATTACCTTACCTCATTCTCTTGCGTGTGGATTTCCAGTTTTCCCGACACCACTCTTTTAAGAGAGGGAACCTCATTTTGGTATGGTATTGGTATGGTAGTACCTCATAAGGTGTCACACACTCTCAACTCACTGCCAAGTTTATGTGTGAGTTGAAGTTATAAATATTATTACAATTGAAAACCAAGACAGCTCATTTATTCAGTAAACATCAATTGGACCTGTCTGGGCTAGGCAATGATAAACAAGACAGTCCATCCTTCATGGAGCTCGCAGGCAGGGGAAAAAAAACAAGAAATAAGGGGCTGGGGATTTAGCTCAGTGGCATAAGCGCCTTCCTTGCAAGTGTGTGGTCATGAGTTTGATCCCTGGTGCCGATAAAAACGAAAAAGACAAAAAAAAAAAAAAAAAAAGAAAGAAATACTGCATACGGATAAGAATTGTGTCCTGTGTTCTGGAGAAGAAAGGGATTTTTGAGCTGCAGAGCAAGGGTTCACAAAAGTTTCTCAAGGAAGTAAAGTTCAAGTGTCATAGTCTGGGTGCAGATGGAAAAAATGAAATTGCTGTCCATCTCTAGATAAGCTTTGGTCCTGAACACTTCCAGCTGTGGACAGGGATATCCAGATGGGTGTTGCCATGGAAGCATCTTCCACTTTTCACTTCCTGACTGAATTTATTTCTGAGTTTCCCATGCTGGTGCCAGTTCCCAGCTGTAAATACAGACGTGGTGGGTTCCTTTTTCCTGCTGCCTTGTAGCTACTCAGAGCGGATGTGGCTAGAATCTAGCCCAGGAGCAAACCTCCCAGCAGATTCAGTTGTGGGGCCTTCATGTGGTTGTTTCTCTTCCTCCAAGGTGCTCTTTCCTTTGTCCTCCCTAGAGACTGTGCCAACATGTTTCAGCCTGTGTTTTGAAACTTTAGAAGCCCAGCTTGTATCAAATGGAGAAATGAGCTCATGAGGGCTTTCTCCACTACCCAGCCCTTGGAGAAGCTGAGTTAAATCTCTCTCATTCAACCCCTCAGTGAAGCCGCCACCTTTCTGACAGAAACTCGGCTACCTGTTCTTTGAATCTGTGAAGAAAAGACTCACTGCCCTGAACAAAGGCTCTGGCATCAAGATAGGAAAGAGCTATGTCTGTTTGCCTACTGGAATTGAGACCTTTCGGCTACCCTTTAGTACTTTAGAATAAAACAGTTGTGTGACCCTCTTAGAACATAGGGACACAAACTAAGACAGCTTACGATGTCACAAGGCAGTGTAACCTTATGGGACCACCATCCTTTATGTGGTCTGTTGGTAACTAAAACAGCTCATGTGTGGCTTACAATGTGGTAGGTAGCCTTTAAATAAGTTTTAATCCTTTTAATAACTCAATCAAATATTTATAATTAGCCCCCACTTTACAGCTGGGGAGACCATGGCAGGGAACAAGTTAGGTCATTAGCTAAATTTCTGTACTGCAGTAGTTTAGGCAAAAAGGGGAGATTTAACCAGAACTTTATACCTTCTTTGGAAAGGACTTTACACCAGTCAGTTCCTTGGTTGCATGTAAGAAAAATAGCAGC
This sequence comes from Cavia porcellus, assembly GCF_034190915.1. Lineage (NCBI taxonomy): Eukaryota > Metazoa > Chordata > Mammalia > Rodentia > Caviidae > Cavia > Cavia porcellus. The sequence goes on from NW_026947490.1 coordinate 16,660,363, forward strand.
CCAAACTGGCATGAACTCCAAGGTAAAGAATCAGTTCACTCTCCTGGATAAGCCCAGACTGGGCCGGTTAGTCCAAGAGCTTGGTGCTATTACCAGTGACCCACTTTCTTTCTGTTCCTTTATTCATCCCTCTGATGTCAACATCATCTTCAAACCTGGCTTCCCTGGAAGTTGCAGGCTGGCTGGAGTTTGTGTGTCCTCATCCCTGCGCAGAGAGCTAAGATATTTGTTCCCTGTCCATAACACAAAGCTTTAGCATTCTTGTCTGATTGGACTAAAACCCCAGGTCATGTGACATTCCTGGAACCCATTACTGTGATCTGAGAGGTGGGATCATACTTATAGTCTGGTCTGCCCTGCCCAAAGCTACTCATAGGGGAAGAACGGATGCTGGAAAGCAACCAACAGTGGATTGGATCCAGAACACAAAAGCCACTATTTGTGTGCACATGTTCCCTCCCCACCTCTCTGTCTACTTTATTCTCTTATAGTGATAGTCTCACTTTCTACCTTCCCTTCTTCTGGGTGGGAAGCCTGGGCATCCACAGTCTGCTAAGCTGTGTGCCTTGCAGCACACTGTCCCAAAGAATAACACTGTTCCTGTCATCCATGCAGCCCATGATGGGCAAGACTGAGGTGGTTGTTCCCTCTGTCCTGTTCTGAAGGTCTGCCTACCTGCATCTTCTTCCTAGGACCTCTGAGCTGGGAGGTACAAGTAAGTAAGGTCCCCAAGGACAGTGGCTGGTCATACTTCTTGACTGTAGTGACACTAAAATATCATTTCACACCTAAGGTACTAGAATATGTGGTATGCCTCTTGCATTTTCCAGATACCCACAGCAGTGCCCTGTGGAAAGGCCAGCTCTTCAGCACAGCTCACCAGGCCCGGCATGCTCTGGCCCCTGCCTGCTCCCTGTCCCCAGCCTCATCTGCACATCACTACTACCTCCCTCTATCTTCCTGGCCTGCTTTCCTTGAATGCATGGCATTTGCTCTCTGTTCCTAACAAGCTCCCTTTGCTCCCCCATCATCTTCCCCTGCAGCCCCTCTCCATTGCCCTTTTGTCCTGACCAATGCAGATGCCCCTCACAGATCTCTCCCTCTATGTCACACCAAGGGGCCTGTCCTAAAGGCCCACCCTCTTTTCTTCCCTGATCACTCCACTGATAAGTGAGGGTCTTTCTCCCTTGTAATGTTAGCTTCACAAAGTAGGATCCAAGTCTGCTTTGTGAAAGATGTAACCCCTTTCACCAAAATGTGTGTCACTAAACTTTGTTAAAGCAATGAATGCAGTATTAATAAAGATTGAGGGGGTTTTTGTTTGTTTGTTTGTTTGGAGAGAGGGACTGTCTAAGTTACCCAGGCCTGCCTTGCATTTATGTTTCTCCTACCTCAGCCTGCTGAGAGCAAAGAATACCAATTTGCCTCACCAGACCTGGTTTAGGTTAAGAACTTTTTATTCACAATGTTTGGGATCAGGCAGGTGATGCACACTTGTAATCCCAGCATTTGGGAGACTGAGGCAGGAGGATCTCTCTGAGTTCAAGGCCAGCTTAAGGCTACATAGTGAGTTCAAGGCTAGTCTGAACTACATCCAAAGACCCTGTCTCAAAAAACAAAGTTTGAGACCAGTAACCAGGCATGGTGGCACATGTCTATAATCCCAGCACTTTTGAGGCTGAGGCAAAAAGACCACTACAAGTTCAGGGTCAGCCTCGACTACCTAGTGAGTTCAAGACCAGCCTGAACTATACAGTTCAACTCAAAAAGTGCTTGGGATCAGAAGTGACAGGGAGATATCTTGGAAGTGGGACTAAGTATATATCCAAAGTTTGTATTTCATACATGTCTTTTACACATAGCCTAAGAGAAATGTTTGTTGTTTGTTTGTTTGTTTACAGAGTCTAAATTATCTTGACTGGTCTCAAATTTACAGTCCCTCTGCCTCAGCCTCCCAAGTGCTAGAATTACAGCCATGGGGCACCACACTCAGCTGCTATGATATTTTTAATGCACTTGTGTTTTTACTGTATCCTGTCACAGGACATCAGGTATAGAATTTTCCATTTGTGTCATCAGCACGATTTTTCAGATTTTGGCAAAGTTTGGATTTCAGATTTTTGGATTGGGGATGTTCAACCTGTACTACTATAAAAAAAAGATAGTAGCTATCTTCTGGTTGGCTGTAATAGGAAACACTTTTACATACCGTCCCTTGAAATGAGTATTCCTATTAAACAGAATATAATCAGGAAGGTACTAATTGCTGAGTAAGTACTAGCCAGTATTCTAAACCCCTTACTTATGTCATCTTGTTGGAGTCTTGTAGCAGCACTCAGAGGCCAATGTCATTATCATCCCTTGGTGTCAGTTGAAGGAAAGGGAGCATAGTGACTTGCTTGCTCAAATCACTCCTCTAGTAAGCAGCAAAGCTAGGATTTAAGCCCAGACTAATTGCTATCCTGCCTGCACTGACGGTGACACAGTTCTGGAAAGCTTCATTTTACTAAGGCCACATAATTAGTGGAGGCTTTCCAATCGAGAGCCTGATGTCTGTTAACCACTTTTGATGGGGCAAGTTTCATACCAACTGTACCTATATTTTTGTATGTTCTGTATGTGCCATAACACTGATTTTACTCATTTGTTGAGTTGCTAATATGGTCAAGGGGTTGACAGTTCAACAGAATATGCAGAAGCATATCCTTAGTTGATTTTTGTGGTTGTGCAAACACCATAGTATATATTTACACAAACTAAAACAGTTGTGTCACTAAGTAATATAATCTTATTGGACCACTGTTGTACATATGGCTTATTGTTGACCAAAACATTGTTGTATAGTGCGTAACTGTACTGTGAAGTGTTTTTCCTGTTCCTATCATCTGGGCACGTGAGCTCTCTTCCTAGCCCCAGTCACTGTTAAGTTCTTTGTATGTGAATTGTCCTGCTGAATATTTACACACATGTAACACACGGGTTTGTTTTTCTTTTTCCCAGAAACCATTTTACTTCTCATGATCTGCTGAGGCTGCTGTTGCTCATAATCGGCCCAAGGGTTAATTTAGTCAGGTTTCATATTTCTGATTTTTCTTCCATCCTGAGTTTAGGCTAAAAGTTTCTGTCCTGTGCCTCTCTCTCAATTTGGCATCATCCTGAACCCAATTCCTTTCCCCAGCAACCCTTCCTGCTTGGCTGCTGCAGAGTCCAGGCTGGTATGGGAAACAGCATAGCTAGGTCCATGGAAAACTGTGTCTCAGGAGTCTGGGAATCCTGAGAGGGGGCACAGTGATCCCAGTGGCTTCTGAAGAGGCATAACATTGGGAGCAAGAGCCCACAATGATGTTCCAGCTTTGTGCCCCTCCCTTGAACAAGTCTGTCCACTCTTTTCGGCCCTTCTGGGGGTGAGAAGTTAGTGAGTCAGTACATGTACAGAAAGCAGCTTGAAGGTTGGCATGTGGTATGCACTGAGGGCACACTACCTGGTAGTGTTCTGTGGGGATGTCTCTGATTAAAGTGCCCTAGAATGTGAGACCTCATGGAGATTCTGGGTATAGCTCAGAAGCACTTCATTTCCCAGCAGGTGTCTTCAGTTTAGCCTGTCCCATAGGGGCTGAGAGCAGGGACAAGCAGGCCATTGCCTAAGATAGCACGAGCATGCTTGCCCTCTCTGCTTGAAACGTCTTCCCTGTCCCCTTGACTTGCCAGCTCATGCGCTCTCTGCAGAGGCCCATGGAAATGTCCTTTCCCCAGGAAGCGACCCCTGACTCCCACCCTGGGCCAGGCCCCCCCTCCCTTTTCCTATACTTTGTTCTTAGGGTGCCTGAGTATCTGACACTCCTGCTAAATGGCACAGAGTGCTGTGGTGGTTAAATGGTTAATTGGTGATGGTTTTTTTAGTGTTTATTTCCTACAAAAGTATATGCTGTTTATTCATTTCCAAATATTTATTATTTGTGGGCTCTGCCCTAGTGTGTGTGTTGCAGGGGACAAAGTAATAAACAGGGCCGTGCCTGACCTGGTCTGTCAGAGCTTGTTACTTGTGAAGGACGGGCTGAAATAGATGGTGCACAGGCAGCAACTAGAGATGTCAGGGCCTGGGTGGGGAAGGGTGGGACTGTGAATGCCCAGAGGAAGTACCTTTACCCGCTGGCCTCAGGGAAAGCTTCCTGGAGAAGCAGGAGCTGAGAGCTGAGGAGGGAGGCACCTAGAAGAGGGCAGACTCTATACCAACCATGCTGTGTCCCCAGGCCACCCTACCCCTCCTTGGCATGTGTCTCAGTCACTTGGTCTGTAAATGTGACCACACTTCTGTGTGCCAGGCTCTGTGCTGGATGTGGAGAACTCAGCTCTGAACCACATGGTCCCTTCCCTCATAGACCTCAGTCTATTGTGTGTGCGGTCTATTGTGTGTGAAATGGGGATAGGGAGAGAGAAGGGTGTTAAACAGATGAGCACCCAGATGCCCATGGAGGGAAAGAATGAGGTGCCAAGAAGACATGGAGCAGGGCTGGAGATTTAGCTCAGCAGCATAAGCGCCTGCCTTACAAGCAGGCAGTCGTGAGTTCGATCCTGGTACCGATAAAAAAGGAAAAAGACCAAAAAAAAAAAAAAAGAAAAGAAAAGAAAAGAAAACATGGAGCTAGTTGGGAAGGTGACACTGAGGCTGAGAGCATTGGTGATTTCAGAGTGGGGCCTGGGGACATTATATGCAAGGACCCTGAGGTAATGTAGAGCCCAGTTTGGAAAAACTGCAAGACCAGAACTTGAGAGTGTCACGCGTGAGGTGGGATTAGCACAGTGGAAGGTGTAAAGTTGGTGGGGGCCGAGCCATGCTTGACCATGTACACTTTAGACAAGATGTTCCCCTTTGACTTTGCATATTCTAGGGTCTGAGGAGCATAAGTAGGGGAGGTGGGCAAGAGAGATAGGAATGCTTTGAAAACTGGTGTGAGGATACTGTCCGAGGAGATGAGGTATCTGCCACACCGCCATGGGCAGCATCTGTAAAAATAAAAATAGGAAATGCCTCTTAGACATGCGACACTGCATGAGAGAAATGCCAATTAAAATCATGTCGAAGTAATATTTTCCCCCTCTCCAAAGGGCAGAGCACAAGGCATGAACATGTGCTGCTGGCCACAGTGTGGGGAAGCGGGCAGGCTCCTCCATGGCCGTCAGGAAGGGACCGAGACCTGCTCTTCGGAAGAGATGCTAACCATGTCTCTCAGGGACCCTGGCATGTACATACCTCTGCCTCTGCAGCTCCATTCCTGGGACATTTTGTCTACAGTTGTCTGCAAGTATGAGAAGATGATGTCTATAGTGTCCAGCTAGGAAAATGGAAAGAAAGAGATACTTTTTAGTTCTAATTCCTAGTCAGGGAGGGCATATGGGAAAAAAAAATGGAGTGGAAGTATAGAATCTTCTGAGAAGATTCCAACTCTCGTCAGCCTTGGAACACTGGACTCTCAAATTAGATTGTCTTAGGTTCCCACACCAGGCACTGTGTTCTTAGTGATATGTATTGTATTTGTGCATAGTATGGATATATATGTGTACGTGCATGTGTGCATATGTGTACATGTATGTATATACACATGTGTGTATGAAGTTACATATATGTATGTGTATATATAATTTAATTTCTTTATTCAGGTTGCTGCTTGAGTGGCTGAGACACTGCCTCAGAGAGGCTGTACTGAGCCTTCTCTGTCATTTTCGGTCCCTGGCATCACTCCTTCATTGCATGTAACAAGCATCTGATGTTGTGGGTTTGCTTGATTTTCTACCATTCTCCTAAGACTGGAAGCTCCAGGAGGATATGGTCTTTGTCTGTTTTGTTCTTTTCTGTATCCTCAGAGTCTAGACCAAGGTCTGTCTGGTCCATAGTAGTTGCCTGGAAAGTGTGTGCTGGGTAAGTGTGAACAAACTTCATGTTAGCCTCATGTTACAGAAACAGGCCAGAATCCTGGAGCCTTTCTCTCCTTGTATGAACTCTAAGAAATGAGGGACAAACTGCCATCTGTTTGCAGAAAAGGCCGGAAGTTGCCACAGGCTGCTTTTTTGCTCTCAGAATTCTCTCTGAGCTCACAGTTCCTTTGCAAAGTTCCCTTGAGAGTTCTGGGCCCAGGCTGGGGCTCTTTCGCTGGGCTTGGCTCTGAAGCTAGGAAGCATACTGGGCATCCTTCCAGCCAGCTGGCCAGTCTTTCCCTTCTTGGACTTGTTCTGGGAAGTTATTCCATGGAGAACAGGTAGAGGGCCTCAGAATTTGCTATAGACATAGAAATAGGTATCTCTATTTAACGTAGTTTGCTTCTCTTTACACTAGGTGAAAGGCGTGGGTGGTATGCAGATTTATCTTAGTTTTTCTAATAGTTATGAAAGCATTCATTTAGCAGCTACTTTCTGAGCATCTTCTGGGTACCTGGGGATGTCATTGTAAACAGAACAAGAGTTCTGTACCCATAGAGTTCATATCATGAGGTAGTAACCGATTATAGGGAAAAGCAGTGGTAATGATAAGTATTCTTCAAGGGATAAAAATAGAGTCAGGTAGAGGCCACCTAAACTGGGATGCTCAGGGAGGAACAGTCCCAGAGAATCCTAAGTGGCAAGAAGAAGCTAGTTTTGGTAATACCTAGAGCAAAATGTACAAAGGCCTTGGGAAGGGAAAAGCAACCTCCAGAGTGGTGGAAGCATTTTGGTGATAGGTAGAGGGTAAGAAGATGAGGTCTGAAAGATAGTACCTAGGCTGGCCTCCAACTCCTAGGCTCAAGTGATGTTCTTACATACTTCAGCTTCAGGTAGCTGGGACTATAAGCATGTACCACTGTGCCTGGCTGAGAAGTTGAAGAATATTAAGCAAGGAAACAACCTGATGTGATTGCCATTTTATCCACCTGGCTGACTGGAGAATAGAATCTAGGAAGGCAAGAAGAACCAGGGAGGCCAAAAACGAATCTGATAAGAGTTGTCCAGGAGAAAGATGGTTGGTGATTTGGTCTGGGAAGAAAGAAAAAGGAAATGACTTCAGGATGTATTTTGGAGGTAGTGACAACAGACCTTGGTAATGGGGTTGCTGTGGAAGAGGTGGGAAGGAGGACATAAAGGATTCTGTTGTGTATCTGCAGGGCAACTTGTTGGTCAGCCCCTGCAGACACTCAGGCTGCCTGTGATTTTTGCCTACACCATGGGCCCAATACTGAAGGACCAAGGGCAAAGGCATTCCAGGTAGAAGAAACCCTTGGAGCAAAGCTGAGGCCTTGCTACTGGGGCTATATGGAGAGCTTTACCCATACCAGGTCAGCTCAGGCAAGAGGGGCAAGTCTAGACCGGAGGAAGCTGGGAAATGACAGCCACAGCTCTGAATCTGCCACCTGAATCAAGTGGAATTGCTGGCCATTTTGAGGTGATGTTGTGTTCTCCCAACCTCCATCTTCCCTGAGCAGCTTTCTCGGTGAGGCCATTTGTCTTCACTTTCTCTTAACAAGTTAAGATCAGAGTTTCTGAGATGGATCATGTGCATTGTGTTGGCCTTCCTGCCATTCTCCAGGTCTTGCTCTCTGCATTTAGGTCAGCTTTGTTGTCCCAGGGACTCAAGGCAGTGGCTTATCTGGCTCTCGGTTCTGGGTCAGCACTGAAAGAAGACAGATTGTAGAAAGGCTTCTTATTTGTATGAACTTGGGTCCCCTACATTCCTTATTCCCTGTTCCCTCCAGTTTCTCTTGCCTTTTTTCTTAGAATGCAGGTCCCGTGGACAGTGGCTACTGCTGTAGATTCTAGGCAGGACGTAGACCTTTCAGACTGTAACTTGCAAACACATGGTGAGAGAGTCCCTCCTCCCCTGCTCCTGCCATTGATCCCTCAGTTCCCTGAAGACCAGGGCTGACTCTGGCCTGGGTTTCTCTTTTGCTGCTGAGTTTGCTGGCCAGGCTGTCTGTCACATTAGCATCTCTGGGAATTCACCTTCTGCCTACTCAAGGGCTGCAGACAGAAGGGACCACAGATCACAGGAAGGTGAAATTTGATACATTTCAATGCACACCAGCCCCACCCCCAAAGGAGGAACAACCTTGAAGGAGAAAGATATGGGGCATTAATGAGCTCTGTAAGTACTCTCCTAGCTTGCTAGAGGATGTGTGAATCATTGTGACCTTTTTAGAAGACAGGCTGAAAGCAAAAGTTCTATTTTTTTTTTTTTTTTTTAATGAGCAGTGCATGCCATGCATTTGGTAAAACATTCAAAGGGCACAAGAAAGGTATACAATGAAAAGTCACTATCTCCCTCTCCTTTCTAAAGTCACCCAATCCCCCTTCTGTCTAGACACTTACTTAAAATGTGTTCTTCCAAGATTTTCAAGTGAAAACAACCACATACTATACATGCACTTCTACAACTTGACTTGGAAATTATTCCATAGTATAATGATAAAATATTCCATAGTCTTTGACCTAGTACTCCACCCCTTGAGGGTCTGCCTTGCAGAAAAAAAATAGGCTCAGAAAAAGGATATTTGGGGCTGGGGATTTAGCTCAGCGGCATAAGCGCCTGCCTTGCAAGCAGGTAGTTGTGAGTTCAATCCCTGGTACCGATAAAAAGGAAAAAGAAAAAAGAAAAAGGATATTTATTGCAGCATCATTTGCAGTGAATGATAAAACAAAAAAGAAATCCTATAAATAAAATAAATGGTCTTTTTTTAGGGAATGATTGATAAACTATAGTGCATCAATAACATTGCAATATCAGCTGTGAAAAGTGGGCAGGAAGCCAGGCATGATAACATGGTATCTAATCCCAGCACTTGGAAGGCTGAGGCAGGAGGATCACAAGTGCAAGCTTAGCCTGGAAATTTAATAAGATCCAGTCTCAAAATAAAGGGGAAAAAATGGGGGTGCTAAAACCCTGGGTATAATCCTCAGTACTGCAAAAACAAAACGTGAGGGTAAGAGCACTACCTATTGATGTAAGAGTATTAGAATAGTGAATATGTTAGGATCCTGTTTATATAAAATACAATGACAGAAGTCATTATCATTTTATTTGAGGTGATAGGTATTGTACTTCATTCCTTTCCATATTACAGCCCGCTTAGGCCTGGTTTTCTGTATAGGAAACTTGGCAGCTGTGGTTAAAAACAAACAAAAAAACCAAAAAATTTTGCACACTAATCAAAAATTGAAGCCCACAGGTGGCTAGCCCATGTGGTGATATTGGTTTATGCACACCTGGGCCCGTCAGACTCAGAGAGCATAGTATATTCCTTGGGAGTGAGTGCCATGGTGAGAAGTTGCTTCTCACAGACCTTGACAAACAATTTGACATGTTTCCTACTCTTGGTGGAATGAAATAAGCACAGAGTTTGATCACCTGTGAAGAACACAGTGCTGCTGAATCTGCCGCTTGAAACAGTGATGCAGAGGAACCATGGAGACGCTGAGGTCAAGGCATTAGGTGTCTGGCTGTGTTCCACGTGAAGCTTTGAGGGGCAGGCAGCACAGTCATTCACCTCATGTCCTCCCAAGCCACCACACAGCCACCCTTCTCATGCCCCATTCCTATTAGCCTTGTTACTCTAGGAGGAAGGCTACAGGCTGACACTTCCACACAGGACCATCTCTGTGGGCCACTCCAAGGCCATGCTTGGCATTGTGATGCCTAGGATTTTTCTCTGTGGGCCTCCCTTACTTTCCCACTTCTACATCCAGGACAAGGGAACATTCTCTCAAGCTCTCCTGCTCCCCTCGGAACATATGTGGTGTTCAGTGACAGGGGCGTAAGACCTCTTTAGATCATGCCTGTTCCCTGCCTTGCTTCACATCCACAGGAGTTGTCCTTACAGGAAAGTGTGAGGGTCAAGTTGGGCCTTTCCCCAGCTCTGACTAGCCCATGTTTATTCTCAGTGCTTCTCACTTTACTATACCCTACCATCACCAGGAATAAGGAAAAGTCCCACAGCACCATCTCGCCCTGACCCACTCCTGCAGGTTGTCATCAGAAGTGCTTGCATCCATTCCTCAGGCCCCTCAGAGAAGGAAGGCCCAATTGCCATTGACTTGGTGGTTTTATTCTGTATAGGGAGTGTGTTACTTCCTGCATTTTCTGGCCTCCTGCAAGGCAGCCAAGGGCAGTTAGTTTATCTTTGTGGGGTTGTGGGAGCACCTTCAGTGGAGGCCACATTTACAAAGATGTAGGGTGGGGCAGGGAAGGGACTGGAGGTGGGGACACAACCCAGGAATCAGAAGACCAAAGAAGGGAGCCATTCTTGGGAAGCATCTGGCTCTGGGAAGCCAAAGAAAGACACAAAAAGAAGGGAATGTAAAGAAAAATTTAATCTCTTAGCAGAAAAATTACCTTTCATCTCTGTATTGGTGCGGTACCAGTTTTTAATGCAAACAGGACATCATTTCATTCATGTGTGGAATTGCTAAATGGCACACTTTGTGTTTCCTATCTGACATATGCATCTTTGGTTCATTCTACCCTGAAGAGTAGAAATACTTCACAAAACCCCCACAACGGTTTATGTTTCATATCTCGATATGTATACAATCTGCCAACACTCTTGTCTTGGCTTACTGAAAAGAAAAAGAATTATGGATTGCCCTAGCCTTCTGTGTCACCACTCAGCATACTTGCTTAGCAAATCTAGCGAAGTGTGGCTAGAAAGGAAGGATGTGATTGGGCTCCTCGGACCTATGTTTGATGGCATCCCATTCCCTCCTGCTCACATGCATGCACCATTGGCTCTTTGACTTCACTTAAAACATACAGTATTGGGGCTGGGGATGTAGCTCAGTGGTAGGGAGCATCTCTGGCATGGGCAAGGCCTTGGGTTCCATCCTCATACTACCAGAAAAAAAAATTTAGTGATAAAATTTTTAAGAATTTTAAGTTAGTGAAGCAGCATTAAACCCAGTGAAGGGTCCTGTGCAGCTCGCTGGTTGGGTCTCGTGCCCAGAAAGCCAGCCCTCTCTGACTTGACAAAGTCATGTGACACATGAAGTAACCGATGCCTAGTTTGAAATTGGGTTATGTCACTGTCAAAATTTTAACTGGCTTAGAAATTAAAATACTTTCAGGGCCGGGTACATTTTTGACCATTCTTTTTTTTTTTTTTTCCCTCCCTTTCCCACTGAGCTACATCCTGAGCCCTGACTATACATTTTAATCAAAAGTATCATTATCACAACTTGCACCTGGCAGATAGTGCTCCATCTTGGTAAATAACACCATCTCTTAACCCTCCCTGTGCCCATATCTGAGATACATACATCTGTGTATACATGCTGAAAATTCACATCTTTACTAAGAATGCAAAAATGTACCCTACAGGGTCAGGTACAGTGGCATGTACCAGTATTTCAGGTAACTTGGGAGCTGACACAGGAGGGTTGCTGAGCCCATGAGTTTAAATCCAGCTTCTACAACATACCAAGACCCTGTCTCAAAAAAAAAAAAAAAAGTACTCCATGAAGAAACGATACAGTGACTATTCGTTTTTATCAATTCAGGCATTTGGCATTTTGGTAAACAGCTCTTGATGTTGTTCTGTATACAATTTGAATCTGGCAGAAAACGCCTTTGGAAAATCACATAAGACCATATAAAGGTCATTCTGGACTCTTTTTCTTCCTTGCCCCTGTAGCCAATCCATCAGCAAGGCCCATTTGTCCTTGACCTGAAACAGATCCGTAGCCTCCTCCTTTCCATTCCACTGCCCTCATCCTGGGCCTTGCCACTGTCCTCTCCTTGGGTAGAGAGCAGCCACCCCATTGTTTCGCCCCCCTGATTTGGAACCCCGACAATCTCTGTGCAACAGCCAGAGGGATTTTTCAAAAAAGGAAATCAGAACACATCAGTCCCCTGCTTCCTATCATACTTAGAATAAGAAGCGCCTGGCTGGCCATGGCCCACACACCCTCAGGCGTGCGGTACAGCTCCCTGCTCTCTCCTGTGCAGCAGTGATCTGGCCACGTAGGCCTCAGTGCATTTCTTTGAACAGACTCGTGTATCCTCCTCCATCCCCTGAGATATTCTGTCCAGCCTCCCCCATTAGGGACTTTATTTCCAACTCAATAATTAGTCTCAGTAGCCTTTTCATGTCTGCTAACTGTGTTATAATTCACATTACAAAATTCAATCATTTTAAAATGTAAAATTCAATGATTTGTAGTGTATTCTCAGGTTGTACGGCCATCTCAGTGTCTACTTCCAGAATATTCTTACTGATCTGAAAAGAGACCTTTAAACCATTATCAGTCAGCCAACAGTTTCCCTCACCCCAATTCCTGCTAACTATTAATCTATGTTCTGTTCCTGTGGATTTTCTGGATATTTCATATAAATGGAACTATGTAATACATGGTATTTTTGACTGGCTTCTTTCACTTAGCATCAGGTTATCAGGATCAGGTTGTACTTCATTCCTTCTTTTCAGGTGAATAATGTTCCATGATATGAATGTATTGTGTTTGGTTTATCCATTCTTAACAGATATTTGGGGATGATATTCTACTTTTCACATTCCTTCCTTTCTTTAGTTTTGGGCTTCAGCCACACAGGTTTCCACATGGTATATGTTTATTTGTTTTCTGTCGCTTGTTCTGTAAGCTTTTGAAGGGCAGAGTCTGTATCTGATTTTGCTCAGCATTTTACATACCCTTCCACACCATGTCCAGCAGAGGTTAGGGCTCAACAGTTGTCTAACTAATGGTTCAACATAGCACATATTTCTCATATAACCTCTTCCTAAGATGAAATGATTGCAACACCATTCTGTTCAAAATTCTAAGAAGTTCAGTATCGAATTTTTGTCTCATGTTGAGGAAAGTGCAGGTCCTAAAGCGCAGAGATCCTTTAATCATTGGAAAGTTGTTAGCCAGATTTCCCTGGTTTCTTATATGCCATGGAAAACCACAGTATCACCTGAAGAGTGTGTTTGGCTGCCAATAGCAGAGATCGTAAAAAAATAATTATGTAAATTCAGTGGAATGTGGTTTCTCTCATGAGTAAAATGTCCAGAGAATGGCAGTCTGGAGCTGGTGTGGCAGCTTCATGGTCATCAGGAAAAGTCGATCCCATGGTGTAGTAACCTTCTGCTTCACAGTCCCTGCCTCAAGGCTTTCGTCCTCACAGTGGCTTTGTGGCCCAGTGCGGCTACTAGAGTCAAGCAAGTGAGCCTGCAGTCCAGGTGGGAATGGGGGGGAGAACTGACACAAAAGCATAGTCCAGATTTCTGGTTTTGGTAGAATTTTCCTCAAGGTCCTACCCCAGCTTCCCTATACATCTTCTTGACCACTGCTGGCTACTGTGAGGCTTGGAAAATATAGTCTTAGCTGAGTATCCTGAGAAAGAAGGGCAGTTAGCAACTTTAGTAGGTCTCTGCACCTTGGCAGCCAGCTTCTGTTCACTGGCCTGCTCCCTCAGCCTCTTTTTCCCCCTAAGTGGCCAGAATCAGATCAATAAGCTTTTCTGTATATCTGGTTGTCCAGAGGCTGAGATTGTTGACTTCTCTCACCAGTCCAGGAAACCCAGCATATCACAGGCAATAAGAATAATGATAACTCACATTTATTAAACACCTAGTACACGACGTTTTTCATGGGATAATTTCTTTACTTAATCCCCACAACACTCCCATTATTACCCTTGTTGTATAGATGAGGAAACTGAGAGGTTAAGTAACCATAGATGTTCTCACAGTTTTTAAAACCTCCTTTTTCTGGGGCTGGGGATTTAGCTCAGCGGCATAAGCACCTGCCTTGCAAGCAGGCGGTCGTGAGTTCGATCCCTGGTACCGATAAAAAGTTAAAAAACAAAACCAAAACTCCCTTTTCAATATATTATGAATAAGAGGATTAAAAAATAAAGCCTGACCTATTTTGGTAGACTGACCGACTGTTCTAACTTCCATCTGATTGGCTGGGATGTGGAGAATACTTTGTGGAAAGGCACCCAGCAGTAGAAACCACACTGACAAGCAGTTTTTATGAGTGCAGGAAGGGGCTTAACTGTTGGCACACACGACAAATAGCTGGTGACAGGAGGAAAAAGGATCCACAAGCTATGCAGGATTTTCCCTGGCCTGTGGGGCTGGGGCCCACAGATCACAATGCAGTTGTGCTAACGAACTGAGTTTAGCCTTTCTTTTGGGGAGGTGGGTAAATTTTTAATGATGGAAACAAACAAAAAAGCATTTAAAACCAAAGCTTCTGGAAGAACCACTTGTTTTTGCCTGTCTTGTATCTCTCTTCAGATGTGACCTTAGCCTCTCAGTGGACCTTGTTCTTGAGAGCTGAGTCTGTGAAGACATCCTCATTGACCACAGTTTTGTTCAAGGGGATTTCTACAGAGTGAATACCTGGTGGACATAAAATGATTGTGGTTAAAAACTTTCACAAAGGACTTGATCTTTGGCTTCTTGGTGATTTTCTACTTGCCAATGGCAGTTGTCTCTTTGCATGGATCGTGGTTAATTCCAGCCACAGGAGCACGGCTGTGGGGGCAGTCTAAGGTGCCACTGTTGAGTTCTTTAATGATGACAGCTTTTTGTCTGGAATAGCATCCAGTCAGAACCAGCACCCTTTTCTGATTTCATGAACTTTCCCATTTCAACAGTGCTGAGCTGGGGCCTACTGGCTTAGCCTTTACAAAAACAATCAGCCCAGTGCTAAATTTTAGAAGCCTAATGGAGAAGGTCTTCCCAATTCAGTTCCTCCAAGAATTAATGTAGACACTTCTTTTCAATGCTTCTCATTAGCCGTGCTCATTAGAAATATTTGATTCCCAAAATTCATCTAAGTCAAGTCTGCTTGAGAAACCTTCTTGTCCAAATCAGTGGCTATCAGCAAACTCTCCAGGGTGGTGACAGCCCTTTGCTACTGAGGCCTGGGTGTGGCAGAGGTTTCAGCTGGGAGTGCATTTGGCTGCAGGTATCAGAATATACAAGTGGCCTTGTTACTTCAACATGTAGGTAGTCATTTGTGTCACATTACGGTGTCTGAAGGGAGAGAATGATGGTTCAACTCTGTGACTCTCTTTGTTGTCCATGGCTTCAAGATGGCTGCTCCATCCACCTTCATCAGGAAGCTAGGGATGCAAGAGAGTACAGTCCTTCTCTCTGGGCAAGGTGGTATTCTGGGGGGCAAGGAGCCAGCCATCACATCCATATCCACAAGCTAAAAAAAGATGCCCTGGTGAAGGGCTAGAGGACTCTGTGGGTGAATTGGAGAGGAAACAGTTTTCCAGAATTCTTGGATGAGTAGCCAGAGCCTGCCCTGAGGTTATGAAGCTATTCTCTTGTGTTGCTTTTAGATGCACTTGTGTTTTCCTGTTCGCATATAGCTCTTGGACCCATTGATGTCTGTATGTGTAGGGTTCAAAGCTAAGACTGCTCTTCACTGCTGAATTTGGAAGGCAGTATTGTTGGTGATTCTGGATCCACCTGAGTTCAGATCCTCCTGAATGTGCCACCTACTTGTTGTATGATCTTGGTAAAGTTACCTCTCTGGACCTCAGTTTTGTGGCCTGTGAAAAACATGGGTCCTAGTAGAACTCTCATAGGTTGTTACAGAGATTAGATGGATCAGTAGTTACAAAGAACTGAAAACCATGCCTAGCATGCAGTAAAATCAAAACAAAAATCTGTGCCTGAATACAGAACAAGAATGCTCAAAGCTACACATGAGTCTGGGAGCTTGACGGGGACCCCTGCGTCCCTAATAGTGGGAGAATTGAAGCATGTCACTGGGATACTGTCCCTTTTATAAGAAATTGCTCTCCAAAAATGCAGGCTTGAATTTCCACTTCCACCCACAGTGACTGAGCATTCCCTTCCCTCCACAACTTCAGCACATACTTGGTGGTGTCAGATTCTGGCATTTTGGCTTCATGTGACATGGTCACACAGTGTTGCTGTGTCTGAGCAGCTTCTCTTTAAAGATCTGTCTGCAAGACACTCCAACATGGAGTTACCTGGCGAGGCTGCAGGCAGGACAGCCATCATCCTCTCTGGTACAGTGGAATCTGCATAGCTCTGTATTGGGGACCTACTACCAGCACACTTACTTTGGGGGCAGGAGGGGTGCACAAGAAATGAGGAAGTGAAATCCTTAAAGCTCCTGGTGACCCAGTCTGCAGACTACATCTATCCAGGAAAGAACCTGTGTTAAATCATTAGTGTGAGCTATGAATAGAATATAGGTCATAAAGAGAAAACATGATTAATTGCAAGATGATCTCAGAGGCAGTTGAGGGCCTAGATTTTTTCCCAGGGTAGACTCCATTTATCCTGTGTCAGCTATTTTTTCTTGGAATGTGGACAGAGGATATTAAATGAACAGTTACTTTCCTAAATCAGAGCTTCAAAGACAGGGTGGGGATGGGTGTAATGGGAATCTTCTCTAAATGAAACACACGGGAGCCACTTTATCGATAGATAAGTAAGTTCTTAATGTCTCAATAGTACACTTTGGTAAAGTCCAAACAGAGAATGTAGCAGCAATAGGGGTGTGGATCTCCATGCCTTCAAGTTGTAACACCTAGACCAGCTGTCTACTAGCTAGCTGCCCCTCATTACCAGCTGGGCAAAAGAGTGTGCCTGTGGGCCAGGTCCTCTTAGAAGTTGGGTAGACATTGCCCACGATATGTGTCCTGTTTTGTGATCGTAAGTAGAAACGCCCTCTTCCTGTCTCTCGCTTGGTCTTGCCAGGCTAGTAATCCTGCCCTCTTGAAAGCAGATGCCAGCATCAATCAGTTAGATTAGCCATTCCTCCTTCCTTGTGGAGGGCCAAGTAAGTGGAAATTGTTTTAGTAAGCTTTGCATTACTGTAAAAAAAAATACCTGAGCTAACCAAGTTAAGAAAGGTGAAGGTTTATTTTGGCTCACAGTTCTGTAGATTTCAGTCCACAGCTGCTTGGCCCATTAGGGCAAGGAGGGCTGTAGCAAAACAGTAAATCAAAGTGGGGTCTCATGATGGAGCAAACTGCCCACCTCACGGAGGCCAGGAAGCAAAAGAAAGAGAGGGAAAGACCCAAATCCGATGATCTCTATGGAGGGCACACCTACAGTGACCTAAGACCTCCCATTAGATCCCATCTTTCAGAGGTCTCCCACTTGCCTGCCAATATTCCTATACTGCAAACCAAGGCTTTAACCTATGGCTCTTTAGAAGGTATTCCAGATCCAAACTATAACAGGAGTGAGGAACTACAAGTAGATGATCCCTTTCATGTGAGCTGAGATGAAGTCTGAGAGTGGAAGAGAGAAGTCAGGACCAGAAGAATAGGAACAGAGAAGCCCAGGTATGCTGGCAGCCTTGGGGTCAGCAGAGCAGTGCCCTAGTACAAGTGTGGAAACAGCTCACTTGGAGCCATGATGATATTAATGCCTTTTTCATAGGACCAAAACCAAGGTCATTAACAGCTCGAAGTCTATAAAAGATTGGTTTCAGCACATTGATTATGGAATTGTGGAACTTTGGTCAGACACCTCCCTGAAAATGTAATTTACAAAACAAAACCACGATGCTGCTGTAGGTGAAGTGGTCACACAGACTCTTAGAGCCTCACTTGCTGCCTCCCAGACCTTTTGCAGCTTTCTCTTACACTCAGCAGAGTGTGAGGTAAAAATCATAGGGCATTAGGGAGACTCTCCTTCTTCTTTGGCTGAACCTGGGCCCCACACAGGTTGTTTGAATATCAGTTTCCTTATCAAGTGGACAGGTCAGACTGGATCAGAGTGCTCTTTACCCCATTCCTGAGGACACAAACAGGCTTTGATAGCCTTGAGATTGCCTTTGATAGCATTTTGTGGGGTATTTTTTCCTGAGAAGACATGACATAGTTTTTTGTCTTTTTTCTTTTTCTCTGAAACATGAAATAAATGCTGTGCTAATTTTTGAGGTCCCTTGTCCAGTTCATTGTATTGTGACAGACTCTCCTTGACTTAAACTGGGAGAGGAAAATCATAATGGCTCAGGGACCCAGCAATCCTAGTTGCTACTCAGGTATTTCTCTTCAGGAATTTGCCCTTGGGGTGGAAAAGAAGCCCCAACTTTCCCTGCCTTCCTCTCCATCTCTTTCTGCAAGTAATTACAGAAAAATGTCTAGGGCCAACTCTGATTGGCCTTAGATGGACCACGTGTCTCTCTCAGAGCCAATCTCTGTGATGGAAGGAAGGGGACATTCAGCCTAGGAATCAAGCCCAGGTACGTCCTCTTGACACCCAGTCTTTTTCTGGGACTCTCCTATAAACGAGTGATAAGTAATGTGCTTGGCCTGTGCCATGCATATTATGTGTGTCACAGATGGGCCACAGCCAAAGGGCATGCTGGGATTGCTGAAGTAACTTCTGGAACATCCTCCTTCCCCGGGATCTCAGGTGAGGCCCTGGGATATTGGAACATGGCCTGTAGCCCTTCTTTGCTGCTGTTGTCACAACCCCTTAGCATTTTCCTCTTTGCCTTGTGACCCTCCATAGCCTCTTCCAGTCTGTAGGAAGCAGGTTCTGGCCCAGAGAAAAGCAACCCTGGCTTGTCACTGCTGATCTGCCTGTAAATAAAATTCATCCCTTAGAGAAAAAAAGGGAAAAATTTAGAGTGACAGAAAAGCAATTTCCGCTGCAATTTAAAAGACGGCTATTAAAATTTTACAAGAACTTTATTGCAGGGGCTTCCTGATCATCCCAGGAATTTTTTTACGGGGCTGGGGATTTAGCTCAGCAGCATAAGCGCCTGCCTTGCAAGCAGGCAGTTGTGAGTTCGATCCCTAGTACCAATAAAAACAAAAAAGACCAAAAAAAAAAAAAAGAGAGAGAGAGAGAAGTCTGATGATAAAGGAAAACATTCTGAGTGTTTCTGGTTCCCTCCTGCCCTGTCACACATCTTAAAAATTGAAGCTGTTATGGTTTATAAGCTAGCTTACAGATATAGCTGCCCAAGGGCTATTTCTTAGTTTTTAAAAGAATTTTTGTTTTGTTTTTTATGTTTGCTGTTTCTATACATAGTAACTTTTTCTAATTTATTTTGTACTTTCCTAAATGGCCTTGAAGTGAGTTACGAGAATCACTGAGAATGGCTCTACCTCTCTCTATTAGTTGAGAGTCATTTGTTTGTATGAACAAATAAAAATTAAGATCATTCTGCTTATGTAGAAAAGGAAATGTGTGGCTTGGGAAAGTTCATTTCTAATGATATCAGGAATGGTGGGATCCAGGATTTCAGTGATGTTGCCAGGCCCCATTTCCATCTGCCTTCTAGCTCTGGATTCTTATACACTTGGTTTATTCTCAGGCGAGTCTAAGACAGCCCCTGACAGCTCCACAAGTAGATCTGCTCAGCTCAGTGGCCCTGGGGAAAATAAACCATCTCATTACTCATAGTCCAATGCGTGTCCTGGGGCTAGAGTTTATTGACTGTTTTTGGTTCCATTGCTGGAAACAGCGGGGTAGTGCAATGGCTTTATTACTGGACTAGCTCCTCCCCATGAACGAGGTCATTCACAGACTAATTCTGTGGGCTAAATGGGAGAGGCCAGGTTCAAAGGGCTGACCCAGGGAGGGAAGTGGGTGCAGGTGGGCCAAATAGCCCAGGATCAGAGCTCCTTCCCATGCTAAGTTCACAAGGCTGCATCTGCCACACACTCACAGTTTTTGTCTCCTCTTGGAACCTGTTCCACATTTCTGCAGGTCTGGTTTAGGGTTTGTTTTGTTTGTTGTGTGTTGGAGTTGGAATCCAGGTGCTGAGTAAACACTCTATCACTAAGCTTTATCCTCAGCCCTAGTCTAAGTAGGAGTTCTTAATTGTTGGTCTAAACACCCGGAAAGGTGGTGTTATGGATTAAAAACTGGTGGTCAGTTTAACACCAGCTGACTTAAATCAGCATGGTACTGAGTGTAGATGGTCCACCTGAGGAAAGTTGCCAGCCTAAATAGAGATGTGGAGAAGAGTGAGGCATTGTTGCTGTTTCAAGACATTGGTTCTCCTGGAGGAGACTGTCATGACTAGCTTCCCCAGTGTGAGTTCAACCATTATCATCAGAGGAGCTGGGGACCTTGTTGGTGAGAGTGGCTCTGGTTCACTTTGTGGGAGATCTGGTCCTTCATCGAGCATCGCTTCCTAGTTCCAGAGGGGAAGATATGTGCAGTTTAATCTCCACGACAAACTTGTCATGCTGCCTTTCTGGCATATACTCAACTGTTCTTATTGTCGGAGGAGCTTGGGACCTCTGTGTTGTTGCGGATGGCTGTGGTGCTTTTCAGGACAGCCCTGGTCTTTGTTTTGAGCTTCTGGGCTTCCCTGTAGAGCCCTAAACCTACCAGCAAAGCTCTTTCACCCCGCTGGCATAGACTTTCTAGCTTCCACTGCTGACCTTTGGGCCTTCCCAGTGTGGATCTGTAAAACAGACTGGTGTGAGTCCTTTTCGTGGGCTCTAGATCTCCAATGGAAGGCATGTCATGGGGTCTAGATTTTCATCTGGGCTTATGCAGGACATTGCTGTAGGATCTAGGCCCTTGGTTGAATATTCTGAGTCTTTAGTGTTGTGGACAGATTTCCTGCACTTTCTGTGTTTAACTCTGGGTGACCATCATAAAATAATATAAATTCTGTGTCCTGATTCTAATTGTTCTACTCACAACCTATGATTACAACAGGTGGGAATTGAAAGTTGACTAGGAAAAGTTACGTCTCAGTTTTCCACTGTAATCTTGTGTGTTGTACTCTACGCTTTTAAAAATATGCTTCTGAAGAGAGGAGAGCAGAGGCAAGGGGGAGTAAAATGATTAAAATGTGATAATTATGAATATATAGCCCTCCCTTTTCCACCATCATAACAGAGTAAGGTCTAGTCCACGAATCTGGTGTAAGCTCTGGAGCTAGGGTGCCTGAGTTCATGTCCCAGGTAGACTACACTTCAGGCTGGGCAGTTTCAGCTATTGAGTTCCTTACCTGCTCCATTTCTCAGTTTCTTCATCTGCAACATGGATAAAATACTAGAATCAACCTCTTAGGGTTGTTGGAATAATGAAGTGAAATCAGCCTCCAGGACAGAGCTGGTCCGTGAGGACTGGAGGTCATTACTAAATGACCATTCTGTTTAGAAGGGTTGTAGGCTGACCTTTTAGATCGATCTTTCTGACTTAGCCTGGGCTACATCTTAAGGTACCTGGAACATGGTGGCAAACAGAACAGATTATCTTCTCAGCCATGCGATGTTCATCTGTGAAATACCCATTCATGTATGAACAACCATACTAAATAGTCATAAACATAGATTCATAAAATAAAGTTACAAGTCAAGAGCTGTTTCTCTGCAAATCCTCTCCCTTCAGTAGTCTGAAGGAAATGTCCTTATGATGGTGTCTGTCGCTGAAGATAGCCCTTTGTGTTAGCCGCTGGTGTCGTATCAGTGCCTGGCATGTAGCAAGAGTGCAATAAATACCTGTTGAGGGAGTGAATATGTGAATGGCAGATGGATATGACTGCAGGAAGGCTTGAGTTGGCCAAAGAAATGACCTCTTTTTTTTTTCCATTTTGTGTAGATGCACAGTCTTTGACATTGGTTCTCCTGGGAATCTCAAGGTGCACTAGAGTCTAGAACACACTGAGGGTAAGTATAATGTGGCTATTTGCTTAAATTTTACAACTAATAACATAAGCATCTTTATTATGTTTAAAATGTATGTACACCGAACAACATCAAAGGAAAAAGTGTCCTTCGCGGTCCGTGCTGTCCTCACAGCCTGATGTCTTTCCTCAGAGGTAGTTATAACTATATGAGAATATTCCTAATTATGTGGATATACACTTTTTATTTTAGTTTGCTATATAAGAAAAAGGGACCATGTGTGTGGATGCTTCTGGATCATGTTTTCTCTGTTCTCACAGTGGTGCGTTATGGAGATCCTTGTTCATCAGCATTTATGAGTTTAATGTGCTCTTTTTTTATAATTTAATTCAATTTTAAACTTTATAGTGAGTAAAGTTCAGTCTTCAGTGTATAGTTTTTGAGTTTAGACAAAAGTATTCAGTTGGGAAAAATCACAATTCAGTAGCAAAAATCACAATGCAGAAGAGCCCCATCACCCCACTGCTTAATTGTGCTTTCTCTGTAGGTTAGGTATAGATATTTGCCCATAATTTAAAAATGTACATATGGTAAACACTTGCCTATAATATATGTAGGTTTTTAATGTGTTCTGTTTAGGTTTCTGAGTTTTGTTTTTGCTAGTGAACGTCCTCTGTCATGTCTGTGAGATGGACTCAAGTGGAGGAGGCCTTGGGCCGAGTGCTGTTCCAGTTTTTAGTGAGGCATTGCTAAATGGGGACACCAGCCTGTGTTGCTAAGGTGCTAGGGAGAAGGTCTGGTCTGAGCCTTGGAGGACCAAGAGATCCTCGCTGTGGCAAGTAGGGAATGGAAGATTCTGAACTACAGACTCTGGATGTGGAGCTGGAGCTTTCTGAGTTGCAGAGACCAGTCAGTGGAGCCGTGGGCCCTGAGAGAGAAAGCACAATTAAGCAGCTCTCTCAACTGCTTCCTGTGCTCATCTTGCTCCTTCATCTGGTGAACTCCTCCTGGATACGTAGCGCTTCCTCTAGGGCAGTTTCTGTCAGTGGAGGCTTCTAAGCGCAATTCATTATTAGCTCTTAAGTTTAATTGTTTCAGAGTTACAAAAAGTTGCCTCTCAAAAAAGGTTAGCATTCACCTTGGGTTCCTCTAGTGTTACCGTCTTACACCCCTAACACACAGCAACCAAAACCAGGAAGTAGGCACTGGTCCAGTACTATTAACAGAATTACAGACTTCAAACAGATTTCAGCAGGTTGCCCACCCATGTCCATTTTCTGTTCCAGGATCTCACAGTGCATCATTTAGTTGCCATCTCCTCCTGTCAGCAGCAAGTCCTTCATTCCTCCTTGTCTTTCACAACGTTGGTACTGTAGAAGAGGACTGCTCTGTTATTTTGTAGAATTCTGAATTTGGGTGTGTGCAACATTCTCCCTTGGTCTCACTGAGGTTCTCCATTACAGAAAGACCTCCACAGAGGCGATGCACCTTTTGTGCTCACACTGGGGTCCCTGATGTCCATAGTTGTTATTCCCATACCTGGTGATTGTCACCTGGATCCCTTTGTGAAGGTGGTGCCTGCCAGCTGTCTCCACTGGTGAAGTCACTGTTTTCCTATGTGACTGATAAGTATTTTGAGGGAGATACAGTACTTTGAAACTATGTTAACATCTTGCTTCTGCTGACACTTCCACTTACTAATCTTAGCATCCATGGGTGAATGGAACTTGTTTACAACCATGACAACAGAGGTATCTCACTCATGGGGGTTTTTATATAAATCGTTTCCTTCTGTGTGTATTAACTAGAAGTCTTCTGTAAGGAAGATATGTCCCTTTATCCTTACTTATTTCTTTTTTCAGTTACTAATTTATATTGTATGGATTCACAATTAGGCTTTAATTGAGCACATTCTTTTTAAATGTGGTTAAAGTTCCCAGATTCCTAATGTATTGCCTCTCAGACTACAAGAGGACTGGAGATTTACCTGCATGGTAGTCAGGATCTTAGGAAACTGAAAAGAAGGAGACAGAGTTTCATTTGGTCATTCATTCCCCCTCTTTCACGAGTATCCATTTGATTGGCTATTAGGTTCCAGTATGAACAAATCAGAGCTTTTCCCCAGTAGCTCCTGTTGCACTACAACAACCAAAAGATAAGAAGTGGATATAGGATAAGTCTGATGGGGATGAACAGTATAGATACATGAAAGAAAAAAGCTGGGCAGGGGAATAGGAGCCACCACTGGGAATTTTAGATAAGGACAAACCATGTACAGAAAAGGGCCTGGCCTAATTCTTACACCAGCCAGCTGGGAGATCTCGGCAAATCACCTTGCTTCTTAACAGGGTCTTGGGAATCATATTAACTAGGAAGGATGTTCCTTCTGAGGGGCAACCCTGGCTCAGCTGTAGCACGTTGTTACCCTGTGGCAGTGCTGGGTATAGCTAGATCTTAGCATAGTGTTTCCCCTGGGAGAAAAGAAAAACGAGGAATTTTTGCTAGTCCATTGAAAGCAAATTTTCAGTGGTGCATGAATAACTATATTCTGCTTGTTTTCACTGTGTTTGTTTTTAACTTGGTTTTTTTGCAGGGGGTAGCAAAAGATACCAGTTTTTCATTCTTAATGGAGATAGGGATTATGTCTTTAAAATTCATGTGTTTAAATTTAAAAATGAATGCCTTAAAGCAGTTGGTAAATGGGTGTATAGAGTAGACATAGAAGCAGCTGAAAAGGAAGGCAGTGAATGATGACTGGGGTTTGGTAAATATCATGTTGGCCCAGCCTTTCCTGTAGACCAGGGTTCCGGATTGTCAGCCTGGACCGAGACTGGCACGTGATGACTGGAGTCTGCGCTCAACAGCGCTTTGTGTCATGTGAGTGCATCACCCAGTGCTTTCAGCTTCAGAACAGGAAACCCCCCTCACAGCAGCTTAAATGAGTGAGGGTTGATTTCTCTCCCACAACAGCAAACCTGGTGTACTTGGCTGCCAACATTAGTTTGGTGGCTTAGTAGTGTCAGGGCTAGGGCCTTGGTGTTTCTCTTGGCCTTTTCCCTCATGGTCCTTGATGCTGCAGCTCCAGGAAGGACAGAAAGGGAAGAATTAACTCCACTGACACGTGTGCTTCTATTCTCCCAAAATCCCCCGGAAGACTCCGCTTCCATTCTGTGGCCAGAATTGTGTCGCATGGCCTCCCATTGTCCAAGAAAGATGGGAATTCCATTTAACTTTTCAGTCTTTCCTGAGAAGTAGGCCATAGAAGAAGGGAATTGAGAATGTCAAATAGGTTAACCCAGCCAGCAATGTCTGACTCCACAGGGAAGAAAAGCAATAATAATTGGCATTAATGGATGCTGACTTAATGCCAAGCCCTGGTGTAAGCTACATGTGTAATCTCACTCAGTACTTACAGCCACCCTGTAACGTCACTGCTGTGATATCCTTATAGTAATAAATAGGAAACCGGGGCACAGAGAGGCATAGTTGCTTAATTAGCAGAGGACCTGGGGTGGAATCTTACAGCCCCTGCTTTTAACTATTACATTATGTTATCTAATAAGAGTACCAGGGTTCTAGGCTGCTTTCTGTCTGGCCTCAGTTTAGATTCTTTTAGCAAGGGAGAAATAAGGCAGCGTATCTGGTGTTGGTGAAATGCTGGTCCTGCTGCAGTCCTGATGAATGCCATCAACCACATACCTTCCTGCCAGCCAGAAAAACTGTATCTGTACTTTTAGTTATTCTCCCCAGAATGGGGCTTCCTGCCCTGTGCATTTCTATGGCGTTCTGCTTCTTTCATTTGTGCTCAACACACATTTAATACACACCTCCTCTGTGCTTGTCCCTGTAGTTCAGTGGATTCATAGTGGTGGCTGAGGTTGCCTCGTGGCTGGATGGGCCCTGCACTCAGGGAGGCAGACCCTTAGATAGTGATAGCCCTGAGTGGTCAGGGCTCCTGCAAGAAGCTTTTGGACCTGGGAGAAGCAAGAGAGGAGGTAGAGAGGAATAGAGATTCCTTCTGGGAGGAGGAATAGGAATTCATCAGTTTCCTTCTTCTTCTGTACCTCCCCTTTCTTCAGTGAAACTCTCACTCTAGGTTGACTTTCTGCATATGTGCTTCCCATCCTCTAAAATGAAGGATTTAGATTTGAGTTTCAAGTCATCTGTCCACCATCTGCCAAGCAGTAGCAGGGCGTGCCCCCACACTTCTGGTTCTGTGCTGGGTATTGGCTTCCCTGGGTGTTCAGTGTGTTGATGGAGCTCTCCAGTTAAACAGAGTAATGAGAGTCCTATCAGGAAAGCCATGGGCTTTAGGCACCCAAAGCCAACACCCAGCCTTAATTTGGGGTTTCATGGCAAGATTCTTGAAGGAGATAAAATCAAAAGTGAGTCAGCACATTGGTCAAGAACATGAGCTCCAAAGTCTGCCACTCTAGGTTCTAGTTTTACCTGAACCACTGACAGGCTCTAAGTGGGCAGCTTAACTCTTGGAGGCTCTATTTTCTCCTGAGGTTGTTTTGGGGATTAAAATATGTCTATGAGCCAGGCAGTCTCCGTGGTACATGTCTATAATCCCAGCAGTACCAGAGGCTGAGGCAGGAGGAGCGCAAGTTCAAGCCCAGCCTGGCCAATTTAGTAAGGCCCTGTGTCAAAATTTTTTTTAAAAAAAGGGAAGGGGGCTGGGAACGTAACTTAGTATGCAAGCCCTGTATTCAGTCCCTAGTGTTACTAAAAACAAACAAAAAAGGTGCTTATGAATTTCAAGCCCCTTAGTGTGTGCCACACAGTAAGTTACTTCATAACTGTGATGACAATGAGAGGGCTGGCAAGAGTGCTGGTAGCAGCTCACATTCGTTAGCCCTACCTGTATGTCAGAGGTTAGTAATAAGCGTTAGCTGCTGCCTTGGTTGGTTATGTAGCCGCCAAGCCTGAGAGTGTTTACCCTGTGTCCAGCCCCCAGCTAGTGACACAGAGCTTGGATATAGCAGGACTGCGTTCTGGGAAGAGGACCTTTTCACTGGCCTGGCCAGGAATTTCATAGGAGAAGACAGTCTCTGTGATGTGTGTCGGAAACCCACAGCCTCTGGCCTCCCATCCCCTTCTTCATGTAGTCCCCGAGCCTTTCAACACTGCCCTTGAGAGCATGGGTTGCCCTTGACCTCTGTGACCAGAACGCATGGGTGCTCTGCTCAGCCCGTCAGCTAAGGCCCAAATGAAACCTGACAGCATGATTTATTCTCTGGGATGGAGCTGGGAGGGCAGAACCCCAGTGGGTGATTCCGAGGGAAGGTTGTCAGCACGAATTAGCCCAGGCCTTTCATGTACCCTTGCTGTTTCAGCGGCCTCCAGCTAATAGGGTTTCCAGGGTGTCGCTGGCTTCTGAGCAGCCTCCCCTCCCGTCCCCCATCCCCTGGGACTGGGACTGGGACTTGGCTGTGATCCTGAAGAGCTGTGTTTGATGAGAGCTGTGACAGAGGCATGCCCTGGCTGATGGCATGAGGCTCCAAGGCCTTTCATTTGACCCATCAGGAAGTGAAAGTGCCAATTCCCGGGGAGTAGCTCCCCTCCTCCTCTCCTGGTGCTTTCACTGGGATTCACTCCTGGCAGCTGGAAGCCCTTCCCTCTCTCTGCCACAGCAGTCTGATCAAAGGGTCTCTCTGTCTTAGCTACCTTCATTCATTCACGGGAATTTCAGGGGTGAGTGGGATTTAGTCTGCTCATACTCAGAGCTTGTCACATGGCCCTGCCTAACTGGAAAGCTGGCAGAGGATGGAGGGGTTATCATGTGGGTATTCAGTAAACAGAAAATATTCTGATCACAATTGACAGGTGTGGTATTTATGTAGCACCTACCCAGTACCAGGTCTTTTCAGGGGTTCCCACCTTCCTGAGGTTCCTAGTTCAGTGGAGGAAACAGAATCCAACCAAGTAATTATGCCAACCACCTACTTCTGGCTGTGTTGGGGGCTTGCCATGTTGGAGACGTGAGGCGATGTCTGTCATAGGTCTGACATTGGGAGGTGGCCTGAGGAGTGAAGGATGAGAGGTAAGCGAGAAGGTTCCTAGTAGGGGAAGTAGAGGGGACAGCACCATTGAAAGAACAACAGTGGTGAATTTCTAAAGGTGGGAAGGAGCTAACTCTTGAAGGAATAGAAACAGAGTTATGATTTGGGGCAGTAGGTGAAGGCTGATGATGTGGAGTCTGTGTGGCTGTGAGGACGAGTTTAGTAGTTGTGCCACCTCCTTTTGGAGCTGCTGACAGAATTAAATCTTAATCTCTCAATATCTCTGTCCTTTCCCTTCACTTTTTCCCTGAGGATTAAACCCAGAGCCTCTGCACTGAGATCCATCTCCAACCCTTTTTAAGTTTTTTTATGCTAAAGATAGAAAGTCTCACTAAGTTGCCCAGTCTAGGTTCAAATTTGTGATCTCCTGCCTCAGCCTCTCAGAGTAGTAGGATAAGAGGTGGGTGCCACCACACCTGGCTTTAAATCATTCTTTCAACACATGCTGAGTTGTTCTCTTTGGCAGGAAGTGTTTCAGGTACAGTGGACAAAACAGAGAATAAAGCCTACAGATATCCCTGTTACCTTGAGGTTGGCATTTTAGAAAAGACAAACAATAAACAGAAAAAAATAATAATTTCATAAGAGAGAACATGTGTAATTGGGATGTATCTGGCTACAGGTAGCAAAAAAATCCCCATTCACGCCAGCCTAAATGGTTAGGAAAGATACGGGCTCTTTAGCTCCAAGGCCCAGGATTCTTTGTATCACCCTGTGCACTCTAAAATCTCCTGCTAATCTTCCCTGGACCAGGGAGTTCCCGGAGCCAGTGTGAGAGCAGGGAGGAGGCTACCGCTGTGATCCAGGCAGGGGGCAAGGTAACAGCACAGAGATGGAGGGGGGAGTGAGGCTCTGGGTACAGCTTGGAGATGGCATGGCCAGGCCTTGCCAGTGGCATGGCTGCTTGAAAGAAGCAAAGTTGAGTGCACACACACATGTTCGTCTCATCTGTGTCTTCCTCGTACAAAAGGCACAGTGCACAGTTCCATGGTCCTGTTTATTGGTCAACCGATTTTTTCACCAGTAAAAATCATTTCTATTAGGCTCTGAGAAATCCTACAAGAAAGAAACTTGCTTTTTTGATTATGGTGCCTTTTTCTTTTTGAAGATCATAGTAACATGTTCTGTAGTATAATTTGGAAAATTGTGTTTTAATAGTGATTCTTATTCTTGCCACACATTAGAATTTCATGAATTCAAAGAGTTTAATCGTTCTTTCAACAAATATTAAGTTTCTGCTCTTTGAGGAGTTTTAAAAAATCCCAAGGCCTGGGCTCCACCCCAGAGTAATTCAGTTAGAATTACTAAGAGTAGGACCAGGCCTGTGGAACTTTTTTTTTTCCCCAAAAAAAGCTCCCTAGATGATTCCAATGTGTGGTCAAGGATAAAAAACTACTACTTTGTCATGTCCTTAGGTGAACTTCACATTAGAAAGCTGGGTTGCCTTTGTGTATTTCTGATTATCAAAGTATAGTACTTACTTGTTGTGTAATAAAAAGAAATCAAAAGACTCACAATACCCTAAACTAATCACTTTTAGGTGTTGGTGTGTGTCTTCTAGTTTTGTTGTTGTTTTGTTTTGTTTTCTCTTATTCATAAAGACCACAGTTGTATTCCACAACAATGTGATTCCCCATCTTTCCAAAGAAAAGATTTTTGCAAAGTCTTGGGACCCACTTGAAATATTGGACATAGATAACATAATCAATTGCCTATTTATATTTTTTAATTTGTTAGTTTTTTGAGACATTTGGAATCCTAGAATCAAGCTGGGCGTGGTATTCACACCTATAATTTTGGGGAAGCTGAGGCAGGGAGAAGTTCAAGACCATTCTGGGCAATTTAGCAAGACCTTGTCTCAAAATAAGATACAAAGGGGCTGGGCATGTAGCTCAGTGCAAAAGCCTCGAGTTCATTCGCCAGTACAGGGGAAGAAAAAAAAAAGAATCCTAAAATTTTAATGCTAAATTCAAAGTTTTTCACGTATTTCCTTTTCTCTCACAGACCATAAAACAGTACTCACACTCTGCACACTCTGCAAAGGGTAACTTAGCATCACAAGTTACTCTTTCACTCACCTACCCTGATTGCCAGAGTCCATCTGGAGTATTGATGGTGTGGCACTTACTGAATTTTACTTTTGTTTTTGTTTTGGTACCGGGAATCAAACTCAGGACCTTGTGCTTGCCAGGCAGGCACTTGTGCCCCTGAGCTACATCCCCAGCCCTGAATTTGCATATTATATTGTCGCTGCAAAGTGTCCCAGCCCTTAAGCGCCACGCATAAATATGTAGAGTTTTTAAAAATTCTTTTTAGTTACATATTGATGGGCTCTAAAAATAGCCACTAACTATATTACATTTTTTAAAAAGTAGAAAACTTTGATTTTTTTTTTTAATGACAGTTCCTGGAAATGTATAAGTGGCCAAATAATTGTGAACAAGGCTGGGAATAACTCAGTGGCTCAAGTGCTAGCCTGATAAATACGAGGTTTGATCCCCAGTACAAAAATAAATAAATAAATAAATAAATAAATAAAATAAATGTGAACATATAAGAGGAGTTACATAAGCACTAATTTCAGGTCAGTCAGACTAATCATTTCAATATGAACAATAAATGGTGAAAAGTAAATTTCTCCATGTAAGTTCATTCCACACAGTGGCAATTTGTTTGCATCTTACTTTGTACATCTTAATAGGACCTGTTTATAATGACTTATAACACATGGAATTGTGTGCTTAAGCCCTTTGGCATAGTTAGTTCTTTTTGTGTTATAATCTATCCTTCCTTTTATTTTGTTGCAAAACTATCATTTAAGTTTTTAGAACATTTTGTTAAAAATAATACAGAAGGCTCTGCAAGACAGTTGTTATTCCTGAGGATAATTTTTTGGGGGGAGTGGTGTTTGACCTTCCTGCAATTAACTGTAACTAGTTGGTGAGCCTAAATTCTCTACTTCCCCAGCTGAATCCCATTCTGTCATTCATCCATTCCTTCAATCTTGAATTATAGTAGTTCTTCTTATCCTGGTTTTTTTTTTTTTTTTGTCATTGTTTTTTTGTTTTTGTTTGAGTCAGGGTCAAGGCTGGCCTTGAACTCACTTTGTAGCCCAAACTGGTCGCAAATTTGCAATAATCCTCCTGCCTCGACCTCCAAGTGCTGGGATTAAAGGTGTGTGCCGCTGTTTTTAAATAAAATTTATTTCAGTATATTGTTAACATTTATTGTTATATGTTCATTGTTTTTAATTTCTTCCTGAGCTTATTTGTAAATTTTTTATCACAAGTATGTACAATAGGAAAATACTAACTGTGCTTGTAGACATCCACCGGGGGTCTTGGGGCGGTGTCCCCTGCAGATGAGGAGGGACTGCTAGTGTAGTCAGCATTTCAAGGGAAACAATTTAATACAGGACATACAATTTATAGGAGTATTTTATAATCACCCAACAAGTCAACTAGAAAAGAGTGCCAGAGGTCTGTCCACACACTAGAGACCCAGAGAATCCAGCTGAAGGCCTGGATCCCATGGCAGTGTCCTCCATGGGTCCAGCTGAAGACCTAGAGCCTGTAGCAATGTCCACCACGAGTCTCACTGGAGGCCTAGTGCCCACGACAATGTATCATGCAAGTCTGTATCAAGGATCTGCACTGGGCGGGCCCAAAGGTCAGTGGTGAAAGCTAGAAAGTCTGAGCTAGCGGAGCAAAGGATCTGTGCCAGCAGGCTGAAGGATCTGCACTGGAGCCAGGAAATGATTCTCAAAGTAAGGACCAGAGCTTCTCCCAAAGTGAACCACAGCCATCCTCAGCCACAGCAAGGTCCTGCACTCCTCCAGTGATGAAAACAGAAGTGGAGTTCATATCAGGAAAACCAGTGTGACAGACTTGGAGAATCAACAGCACACACTTTTCCCGCCCACTTCTCTTTTCATGCTGTTGCAAGGATCCTCAGGTAGACATCCACATCAGCTGATTCAGTTCAGCTGGCCGCTGTTACCAGTGGCCCATTATTTAATCCGCCACAACTGCCATGTTTCCTGTCAGCTATTCAGAGACCCAGTGTAGACACTTACGAAGGTGACCTTTAGAAAATGTCATTGGCCCAGCCCTCCACTTGTGTGGCAATGGCCAGAGCACTTAACCTTTGTGTGCCTTGGTTTCTCCATCTATAAAATAGAGATAAAGCTCCCTAACTCCCTAAAATAACCGTGGGCACCCATGGACTTAAATTCAGAGCCACAGTCGCAGGTGAACTGTGACCAAGCTGACATACTGTTACCACTGCAAAACGTGATGGGGGTAGATTACCAGTGCTCTCCAGACCCTGCTGGGTTGCCTTTATAAAATCCAAATTATTCAGAACTCCAAAATACATCTGGCCCAAGAAGTTTGGAAAGAGACCAAGCAGCTGTACATATGCAACACTTAGTACAGTGCCTAGCACATAGTAAACACTATGTCAGTGTTGACAGTTTATCATTGCTGTTATTACTGTTGTGTTATTCAGAGTGCATACCTCAGCATCCTTAGTCATCATTATAAAAATGGAAATCACCGTGAGGTGCCATTACACACACACCTCAACAGCAACAATAAAAAGAAAAACAGATGAGGTCAGAGGGCCATGCCAGACCATTCGCTGAGCACCTGGTGCTGTGGGCTAGACTGACCCAACATCCCCAAATAACAGATGGGGTGCTGACTGGTGATCTCCTGGAGCTGTTGTAAGGTGCCATACTTAGGTGTTTAATAAATGTGAAAGTAATACTAGAGTTACCATTATTCTGACTTCACAACCCTTGTCATCTAGGTGGGGAGGTGGATATTTAATAATCACTCAAATGACCACATAATTTACCTGGGTAATTAAATCATAAAGAAAAAGTGCAGAGTTCCATGAGAGAGACAGCAAGGGGTAGAGATCTTTCAAACTGAGCTGGGGCAAAAGGGTTTGAGGAAGCCTTTCCAAAGAAGTGACCCTTGAACTGAGACTTAAAGGGTAAATAGAAACACACAGGGTTGGCTAGAGGTTAGGGTGTATCTGGTGACAGGAATAACCCATGCAAAGGCCCTGAGGTAGGAAGGTGCTGGGTGTGTCAGAGGAACAGAGCTATCTTTATGACTCCAGCAGGGTGAGGAAAAGGAAAAGGCAACAGGGTTGGCCCCTCTGGGCCTGGTGAGCCATGATAAGATTTAGACTTTTCTTTCCACAGCCCCGTGGGAGGGTTTTAAGGGAAGAACGGGTACAGTTTTGTTTCAGATGCCTTGCTGACTTTCAATGACTGATGTTCTGGCTCCCTTCCTCCTACAGGACCATTTGTACTGATTGTTTCAAGCCAGGGTCAGGGTCAGAAACTCTACTGCCTCCCTGTCCCCCAGCCCTCACATGGCACCTTGAAGCCTTGGTGCTGTCATCTGGCACTCTGCAGGGTCGAAAGGAGTTTTCTGTGAAGGAGGTAACCCTGGTCTAGACTCATCCATCCCCAGGAAGGAAAGTTTGCTGACCTTCCGCATGCTGCCGGAGGCCTGCAAAACAGGTCATGACCGCCTTGCCTCTCCTTAGAAAGATTCCAGGCTTCAGACACTCAGGATTCCTTCTTCCCGAAAGGGACCCCAGCCTGCTCCCCGCAGAGATGGCCTTGTTTCCTCCCAGACTCAGAGCTGCCAACCCACCCCTACCCCCGCCCACCCCCAGCTTCCCAGTTTCTTTCATAAGATGCCAACCAGTATGTTTCTCTCGGTTCCCTCTTGTGGGCCAGGCCCTGGAAAGAGGAGAGCAGCCAGAAGGGCCTTGCGTCTTCTGCTCTACACATGGCAGCGCACTATCAGAGCAAGGCAGGCACTCGCCTTGCAGGCAGGGGCCTTCCCTTCACAGCCCTGGAGTTGTGTGTGTCTCTTGGGAAACCCACAGAGCTCATAGCTGTGGCTTCTTAGCAGAATTGACACTATAGTGAGAGGTTCTTTTAGAGAGCCCTCCATCCAGGCATGGTCTCTTTTTTAATACAGATTTTTAAAATTTTTTCCTTAAGCCTGGTGTGATGGCACATGCCTGTGATCCCAGCAGCTTGGGAGGATAAAACAGATAGAGTGCCACAAGTTCAAGGCTAGCCTAGGCTATATAGTGGTTTCAAGACCAGCCTGAACTACATAGTGAGACCCTGTCTCAAAAAAACCCCCAAAAGCCAGGAATTTAGCTTAGTGGCACAAGTGCCTGCCTGGCAAGCCCAAGGTCAAGAGTTTGATCCCTGGTACAAAAAAATTTTTTTAATTAATTAATTTCTTGCTTGGGCCTCTCGGAGTGCTAGGATTATAGGCGTGTGTCATGATGACCAGTTTAAATCTGGTCCTTGTTGCCATGTATTATGAGTATTGACTCAGTCCTTCTAATAACCCTGTGAAATGGGTATTATCTATTTTTAAAGATGGGAAAATTGAGGCAAAGATTGGATACTTACCTAAGCCACACAGGTAGAAGCAGTGGAGTCAGGATTTGAACCCAGCCTGTCTGGCTCATAATTACTGGGCTGAGTCACCTGCCAGCCTATTGCCCCTCCTGTGTAGATCACCTTGTTTATTTTCTCTTACACTTATCATACTTTTTAGTCTGTATGCATCTGCAGTGGTGCCTTAGTTCACAAACACTTTTGTTTGCAATTAGGTTCGCAAACAGAAATGTTTGGCAAAGTTTTGTTTTTATTTGCAAACTCAGCATCAGGGTGACACATGTGACCACCATGTAGTCATCTTTCTCACACAGACACAAACATGGCCATCTTTTCCAAAATCATAGAGCAAATTAAATTCATGAACTGAGGAGACACCACTATATTTGACAATATGAGTTCTGTGTCTTGTTTGTTGCTGTGTAGCCCGCACCTAGCACACAGCACCTGCCCCGCAGTTGTGTTGAATGAGTGACCCAAAGTTGCCCACAATAAGGACATTGAGTGCCTGGGATTCTCAGATGCTGCTGGTATAAAATGGTGTGGCTGCTCTGGAAAACAGATTGACGGTTTCTTAAAATGTGTGCATTATGTCCTGTGGGTATTTGGGCATGTCTCTCAGAGAAGTAAGACCCATGTTCACATTAAAATCTGTGCACCATTTTTCAGAGCAACTTTGCTCATAGCCAGACACCCTGCAGGAGACAGAGTGTTAAACTTGGAGTACTGCTCTACAAGATCAGGGATAACTCCCAGCATCAACTGCTAGTCTTCTGCCTGTGTCAAAACATAGTTTAGGGGCTGGGAAAAAACTTCTAGGTAGGTGCAGGGAAGGTGCCTTGCCCCAGCTTCATCATCATGTAGAAAGAAATAGCTTTTATAGTCACCTCTGGGCCACCATGGTGTCCAAATATAATGTGTCTGTGGACACTTCCCTAAGCTGAAGAACTATGCACACAGTACTCCAGTGGGTTGTCCCTGTCGTTAGCCAGCCTGTCTCTTCTTGGGAGCATAGGTCACAAGTTATAGACATGTGTCACACTTCACCAAATGTGAGCTCAAAGCAGATACGTTTCATTATGTAATGTTCCCAGTAAATAAGGAAGTAAAGCTGCATCACTGAATAATACTGTAATGCCAATAAGATAGTCATGCACCAGCCTCTGCACGTCACACTTTATGTGTGTTAATGCGACAGTCTTATGAGTTGGGTCCTTTGCAGACAAGGCAGTCTGAGTTGCATTGCTGGTCCAGGCAGCAGAGCTGTCTGTGGGAACAGCAGTGATTGGACCTGGGGCAAGCTGACTCCAGAGTGTATGCTCCTTTGTGTCCCCCTTGCCTCACTTGCCCTTTATTCTGATAGAGTGATGGTACACTGCAGCTGGGAGGTCCCCTCGCTGAGGTCCTCAGGCCTTGTGCCATTTCCGAGCTCCGTGTGGTAGCCCAGATCCAGAAGTCCAACCTTTGATTCAGAAACAAAGCCGCTACAGGCAGCCAGGCGGCGCTTTCTGGGCCTGTCTCTCATCCTGAGCCCCAGCCAGCTGGGGATTAACCTCCTGCCGGTGTCAGAAGTGGAACACAGGAAGCTGGCTGCAGGATGGTTGTTGTTAAGAACGAGAGAGACAAAGTGACCCACCACAGAGGGTGTCCTGATGCCCAGAGGACAGCGCAACTGACTGTTCCTGTGGCCTCTGGATGGGCAGGAGATGCGCAGCTTGGAACTTGGAAACATTCTCCTTTCCATGAGGACTAATTGGCCCTGCCTGTTCCTGCCTCTGATGTCCCGTTTTTCTCTTGTAGAGATTTTCTCTTATTTAACAATCAAAAATTCCTGTTTGTGTATGTCTCCATTTGGTTGCTTTTAGTTCCCGATAACAAGATCATGGCCAAACAATAGACAGTTCATGTGTCCTGGAAAGTTAGAGTGGGGTCTTATCAGGCAGAGTAGAACCTGGTAGCTCAATGTGTTTCTAAGGCTCTGGTTCTCAGCCTTAGCTTCCTCTTGAAGCCTCTATGTATCTCTCTTGGACCCTAATGGCTTCCAGTCATATCCAGAACCATTTGCTCTCTTGTCTAAAGGCATTATGGGAGGAGACTGCCCCCGAGTTATAAATACTTCCTTTTAGGCTATAATTTGTCCCCCCCCCCCACTTGGACAGTCAGATTACCGCAGGAATTGTGCACCTGAATTGCCTCTGACCAGTTGGGACCCTCTCGAGGAGCAGGGGAAGGGAGAAGTGGGAATGAAGTAGACAAGCAGATGCCCATCACAGCCAGGAAAGGCCTCCTGACTCTGGCCTGGAGGCCCCACAGACTTTGGGACATTTAAGAACAAAGAACTGAGGTCTCCTTTTGAAGAAGTATCGTGAGTTATGTCTCGCTTCTTCCTCCTGCCTCTTCTATCCTTACTCAGCCACTAAAAGAGAGGCAAGTGGACTCCGGCTGCCAAGGCTACTTGTCTGATGGTAGGAAAATGATACGTGTTTCCTGCGTAGATTTTGTTTTCATTTTCTATCCTTCCTTTCATTCCTTCCTCTAGAAAGTGTGTGCTAGACTAGAGCTATGTATATATCCTCACAAAATATATGAGATCTGAGTAAAGAGTCCTTTCTGTCTTCCAGTTTCACCAAATGGCATGTTCTAAGAGCTGGCCATGTCATATGTATAGGGAAGACACTATCTAGAATCTAGATTCTAGAATCACTCTAGATATTTTAGGCAGAAAATTTGTCTAAATATGTGGTACAGAACAAAAAAGAGGCAGAGAGGTAGACTCTAAATAAGCAAAAAGGGACATACACAGCCTGCTGAAGTGGGGTCAGGGAGTCATCTCCTGCCCTCTGTCCAAGGTTCAGGGCTGGAGGGAGGACCTTCCTGGCTTCTGCCCCAGCCCCTTTGCTAAACCTGACCAGGAATCCTGGGAAATGTGGTTCATACGGTAAGAATCACACAACAGGTCAAATAGGAAGTTTGATCCCCATTTTGTAGATGGAAAAACCACGTAAGGTTTGAGTGGCCTGTCAAGGGTGGTGTTTTAGTGATAAGCACCTTTGCTGGCACTCTGGTTCCTTAGTTGCCAGGGTAACCTGAGGCAGGTTCAAGCATTGCCTGCCAGCTGCTGGTCACTGCCACCTGAGACGGGCCTCCATGGTTACGGGCTCTCCCTGTGCCAGAAGAACCCACTCCACGCTTCCTCAGTCTGTGCTCAGAACAGGCACTACCTTTTATTGCCAGTCATCAGACAGGGCTGTGCCTGTCCCAAAGAATTCCCTGCTGAGGCAGGACAGGGTGCCAGCAGAGGGGGCAGTCTGCTTGCCTGGAGAGCGTGGGTGGCAGATATTCTGAGTTTCAGCACAAGCCCCTGATGAGGGACAGGGTCCCAAGCCAGAGAGAGGCCAGAGGAACTTCCTAACATTGAGCAGCACAGGCTGGGAGCTGCAGACTCTGCTGGGCAGTGGGCACAGAGAAGAGAACTATGGCTTCCTGGAGGCTGGGGCAGTGGGGGAGGGCTGCCAGTGGGTGAAGAGGAAAGTCCCACAGTGGTGTGAGAGCTTTAGAGAAGCGTGGACACCTGCTCAGGGCCATAATGCTGGCAAACAAGAGCAGGCACTTCTTGTAAATGATACTTGATATTCAGATTCTTCATGCTTACTCATTTAATGCTCGTAATCCTTTGAGGTAGGTGCTGCAGTTAATAGCCTCTAAGAGTTAGATGAGTTGCCTAAGGTCACATATATGGGGCCTTGGAGTCTGTGTAACAAAGTGGCAGCCCTAGCAATGCCAGGCTTTACCCTCACAGCTTCGCTCCTTAACACATTTAATCTTCACAGCCACCCTATGCAGGAACTGCTTCAATGTTTCCACTTTATAAACAAGGCAGCTGAGGCACAAAGTGATTAAATGACTTGTCCACGTCATGCAGGTGAGCTGGGATTTAAAGCCAGGAAGCCTGAGCTCAGGATGCCCTGAGTGCTCCGCCATACTGAGTCAATGAGAAGGATGAATGTTGGCTTAGTTTCAATTTATCAATTCCTTAAATTGAAACAGTGCACACTGCTGGGTCCAGGATTCCAGTACAGGGAGCAGCTCTGTTGTTTCCATTTCTCCGGAGGAGCTATATGACCTTCCTTCCTGATTCATTCAGCAGGAACATGTGAGCACCTGCCTTGGATTCCAGGAGATGAGGGGTGAGCAGAAAAGAGCTCTTCCGGCAGGGGATGGGAAAGACAGGCAGAGAAGCAAACAAATGGAAAAGCAGGTGGAGAGCAGGGTGTGTCCAAAGCCAGTTCTTGCAACTAAGATTCCAGGGGCTGCTGTGAAGTGCTTAGCAATAGATTCACATTCTAGCTGTCTCTCTTTTTGGCTGCGTGTGACTTTGGCTGGTTACTGCCCCTGCTGAGCTTCAGTTTTCATATCTTAAAATGAGGACTTGGCTAGAACCACTATCAGTCAAGATTGCACCCAGCTGCATCTAACAAAAACCTATTGAGCAGTAGCTTCAGTGAGACAGTTGTTCTCTTGTGCCTGAGAAGGAAGGGAGTGTGGGCAGGCCAAGGCAGGGCTGCCATGGGAAGGAGTAAATTCCTTCAGATTACTTGCCCTGCTGTCCTTAGCAGGCGACTCTTGGCCTCATGCTCACAAGACGGCTGCCACACTTCCTGATACAGCATTCACATTCCAAATACAAGAAGGCAGAAAGAAGTGTGTCAGCTGAGCCCACCCCCTTTTTGTGAAGAAAGCGATATCCTTTTTCCCCTGCCCCTGGCAGACTTTCACTTACCTTTTATTAACCAAAATTGGACAAATAATTAGCGATAGCTACAAGGGAATCTGAGAAAGCAAACTTTACAGAAAGACATTCTGCTGCCCAACAAATTCAGACTTCACTCAAGAAAGAAGAGGAGAGTAGGATTCAATTCATATAACAGCAGAGGAGTCCCAAAGCCTAGCACTGGAGCAGCCCAGCATGGAGGATGCAAGTGTCTCACTCTGGGACCATGTTCTGGTCCTTCCTATGAAGCAACACCACTGCTTTATGCCCCGTTGCCTCATGTGCCCTTTGGGAGTGGTATACCCTCTGCTCACGATCTACTGGTGAGCACTTGTGAGTCTGTAAAAACCTGCATGGGAAGGGTGTTGAAATATATCCCACACATCCTGAGAGGAGGGGCAAGGCCAGTTTGAATTTGGAAAATTCTCAGATTTTCTTAAAGCCAAATCCAGCCCTGCCAGTCAGTTGTCAGAGCCCAGAAATACTACCCTGAAATGGCTCACAGATGCTTCTCTCTCCCCCTCTGAGTTGGACAACATGAGGGCAGAGAGCCAGAGCAATGGCCATGTGTTTACAGCTAACATCTGGCCTGGTACCAGGGCCCTACCAGGTGTTTGGTTGAGGAATGAGGTGCCCAGGGCACCTCCTCCTGCAAGAAGCGGTTAGATGGTTCACAATCTCTTCCCTTCTCTATGGTAGCAGCACCCAGCTGTGAGCCAAGCCACTCTTGCCCCCATGTGGATGGCACCCTGTTGGGTGCATTATGTCCATGGCAGCCAGGTCAGGCCATGGCCCTAGGAAGCCTGCAGTGGAAGTGAACTCCAGGTTTCTAAGTCTTTTAGGATCTTTGTGCTTGCTGTTTGTCTGTTCCTTTGCCAGTGTCTCATCCTTTAAGGCTGAAAGAGTGCCGCTCTCATGAAGTCTTTCTGGACCACCTAGTTGGCAGCACTCTGTTCCTTTCCTCCCTCAGTGTGTTCTTTGCTTGTCTTTATACTGTACTTGTTCAGTGCATTTAATAAATGTTGTCTCCCCCGAGGTCAAAGGTCAGAAAAAGGGTTATCTTTTCTACTCATTTATCATTCACTACACAGTAAGATCTCGGAACCATTTGTGCATAGACTAAAGTGAATGGAAACTTGCTTGTTTGGGAATTTTCCTCAATTTTGAAAACATATTTATTGAAAGCAATTTGAAAAAAATACAGGAAGATATAGAACACATTTTCAAAAATGTCATTCCAGAACCACAGTTTAGAGAAATTCTTTCTAGTCTTCTCTGAACTCACACTTGTGTGTATAAATGTTTACTCCTGTAAGGATATGTATTCATTTAACCAGATTCCTGGTATCCATTGTGAGGGTTGGTTCTATTAGGGCATTTGTTTTTGTTTTGCTTTATAACCAATGCCATGAAATTTTTTTTCTTCATCTCTAGTTGTTTTTTTGGGATCAGTTCCCAGAAGTAGCATTCCTGGTTCAGAGGGTAAGAACATTTTTTAATGCTATTGCCAAATTGCCTCTAGAAATGTTCCACCAACTGAGAGCATTTTTAAAAGTCTTGTCCGGGGAGAGGGGCTGATTTCCCAATGTCCATTCTGAAGGAGAGCCATTCTCTCAGCCTTCTGAGGTCCCCAATCCCCCAGCCAGCCTGTTCCCTCTTCTCGGCTTGCTTACCTGGCCTGTGGGCCTGGCTTGTGCACAGTCCAAGGCAGGATGTTTGATTTTTCTGTTGTACAAATGGAGCAGTGGGCCCTTGCCGTCTGTCAGCTAGTCCTGCAAGACTGAGAAAAGGCTCTGCACCCAATCAAGAGTCACAACCACAGCCCTTCTAGAGCCATCTGTGGCTTCACTGTGGAGGGGCAGAGCTGGGATGCATGTGTCCCCCAGCATGAATCACCTCCATTTCTTGGGTGGGGGTGGAGGGTCCCTCCCGCTCTGCCCCAAGCTGCTCTGTGGGGAGTTGTCCTGTGGAGCCTGCTCAAGTGGGTACGGCCCACTTTTGCTACCCGCTCCTGGCAAGGAGGGAAGTGCACCCTCCTCGTGCGCCCCAAGGTTGTGTTCAGACAGATGGGGTGGGCCTGTGGCCTGTGGGAGTGGAAACCTGTGTAGGAGAGAAGATGAATCTCAAGCAAAGGGCAGGAGAGTGACAGGGGTGTTTGTGCGTGGGTACAGTTGCACGAAACTAACCCTCAGGTCTTCTGAGGGGTGATCAAACAGCTGGGATTTTAAAATAAAAATTACACATACAAGAGTATAATCACTGTTTAAAAGTGTTTCCAACCTTACAAAAAGCTTTTAAAAACTTCATTATTGTAAAATATAGCATACTTACAAAGAACTTTATAAAATGTGAATACAGCCAGACATAGTGGCACATACCCCTAAGCCCCTAGCTCTCACAAGAATGAGGCAAAAAGTTTATAAATTAAAGGCCAACTTGGGCAACTCAGCAAGACTTTGTCTCAAAATAAAAAGGGCTTTGGATATAGCTCAGTTCTAGAGCACGTCCCTGGCATTATGCAAAGTATAGGGCTCGGGCCCCAGTACTAGAGAAAAAAAAAAAAAATTAAATACATTTGGCCTTCCAAGTCAGTGGTTTTTGCATCAATTGTAGATCAAAGATATTTGAGGCTGGAATGGGGATTGTGTCTTTGTTGAATATGCACAGACATTATTTTTCTTGCCATTTTCTAAAATAGCCTAAAAACTATTTGCATAGCATTGGTATGATATTAGCTATTCTAAATAATCTAGAAACGACTCAAAGTACCTGGAAGGGTGTTGGGTTATACTCAAATACTACACCATTTTATATAAGGAACTTGAGCAGCTGCAGAGTTGGAGGTCTTCAAGGGGTCCTTGGTCTGAAGACCAAGAGGTGGCTATACACAAGTTAGCAAGGAATATTAAAGGAAGCACTCACAGCAGTCCGGTCAAGGAGGAGAAGCTGCCAGTGCCCAGAGCCCTGTACACCCTCTCTGCCCTCAGCCGCTGCTCTCCAGTCTTCCACGGTCATTATTTACTGGTGTTTTGAAAGTTTCACCCCAAATGTGGTGAGCACTTCTAAATAACACAGTTCCGGTGGCTGTGAACTTCGTGTAAACAGAATGTGTTGTTCTGTGCTGGACTTGCGTGCTCAGGATCCTATCTGGGAGATGCATCCTGGTCGAGATAGCCACACTTCACTGGTACTAAAAAGCTTGTTTTTTTCTGGGTTGGGTGTGGTGGTGTATACCTATAATCCCAGCATTTGGGAAGTTTAAGCAGGAGAATCTCTGAGTTCAAAGCCAATCTCGGTTACCAAGTCAGTTCAAGGCCATTCTGAATTGCATAGTGAAATCTTGTCTCAAAAAGACCAAGGTGAGGGGAGATGTAAAAACCCGAGTCTCACTGTGTAGTTCAAGCTGGCCTTGCACTCACTATGTAGCCCATCTTGGTCTCAAACTCGTGGCAAACCTCCTGCTTCAGCCTGAGTGATAGGATTACAGGCATGCGCCACCACTCCTGGTTTAGGCTTTCTCATCAGTAATGTAATAGTGGTACAGGTGGGGCGTGCTCAGCCTGAGTGGAGGCACGTGACTTTGGGAAGGTTAGGAGCTTGGGGCTGGAGACAGCTGAAGGTACGTGCTGTCATTGACCCCGCCCTTGAGGAGTCACTGTTAGCTTTCAGGTCTTTCCTCAGCTCTGACCTAGTTCGGCAGATTCAGAGGGAGGGAGAAAGATGGACATAACATACGTGAAAGAGAGTGTGCCATTCTTTTGAAATACTTCTTGGGTTTTTGAGTTTGTTGATGAAAGCAGCCAGTTCCCTTGTAAGAGTCCACCTCAAGCTCAGGGAGTGAATCTAGACCAGGCATTCTGAGTCCTACCTAGGACACTGGGAAGTTAGAGGCCAGAATAGTGCCACGTGGCCCAGAGATTTGTTTGTTTATTTGTTTAGCAGATGATTTGGTGTCTGCCTTAACTCCTTGCAGCCAATAGTCTTAACCGATTCCTTAGCTTTCTCCCTCTCTGCATATGTTGGAAACTTGGGCCCTGGAAAGAGGTTGCCGGCCTGGGACATACTCTCAGCGGTGAGTTAACATGAGGCTGTGCCTCAGGGTGTGGCCATCTGTGTGTGCGTATGTATAAGAGATTCAGACAAAAGAACAGGGGTGCAGAGGTAGAGGGGAGACACAGAAACATGGACAGAGATGCAGCGAGGTGGGGTGAAGGTGAAGAAAGTTGGGGACAGGACAGACCTGAGACCAACTGTCTTATTAACTGGTTCGGGTTGGTGTGCTCTGATTGGTCAGTCATCCAGTTGGCTGACTCATTGGTTACCAGGTTACCTGAGTGGCTGACTAGATACCTGCCTGTTTGTTTGTTTGTTTGTTTGTCTGGCCTCATGTACTTAGCCTGCCCCCGGCACTGTTCTGTGTGCTGCTGGCTGAGCAGCAGTGGGTGGTGTCCCACGGGCTCTTAGGTATTGGACCACCAGTCTTCACCCTTACCCCTGTGACCGCTCTGTGAGCACAGTCACTATTGTTGCTGCTTAAGAATTTCAAATAAGGGGGTTAGGGATTCAGCTCAGTGGTAGAACATTTGTCTAGTAAGCATGAAACCCAGGATTCAGTCCTTAACACCAAAAATTTGAAAACAAACCAAAAAACTGAAGTAAGAATGTACTGGGTGTTGCTTGCCTCTGGGTGTTTACCTTCCCCAGCACCTTCCAGGAGCTTCTCGTGGCTGTATCAGCAGTCTAAGTGGTGGCATTTACCCTCTCTGGTACACACTGGGGCTGGGATTTGATCATAAGGGACCTGACAGGAGTGTGAGCCCATTTCTGACTGAAGCACACAAGGTCAGAAAGCAGGCATTTACAGAGCACCCACTGAGTTCACATCTGTGCCTGCTTTTAAGAGATAGCAGGGTTAAGTTAGCCATAGATTCAACTACTGGGCTCCACTCTCTGGCCTTTTATCTCCCTGGGATATTCAGCAGGTCACTTGCTGCTCAAAGCCTTGTTGTTCATTTCTGTAGAATGGGGACACCATAGGGCCATAGGGCCTTCTCCTAGGTGCCTTGTGGGTTCAGGGGGGCCAGATGTGAAGGATGTGTATTGGGTGGGATTGGCGCTTGAGGGGTGTAGCTCAGGGAACCAGGCCATCAGAGCAGGCCTCCAACACAAGCTTCTGACTCTGCACATGTCAGTTTCTTCTCCTACTTTTGATAACTTGGGCTTACAAATAGGGCAGCCCCACAAGAGGTCACTGGCACTGGAGTCAGCCAAGCCTAGGTTCAGATCCCAGCTCCTCCCCTCCTTCTTTTCATGGATCCTGTCTGAACCTGGGTTTCCCTTTAGTGAGGTAACAGTAGCAGGAACCCTCCCTCAGAGAGTAATTAGGAGCCTTGAGCCCAGGGCTGGCGTCACGTGCTCTGGTCAGGGCCTTGCTCTCAGAGCCCTGGATCAGCCCAGTAGAATGATGGATGATGACTGCCAGCAGCTGGCTGCTACCCAGGAGAATAAGGCCCAGCCGAGTGTATGTCTGCTGCCCTCCTGCTCTTCCCTCCTCCTGCAAGGAGCTTTCCTGGCCACGTGTTCCTGAGGGCTCCAGCATGGGCCCCACCACTGTAGCCTAAAACCGCCCTCAGGTGAAACAAACAGAGCCAAAGATGCTGCCGGCCCCTCCCCCCAGGAACAGGATGGGAAGAAGGGGGCTTTTAGCAGATGTTCTTTTACAAGGATTCCCTGGCAGTGTTTAATCAAGATTGTCAAATATTGATTTAATCTCCATGCCCAGCAGATGTGATCCTAGCAGGTTTTGGTGGCAATTAGCTGGGATTAGTTTGCAATTCAGGCTGCATACTGACAGGATGCCTTCTAAATAGGAGACTTGGCCTGCCCGAAGGAACTAGCCCTGTCAGGGACACATGTCTATTTAACCATTAGTCCAACCTGCACAATGGCCCGTGGGAGGAAGCCCTGAATGTGGGTCCTGCAAGCCCCCACGGCCCATGCTGCTTCATACAGTGATAATGTGAACACTAAAGGACTCAGCGAT
This sequence comes from Cavia porcellus, assembly GCF_034190915.1. Lineage (NCBI taxonomy): Eukaryota > Metazoa > Chordata > Mammalia > Rodentia > Caviidae > Cavia > Cavia porcellus. The sequence continues at coordinate 16,705,255 of NW_026947490.1, forward strand.
CAGCCTTTGACAAGAATAATTTTCATATTAAGATAAGCAGCATTGTCACACTGGCACCTGCAGCTGGGCTGGAGCCAGGCAGTTCCTTCAGGGGTAGCCTGAGCAGTGGCGTTGTGCCTCGTGAGGCCTTCCCAGAAGTGGTTACCCTGCAGCAGAGGCCCTTTGTGGGGCTCGGCTCTGCCGCATCATAGCCTTCCACAGGCTCCTCTGCTGCTCCTGGGTGGGCTTGGGGTGGGGCGCACACTCCAGAAGCATCCCTTTCCAATTGTGCATTTCAGAGTCACATTTGAAACCAGTGGGTCTGGGCCCAGAATTGGAACAAGATGCTTGAGCCATATGTACTTCGGGGAGGCAGTGACACCTCGCCTTCCCCACCAGCCCCACAGAGACTCAGAGGGCCACCTCCCCTTGGCTTTTGCTCTGCCTCCCTGGGTTGCCTGGCCCCTGAGCCCAGAGGAATAAAAGGTCATTGTAGGGCTACACTTAGTATGCTGGAGACTTTTTAAAAATTACTGTTATATATGAAAATGATAATAGCTAATATTTACACATCATTGTATGCCAGAACATTCTAGGTCTTTCTATATGAGTTAAGATAAAGCTGAGTATGGTGTAACACACCTGTAATCACAGCACTATGGGACGCTGAGGCAGAAAGATTGCAATTTTGACCCTAACCTGGGCAACTTAGTGACTTAATGAGACCCTGTATTAAAAAAAAAAAATAAAGGAGAAGAAGAAGACTGGGGATGTAGTTCAGTGCAAAGACCCTGGGATCTATCCTGCATATCATTGAAAAAAGAGAGGTAAGCTGTATGGTGACACACTCCAGTAATCTCAGCATTCGGGACACTGAGGCAGGAGGATCTTCACATGTTTGAGGCCAGCCTGGGGTAATGGTGCGTTCAAGACCAGCCTGAACTACATAATGGTAAGACCTTGTCTCAAAAGAAGCAAACAAAAAATATGATTATCTCCCTTTTACAGATGAGAAAACTTGAGGCATACAGAGGCTAAGTCACCTCCCAGGATCTAGCCAGTGAAATGGCAGAACCACGAACTAATCCAGGGTGGTCTTTGCTTGAGTCTGCTGTGCTACAGCTGCCACATCTGGAAGATCTCTAGGATCTGGTGATAAGTGAGAAAATAACTAGGAAGGCATTAACCCATTGATTTCTCTTAGTGCTGTCTCCTTATAAACATACAATTGTCAAGCACTCGTGAGTTCGATCCCCGGTACCGATAAAAACGAAAAAGACCAAAAAAAAAAAAAAAAAAAAAACATACAATTGTGAGCACCTAACTCAGTGATGGCAAACTTTTTAGAGCTCAAGATAACAAACAGCCTGTTGCATACACATGCCATATGTTTGCCATTACAGCCTTAACCTGTAGAAGTTCAGCTATCCCAGGGAACAAAATAAAAGCAAGAAAACATGGCAGTATGAGCATTTGAGGTGAGAACAGCTCTGTTTCATTGGAGCCCAAGTGATCACAGGGTGGCATGTCAGTGGCTCGCTGGACCGTGAGGGCAGCTGCCATCTGGAACCACATGTGTCCAGACTCCGAGGGCCCAGAGCTAGGCTGGCTCAGGGGCTGGTGCCCACTGTGGAGCTGGTGAGTCTTGTGCTCAACTCTGAATTCCACCAGTGCTGATCTTTACCCTGCCTGTGTCTTCCTTCACATGCTCGCTTTTAAAACTGAAAACTGAATCCCAGCCTCAGGCACCCCTACGTTGTACAGTTAGGAGTATAGTAACATTCTTGGTTTGTGAAAATAATTTGTTGTAGTTGTAATTCACAGCCCTTGTACATCGAAGCAAGTGGTGGGGGAAAGGAACCATTTGTGATCATGTGATGTGCAACGTGATGCGCTGCTTGTATTGCAAGTCATCACTTGTTTATCAAGTTAAAATTTCTTGGAAATGTTTGCTGATCTTGTGGAACACTAACAAACCAAGTTACTCACAGTCTAAGGTTGGCTGTATATCCTTGTAGTCACAGAGAAAGTTCTGGAAGAAGGAATACAAACACTTACTAGTCCTCCATGCTGTTCTTCTCTTTTAAACAAATGAGGTCTTACTGCACAAGCTATTCTGCAGCTTGCTTCTTTCCTTTTGTAAGTGGTTGCATAGAGTAATCAGCATAAACTGTCAAGGTGGTGTGGCAGGGTTCACATTACCACTTTCTAGGTGAGTACCTTACCCATAGCTCTACTTGGCTTTTACTACAAATGCCTTCTACTCCCTGGAATTGAAGCACCCAGTGAGGCCTCCACGAACAGGCATTTGGTCTGTGTATAGCTCTTCTGTATTGCAGTCACATGATTGTCCCTGTGTCAAACCACTGTGTACCTAGCTTGTGCAATCATATGACTGTTTGAAAAACAGAGTCTTAGAGGTGGAACTGTCAGTTAAAGTAAAGCAAAATACACACTAAAAGTTTCAGTGAGTATGTAATTCCAACTCATGCTTCCTATTTGCACCACTGGGGAAGAAAAGTACAGATTTAACACTGTTAGAAGCAAGACAAAGTTGGGCATGGTGGCGCATTCCTGGGAGGCTGAAGCAGGAAGATACCTGTGAGTTTGAGGCCAGCCGGGGCTACATAGTGGGTTTAAACGCAGCCTGAACCACATAGGAGACCCAACTCAAAATAAGATAAAATAAAGTAAAAATTTAAAAATAATAAAATGAACAGGTCACTTGGAATCTCTGACTGGTCTGGAAACCTCACCATTAGGGACGTGACAGCTGTAAACAGCTGCCCTTGCCCTGTGCAAACTGCCTTGGCTCATGCATGAGAACAAAGGCCCCTCCTGGATCTCAGGGAAAATTTCAATTAGAAACACCAGTCCTCTGGATTCTTTGCTGTTGATTAGGAAAGCGCAGGTTTTCATGGCCACAGTTGAGGCCCTGCACACTGCTCTTGGGCTGGTGGAACAGTCTTTGCTGCGGCACTTGTAACGAGATTTGAAGGTTCCCCTCTATCTTGGCTCCTGAGGGAACATTCAGATAGTCCCAGATATATGCTCAGACTTCCATAAGAGAGGTGAGAAATGGGCTGGGGATTTAGCTCAGTGGCATAAGCACCTGTCTGGCAAGTGGTAGGTTGTGAGTTTGATCCTTGGTACAAAAAAAAAAAAAGAGAGAGAAAGAAAAGAGGAACAGAGAGAACAGATTCTAGACTTGAAATCACTGAGCCATTGCTAACTTTCTAAAATGCTGTTATTTGTTGATTTTGAAGAGACTTGTGTCATTCACATATTTGCACACAGTGGAACTGCCTCGTCTTTATTAGAGCCGAGTGGTGAAGGGCAAGACTCAGACTATCTCTGTTTGAATTCCAGCTGCCCCAGCTGCCAGTAGCATGACTTGGCCACCCCACCAGCCCTCATCTGTGACATGGGCACAGTAAGCAGTATACCCTCTGTGTAGGCTTGTTAGTATACACAAATTAGTACCTGACAATGGAGAGTCCTGAGCCTGGTGCACAGAGAGACCTTACCAGTCAGCCGTATTGTCGGTAGTGCTGTCACTGTGTTGTCTCCATCTGCAGTGCATACACAAGAACAAACATGTTAGCCCCTGGCCAACCCCAGACTGGGAACTGTTCAGAATCCAGAGAGGGCGAGAGATACTCAGAGGCTCACAGGTCTAGCAGGTTTCATTCTGTAACCCAGGAGCTCAGCAGAGGGAGGAGGGATTCCCCTGGCTGTGGAGGAACCGGCAGAAAGATAACAGCAGGGTGGCAGCACAGGGTACATGGTTGGGGGGAGGTAGGCGAGGTTCCCTCAAGCAGTTGTCTCTGCAGTCATCTGCTGCAGAGATCGCTGGGGCTCTTCATACCGGTAATTGTCATACTTGTGGCCCTTTCAGCAGCATCCAACCCTGTGGATCACTCAGGTCTCTCTCGAACCTGCCCTGCTGGGCCTACTCCCACTGTGTCTGTCTCACCTCTCCTGGCCACTTGCTCAGATTTAGTCTCCTGGAGCTTGATGCTGGGCTCTCTGCTCTCTGCTCTTTGTTCTTACAGTCCTCAGCTCTGGCTGCCCTATAGAATCCACTACACTGCTTTTATACTCAGGGCTGTTCCTTGCTCAGGGCAGCTGATTCAGAATCTCTGGGGGTAGCATGTAGACCGACACCTGGAGTTTTAATGAGCACCTTTGTGCCTCTGCTCTATAGCCAGAAGCAAGAACCTCTGCCTTTATGCAGCCTGTCTCACCGTGTGCACTGATTGCATCCAGCTTTCCTGCCTCTGCATGACACCTTGCTCATTTGCATGCCTGGTACAAATCAGGGGCTGTTGCGGTTTGGATCTGGAGTGTCTCCCAAGACTCATATGCTACAGGACTGGTTATTAGCTAATGGTGCTATTGAGAGGTGGTGAATTTAAGAAATGGAGCCTAGAGGAAGGAAGTTAGGGGATTGGGACAATAGTCTCTCGAAAGGACTATTTGGACCCTTGGCCCTTTTCTCCTCTTACTGCTTCCTGGCCACCATGAGGTGAGCAGCTTCACTCTTCCGTGTGCTCTTCACTGTCCTGTGCTGTCCAAAATGCCAGGGGCAAGTAACCATGGATTGAATCCATGAACCAAAATAAGCCTTTTCTCCTTTTAAATTGATTAACTCAAGTATTGTGTTTCAGAACTAAATCTGATGGAGACAGGTGCTTTTCCTTCATGCAGATCAATGAGCCTTGCCCACCTGTCCCAGCTAGCATAGTCCCCTGCCTGTCACACCATAGCATTTTATTCTTCAGTGGTTACCACCCTTAAAAATCAACCCATTTTTTGTCTAATATCTCTGGCTTCTCTTTGTCTTGCTCAGAACCACATCTTCCACACTTACAACAGTAGTGCTGAGAACATACTTCACAGAAGTACATGGAATAAACAGATAGATTTCGAGTGATTGGTGCTTACGGAATGCATGAATAAGTTTTTAGTGCTTTTTGGACTGAATGGTTTGTAAGAATATGGGAGGTGGGGGGCTAGGGATTTAGCTCAGTGGCACAAGCGCCTGCCTTGCAAGCAGGCAGTCGTGAGTTTGATCCCTGGTACCGATAAAAAGGAAAAAGACAAAAAAAAAAAAAAAGGAATATGGGAGGTGGTGGTGTGTGCATGAATGATGTGCTACGTCTTCACGAGTGACTTGTGTACCCACAAACTGCTTACTCAGCAGATACTCACCTGGGGGGGGCCACCATGAGAAGCTCTCAGACTGGACACCCCAGTTTGGGCTATCAGAGTGTAGAGTGCAGGGATGATCACAGTTCTGTGAAAGAGAAATGCCTGGGCACATGGGAGCAGCCCTAGATACCCACTCTGTACCACCTGCCTCCCCTGTGTGCACTGCAACCATTACTCTCAGTTTCCTGGTCACATTTCCTCCCTGTGCAGACACACTTGGGCACCAAGAAAGCCCTGCCTACCCTCAGGTCACAGCCCCAGTTGAGCCAGTGCTCCCTGGTTCCCAATGAGGCTGGTGTCCCCCCATTGCATTAACAAGTGCTCATTAACAGTTGCCCCTGTGTCCAGCCCAGGCCAGACATCCAGTGCTCACACCCCTTGCAAGAGAGCACTGAAGGCTTTCAAAGCTCAGCTGAATTGCTGAGCAAGGGCGGTCAAGGGGAGGAAGTAACCCATGGTCTGAATTTAGAAAAGAAATTAGCTAGGTAGGGAAAGGGGCTATAGGGCTGGCATTGGCAAAGGCCCTGAGGCAGCGACAGGGTGTACTAAAAGGAGAACTGTGGCTGGGCTGAGAGCCAGGGCTAAGTGGGAGCCTGAGGGCTGTGAGCAGAAGAACCCTCAGGGGAGTGAGAGAGCACCAAAGCCGTCCAGGAAGAAGACAGCAGCCAGACCAGGGTGAGTAGGGGAGACAGGGCCCTACTGTTGGGGAAGCCATGCGATAGGGCTGGTGACTGGAGCAGTAGAAGGGAAAAGACTAGGGGAGGCTGCCATTGGTGTTCCAGTTTGAGCTGTTGGAAGGAAGACCACTTTTCACTTTGTCCGCAGACATAGCAGACGGTGGCCCACCTTGGCGGCCTCAGTTCTGTCTGTGATGTGTGTGTGTGTGTGTGTGTGTGTGTGTGTGTGTGTGTGTGTGTGTGTGTGAAATCCAACTCATGACCTCATGCTTGCCAGGCAGGTGCTGCACCGCTGAGCCACATCCCCGGCCCTTTTTTTTTTTTTAAACTCTCTGTACTGAGGATCAACTCACCACCTCAAGCTTGCCAGGCAGGCACTTAAGCTGCTGAGCTAAATCCCTGGCTCCCTCAGTTCTGAATCTGTGACTGTATTTGGCCCATGGAATGTGAACAGGAGTGCCGTGTTATTCCTAAGCAGGAGCTTTAAGAGTCATTTCCATGCTTGGGCCGTGTCCTCTTCCTCTTGAGAGACAAGCTGGCACGGGCAGCACCCTCAGCCACCCTGTGGTGGACATGCAGTATGAGGCAGAGTGGGCCTTTGTGAGAAAGCCCCAGAGCACTTAGGGTCTTTTGTTACTACAGTGTCACTTAGTCCATCCTGACTACCTGAGAAGGGTGAAATACTATAGATGGGAAGTGATCAGGAGATCAGGCGGAGAAGATTCTGTTCACAGCGCATGGGAGATGTGTATGTGACATTGTGTAAGTAGCTGGACCCGTGGGTAGAAGCACGGTAGATCTCAGGTGTTACCACAGAGCAAAACGAGAGGCACAGAGGTCAGGACACTGGCTGTGACTGCAGGGAGGGCTGGCACTTGAACCAAGACCTTGGCTTCAGGAACTTGGAGTTGGGATGGAACCCTCTTGGCCTTGGGCACATTGCTTTCAGTGTCTGCTAATTTGTTTATCTATAAAGTCAAGGTAATAATGCTGCCTACCTTGTAGTTGATGTGATGGTTAACAAACGTCCAGCAGAAGGACTTGACCCATAGAAGAATTGGATTCATGGATTCAGATGATGTTTTTATTTTTATTTTTATTTTTATTTTAACTAAAACATCATGTGGCGGGGAGTAGAATGGGAATAGCTTCATATCCAGCTTGATGTGGAGACTCAAATGATGACCACAGCCCCCCAGATTCTCTCAGCCCTTCACCTTACAGTCACAGGTGACTACATTGGTTCCATCCCTCACAGCTTGCTCAACTCAGAGTAAGAGTGAATAGTGCAGTGTTAGCTGCAGCAGTGATGTCACTGGGTCTCACTTGTTCTCATTGGTTCATGTGGTTGTCCCTGAGCAGAGCAACCACCATTTCTAGCACATCTCTAGGTTGAGAGTTGCAGAGAACAAATTCCCACAGAGAAATGTGGGCTGTTGTTGGAAAAAAGAAGTCATGGCTCTGCCCTGTAAGGTTCTGGCAGACTCTACAAGCCCATAGCATAAGTACCTTTGGAGCAAGCACACCCTAGCAGACCTGGAAAGGTGTGTGATAAGGGGACACTCTCTGTGCTGAGAATCATACCCCTAGACAGGGCTGTGATTACCTGCCCTTCTAACAGACTCTGGTGAGTTGCCTAAGAGCAAGCAGGATTGCTGAGTGTGGTGGTGCACACCTCTAATCCCAGCACTCAGGAGGCTGAGACAGTAAGATCTTTGTGAGTGGCAAGACCTGGTCTCAAAAAAAAAGGCAAGCAGGGTGATGACAGATTGTGGCTTTCCCAGCTTCCTTCACAATTGGTATGGCCCTACGATCACATTCTGGTTAATAGACTTTAAAATGTTATGGTCAGGGGATGTTTTGGTAAAGATTCTCCTTCCTTCTTAGAATCAGACCTTGTCCATGTCTGTCCTCCTTGCCCATGATATTGCTGGCAGACGCAGCTTATTGGGAACCGACAGAATCGCAAGGCCAGAAGAGTAAGAACAGACAGGAGCCCTGGAAGGAGGGAACTGGGGAAGGAACTGTAGGTACCCAATGAATGTCACACCCTAGGAAAAGCCAGGCCCAGCATCCTTGCCACCCCAAGACTCTGTCCAGCCTTCCCTGTTATTGTGAACCTCTTAAGAGTCCCCACAGAGACTGTGGGGCCCACCCAGTTAGCCCACCCCAGCCATATTTCCATAAGTGGGGGAAGAGGGATCAGCTGTTGCCACAGTGCAGGAAAGAATAAATGGCAGAGGGGCTGAGGATTTAGCTCAGTGGCATAAGCGCCTTCCTTGCAAGTGTGTGGTCATGAGTTCGATCCCCGGTACTGATAAAAAAAAAAAAAAATAAATGGCAGTGCAGGTGGAGTGTCACTTACACAAAATGCTTGGGAGCAGAAGTGTTTTGGATTTTGTATTTTTCAGAATTCAGATTGGAATATTTGCATGTACATAAGGAAATAGTTTGGGGATGGGTCTCAAGTGTAAGCATGAAATTCACATATGTTTTGTACATCCCTTATACATATAATCTGAATGTCATTTTATACAGTATTCTTAATGCACCTACATTTGATCTCAACCCATCTCAAGAGGACAGGTATAGAGTCTTCCACTTGTAGTGTCATGTTGGCACTTCAAAAGTCTCAGAGTTGGGAGCATTTTGGATTTTGGACTAAAGATGCTCAGCCTTTAATATCAGTAATTATGAAATAATGGTGTTATTCCTGCATTACAGATTGAAATTGGATCATTGTTTGAGAAACAAGTCTAAGGCACTCCAGAGCTTGAGCCCAGGTATCTGGTTCTTATGTACACTATACACCACTCCCTTAACAGAGGTTCTCCATCAGAACGATCTAGATTCTTTTAGGAAGGGGGAATGCGACAACAGACACCTGGAAGGGACCAATGTGCAGCAGTCTCTGAATCTCAGGGGCTGTGGGTGCCATTCAGGCTCAAAACGTCACAGGAAGGTTCAGCTGCACCTGTCCAGAAAAGGGATTTGTGCAGAGTTTAGGTCCTGCAAGAACATCTGTATGTGTTCACAAAAAGGACTCAAAATAGATTTAGGGTTTCCTACTGAGCTATAAACCAAGTTATCAACAATAACCCATCTGTTAGAAGGTGTTTGACACAGCAAATCGGGTCACATCTGGGCCACTAGTTTTCCCACCCACCCTAAATGTGGCCTCAGAAGACTAAGCCTGTCTCGGCACCAGAACCCAGGCAGACCTGAAGGCAGACTGCATGGAGGGCTGCTGAGCTAGGCAGTACCTTGGCTGAGCTCCGGCCCTCTCGGCAAACTCTCTTGCCATTCTGAAGCATACAATTTAGTGGTAGAGGCAGTCATCAAACAGATAATGCACAAAAATATTTCAGTTTTCTCGGAGAAACCTGCAGTACCAGTCAGTCTCCAGATACTGCAAACCAGCAGCCCCTGCCCAAATCCAGCCCACATCTTGCTTGTGGACTGTTACTGTGACTGTTATAGGTAATGTTCTTGAGAAGAATTCAAGATTAGGGATGTGACGGGGTTTTATCAAGAGCACAAGGCCCCAGGTTCCATTTCCAGCTTCACAAATTAATCAATCAATCAGTCTAGAAGTACATTCTAATCACTCAAAAAATAGCCAATAAAAAGTAAGACCTTCCCTTCCATTCTTGTGATACAAATTTCAGTACTGGGGGTATAACAGTGGCTCACATTTGTACAAGGTGAGAGACTGGTAATGAATAATTATATTCTTAAGTGCCAAGGAAAAAATGAAGCAGAAAGGCTTGGGATTGTTGAACAGACACACAATTCCTTCCCCAGAGATAACATGATTAGCTGTTTGTCTATTTCCTTTCTTCCTTCCTCCTTTCCTTCTCTCTCTATATCTGTCTCTCTGACTTGCTTTCTTTTTGTGTCTGTCTCTGTCTCTGTCTCTGTCTCTCTCTGTCTCTCTCTGTGTCTGTACTGGGCATTGAACCTACAGCCTTGCATATACTCTACCCTGAGCTATATCCCCAATCTGTTTCTTGAAAGTCTTAGAATCTTGTGTGTATGGTAGTGTGTTGTTATTGTTGTTGTTATTTGTTTTGCTTTTGCAAGATGTTACATGCAATTACAGATTTCTAAATTCTCTTGAAAAAATCAGATAACCTTGCTAGCCATGGTAAGACATACCTGTAACCCCAGTACCCCAGAAGCTGAGGCAGAGGGTTGTTTTAAGTTCAATGCCAACCTGAAATGCATAGCAAGATCCTGTCTGAGAGAGTGAGAGAGAAAGTGACGCAGCATCCACATTCCTAAAAGACTGCTGGGGGATCGGAGATCCATGTGCCTCTTGACAGATGCTCCTGCTCTGATTCACCATGGGCTCCTCCTGGCCTCTCTCCTGTGTGTCTCCCCAAAGTAGCACTTGCCCTGTACTGTCTCCCTGAGTGTCTTCAGGGTTTCTCCTGTGCTTACAGTTGACCCCACTTCTCCTTTCCACTTCATGCTCCCCTTCCTGAATCCATGGGCTAGCCTCGCTGCTTTGCTCCATGAGTCTGCTTCCTGTTTCCCTCCTGGTTTCTCTTTGTTGGTTCACTTGGTACCTCTCGGGACACAAGTTAAGAAATACCCACTGCACACACACTAGAAATCATTAATCAGAATGGCTATGCCTGGCTCTAGACTTTAAGGAACGGAAAAGTTATTGATCATTTTGACCCAGTGCCTAGCCCACTGTAACACTCTGTTGTGCTAAATTAAACCACCTCTGTTGACAGGAGGAAGCTGGGGCAGCTAAGGTTTGGTCATAGATGTTGAGCTCCCTTCCCTTCCTTTCCACGTCCTCTTTTAGCAGTTTAAGGTAGAGGCTTGGGGAAGTCATTCTGCAGACTACTGGACAGGAACATGAATTTCCTTCCCCAGGGGCCTTCAGATCAGGATGTACTTAACCTCAGGTTAGGCACAGGCTGTCTTTCATGTACTCATTCACACAGTAAACAGTCACCGAGCAGCCTGGATTCCAGTCTGCCCCAGTCTTACAGGGAAAGGGAGCACAGTATATCTGTGAATAACTGCAGCATGCCTGCTGTCCTGGAGCTAACAATCTAGTTGGGGAGACAGGGAATGGATAGTATAGTGAATAAATAATCACAAAACAGTTTTGGTTGTTAACAGTTGCCATGAACAGTCTGCAGGAAGCAGAGTAGGTGATAGAGAAAGGCTTGGAGACAGGGCTTCCCTGTCTACACAAGGTGATTTGGGAAGTCTCTGTGGAAAAGTTGCCTTTGTGGAAAGCCAGTGGGATTTGTGTTGACTCATCTGTCATTTTTGCTTCCTTTCCGGCAGACTGGCTGTGTGGGGTGGACTGCAGAGCAGATGGCCAGTTGCCTGCCCTCTCAAGCAGCCCCCATAGGGAATACAGGGGCAGAGGAAAGTGTTAAATGGCACCACATGTATTTTAAAAAGTGGAAACTGCACAGGACAATGACCCCCTTCCTTCAGCAAGTAAATAGGATCAGAATAAATGGTGGCTGCTATCAAGTGGATGGGACTTAAGAAAAACATCTGCCAAAGCAGAGTCTGGTTCTTATTTGGAACCTCATTTGAACAAGTCAGCTCAACAAAAGAAGCCTTTGAAATAGTATTAATGCCGGGCATGGTGGTGCATGCCTGTAATCCCAGCGCTCGAGAGGCTGAGGCAAGAGGATCGTTGTAAGTTTGAGACCAGCCTGGCCTATGAAGTGAGCTCAAGGCCAGCTCAAACTGTATAACGAGACCCTGTCTCAAAAAGCCAAAAAGATTTTGTATTAATTCAGATGAGTACCATAGTAACCTCTTGGTTATTTTTATTTAATGACCTTAACCACTAGAGATACACACTAAAATGTTTATGGGTGAAATACCTGCTATCTGGATTTACTCTGAAATATTATCAGGGCCAGGGTGTGGCTTATTGGTAGTGCACTTGCCTAGCATATATAAGTCTCTGGCTTCAATACCCAGCACCACAAAGAAAGATAAAACATGATAAAATATTTAAAATAAAAGATTGGGTGAAAAGATAAAACAGGATGGCAAACGACTGGCAGTTGTTAGAGCTGTTTTTGAATATGATGGAAAATCTCCATATTAGAATCGTTTGCAAGTTTGAGATCAGCCTGGGCTACAAAGTGAGCCCAAGGCCAGTCTGAACTGCATAGTGAGACCCTGTGTGTTTTAAAAAAAAAAAAAGGAAGAAAAACAGAAAGAAAATCTCCACACTAAAAAGTTTTTAAAAGATGAATAAAGCTGTACAGAAATAAAGAGCCACATATCCTATTTTCTGGGAGCAATAGGATGTTTACCCCCTCTCACAATTTCCTTTTTTCTCCTTTCAGCATGGCAGGGAAGACACCCTTTCCGCCTGCCAGACCATACCTGCTGCTGCTGCTTACTCTGCCCTGCTGAGCCACTCATCTGGACCCCCCCAGGACAGCACCTGCCCCTGAGGCTGTCCTGGCTCAGGTGTCCACAGCAATGGTGGAGAACTGGACTCCACAGACTCACAACCTGCACATCTGGTTTCAGGGGCCAGCATCCTTCATCCTGGGACTGGTGGCCCTGAACAATGGCTGAGGCCCAGGGGACCCCATAGAGTCACACCACAGCTTCTGGGGGCCAGAAGCACTCCAGTGCCCTGTGGACTATGACCACCTATCGGCCCCTTCCCAATGATGGTGTGGACCTGGCAGCCAGCTGTGGGGCCAGGGGCACCGATGTCCTCCCAGGGCCACACACAGGGGACTATACTTCCATGGGATTCTGGGCCCAAAATGGCAGCATGTCCCAGCCTCTCAGTGAGAGCCCAGCCACTGCCACCACCCGCCCCAGCCCCACCACCCCTGCCATGCCCAAGATGGGTGTGCGTGCACGGGTGGCCGATTGGCCACCCAAGCGAGAGGCCCTGAGAGAACAAAACAACCCGAGCCCCTCACAGGACACAGATGGTATGAAAGCCACCAAAGTGACCCATTCCATGAGGAGCATACAGAACGGACAGCCCCCTGCCAGCACCCCAGCCGCCTCAGGGTCCAAAGCTTTCCACCGAATCTCAAGGAGAAGATCCAAAGATGTGGAATTCCAGGATGGGTGGCCGCGGTCACCTGGCAGGGCCTTCCTTCCCCTGCGGCACCGCAGCAGCAGTGAGATCACCCTCAGCGAGTGTGATGTGGAGGACATGGTGGAGCCTCGGGGGCCCCGGCACACTGGAGGTGTGCTGCCACTCTTCCGAGAATATGGCAGTACATCCTCCATCGACGTGCAGGGGGTGCCCGAGCAGAGCTTCTTTGACATCCTCAACGAGTTTCGCAGTGAGCAGCCTGATGCCAGTGGTGGTCAGAGCCTTAGTGAGTTCCTGCAGGCAGACCCTGGGCACGGGACCAAGGGGGACTCCCGCAATGGGCAGCCCCCCAAGGACAATCTCCTCCCACTGCAGCCCTTGAAGGAGAAAGAGAAGGCCCGGAAAAAGCCCACCCGGGGCCTGGCATCTGGAGACACTGTGGACTCATCCATCTTCCGCAAACTGAGGAGCTGCAAGCCTGAGGGGGAAGCCAGCCGGACCCTGGGTGAGGCTGAGGAGGGTCAGAGCCCCCCAGAAGCCAGCAGACCTTGGGTCTGCCAGAAGAGCTTTGCCCACTTTGACGTGCAGAGCATGCTGTTTGACCTCAATGAGGCAGCTGCCAACAGGGTGTCAGTGGCACAACGGCGGAACACCACTACAGGGGCCTCAGCCGCCTCCGCTGCCTCAACCATGGCGTCCCTCACAGCATCGAGGGCCCACAGCCTTGGGGGCCTGGACCTGGCCTTCACTAGCACTGAGGACTTGAACTGCAAAGAGAACCTGGAGCAGGACTTGGGAGACGACAACAGCAACGACCTGCTGCTCAGCTGTCCACACTTCCGAAACGAGATCGGTGGGGAATGTGAGCGCAACGTGAGCTTCTCTCGGGCCTCTGTGGGCTCCCCAGGCGAGGGCCACCTGGCTGAGCCTGCTCTGAGCACCTATCGCACCAATGCCAGCATCTCAGTGCTGGAGGTGCCCAAGGAGCAGCAAAGGACACAGAATCGGCCGCGGCAGTACAGCATTGAGCATGTGGACCTGGGTGCCCGCTACTACCAGGACTACTTTGTGGGCAAAGGTGAGGGGATGAGTGGGCCAGGCTTATCTCTGATACCTCACTGCCCATGTGTCTCTCCTGAGCCAGGCTGTATTCCTGGTACACTCAGTTCAACAGGAAATGAGACCTGCCTGCTGGAGATCATGAAGACACAACACACAGAGCCATTCCAGCATTTAGCTTCGTGTCTCATGCCTGGCATTCCATAATTCTTGAGCTACGTGAGGCCATAGATTCCCAGTTATTCTGCAAACACACGCTCAGTGCAACTATGTGCTGAGCACTTTTTAGAACCTGGGGATATAATATTGATTGCCTTCAGGCACAAATCCTGTCTTCCTAGAACCTAGTACCTTAGGGAAGTCAGATAAACAGTGATACCTAAATATATAAGATATTGTGTGGTGCTAAGTGCTGCGGAGAAGAGGAAAGCACAGAGGAGGGAAATGATGGTCGGGTAACAGTTGCCATTTTCAGTAGGGCGTCAGGGAGGGCCTCCTCAGAGGTGGTACTGAACTGCAGGAGTTGAGGGAGGAAGATGTGTGAAGGTTGGGAACAGCGCTTTTGGTATGGGGATCAGCAGGTACAAAAGTGAAACTAGCAGGAGTGCTGGAACACACTTGTAATCCTAGCACTGTGGGAAGCAGTCACAAATTTGAGCCCAGCCTGGGCAGTTTAGCAACTTAGTGAAACACCATCTCAAAAAATAGGGCTGCGGATATAGCTCAGCATGCAAGCTCTGATTTTGATTGCTAGTATGGGGGCGTGGGGTAGGGGTCGGTGGGGAGCCCTGGAATGTTAGAGGACCAGTTGGGAGGCCAGTGTTGCTGGGGTAGTGACTGTAGGACAGTAGGAGGAGCCTTGGCGGAGAAGAGAGAGAGGAACAGAGCACATGGGACTGTGGGCTGAGGTGGAGACTCGTTTCTATCCTGGAGAGGCAGTCACTCGGGAGCGCTCTGAGCTGAGCACCGACTCATGTTCCTGGCCTCCCTCTGGTTGCACATCAGGAGCAGACTTGTGGTTGGGGATGAGCAGGGAGACCAGGCAGGGGATTACTGCTTGCTGAGTCAGGTAGAAGTGAGGCGTAGGGAAAAACCATATAGAGAAGTTCCAGCTTCATTGTGAAGGTGGAGCTTGAATGTGTGGAAGTAACAAGAGAGAGATGGCTTGAGGCATCCTTTGGGTTCCCGATGTCGTGGGCCAGTTCAGTGGGGCAGCACAGCCTGGCACAGAGACCACAGACAAGATCCAGGCGGCAGACGCACAGAAGGAAGCTGCCATGTAGGAACCTGGCAGCTTCAGCTGGCTCTTGTTGCACAAGAAAAGCAGATAAACATAACATTAGCAACTTTCTCAGTTTTTGAAGATTCTCTTGAAATTCACATTTTTAATGTAAGCACAAGTAATTTTTAAATGCTGGCAACTATATTGATTGAAAATTTCTTATAACTGCTCGTAACATGGCTAAATAATAAAGAAGTATCTCTCATTGAAGAAATCTAGAGGTTAGCAGCCCAGCACCCCTCTAAAGAACTTTCTCAGAAGCCCTAGCCAGCTGTGGTTATTGGCTACTCCTGTCCAGAAAGAGGCTAGGAAATGTAGATACTAATTAGATAAAATCCATCTTTTTGCCCCTTCCCAAAAGAGAGGGGTTTAAAAAAAAAAAAAAAAAAAAAGACTATAGGTGATAGGCAGCTAGTACCCTGTAACAACTAGTTTAAAGAATTGTTAAAGCAGTGGCCTGGAGCCTAGGAGTGTAGCTCAGTGGTAGAGCACTTACTTGCTTCATGTGCACAAAGCCCTGGGTTCTACCCTCAGTAATGGGAAGAGAAGTGTCCGGGTCAAATTTTCACCCCTCTGACTGTCCTCATGTGAGGAGTGGAGTTGACTCTGTGCCCAAACCAAAATGACACCAAGATTGAGAATAAAGAGATGAAAAGAGAAGTTTCAGACAGTTACCAATCAAGAGGAAGCTGATGAGGCAGTGTGAGTCACTTGAAATAGACTTTAGGACGAGAGGTACTTCTTGGGAGCAGAGGGGCCCATTTCATGTTAATATTTAACATTCACTAAGGAGCTGAGAGTAAGCCTCTAGCTGGGTCGAGGGGAATAAACAGGCTACATACAGGAACACAGCTGCCAGACCCACGTGGCCAGACCAGTTGGCAGGTTCTCTTTAACACTGGTAAAGATCTAGTAACCAGAAAATAAGGATGTACAGAATGTGAATAACCTCATCAAACTTCGGGGGGAGGTAGCAAGTAGTAAGCACTGATGCAGCTTTTTAAACAACCTTTTCCTTTATAAAAAATACTTCATTGATGCAGAGCATGATGTTGCATGCTTGTAATCCCAGCACTCTGGGAGACTGAGACGGGAGGATTCAAAATTTGAGCCCAGCATGGGCAATTTAGTAATAGTGAGACCTGTCTCAATCAATTAATAAAAAGTTTTTTGAAAGGCTGGGAATGTAGGTCAGTGCAAAGGCCTCTGGGTTCAATCCCTACAAAATGAAACAATTAACAAAATTAACAAAATGAAAATGTATTTCTTTTTTTTTCCTGGTACGGGGGATCAAACTCATGATCTCGCATTTGCCAGTCAGGCACTTACACTGCTGAGCTAAACCCCTGGATGAAACAATATTTCTTTGTAGCCCTGGAAATTCATAAATAACTTCGTCATTCACCAGGTATTGAGTACCTACTGTATACAGTAGGTATTGAGTATCTATTGCATACTAAAAAGGTACTGGGAACGCACAGGTGAACAGACCACCACCACCTATGAGCTTCAGGAATGAGCTATTGTCTGTGAAATACAGTATTTATGCTTCTCTGTTCTGTTAGGACCATCAGTTGGCACATTTTACTCTTGGATTACCATTTAATTCACTGTGTCCCTCTCATGAGGAACCATCAGTTAAGTATTGAGAGCACCAGGATGAGAGGTAGCTCCTCGCAATGCTCTTGTGTAGAGGCCAACTTTGTGGACTTGAGTCCAGATAGACTGGGAGTGGGTTCCTACCACAAATGGAAAGGATGCTAAGGTGGCAGCATGTTTTAGAAGAGGGAGACAGCTGAGTTGTCATTGAGAGGAGAGAGCAGGAGACTTGCTCCCTGATTCACTAAAGGCTCTGTCCGTCGCACTGAGGGAAAAAGTGCAGTGTTCTAAGTTACCTAGGTCTAAAGAAACTTACGGACCTGTGTCATGGTGCAGAGCAAGCATGGTACTTGGGGGGTGTGAAAGCCAGCACTTAGGCCAGGCACTCACTGTTCATGCTGTGCCTGCCGTGGACTGACGGGCCATCCATGAGCCCACTCGGCTGCTAGGGATACTATCAAGTGACTTGGCCTGGGCTGCACAGCTGATCTCACTCCAGATTTGTGTTGGCAGAAGGCTCTCTAGGGTCTTAACCACTTCACAAGGGCTAACGGGCAGCTCAGCCAGCCAAAGCATGTGCAGACGGAATTAATGACAGGAGAGCTAGGTTTATTACTCACCATACCGTGTACTAAGTGTTGCATCTCTAGCCTCATGTCACCCTCACATGAACTCCCAGAAGCATGGGTGGCATCAAGGTCTCTGCTGCACAGGTAAGAGGGCCAAGGCTCAGTAAAGTTCTGAGAGTGACTGTGCCCAGGCATGAGGTGTGTGTGAGCATGGTCCTGCCCTCCGTCCCCCCACCTGCAACCCCACTTCCCACCCTCAGGCCTGCCTCAAGATGGGACTCTCAACTCACCTGCTTTTATTTCTCAGAGCACGCCAATTATTTTGGTGTGGATGAGAAGCTGGGGCCAGTGGCTGTGAGCATCAAGCGGGAGAAACTGGAAGACCACAAGGACCATGGACCTCAGTACCAGTACAGGATCATCTTCCGGACTCGCGAGGTGGGCCCTGGTGCTGGCAGTGTTAGCCTTCCCCTCTTGCTCTGAAACAGTTCTGGGCTCAGGGTGCTGCTCTAGTGCCCCTCCTGTATCTTCCAGCCCTTAAACCGAGAGAGCTGTCCTGCCAGTCTCTCCATTTTACAGAGGAGGAAACAAAGACTTAGAGAAATGAAGGACAAGATCAGTGCATAAGAAGCCAGGACTTGAATGCAATGTGTGACTTGAGAGCACAGGACTACAAAAACCCATTTGTAAGAGATTAACTCTCATTAGTGTACAAATAATGGGGGAGGTGCGGGAGCCTGTCAGGTTCCTGAGGTGTCTTGCTTGATGGAGAGAATTAAGGTCACAGGCCTCAGGCAGGGCAGGGGAACTGGAGAATCTCAGCAGGCCTGCTGTTGTGCTGATAGCTCAGAACATTCCCCACTGCTCCTTCCGTTCTAAGCAGTCAATCTGTGTTCCTGATTAGCGAGGTCCCCTTGACTAAAGGTCAGCTGTGGCCAGAGGAAAAGGCCTATTTAGGGCACCCCTATTCAGTAAAAGTCTCCATCATAAGTGACAGAATCCTGTTTCAAACTGGCTTAAGCCAGAAAGAACTTTCCTTGGTTCATGTTACTGCACATCCCAGGGGTGGGGCTATCTTCCAGCTTGGCTGGGCTCAGAGATTCCACCCAAGTTACCAGCTACCTCCTAGAAGCTCGATCAGTGTAGCTCTCCTTTGCATAGTGAGTATTATTCTCTTCTGCTACCTGCAGGCTTGCAGCATGTCCTAGGAAGAGGAGACAGCTGTTCAAATCTGTTGTATCTTTATAGCTTCCCATTCATGAAGGAACTGACTCTCATGTGCCAGATCTCTGGCGCTGAGTGAATCCTAAGCCCACACCCTAGTGGCTAGGCCAGTCCCTGTGATCAGGGATAATTGAAGAAGCTGGCCAAGTCTAGGACATGTGCTCTCTACCCTGGGGCCAAGGCCTGGCACTGTGATTGACAGTTCCCTGGAGCCACCCAGGGAAGAGGGGGGACAGAACCTTAGCAAAAAGAGGAGAGAAACAAGCCAAACAGAAATTATGGGGGCTTCGAAAGGCCCAAGAAGGGACAACCTTTTCCAAAAAGGGGGACTCACCAGCTAGGCAGGCTTCCCAAACTGGGTCTCTCCATGGGCGTGGCATCTGCCCAGGCAGAGGACCCAGCAGGTGAACACTGCCAGGGCTTTGAATTCGAGCCAGCCACATCCTGGACCTCATCCAGGCTGACAGATGCTGTGCTGAGGGCCCTTGCCGTGTCCCCTGATGAAGACTTTCAGTGGGATGTCATGAAGTTTTGCGGCAGCTGAGGAGAGTGGACCCCAAAATCATATATGTGGACTGCAGGTGGATCCAGCCCGTCCTATGCCTGCCCTGAGCACCAGGGCAAAATGGACGGTACCAGCTCTGATGGCGTCAGGACTTGTGGGCTTGGTGACTCTGCTGGGTGAGATGGGGGATGTGTCTCACAGCTGCTCGTACTGCTGCACATCCACCAAACCGTGCCCGGCATTGTTCACTGTGTGCTCTTTACGTATATTAACTCCTTAAATCTTATCCAGGTCTTGGTGAACACTTACGTCCTCACTAATGTGACGAAAATGGCTCAGAGCCATTAGGCACTTGCCCAAAGCCCCCTCCAGTAGGTGGCAGGCAGGGTGCATCTCGGTTTCGACCACTGCATGTTGGACTCATTCATGAGTGATGAACTCAACTAACTCAGTGCCAGTGTTTTGTTTTGTTTTGTTTTTTAAATGACAGCAGAATATGTAGGATGAATTTTTGAAGTACTGGAAGTCCTATAGGTCATGAGTCTTGAGTGCAGATACAGCATCTGGATACAGCTTTCCTTTGGTTCAGCAAGGTGTAAACAGGCTCAGTGCCATTCTTGGTAGTTCCATGCTTCCATTTCCTACCCTTGGCACCCACCAAACTAGCCTAAGGGGGCTGCAGCCCACCCCAGACTGTGCACCAGGGCCCTTG
This sequence comes from Cavia porcellus, assembly GCF_034190915.1. Classification (NCBI taxonomy): domain Eukaryota; kingdom Metazoa; phylum Chordata; class Mammalia; order Rodentia; family Caviidae; genus Cavia; species Cavia porcellus. The sequence continues at coordinate 16,725,141 of NW_026947490.1, forward strand.
AGTCTCATGGCCATGCCTGGACTCATCTATCATTACCTCCTACCAGCCTGGAGCTGGGCCCTAAGCATCCAACAGGGTCAGATAGCAGAGGCTCAGGGCTGTCACTCCTGAGGCAGACAAAGCGAAGAAAAGAGCCAAATCTACTGGGTGCTTAAATCTTGAGATGGTAGCCGGGAGTGGTGGCTCATGCCTGTAATCCCAGCACTCGGGAGGCTGAGGTGGGAGGATCGTTGCAAGTTCGAGACCAGCCTGGGCTACAAAGTGAGCTCAAGGCCAGCCTGAACTGCATAGCGAGACCTCATCTCAAAAAAGACCAAAAAAAAAAAACAATCTTGAGATGGGATGGTCAAGGGAGGTATTGCTGGGAAGATGACATTTCTGTAAAGACCTAAAGGAGGTGAAAGAACCAAATGAACATCTTACTGGAAGACATTCCAGGCAGAGGGAAAATCCAGTGCAAAGGTCCTGAGGTAGTTCTATGCTTCGTGTGTGGAGGCCTGGTCTGAGTTCTAGTTCTACGCAGAAGCTCTAGAACCTGGAACATGCACTTCCTCTCTCTGAGCCTTACTTTCTCTGTCTTGTCAATCCCAGGCTTACAGAATGATGGTGTGGCCTCTGTGATGTGTACAACATAAAGCAGACAATGCTGGACCTGGCATTTGGGGAGAGAACTTAAACCATCCCAAAAGGCCTTAGCCTGACCCCCAACCCCATCACACCCAGGTCATCCTTGTGTGTTGTAGTCCACTCTGAGGTTCACAGGGCTCTCGCAGACTCGGTACTGGGCTCTGTTCCTTGCAGGCTGCCTTATTGGACCCTCAAGCCTGTGGCCCTGTCATTTAGAGTTGGAGTGACCTATGAATTTGCCTTTTTCCTAAGACCCTCCTTTCACAGAGGTAGAGTAGAGGGTCACATAACCCAAAAAGAATAGTAACGGAAGTGTTTTACAATCCACTTATCTGTCAGTTCCTCTCATTTGTCCCAAGATGTGGGACCTGTCATTATCCCCACCCTTCAGACAAGGACTCTGGATCCCAGCAAGATCGTCACTTGTCAGGGTCTGACAGAGATGTGGCCCCTGGCTGCCCTTCTGCTGAGCCCATGCCTGTAACCACTGCCCCTTGGCACCTGTCAGGTCAGGTTTGAATCCTGGCTCAGGAATCAGGCATCCTTCGGCTCAGCATCCAGCATACTCCAAGGTCACATGGCTTATCCTCTGTGCAGCTCAGCCTCTTCTCTGTAAAATAGGCTGTGTGCCTTGACCTTTGTCCTAGTGGTGGGAGGTCCTCTGGGCTGGCCCCTCGTGGAGAGGTAGCATAGGCTGCAGGGCAGCAGGAGCTCTGAGGACAGGTGCCATGTGGCTGACGACACTGTCCCAGCCGGTGTTCTTTTCCAAGAGGTCAGAGGCCCATGCTGAGGAGCACACTTGACCTCACAGAGGACTGTGTCCTCCTCCTGTCCACATGCACGCCTGAGGCTCCTGTAAACCAGGGCACAGGACCCGGGCTGCCTTCCAAGCCAGCTGGCTGGCCTGCCCCAGATGGCTGCCCCCAGCCACCCCACAGACAGCCTAGAGTGGGCCCGCATCTCCCGGCAGATGGGCTATGAGCATTGGCAGCGCCAAGCTTCCCACCGAGGCAGTCGACTCAGAGCCGGGCTCGGGTACCACATGCCCAAACACGGGCTCCCAGAGAGCCCAGGCAGGATGAGACACAGGCCAGGGCTGCCCTACCCGTACCCCTCACTGTCATAGGCGCCCCCAGGTGCTGTGAACTCCCTTTGCACTGGCAAGCAGGAGTTTTTGACCTCAGTTTTGATAAGGTTAGAAGTTTTTTTATTTAAAAAATATTCAGTGCTAAGAAAGTAAACAGTATGTAAATATGCAAAGTGTAAGATAAAGCCGGGGCTAGGGATTTAGCTCAGTGGCATAAGAGCCTGCCTGGCAAGTGTAAGTTCGTGAGCTCCATCCCCAGTATCAAAAAAAAAAAGATAAAGCCAGGATATAGTGTCTAGTGGGACCCCATCTGCATTCAGCCGGTACCTCTGATTTCATGTGTGTGCGGGGTGTGTGTATATACGTGCATACACACAGACTTACAATATCTCTAAAATATATTGTTAGTGGGCGAAAACAAGCTGCTGCTTCTTGTTCAAGATTAAAGCATTTTAGGACTAGGGATTTAGCTCAGTGGCACAGCGCCTGCCTGTCAGGCGCAAGGTTGTGGGCTTGATCTCTGGCACCCAAAAAAAAAAAAAAAAAAAGATTAAAGCATTTTAATTTATTTTTATTATTTGAAAAATAAAATTTTATAACCATAAGAGAATAACAAAGTTAATATCCCATGTATCGTTATTTTTCAAAGTAATTACTCAAAGTGCATGACATCAATACAAAGATTCTCTTACAAAAAAGAAACAAACTGATGGTGCGTACACATGTGATACATTCACCTGTAGCAGTGGCTAATGCCATTGAGCTCTCACTGCATGTGAGACACAGAGCTAAACACCACATGTGGATTTTCTTACTGAGTCTTTTCAGTGCTTGAGGTGGGCACTCTAATTCTTGTTGTGTGGAAACAGGAAATAGGCACAGACAAATTATGCCACTCATCCAGAGTCCAGAGCTAGGGAGGGATGGAACTGGGATTGGAGAAAGCCAGGCAGAGGACTCCCAGGTAACCTCCCAGGCAAGACTCTCCACAGATCCTCCAACACCCAGCCAGAGAAAGGCAGGACTGCATCCCAGTCAGGAGGACACGGAGATACAGTGTCCCTTTCACAGCTCCCTTGGTTTGTTTCCTGAGCAGGATGATTCCAGATGTTACCAGGCTCTGAGCAGACAGCTGTGATCTGACCCAGGCTGCTATGGAGAGGATGGGGCGGGAGAGGGTCAGGGACACCAGAAGTAGGCAGGTGGGAGGTGACAGTGGACATGACCAGGTGGAGAAAGGTGACCATTTATGACCCACCAGAGCCCTGCTTCTCCTCGCCAATGCAAAAGAAAGAGCAGCGAGCTTTTTAAAGTAGTAAGCATGAGGCACTTGAGTCAGAACCAACAAGGGTAGAATGATTTCTGCTCCATGCTGTCCCTTAGTCCCAGCAGAGGGCGCTGCGGGACAGTGTCATAGAATATAACGATGCTGAGCCTGTTGGTGCAGAAGTTGAAACCCACAGCCCAGGGCCACCCAGGCTGCCTGGGCAGAATACCTGACATCATTGCCTAGGCAAGGCTTGATTCAAGATGGCCTTGCTCATGGTTAGAAAGGTTTGTTTGCTTGTTAATTACCAGCACCAGAGCTGGGAGCTCCCAACCATGAGATCACTCCAGTCCTCCTCACATGCATTTCACCCAGGTCCTGTTTGGCAAGGGTGGGCTGTGTGCCAAAAGGCACAGTCCTGACACACTTCCACTGCCTCCTGTGTCTGGTGGTTTAAGTGCTCATGTTTTTGCAGTTAATACTGACGTTTAATGTTTAAACCACAGCTCCGTGTATAGTGGGTACATATAAGCAGCCCCTGGGGGAAGGATTTTCCTGTGATGTTTCAGGCGCACTGCCATGCAGTCTTTGGGTGCTGCTGACCTGCTGTGCCCAGCCCAAGACCTGGCCTGACCTGGCAGCCAGCAGTAGGCGCATTGCAGTGAGAGGTACAGCTAGTGCTAGTGGGATGTAGAGCAGTGGGGGCTCACACCAAGGCTTAGCAGGGTGTAAATTGGTACAGCCACTTGGGAAACTGTTCTGCAGTTCAGGAAAACTAAAATTTATCATGCCTGGTAATTTAGCTATTTCTCTCGTAGGTATAAACCTGAAAGGGAGTGTGTTCATGTGCACTAGAGGTGCTTCCATGAATGTGTCCCGCTGTGCTATTTGCAGTTGTCAGATGCTAGAAGCCCATTCCAGTGCTCACCAGAATTAGAAAGGATTAACCCTATAATGGCAAAAAGACCAGTCTGTCACCACAGTGTGGCCAGATTCCATGCACACAGCATTAGCAAGAAAGGAAGAGCAGCGGTGGCGCACACCTGTAATCCTAGCACTTGGGAGGCTGAGGCAGGAGGATTGCTGCTGGGTTGAGGCCGATCCGGGCTACATGATGAGCCCAAGGCCAGCCTGATCTACATAGTCAGACCCTAAGAGAGGTGAGAGAGAATGCAACAGATGACAAATACAGGTTTCCAGTTTTAGATAATGCTCAGTGGTAGAACACTTGCCGCAAGCTCCAAGTTAGCAGGAATGAATTACAGTGCTAGAAGTCAGAACAGTGGAAAGACAGGGATGTAAGAGGGCTTTCAGATAGTGGAAATGCTGCGTTTCTTAATCTGGGTGGTGACTGATCAGATACTCATTTGTCAATCTTTTCTGTGGCCATCATGTATGTATTCTATACTTTTATATATGTAGATTATATTTCTTAGGCAAAAAGGGAAAAACATGAGCTGTGGAGAAGTCAGGCCTGAGTTGGAGGCGGCAGTGGCAGGGTGTGCTGGACAAAGGAGAACGTGTTACATCCAGAGTTCCATTTAGCATCCCTTTGGGGTGCGGACATTAGCACTGTGCCCACTTTCACACCATGGAAGAGGAAGCTGAGCCTGAGACATCTGAAGTTACCTGATCTACGTCACGTAGGAAGCAGCAACAAGTTCAAGTCCGGGCTCTGCCCCAGAACATCTGCCCTTAGCACTTGTCATGTTATGTCTCGTGAAGGGCAGGACGCTTATGTGCCCTCGTGGCTCTCAAGGCCCTGGGAGCCTGACTTTCCCTTCTGTCTCTTGGGCAGCTCATCACCCTTCGGGGCTCCATCCTGGAGGATGCCACACCCACAGCCACCAAGCATGGCACTGGACGGGGCCTGCCCCTAAAGGATGCCCTGGAGTATGTCATCCCTGAGCTCAACATCCACTGCCTACGACTGGCCCTCAACACTCCAAAGGTGACGGAGCAGCTGCTGAAGCTGGACGAGCAAGGGGTGAGCTGGCGCATGGTGTGGGTGGGCAGAAGGTGGGGCCTGGGAGCACCAGCCTACAGCCCGCTGGCCCTCTGTCTTGACCACTTCATTTATTTATTTTTGACAAGTAACAGAAACCTACTTAAGCTGCTTTCAGCAACAGGAGGGATTTATTAACTAGTTCTAGGTATGTCAAGAAATAGGCTGAGGACCAGACAGCCACCAGGAAGGAACTCCTGGTGTCCCCATGTGCATCTTTGTGTGTGTGTGTGTGTGTGTGTTTGTGTGTGTGTGTGTGAGAGAGAGAGAGAGAGAGAGAGAGAGAGAAAATGAATTTTCCTCCCCATCTCTACCCACAGGCTCCTTTTCTTTTTGTCATCTCCTGCAGCCCCCAGCACTACCGTTGGGTTTATTGCCATACTTAGAATGAGCCAGCTGAGTCTTGGTCATTATAGAGCTGCTGACTGGCTTCACTTAAGTCATGCATCTGTCACTGGCTCAGGAACCAAGTTAGTCCAGGACACCTAAAGCAAGCATGGTTATTGAGTGAGAGTCCCAAGTCTTAAACCCTGTAGATTCTGCTCCATTTTGTAACATCTCAGCCACACTCATCCATTTCCTGTAGGCAGCTGGCCGTGGCTGACCCATCTCTACTCAAGAGTGGCATCACCATCTGCTTTCACCCAGGGTGGAGAAAGTGGGCATCATGAGGGCTTTTTTTCTTCCTTTTATTAGTCCATGTTTGCAGTACATTATGTTTACATTCATCATGGGGGGTTGGTACATGTATATGGCACATGTCATCTTAGTTTTTTTAACTTCCCTTTCCCTATCCCTCCCTGGAATGGGAGAGAGGAGAACGAATGCCCTGTGGCTCTGTGCTCCTGAGTGGTCCCCTTGGCCCCCTAGTGACCACCGCTGCGGCTGCTCACACAGCCACCCTTATGTCCACAGCTGTGCCAGAAGCACAAGGTGGGCATCCTGTACTGCAAGGCTGGCCAGAGCTCTGAGGAGGAGATGTACAACAACGAAGAGGCCGGTCCAGCCTTCGAGGAGTTCCTCGAGCTCCTGGGAGAGAAGGTCTGCCTGAAGGGCTTCACCAAGTACGCAGCCCAGCTCGACGTCAAGAGTAAGTGGGGGCTGCTGGATGGGGGCAGCTTTCACACGCCCACCTGACAGGGACAACAGGGCCTTTTAAACACCGCCTGCCAACCCAATAGCCAATAGCACAGCCATTAGGGGAAACAGTTTATTGTATTCTAATGACTCAGGGACCCCCCCTTGCCGTTGGGCTCAGTGGTTACACTGCTAGACCCTGTTCCTAACTGGCCACTGGGAGTGCTGTGGAGTGGAAGGGTGGGAGTCAGGCAGAGGAGGGTGAAGGCCACCTGCCTCACGTCTGACTTAGATAACAGGTCTCAGGAGGGTGTACCAAGTGATGTGCCTTGCATGCCAGTTATTCACCAAGAGTTCAGATTTCATTCTTAAACAATGAAACTAAAAAAAAAATTGAAGAAGTAATAGACGCTACATTCCAGGTGGTGGGCACCGCTGCAGGGACTACGGGTAGGACTGGGAAGCAGCACTCACTCAGAGGGCCAGCAGTGGCCTGTTTCCTAAGGCAGTGGCAGGCACAGTGCTACCACAGAGCAGTCTCTGAACACGGGATGCCCATGTACATATTGATGTATCTGGTGTGTGGGTTGGAAATGTTTCATAAGTAGTTTAGGGATATGGACGGGTTATGTCCCTAGGTATCACAACTTCCCAGGCAGTGTCTGTATGGTTGTCCTGTCACCACGTTATGACTCAGGCACCTCAGTTCCCTCATCAGTAAAGTGAGCATTGTAGCTGCGCTTTCTCTGGTGCTAGGGGTTAACCCAGAGGTCCTAGGCTCTCCCTCCACTGGGCTCTTCCTGGAGCTCCTAGAGGACAGCAGCTCCCAAAGAGGGCCGAGGAGCCAGTAGCCTCACAACAAGCCTGGCACCAAGGAAGTGGCGAGTGCAAGCATGGCTGTTGGAGGTGTTAGTTTCCTTCTTCACTAAAGGAGCAAGACAGGCAGGAAAAGGAAGAGGAGGTATGTTCTCCCCTTCTCTGCACCTCCTACGCCTCAGGGTCCTTCTTCACACCGTGAGGTGAGGCCGCACTCCTCCCCCATGCCAGGTGCTCACTGTGAGGACCAGGTGCCTAGCACAGCCCCAGTAGACAGCTGTCAATCTCTTCCCACATGGCCTCCGTGGGAAGCAGATTTTCTCAGAGAACCCCCGAAGTGGAGTGCCCCACACACTCTCCGCAGCTAGTAGGCAGGGGTACACCTGGCTCTAGCAGCCACCTGGGGATCACCTTGCTCAGGCATTGCCCAGCTGTGTCTTCTCTGTCCCCAACTGACACCAAGAGACAACTGGGAATACTGTTAATAGAATTGAAGGGGTTGGGGTATAACTCAGTGGTAGAGCACTTGCCTGGCATCTGCAAGACCCAAGGTTCTACCCCCAGTCCTGGGAGAAAGAAGGAAAGAAAAGCAAGCAACAGTAAGCAAGGTACAATAGTATACCACACCTATAGTCCCAGCCCCTAGGGAGGCTGAGGCAGGAGAGCTGTTGAGCCCAGGAATTTGAGACCTGTCTGGGAAACGCTGTCCAAAAAAAAAAAAAAAAAAAATCAGATCTGGAGGCAGTCAAACTCAGTTCTGGCTCAGACTCTTTTGCATTGTGACCATTCTGTGCCTCAGTTTCTCCCTCCAAAATCCGAAGTCTGTATTTAAGTGTGCCTCTCCCTGATTGTAATTCTTCTCCTATTAAAGATAACCAGCACCCTATCATGATAATTATTTCCTTGCTTTCTTCATATTGTACATCCCCAAACAGAACTATTTTTTGTTTGTTTTGTCTTTTTGAGATAGAGTTTTGCTAAGTAGCTCAGGCTAGCCTTGAACTCCTGCCTCAACCTCCAAAGTGCTGGAATTACAGGCATGCACCCCCATGCCCAGCTAGAACTGTTCATTGTTGTTGTTTTAATTGTTGTTGTTGTTGCTGTTGTTACTGTTTTGGTGGACTAAACCCAAGACCTCCTGCACATAAACTTCGCACAGTAACTCATTTGATCTGCTTTTGCATGTAACATGAACGCACTCATACAATACGTGCGCCTTTGTGCCTGGTATCTTTCGTAGCATTCACCCATGTGGCAGCTATGCCTCTTCCTTTTCCTGGTGGTGTATTTTTCCATGGCGTGTGTGTTCTGCAGTGTTTTGTGTTTGTCCATTCGTTTGACTGACAACGGAAGATCCTTGTTCCCATATCCAAAAGTGTGTTTCTCTGGGCTGTGTCCCAGGAGAGGAAATGCTGTGCTGTCTAAGAGACACTGCCAAAAGTTCTGCAAAGTGGTTGCACCAATTTACCCACCTAACCAGCCATATAAAGGGCTGTAGTTTCTCTGCCTCCTCACTGATTCTGGGTAGTATGAGGTTTGGAAATGTTTTCAATCTGAGAGTTGTATAACAAGAGGGTTCCTTTTTTTTGTAAATTTATTTCATTTTAAAAAGTGGACTTAAGGGGGCTGGGGATTTAGCTTAGCGGCATAAGCACCTGCCTTGCAAGCAGGCAGTCGTCAGTTCGATCCCTGGTACCAACAAAAAGGAAAAAGACCAAAAAAAAAAAAAAAAAGAAGTGGACTTAAGTAAAAGCATCAAGTTGAAAACCAGCACAGATGGTATGTGGGATATGGCAAAAACCCAAAGACTCTGGAAATGTGGTACTAACCGGTGTTTCCATCCCAGCTGACTCCACGGGCACCCACTCCCTCTACACAACGTACCAGGACTACGAGATCATGTTCCACGTCTCCACACTGCTCCCTTACACGCCCAACAACAGGCAGCAGGTCAGTGGTTTCTGGCTGGCACACACGTGGCCCCAAGTGCACTCCCTCCCCTGGCCGTCTGCCGGCACCTGCCGCATTGCTCTCAATATCTTCCTGTGAGTGAGTGGAGGCTCCTGAAGACCCTCAGTACTCTAATCATTTCATCCATAGGTAGAGACTCGGCCAGCGGTTTGTATGGTTCTCTTTCTGTTCTTTGGCCACGCTGCTTGCCTCTGGCTGTGCTAACTCCCTTTAGGCATCTTGTGAAAAAGAACAGTGAATTAGTTAACATTATTTTGACCAAAAACTCAAACCAATCTGGTATAAGCAAAAATTGGTACTTATAGGGTGTAACCAAAGTTCTAAGAGTGTGCTGGCTTTAAGCATACCTAGACCCAGGGCTCAGGTAGCCTTAGGAATCCCATCTGTCTCTTCTCTCTAGTTTTCTTTGTAGTAACTGTACTCGCAGGTCTTCCTAACAGCACTAGGTCACATCCCACAAACTTAGCCACTCCACGGAGAAGAGTCTGGCTTCTGGTGTCCTAGAGCTGTTTCTGGACTGAATTTCACTGAACCGTGCACATGCCAGTCCCTGGGCTGCTGTCTGGCCATGGCCGAGGGACCTGCCCACCCCAGCAGAGTGAGTGGAGTCAGCTGAATGTGAACAGGACAGATGTCAGAGTGGTGCTTCCTCAGAGGGCTTTCAGAAGTGTGGCTTTCAGAAGCAGGAAGGAATCTGGGGTGGACAGCAACACACATCTACACTCAGGCCTGAGGAGTGACTTTTGGCTGGTTTCTTATGAGCAGAAATCCCACGAAGTGCTGAGAATTTTTCCCTATTGGTACAAATGACATTGTAAATTTTTTTTTTTGACATTGTAAATTTTATAGGTCACATATCAGCAATTTCCTAAGGTTGACCTAATAATGTGCTCTTAAAGTATCACTCTAGCTGGATGTGGTGAATCACTTGAGGTCAAGAGTTCAATGCCAGCCTAGAAAACTTACTGAAATCCTATCTAAAAAATAATAATAAAGTATATATATAGTGCCTGGAACTAGGCCTCAGTTTGAATTTTTTTCTTTGCTACTCATTAGCTATGTGGCCTCAGGTAAGTAATTTTTCCTCTCTGAGCCTTGGTCCTTCCTCTATGAAATGGGCCAGATGGTCGTGTTCATACTGAGGAGAAGGGTCTTTCCTCCCATGCCCAGGTATCTTGCCCTGGTGCCAGTTATGTGATGGGTGAAGCTTGGCCTGTAGACAAACAGAAGTGGGGCAGTGGCCATGGTGCTCACTTTTTAGTCCCAGCACCTGGAAGGCTGAGGCAGGAAGATTACAAGTCCAGGCCCAGCCTGGGCAATTGGATGTAGCTCAGTGCAAAGGCCCTAGATTTGATCCACAGTATTTCAAAGAAAGAAAAGCAAAAATGGATTAAAATTCTGCTCTTTCCTCCATTATCTCATGACGAAGGGTGAGTCATTTAGTTTTTGAGTCTCCTCTCTGAAGGGGATAAGAAAGAGCTGTCGCCTTACAGAGGTATGAAGGCTCAGTGAGGCTGTGAGTTTAAATTGTGGCTATCAGATGATCCTAGTACAGGGCTGACCATAGCCCACAGCTCCTTTATCTGTCAGTATGTCATGGTAGCATTCAAAGCACATGAGAACTAAGAGATTGAAAAGATTAGTTGAGTTGCTAAGTGTGCCTGGATTTTATATCAGAATCACCTCAGGCCTCCTATGTGGGGCACCTTGTCTGTGGGTCGCATCACAGTCTTGGGTTCCTTAGCGAGTGCAGAAAGATTGTGTAAAGAAGAACAGCATAATCTCAGCAATTAGGCAGGATGCCATGACTATCACCAGGAGTGTAGACCCCAGCGTCTTCCTCAGAGACTGACAAGCAAAGGGGAGAGGGCAGCCTCCCCTGGGCCCACCTGAAGCCCCACCATTCCAGCCTTCTCCACTGAGGCATCCTGGAGAGGGATATGGCCTGGAATCAGCTTGCCTGTATTCTGGTCAGACTGCCATTGCCCATGAGTGTGGCTTTGAGCAAGTCAAAGGCTTGTGCTGTGCCTTAGTAAGTATAGTTTATTGGATTCCTCTGTATGCCAGGCAGTGTCCTGGGTGCCAAGGATAGAGCAGTGAGCCGTGATCACAACGGCAAAATGTCCAGTCTTCTAGCGCTGGCTCTTGAGTGGGAGAAGACAAACAAGAAACAGAGAAGAAGGAAAGCCACTGTGCACCACGTGTAATGTTCAGTGATGGGGGCAGGAAGGCAAAGGTGGGCCGTGTTGGGTCCACAGGAGAGGGACTTTTCAGCAAAGTCCTGAAGGGGTGGAGAAAGAAGCGACATGGAGATCTGGGGCAAGGGAATAGCCAATGCATGGGCCCAGGAGAGCAGCAAGGGCTAGCAAGGGCGTGGCCACCTGCACCTACTAGGTAGCAGTGGGGACTTTGTCCTTGAGTCTGAGTGAAATGGAACTGCATGAGGGCTCTGAGCAGGGAGGGATGTGACCTGACTCCAGCACACACAGCTTCCTTCTGGCTGCTTGTGGGTCCAGACTGTGGGGACAGGACAGGAGCAGGGGGATGGCAAGGATCTGTTGCAGTGGTCCAAGCAGAACCCCTCAAGCCAGCATATGACACTTCCCTCTCTGCCCTCTGATGTCCATTTCCCAGCTGCTGAGGAAGAGGCACATAGGGAATGACATCGTGACGATCATCTTCCAGGAGCCAGGGGCGCTGCCTTTCACCCCCAAGAACATCCGCTCCCATTTTCAGCACGTCTTCATCATCGTCCGAGTTCACAACCCCTGCACTGAGAATGTCTGCTACAGGTACGTATCCCATGCGTGCTTGTAGTCCTGAGTTCAAGCTAGAGCCCCATCAGAATGAGCCCCACAGAGGTGTGGCTCCCCGGTTCACATAAGGAGGCAGTCAGGAATTGTGTTTGCCTGGGTTCTTTTGTTGCAAATGATAGAAAACCCAGTTGGGCCGAAGGCAAAATGATAGTTGTATTTATTGGCTTTCACAAATGTGTGCAGCTGGGGATTAGCTCAGCGGCATAAGTGCCTGCCTTGCAAGCACACAGTCATGAGTTCAATTCCCAGTACAAAAAAAAAAAAAAATTGTGTGTGCAGGGGAGGAGAGGTTGATTGGAGGGTAGGGGAATCGGGGGGAAAAATCAAATTATATCATGTACAGATGCAAGTTCTCTATGATGCATGTGGTCATTATATATACATAAAATGTACCAATAAACTGATTGGAAACTGGAAAAAAAGGTCATATGAGTAAGGCACGGTGGTGCACCCGTATTATCCCTGCATTTGGGGAGGCTGAGACAGGAGGATTGCAAGTTCAAGCCCAATCTGGATAAATTAGTGAGGCCCTGTCTCAAAATAACAAAAAGGGTTGGGGATGTAACTTAGTGCAAAGTCCCTGTCTTCAGTCCCCAGTCTTGGGGAGAAGCAGTGGCTAAGCACAGTGGCCCAGGCCTATGATTCCAGCTATTCAGGAGGCTGAGGCAGGAGACTGCACATTCGAGCCAGACTGAGCAATTTGGTGAAACCCTGTCTCAAAATGAAAAAGGCCGGGGATGTACCTCAGTGGTAGAGCACCCCTGGGTTCAATCCTAGCACCGGGAAAAGAGGGAAAGATGGCATGTGGAAGTCTTTATGTGCGCTGTGCTTGTTGGCAGCTGTCATTTAACATCCCATCAGCTACACATGCAACAGAGGGTGGGCTTTTCTTTCCCAGCAGTTAAGCAGGAGCCATGGAAGGGAGGCCTACCAACCTGGCTGGAGTCAGGTACTTGCCTAGAGCCAAAAGCCAACCAGGCCTGGACAGCAGGCCACAGAACAGAGACCTCTTCAGGAGTGATGACCTCCAGGAAAATCCTGAGGATGGAGGGATGGGGGCAGGGTAGGCAGAGATCCCCTATGGAGGTGTCCTGCTTGGAAGGCAGAGTTGGGGGTTGCAGTTCACTTATGGACAAGTGATGCAGGCCTCAAACCTGTCCTGCATCCTCCTAACAGCAGCACAAGCCCAGGGTTGAGGCTGCCCCGCAAGGCAAAGAAGAACCAGCAAAGAGTGCTATTTTCCATTTTTTGAAAATGGCTTTAAGTTCAAAGGTTACCTGAATGTATACAGATAAAAGTCTCCCCCAAACCATGCAGCTGACTTCACAGTTGACATGATTCTTGCTTCCTGACCTTACAGGCATCTGTAGCAAATCCGTGTAAATGTTCCTTTGCCACTTTGGAAATGCTATACCCACTGTTCTGCGTTTATTTTTTTTCATGCCACAGGCTTTGAGATCCTTCCATTTTGGTCCATAAGGAAGCTTTTTGCTTCCTTCTGACTGCTGCACATTGTGTAGTATGGATGCGTGATAATCTCCTGCTGTGCTCCGTTACGGGGGAATGGGCTTACTTCCTGGTGCCTGCAATGAATGACCTTGTTTCTGCTCATTGCACTGTGACCAAGCGTGCAGCTGTAGGATAAATTCCTCACATAGATGCCCTGGGTCAAGAGTATGTGCGTGTGTGCACAAGTAGGCTTAGTGGAATCACCAGAGTTCACCAGTTTCTTCTGCTATCTGGTTGTCCGAGAAAAGGGCAGGGCCTTCTGCTGCGCAGGGCTCACTGTGCAGGAGGTATTCTCACAGCTGCTGGGAGCACACTGCATGGCAGGACCACCTTGTGGTCATGTCCCAGGCACAAGGCCACCTTCCCCAGCCCATTTGTTCCTGGGACTTTAGAGTGGCAGCTGCTTGGGCTCAGGCCACTTAGGTGGTGACGGGGTTTAAAGGAGCGTGGTTCCTTGGCAGCTGAGGGGTAGCCGTGGTGAGAGAAGGTGGGAGATGTTCACACATCCCAAATCTGTCTTCTTATGATCAGAGATGGAGGTTGCATTGGCCTGGTGGCTCTTCTCCTCTCCCTCCCTGCCTCTTCCCCTCCTCTGGTTCACCTCTGCTGCCCCAGGCAGCCCCTGCCTGGTCTATTCTAAAGAGAAGAAGGTGGACAACTTCTTTTGATGCCCAGCCTTTTTTGCTTTGTACAGTTTAATTTAAAGTAATTTTATTTTGCAATATGTTAAGCATTCTGAAAAGTGCAGAAAATAATGTAACAGACACCCATGTGTCCACCACCAGATATAACAGATGTTACCATTTTGCCTTAATTGCTTCAGCTCTCCTCTCTCCCTCTTTTCTCTCTCTTGCTTGCATTCTGTGTGTGTGTGTGTGTGTGTGTGTGTGTGTGTCTGTCTGTCTTTCTGTCTGTCTCTATATCTGTCTATCTGTCCCTTTGTCTCTCTCTGGTTTATTGAGACAGCCTTGTTCAGGCTGGCCTCAAACTCAAGGCAATCCTCCTGCTTCAGCCTCCCAGGTGCTGGGATTATAGGCATGTGCCACATGACCCTTTTCTATTTTTAAAAAAAGAAACTGTTAGAATTCAAACCAAAGTGGCCCCTCACCCACCCCTTTCTATCACTGCTCTCTGGGCACAGCTGACCTTGGGTCTCCACTGTAAGAAAGAGCTTGGGTCCCAATCCATCCACCCTGACTGCCCTCCACCCCACTCCTGATCTCCCTTCAGTGAATTTCTAATCCTCCTTCACATACTTTTGATACCCTCCAGTGGTCATTACACCCTCCCTGTACCCTTGCCAAATGGGTTTCTGTGGCAGCATAAAAACAACTCACTCACCTGACTTGGTAACACACTTGAAATCCTAGCACTCAGGAGTCTGAGGCAGGATTGAATTCTTAAGGCCAGCCTGGGCTATGCAGTGAAACTCTACCTCAAAAAACAAACCAAAAAAAAATCCATAAGGACAAACAAATAAACTTGCTGGTGTGGCTTCTTCATCCCTTGAAGGCAACCTGATGTCACAGTTACCTTCCTGTGTCTATTATGGCACAGTGCTTGGCCCATAGTGGTCCCCAAAGTGCTAGCCAAACAAATCTCTGACTCATACATTGTAGGCCCAGAGGATTGTTAAATCAATAATTGTGAGCATTCTAGAAAGACCTACTGAGCTACAGGACTACAGGAGTCCTGGTGGTCATACCATGTCCTGGTTATGTAACGAGTTGTCAGCCTTTCCCATTTCTGAATGGCATACCAGCATCATCCTGGAGTCTGTGGGTTGTAAGCATGCCTCCTCCCTCCTCCTGGGAAGTCGGGGACCAGCTGTTCTGACTGTCCAGAACCTTCAACAATTTGCAATTTCATGATTTTTATAATCATGAGTCAGAACAGTGAGAAAAGCCAAAATCTGTCCTTCTAGGCAACCAAGTACTGAATGAAATTGCAAAAGTTCTTCCCATCTGAAAAGCACAGTGGAATCACATCAGGAATTAGAATTAAGGGACTGATCCAGGTGTATGGTGCACACCTGTAATTCCAGCACTCAGGAGACTGAGGCAGGAGGATCACTGCAATTTGAAAGCCAGCTTGGGCTACATAGTAGATCTCTTTCTCAAAAAACAACTACAACAAGGAAAAAAAAAAAAGAATGAAGGTATTGGCAAAGTCAGCTTACCATGCACCAGCCCAGGACCAAGGCTTTGCCCATAGAGTTGCCACAGAAGGAAGCGTGCCTGGTTTGTGCAGCCTTTGAGGAACGTCTGCCTGTTTCAGGAAATAGTGCACCTGCACCTGCACCTGCACCTGCACGCAATGGGAATCCGTTTCTTCTCAGTTTATCTGTTCCACTTCCAGTTGTTACTTCAGTCAGTATTGAGTGCCTGTGCTAGTTAGTGTTGGGGAAACGGAAGAACTAAGAGTGGGATCTGCTGTGTGGCTGTCCTTGGGCACCAGGAAAGAGAAGAAAGATGAAGAAAGATGGATCTCACTCATCCACCAAAGTGGGTGAAGAGTGAGGATCCTGCAGTGGCTGTCTGCCTAGTCCGCTGCACTGGTTGTGTTCTGCACAAGGCTCCTACAGTGGTCTCTGCAGATAGCCAGCTTGCTGTCCTTCTTTTTTCCCTCCCATACTGGGATTAAATCCTGTACCTTTGTACTGAGCTACACTCACTGAGCCCTTTTTAAATTTTTTTTAGAGACAGCATTTCACTGAGTTGCCCAGGCAGGTTTCATACTTGACCTTCTGCCTCAGCCTCAAGGGTCCTGGTATTACAGGCATCTGCGACCTTGTCTGGCTCTGTTGTTACTCTTTGTGCTGCCTGCTTCTATCAGAGATCCAGATAGTCAGTGATTCTGTTGGATTTAACTGAGGGAGTTTGATGAGCAGACTAATGGGGGTGTGTGCAGGTTTGGGGATCTGGTATGGCAAAATGAGGCATGCAGTGGCTTCCCAATAGCTCTGCTAACCTAGGTTTGGCAAGGTTAGAGGGTGATGGGAGAAGTTCCTAGAAGCTGTGGGAGTTGGACCTCCTAACAAGAACAGTGTGGAGGATAGGACAAAGGACCTAAGTCAATCCATCAGGGAAAGAAGGAAAAGAAAGAAATACAAAGCATATATCACTTGATGATTGGAACATTTTCTGAGAAGTGCATTGTTGGCTGATCTCATCATGTAAATAAGGATATACTTATACAAACTAAAGAGCCCACAATGTAATATATGATATAATCTTATGGGTCCACTGTCACATAAGTGGCCTATCCAGAGCTGGGTATGGTGGCACATGCCTGTGATCCCAGCACTTGGGTGGCTGAGGCAACAGGATTGCCTCAAGTTTGAGGTCAGCTGGGGCTACATCATGAGTTCAAGGCCAGTTTGAACTACATAGCATGACCCTGTCTCAGAAAACAAACAAACAACAGATGATTGCCCCAGAGTCATTACATGCTACATGACTGTACTTCAGCCTCTCTGTCCCCACCTTCCTGTCTTCCACCAGTGCTTCCCATTGGCCAAACTCAACTGGAAGCCAGATGTCAGGGCCTAGGTACCACAAGGCTCTGGGTGGTCTGACTGTTGTGACCTCCCCAACCTCCCGCTCCTTGCTCCCTGGGCTCCACCTCTGGACCCGAGGATTCCTTCTACTTTGCACGCCCTTCCTACTCTGCTGTAGTGTATGCTGTGCCCTCCACCTGCAGTCCTCTGCCCCAGCCCTGCTCAGCCCTTAGAACTAGATTAATTGTGACTTCTTTAGGCTCCCCTTGTCCAAATCGGGCCTTCTGTTGTCATGACATGTAACTACCCTGTGCATGTCCTTCATCTGTGTAAATTCGTGTGTGTGTGGCTCCTCCTAAATTAGAAGCTTGGGAGGCAGGGGTCACTGTATCCATTGCTCAGACGAGGGATACTAAAGAAACATCTGTCAAACAAATGGATGAATATTGTACTGTTCCCCATTAAGATGGGAGCCAGGGAGCCAATCAAACCCAAACAAGCATTACATTGTGTTTGGATTGCATGGAATACTTTTTTTTTTTTTTTTTTTGTATTTTTGTATTTTTACTGGTACCAGGGATCAAACTCATGACCACATACTTGCAAGGCAGGCGCTTATGCCGCTGAGCTAAATTCCCAGCCCCCGCATGGAATACTTTTTAATCCATAATTTCTGTATTTACAAAAGTGCCCTGCACTAGGAAGAACAACAATGGGGAGCTAGCAGCACTCACCAGCTAAGGTGTCCCTTAGGACAAATATAACAGGTGCAGTGCTCCAGGGGAAGCTTGGCTCCTTCTTATTTGTTCTTATTTCAGCTCTTACATTATCATGCAAACAGAATAGAAAAGTCATCTTCCCCGACCTGGGGCAAATACCTTGGCAGATACCTTGACCTTCCTGCCCACTTCTACAATCCCAGCACTCTTAAGAGATTGCGGCAGGAAAATTACAAATTCAAGCCCAGCCAAAGACCCCTGAGTTATTAGACGGTCACTAGAAAGTCACATTCAGGAATTCATTGCCTCCAGACTTGACTCAACAAATCTTCCCCTGCTCCTAGTGCAGGACTCCCCTGTCTGGAAGCCTTGATGGAGTGGAAGCCTGCCTTCTCCTTCATTTCTCTCCCGTGCTCTTCTCTGCTTCCCATCCCTGCTGCCTGCCAGGTTTTGACCCATGAGGGTCAGAGTGAGGGGAAGAGAAGAGAGGCGAGGAGGTGCCACTGGGCTGGCTTCAGAACTGGCTGTCAGCTGGCTAGACTTTTCAGGAGCTCCCTGACCACCCTTGAATTTTTGCAGACAAAACCAGTCTCCTTCCTGCCGTATGAGTCTCTAGCACCCTCCTACCTGGGGCCTTCATTCACAGAAGGGAAACTCACAGGTGTGGCTCAGTGGTAGAGCACTTGTCAAGCACGCATAAGGCCCTGTGTTCAATCCTCAGTACTGGGAAGGGGGAAGCCTCTACTTTTGATTCTGGTTTTTCTCTAAAGAGAGGCTTGGTACTTGTTTTTCACATCTAAATAATTTCTCCCTCTCCAGCATGGCTGTGACCCGATCCAAAGACGCTCCACCTTTTGGTCCTCCCATCCCCAATGGGACTACATTCCGCAAATCTGATGTCTTCAGAGACTTCTTGCTGGCCAAGGTGATTAACGCTGAGAATGCTGCACACAAGTCTGACAAGTTCCATACCATGGCCACACGGACCCGCCAGGAGTACCTCAAGGACCTGGCTGAAAACTGTGTCTCCAACACCCCCATTGACTCCACTGGCAAATTCAACCTCATCTCCCTGACCTCCAAGAAGAAAGAGAAAACAAAGGCCCGGGCAGGTGCAGAGCAGCACAGTGCAGGGGCCATCGCCTGGCGGGTGGCCGCTCAGGACTATGCCCAGGGGGTGGAAATCGACTGTATTTTGGGAATTTCTAATGAGTTTGTGGTGCTTCTGGACCTACGCACCAAGGAGGTGGTATTCAACTGCTACTGTGGGGATGTCATTGGCTGGACCCCAGACTCCTCAACCCTGAAAATCTTTTATGGCCGAGGGGACCACATCTTTGTGCAGGCTGCAGAGGGCTCTGTGGAGGACATAAGGGAAATTGTGCAGAGACTGAAGGTAAGAGAGCTCAGTGGTACAGAGGCCTTGGGAACCACTGAAATACTTTCCCTCACCAGTCGAGCAGGCTGGAACACGAGTTGACCCGAAGATCAGAATTACACACTGTGGGTCTGGTGGGCCCTAAACTCAGGGTCTTCTGGGGAAGATTTGGGCTAATGCTCTGTGACTTTCCACACCACTGCCTCAGGACAAAAATAAATATAAGAATAAGCCCATGTGAAAAAATGTAAGTAGGCTTAGTACTTTCCTAGAAGAATTAAAATCCTATAAAAGGTTCCAGAGGCAGGAAACAAAAAAGTATTAATTACACACCTGTAGTCCCAACATTTAGGGAGGCAAAGACAAAGACATTGCTACAAGTTCAAGACCAGCCTGTACTACGTAGTAAGTCCCTGTCTCAAAAAAAAACAAACAAAAGGAAACCAAAATTAAATGACAGGAATAAATTCCATGTCAAAAGTCATAATAAGCGTGAATAGTCTAATTTTTCATGTTAAAAGACAAAGATGCAGTCTAGATAAAAATCTTACTGTAAAAATAATAATAGGGCCAGGAATATAACCCAGTGATACTGCATGCCTGGTAAGCGTAGGGTCCTGAGTTCAATTTCTGGTACCCACACACACAAAAATAATAATCTCTAGACCAAACCAAGAGTGGCAGATTGGTGACAACTTGGTTGGTAATGGTTGCCTGAAGTATTGTGCTAAGAAGTGTCCGGGCTGTACCTGAGCACCACAGAACAGTACACTGTGGTCAGCACAGTGATCATCTCTGCAGAGGTTTAGTGAGTGCTAAGGGAAGGCAGCGAGAGCACAGGATCCAGAGTCAGAAGGCTTGGCTCAAATCCCAGCATTGCATTTGTGAGAACTCCTATTCAATTTACTTAGCCTTTGTGTGACTCAGTTTCTCTAACTGAAAAACAGTAACAAGAATTATCCTATATCCTATATATATCCTATATATCCATAGCATAGGCAGGTTCTAAGGATTGGGTGAGTTATGTTGTCCAGACAAACTTACCTGAAGTGGTGGGCTATGCCCTCCTACTGCCACTATGACTGGGGGCTGTCGTAGCCCATTGAGGCCCTTTACACTATGTCCTCAAGTTCAGGTAGGGTTGGTAAAGCCCTGCTCACAGCTTCTCTGACCTTCCATATCATGCTGCTTCTTAGTATAATGGCCCATGTTTAGATTTCCTGTTGAAAGGTGAGATCCAGAAACTGGGGCTCCCATTGACTGGTTTGCTTACTTGCTGATCTCACAGGCTTAGAACACCGCTGGCACATAGCAGGTATTCAATAAACAGGTTACTGGTGGGTTAATTGAATGAGTTTATTGAACCTTTGCTCTGTGCTAAGCATTCCACATACAGGATCTCACATGATCATCCCACCCAAATGCAGGTCCTGTTCTTGTCCCCATTTGACAAACAAGGAAACCAAAGCACAGAGAGGAACAGATATTCACAGAGATCAGACAGCAAATAGGCAGCAGAACTAGGGTCTGAATCCAGAGTTTTCTGACTGTAAAACTGCGTATGCCCACACTGGTCTCTACTTCCTCAGCATCTCCCTGGGCTAAGCGACCCTGAAACTTAACATGACTAAGAGTACACTGGTGTTCCTCCCACCTGCTCAGATTTCCTGGTTCAGTAAGGTTGAGGCCAAGTCCATCCTCCATTTGCTAGGATCAGAGGCCTCGCCATCAGCCTGGCTCCCCTTGTGTCACCCCACACCTTCACAAGCAACCTCGGCTACTTAATCTGCTTCTGTGGCTGCACCCCAGTGCAAGCTGCCTGCGGTCTCCCGGGTTACTGCGGTCGCTTCCTCACCAGTTTTGCACCTCCACCTTGCTTCCCAAGGTCTGTTCTCAGTTTGGGAGCCCAAGGGATCTGATCATGTCACTGCTGTGCTCCAGACCTCAGCTCACTGTAGGGAGAGGCAGAGCCCTTGCACTGGCCCCCTGGTACTTGTGATCAGGTCCCGATTGGCTTTTCTGACCTAGTATCCCCCTCACTCTGTCACAGCCACACAGATGTCTACTGCCCCTCCAGTGTGCTAGGCAGATGGCTGGACTCAGCCTCTCACTGGATTACTTTGTTTGACCCGCTCTTGGCTTGTCCTGTCTCTTCCTTCAGCCTTTGGTCAAATGTCAGTACAGTATCATTATCTCACTTTGCAAAATCCTTTCCCCAGTTTAGCCCAGTGTACTGCTGCCCGCACTGCCTATTTTCCCATCATTGGATGTGTCGCCACTGTGCCCTTGGCACCCAGGCCAGCATTTAGGACACAGCAAGCACTTTGTCAGTGTGTGCTGTGTACCCACAGAACATGTGCTGTCCCTGTAATGGGAACAGGGCCATTCGTGGGGGCCAGCTGTGGGTCAGACTTGCTCTGCCCTTTGTGTGCTTTTGCCTTCTTCCTCACAGATGCCTAGGGAGGTAGATATCAGCGTCATGCCCACTTCACAGATGAAGAAACTGAGATCTAGAGACATAAAGCATCAGGCAGGAAATTAGCTCAGTGGCATAAGCACCTGCTTGGCAAGCGTGAGGTTGTGAATTTGATCCCAAGTACCAAAAGAGAGAGAGAGAGAGAGAGAGAGAGAGAGAGAGAGAGAGTTTTCCTAGGGCCCAGAGTAAAAGAAGACCTTGAGTTCTTCAACACCAGGTCATTTCACCTCTCTTACCCTGACTGCAGCTTTCATTCTGTAGCAAGGACCATGCTAGGCACTGTGCAGGCTACACATTCTACCCACTCCTCTCACTGCCACTGTGTTCCATCCCCACCCCTATTCCACTATGGGTGCTGTCCTCTGAGGGCACATTTCCATGGCCACCCCCAGTCTCAACACCCAGAGCCTGCCAAGGAGTCAGTGGGCTAGGAAGAGATGACAAAAGTCATCTGCTGTGAGGGGACAATGTGTTGCTTTCTGTGACAGCTACCAGAGCGAGCTACCCCTATCCTTCCCTGGCAGGACTACGATCCAGACCCAGGGCTAGCTGACTGTACCATTCCACTGTCCTAGACATCCTTTTGATGAATGACTCATGTCCCTTTGTTTGTTAACGGCAGGTTTTGGAGTGTGCTGGCCCTGGCTAGCCATCCCTGGGACACAGCAGTAAAAGTAATGGACCCTGGCCTGTCTTGATGGGGCTCCCATCTGGGCAGATACATAACAAGCAATTACAAGTACCAGGAGGTTAAAAGAAAGGTGTTGAGAATGTTAAGAGAACCTGTCATAGGGACCTAAATTAAATTAGACAAGCAGGTCCCCAGTCCACAGCTTGGCTACAGCTCCATAGTTGGTTTGCAAAGCTTAACACAGGATTTCATATGAATCTGACTTTCCTTGAAAAATTGGGGGATCTGGCTATACTGGACTCACATTCACAAGAGCAGTGGTCAGCTGAAGGGGGACAATAGGTACCCCCTTTACTTGGGGCACAGTGTGCCATTTGGCCATGACTCACATCCCATGTCCTTTGCTAACACTATAAAAGAGAGAAACATTACTCAAGAGGTTGCAGATTAAAAAGAGAAACATAGGGGTGCAGCGTAGCACCAGGTAAGCAGCGGAGGGGCCAAAGGCAGGAAGTCACCTGTGACTAACAGCACCCTCAGTTTTGTTCTCTGTAGCATAAGCAGAGGAGCTGTACCTGCCTTGTGAGTGAGAGACCTCTGAAGTTGAGTGTGGAAAGGGCTAAACCTAGGGCTTAGGGCTGGGCTGGGTGGCCGCTGTAACCAGCAGGGCTTTGTTTGAATTGTAGATTAGATGTCCTGTGTGGCTCCCTAAGCCCTGCGGCCTTTCTGGAACCTTGTAAACATTAGGAATGGTTCTCTTCTTCATGCAGGCTCTTGAATGTGCTATGAAAGCAGAAGAGACAAAAGTTTCAGGACTCCTGTCTTGCTCCTGCTCACACTCTCTCTGTCTCTCTCCTCCCTCTCTCTCCATCACCAAATGACCCAAAGCAGCTGCAGTAGGTACAGACTGAGCTGCTAAAATAAAATAGAGACCTAGCAAACTAGAGGCTGAGACAGGACCTTCTATCCCTTTTAACTGGCTCTCGGGCTGGCAGAGAAGCATGCGAGCTCAGGGGCTAGCACTCATGGTCCTGTGGCTCACCCTTGCCCTCATATTAGTCTAGAGAGGTATTGTACTTCTCTACACAGTCAGTGCCAAGTCATTCCATGTCCACGTTCTTGTGCTCAGGAAAGAATACATGAGTATGGAAGGCACATCATTTTGTGTTCAGTAACCACAGTTACACCAGGTGTGTAGTGACCCACTCCTATAGTCCCAGCTACTTAGGCGACTAAGGCCTCCTAAGAGAATCACTTGAATTCAGGAGTTTGAGAATAGGCTGGGCAACATAGTGAGACCCTGCCTCAAGAAAAAAAAAAAAAAAGTAGAAGTTCTATCATTTCTTATTCCACCAGCCAAAATTAAACCATATATCCTTACCCAGCCACAAGGGAAGCTGAGAAATGCATCAACAGTCTGTTTTGGGCAGGTGCAGCCCCACCTCTAATCCCTGGTATCTAGAAGGCAGAAGCAGGAGGATTGCTATTTAGAGGCCAGTCTGGGAAACTGTGAGAATATATGTATGCGGGCTTGGCAGGTAGCTCGGGGGCATTCGTGAATGCTGGTCTAGCATGTACAAGACCCTAAATTCAATCCCTGTTGTTGGCATTGGGAGAGTGTTTTGTACTAAGGGTCTTTCCCCATAGGAGGAAGGAGACAGTCAGTGCAGGTGACGGTGGGCAGTGCTGCTGCAGCGTGTGCTGCGCTGTCACCAACACTTGGTCTGGGCCTTTCTAGAAGGTAGGAACACGGGCCTCTGAGGGCTGATGTGGCCCAGCTGGTATCGGGCATGGCCACACAGGACTTTTCTTTATAACATACACACACACACACACACACACGTGCACACACAGCTATCAAAGTACATCGTTGTGAATAATGAAAAATACTATTGTGTGAAGCAGCCTTTTTTGAGACAGGGTCTCACCTTGAGGTTCAGGCTGATCTTGAACTCACAACAGTTCTCCTACCTCATCCCAGTGCAGGATTGCAGGCATGAGCCACCACACCCAGCAGAAGCAGACTTTTAGTCACACACGTTTCCCTCTCTTCCAAATTTCCACTATCCAAATCAGCCCTCAAACCAATTTGCTGGCATTTTTGAGGAACTCTTTTGCCACCCCATCTTAGCTATCCACACTCCAGAATGTGATCGATTTGGATTGCAAGGAGTATTTGTGTCTGTGGTGTGTGTAAATGTGTGAATATGTAGTTTGTGACTTATTTCTTCCAGTGGTAGTCAAAAGAGTGTGAAAGCCAGCACTGTACAGCAATAAGTACATTAAATAGCATAATTTCTAGCTAACGAATGGCTTCTCATGGGAAATTTGAACATTACTTGTTCTCTTTTTTTTTTTTTTTTATCAGTACCGGGGATTGAACTCACAACCGCCTGCTTGCAAGGCAGGTGCTTATGCCGCTGAGCTAAATCCCCAGCCCCCACTTGTTCTCTTTCTATAATGTAGTTTTAAGAAGAGGGTAGGTAGATCTTGCTGTAACTGGCTTGTGAAGCTCATCTCTTTGTATCCCCAGAAGAGGCAGAACCACTAATGGCAAGCTGAGGGCCCGAGGCTCTTATCAACAGATTCTTTCCTTCATGTCTTACATTCACAATGTGGAAATGGGAAAAATCTCACACAAGGGAAGCAGGAAATGGGGAATAATCGGAGCGAGACTCTAGTCTTTTCAGCTCCCTTTTGGGAAAGTTCTGATCAGAAGATGGGATTTATGCTTCTGGGAATGATGTCACCAAATAGAAGAATACTGTATATATTAGTTACTTTCCTTGTTGCTGGGACAGAGCACCCCAGCATCCACATCTCGAAGGAGGAAAGGTTTGTTTCAGCTCATGTTTCAGAAGTTTCAGTGCATGCATGATCAGTGGCACAGTGGAAGGGCCCAGGCAGACGACTGCCACTCATGTCATGGCAGCCAGGAAGCAGAGAGGGAAGGAACAAGCCAGGGAGGCAGAGATACCCTTCCAGGTCACACCCACAGTGGTCCAGGTCTTCAGATGAGCCCCTTCCTCCTAACAGTGCATCAGCTATAGCACCTCCGTAATCCGATCACCTTCCAAAGCCTGCTGGTGAGTGCACGAGGCCCTTAGGGAATGGCTAATATAAACCATCGCACAGCATGGGTGCCCAAGCAAGAGAAGGTCCCAGTCTTGCCACTCTGTTGTTTATCATCCACTCATTTCAGTTGAGTCAGTGTGTCAGATGGGGTACATTAGTGGATTAAAGCAAACAAGATTTGTTTGTTGCTTGCGCTACTTATGTGTCCTGGGCTTGGCTGGGGCTCTGCTCATTCTGTTCTAACACTGGGACCTACACTTTCCAGACAGCCGCTGCTGTCTAGAATATTCCTGCCAGAGACAAAGGCCTCACACAGGGTCTCGTGCTGGCAATTCCATGTACCAGCCAAGGGGACTTGCTCATCCCAGTGCCGGGTCACCCTGCTGACCCGAGTGGTCAGCAGTGCATTCTGCCAGATCTGAAGAAGGAAGGAGATGGGCATTTGGAGACCCTGTGCACCAGTAAGCCACAGCTAGCCTATCCACATTTCCTCTATGGAAGCCTGAGTTGGCACCAGGTGATGCCCTCTCTCTTTGCATCCTGGCATTGCATGAGAAGGAGAGGAGGGAGTCAGCAGGTCTTCATCTTAATGGGGGTTGGAGGTTCTGACCCAAGTGTCTGAGGCTAGATCCCATCTGCTGCCCACAGGTGATGACCAACGGCTGGGAGACAGTGGACATGACCCTGCGGCGGAATGGACTGGGGCAGCTGGGCTTCCACGTGAAGTATGATGGCACAGTGGCTGAGGTGGAGGACTATGGCTTCGCCTGGCAGGCTGGCCTCCGACAGGGCAGCCGGCTGGTGGAGATCTGCAAGGTGGCCGTGGTCACACTGACCCATGACCAGATGATCGATCTGCTGCGCACTTCTGTCACCGTGAAAGTGGTCATCATTCCACCTTTTGAGGACGGCACGCCCAGAAGGTGAGAGACAAGAGCAGGCTGGGGATTGGTGGCTCCCAGAGACGTCCCTGGCCCTGCCATCCTAGGCTTCAATAGAGGGTCTCAATAAGCCCTGTCTCAACCAGAACAGTGACAGTGGTGATAGATGGGAGTGAAC
Organism: Cavia porcellus; assembly: GCF_034190915.1. Lineage (NCBI taxonomy): Eukaryota > Metazoa > Chordata > Mammalia > Rodentia > Caviidae > Cavia > Cavia porcellus. The sequence continues at coordinate 16,751,153 of NW_026947490.1, forward strand.
CCCTAGCTATGCCAGTTACTGGTTTAAGCTTCTTGGATGCAGGCAATCTTGTACATTCTCCACAGCAACCCTGATGCCTCACCCACATCTCTAGATGAAGCGCACAGTACTACAAGCAGCTTGCTCAAGGAAACACTGGACTGCACTTGATATCTTTGTTCAGCCTGTGTTTACTAAGCCCCTACTATGTACCACTTCCATCTGCAGTGCCAGGGCTTGAGTGGTGAGCAAAGCAGGGGCCTGCTATCTTGGAGTTTGTGTACTCTGGGAAAGGACAGGGAGTAAAAAAATATAGACATATACTATAGGGTCTGGTAGTGATCACTTCTAAGAAAGAAATAGAGGCAATGAGCTACCGCATGACAGGAGGGCTGCTTGTAGTTGGGCAGCTCCTGGCAAAGGCAGCCATGTGGTTTGGGGGGCCAGCCAGCTCTAGATGGAAGCCAGCCAGGAAAGAGTTTTCCAGTCATGGATGTGGAATGGCACAGCCTGTGCAGAGTGAGCCCGGATATGAGCTGGGAGAACAAGACCCAAGTAGGACAGACTGGGACGTTTTTATGGGCCATGGGAGCCACTCGGGTTTTATTCTAAGCACAGTGGGAATCCAGTAGAGGGTTTGTTTCTTTTAGTTTCCTCTTTCAATAAAGCATTTCAAACAATAAAAGTTTGCAGTTAGACTGGACCTGATGGCACACACGTAATCTCAGCACTTTGGGAGGCTGAAGCAGGATCACAAGTGTCAGCCTAGCCTGGGCAACTTGGTAAGACCTTGTTTCAAAACAAAAGGATGAGGATGTAGCTCAGTGCAAAGGGCCTGGGTTCAGTCACCGCAACTTTTTAAAAAGCATGCAGTTGTCCCTTCATATCTTTGGACTCCACATCTGCAAGTTCCACACTGGAGTTCTTCCAATTGCAAATCAAAACTTGAAGGTGTATTACATCTATACTGGACAGGTACAAGTTTTTTTTTTTTTTTTTTTTTTTTTTTTTTTTTTATTACTCTTCTCTAAACAATAAAGTATAGCAACGATTTACACAGCACTGACCTTGTATTGGGTATTTTAAACAATCTGAAGATGCTTTACAGTGTATAAGAGGATATGCATCAGCTATATGTACACATATTGCATTTTATTTAAGGAACTTGGGGCCAGTGATACAGTTCAGCAGCACGATGCCTGCCTGCCAAGCCTGTGCTTGCCAAGGTCCTTAGACAAGTCCCAGTACCAGAGTAAAAAGAAAAAGTGCAAGGCCTTAAGTTCAATTCCTAATACCAAAAAAAAAGGAACACCGTTGGATTTCGAACCAGACCCTCCTGGAGAGCGAGACAGCTGTACTGAGCCCCTAGTTTCAATTCTCATCAGCATATGTCCAGTTTATTTTATTTTTGGGGGCCAGTATTTTTTGCTTTTATAAACTCTGCATCTTCCCTGACACTCACTACCCCCCACCTTCAGTTATCTGAAGCAGTTCCAGACCTTGCAGTGAATTTCTACACAATAGGGAACAACTTTCAGATTTTTTATTAATGAGTTAGATGTGGTGCAGCACATACCTGTGATCTCAACATTTAGGAGACTGAGGCAGGAGGATTGCTGAGAGCTCAAGGCCAGCCTGGGCTACATAGTGAGACCCTGTCACAAAAGAGCCAAAGAAAAAGAATAAATACACGTTTTAAAAGTTTTTGATTGTTATACCTAGTAAGTTAAATAGTAATTCCCTAATACCACCTGTCCAATCTGTTTAATTTTTCCCTATTGTATCACATACATAGTTAAGAAAAAAATAGTTGTTTTTTTTTTTATTTTATTTAAAAGGAAAAAGAGAAAAACACAAAAACAAAACAAAGTAGTGTAAGGGTACAAGTAATACAGAACTACAAAAAAAAAAAAAAAACAGTAAGAAATCACCAGTTAATAGATTACATATTATCATCTTAGAGATAGTTGCTCAAATCACAGTACCAAAGCATACAAAGTGGACATTCAAACAGTGAGACTGCAAACAGTTGTGTTCAGTGATCCAACCAAAAACATTAATATGGTCAGCTAATAGTTGTTTTGTTAATCGGTATCGTTATGTTACCTTCTTATAAGATTTTTTTTAATTTATTGTGCAAGAGATTAAACCTAAGGTTTTTGCACTGAGCTGTATCCCCAGCCCTTTTTCATTGTTTTGTTTTGTTTTCTGGTACTGGGGATCGTACTCATGACCTTGCACTTGCCAAGCAGGCGCTCACACCACTGAGCTAAATCAACGGCCATTCCCCAGCCCTATTTTATTTTTTATTTTGAGACACAGTCTTGCTAAGTTACTCAGGCTGGCCTCAAATTTGGAATCTCCTGCCTCAGCCTCTTAGAGTGCTGGGTTTACAGGATATGCCAAGATGCCCAGGTTCTTGGGTTCTTTTTAATCTATAAGGGCCTCCCCAGCCCGCAATTTATTTTGAGAAGAAATCAGGTCACTTCCCCTTAGTTTCCCATGTGCAGGGTTCAGCTGGTTGCCATGCCATGGTGTCCTTTAACCCCTTCTTTAGCAAACTAGAGGTTCACACAGAAGCTTGATGGGGTGGGGGGCAGGGACAGCAGCAAAGGCCAGAACATAAGAACCAAGCCCCTCAGCTTCTAACAGACCAGAAAGAGGCCTATGTGACTGGCCTGACCCAAGAGAGGGGCTTGAGATGAAGTAACACTGAGTGCCATGTTCATTCCCAACCTTACTGGGCCCCCACCAAGACTGGCATGATTCCCAGCTTTACAGATGAAAGCTGAGTCAGAGTGGGCAAGTCACTTCTGCAGAGTTGCACAGCTTAGTAAGTTCCAAAGCCAAATTCACATCCAAATGTGCCTGTTTCCATTGCATACTCTGGCCTCTAAAAGCTGTCAAGAGCTGTGAGCACATAAGTGACTTTGCTAACCCTCCCTCTAAACTTACTCTGAAGGCTGTGAGGGACAGTTTGGGGCAGCCTAAATCCTGAAACCACCCCTGCCCACACCCCCAATCCCTCAACCTCAGGACTCCAGTACAGCCCGCAGGCAGTCCCTGCTTCAGCCCTTTCCTGTGCCCTTTTAAAATCACCTCTTCCCAGAGCATCAGCAAGCCACACTTACTGGATCTCTGCAGACACCAGCCTTGCCAGGGTCACTGCACAGGCAGGATCCTGGCAGTTGTGTTCCTTAGGCAAGGATGAGACAAAACCCCACCACCCCACCACCTCTTTCTGCACACACACTGACGTGCACACACAGTGAGCCAGTTTTTTGGTGTGCCTTTCCGAAGCCAGGGGAGCACAAGAAAGCCACAGAAAACAAGCATGTAGGGACCAACCAAAAGCACAAGTAGAAGAAGTCTGTAGTCTCTGCCTGGGAGACAAGGCCAGGGAGGTGCAACCAGACAGACAGGTTCTGTTCCCTGCCCGGGTGAGGAGAATGGTTCTCCCACCCCTTCACAAGGAGGCTGGTACGGAAACAGGATCTCCCATTTGCAAGGCTGGTGTGGGATGGGGCCTGGGTCGTGGGCGTTGTTTTTCAAATGCAGAGAAGGTTAGAGCCTCTCTCTAAACAAAGCTCCTGGCTCAGATATCAAAATAAACTCCTGTGGAATACGCAGAGAGGCCCTCATTGCCACCACCCAAACTGCATAGTATGCCTTGGAACCCCTTGCACTTTAGACATCCAGAATATAAGAGCATCTCTAGCCCCTCTCAGGCCACAAGATTAGAATTCACTCCCTTCCCCAAGGGCGATGATGCTAAAGATGGAATCAGAGGCCTCATAAATACTGAACAGAGCAAGGGGTGGCAGTGTATGCCTGTAGTGCCAGCACTGGGGAGGCTGAGGCAGGAGTATCACCATGAGTTTGAGACCACCTTGGGCTATATAATAATTTAAATGCCAGTTTGGAATACATAGCTAAACCTTGTCTTCAAAAAAAAAAAAAAAGCTGGGCAAATATTTTACCACTGAGCTACACCCCACCCCAGTCCAAAGCTAGAGTACCTAAGTGATTCCTGCACTTCTGGGCCATAGCTGGACTGAGCCAGGTGGCCAGGAGGACATCCCCAGGCCTGTAGTATGTCATGATAGAGTGGAGGTTGTGTGCCTTAGTAGTAGAGCATCTGCCTAGCATATGCAAGTTCCTAGATTTGATGCTCAGCAATGAAAAAAAAGTCTGGTGACCTTGAGTGCTTATGTAGGCTCAGGAGGGATGCTCTTGTCTTTGTCACTGTCTGATGAGGCCAGCAACTCTGGGACGTGTTCAGATCTGCTGTTTAGTCCCAGGATCTCTGATTGTAAGAGTTGGGAGTTGCTCCCTAAAAAGACAAATTGAAATCCCACAAATGAGTGAGTAGAAGGCATAAGGAAGATGTCCCTGGAGCCCTTAGAAACTAGACTGTCAGGATCAAGGAAAGGGAGGCAGTAACTGGAGACCCCAGGGGGCATTCCTCCCTCCGACTTCTCCTGCACAGGACTTAAGGTCGGAACAGAACAGTGCAGGGTTGGAGGACAAAGACTACCTACGAGCAGCCTAAATATCTATCACTAGGGAACTGGCTGGGTAAATGACAGGCATCAGGTGATTAATACTGATTGTTTTAAAATAAAATTAGCCAGGTGTGATGAATTACACATGTAGGCAGGAGGTTCACAAGTTCAAACCCAGTCTGGGCAACTTTAGTGACTTATCAAGACTCTGTCTCAAAATTAAAAAGGTATGGGGATGCAGCTCAGTGTAAAGGCCCTGGATTTAATTCCCAATACCACAATTAAAAAAATTTTTTTAATTAAGCAGTTTTTAGATATAGCTCAGTGTTAGAAAACTTGCTTAGCGTGTCATACCCTGGGTTTCATCCCCAGCATCTATCCCCCTAAAAAAAAAAAAAGGAAAAAAAATTTTTTTTTTGAGATAAGGTCTCACTATGTTTCCCCAGGCTGGCCTCTAACTTGAAGTAATCCTCCTGCCTCAGCCTCCTGGGATTACAGGCATGTGCCACTACATTCAGCAATAGAGGAGATAAAAATTAAGTGAATGTGTTTGTGCTACAGTGGCATGGTAAAATGTATTGATTTTTTGTTGTTATTTTTAGATGGGTGGGTTGGTTCTTCATTTGGGGAAAGGTTGAGGTTTTTCTAAGGGGTTTTGTTTGTTTGTTTTCATTTTTTGAGCCAGGGTCTCACTATGTAGTTCAGACTGGCCTTGAATTCACGGTGTAGTCCTGGGTGGCCTCAAACTCACAGCAGTCCTCCTGCCTCAGCCTCCCAATGCTGGGATTACAAGTGTGCACCACCATGCCCTGTTGTTAGCATGCTATTTTTATTACTATTTTAAATTGTATCTGTTCATCTGCATAAGATATTTCTAGAAGAATACATGACAAACTGAACAGTGGCTGCTTCTGGTGGGTGAAACTGGGAATAGAGATGCCCTTTTAAGCCATTTTAATCTTTAAGAACAGTTCAAAAATGAGAGAAATGAAGTGAGGTTTTTCAAATGATACTGTGCATCACCGTCATCACATGAACCACAGTAACACGCAGGTCCTGGGCCCCATCCCCAGGGAGATTCCAATCCACGTGATCCAACAGGGAACTCAGGAACCTCATTCTTTGCTGAGAACTTGGTGACTCAGATGCTGGGTTTCAGATCACAGGAGATAACTAGAGAGGAGAAGCCGGGAAAGATGTTGCTCCAGGGCTGGAGGTGGGTGTGACTGGACTTTGGGAAATGTAAGGGAGATTTCAGCCTCAGTTGGTAAGAAGAGGAAGGTGACACTGCTGGACCCTACTCGAATGCTGGTACCCCATCTTATAGATTAGGAAAGTAGGCCTCTTAAGAAGGAAAACCCGGGGCTGGGGGTTTAGCTCAGCGTCATAAGCACCTGCCTTGCAAGCAGGCGGTCGTGAGTTCGATCCCCGGTACCAATAAAAATGAAAAAAAAAAAGGAAATCCCTTACCCAAAAGCATGCAGGTGGTAAGGGCTGGGACCTGAATGGCACAAGGAATGACTGTGTTCTCATGAGTCTGGCCCTAACACCCACCTGCTTTCCCTGTCGCCATCATTCTCATGCAGTCTCCAGCTTTCTGGGGATGCAGCTCTGAACTAGCTTAGCAGCTCCAATAGAAACAGGCCTTGGGGCTGGGGATTTAGCTCAGCGGCATAAGCGCTTGCCTTGTAAGCAGGCAGTCGTGAGTTCGATCCCCGGTACCGATAAAAAGGAAAAAGACAAAAAAAAAAAAAGAAACAGGCCTTTTCCCCCCTGGAGTTCAGGAAATGACTCTAAACAGTTGCTGTCCTTGGGCCTGTTTATGATAATCCCATGTTAGTTACTACATACAATAGAGAGGTTTCTGATTGGACAGTCCTGGGCCACATGCAGGAAGTAGGGTCTGCCTCACCCAGAACACAGGGCTGTTATCAAAAGAAAGGGCTGTAGGAGCCAGGCGGGCAGGAGCTCTGGGTGTGCATCACTTGGGAGAGTGGCATCCGCCTCCACCTCTGAGGCCAGGCCCTTCTGCCAGCTCTGTCAGACATCTGTGTTGATACTGGTCCCTACCTGGTGCTTGGTGAGGTATGGATACCTAGGGATCCCCACTGACAGCTATGTGGCACTTCCAGGAACATGACATGGCAGGCCGAGGTGCCAGGGCACAACCTCATACTTTCACCTGGTTCCTTAGGAGTCCTGTCCTGGCACACAGCCTCTAAGCTGCACCATCTACCAAATCTTTCACCCAGTGGCTGTAAAGGTTCTCTGGGTTCCAGAGAAGCTCAGAGATCAGCACAGTAGGGGCACCAAGCTTCCAGGCTAAGCACTCCTCAGAGCCCAGAGCTCACAGCTGCTGGGGGTGGATTTCCTGAGCACAGCCCCATCTGGGGCGCCAGGCCCCACCTGTGCAGAGAATGCCAGCCCAGCCCACATATCTCCCCACTCGAGCCAGAATCACTGTAGTGTGTATGCCAGCCCTGGTCTGGGGGAGTCACAGGCCGCTCTGCATCTATTTCAAGGTTCTGGGTTTCATAGCTTTTTTTTTTTTAACTACCCTGTAAAGTAGGTCACCTGCTCCCCTTCCAGTAGCCTTTGAGATTCTTTGGAACAAGACAGAAACTGTCCTTTGATGCCAAGGGCATCCGCCTTTCTGGCCCAAGTACTGCTAAGAGAGCCCCTGCCAGTGCACAGGACACTGGCCAGCTGGAGGTTTGTGCTGGGGAGAAGGGAGAGGATTCGAGACAGAGGGGGAGTAGGGAAAACGGATGAGAAGACAAGGCTGGCATTCGGAGCCCCTGTGTCAGGCCCTGTCCTAGAACTCTGAGCTGGTAAGTTTCAGACCTTGTTCAGCTTTTAAAATCGGTCATCATGGTTCAGCTATCGCCAGGAAGCCCTGGCCCTGTGTGAAGGAGGCAGCAGGTTCCTCTCAGCAGCAGGACATGTGCCGGTGGGCTGGGGTCTCAAGTAACCAAGCTGTTCCCTGCAGGGGCTGGCCAGAGACCTATGAAATGAATACCTCGGAGCCCAAGACCGAGCCAGAGAGCATCGCCCCTGGGGGCCGGCCCCCCTACCGCAGCAACGCCCCCTGGCAGTGGAGTGGGCCCTCATCCCACAACTCTCTGCCAGCCTCCAAGTGGGTCACCCCAGCTACCCCAGGCCACGCCCAGTCTCTCAACCGGCCACCAAAACAGACCTCCATGGTCCCCTTCCGAGAGTCTCAGCCACCGCACAGCAAAAGGTAAGGACCCCAAGCCCTTGGGGTCCCCCAAGGCCCTGTCTCTCACCTGCCCACACCCATTCTTTCCTCCCCTCAGTCTGTCTGTGACCCTGTCAGCCACCCTTTCCCTCTGCTCCCGCCCTCCCCCCAGCTTCCCCCTGGGACCTTTTGTGCTGGATGGGGTTGCCAGAGTGGAAACCTGGCTACCAAGTACTGTTGGGATGCTGCTTTTTAAAGCTGAAGGGGCTGACAATGTTAGGACAGTGACTTCTTGAAGAGCCTCGGGGCGGGGGGATCATGCTCTAGTCTCGGGTTGGGTGGCAGGACACTGAGGGAGTTTGGCTGTTTTGAATGCCTATACATTAAAAGAGGTTGTGGCTGTGTGGTACAGCACTTGCCTAGCCCGCATGAGCCCCTGAGATCCATCCCTTCAGTGAAAAGGAGAGAAGTGTGTCCTCAGAATGAAGCAACCAGGTTGCATGTGGTGGCACATGCCTGAGGTCCCGACACTGTGGAGCTATGGAGGCTGAGGCAGGAGGATCCCTGCAAGTTATAGGCCAGGCTGAGCTACATCTTGCAGAAGAGCATGTCTTTTTAGGAGAGGAGCAAGAACCTGAAAGAAAGGACCATGGAAACCCCAACTTCTCACTGCCCTTTACTGAGCTTCCATCTCCTCATCCAAAGAGAGGATAGCAGATGGAATGTGTTCAGGCCAGAGAAAGATCATCTGTCCATCTGCCCATCTCCATCTGTGCTCTTGAGATTAGGGTATCTTCCCATGACTCCTGCTCCTCTGTTGTCTTGTTCCAGGCCTGTGAGCTTCCCAGAAACCCCTTACACAGCATCACCAGCAGGGGCCGACAGAGTCCCTCCCTACCGACAGCCTTCTGGGAGCTTCTCCACCCCGGGTTCTGTCACCTACGCGAGATACAAGCCATCCCCTGAAAGGTCAGTCTCCTCCTGTTTTGCAAATTACTGTCTGGTGAAAGCTAGAATCCGTCTTCCCTAGAGAGTGTGCCCACCACAATTTTATTTGCTCCTGAATGGGATTTCTGGGCTCCAGGAGGTCATCAGAGCACCCTCAAGGGATTGGTTATGTCTCACATTTAAATGTAGGGCTATGCTGGACTGGGGAGGGCTCACCATTGGCAGCCTTGTCACAGAGTTTTGGTTGCTATTTTCTTGACACCTGTTTCCTTTTTGAGTCAGACCATCCTCGGTCCCGCCTTGCCATCCCCTCATCTTCCTTTACCCGCCACCCCTGAAGCCCAGGCCAGAAGCATTACCTCATACTCATGATCATTCAGACTTCATTCGTACCCCTTGGAGCTGTCCCCAATCTGGCGGCCCAAGAGATCTTCCCAGACGCTCTGTGGTTCCCCAGTGCCATCAGGATAAACCCAGACTCTACAACTTGGCAGGCAGAATCTGGTTGCGGCCGAGCTTGTGGCCGGGGGCCTTGTCCTCGCCTCTTCTGCTCCACCCTCCACTCAGCAGCCAAAGGCTCTTTCTGTATCCAGCCATGTTTCTGCCCTGCCCCAAACCCCCACTCGATGCCCAGAGTCCTCAGTCCACATCCTCAGTCCCCCCATTGTGGCCTCCCAAGGCTCTCACTCCTTGTAGGACAGGCGCCAGCTCCCCCAGCCACTTCCAGATCCGTAGGCGGGCCGTCTGCACGTCTGCACAGCCCTGGCCTGGGAGTTCTTCATCTTCCTCACTGCACTCTCCACACCCGAGTTCTGATGCTGCTCCTGCTAAGAAGCCTTTTCCAGCCTCTGGGACCAGGGGAGCACTGCCCCTGTGACCCTGTACCCCCCAAACCAGAGGTGCTCAGTCTCCAGTTACCCAGAAGAGGACTGGTTCAAAAACGGGCAACAAGGAATTTCTGACTGGCAGGTCCGCCGTTGAGCCCACTGTATCCTCTATTAGATGCTCAGCCTCTGTGGTAAACTTGGGGAAACAAACCCACCGTTTCATCCTTTAGTCGCCACCACCAAGCTACTCATTTACCCAGGGTCCTGTTCGTGCCCTTGCTGACCAGTGGAGAGAGGACCTTACAGGCATGTGAGTGGGCATTCCCGCAGAGGAAGGAATGCAGCCCAGCTCCGGAGCCAGGCTGGCTGCCCGGAGGAAGTGGTGTCGGAGCAGGGCTTGGAGAGATGAGCAGCTTACCACAGAGAGGAGGGAGCAGGTCGTTCCACACAGAACAGGGTCCACAGGCAGGAATGTAAAAGAGGCACAGAAAATAAGCGGTATGTGTGCGCTGTGGCTAGTAGAGATGACCGGGCTGCAAAGTGGGCGGAGCCTGGAAATGACAGGCGATGTGATGTGATCTGCTGATGACCAGCCAGTGCTGATGTGACTGAGAACAATTGGGAAAAGTGTTTTTTCTTTTGTCTTTTTCTTTTTTATCAGTACCGGGGATTGAACTCACGACTGCCTGCTTGCAAGGCAGGCACTTATGCTGCTGAGCTAAATCCCCAGCCCCGGAAAAGTGTTTTTTGATGTTTTTTCCCTCCAAACTGTTTGTGTTCACTTTCTAATTTTCTCAACTTTTTAATTGGAAACAATATTTATAAGGCGTTGCAAAGATCTCGTGAACCCTTCACCTAGCTCTCTCCATTATTAACATTATAGATTACAAAATAAAATTATTTATTTTGAGACAAGGTCTCACTGAGTCTTTAAATTGCCCAAACAAAGAGGCTGGGGATACAGCTCAGTGGCGCAGCACCTGTCTGGCAAGCATGAGGTCCTGAGTACGATTCCTGTCACCCTTCCGAAAAAACTACCAGGGCTGGGTTTGAAATTGCACTCCTCCTGCCTCACCTTCTCAGAGTGCTGAGATTAAGGCATGTACCACCATACCTGGCTAGTTTCTGGACTTTTGACTCTTACAAAGACCTATGCTACCACAAACAAGTTTCTGCATGAAAATAAGTTTTCATTTCTGTGGGATAAATGCCCAACAATACAACCACATACCGTATGGTAGGTAAGTCCACTTTACATTCCCACCAGCAGCATACGAGTGATCCAGTTTCACCACGTCCTCACTACCATTTGTTGTTGTCACTGTTCTTCACTTTAGCTGTTCTGATGGGTATGTAGTGATATCTCATTTTGGTTTTAATTTGCATTTCTCTGGTGGCTAATGATATTGAACATCTTTTTAAGTGCTGATTTGCCAAATGTGTTTCCTTTTTGAGGAAATGTCTATGCATGTCTTTTGCCCATTTTTTAATTGGATTCCATACTCTTCAGTGGTAGAGAGTTCTTTGTATGTCCTAGATACAAGTTCTTTGTCAGCTCTGCAGTTCTGGAGATTATACTCAAGGACTTCATCCTCAGCTACATCCTCATCTTTTTCTATTTTTTGTTTTATTTATTTGGCACTCAGGATTGAACCCAGGGTCTTACCACTGAACTGTATCACTTGGTCCTTTTTATTTTATTTGAGGCAAAAGCTCACTAAATTGCCCAGTTTGGGCTTGAATTTGCCATCTTCCTATCGCCACCACCAAAAATGCAGAGATTACAGCACCACACCCAGCTTATTTATTTTTTATTTTGAGACAGCATCTCACTAATTTGTTAAATTGCCCAAACGGGGCTCGAACTTGCAATCCTCCTGCCTCAGCCTCCCAGAGTGCTGGGATCACAGGCATACCTCAGTATTTATAGTTTTCTTTTTACCTTCTTCTCCCTCCCCCCCCCCCGTGCCGGGAATCAAACTCAAGACCGCCTGCTTGCAAGGCAGGTACTTATGCCGCTGAGCTAAATCCCCAGCCCCTTCTTTTCACCTTCTTTATAGGATCTTTCACAAAACAAAACTTTCATTTTGATGTAGTTCAAATTAACATTTCTTTTCCTTTTTTGAATCATGTTTTTGGTGCTGTCTAAGAACTCTGCCTAGGCTTAGATCCTAAAGATTTTCTCCCAGGTTTTTTCTAGAAGTCTTAACTGTTTGACATTTAAGTCTTTGGTCTGTTTTCAGTTAGCTTTTGTGTACCTGAAAGATTTAGTTCCCTTTTTTGCCCATGTATGTCAGATTGGCTCTGCCATCATGTAGTGGTGCATTTCTGCAGTACCAAGGATTGAACCCCAGGCCTCACACATGCTAAGCAAGTTTTTCACTACTGAGCAGTGTCCAGCCTGTTTTTTCCCTTCTTCGTGCAGATATTGATGACTGGGGCTAAGTGGGCCTATTGGTACAGCTCTGTTTTGTGTTCTCTGGTGTGTCCCATTGATTTTAAGCATGATCTCAGTGAGTTCTGCTAGCAGTTCCCTGAGATACTCCCATTTTACAGAGGAGAAATTGAGACTCAGTAGGGTGAATTCACGTGGCTAAAGTCACGCACTTGGAACAGGAAGCCAGGTCTGTGATCCCAGGAGGCTGAGCCCTCACCTTGGAGCTGTCTTGCCTGCCTAAGGACTTTAGGCTCCCCTTCCAATTCAGGCCAGTGGGGTGGTTCCCTCTGAAACACTTGTCCACGGTGACATGTTGATAGCTGTGATTTTGCATTTCTTTTTTTTTCTTTTTCTTTTTTTTTTTTATGTGTCAGCACACTGGGAGATTTTGCATTTCAAGCTGACATTGACAACACCAATTTTCCTACTTACTCAGCCCCCCACACACACACCTGTGTCTTCCAAGGGTCCTGGCTGTACTCTCTGTAGCTTATACCTCAGCATTTTCTATCTCCATCCATCAGCAGCTGGGTTTCCAGCTCTGCCAGATGTTCCTAGTGCACCCCATGCCCTACACCCCCAGAACCACCTTTCAGAATCAGTCACCAGCCAAAGGTGAAAGGGCCAGGAGCAGGTCAAGGCTTTTTCCTGCTGCACAGTTGTGTGACTTCCTGCGTGGGAGGAGCAGACCACCGCCCTGCTGGTCGTTAGGGAGAAGGAAGGAGGTGTGGGTAAGGCTGTCCTGAAGGCTGTACTGAGCCCCTGGCAGCTGTTCACCAGCCCCTGGCTAGATTTTTTTTCCTTGTTTCCTCTGCCAATGCCATGTGGAGTAGTTTATTAGTTAGGAGACACTTGACTGCAAAGGACAGAAAACCTTCTTCAGGAAAACAGGAGCAAAAAGAAAAATTGTCATTTTTTTTCTGAAATTTGTTTAAATGCTTACTTTTACAATATAAAAAAGAAGAAGAAGGAGAAGAGGGCTTGAAGCCGTGGACATGGTGATATACACCTGTAATCCCAGCTACCCAAGAGGCTGATGCAGAAGGATCTTAATTCAAGGCTAGCCTGGGCAATTTAGTAAAAGCCTATCTCAAAATAAAAATGTTTAAAGAGCTGGCAACCTACTTCAGTGGCAAAACACCCCAGGAGTCAATCTCTAGTACCACAAAAATAAAAAACAACTAGTAAAGTGTTAGGGAATTTATCATCTCCAATGCTCAAGGGTATCCTTAGGGACTGTACTCATGGTCCCAAGTAAAACCAGTCTTGGAATGGGGATGTAGCTCAGTGGCACAAGCGCCTGCCTGGCAAGGAAGGAGGAGTTCAATTCCTGGTACTCAAAAAAAGAAAAAGATTGAGGAAACTAAGTCACTTCTTTCCTACCCTTTAACCCTGGCAAAGCCACATTAGGACCTATGACCTTTTTTTTGAAACAACGTATTGCTGTGCAGTTCAGGCCTTGAACTCCCTTTGTAGCCCAGTCTTGAACTCATAGCAATCCTTCTGCCTTTGCCTCCTTAGGACTGGGATTACAGTTGGCCTGCTATGAATGACTGTCTTTTAAACTGTCATCTACCAAATCATGTGACAGTGGAATGGCCACCAGAGCAGAATTTATTCTCCACCAATAGGGACAAACAAGGTTTGATGGCTGTTGGGGTACAAGCACCTAGCAGTGGCTCTACCGTCTGCCTGCCCATCTACCCAGCATCCTGTCATTCCACTGTTCTGCTGTGAGGATAGGAGACTGACCACAGCTCGGGTGAGGCTGTTAGCCGTGATCACTTTGGTCTTGGTGTTTCCCTCTGTGGTGAGTGGGAAGCTCATGACCCCAGCACCAGAGCCAACCCTGCTAACTCTAAAGGACCCTACCTTGACCTCCCCAGAATCACTACATCAGCTGCTGCCTTGAGATGCCCATATTTGCAGCTAGTCAGGCAACATAACCCAAAGCCCTGATTTCATTTTCTAATTTAAAAAAAGGGTGACTAACTTGAAATATCTCAGCTGAGATGGAAGACAGCCAGGCAGTCTCCCCTTTCAGGGATGCTTGCCCAGAGCCCTGTGTGTGATGAGATGTCCCGATTCTCAACCATTTGGACCAGAATTGGGCGGTGATAAGAAATGGCCCCAAATAGGACATATTCACTGTCACAATAAATGGTCAGCCTTGTTTTCTTTTCTTTCTTTCTTTTTTTTTTTTTTTTTTTTTTTCCTTTTTATCGGTACCAGGGATCGAACTCACGACTGCCTGCTTGCAAGGCAGGCGCTTATTCCGCTGAGCTAAATCCCCAGCCCTAGTCAGTCTTGTTAGTAAGAAAGTGACGTGATTGGATACAGTACAGGTTGTCTTGGTAGAAGACAAGAGATGAACTTTGTAAAATATATCTTCTAGAAATGGTCTATCAATTAGAATTAGGTTAGAGGCTGGGGGTTTAGCTCAGTGGTGTAAGCACCTGTCTGACAAGCATGAGGTCATGAGTTCAATCCCTGGTACAAAAACAAAAAACAACAACAAAAAAATTAGGATTAGGTTTAACTGCACAATCCAGAAAACAGCTATTCAGCAGAGAGACTTTCTTTTTTCACATTGTTAGGGACCTGGTTCCTCCCTGATGTGTCACTGTCCTTGGCTTTCTGCCTCGGGGTCCATGATGCTGCTCAAGCTGCAACCTTAAGGAAATGATGAGGTGAAAAAAGAAAGCCAGGTGTGGTAGCACACACCTGTAATCTCAGCACTCAGGAGGCTGAGGCAAGAGGATTTCCTTTTGCTGTGAGTTTGAACCCAGCATAAGCTAGGTAAGTGAGTTCAAGGCCAGCCTGCACTATATAGCAAGACCCTGTCTCCAAAAAGAGAAAACAATGAGGCAAAGACAGCCACAGCACACCTCTAAGGAACGTTCCTGGCTAGAAGTCAAAGACAGCATTTTTACTCTTATTTCATTGGCCAGAACTACAAGGGAGCCTGGGAAGTTGGTCTTTTGGCCAATCACATTGCTGCCAGGTAGGACGGCACAGAGCAGAAGCAGCCTGTGGTCTGGGCCTCCCACCTTCTCACTTTCCTCTGGCATCTGATCTCTGCCTCTGTTGACATTTTCCTCTGGTGCTCAGGATTCAATACCAACTCTTCGGGGAAACTGTATAAACATGTCAACACTCTGTCTGCAGCTACGGTGGAGCCACGGTTTACCAGGCAGCCAGCCAGGTACAACGAAGGCAGCCAGTGAGATAAAGTTGGCCTAGTGTCAAAGTTGCCTTTGTGAAATCCCTTACCTTTCCAGAAACTGGACCTTCAGCTGTGGGGGGAAGAAAAGAATGAGTAAGATACCAGCTTCTGATATCTTGGCTCTCTTCCTTTCAGAAGTCAGAGGTCAGGGTCTGGTCCAGGAAAGGGAGGATAATATGTCTTTTCTTGGCAGGGGAGTGGAGTTGCTGTCCTGGAGGAATTAGGCCTGGAGATTATAGCCTGCTCCTCATAGAGACAGCCCTGTCCTTGAGCTGGCACATGACCTGGAGAAGTCGCTGAGCTCCCTGCCACATCTTCCCAGGTGGAAGGGACCAACACAAGGGGGAAGATGGGGGACAGCATTAGTGATGGAGGTTCAGTAACTCCCAGTCATAGGCATGTGTCAGGGGGCGCTCCTGGTTGATGCGGTCAAGACTAGGCAGCTCGCACATCGTCACAGCAACGGATGCGGTGTGGCTGTAGCATCAACAGGTGCTCGGCCCTATACCTTCTGTCCTCCACCTGCCCCTCAGGCCAAGAGCTGGAAGGCAGCCCCTGCTTGTGATGTAGTATCTGGACCCAGTACATCTGCAGGAAGCAAGAGACCACCTTTTCTTGCCATTTCTCTTAGGAGCAAGGAGACTTTTTTCAAAAGCTACTCAGCATCTGTTTTAGTTGGGTTATACTAGGTAACAAACACTTGAAAAACTACGTGATTTAAATTAACAAGGTTTATTTCTCTGGGCCCGAAGGGGTTGCTCAGTGGTAGTGTGCAGGCTGAGGCCCTGGATTCTTCCCCAGCACTGCTTAGAAGAGGGTGGAGACTGAATCTACTCTTCAATGCCACTGCTGGTTGACAGAGGACTTCGAAGGACCCAAGCTCCCTGAGTACTCATAGCCATAGGCCCATCCAACCAATCTCAGGGTTAGGAAGTGCTGTCCTGCTATGTGTGTATAGGTAGAACCTGAAATATTTTGTGCAAGTTTTAGTAACCATCACAAACCCTTATTATACCTCTTTAGCCAAAACTGGCACACGCCTGTCCCAAACCAACCCCAAGCAGGGAAAGAGTTTCTACCAAAACTGGCTGTGATAAAAGTGGATCGGACAGTAAGAGGTGTCCTTGGGCATGGACAAGGCCCCTGGCATCTGAGGACATGGGCAGAAGCTTCCAGCACCACCCTTAAACCTTGGCGCTTGCCTGAGGATGTGCAGAGTTAACCTCTCAGAGGATCTCTGCCTGGGGTGTGGCTCTTAACTGCATTCACTCCACATGCCCAGAGGGCAGGCAGTTTTTCAGATAGACCCACCTCATTTCAAATCCATGTGCGCATGCTTCACTAACATCCCACAGCCTGTGGTGAAAATGGGGTTTGAGCCACAACTGCCTTGTCCTGAAGCCTGAGCCCATGCCACACCCCCAGAAGCAAAGGGACACACAGAGTAATACCCTGTGACAACTGGCCAGTTGTCACAACTGAGTATATGTCACGTGTCAGCCCTAGGCTCAGTGCCGTAAGTCCTGTGAAGAAAGGACTTCTGTGAACACCTCAGACTTTTAGGAAAACTGAGGAGCAGGCCTAGGAATTGACTGCCCCTGGTTGGGGAAGAGGCTGTGGTGAGGGGAAAACCCAGCTTGCCTAGTTCTAGGCCCCTTTCACCTGCAAATGCTCCCTCATCCAGTCTCCCTCAGAAAGGAAGGAGATCTGAGGCTGGCCTGGAGCAGCAGTGTACCCCATTTCCAGCACCTCATTTCACAGGGGAGAGCCCACGTTCCTCTTCTCCCTCCTTGAGAAACCTACCAGGCCCTGCATTTCCTGCAGCCGCCACCCCCAGCTCTCAGGCAAGCAGCTTCCCTGTGCTCCTAGCTAACAGCACTCCCCAGGCTGCCCCTCCCATGCTGCGGCCTCCACTCAGGCTCACTGGCCAGCAGGGCTCAGGTTCAGGCAGTTTGACATGCTGGTCCTTCACCCTGTGCTTGCGTCCCCTCACTGCCCTGCAGGTACGCAGCTGCCCCACACCCGCTGCTGTCCTTTGATCCTCACTTCAGCCACGACGGGATGTCCAGCGGCGACTCCTCCTCAGGTGGCCTGACCAGCCAGGAGAGCACCATGGAGCGCCAGAAGCCAGGTAGGGCCTCCACAGAGCCTGCCAGATGAAACACAAAAGAAAGCCACATGAAGCCGAGCATGGTAACACACACCTGTAATCCCACCACTGCGGGACGCAAAGGAAGGAGGATCACAGGTTCAAGCCCAGCCTGGTCATTTTAATGTCTTATTGAGACCTTGGCCTCCAAAAAAAATTTTTTTAGGGCTAAGAGTGTAGCTCAGTTCAAAGGCTCTGGGTTCAGTCTGCAGTACAGAAGGGAGGGAAAGGGAGAAGAGAGCCAGGTGTAGTGACACATGCCTGTGATCTCTGATCCCAGTGCCTGGGAGGCTGAGAAAGGAGAATCCCTGGGAGCTCCAGGGCATCCTGAACTGCAAAATGAGTTCAAAGCCAGCCTGAACTGCACAATGAAACCCTGTCTCCAAAAAAAGGAAGAGGGATTAAAAGCATCTAAGGAGACTAGAACCCACTTTGTTCTGTGTGTTCTTTATTTGTTTTTGTTTCATTTTGTTTTCTGAGGCCGGGTCTCACTGTGTAGTCCAGGCTAGCCTTAAACTCACTATGCAGCTTGCCTGCCTCAGCCCTCCTGAATGCTGGGGTGACAGGCATGCATCCCCACTCCCAGCTCTGTGTTGGTTTTCAGTGCTCATAGATTTAGCGCATGAGCTGAGAAGAGCCTACCTCATGAGTATATAGTTAATGACCTGTGACAAGGTGAACACCCAGAGCAGAAACAGGAATGTGGCCCTCTGGGAGACTGAGGCAGGAAAATCAAGAATTTGACTATAGCCTGGGCAACTTTGCAAGACCCTGTCTCAAAATGAAAAATAAATAAAAAGCTTCATACTGATATGCAGGTCAGTGCGAAGGCCCTAGGTTCAATCCCCAGGACCAAAAAACGCCCCCCAAAATAAAAGTCAGGCCATAGCAACCTTCCAAAGCCCCGCACACGCATCCCTGCCAGTCTGTACTCCAAGGCCACCACTGCCTGGCTTCTTTTGGCCTGGTTTGGGGGAGAATAGAAATCACACTGTCTGGTGCTCTGTGTCACATTGTGGGAGCCAGCCACGTGATGGCATGTGTCAGTGCAGTTTCCAAGTAATATTTTATCGTCTCAGGGAGCCACAAGGTTCTGCTCCATGCACGTGTTGATGGTGTTTGGATTCCTTCCAGGGTGGGGCTGCTTAGAGCAGCGCCTCTGGAACACTGTGTCGCCTGCCTTTGGATGGTTCCCAGAGGGTGTTCACCGGGAGTGGCGTTGCCAGATTGTCTGCTGTACCTCAGAAGGACCGAACCGTTCCCAAAGCCATTTTACCCTCCAGCCAACAAGAGTCTAGATTTGCTTCCTGTCCTCATCATCCTTTTTGTTTCAGCTGTTCGAGTGGGCACCTAACGCTATCACACCAATGGTGCATTTTGTTTTAGTTTTTTTGAGGTGGGTCTCACTGTATGCCCCAGGCCGACCCTAAACTCCTCGGCTTACATCCATGTCTGGAATTACAGGCGTATATCGTGATAACTGGCTCACATTGTGTTAATTTCCATTTTTCAGATGATTGATGAGATTGAATATCTGGTACTTATTTTCCCATATATAATCATTAATTCTGTGCATGTATTAAATGATTTTTTTTCCAATACTGAGGCTTGAACTCAAGAGCTTCACACTGAGCTACATCCTCAGTCCTTTTTTTTTTCAATTCAATTATTTTTGGTTTTTTTGAGACAGAGTCTTACTGTGTAGCCTAGCTGGCCTTGAACACATGGCAATCCTCTTGCTTCAGCCTCCAAGTGCTGAGGTGACAGGCAGGCACCACCACACCTGGCCTTTTTTTCTTTCTTTTTTTTTTTCCTATTTTTTTTTTTTTGTTTTTGTTTTTCAGACAGTACCTCACTAAGTTGCTAACTTGCTCCAGGTAGGCTCAGACTTGCCATCCTCCCGCCTCAGCTTCCAGAGTGCTAAGATTACCACCATGCCCAGCTAGGTGAATATTTTAAAAGCATTACAAACTTTTGGGCCTTTTGAACTCTGAAGATCCAGATAAATGGATGAAATGGATTCAAAAGGAAGACAAATACAAGTGCCTACAGCATTAACCTCCCAGGAAAGAGATGGAGATAACTTTCTTAGAGATAGTTGGATATTTCTGGGCAGCTGGCAGGGGTGAGCAGCCAGGGCTATCTTAGTAGCTCCCCTAGCACTGTGGGGTAACAAGAAGGTCACAGGTCTCACAGGAATTCTTTGCACCTGTGATTCTCTTAAACCAGGTGTAATGGGTCAACTGATGGCCAGCAGGTGCGTCCAGTCTCCCAGGTTCCCCTGCTACCTCTGTGGCCTGCAGACTGCATCCATTCTTCCCTGCCTGGTGCTGCCTGCACATCCGTGATCTTGGCTCCAAAACAGACAGCTTTGGATCTTTTTCCTTTTTCCGCAGCCAGTTCAGAAAAAAGAGAAAAGTGTCCCTTGGCTATTTTATTACACTGGGGTATAAAATGGGAAGAATTTTCCCAGCCTTCACTGTGGGCCCCAAATAGGTGTCAGAGGAAGCTTCCCTTCTCCAGTCCCCGTCACCTCCTCAGGACCTTGTGATAGGGTGGCTAACACCTTCCCTGCCCCTCCACTCTCACACCGGGAGAATATGTGCTGAGACATCTTCAGGAAATTGAAGATGTTCAAACCCTAGGGCAAGTGTGGGTCCAGTCAGTGGTGAGGAGCATCGAGGATCAGGCAGTACAACAGACACCGGCTTCCCACAGCCCAGAGATGCAGCTGTGACACCAGTAGTTGGTTTTGTGCAGCTGTTGTCCAAGTTTGCCACATACCTTCCTCTTGAGTCACTACAGCAGTGCTGCAGAGCAAGCATGTGACTGCCTGTTGCAGAGGTGAGGGAAGAGGCAAAAGAAAACTTGGTCACTTGTCTTCTAAGGTCTCTGCCGTAACTGGGATTTGAACTGAAGTCTTTTGGGCCTCAGGACCCCTCCTGAGCCCCTACTACCCAGAAATACCACCTAGTCTCCTCCTGAAGGAAAGTGGATATGTCCAGGCAGGATCCCCCAGTCTCCAGCTCGTTCATACCCGGTATCTTTCAGTTTCCGGCCATCCTGCATATAATGGGAGGCATGAAGGCCTAAAAGACACTGCACAACCAGTGAAGGGCCCGAGACCAGGGCCTGCCAACAGCAGAGCCAGGGCAAGGGGACCCTGGAGCAGCCAGGATGGGAAGGAACCTGGCCCTTCCTCCACTTGCTCAGTGTTTCACTAATGACACCACCAGCCCAGGGGCCAGGGAGACAGTGTGAGCCAGACAAACACATTGCCTGTCTTTCTGGGATTAAGAATCTTGCAGGAGAGATGGATAATAAGCAGGGGACAGCGGGGACAGAATAATAGTTGGCCATGCTGAGCGCAGAGTGGAAACTAACACAGTGCTAAAAGGGGCTGATGGAGTTTGGGGAACTTTGAGAAAATCAGGCTTCTGGAGAGGCTGAAAGAAGGCAGTGAGGTCAGCTGGGAGGATATTCCAGAGAGAGCTGGGAGGAGCTGGCCCCAGGTCTTGAGGCTGGAGTATGAAGGAGCAGCCCGAGGAGCCCACCATGAGGCCGCATGTGGGACAGCATGTGGGGCGTGACCTTTGTCCTTTACTCACAGTGGGCCAGAGCTGCAGGGTTCAGTCTGGTGAGCAAAGAGGAGCTAGGAGCAGACTCATGGGTGCCTTTGGCTGCAGCTTCCTGCAGGTGGACTGGGACTGGGCCTGGGACCAAGACCAGGTGGGGACAGAAAAGGGGGAGGTGGGTGGTCCTGGGTGTAGTATTTTGAAGGCAGCATTGGCCACATTTCCTGACGTCTAGAAGCAGGTGGGAGAGAGGAGTTGGGATGGGGCTGAGCAGCTGTGAGGATGGAGCAGTCATTGGAAAGCAGGTGAGACACTGAGATGGGCAGGCAGGGGTCTGTGAGGAGCCTGGCTTCAGGCACAGCAGTGCCGGGAGACACACATAGGAGGTGGCTGTGTGAGGCGAATCAAGCCAGGCAGGCCTATGGAGACCTGGACATGGCTGTGTAAAAGTGTGGTTCTCTGTGTGGCCTGCCTGCCTCCCTGGGCATATGAGACACTCCAGAAGGCAAACTACACCCAGAGGAAATGGGTGTCAGTTGCTCCACTCTCTCATATCCGTGGACCACAAGGAAAGGTCACAGGTAGTGGCACCCTGCCCTGGGTCCTGCCAGCCTGCTCTGCAGTAGTCCTCCTGTGTGCTCTGCCATCCCCCATGCTGCACTGCGGGCAGTGGCCTTGTGCCCATGGGCCCAGGCTCCCACAGGCCTAGTGGACAGCAGGGTCTGAGCCAGGCTGTTTGTTCCAGGGCAGTTAGAGATTAGTGAGACCATGCCCGGCTCACAGCACAGGTGGCACATTATTAGGAGAGTGAGATCTGCTGCTTCTCATGTGCTTGTCCTCAGTCATTGCCTGTGTTGTCACCCAGGAGAGTTCAGGGCTTGAGAACACAGGGCCTGATGTCAAAATGACCTGCACTCTACTTCCTGCCTGGTCCGTTCTCTGTGATCTTGGACCAGTTACTTAACAGCTCTGAGTCTTAATTAGAAATGGTGCTTTTCCATTAGAAGTGGTGCTAACATCCACCTTATGTTGTATCCCCACATTATGTGCCAAGATAATACACACACAGACTTAGAGATAGGACCTGATGCAGAACGTGTGCTTGTCAGTAGTTAGCATTATGCTAATTTTGACTGTCATAAAGACTTAAGAGTATGGGCTTTGTGGTTAGACCATGTAGGTTTAGAAAAGGTTAATAGGGGCTGGGGATTTAGCTCAGCGGCATAAGCGCCTGCCTTGCAAGCAGGCAGGCGTGAGTTCGATCCTTGGTACCAATAAAAATGAAAAAGACAAAGAAAAAAAAAAAAAGATGGGCTGGGGATTTAGCTCAGCCGCATAAGCGCCTGCCTCGAAAGCAGGCAGTCGTGGGTTCGATTCCTGGTACAGGTAAAAAAACGAAAAAGCCAAAAAAATAAAAAATAAATAAATAGAAAAGGTTAATGCAATTGTAATTTTGTCAAATGTTAACTAAATGTGTTGGGGTATTTCTCTTCACCCCACCCCTTTGAGTCCCAGGAATTGAACCCAGGATCTTTACATTGAGCTATATCCCCAACCCCTTTTTGTTTTTGTTTTGAGACAGAGTTTTGCCAAGTTGCCGAGGCTGGGGTTGAACTAACGATCCTCCCGCATCAGCCTCGCACGGTATTGGGATTAGAGACATCTGCCACTGCACCTGGCTAGTCAGTGTTTCGAAGGCACATAAATGCTCCATTCAGGCATGTCACCATGCCTGGGAGGTGTATACCACTGGAACTTCACAGCATGGAACCTGCTCACCTTTGTCACATCAGTGCCACTTACAGGGCTCTGTCCCACGTATGATCTGCACTCACTCAGAGCTGTCAGGAAAAGCCAGGACAGCATGATTGTACAGTAAAATCAATGATAACCTATATATCCACCCATAGGAAACTAGCAAATAATTGACACCCATACATTTGATGGAAGATTGTGCAACTATTAGTAATGAGATAACTTCACAGGGCATAGTGGTGCATACCTGTAATCCCAGTGCTCTGGGAGGCTGAAGCAAGAGGGTCATAAATCCAAGCCTAGCTTGGGCACATTAATGACTTACTTAGGAAGACCTTGTTTCAAAAAAAAAAAGTATTTAAATTTTACTGGTGATGGGCTGGGGATTTAGCTCAGCAGCATAAGCGCCTGCCTTGTAAGCAGGCAGTCGTGAGTTCGATCCCTGGTACCAATAAAAACGAAAAAGACAAAAAACAAAACAAAACAAAAAAATTTTACTGGTGATATAGGTCCACGTGACAGCTCTGGGTTTGATCCCTAGTACTTCTCCCTTCAAAGGGTGATATACATCTAACTGCTTTGCATATGTGAAAAACTTCAATAAGATAAAAAGTCAGCCCCATAGAAAAATAGAGGAAAGATGAATAAGTAAATTACAAAAGAGAAAATCCAGATGGCCTTAAGTAGGAAAATGTCTCAGCCCCTCTCAGGATGACGAGGGGGTCACTGTGTGGTCTCAGGGAGTTAACTGGCTGGTATAGAGCTCTGACAATGATGCTTACTAACTGTCCCCTGCCACTGAGTGTTGTCACAGCCCAAGGTGTGGGTCCATGGGGTCCAGCCTGAGGTGAGCCAAACAGGCTGGCAGAGGGCATGGCCTGCGTCACCCTTAACCACCTGTGTTTCTCTTGTTTTCCTGCAGAGCCTCTGTGGCATGTGCCCGCCCAGGCCCGGCTCTCGACCATAGCTGGAAGCAGTGGGAGCAAGCACGTCCCCAGGCAGGACGCAGCAGGCAAAGATTCCCCCAACAGGCATTCCAAAGTGAGTCTGGGCACACCCACCCCACCCCGTCCCAGGAGCCAAGCCTTCAGGGGCTGCCAGCTGGGTAGGCCACTCTCCTGGGCATGGCCTGAGACACCCTGGTGCACCTCCTCCTCCTGCGTCACCTCACACTCAGCTGGGAGCAGAATATGCAGTCTGCAGTTACAGCCACCAGCTTCACATCCTGGCTGTGGCCCTCGTCAGCAGGGCATCTCGAGCAAATCACCCATCTCAGTTTCCTTGTTACTGGGTCAGTCCTGGGAGATGAACAGCTCTGCCCAAGGGCCCTGGGACTCAGTAACCATATTGGAGGCCCCATTCCCCCTCTCACACTGTGTAGTACAGGTGTTGAAGGAGCAGCTGGCTGCCTACATAGTGATTCAGGGTCCCGGGCTCCCTCCCTCTTGTGGCTCTGCTGTCCGCTAATGTCTCCCAACCACTCCTGGGCCCCTGCATGGTAAGGGCGGGAGGCAGAAAGGATGGAGTAGGAGGAATTTTTAGTCTAGGCCTGAAAATAGCACAAATGACTTCCACATACATTGCAATAGCCAGAACTGCATCACTGCAAGGGAGGCTGGGAAATGTAGTCCTGAGTCCAGGAGGAGGAGCTCATTTGGGGGAGTTCTTGGCAGTCTGTATCTATTCATTCAGTAAGGCATTTGACACACACAGTGTGCTGGGTGTTGGGACCACTGTAATGAAGAGGATAGACAAGCTCCCATCCTTGGGAAACTGACGCCCCAGTGGGACAACAGGCATCAAGCAGATAAACAAAAATGGTTTATAGCAGTAAGAACTGATCCTGTGCCAGGCCTAGTGTCACATGCATGGAATCCCAGCACTGGGGAGACTGAGGCAGAAGGGTTGCTGTGAGCTCAAGACCAACCTGGGCTACATAGTGAGCTTAAGGTTAGCCTAAACTACTTGTCTCCAAAAACAAAACAAAACCCTGATTCTGGGGCTGGAGAGTTAGCTCAGCAGCCTAAGCACCTGCTTGGCAAGCAAGAGGTTGTGAGTTCAATCCTCAGCACAAAAAAACAAAAAACCCTGATCCTTGCTATGGAAGAAAAACAAAGCACAAAGTTAAACAGTGACTAATCTTGCTGCTTTAGGATAATACTGTCAGCAAAGCTTTTTTGAGGAGGTGACCTTCAAACCAGAACCTTGAATGAAGTAAGAGGTAGTCTGGGAAAAGAGCTATGGGAAGAACGTTGTGAGCAGAAGGAACATTAGGTGCAAAGGCCCTGCGGCAGGGGTATGTGAGCAGAATGAGGTATAGTTAGTGGCCAGTACATGGGCCAGGCAGTCAAGGCTTCATGTGCTATGGCAAGAACCCTAAATTTCCCAAGTGAAGTGGAGCCATGGGAGATCTTGAGCAGAAAAGGCTCATGATCTAACCCAGATGCTCACAAATTCCCTTTGACCTCACATGGGGAGTAAAGCATGGGAGGCAGGTACAGAACAGGCTGCTGCAGTGGCCCAGCGGGAGGCAGTGGTAGACAGGACCAGGCTGGAGCCCAAGAGGCTCCAAAGTGGCAGATCCTAGGCACGGTTCCAAAATGCTGGAGGTAGGGTTTGCTGTGGGGCTGGGCATGATGTGTGAGCAAAGGCTGGGAGTGGGTGAGCCCAGGCTCTTGGGTGTGGCTGCTGGGGGGTAAGAAAGGGTGCAGCCATTATCCGAGGCAGTTGCTGATATGGGCAGGAAGGCCCGGAGCTCAGTTTTACACGGGTTGATTTTGTCCGGTGTTATTTGTTCCTCCAAGCAACCCCATGAGGCAGGATATATAATCACACACCCCCCATTTTATAGATGTGGAAACTGAGCTAGAGAGAGAGGGTGCATCACTTGCCCAAGGAGACCAGGCCAGTGCCTTAGGGGACAAGATCTGAAGCTGTTTTCTCACTGGGTTCACACACAGGGGAGGCGGGAGGAGGGGCGGGGTGCCTTCCCTGGAGTCAGGGTGACGCACCTCACTGCCTTTCAGGGTGAACCTCAGTACTCCAGCCATTCCAGCAGCAATACCCTCTCCAGCAACGCCTCCAGCAGCCACAGTGACGACCGCTGGTTCGACCCTCTGGACCCCCTGGAGCCAGAGCAGGACCCCCTCTCCAAGGGTGGCTCCAGTGACAGCGGCATTGACACCACTCTCTACACCTCCAGCCCCAGCTGCATGTCCTTGGCCAAGGCGCCCAGGCCCACCAAGTCTCACAAGCCCCCAGGAAGTATGGGCCTTAGCGGTGGGGGACGCGAGGCTGCCGGGAGGCCCCACCACACAGACAGGCGGCGAGAGGTCTCCCCAGCCCCTGCCGTTGCCGGACAGAGCAAGGGCTACCGACCAAAGCTGTACTCCTCAGGCTCCAGCACCCCCACAGGCCTGGCGGGGGGCAGCCGGGACCTGCCAAGGCAGCCCAGGTAAGAACCCCACACTCAGTCCAGGTCCTCCAGCGGCTCTTGGCCACCTTCCCCCTCTCAGATGGAGGCCCCTCTCCAGCAGCTTATGCAGTTGCATAAGCTGGCCTATGGCACAAGGCTTGTGGACCACCCCCTGCTGCCCATCAGCCTTTGAAGACCAAGGACAGAGAGAGAAAAGCCCTGACTGTGTCTGTGTTCATCTGTCTCTGGTTCTCTCTGCCTCTGTCTCTGTTTTCTCCTGCTGCTGAGACCAGTGGTTCTTGTGCTTTCTAGGGGAAAACCAGACTGTTCAGAGTGCGTTAGGCTGTGGCTTAAACAAATAAGGGTTAACAGTCCTCTGATACGGGACTCCAGAGAGGGCAGAGCCAGGCTGTGCAGCAGCTCAGGGGCCCTAGTGAGGCTGCCACTCTGACTTCCTGCTCCGGCAACCTTCCCGTGCTGGCTTCTGTGTTTCTAGTGGCCGTGTGTTACCAGGATGGCTCTGGTTCCTGCAGAGGGGAAGGGCAAGGGCAGGCAGCAGTAAATGGGCACCGCCTCTCTGCAGCTCTCCTGTTTTTGTGTTTTGGTTTCTTACGAAGAAAGCAAACGCTTTCCCAGAACCCCCTGCAGCAGGTGATGTGACATGACTGTCCTGGCGTGAAGGAAGTCTAGGAGACCACAGTTTATCCTTTCTGCCACGTAGTCTAGGGCAGTGGTCAGCAACAGTTGAGCTTAATCCACACAGATTGCTGGGCCCCACCCAGAGTTGTCTCATTCAGTGAGTCAAGCTGAGGACCAAGAAGACACATTTTTAATCTTTTCTAGCAGACACACCACGGGTCCCAGGAGCACACTAAGAAGCACTAGCAGGAGGCAGGCAGGCAGGGCCAATTCTGCTTAAAGCAATGACCTACTGCCCAAAAAAATGTAGAGGTGGGAAAGACATAGGCTTCAGTGTCATCCAGGGACACCCGGAGGTGCACAGGCAGGGAATGCCTGCTGGTCCCTACTGCCAACTCCAGGCCACAGCCCCACTTCCCTCCCTGAACTGAGCCGGCCAGCCTGAACCCAGGACCCACCAGGGCAAGGACCTTCTCAGGCCCCAGACTTTCTGAGAGCCTTGCTGGGCACCAGTCCCTCTGCCTCAGTACCCAAACCCTTGGCATGAGTATCGTTCCTGCAGGCAGCAGCCTCAACCCTGCTGGCCATAACCCAAAGTAGAATGGAGTCTGTGTAGAGAAGGTGGTTTCCAAAGCAACCCTTCCCGCTTTCTCCATGCAGCACACTTTGGTCTGGTCTGGATGCTGAGCGATCTGTAACTAAATGGTTTCCTGCCCTACCAGAGGCTCTCTGACAGATTACAAACCCATCACAGTTCATAGTGACTGTGGTGTCAGCACTGACCCTGAGTCCCCAACCTCAGGAGCTGTGAGTCACAGAGCCCAGGAAAAGCACTGAGGTAGAGACAGACGTGGAGAAACTAAGTGAGTTAGCTCTCTGGTACTGGCAGTTGAACACAGGGCCTTCACGATGAACTACATCCCCAGCCGTTTGCTTGTAGACCAGGTCAGATTGAGTCGCCCAGGCTGAGCTGAACTTGTCCTCCTGCCTCAGCCTCCCAGAGTGCTAGAATTAGAAGCAGGTGCCACTATGCCTGTCTAAGTTCTCAATCTTTCAAACTCGAAGGCTGCTTTGAACAGCTTCATTCCTTTACTCAGTCATTCATTCCTTGCACTCCTAAGTATTTCTTGTGGATCTGTCATATCCCAGATCCGTGCTGGAAACTGAAGAGGAATAATAGTGGATTCAGGTGATGGCCCAGCCTTTGACACACATGATACCGTAATCACTGAGACATGCTGGTAGCACTGTGCCCACTGAGAGGGATCTCCAGTCTGAGCATGGTGGCCCAGTTCTAGACACAGGCTTGTGTGCTGTCAGTGAACCTGAGTAATGGTGGGGTTCGGCACTCACCATGGAAAGGCAGCAGTGGCAGGAGTAGACAGTTAGAGGCAGAGAGTAGGCACAGAATTACCCCTTGTGGAAGGGAATGGAGGGAGTAAAATGGGAGGGGGCATGCCACAAAAGAGGGCCCTGCGCTTGGGAGCTTTAATTTGCATACAGACAATTGATGCTAATTGCAAATCATTCTTATCTACTCATTAGAGCTGCTTCCTGAAGTTTTCTCCTAGGCAACCAAGCTTTAGTGTGAAACAGTGTTTCCCAGTATGGGGTGCTAGAGGTGATTTGGGTGGTGCAGGGAGGGAAATGTTTTATCTGAAATGGATACATATTTGCTTTAATGAGTTTTAGGAAAAAGCTTTTCCAACCCATCCCCTGATTTTACAGATACTTCCTCGAACAAGTGAAAAAATAAAATAGTTGGTTTAACCACTTACCAGTCCAAATGTAAATAGATTACCAAAAATGGCGTATTTTTTAAATTAATTTTTATAAGATAATATAACAAGAAATATAAAAATGACAGTTTTATCGTATGTATTTGATAGAAGAATCAACTAGTTGAAATCTTCGACACCTGCCAGTCAGTATATAACTGCCCAAGTATATAAACTGCTCAAGTAACTCAGGGTAAATTGTTATTAAGTGGTTGAAAACCATAGTCATAATGAGTAAAAATGTGGACTCCAGAGTCAGCCCTCCTGGATTCAAACCTTCCCTTTGCTATCCTCGGCTGTTGCCCTGAGTGTGCTGCTGGACCTCTCTGGGCCTCAGCTTTCTGATCTGTGAAATGGGATAAATCTCACCTTCCTCAACCCTCAGAGCAGTGCCTGGAAGTGTACCTCCAGCCTGGCTGGCTGTAGGGTCAGACAGACAGAGGTATTTAAATAACAGCACAATAAATAGGAGCTACCAGGCATGTGGCACACTGCCAGTAAACCCACTACTCAGAAGACTGGCAAGAGATTGGCAAGTTGAGGATCAGCTTGAGCCATATAGCAAAAAAGGCGTCCAAAATTTTTTTTAAAAAAGGAGCTGGTGATGTAGCTCAATGGTAGAGATCCCTTGGGTTCAGTCCCTCATAACACACAGATATACACACATAGGCCTGTTTGTGCGTATACGCGCACACACACACACGAAAAGAGAGGCCAGGCATAGTAGTGCACGCCAGTATTTCCAGAATCATTGTGAGTTCAAGGCCAATCTGGGCTATAGACCAAGACCATGTCTCAAAAAAAAACTATACAAAAACACAAAACAAGATCCTGTGTCAGACTATATAGAACAAGATCAAGATCTTGTTATAGACAGTGCTGGGCATATCTTCAGAGTTCCAAGACGAGTGGGGGAGACAGACCCATTCCCAGGCAGCAACAACTGAGGAGTCTCAGTTGAGATGGGAGGGGGCTGAGATGTAGGAGGCACTGAGGATGAAAGGGTCCAAAGGCGGAGCTTCCTAGAGCAGAGTCAGAGCTGGCCAGGGAAAACGGGAAGGAAGTGCATTCCAGACAAACAGCAGCACATCCCATCACCTGTCACCCACTCACCCATTATGCTTTCCCACAGTTGTCACACCTTAGGCAGCAGTCATTGAGCACCTGCTTAGGCCCAGACCTGGGCTCTGCCTCTTGCTGCCCCTGCTGACATCAGTGCCAGCCCTGGGCCAACTAGAATGCCACCCCGCTGCCCGACCTCAGCATCCAGGCCAGAGGCCTTTGTCTGAACAGGCCAGGCATGAGCGCTCACTGACCACCCTGTCTCCACCTCCACAGCTCCGTAGCTGGGAATCGGTGTTTATTCATGCAAGTGCTCGGTATGTACAGGCCCTCTGCTGGACACTGGTACCAAGTGGACAGGGCCTAGAGGCCGCAGCATGCTGGTATCAGGAAAGATAGCAAGCAAATACATTGAATGTATTATACTGAGGACAGCCTCAGAGGAGAGCCAGGGCTCCACAGTGGGTAAGGTTCTGGACAGAGGGTCAGGGGTGGGATCCCTGAGGAGGGGCACATGTCTCAAGGAGAAAGGGAATGTGGAGGAGGGAGCAGATAAAGGAGGTGAGGGTCAGATTCCTTTGACCTAGGGTACAATTGTGAGGGCGTTAGCATTGCAACAGTTTGTTGGACTGTGAATATATATTTTGTACACTTCACTGTATATAGGCTAGATTATGCTTTGTGTGTGTGTGTGCTCATAATGGATCCCAGGACCTCGCACGTGTTAAGAGTGTGCTCTACCCGTGAGCTGCATTTCCACCTTCAGCCATTTACAATTAAAAGCAGAAAGGCAAGCCTGGATGTGTAGAGGCCATTCCTAGGAGAGGAAATGGGGAGTACCGAGGCCCTGAGGTAGGGAAAAAGGTAGCGCCCCAGGTCACTGAGCACAGCCCCATTGCTCAGGTACAGAAATCCAGGGGCAGCTGATGAGAGGTCGGCAGAGGTCAGGACACTTGGCCCCACAGGCTGGGTTAGGAGGTTGGTGTTGACCTTACAGCAGTAGATAAGCAGGCATGTTTTCAGCGGAGAGGGGGGCAATGCAGGCAGATTTGTATTTTTCATGGTTGTGTTGTGGGGTTTTTTTTTTTTTTTTGGTCTTTTTCCTTTTTATCGGTACTGGGGATCGAACTCACAACTGCCTGCTTGCAAGGCAGGCACTTATGCCGCTGAGCTAAATCCCCAGTCCCCTTGTGTTGTGTTTTTTTGGTGTGTTTTTCGTTTTGTGTGTGTGTGTGTGATGCTGAGGCTTAAACCTAGAGTCTTAGCACTGAGCTACACTCCTAGCCCTTTTTTTCTGAGACAGGGTCTCACTAAGACCCTCAAACTTAGGATCCTGCCTCAGTCTCCCAGAGGTCTGAGATTACAGCCATGCATCGCCATGCCTGGCCAGATTTGCATTTTGAAAGATGGTGTTGGGGCGAGACAGACGGTGAAGTCTCAAGGAAGGGGCTGAGTCCAAGATCTGAGAGCGAAGGATGCAGCCCAGAACAGCACAGAACAGCTGAGTCTGTGTCAGAGGCACCGTCAGGATGGGAGGTGGAGGGAGCCTCGAGTCTGGGAGGGAGCCAGCGAGCTGTGAGACTCCCTGGATATGGAGTGTTGGGGCTGCTGCTCACAGAGGGCTCAAGATTCTTGTGAGAAGAGGGGGGAACAGCCTTTCACAGAGGAAAGTCCCTCCCTTGTAGAGCTGACCTTGTCCTTCAGAGAGAACCAGACAGACAGACAACTGAGCAACAACTGTGATTTGCCAGGTGGGAGAAAAATGGGACAGAACAGAGTGGGGGGTCCAGGAAGACCCCTGGGAGGGGGCACCATGCACTGTTGGAAGCAAGGGTGTGGCCCAAGCAGCTGAAACAGCAAATGCTGGGGTCCTGGGGTGAACTTGTTTGCCTTGGTCCAGAAACAGCTGGCCAGAGCACTTAGAGCAGGCGGCACAGGGAAGAGTGGCAGAGGCGAGGTTGGCATGGTGGGCAAGAGCCCAGTTCTGGTAGACCTGCGATTCTTGCTAACAGGGGAGCCATGGGAGGTATGTGAGCCCGTACTCTGCCTTACAGTTTTTAAAGGATCACAGTGGGCTTTCCTGGGAGAAGTGAGCTATTTGGAACCTAGAGGGGAGAAGAATGGAGGACAAAATCCCAAGCCAGCCAGGAAAAGGATGGGCCCTGCCATGCCCAAGCAGGGAACCCCCCCCCTTCCCTCCCTAGGCTCCACAGGAGGCCACGGGAGCCACCGCAGCCTGCAGCAGCTTGTGCCCATCGATGACTTCAGTGGCTTTGCACACACTCCCCCAGACATTTGTCATGGGAGTTCTGCTGGCAGGCACAGGGCCAGGCGTCAGCGCCTGCTGTGGGCACCATGAGGGCTGAGTGACGCCAGGCAGGCAGCCACCTGGCCCCACCCGCTCCCGAGGCAGCAAGTCCTACTGCCTTCTGGCTTCCAGAGCAATTTGTCAGGGCTGAGGAGGGGCAATAAGAACCTCCACCCCACGTGGCGCCCACACAGCTGGGCGTTGCCGGCAAGCAGGAAGCATGTGGCCTTGCCTGCCCAGTCTGTGCCAGCTGTCTCCAGGACACTGTCTGGGGGCACATCTCTGAAAGGTAATCTGGAGGCCCTGGGATCCACTAGGACTATCCTTCCTATGGTAGTTAGGAAGCCGTAGTCACACAGACAGACCTACACAGTCACTGTCAGCTTGGCAAGAGGAATGCAGGCTGTCTGTACAAGTCAAAGGAATGAGAGAGCCAGGCAGAAATGTGTGTGGTCTGAGAGAGGGCAGTGCAAAGGCCCTGTGGTACAAATGTTTGAGGATCACCTTCCATGTGACTGGAGCACAAGAGATAAAGGAGTGGAGGAACTTAGGACACAGACAGAGAGATGGTGTGGGAGCCCTGTGGTAGGGCTCTGGCACTGTCCTGAGGTGAGCTGGAACCCCAGAGCATCCTGATCTAATATAATTGTACTCAGGATCCTTCACACTGTGCTGGGGAGGCTGTAAGGAGTCCACGGAGGAGGCCTGTATTCTGATCCCGGCAGTGACCCTTAGTGGAGGTGGCAAGCAGTGGTTGAATCAGAACCCACTATACCCGTGTGCCCCTTTTCCTCTCCCAGTCGACCTGTCTGTTCTGCTCCTCAGCACGGGCTGCCATGTGGCCGCTCCACAAGCCCGTGCTGGTGCATGATTGTCTGCAGGGACAGAGCTGGCTCTGGAGCCCAGGGCAGGCCTCAGGGAGAGCAGCAGGACAGGTGCAGAGCTGTAGCCAAGTGGAGCACAGGGTGGGCACTGGCCTGTTCTGCTGAGCCCCCACCTGCCTGGTCCAGATTGCAGCTCTGTCGGGCTCCCTCTGACGCCGCTTCCCATAGGTTACAGGCGGTGACAGTAGGGGTCAGGGTCTAAGGCCTCAAGGCTGAATTGAGCCCATGCATTTAAAGAACTTAGCACAGGGCCTGAGACATGGTGAGGACTCAGAAATAGCAACCGCTGCTAGGTTTTCTTTTCCTTTACTATGAATTTTCCATTGTAATTATTGTCTCCAAGCATAAGTACAGTAGTTAAAGGCATTGAACTATACTGCCTGGGTTTATATTCTAACTTCCCCTCCTATTGGCTGTGTTACTTGGGGCAAGTTATTTGGTCTCTTGGGGCCTCAGTTTCCCCACCTGAAACAGTGGCAGCAGTTCCGATCTTGGGTTGCAGGATGACTAAAGGAGGTGATATCTGTGAGATGCTTCAGAACAAGGGCTGGAAGCAGCCAGTGCTGTCTGGGCCACCTGTGCCCCTGCTGCTGTCCTTCCCCTCTCCCCCAGCACAGCTTGTGCCTGTCACCCACCAAGCATGAGCATCATCATCAGCCCCAAGGCCAGCTGACTGGACCAGGCTGGTGTGGTTTTTCTGCCCAGCCTATGGCTTTTGCTTTTTTTTTTTGCAAGCCACTAAATGTTTACTCTAACAAAATTTGCCCCTCTATGATATAAAACAGATAAGCCCATGGCCTCTGTGGTTGAAGGTAGGGCGGCAGTGCAGAGCAAGGTGCCACCCATCTGCCATCCTGCCTGAGCCTAGGGCAGGGGTTTTGGACCCTGGAGACACCGTGTCCCCCATACTTGCGCTCAGGGAGTGTGTCCCCTACTCTGTGCCGAGTGCTTTGCCCTCACGATCTTGGGCAGAGACTGTGGTTTTGCTGTCTTGTTTCTGAGGCTGAAACTGAGGCTCACTGAGGGGAAAGGACCCAACCTGAGACAGTCAGAGGAAGGTATCAGTCAGGCCTGGAAGCCTGGACCATCATCTGCCACACCATGCTGCCTGGGGAGGACACATGGCCTCAGTGACGCTTCAGAAAGAAAGATGCTTCACTGTTGTGACAAGTTCGTTTTTGCGGTGCTGTGAATGGAACCCACAACCTCACACAAGCTAGGCAAGCAGAGTCATTGAGCTACATCCTCAGCTCAGGAAGGCTCGCTGTTGACCAGCAGACGGGCCCAGGACTCTGCCCCATACAGCACACCTTGCTGGGTGCCACTGAGAAATGACAAAGCACACTCTGCACCTGGCATCACTTGTCCCCTGAGAGGCTGGGTCAGGATGCAGTGCACATTCAGGGGAACACTTGTCAAGACCTGCTGTGTTAGTAGGGACCAAAGATATGGCCAGGTGGGGATCTGCTTTCTGCTGGAAGTAATAGAACCCAGCTTAATTGAAGGAAATTTATTTTTCTTTTTGGTTTTCTGAGACATCTTCTCACTATGTAGTTCAGGATGGCCTTGAACTCACTGTGTGCCCTGTGCAGTTACTTTAATTAGTAAATAAGTGCATATATTTGCAGGTACAGCATGATGGGCTTGTTTGTTTTGTTTTTGTTGTCATTTTGTTGTTTTGTGTGTTGGGAATCAAACTCAGGACCTTGTACTTGCCAGGCAGGTGCTGTACCACTGAGCTACATCCCTGGCCCCAGCATGATGTTTTCATCTGTGGATGCATTACGGAAAAATTTGTTGTAACTAATGTGTCTGTCACTTTACTAAATTACCTTTTTTGTGGTAAGAATATTAAAGATCAATTCTTAAACCATTTTGACATACACAATTATTACTGACTGTGGCCACCATGCAGTGCAATAGATCACTAAAACACACTCTCCTCCAGCCTGCCTGATGCCGTGTTCTGTGCCCTCAACACCTACATACACACACACACACACACACACGCACGCACGCACGCACGCACGCACGCACCCCACATCCAGAAGAAATTTATTACCTTACAGAACAGAACGTCTGAAGTTGGGAGAAAGCCCCAGAATTGGGACACTTACTGATTCCACTGTTTCCTTGTTTCCGCTGTTTTTTCCTGTCTTCTGTGGTGCTGGGCAGGTGTGTATGTTACGGGGTTTGTGCCTTAGCACTGCCAAGGGTCCAACCCAGAGCCTCCGTCACCGAGCTCTCCACCCTGCCCTGTTTCTTTTCATGCAGAAATCTTCCCCAGAAGTCACACTGCACACACGCAAGGACTCACCAGCCAGCAGTAAGTTGTGGCAAATCCCCAGAGGATTTGCCCCTGGAGCTGGATGCCAGGTTGCTGTCCCCAAGCAAAGGATGAGTGAAAGCAGCCTTCCTTTACAAGGCTGGGGAATTCACACAACAGCCGACAGTGTGTGTCCCTGCAGCTAAACAGGGAGCCACCTGGCCTGCAGCGGGCAGTGAGTGGAGCCAATTGGCAAACACAAGCAGAGGGCATTTACTTATCTTTTTCCTTTTTAAAAAATTTTTTGTCAATTCATGAAAGCTGAACCTACCTATTGACGAAGTGGAGAAATACAACAAAGCTGGGTATAGTGAGGCATGCGTGTAATTCCAGCACTGGGAGGCTGAGGCAGGAGGATCACAAGTTCAAGACCAGCCTGACTTACATAGTGAGACCATCTCAATAAAAGAAAGAAAGAAAAAGAAATATGTACCTTAGACAGACACGGGGTTAAAATCAGCTGAGCATGGTACCATACATGTCGTATAGTAGTTTCAACACCCTGAAAGGCTGAGGCAGGGGGATTGTAAATTCATGCCCAGTCTAGATAACTTAGTGACTTAGCAAGACTGTGTCTCAAAATGAAAATTAAAAAGAGGCTGGGAATGTGTCGTAGTAAAAGGCCCTGCATTCAATCACCAACACCAAAAATAGAAAATTTTTAAAAAGAAAGAATTGGACCATAGTTGCCTCTAAGAGCAAGACTGAGGTATCAGGTGGCCACTTCCTTTTTACCTAAAGTCATCTATATGATCTAATTTGATATTTGTCATGTGCATGTTCACCATCATTTTTTGCTTCAGAGATATCAAATGCTGTGCAGTCCTCCAGAGATGCTTCTGCAGACATGTACCAACCCAGCTCTTTGAAACATTTTGACCATTATCAAAAATAGCAAAAACATTTTTATATTATAATCCAGCAGAGACATCTGGAGTTAGTTTCACAGAACCACTTAACATTTGTGAGTACACTGACATTTTTTAAGTCTTTCTATCACCCTGTCTTTCCCTTATGAATTGCTAAGACTTGGTGGGCCAAGACATTGGCAGTGCACACCTGTAATCCTAGCACTCAGGAGGCTGAGGTAGGAGGATTACATTTTCAAGCCCATCTTGGACCTTATAGTGAGACCCTGTCTCAAAACAAAGCAAAAGACACCTGAACGGGCAGGATAGCTCAGTGATTGAACACTCACCTACCATGCACAGGCTCTGGGCTCAATCCCCAGTTCTTGGGTCGGGGAGTTACTCAGGTCTTTCCATCTCTCCCCCTCCCTCCCTCCGCCCCTCTCTGACACAACGACCCCCACGGCTCACTATTCAGTTCATGTGGCCCCGAACTGACTGTAGCCCAGGCTGGCGTCAAACTTGCGGTGATCCTCCTGCTTTAGCCTAAGTGTTAGGCATGCACCACCATGCCCAGCCAAAGAATTCATTTCTGGTTTTTGGATATTTTGTTTGTTTGCTTGCCTGTTTTCTGTCAGAATCTCACTATTCTAGGCTGTCCTCAAACCCACAGCAGATCCTCTGCCTTGGTTTCTCCTCACTAACACCACCTGGCTTTTCTCTTTATAAATTTGTTATTAGTACATGTTTGTAATATATATTGATGAGAAGTTGATTCATGTATGAAATACATCTTTAATTCTTTTTACTGCTCAGATTTTCCTGATGATAAACAATAGTAGCTTGGGAGGCTGAGGCAAGAAAATCACTATGAATTTGAGGCCAAACCTATACTACATAGTTCAAGGCCAGCCTAAACTACATAATGAGATAGCAAACGTTAGACTAAAATGATTTGTCCTTTACTTCTCAGCTCAGATGTTGTTGCCTTCTGTGATCTTTAATCTCTTTTAAGCTGTTTTATTAGTGTATGTTTGTAGTAGATAATGGTTATATTCATGGTGGGGAGTTGGTGCCTGTACCCAACACACCTAATTCTTTTTATGTCCCCATATGATTTTGAATTTTGATGGTCAGCATGATGGGCTTGAGAGATGCCTAGGGTATCTGCAAAGCATGCTGCTGAGCGTGTCTGGGTAGTATGGGAGTGTGACCTTGGGCACTCTGTTGCCTTTTTTTTTTTTTTTTTTTTTTTTTTTTGAGACAGGGTTTCACTTTGTAGTTCAGACCTTAAA
The DNA here is from genome assembly GCF_034190915.1 of Cavia porcellus. NCBI lineage: Eukaryota > Metazoa > Chordata > Mammalia > Rodentia > Caviidae > Cavia > Cavia porcellus. The sequence goes on from NW_026947490.1 coordinate 16,788,308, forward strand.
CTCATTATGAGGCCCAGATTAGCCTCAAACTCCTGACAGTCCTGCCTTGAGTGATTACTGGCATGTGCCACCACACCTGGCGCTGTCGAGTATTTTAGTTCCACCAGTGAGAAAGCTCACCAGGGCCCCTCCTGAGAGGAAGCCTTCTAGACCTTGGGTGGACCTAAGTCCACTCCCAAAGCCACACAGGTCAGTGGCTCTGGGACCTTTGCCCAGAGCCACTTTGCTGCACTGCAAAAAAAGCATTTACAGTTGCTTTTAAATCCAGTCGGAAAATCTCTGCCTTTTTTTTTTTGTTTGTTTGTTTGGTTGGTTTTGGTATTGGGGATTGAACGAATGATCTCGCCTCCACCTGCCAGGCAGGTGCTTGTACCACTGAACTAAAACCCCACCTGCCTTTTGATTCCTTTAAACTATTCTCTTTTAATGTAAGTATTGGCTTTTAGATTTACATTTGGCCTTCAGCTGTCATTCTCTGTTTCCTGTCACTCTTACTCCTCTCCGGATTTCCTTTACTGCTCTCTTCATTGTGGAGTTTCTCCAGCCAGGGTGCCATTTGGACATAAGGCCAGCCGGCCCCATGGCTCCCTCTAGAGACGGGTGGGCAGCAGGAGGGACCCCACCTTCAGCTGTAGTGGTTGCATCAAGGGAAAGGTGACTCCCACAGAGACCCCAAAGGTACCAGAGGGTCCCTGGACCAGAGTCTGCATTGCTCCTTGTCTCCTTCCATGTTGCTGGAACTGTTCACAGCAGTGTTATGTCTGCCTCTCTTGCGGGAATAAACTTGCTTTCCCTTGGTCTTTGCAGTGACATGGGCTCCCGGGCTGGCTACCCCGCTCAGGTTTACAAAATGGCCAGCGCAGAGACTCCTCGGCCCTCCCAGCTGGCCCAATCCGGCCCCTTCCAGCTCTCCACCTCCGTCCCCAAGTCCTTCTTCTCCAAGCAGCCTGTGCGCAATAAGCACCCAGCAGGGTGGAAGAGGATGGACGAGCCCCCACCACGGCTACTGCCCTTCACTGACCCCAAGAAGTAAGTGCTGGGTGCACAGCAAGGCCAAGCCAGGAGGCCCTGGGCCCGGAAGAGGGTGACTAATGCACGTGCGGGGAATTCTCGGGGAGCCAGCATTCCAGTGGGGGTGAGGGGCAGTCAGTGAGAAAAGAGTGCAGTAAGTCAGAAGGTGGGTGGCACCTTGTGGCCCTTGGCCAAAGAGCATTCCAGGCCAAAGGAACAGCAGGAAGAGCAGGGGAGGGAGGTAGGCGTGAGGTCAGATGGTGTCAGGATGGTCATGGGAGGTCTTGTGGGCCGAGTGTCAGGGCCTCAGTTCTACTATAAGTGAATGGAGCTGCAGGAAGGTGTAAAACGGTGGAGGGGTGGGATCTGCGGTGGTGTCCACAGGGTTCCTGTGTCTGCCAGTCGGGGCATTCTGGGGTCAGGATCCTGGTCTGAGTGGGGCATGGTGTGCCGGCACAGGGCGGGGCAAGGCAGAGAGAAGGGGAAGCGGGTCCCTGACACATAATCTGAGCCAGACTAGCAGATCCAAATGCCTTGTGAGACTCGGGAGGAGACATGGCCTCGTTGAAGCATGGAGAAAAGGTGACCTTGAGCTAATAGGGAACAGAAAGGAGTGGGCTTGGGAAGCCTTGAGGCCCATCTCCAGGTGCTTTCCATTTGAGAACTTAACAAAGAACCCCAGCAGAGACTCACAGGAGAGGGTGTGCTCCCACAGGAGAGGAAGTGCTCCTCGGAGGCCTGGCTTGGAGGAAGCAGGGCTGTGAGGAGGAGCCACTGGAAGAGGCTGATGTCCTGCGGCCAGGTGCCCAGGAGGGCAGAGCGTGGGGTCAAGTTTCATGAAAGCCATGGAAGGAAGGGAGAGGCTGAGCAGAGGCCACGTGGGAGCCACTCCGCTGGGGTGTTCTGCTATGGAATGAAAGGGGACAAGAGCACCTGAGAGTTTGCAAGGGCTTTGTGGTTTTTAGTAGGATCTGCAGTACTTCTGAGTGCTTAGCATGGATTAGGCTCAGTTCTAAATTTTTGTTTTTTGGATGGGTAGGAATTAAACCCCGGGCCTTGACACTAAGCCACATCCCTGGTCCTTTTGTTTTTTTTTTTAAACAAGGTGTCACTAAATTGCTTAACCAGACTGAGCTGGAATTTATGAGCCTCCTGCCTCAGCCTCCCAGGGCGCTGGGATTACAGGCATGTGCCACCACCCCCAGCTTGCTGTTAATTCTTCTACCTAAAATTGATTCAGAAAATGTTCACAATAGCTCCATGAGGACTCTGATTCTACCTGTATTACAGATGGGGCAACCAAGGCCCAAGGTCCCACAGATGATAAAAAATAGTGCTTAGATCAGAAGGCAGGAAGCCAGGTGCAGTGCTCTTGTTCTGTTGTGTAAGAGGGAGTCTGCCCTCCTCCTCTTTGTTTTGTTTTTTGAGACAGGGTCTCATTATGTAGTTCAGGCTTGTCTTGAACTATGTGGTCCTAGGTTGGCCTCAAATTCACAGCAATTCTCCTGCCTCAGCCTCCCAAGTATTGAGAACAAGGCATGTGCCACAATATCCAGCTGCTCTTCCTAACACCTTACATGGCCTGGATGGGGTCATTCAGATTTGAGGGTGACACAGCTTGGAAGAAGAGAGTTTATCAAGAGACAGAAACATTGGGTCCCTACAGAGGGTGACAGGCGCCCATACTGAACTTGTACTGAGAATCCAGTTCACAATCCTCACAGTCAGCCAGAAGGGATTCTGAAAACTAGATTCTTCCCATTTGCTCCTCTGCATACAATGGTCAGTGGCTTCCCGAGTCCCTAGGACAGTGACAGTGACAGAGACCACTGAACACGTTGGTCCACACGCTAGTGCACTGTGTTGTTTGCCTGGACTTCCGGACAGAGCCTCCTGTCCATGCCCTCAGCGCCCTGCCCCAGCCACCCCGGGCTCCTGCTGCCACTCTGCAGGCGAGCTCACCTCAGGCCTCCACACTGGCCCTTGCCACCACCAGGAACACTTCTTTCTACAGCTCTAGCTCTGACAGCTCTGTGAGGACTTGGGCTGATGCCACCTCACACAGGCCTTCCTGGCGGTACCTTCAGCCTGGTCCATGGCCCGTCTCACCCACAGGAAAGCAGGGGCCGCCCTCTTGGTCAGGAGACACTGTGACCTGCCCGCCCACTGTGGGTGCTCAGTGGGTAAACATGTGAGCCCTCTGGACTCATTTGGCTTTGACTTCAACTCCATTCAGTCAGTCTTGAGAGGCCCCTACTTTTCTATGTGGCAAGGACCAGCCCCTAGTGTGCTGTGCGTCACCCTGCGCTCTGCCTTTGTCTTCACATGGCCTTCCCCTCCGTGTGTCTGTGACTGCACCGCCCCTGTCTGCAAGGACTCCAGTCATAGCAGATTTGGGGCCATAGCCGGGCATGGTGCACACTTGTAATCCCAGCACTGGGGAGGCTGAGGCAGGAGGATTGCTATGAGTTCAAGGCACAATACACAGTAGTACACAGTAAGACCTTGTCTCCAAAAAAAAAAAAAAGACAGGTTAGGGGCCCACACTAATGGCCGTGAGGCAGAAGGATGACAAGCTTGGGTATAGCCTGAGCAACATAGCAAAACCCTGTTTCAAAATAAAAAATGGACTGGGATGTAGTTCAGTGCAGAAGCCCTGGATTAAATCTCCTGGGCCACTGGAGAGGAAAAATAAAAAAGTTGGTTACCCTTGTAAAGACCCTGTGTCCACAAAGATAATATTGAGAGACACCAGGTTCGGCTTTTTCCGAAGTGACATAATTAACCATAAATACTTACCTGTAGGTCACCACACAGAAATGTGCCTTCTGGGGCTGGGAATTTAGCTCAGCGGCATAAGCGCCTGCCTTGCAAGCAGGCAGTCGTGAGTTCGATCCCCGGTACTGATAAAAACGAAACAGACAAAAAAAAAAAAAGAAAAAGAAATGTGCCTTCTTGGAGAAGCCCCCGCATTGCAAAGGACAGTGCGGCCTTCCCACCTCCCTGTGCCTTCTTCCCAAACACAGCATCTGTCCAGACCAAATGGGCAGTCATTCCATAGCAACACGTCTGCTCTCTGTGGCTCCCACCGCACTGAGAGCTCTGGGAGACACCCTGACACCATCAAACCCGGCACTGAGAAGGTGCTCAGAAAATATACTTGAGCTTCCAAGAAAAGAAAAGATGAGATACAAGGACACATGACAACCTAAACTATCACCCTTCTCAGTGACAAGATCCTGAGGTGACTTTTTGTATGTATGTGGTTTTGTGTAAACATATAAACTAAACGCAAATGAGATAATTAACATGGTTCCTGTTAATTTAATCACAGATGCATTTTTTAAATTACATAAAATACTGACAAAGTTGCTGCTTTTGTCCATACACTTTATATTACTTTTTGCTTTGTTTTCAAGATAGGGTCTTACCCTGTAAGTCAGACTGGCCTTGAACTCACTATTGTAGCCCAGGCTGGCCTTGAACTCACAGCAGTCCCCTGCCTCAGCCTCCCCAGTGCTGGGATTATCAATTTGTGCCACGATCCTGGCTAAGAATGTTAGAGATACTGTCTTTGCCTTGTTAGAATCACTTTTGAATGCCCTAACCTAGTTTTCCAAATCAGTTTCACTTCTGGCCAAATTAAACGTGGATTTTTAAATTTATACACAAAACTGTCACAGAAATTTCATCCCAAGGCATGAGCACTGGCTTATGTATCTTGTCTCGCTGCATTTGTCTGTACCTACTCTTGGTGGTGCCATGAGAAGCTTTCTGTGCCATTTGCTAGGTGAGAAAGGCTGAAGTAGAGAACGACCACGTGCCTGAATCACTTCGTGGACTGAGTCACCACAGATGCTGTGATGGTTGCTTTGTAATCTGCCCCCCTAGGATCACCACATGCTGTGAGTGTGCCCCCAGGAGAAGCCACCACGTGCGCTAAGCATCTCGGTCTCCTTCCTCGCACACCCCCGGCAGGGATCTCCTAGCCACACGGAGGCTGTGTCCCCAGAGCAGGGTGCCGGCTGTGACCAGCACCAGGCACCAGCAGCAGCTGTGTTGGCAGCCTTGGCTGGCTTTGTTGATGCTTCCGGCAGTCCTGCAGGAGAAGGCGTATTCTTACCCCTACTTCCAGATGAGGAAACCCAGGCATAGCTACACATGCCTTACCCAGGGTCCCTCAACTAGAAGTGGCAGAGCCAGGATCCAAACCTAGTCTGACAGCGCATCTGGTCCTTCAAGAGAAGGACTCAAGTACAAGGCAGAGAGGGGAATTTCCCAGAAGAAACCATCCACTCTCCGTTTGGTGCAAGTAAAGTGCACACTTTACTTGTTACACTAAAGCCAGAGCAAGCAAGTGAAGGACAGAAACTCTGCAGGCTGGGGATACCAAGCCCTTCTCCCACAGAAGGGCCCTGCACCCAGGCCTTTTGCTGCAAAATTCCAACAGCTCTGCCTTAGAGACAGCCAGACAGTGTTGTCTAGTCTGCATTGTCGCAGGTCTTTTGGGCCTCCTCCCAGCAAGACAGCATGGGGACTTCATCCACTGCTCGCCTTACCCTAGGCCCTCTGAGTAGTGTTTAAACTGGAATAACCATGGTCTGAACCTCCAGGGGCTGCTGGGACTCCCTGAGTTAATCCAAGTTAACACTGCACAGGGTTCTCTGGGCGTAGGGGGAGCAGGGGTGGTTTTGGGCACCTGTACCCTAGACAGTGGGTTTTGTTTTGTTGGGTACTGGGAATCAAACCCACAGAAGGTGGGTCTGACTGAGGGCCAGCACTGCCGCATGAGCCTTTTCTTCAGAGTGGCCTTGCGGTCACCTCTTGTCAGTGCCTAGTGAGTCTTGGCCCACCGCCTAGAGAGGTCAAGAGGTTCGTGGGTTTAATGCTCACTCACCCTTGTCCCTGGGAACAGGTCCGGGGAGGCAGAGTCACCTCTGCCACATAGCAAGGTGGCAGTTACAGCTGATGACCCTGCTCATGGAGGACCATGAAGGGCACGAGGTGAAGTAGTGACCCTCAGGACCTGGGAGGGTGAGCACTCCAGAGAGCTTGGACTGCTGCTATTGTGACAGCACCAGCAGCTAGGAGCAGAGCCCAGGAGTCAGGTGACCTAGGTCCTTAGCCTGGATCCCCCTGCCCCAGGGACCGCCAGGGAAGTACAGGTGGCACCTGAACATGTCTCTCACAGCCGCTGTGAATCACATGAACCCCTGTCCCCAGGAGATGTCTCTCGAAGGGCTGCTTTCATCATGAGTGAATTATGGGGTGACTCATAATTGGCTTGATCATGAGTGTCCTCAACTCAGTGTGCCTCAGTTTCCCCAGTCACGAAGGGGAAGACATGAGCGCCTCCATCCCCAGAGGTGATGTGAGGATTCAGCAGTCTGGTGGCCACTGGCATCAGGTCCCTCTCTTCTCAGGTTTAGGAGCCTCTGGAAAAGCTCAGTGTCTGTCCTCCAGCCCCAGTCCTACATGCACAGCAGTGTCCCCCACCTCAGCCTGCTGGCCTCTCCCAGACATTGTCTTTCCACAGAAGCTGCCTGCTGCCTCGGGTGTGGCCCTGGCGAGTGTCCTTGCCAGCCGTGTTGGCAGAACCCCCAGCCCAGCCAGGCTGACAGCAGTGCTAATTAGCTTAATTAACCCGGGCCCAAGGGAGCCACCCCAGTTGGAGGCCAGGGCTCCGAGTCAACTGGGATCGGGCCCAGACCCATCTGACCCACTGGTTGCCTGCCACTTCTGACCTGCCTGTCACAGGAAGGAGTTGCCACCATGTGGTCTTGACTCAGAGCCTTTGTAATTTCTCCATCTTTCCTTTTCTGATGGAAATAATTTAATCCCACATCATGGCAAAATCCAAATTTAGACATGCAGGCAAATCAGAGGCTGTGTTCAGTGCTGCTGGACAGAAGCTTGAGGTATGTTTAGGAAGATGAAATATGCACCACCTAAAAAGTGAAACAGTACCGAAGGGCTTACAGTGAAAAATCAGCCTCTCCTTCTCCCAGAAGCAACCATCATGTTATTCCTTGCAGCCATAGCAGGACGTGACCAAGCAATACCTGATCGCATGTACCCTCGCTTCCTTGTCACACATCAGCAGTCACCTGTGTGCACGCCGCGGCCCTCCTCATGTGCTCTTTCTCTTCAAATCTCGTGCAGTGTTTCCACATCAGAGCATAAAAAGAGGTGTCATTCTTGTCACCAGTCATAGAGTAGCCCATTTTATCCCAGATTTTAACAATTTCACAGACTCAAGATCTGGAGAAAAAAAAAAGAAACAACCAGTGACATACAAGCCTCGTTTTTTGCAGTGCTGAGGCTCAAACCAGAGCCTTGTACATGCTAGGCTATTACTGTACCACTGAGCTACACCACAGCCCTATACATGGAATTTGCAAGTTAGAAAATACATCAGGGCAGCCAGGCATAGTGGCACACACCTGTGATTCCAATCCTCTTGAGAGGCTGAGGCAGGAGAATCACAAGTGCGAACCCAGCCTGAATGCCTTAATCTGTCTCAATATGAAAAAAATTAAAGGAGCCAGAGTATAAAGGTCCTGGGTTCAAGACCCAGTGACACACACACACACACACACACACACACACACACACACAAACACAAACACGCACACGCGCAGAGAGAGAGGCAAGACCACCAGGGAGGGCTGGGGGTGCAGCACAGTGAGGGTTAGCAGATGGTTAGCATGCAGGAAGCCCTGGATCCCATCCCTGGTACCAAAGAGAAAGAAAATACACAGGAAGATTTCTCCACAGTAAGGACAGTTGTTTTTTTTCTAAATGATCAGTTTGAATCAACATTGCAGTGTTTTCCTTTAAACATGCTCTCTGCAGCCCACTCACAGAATCAGGCCAGGGCGGCTGCAGTGAGCCAGCTTCCCCCTGAAGAATTAGGAAGGCCTTGTTAGAGTGCCAGAGGGCCGGGAGCTGGGAGGCTGATTGTTTGGGAACTGAACACAAGTAAAACAGAGCAGGGAAGGAAGAGAAGGCTTTTTTTTCCTTTTTGGTGCTGAGGATTGGACTCAAGGCCTCACGCATGCTGGGGACTGGTTCTGCTGCTGAGCAGAGGCCTGCTCCCTCCTCAGCTCTCCTCCTTCACCTTGACTTTGTGCTGGATGTGTCCTTCATGGAGGATTCTGGGAAATGTCAAAATCAAAGGTAGAGGGAAAAGAGGTTCCTTCCAACATTGACTCTTTTGAGGGACTCTTTTCTCTGTCTGTTTCTCTCCTCTGGATCTAAAGTTTTTCATTTTCCCAGAGAATGTGCTCCTCTGATATGGACATAATCAGCACTGCCCCATCCTGGAGCTCTTGTATGGGGTGGAAATGACCTGACAAGGAAAATCTGGCCACCCTTCCTTCTGCCCTTTGTTAAAATCACAAAGCTGGCATCTGAGAAAGAGAAAGGAAACACAGACTTCAAAACCCTGGGGAACCTAAGACATTTATCCTCTGGGCTCCAAGATTTTCTGTTTTGAATTTATATAAGGCTAGGTGTCAGCTATGTTTTTGTGTTTTGGTGTCAGCTTCTTAAAAGGTGTTATTTTGGCAGACAATTTGGTAAATTCATAATTCGGAAATATATCACATAAAAAGTAAAAGTTCCATGTTTCTTTTTTTTTTTTTTTTTTTTTTTGTCGTTTTCCTTTTTATCGGTATCGGGGATCGAACTCACGACTGCCTGCTTACAAGGCAGGTGCTTGTGCCACTGAGCTAAATCCCCAGCCCCAGTCCCATGTTTCTACTGCTTAATAGGATTGCTGGTTCTAAGAGGTAAACACTGTTCTTCGTTTCTTCCTGAAAATATTGTCTGTATACAGAAATATGTTTTAAGCATACGTTGTTGGTGTGCAACTGAGACGGAAAGATCACGAGTTCAGGGCCAGCCCAGGCAATTTCGTGACTCAGTGAGACCTTGTCTCAGAATTTTAAAAGCAGGGGTGGACTGGGATGTAGCTCAGCTTGAAGGCCCTGGGTTCAGTCCCCAGTTTGACATGTTGGGACCTGGGACTCAAGTCATGCTTAATGCACTGGCTGTGATGAGGGTCAGAGGACTCCATGTGGTCAAGGCTGGCCTTGCTCTAGCGCTGCCCACCTGCCACGTGGGCGGCCAGAGTTGGAGCAGACTGAACAGCAGTAGCTGCAGTGAGGAATCGTGGAAAGGGCAGTGTACTGATCAGCAGCTTCGGAGCAGGGTCAGTCCCAGTAAAATAAGGCTAATAATAGAGTGTTTTCCCGTGAGCTTTTGTTGTTGGGTTTTCACTGGGGGGTGTTCATGTAGGTGGTTTAGTTTTGTGTTTTGTTTTGTTGGCACAGGCTCTTGCTATGTAGTTCAGGCTGGCCTTGCACTCACTGTGTAGCCCAGGCTGATCTTGAACATGAGGCAGTCCTCCTGCCTCAGCCTCCTGAGTTCTGGGACTACAGGTATACACCACCAAGCCGAGCTTCCCTGTGTGGTTTTAATAAGTGCCATACATATCCCTTATGTAAGATGGTGCCTAGTTAGGCACCTGTCCTGTCACCTGTCATCTTTCTCCTGGAAGGTGGTGGTGCCTCAAGTCAGGCTCCTGGTTTCTATAGAAAGGAGATCCTGAGTCCAAAATAGGGCTGAGTCACAGGTAGGATGAGGACAGGCAAGTCAGCCTGGCCCTGAGGCCAGTGACCACAAAAGATAGGCCCCTCTTCCCTGGAAAGAGCCTGGGACCACAAACACAGCTGTGGAGCCCAGCAGGCATGGAAAGAGCTGAGTACCCCAAGGAGAGGAGTTGTCAGGCCCAGGGTGAGGGTCGCAAAGGCATTCTCTTGTCCTGAGCATCTGCTGCATGGAGTGCCAGCCAGCACCTTGGCAGCAGATCCCACACAGTACTGGGAGGTGGGTGAGTGGGGACAGAGCGGCAGGACTGGTCCAGGGCCCCACACCAGGAGCAAACAGCCAAGCTGTGCTCCCTTCCACCGTGGGCAGTGGCCCATGGCTTCCGATCACTGAGCATCAGAAAGGGCACTGACAAGGCCAAATAAGGGTGGTGATCAGAGTCACCCAGTTCCCCAGCCACGCTCTGAACAGGAGGCCCTGCAGAAAAGCAGCAGTGGGGGACAGGAATATGGCTCAGTGGCACAGCACCTGCCTGGTAGCAGGTGAGGGAAACCAGGCACCTGGTGGTGTGTAGTCACTGTCCTGTGTGACCAAGGCTATAGAGTTCCCCTGGCTGGTCCCAGAGTATTCAGGCCACAGGCCTGTGAGGCCACAGGCAAGGAGACGTGACTTACAGGCCTCTGTCTTTCTCTGTCCGGGCTGCCCTGCTCTCACTTGAACAACTGCAGGAGCTTCCACCCCACCTCCTGCTCCATCCTTGCCTGGCCCCCTGCCTAACAGCCTATTTTTGCCCAGCACCCACTGACCCTGGCAAGGTGCAAAAGAGACTTGAGAACCTGCTCTCACTCACCCTTTGCCCCCCACCCTTCATTCCAGCTCGCCAAGCCCAGTCCCCCTCCGCCCAGTGCTTGCTGCTTCCTCCTTCTGGAATGTTCTTTTTGTACCAGTTCCTCCCTCACACCCTTTTTATTCTCTCCTCCTCAGATGTCCCCCATCAGAAGAACCCTCCCTCTTCCTTTCCCCAGCTTTATGTTTCTTCAAAACAGTTCTCTCTAGCCAGGTGCCATGGTGCACACTTGTAATCCAGCACTCTGGGAGGCTGAGGCAAGCCAGGCAGGCCATTCTGGGCAACTTAGCCATTTAGTAAGACCCTGTCTCTCTTTTTTGAGACAAGGTCTTGCTATGTAACCCCGGTTGGCCTTGAATTTACTATGCTGTAGCCCAGGCTGGCTCTGAACTCAAAGTGATCCTCCTGCCTCAGCCTCCCAAGTGCTGGGATTACAATGTGCCACCATACCTGGCTTCTGTCTCAAAAGTTAAAAAAGGGCTGAGAATGTAACTCAGTGTGAAGGCTCTGGGTTTAACCCTCACGGGATCCCCTCTGCTGATTGAATCAGCATTGGTTACCTCCCCTCCATGTAGGCTTCTCAGTCACTGCCAACTCCCAATGCCTAAACAGGCGGGGCTGGAGTAGGTTCTGGGGAGGCTTTGTGTGAGAGACAGTGGTCAAAGCACAGCGGGTCGCTCTGCTCTGTGGCCAGGTGAAGAAGGGGAGACATAGTCGCTACCCAGAGTGGCCAGTGACTGGAATCCAGACAGCTCTGAGAAGCGCTCAATCCGCAGGCACCCCTAACCTGATACTCTCATCCCAGGCAGGTGGACGCCAGCACGAAAAACGTCTTCGGGCAGCCGAGGTTGAGGGCATCCCTGCGTGACCTGCGGTCCCCGAGGAAGAACTACAAATCCACTATCGAGGATGACCTGAAGAAACTCATCATCATGGACAATCTGGGACCAGAGCAGGAGAGGGACACAGGGGTGCGTGGCAGGCAGGGACTCAGGGGGACGGGTGGGTGGGGAGGAGGACAGCACTGTCCTGGTCCACAGCCTTCAGCATCTGCTGGCCCTGTTGGGGTGTGAGTGAGGGCATGGTAGGAATCGGGGACAGGGGCAGAGCCAGGTGTGCTAGTGCACACCTTTAACCCCTCACACTCTGGGATAATACCCCGGCACTGGTAACAAAATGACAGACGGAGACGGGACATGAGCCAGCCCAGACAGGTACAGGGAGCCCCAGGTGGCACAGCCTGCTCCTGGAGCCCTCTTCTGCCCAGAGTGAGTGACGGAGAGTGGAGCAGGGCCCCAGAGGACACCTGGGCTCTCATCCCCAAGGACTGGGCAGAGCCAGGACACCTCTGCTTCCTGCCACCTCTTGTGCCACTTGCCTGGTTGCCCATACTGTGAGGCGGGTACCTTCTGCAGGACCAAGATGGCCCTAGTCTCCCCAGTTTATGTCCCCCCAGTCCAGGAACCAGAGAACAGGAACATTGGGTATCACTGGTGTCCTCTGGAGTCCAGGCTGGCTCTCCAGATCCATCGTAGCCGAGTTACCTCCCCTCACCAGCCAGGCCTCGCTCTGGGCCTTTCCCGGAGCATCAGCTGCGGTACCCCCTCCATCCATTGAGCAGTCAGCAAGGGCAGCCCCAGGGAAAACTTTGATCAGAAAGGGAGAGTGGGTAAGTCACAGCTTGCCACAAGAGCAACCCTCTAAGGACCGGTACCGGTGTGTCACCCCTTCTTGGCAGCAGTCCCCCCAGAAGAGCCTGCAGCGGACACTGTCAGATGAGAGCCTATGCAGCGGGCGCCGGGAGCCGAGCTTTGCCAACCCCGCCAGCCTGGAACCAGGGCTGCCCAGCGACGTGCTCTTTACCAGCACCTGCGCTTTCCCCTCCAGCACGCTGCCCGCCCGGCGCCAGCACCAGCACCCCCTCCCGCCCGGCAGCAGCGGTGGCAGCAGCAGCAACAGCCCCAGCACCATCCCTGCCACTGGCAATGGCTTCCCGGAGAAGAAATGTGAGCCCGGGACCCTAGGGCTGGATAGTAACGGTCACCCATGTTGAGTTTATCTAAGGGAGGGAAGTGGGGTGCACCCAGGGGGTCACCAGGCACCAAGGGATTGCTGGCCAAACATCAGAGGCTTCCTGGGGGTCGTGCGGCCAGGTGTTTGCACTAGCTGCTTGCCCGCTCTTCTCCCAGCCTCCCTACTGTACCAGGTGTCTGCTCACTGATGACTCCTGCAGACCTGCCATGCTGAGAGGAAGCACAGGCGTGTGACTGACTTGCCCCTTGGTTCAGGGAGCAGACACTTGTTCACATCCTCATGAGCAGGGTGCTGTGTCCACCACCCCATCACAAAGCTTTGAGGCAGCTGGGGCTGTCATCCCTGTGCCCGTCTCCCTATGGTGACCCTACCACACATAGACAACCCAGGTTTCTATCCACAGGTCCCCTGCCCCTCCCATTGCTCCTTCTGAGTCTCTCGGATTCTCTGCACGGCACCTCCAAGGAAGAACTGTGGTCTCCCCACTCCACTTTCCCTTCACTGGGCCAGCACGTCTAGCTGCGCCCAGGCCCAGCACCCTCGTATCCCAGGCCCTTCTCTGCCTCACAGCTCTGTCTACTCTTCCAACACCGCTGGCTCAGAGATCCAGAATTTGCCCACTTGTGCCTCCTACCGCCCACTCTCTGTCTCCCCTCTGGATCCTCTTGGGAACCCCCTTACTGGCTCCCTGCACCACACACACACACAGAGACAGCCAGAGGGAGCCAGTGCTGGTTCTGAGGCAGAACCTTACAGTGGCCCCTTCACTCTCAGGGGAAAAGGACAAAGTCTTCAGCTAGATGTGCTAGAGTCTGTAACTCCAGCACTCTGGGAGGCTGAGGCAGGAGGATCCTAAATTCAAGCCCAGCCTGGGCAATTTAGTTACTTAACCTGTCTCAAGATAAATAAAAAAGCTAGGGATTTAGCTTAATGGGAAAGCCCTGGGCCCCACCTCTAGTACCACGAGAGAGAGAGAAAAAAAGGCAAAGTCCTCATTGTGGCCTACAAGGCCCCACAGGATTCAACCTTGTCTCCTCTCTGATGTCACGTTGCATTTCCAATCTCTCCTTGCTCACCGCGTCCCAACCACGCAGCCTCCACAATGCGCCGGGCCTCCAGGTGCAGCTGTGACCCTAGAATTTGCAGTGGTGGTTGCATCCGCTCACAGTGCTCTTCCTCAGACCCCATGGCTCCCCTGTCTCAGAGCTGTTCTCAGATCTGGGTCATCCCACGAGCCCCATGTAGCACCCTGTGGAAAGGCACCCACAGAGTGTCTGGGCGCTGGTCCATGTTCCCCCTGTGGGTCGTGCTCAATGCCTCCTGTCTCCACTCTGCGCAGCTGCCATCTCCACCTCGGAGCTCTCACTGGCTGATGGACGGGACCGGCCCCTGAGGCGCCTCGACCCGGGGATGATGCCACTGCCCGACACGGCTGCCGGCCTTGAGTGGTCTAGCCTGGTAAATGCAGCCAAGGCCTATGAAGGTAGGAGGTTCCGCCCCACAAGCTCCTCCCCGCCCAGTATTCTAGAACCCTCAGTGGAGGGCTTGTGGCTTTGCAGGGGAACGCAGTGGGCTCCAGAGCCAGGGGAAGCAGGTGGAAGGCATGCCCTGATGTCCGCCCACTGCACCAAGAGCCAAGGTTTCTTGCTGACCACCAGCTGCTGAACAGGGGCAGTGACTGCCAGATGCCTGGTTGTCAGTGAGGATTGCATGGAGCACCGTGCGTGGGATGTGGCAGGCACAGAGCGAGGCTTTGACAGACCGCACCTTGTGCTCTTGTCACAGTACAGAAGCAGTGTCCAAGTTACGCTGGGGTTGGTTTGACCACAGGTGACAGAAAACCCAAATGAAAGACTTTATTTTTTTATTTAATTTTTTTTTTTTTTTTGTCTTTTTCCTTTTTATCGGTACCGGGGATTGAACTCACGACTGCCTGCTTGCAAGGCAGGCACTTATGCCGCTGAGCTAAACCTCCAGCCCCCCCAAATGAAAGACTTAAATGCAGAAGTTTTATTCAAGATTCCCAGGAAGGCAGTTTAGGGACAGGGAGCATATTCACAAACACAGGAAGGCCCAGGCTCCTCCAGCTCCCTGCCTTCCCACTTAGCGGGAGTCAGCTTGGCTGCCGGAGCCCTGGCCATTGTGCCTCACTCCAGCTAGTGGGAGAAGGGAAGAGGTATCCTGGGAAAGGGGAGGGAAGAAGAAGGGGAAGAGAGGAACTCTCCCAGCAGGCCTGCAGGGCTCTGTCCTGTGGGTTCCTCAGGGCAGTGGGCATGGAGCGCAATGCTCTATGCTCTGTGACCCAGGGCCTCTTATGATACAGGAGTGCAGCCAGGGATTGTGTCCTGGGAGGAATGGAGAGTGGAGTTCTGGGAGGCTGGGCCATCGCCTCCATTTCCTCTAGGTCTCCTGCCATCCTGGGTCGCCTAGCATCCTGGGCCAGAACAGGTGATTCTAGGCGTTAGAAGCAGGTTAGGAAGAGGACTCAGTGGCTGAGCACCTGCCTAGCATGCAGGAGGCCCTGGGTCTGGCACAGCCCTGAGTAGGAGAAGAAGCACACAGGAGATCCCAGGCATCTCCCTGGAGACCAAGGTGGCATTAAAGGCCACGATATTGTCTAGAAGGCAGAGCCATCCAGACTCCAGCCCCACAGCCCCTGTCCCTGTGCAATCCCTCCCTCTGCCCCAGGGCACCCTGGGAAACATGAGCCACGGGTGAGGACCCTTAAGAAGCATGGTTGATGACAGTGATCACTGATCTGGCTGTGTCAGAGTCATCTAGGGAGTTTTATCCTTTCTTACAAAATTAAGAGCTGAACCGGAGAAGTTTGAAGGGAGGATGGCAGTGTGGCAGAAAGTCCTGGGAGGAAGCACACCACACTGAGCTGGCAGCTGCCTCCCTGGGAGCAGGACCAGGGCCGTGGAGGAGTGGGAGGCAGGCAACTTCCGCTCGTCACACATACAGGGCTTGCTTCTGTAGTGAAGATTCATAGGTGTTTCCTGTGCAGTTCCAAAAAATGAAAAAGACTAAAGGAATTCTTCAGTTGTTAACTTGTTTAGTTTCTGTTTGTTCTTTTTGAGTTGTTTGCTTGTTTGGGGGAGTCCCAGGGCTAGGGATGGAACCCAGGGTGGGTCTCACACATGCTAGACCAGTCCTTTATCATCAAGCTGCAACCCCAGCCCTAGTGTTTAATTCTTATAACAAGTAGTCATGGCTGTGCAGGTCTGTAATGCCAGCCCTCCAAGAGGCTGAGACAGGACCCAAGTTCACGTCCAGCCTAGCCAACAGGAGCAACTGAATGAGACCTTGTCTTTGAATAAATAAAGGACTGGGGATGTAGCTCAGTGAAGCCACACTGGGTTCAATCCTCGGTACCACCAAGAATGAGTCACCATGAGGGGAAGCTGGTGATAGGGGTTGATTCTCTGTAAATCTAAAAGTATTGTGAAATAAGGTGTTTTTTTTTTTTTTTAAGTGAGGAAAAGTAGTAGGAATGCAGATTACATTGGAACCCTAAGGGACCATTGTGGCTCGTCGGTGTTGTTCATTATTGCAGTTAGGAGACAGTTCCATGTGTGGGGTACATGTCAGAGAGACGCTATTGTGCACTTTAAACATGCAGCTTAGTGCCTGCCAGTGAAGTCTCAGAAAGATATTGTGCACTGGGGCGTGATGGCCCACACTTGTAATCTCAGCACGCAGGAGGCTGAGGCAGGAGCATCACCTCAAATTCAAGGACAGTATGGAATAAATAAGACCCTATCTAGAAAGAAAGAAAGAAAGAAAGAAAGAAAGAAAGAAAGAAAGAAGAAAAAGAAAGGAAACAAAGAGGCCAAACTGGAGATACAGCTCAGCAGCACAAGCACCTGCAAAAAAAGGAAAGAAAGAGTTCTGTGTGGAGCTGGAGTAGAGCCTTGGGCCTCACACATTCCGCCACTGAACTGCAGCCCCAGACCCCAGGCAGTTAACTCACAGATGGTTAAGGTACAGTGTGGTAAAGAGGGAGAAAGCCAGGCGGCACCTCATTCTTAACAGGGGCGGCCCGGGGAAGGCTCTTGAGGTCTGTGCTGTGCTGCCTTTTCAGCAGAAAAATGGGAGAAGTCAGCCAGGGCTTAAGCTTTGCATCTTAGGCTCCCTTGCAGGGTACATGGACATGTCCTTGTTTCTTTTTGTCTTCGTTTCCCGATATGGGGGACTAAACCCAGAGGCTTTGCTCTGAGCCCTTTGTTTACACTTTTTTTTATTTTTTTGGTCTTTTTTCTTTTTATCGGTACCAGGGATCAAACTCACGACTGCCTGCTTGCAAGGAGGCGCTTATGCCGCTGAGCTAAATCCCCAGCCCAAGCCCTTTGTTTAAACTTTTGAGACAAGATCTCACCAAGTTGCTCAGTCTTGGCTGGAACTTGCAGTCTTCCAGTCTTAGCCTCCTCTGTTTCTGTCACCCTCAGATGTCTCACCGGTTCATTGTCTTGCTCAGACACTGCCATTAGGGCACTGGGACTGTCAGCAGTTCCTGTACGTCTTGCCCCAAGTGAGTCTAGGTTAGGTCCAGGTATCTTCCTTTTCCCTGGCAGCCCTGCATGATTTCTCTGTCTCCTCCACAGAAGTGACAGTCCGTGTCCCACTTCTGGGACCTTACAAACCTCAGGAGAGTCTGTAGTTTAAGAAGCCCTTGTGTCCCCACCCTCAATTTCCATTTCATCCGCCATGGGCCAGAGCCTTTGAGAAAAGGGCAGGGCTTAGTGGTGGAGGGCTTGCCCAGCATACACAAAACCTGCATTCCATCCCAGCACCACAAAAATAAATAAATTAGCCAAATGTGATAGCACATACCTATAAGCACAGCACTCCAGGAGGCTGAGGCAGGAGTATCCAAACTTCAAGGCCAGCCTGGGCATCTTAGCTAGATCCAGTTTCAAAAGTAAAAAGTAACCAGGCATGGTAACACATGCCTGTAATCTTAGTGCTTGGGAGAATGAGGTAGGAGGGTCACCGTGAGTTTGAGGCCAGCCTGGGCCACATAGTTCAGGGTCACCCTGAACTAATAGCAAGACCCTGTCTCAAAAAATAGAATGAGAAAAAAAATAAAGGGGGCCTGGGGATGTAGCTTACTATTAAGGTCCTTTGTCCAGTACATACACATTTACATACATCTATACCAGGGCATTTGTGGTGAGAATGTGCTGGAGGTCACATTTGGTCACTTCCTTGAATTGTCATTTAGTTCGGCATCTTGAGCTCTCATACATACATGAGTAATCAGATCTAGAGTCTTGTTCAGAATTAGATCTTATTGTTTGTGTTATGTTTTAATAGGTCAGGGTTTGGGGTGAAACTCCATCCTAAATGGCCTATGAGGTCTATGTGATTTTAAAAAGAAAATATGAGCTGGAGACAGGGTACATGCTTGTAATCCCAGAACTCAGGGAAGCTGAGACAGGAGGTTCACTACAAGTTTGCAGCCAGCCTAGGCTACATAGTGAGTTCAAGACCAGCCTTGGGGCTGGGGATTTAGCTCAGCGGCATAAGCACCTGCCTTGCAAGCAGGCGGTTGTGAGTTCGATCCCTGGTATTGATAAAAACGAAAAAGACAAAAAAAAAAACTAACATAATAAAATGTGGACACAATTCATAATAGCTAAGCAGCCTATATGTCTATCAACAATTGAATGAATAAAGCAAGTGTATTTATATAGTGAGGAATACTACTATCCCATAAAGAAGGATAAGGCCATTTCTGGGAACATAGATGCACCTTGCAAGCATAGTGTTAAGTGAAATAAATCGAAGACACAAGTTTAAATACCTCATGGTTTCTTAGTCCCATGAGAGGACTTTCTCTCCTTTAGGTTTCTGTCTTCTGAGAAACCTAAAATATAAATAAACAGCAAAATAGAAAATATTCAGGGATATAGCTGCACGGCAGAGCAACTACCTGGCAAGCACAAGGTCCTGAGTTCGGTTCCCAGGACAAAAAAAAAAAAAACAAAGAAAGAAAGAAAATAGATAACCAAAGTAGGGAGATAGATTTTGTTCAAATGGGAAGGAAATCAAGAAATGGAGAGAGGGAGAGAAGAAGGAAGGGACACAAAGACCTGAGGTGTGTTGTGCACACGAACCCGCTCGCCACAAGGAGCATGAATTGCCTGTACCGCACACATGCGCAGTACTGATACAGAACAGTAACAAGATTCGCGCCCCTGCGGTGTGGTTCAGCACAGACACCCAAAGCCCTGGTTCCATCCACAGCACTGAAAAATAAGGCAGAGAAAACGCAGATGCAGCCCGAGAGGTGTGCGGCAGGAGGGCCAGCCCGTCTGCGTCCTGCACGGGACTCAGCCCTCCCCTCTCTCTCCGGCAGTGCAGAGAGCCGTCTCGCTCTTCTCTCTCAACGACCCCACCCTCAGTCCGGACGTCCCACCTGCACACAGTCCTGTGCACAGCCACCTGAGCCTAGAGCGGGCGCCCCCAGCCCCCAGGACCACCCCTACTATGAGGTAAGATTGCCCTGGGGACCTCTGGTGGTCCCTTACAGGCAGCAGGGAAGGGGGACACAGCGGAGGGGGCAGGAGTTTAGTCCATACACTAATTCCCAGCAGTGACCTGGACAGTCTCCTAGTCCATTAGCAATCATGACTTATTTATTTGTTTATTTAGGGTTTGTTGTTGAGACAAGGTCTCACTATGTAATTCAGGCTGGCCCTGAACTCACTTTGTAGTCAAGGCTGGCCTCAAACTCTTGGCAGTCCTCCTGCCTCAGCCTCCCGAGTGCTGGGGTTACAGGTGTGAGCTGCCACATCTGGCTTGACGACCATGATCTAGTCCCGTAGTTGTTCCACTTCCAACCTTGGAGAATGCTAAGCTGTGTCCCCCGCTCCTGCTCCCTGCCCCCATCCCTGACGTCTGCTCCCTGGTCTCCCCACCTGCAGGTCCCCGAGAATGTAGACAGGGCCCTCACATCATCTTTAATGTCTTCCCTGCTGGAGCCTTTGCTCAGCCATCTGGGGACCCCAAGGTGACTGAGGCTAAGCCCTGCCCTCAGGAGACTTTAGGGGAAGGAAGAGGGCAGGCAGCTGAGACAGGTGTCACTTTGTCACCTCACACGTGGCTCCTCACGTTGGAAGCAAGGCATTCGTCTGTGCTGGGCCTGGAGAAAGTGAAGGAAGGGGCAGAGTGGGCGGAAGTGGCCTGTGCTGGCTGTGGGTGGCCTTAGCCGTGCATCCATGCCCCAGGGCGCAAGGCCCTGTTTACAGCGGCCCGGTGTGGTGTCCAGGGGGCAGGGGAGGCCGCTTGCTGATCCGCCCCTCGCACCACCTTGGTGTCTGACCCCAGCCCCGAGTGTGGCCCACAGCAAGGCAGGTGTCCGGGACAGAGCCAGGGTGGCTGTGGAGGAGGCCACACATGTGTCCCTGGGCTCCCTCCTGGGTTCCCTTTGCCCCCAAGCCAACGACCTCCTGTCTGCTCCCACCTCACATGGCAGCTGCCAGCCCTGAGATTCAGGAGCATGGAGGGAGGAGACAGGAGGGCCCATGCTCCCTTGTTCCCCTCTCACCCTCCCAGAAGCCCACACAATTCGAGAGCCCGCAGCCTGTGGTGCCGTCTCAAAGCCCACTCCCGGCAGGATTCAGCATCAGGCCAGGAGAATCTGCCCAGAGCAGGGGCCCCTCACAGTGGGGCCCTGGGTACACATCTAGCACCGGAACTTAGGTAGACAGTGTCCCCTGCCTCACAGCCTGGAAGCTCCCTCCTCTGTCCCATGGGCTGCAAAGTGGCCTCTTACAGGCCACAGTGGGCTGACCATGCCTGGAGCTGGGTGACTCAGGGCTTAACCAAGGGGGTGCTCCTTATGGTGGGGCAGGGTGTCATCACCATCAGTACTGTTACCAGTCCTGTGCACGGGGTCCCCTTCTCCATTCTTCCACCTCCTGCACCTGGAACAGGCCTGCCCTTCAACCCAAGAGATGGCGAGTAGTTGTGGCCCATGGACACAGGGACAGGGTTCTCCCTAAATTTATGCTCGTGACCTCACTTGTGGTAGACACACTCCTCAGGGTGCGGCCTCAGCCTCGCTCCGACGTGATGCTTTCATGAGCCCATGCTCACTGGCAAAGTGGCCTGAGGGAGGGAGGGCAGCACCAGGGAGAGCTGGCTTCCAGATCCTGGCCACGTGGGGACTTGCCAGAGCCCTGCAGCCCTCAGGGAGCTGGTGCGCCTCGGGCCTAACCCTGTG
Organism: Cavia porcellus; assembly: GCF_034190915.1. NCBI lineage: Eukaryota > Metazoa > Chordata > Mammalia > Rodentia > Caviidae > Cavia > Cavia porcellus. Next base: position 16,809,043 of record NW_026947490.1, read on the forward strand.
CTGTCTTCCAGTGAGGAGCCAGCCCTGGACCTGAGCGGCAAGGTGCACCAACTGGAGGTAATGCTCAAGCAGCTGCACACGGACCTGCAGAAGGTAAGGCCACACGCGGGCCCCAGCCAGCCTCCCGCCACTTTTTTTTTGGTACCAGGGATCAAACCCATCCCCTACTACTCTTGAAGGTGCTCAGAAATAAAGAATAAAAGATACTGAGCCAGGTAGGGTGCACACTGTAATCATATCATTTGGCAGGCTGAGGCAGGAGGGTCATAAATTCAAGACAAGCTTGGGGAACTTATCCGGCCCCTATATCAAATTTTTCTGAAAAATGTAGCTCATTACAAAAGTCCTAGGTTTGGGCTGGGGATTTAGCTCAGCAGCATAAGCACCTGCCTGTCAAGTGTGAGGTTGTGAGTTCAATCCCCGGTACACACACACAAAAAAAGAAGTCTTAGGTTTAATCCCAAGTATTTATTTTCTTTTTAAAAAAGAAAAAAAAAAAATACTGTCCAAGTGTGGTAGAGCATGCCTAATGATCCCAGCACCACTGAGCCAGGAGGATCACCATGGATTCCAGGCGAGTCTGAACCATATAGTGAGACCTTGTCTCAAAGGTAGCCAGGCGTGGTGGCGCATAGCTGTAATCCCAACCCTCAAGAAGTTGAGGCAATCTGAAGTGAAGTTAAGGAAAAGAAAAAGAAGTTGAGGCAGGAGGATCACTTGGGAGTTTGAGGCCAGCCTAAGTATAAAGTGAGTCCAAGACCAGTCTGAAATACAAAGGGAGACACTGTCTCAAAAACAGCAAAAAAAAATGGTACATCTCATTTCCCAGGACTTCTACCTGTGGGACTCTGTCCATGAGAATTCCCCATGTAAGTACAAAGACATCCCTGGGCAAGGATGTTTCTTGCTGCACTGTTGGCAACAAAACCAGAGCCAGATGGCTGTCTGTCAACAGAATGGCAGTGTAAATCACAGGACAGCGCCCATTAAACCAGCAGATCCATCTACTGACTAACATGCAAGAGAAGGCCAGTAAAGAAAGCCAGAGCAAGTGCAGAGCTATTTCCTAGGACGCAGTTGTACTTTTTGAAAAGATTTAACAGCCGTGTGCCAGGAGGCACACATAGAAGGGGGCCTTCCAGGCAGAGCTCAGTGCTTATCTCCAGGGTATAAAAAAATAAGGAGAAACAAGGATGGAGGAGACTTGTGCTTCCTGTTCATCTACTTTGGGAGAAAAGGCAGGATGGTGCAGAATGTCCACTGTAAGTCCTTGAGCACAGGACCAAGAGGGTCCAGGTGAAACCCCCACCCCCAGCTCCACCCCCACTGCCTCAAGCAGTGTGGCCTTCAAAGGCACTGCCTTAGGGTCCTGTGTCACTTGGGAGAACACCTCTCAAGCTGTGGTGGCACCGGCTCAGGCAGCTCTGTAGTGTGAGGGTTGATTTCACACAGCAGGAGAAAGAGGGTCATGATGTCCTCGAGTTTGGAGCGGCTGTGGCTGGGATGAAGTGATGCCAAGCAGTTCATCCAGGGTGGCCTGGGTCCTTCGACCTTTCCATGCATGAGCCTGGGGACCCCTTGGAGCCAGTCCTGTCTGAGTTGAGCAAACTGCCCTTGGGGGAAGGGGAGCTGCCTGACCAGGGCCACCCAGCTGTGGAAGCTGAGCCCAAACTTCAACTCCACAGCCTTGCTCAGATCTGGGTTCCCAGGCCTGAGAGCCCCTGGGGCCACCCTGCCTGACGTCTCCCCGCCCCCCACAGGAGAAGCAGGACAAGGTGGTCCTGCAGTCGGAGGTGGCCAGTCTTCGGCAAAACAACCAGCGGCTGCAAGAGGAGTCCCAGGCCGCCAGCGAGCAGCTGCGCAAGTTCGCTGAGCTTTTCAGCAGGGAGAAGAAGGAACTCTGAGGGGCACACTGGCCACGGGCCCTGCTCCCCTCTCCACTGTGGGCTCCTGGTCACAGTGCCCCGCAGCCCTCTGCATGGACAGAACCCTGTTGGCAGTGCGGTCCCAGCCTAGGGGCCTGCCTGTGCACCGTGCTCAGCAGCATCTGAGTCATCTACCTGGGGTCCTGGGGCCACGGAGCCACCTTCTAGGACCCAGCCACCCAGAGCTGTGGGAAGACAGAGGAGGTGCAGGAGTCTGCATTCAAACCAGGCAGCCCCTGCAGCCCATGGTTGTATTGCTTCCGCATGAATGACAGGTCTGGCTGCGGGCCAAGCCCCTGCATGAAAGACAGTGCAAAAGGAGCCCTTTCCCCCCTGCACGCCAGAGAGGCGGGGCCCCCCGCAGGGCCACAAACCAGGGCTCCTTGGTCCCCAGTGTGCTAGCTTGGAAGGCCTGGGCATTGTCCCTCCTCAGCCCCTTCTTCCACAATGCAGTCAGGAGCACTTTCATAGAGTTTTAAGTTATTTTCTTGGGGAACCCAGGATGGAAAGAAGAACCCCCAGCAAAGAAACAGAGTCCACTGCTTTGAGAAACTATTTACAATCAGGACCATTTTTATGATTTTTTTCTATCAGCTCCTTTCCTGCAGGGGCCACAACGCCTGGGCTAGGGGCCCACAGGCCCCTCCACCTTTGAGCTACTGACCTAGCAGGCCCCTCGTCCCCTCCCCACACTCGCAGCACGACCAAGCCCTGACCAGCAGCCCCAGCCTCCTCTGGGCTCCAGAAGGCACCCCCAGAGCCTTGGGACAGGGCTGGAGAGAAACAGCCTTCATCTCCTGTCTGCTTTCGTTTTCCTCTGCAAGGCTCCTGCCCATCTCACAGTCCCAGCCAGAGAAGCCCGACTTGCTCACTGTGCTCCCCAGGGAGTGCTCGTAGTGCACACCCGAGACTCTGCTCTAGCTCGCCAGGCAGCCAGGCTGGTGTGGTACTATGCTGCTCACCCAGGAAACATGAGTTCCTTTTTTCTTTAAAAACAAACAACGACAACAACAACAAATTATATATATATATATATATATTCCCCCCACACACACACACACACATAGACTTGAGCCAGAACAAGTCTGTATGGCCCAGTCTGGATTCCCCAACCTGGAGCTAGGGATTGAGGCATGTCCCTTGTGGGCTGGGAGGCAGCTCGAGGGCCTGAGGGACAGGCAGGTGGGCGGGCAGGCAGCGTCCCCTTTCTGGGAAGCACCAGGCGGGGAGGAGTTGGCAGCAGCTTGGGGCTGAGAGCCAGCACCAGCCGGCCTGGCCCTCATCCAGAGACCCTGCTGCCTTCCCTTTGGGGCTGGGAACTTGGGGGAGGGGGCTCTGGGACTGCACAGATGAAGGTACTCGGAAGTGCCAGGCCCAAGGGGCAGGGCCAGAGAAGAGAGTATCATCTCAGCTCCCTATGATCCACCTTCGCTTGCAGCCCATCCCGAGAGGAAAACCTTGCAGCAGTGGGGACTGAAGGCCCTACCCCACAGCTGTCTGAAGCCCTGGCCAACTACTGTGATGTCTCTCCACCCTTCCCACCCCTTTTCGGGGGCTTCTCCAGTACCCTGCCCCCTCCTCTTTCCTCAGACCCCGACCTGGTAACTTGGAGCCTTTCTTCTTTCTTTCCTTTTTTAATTGTCTCATATCTTCAGATCATTCAAATCATTATGGGGACCTAATCATGTATATTGACAAGTGTAAATTATGATTTTTGGTTTATTTTGTTTTTTAAGAATTTCTGCAAAACAAATCTATTTAATTTGAGGTTGGTGTTCTGTCTGATGGCTGGAGAAAGCGGGCTTTTTTCATGTTGATTTGTTTCATTTGGATTTTTTTTTTTTTATTCTTCAATGTCTTTTTTTCCTTTTCATCCCTGTCTTGAGATTTTCTGGCATGTTTCTGGAGGTTTCAAAGGAAATAAATGTTTCATAGAAATGGCTCGTGTGTTCACTAGTGAGGCAGTTACCTGGAGCCAGCCCCAAGCCCTCCTGTGTCCTGTCCCAAACCCCCACCACCACCCTGAAGGTGCCACACACTTCCCTAGAACTCTGGGACAGCCACACCTTGCCTGCCTGTAATCCCAGCCACTCAGGAGGCCCAAAGGACATGTTCAAGGCCTGCCTCGGCAACTTAGAACCGTCTAAGAAAACGTGACAACTAGAGGACAGCAGCTTTGAAGTTTTGTCTTGGAACCTAAGCTCCAGAAATCCAACCCTCACAGTATGAAATGTGCTGAAATTTTTAAAAAAGTTTCAGAAGTTGTATGCTGGCCTACAAACCAAACCCAGCCTGAGGATGTGTGCTGGATTTAGAAAAAATGCTAACTTTTGTTTGAGACAGAGTCTTGCTCTTTAGTTCAGGCTGGTTTTGAACTCACTATGTAGTCCCGACTGGCCTCAAACTCGGCAATCCTCAGCTTCCCAAGTGCTGGGGTTATAGGCATGAACCACTATGCCCAGCTGAGTGGCCAGTTTTTAAAACTCGGGGATTGTAATGTACCGTAAAGCCAAATTTAGTTGGGCCAAAAAAAGGGGGGGGGGGGGCTGGGGATTTAGCTCAGCGGCATAACATCCTGCCTTGCAAGCAGGCAGTCATGAGTTCGATCCCTGGTACCGATAAAAAAACGGAAAAGACAAAAAAAAAAAAAAAAAAAAATTTAGTTGGGCATAGTGGTACATACCTGTGATCCCAGGCTCGGGAGGATCTCAACTTTTAGGCCAGCCTGGACTATAGAGACCTTTCAAAAATAAGCTGAGTGTGGTGGTGTGTGCCTGTAATCCTACCATTGAGAAGACAGGCAGAAGAATTGTCAGCAGGACTACCCTGGGTTACCTAGTGAGTTTAAGTCCATCCTGAACTACATAGTGAGACCATCTCACCAAAAAAAAAAAAAAAAATCTAGCCCAATAGCTCTGACTGTTTCTGACAGACTCCCAAGTCAGGGCATCTTGTTCCCTAGCCACAGGGCCTGTCCCTATGATCCCCTCGCCTTCAGTCTGTCCCAAGGGGCTGGACTCTGCTGGTTATAGTGACATGGGATCGACAGCCACCTCCAGGCCAAGTAAAGACAGCACAGCCTCCCTTCTTCACACCAGTTGCCACACAGATATTGACAGCCTGTGTCCTCAGCCAGGGTTCAGCCTTGCTCTGAGGCCTCCTGGCTACAGGGCAGCTTTCACCCCTGTCTGGTCTGGTGCTTGAGCGTTTGTTTGCAGGTGGGTCCTGAGCTTTCTGAGAATTCCACGTGAGGGTCCCAGGTCCAGTCCCTTGGGGACAGGCTTGATGAGTCTGCCTGGGTCTCGCTGGCCTCTGGACACTGATGGGGACTTCCCACCCCTCCTCAGCCACTACCTGTCACTGCCTCTGAGCCCAATGCTTCTGACTCACACCCCCTAGGCCACAAACTGTCTTCTGCCCAATTCCATCCAGGGGAGGTGCACTGGCCAACCCAATGGCACCCAGGCCCTCGGGAGTGATCAGGAATGACCGGCTCCTTTTCTCCAGCGTCCCAGAGGCCTCTAGCTGCTGCCTCTCCTTTGGCCGGCCTGGGCTGCAGACCTGGGAGATGCCCCAGCGACCCCAGCACCCCCCACGCGCACCGTGTCCTTTCCCGTTTCTCTGGGCCTTCTGGGCCCTCCCCTACCTCCTCTCAGGCTCCCTCCTCCAGGTTTGGTCTCCACACTCGCCCTCTCCAGGTTTTCCTCGTGGCCCCCTAAATCCTGCAGCAGTCTTTTGTCCCAGGACTCTGCTGCTCCCTCACCCCACGGCCTTCCTTTACTTCATTGCGCATTTGTTTTCTGGGGTTCTGGCTCCCAGACTCTCCCCTGCCGACCCTCCCCCCAAAACAGCCTCTGCTGCTTCTCCCGAGCGCCTCTCCCTCCAGGTGGTTCTTGCTGCTGTCCCTTTCTGCCACTACAGCTCCATCTCTGTCCTCTCCCAGCCCTCCTCTCTTCTCTGCTTCTCTCATGAACTGTGACTTTCATCATCTTCCTCCTGATCGTGTCCCGGATCTCCCGCACTCCTCACCTCGCCTCACCCCAGTCTCTGTTTTCCTCCTGCTCCCCAGCCATCTTCTAGTCCTTCCCCCCTTCCCCATCGTTCTTTGCCCACCCCGGGTGTCCACCAGGCTTCTTGACACCCCTGCCCCCCCTCCAGCCCAGGAGGGGCCATCACCTTCCTCTCCAGCCCTCCCTTCCCCCAGCCCGCCCTCCTTCCGCCCTCCTCCCTACCTCCCACAGCAGCTGCAGCAGCCCGTTGCCAGGGCAACCACAGCTGGCTGGGCGGGAGCCCCCTCCACCCCATCCCCCTCTTCTCCTTTCCGGAGAGGCCGGGAGGAGCTGGGACAAAGCCTGAGAGGCGGGTGCCGGGAGGTGGTGGAGGTGGCGGCTGGCGCCGCTCACCCCCTGCGAGGCCCCGCTTGCTGCTTGGTGTTGCCCCACAGCAGGCCGGAGAAGGAGGCAGGCGTGGGCAGAGGGGTCAGGCCCAGTTTAATACACAGAACAAGTTAATTCACAGCAGAGGCAGGCAATGAAGGAGACTCAGTTACAAGGGGGGAGCACTCCTGGATGGGGGAATCCCCCTAACCGCCACCTCCCCCACTTGCAGTCTCAATTTCCCTTTTTTTAGAACCCAAACAACAAACACACACAACCACAAGAAACAACCATGCCCCCTCACTACCTCCAAAATGGCCAGTGAGGGTGGCAGAGGGCAGCCCGGCCTGGCCGGGAGGGAACGGGGCTAGCGGGGAGGGAGAGTCTGTTGCAGTATGTGCTTCTCATTCCGGCAGCAGGCACCCAGTGGGGACACCTGGCCCCACAGCCACCCGCCACCATGGCACTGGGTGGGCGCAGGACGGGGGCTATCAGGGAGGGGCAGGAACAGAGTTCAAAACCATGCAGTATCCATGGTGGTCACCAGGAGGGGGCAGGGTGAACACCATGCCCACCAGCCCTGGGCACCAGGGGGGATGGTGCCCACCTCAAGGGGGGAGGTGGGACAGCTGTAACTCCAGAAATGGGGTGGGGTGCCAGACAGGAAGCTGGCATAAACGGGTGCCCAGTGGATGCTTGGCAGTGCCCCTTCCACCCAGCCAGTCCTCACAGGACTCTTTGTATATATTAATTTTTTTTTAACTTTTTGTCTTTTTCTTTAGAAAAAGGCTCTGTCCATGCCCCCAGCTGGCATCCGCTACCCCCCTGTGCCCGCCCAGAGGCGGGGTATGGCTTTGAGGGGAGCAGAAGCCCCTGGTGCCCATTTGCCAAGGGATGGGGAGGGAGAAGGGGAAGGAGAGGGCCTGCTGGGCCCACGATGCCCATGGCCAAGGCTCCACTTGCAGAGGGGAGGGTGGCCCAGCCCCTCTGGGCTTTACCCTGCCCTCCCTCTGGGGAGCAGACCTGGGAGGGAGAGATGTTGAGGCAGGTGGGCAGCACCACCCTGGAGTCCGGGAGAACCAGAGCCAGGCCTAGGTAAGCGTGATATAGGCGGAGGCCTTTTCTTTCAGGTGCCGGAGACAGAGGTGACAACTCCAACTCCCTGCACAAGTGTAGGAGACAGATAAGGGAGTTAGGCCAAGTCCAAGAGGGTGGCCCCCATCCCTCGCCCCCAGAGGACATGGTTTTGCCTACTAGGAAGACAGCTCTCCAACCAGCCACCCCCACACGCGCCCACCTCTCTCACCTTCCGGGGGCTCCGCCATGGGGGGACTCAGGCAGTACATGTGGTAACCCCGATCGCAGTCATCACAAAACAGCAGCTGGTCCTGGGGGGTGAGACCCGCCCAGCTGGCACCCTGGGGGTACGGGCACCAGAAACCGGGGTGGGGGGCTGGGGCAGGGGCTGGGTCAAAGGGGCTGGGGGAGTCTGTCCCAACACAGTGGCTGCAATCATGCAATCAGCTTGGTCAACAGACGGCCTGAGGACTGACAGCCTACAATTCCAGTCCGAATTTCATAAAACCAGAGCATTAAATGATACTAAGATGATCTTCGACCAGCTCTGGAATCAGTGGGTGTGGGTTCAAATCTTGACTCTACATCACGTGTGGTGACACATCCTTGTAATACCAGAATTCAGGAGGCTGAAGCAGGAGCATTGCTGCAAGTTCAAGGCCAGCCTGGGCTACATAGTAAGACCCTGTCTCGAACAAACCGCAGCGCTACCATTTTCTTAGCTGTGTGACCCCAGCAGGTAGTTTTCCCTCTCTGAGCTATTTCTTTGTGACGTGGGAAGAGCAGTACTGTACCTACCGGTGTAAGAGATGCAGAGTATGAAGTGCCAGGCTCAATTAATGGGCACCAATGATAACAACCAGGCCCCTTACTGGTGTCCCCAAGGCCGGCCAGGGAAGGTTAGGCTCCAGGGGAGAGGGGCTGGGCTACGTCTGGGAAGGTGGGCGCCCACTCACGTCGTTCTCGGAGGTGCCGCACAGGCTGCAGGATTTGCACTCGATGCACTGCCAGCGGTAGGTCCGCACAGCTGCCGTCATGTTCACCGTGAACTGTAAACACGAGGGGTGTCCTGGGGGCCATGGGGCAGGGATGCTGTTAGGGAGTCATCAGGGACCCCCTTGGGCCCCCTGTGGCTCACACTGACCCCTAGAGAAGAAATGGTGGCAACTGCTCCCCTGGCTTGGATGAGCTGCTACAGCCTGACCCGGCCTTGCAGGTGATGCCCAGCAACTGTACCCAGAGCCACAGTACCAGGCCACCACACTCTCCCACCAAGCTACCATAGCAACCACAATCTGATCCCCAGAATACTATGACAACCACATTCCATTACCCAGAGTGCTGTGGCAACCACTGTCTACCACCCACAACACAGTGGCAACCACAGCCTGTTAACCACCATGCTGAGGCAGCCACATTCCATTACCCACAGCAGAATGGCAAACCCAGCCTGTTAACCACATTCTCCCAGCCACAATGCCATGGCAACCACCTTCCACAACAAGCCCCCCACACTCAGTTCCACACAGCCAACATCCATTCCACAGGATGCCACAGCAACCAAACTAATAATACTTGCCATGCCAATCTATTAGTCACTCAACTGCTCCTGTACAGATACCTGCAGCCACTGCCTGCAGTCCCCAATCCCCACCGCTACCTTCCGTGGTATACAGCCACTGCCCCTGTGCTCTAACAGCTACCTACATTCCATTATACTGAATTGCCATGACAACCACAAGCCACTACCCATGATGCTATGGCAACCACAATTCATTACCCACTGTGCTGAAGCAACCAGTCTATAACCCATGAGTCCACCATGGGAAACCACATTCTATTAACCACAGTTCTACAGAAAACACATCCTGTTATCCACCATGCCCAAAGAACAGCCATCTATCACTCCCATATCTCAGCCCCTTACCCACAGAGCCTTTGCAACCTTCCCTCTCTTATTTTTGGCAGGTACTAGCTAGGGATGGAGCCCAGGGCCTTGCACATACCGTGCTAGACAAGTGACCTACCCTTAAGCTGTGCTCCCAGGCCTTCTCACTACTCCCAAAGGCCATAAGCATATATATTCCATGACAACCACATCCCATCATCCCCTGAGCCCCGCAGAGCCCAGTGCGTCTCCCACAGTCCTTAGCAGCTGTGTCAACACCACTGTTCTGCTTAGCCACAGTATCCTCACCCCTATGTCCCATCCTCCAGACCTGGACTCCCGGGTGTCCTCCTCCCAGCCCCAGGAACCTCTGAGGGTGGTGTCACCTGATCGCCCACAGTCTGCACAGGAGATGAGGTCCTCAGGACACCCGGTCTTCTTGGAGCCACCCAGGCAAAAGTCACAGTAGCCATTGGGGATGACAGTGCCATCAGGTGCCTTCTTGGCTAAAAGACAGCAGGTGGGTCAGCCCGAGGCAGGCAGGGACACCAGGGAAAGGCTGCTGCGGCAGGAGGAGCAAAGGGAGGCATCCCTACCTGTGTGTTTCCTTTGTGCCTCAGGGACCCAGGCCAATTCTTTGTAAAACTCTGGGGGTGAGGGGACAGAGAGGGGCTCTCACCACAGGCAAGGCTCCACCTGCCCCCAGCCTCAGCCTCGGGGTTGGGCCCTCAGTCTGACATGGAGAGGTGGGAAGAGATAGTAACCACCCCGAGCTATGGCCAATAGCAAAAAAAAGCTAATTCTAGTCAGGACTCCCAACTTTTTGGGACAACTGACATGTCCTCTTTAGTGGGTAAAAACTTGGTAAATAAATACAGCTTTAGGAACTCCCTATCACTTTCCAGTGACAGATCTCCCAGGCAGCCACCCCTAACTAAGCCTGGTCTTGGTGGAAAATTCAGTAGATACCTCTGGCCAAGACTTGGTTTGAAATCATGAAGAAAGCTTGGAAGCACAGAGGGGCCTGGGGGTACAGTGGGCCTGGCCTGAGGACTCTGCCCTCTCCCTCCAAGAGACAGCAGAGGACCACTCCCCTCCCCCGCTGCTCAGTGTCAGGGCTGGCACGGGATGGGGACTGGTGGGTACCAAGTGTTCCTGAGCCACAAACCCTGCCCCTTGGCTAATGCCGAGAGAAAGGGAGGCTTGAGGAGAGAGAGGAGTCATCTATCACCCCCCTCCCCAAGCTTTAATTGAAACAATAAATCAGACCCAGAAATATTACGCCCGGCCCAGAGTGAGGGAGATGGTTGGTTACCATGGCAACCCTAGAGCCAGCATCCCCACGGTCGGTGGGGGAGAGAACAGCTGAGCTGGAGATTTTCCAGAAATATCTAATGCGCCCCCTCTTCTCCAGGGCCGCCACCAGGCTCCTCAGTCTACCCCCCACCCACCTACCCAGGGAGCCCTCACCACCCAGAGCAGGCCCATGGGCTCACGTTTGTGGTTGTTTTTCCGGTGGAAGGGCAGGGCGTGGCGCTCAGCGTGCTCCTCCCCCTCCTCCTCAGCCAGGTGGGTGTGGGTGTAGTGGTAGCTGAGACCAGGCCGGTTCTTATACCGTTTCCCACAGACTGGAGGACAAGTGGACAGCTGTCAGCACCCTGTCCTTGCTGCCTCCACCCTGGCCTCCAGGATCACACCACCCACCTCTGCCAGAGATCTGCGACCCCCACCCTGGGCCAGGATACCGGGGTGGGGTGGGGATGAAAGTGCGGAGGACCGCAGGGGGAGGGGAGGTCTCCAGGCTCCCCTCTCTCTTTCTCCCTCTGCAGGACTCACTATCACAGACATACGGCTTGTCTCGGTCCTCCAGGGAAGTGGTGTCCTGGCGTTTCCGGAGGCCCCCGATGCCATATGCCTAGGGGAAGGGTCAGGAGTGAGGCACCAAGAAGGCAAGGAAATGGAGCTTTCATTATTTGGACAAGAAAGTCAAATTGCACAAAACAACATTTGGCTTTATGGGTCTGGGGAGTGGATCGGTGGTAGAGCACGGACCTGGGTTCCATCCCTAGCACCACAAAAAACAAATAATAACTGCAAGACACGGTAGCACACGCTAGTAATCCCAGCACTCAGGAGGCTGAGACAGGTCTGCAAGTTTGAGGTCAACCTAGGCCACATAAAGGCCAGCCTGTACTACATGGCAAGACTACTCTAAAAAGCAGATACTGATAAAATCTTCCCCTGAAGTTGGGCATGGTGGGCACACCTGTAATCCCAGCACTCAGATGGCTGAGGCAGGAGAGTCACTGAGGGTTCAATACCAGGCCAGCCTCAGCTGCATAGTGAGTTCAGGGCCAGTTTGAGCTACATCCCTGTCTCAAAAAGGAAAACACAACAAAAACAAAATCTCCCCCTCCCGAAGCAACTGTGCAAACTTCTAGCTATGGCAGTTCCTCTGAAGTTGCTTCCCTATCGGTGGCAGTTATGAAGACAGTTCTAACTCCCCGTCCAATCTCTGTTTTGCAAATGGTTTCAGGTACAGGAGCCTCAGGTTCCTTATCTGTAAAACAGGTAGGAACCAATTGTTCACCCCTTCCAATTGCCCTGGGGACTAAATGAGGTCACACTTGTGACTGAGGCCGACATCCCACATGCTCAGTCAATGGGATCTATCACTGGGGGTGGAGGAGGAGAAGCTTCAGGTGATACCTTTCCTTTGGCCCTGTTCTTCCTCCTGGGAATGTCATCCTCCAAGTCTTCCACCTCAAGATCATGTGGGAACTCCAGCAGCTGCTGTTTCTGGGCATCAGGAAGATTAGGTCAAGAAAGTAGAGAGCTTTTAGGGAGGCTGAAGCAGGAGGATCGCCATGAGTTCAACGCCAGACTGGGCTACATAGTAAGTTCCACACCAGCCTAAACTATATAGCAAGACCCCATCTCAAAAAACTAGAAACATGCTGGGGATGTAGCTCAGTGGCAAAACACCTACCTAGTAAGCACAAGGTCATGAATTCAATCCCCAGGACCAGGAAAAAAACAAAAACAAAAAACAAGCCTAGTATGGTGGTGAACACCTGTAACCCCAGTACTCAGGAGACTGAGGCTGAAGGATCACTGACTTTGAAGCCAGCCTGGACTACATAAGCATGTTCAAGACCTGTAAGACTCTGTCTTAGTAAACAAGCAAAAAGAAAAAAAAAAAAAAACACCAAAACCAAAAACACATCAGGGGGCCTAACTGCTACAGATGGGGGGCTCCAGGGGCATGGTGTACAGGTGGCAGGAATGAGAGAATTTGCAACCAGGGTGCCCTGAGACAGTCTTACCTGACAGTCCATAATGGTCTCCTCCTCCTTCAATTCAACCTTCTTCTCTCCTGTCTCAGCACACAGCAGAGCCTCCAGGACGGGCCCTTCCGGGAGGCCACCCTCCTTCTTCAGGGGTGCCTCACAGTCTGGGGACAAGCCATGGAGAGAGTGTCAAGTGAGCTGTCCTCAAGCTTCCCAGGTTGGGGACCATGCATGCTTGAGGTGGGAGAAAAAGTCTTTCTTTCCCACACTCAGCAAACAACCAACACAAGGACTCAAACATACACACTTGAAAGGATTCCCTAGACTGTGGGATGTCCCAGCTGCACCCTGAGACACATTCAGAGGACACATGGGCAAAACTCTGAATACACCCTCCAAACAACACATCAGCCTTGCCCAGACCCTCACAAATATCTATATCACATGGAGGCAGAGGGAACCCCAGCCAGACATCAGATACTCCACTTAGATATAGATACTCAAATACAACACACACAGCCACATGCAGGGGAGACACAGACAGATCATCTGTGGCACAGAGACACTGGAAGATAAACATAACCAGACTCACAGATACACCTAGACACCCAGCAGAGATACAGCTAGACCCTTGAATAGATCCACAGACACTCAGAAAGACAGACCTGCTGACATAAAGCTAGGTAGGGCCTCTGCTGCACCTGTAACACTTACAGACACAGCAGGGGAAATGCACTTAGGTGGACACGTGGACATACATAGGCAGCCCCACCAAGGCAGTCAGATACGCACAGGAAAACACAGATGAGCATTCTACCATGCCCAAACCTGGGAGGGCAGAGATACAGCTCATGTCTCTCAATTTCCTGGACACATTCAAACACTCAGTCCAGACACTGTCAATAGCACATATGACCACAAATGTATGTAATATGCCAGACACACAAAAAAGAGAAGCTCCCAGACACTCTGAAGTATCTGCTATACCCAGAAACATTCCAGAAAAGCCACACACTCTGACAGGCCAGAGACAACCCCAGAAGAAACACACTTCTGATATATCTGGAAATACCTAGAAAGAGACAGTAGTATGCTCAGCTACAGAAAGTTTAACACCAGATTTGGACACATCTGACTTCCAGTACATGTGCTGCTGACACAAGCACTGGACACATCCAAACAGGTGGACACCCTCAGGAACCCACAGAAAGAATAAATCCAGACTGGATGTATCCCAGCTCACTGGCAGGGTATGCAGCCAGAGGCCAGAGACACCATATACCTAGACACACCTACTATACATCACTACGCCCTCCCTACACCTGGGCTCGCGTCTGGGGCTCAGTGACTAAAAGCTGTGCAACCTCTGGAATACACCCAAGACACGCATAAGGTGCTCTGAACAGGCTCAGTAGTGCAGCTCCACCCACCGATCTTATACTCGCAGGGCCTGAGTCTGGGGTCTTCTAGGATGTTGAGTCTCCGTTTCTTCCTCCAGCAGCGAGCGGGGTACGTGTAGATCTGTCCCGGGGCCAAACCTGGTGGTAGAAGCTCTGTAAGGAGGCAGCTGGGACGCTGAGCCAAGCCGAGCCCCGCCCCGCCCCGCCCCGCCCCGCCCCGCCCTGCCCTCCTGGCGGGTACCCGGCCCGCGGTGGGTCTTCTCCATCCAGATGTAGCAGTTGTTCTGGGCCACGCCAGTCTGCGAGTCAAGGAAAGGAAGGCGCAGGCTGCGCTCGGCGCACAGGCGCGCGTTGTAGCTGCGGCAGTGCTCGATGGCCTCCCGGTAGAAGTCCTCGCCTAGGCTGCAGGGCGAGGAGCGGGCGGGCGGCTGTCAGCAAGGGCGGTGCGGGAAACTCAGCACTCTCCCTCACCTCGACCAGTCCTCTAGCTTGACCCCTCCTGGCCCCAGAGTGGGGGAGGGGACCCTAGCCCGGGAACTCAGCAGGCCTCCCACGATGAAGTGGATGTACACAATATAGAAACAGACAAAAACATAAGGAGACCCAGCCATACACCACCACATTCAGACACACAACACAAATCGCAGAGACACGGATTTCACACACAAAGAGAGACATATCCCAACACTTACAAAGGACACGCAGATGAACCTCACACACATGAACACACAAATATCTCCTGAAAAACACAAATATTCCAATAACATGGTGTGGAACAGACCACACAAACATCTACGCACGAAATACACATCACAAATCCAAGACACGCAATATAAACAGATGACCCACAAAGACTCACCACATGGAAATAACATACACATACATTTATGCATCCAGTTACACAAATGTCAAAAAACAGGAACTATAGAAACGAATTATCCATACATACACTTAACATACATATCCAAATAAAACACAACATAAATCATACAGTGCACAATACAAAGAAATCACTCAGATCTTACATAGGCATGCACATATTCACAAAGATACATAACACAGAAATCAGTGTCTAAAATACATATCCACAGATACCTGTACATAAAACCATAGGACCAATCAAATCTACCCATAGTTACACAAAAAGAGGCATCCCTTCATTCCCAAAGACACAGAGAACAAGACAAATGAGGCCATGTGTATACACTAGAAGTCCCAAATTTTCAAAGATATGTAGTATAAAATTTTTTAAAATCCTATACATATGCACACACGTCTCCAACATCTCAAAAACAGAACCACAAATAAGTCAGACATACATACTCCACATTCCAAGACAAAGGTAGTGTGGGCTACTGGCATCTACCGAGGCCCCGGTGGCCCCTGGCCATTTCACCTTCTCCCAAAACGGTATGTCGCTGGACGAGGACTATGACCCCCTTTCCCCAAAAGAACCCAGAGTCCCCCACGTGCTCCACCCCTCCAGGAACAACGCATCGGACATCATTCTTGCCAGAGACCCACAGTCACACATACTCACACCCCCGTGCAGGCTGGCACACGGTGACAGCCCCCCTGACACCCATCGGCCCCACCCCCAACCGCCACACATTCACACACATGCCCGCGCAGACCCTCCCTCGCGTCCTCCCACGCTCACACCAGCCCGCACCACCTCAGGGGGCCAGGGATGACCGTGGCCATCTTGCTCCCCGGGTCCTGCCCCCAGCAGGTCCCTGCTGGGTCGGTCCTCCCAGCGGTCGGGCGGGCGTAGAGGCCGCCCATCCATTCATTCCTGAAGGGCGGGAGCATGCAGGTCACAGCCAATCACGACAGAGGGGCGTGACACCCGGGGCACGCTGGGAGTGGTAGTCCCGAGTGGAGGCCAGCAGCTCCCAGGGAGGACGGGCGCACATAGTTACTCACACACGTCCTTATCCCACGTGCGCACACCCTGCATGCACACCAGGCCTCGCGCACACCCTCACGTAGAAGTTTACACACATTCACACATAACTTGCACCCTCCCACGCACGCCCACTTATACTTTCACACAGTTACTTAGGCGGGCACGCCCTCCTGCCAGGAGACTCAGACACCTTACAGGTAGGTACCCACACAGACCTCGCACATACGCCCGTGCCAAAATCACGCTCACTGCCACCACGCCTGCCCCAGGCCCTCCCAACTCTGGGGTACCCTACTCTGCTGTCTCAGGCCTGTCTGTCGCTTCAGCGACTCTCAGTGAGCCCGAACTAACTCCAGTCTCAGGCCTGTGGGCAGTGGTGCTAGAAAGAAGGAGCTGCAGCCACCCCATCTTTGCTTCAAATCCTAGCCTGACCACTAGCTGGAAGGTGACCTTGGGCAAGTGGCTTAACATACCTGAGCCTCAATTTCCTCACTTGTAAAAGAAGCATGATAAATAGGTATGACGACCCATACCTATAATCGTAGCATTGAGAGGCTGAGGAAGAAGGCTGGCAAGTGGAGCCAGTTAGGCTACTCAATTTTTGTTTTGTTTTTTGTCTTTTTCGTTTTTATCGGTACCAGGGATTGAACTCACGACTGCCTGCTTACAAGGCAGGCGCTTATGCCGCTGAGCTAAATCCCCACCCCGCTACTCAGCAATTTACCAAGACCTTGCCACAAAATGAAAAATAGCAAAAAGGCTGGAATTTAGCTCAATGTGAGGAAAGGCCCTGGGTTCATTCCCCAGTGCCACAATAAATAAAATAAATAAATAAATATCATGGCTTACCAGACTGTTGAGAAAATCACATGAGTAACTATAGGCAAAGTGTTTTTAAAAGGTACCTGGGGGGCTGGGGATTTAGCTCAGCAGCAAAAGTGCATGCCTTGCAAGCCCACAGTCGTGAGTTTGATCCCTGGTACCAAAAAAAAAGAAAGAAAAAAAAAAGATACCTGGAAGGGTCAGGCATGGTGGCACACACCTCTAATCCCAGCACTCAGGAGGCTGAGGGAAAGGTATACTGTAAGTTTCAGGCCAGCCTGGATTACCTAAACCAGTTCAAGATCAGCCTCAACTTACAACAAAATCCTGTCTCAAAAAAAAGGTACCCAGAAAGGTCTGGGACTGCACAGTCCAGTGGTAGAGCAAGTATCCTCACAGCTCTGGGTTCAGTCTCTAGTGCACATAAATAAATAAAGGATAGCAGGGCAGGGACTTAGCTCAGTGGCTCAGGCGCTTGCCTGGTAAGCATGAGGTTGTGAGTTCGAACACTGCTACCAAAAAAAAAAAAAAGCACCTAAAATAAATAAATGATACCTAGCAGATAATGAGTGCTGAACACATTTATTCCACAGAGAGGATCTGATGTGTATAAAGATGATCTGATGGGTATTGAAACATAAGGTGGTGATACTGTGGTTAGAAAGAAGACTGCCAGACTAGGAGTAGCTCAGTGATAGGGCACTTGTCTAGAATATGTGACACCCTGGGTTCAATCCCAACATCATAAAAAAAAAAAAAAAAAAAAAGACTAAAGAAAGATGATTGCCTGCACATAGTAAATGCTCAATAAAGGTTGAATGCATACATATACTGAGCATCCACTATGTGCCAGGCACAGTTCAAAGTGAAACTTACTATCTCCATTTTCCAGATAAGGACTCTGATGGACAAGGCAGTGACCTCACATACTCTCACCCCGGTAACTCTTGGCAGGTGACACTGAGGGAAAGATCCACATACCCACAAGCCTAAATCCACCCCCAAAGAGGCCTTACCTCTTTTTCTCTCCCTGTCACCCACAGAGTCTGTACCCCAAAGAATCCCCAGAAAATGAGCTGCCTACTGAGGTACATGCACGCAGTCAATACACACATACACACACAGCCCCATTCTCCAGAGACAGCATTCAGATTCTGCATGAATTAACACATGCACCAGTATGGCCCTTTCCACCAGGGGGCCTCCAACAGACAGAACGGGAATAGCAGCCCTCCTGTGACCCACTCAGGGCTCCCAAATTGTCACTTCTACACACACACACACACACACACACACACATACACACACACACACACCATACACCTGTTGACTCAGACCTTTTGGCAGACCACCCCTCGTCTAAGCCATGGAAGGCTTGATCTGTCCTTTCCCCATCCCAGGAGGAACTGGGTGTTCAATTTGCCTTCAGCCGAGACTGGTGACATGAGGATTAAGTGAGGTACACTGGCATTCCCACAACCACTCCGGTCTCAGGGGCCCTCAGAGCACACCCCACTTTATTCATGGTGAGCCCTGCCCTGCACCAGGCTCAGCTCTTCACTGCCTTCTGCTCTCACCTCCAACTCCCTGCAGATGCTCAGTAACTCCTCCACTTGCTCCCCACATCTCTGGCTCAGATGCCTGGTTACTCCTGCCCCTTCCCCCCACAGCATCAGTGCAATCAAATGGAACTCAAATGCAGACTTTCCACTACCCCAGCAGAAGCCCAGGCCATCCACACTCTGCACATCCACCGGTCTTCCAATCCTCTCCCCTGCCCCATTATCCTCCTGTCCCCAGCCACAGTGCCCTGTGTGGGAGCTCATGCATAGTGCAAATCAATATCAGTATTTGCACAACTTTTTTTTTTTTTTTTCTTTTTGAGACAGGGTCTCCTATGCAGTTCAGGCTGGCCTTGAGCTCACTTTGTAGCCCAGGCTGACCTCGAACTCACAATGATCCTCCTGCCTCAACCTCACGAGTGCTGGGATTACAGGCATGAGCCACCACACCTGGCTGCATTAATAGTTATTAAGCACTACTTTTAGGGTCAGGCTGTGTACTAAATGCTTTACAAAGGTCACAGTCGAGCTGGGCATTGTGGTTCTTGCTTGTAATCTCAGGACTCCAAGAGGCTGAGTCAAAAGAAAGAATTTGACACAAGCCTAGGCAATAAGTGATTTATGTGAGGTTCTATCTCAAAATGAAAAAGAAAAGACTGAAGATGGAGCTCAAAGAAGGCCCTGGGTTTAATCCCCAGTATAAGAAAAAAAAAAAAAAATCAGTCTTTAAACTTTACTTCCTCCCCATGAGTTAATAAGTGTTACACTCTCCAATTCACAGATGGTAACACTGAGGCTGTGAGGGAGGAATTAATGGCTCAAACTGAGGTGTGCAGTCAAACAGTCAGAACTCCTAAACTGAGGCTCCAGGTTCCATTCCCAAGGGGATTTGACTCCAGAATTCTTCAGACGCAAGTGAATTCCCATATTCACACATGCAGATCACTTGCCAGTGAGGCAAAGAGAGGCACCCACCCTCCCACTGGGGCAGACCTTGGTCTCCAGGCCCCGCCCCGCAGCAGAGAGTACTCCTTCCTGGGGGCTGCCAGGGTCGGGCTTAGGGCCCGGCGCCGGCGGCGGCGGATCCACCAACCTGCATAGGAAGCCACTCCTGGCCAGTCTGAGGGTGTCTCCCACGGGACAGACATCGTGCAACTCAGGTTGGGAGGGAGGCAGAGGAGGTGTTTCCATCAGCCACAGTCCCTCAGGGACCAGGACCAGCCCCTCCCTCACAGAAAAGCCACCCTCCAAGGCCCTCGCCTGCGAGTCCCCGCCTCCCACACCCTCCTCCCCTGACTCTCACTCCACCCCCACTCACCCCAAAACCAGAGGCGCGGGGGGAGGGGGGACTTTCGTTCGGTTCCCAGACAGGGTCCTTGTAAAGGGTGGGTGCGGGCGACCGCCCCAGCAAGCGGTGCTCAAGGTCAAGGCACAGCGCAAGGGGTGGGGGAAAGAGTGGGGAGGGCGCCCGGGCCCCTTTGTGCGGCGCAGGCTCCTCCGCCGGGCCGGGAGGAGGGAGGGGAAGGCCGGCGCAGCGCTCGCCTGCGAAGACCCGGGGCGGGAGCGGCCGCGCGCTGTCACTCGAAGCCCGCTGTCAACCACCCGGGAAAGGCAGGTGACAGCGCTGGGACCCGGGAGCCGGGAGCCGGAAGAGAGAGCGACGGAGGGGACACGAAGGGAGAGGGGGAAGAGAGGTGGAGGGCAAGGCTGGCAGACAGCGTCAGGAGGGCTCGGTGCCGGGGGACCTGGCGCCTGAGTTCCCAGCTCCCGAGCTAGGCAAGCTGAGGCTCGGACAGACCGACCGGGAAAAGAGGGGATCCCGGAGGCGGGCGCTCCCAGCACCTCCCCGGGAGGCGTCGGTCCTCGGGGTCAGGAGGCGCCCTGGTCGCTGTCCGCGCGGGGACCGGGAGGGACGCCACGGTCCGCGCTGACCCGGGCGTCGAGCTGAGAGTCCCTGAGACCCAGCGAGGAGAGGGGGCGGCAGGGGCTGGACGGGGGAGTCCTAGGTCTCCGCTCCCACCCTGCGGCCGTGCGGGCCGGGGTCCCCAGAGAACGAGGGAGTGGGAAAGGTACCGCGAGGAGGGAGGGCGGTGCTGAAACCCTGGGGCTCTGGGTTCACACTTAGGCGTTGTTGACCCAGCCGCCCCCAGGCCGGGCCTTCACCCCAGAGACACCGAGGAGACGGGGGCGGAGAAGCCCCTACTCCCGCCCAGGTTGGGGACCCGGCCTCCGCCACCCCTTTGCCCAAACCACATTCCTTCACTGACAGCGACAAAGAAGAGGCGCCCCCGCGACCCTAGATGGGCCCTGGATCTTAACCCCACGAGGCGACCGAGGGGATGACAGGGCCCACAGGCGTGGGGCGCGCTGGGGGCCTCTATTCGCTGCCCTCGCGCGCGACGCCCCCTCCCCAGCCCCAGGGAGGCAGGGGAGGGGCTCCCAGGAGGGGGGGTCTGGACGCGGGCGGGGACGGCGGGGACACTCACGACTTGAGCGGGTTCTGAATGGCGGTAGCCATGGCCCGCTCGGCAGGGCCGCCTTCGGCCCGGGGCGCCGCTGCCGCCGCGCGCGGGCCCAGCCCGGCCTGCGCCGCCCGCTCTGCCGCCCAGCGCGCTACGATTTCATTCATTCTCGGGGCTGCGGCGCGAGGGAAGCGGGGCGGGCCGGAGGCGGGGCTCAGCCAATCCCGGGGCCTCCCGGCGCACGACGGGACGTGGAGTCTGGGGGTGCGCCACGCCGCCCCAGGGCTCCCCTGCCGGGACTACACGTCCCAGGGGGCGTTGGGAAGCCCGCGTTCCCATTGGCTGCTGGAGATACAGGGCGGGGCTTGGCTCTCCCCAGAGCATCCTCTCCCACCTCCCTGGAGGTGTTTCATTAACAGCTGGGGCTCGCTTCATTCTCCCGACACCACGCGCGTGGAAGCAGGTGGCCTCCAGCTTCCGGGTCTCCCCCAGGTATGTGGGTGACCCCAGGGTCTGTCGTGTACACTTGTTTGTGCCTACTTGCCTGGGTGTTTCTAACGTGTAAGCCAGCCTGCAAACAAACACTGGAGTTAGTCAATGTCTTTGTTCATCTACTCGGTGTCTGCTGTGTGCCAGGCACTCTTCTAGGTACTGGGAATACAGCAGTGACCCAAAGAAAGTCTCTGGTCTAAAGAAGGTGACATTTCCTCCCCAAAAAAGTGACATTCCAGTGGAGAAAGAAGTTGAACAAGAGAATCATTAGATAAGATCATTTTAGAGAATAATAAATACTAGGAAATAAAATAGGCTGGGTGTGGGAGTGTCACCGGGTTGGGTCTGGTGGTCCCCCAGGCTAAAAGAATCTAACCCATCCTTTTAAAGTAGTCTGCAGCAAGGTGGGATGGCACATGCTTGTAATTCCAGCACTCTGGAGGACTGTTGTGAGTTCAAAGCCGCCTGGGCTCCATAGTGAGTTCAAGGCCAATCTGAACTATACATATGGAAACCCTGTCACATAAATAAAATTAGTGTCCAGGTTGGTTGACTCCCATCACAGAAAAAGAATTTTCAAAACGTGTCCATAAAATAGACATGAGAAGGGTCATTAGACACAAGCTTGGGATGCAGTCAAGAGCAGAGTGTGGCTCAAAAAGTGAAGCATGATATACTCAGCAACTGAAGATCTTTATGTATTTTGGGTGGTGGAAATCTGTGGAATTTGATAACCTCCAGTCTTAGTCTGACCGAGTGGTTGGGAGAGGGTGGCCCACCCTTATTAGTAAGATAATGGTCCACTGACCAGGAAAATCCTAAAAGGTGGTCTATTCCCAAGTGAAAGAGGACCATTTGCAAGTAAAAGGGAACAGCAAAGTTATTTGTAGGTGAAAGGGAGTTGCCTAAATTTACCATGTTTTGGGAGAAGAGAAAGACAAGAATAAACAAAACTGGACTTGTGTCCTGAAGCTGCAAATTTTAAGAGTGTAATTTTTAAAATCATCCTTCTCTCCTTTTTACCTAGTTTTTATTTTTTTTTTTCTACTTCAGTAGTGCACACCTGTAATCCCAGCACTTGGGAGCCTGAGGCCAGAGGATAGCTGCAAGTTCAAATCCAGCCTAAACTGCTTATCAAGACCCTGTCTCAAAATTTTAAAATGATCTGAATTGTACAGTTTCACTGAGGAGTGACTTTTGAGCTGAGATCTGAGACATTACCAGTACTGGACTACAAGAGAAACCATAATTCCTGGACACAGGAACTGTCAAGTGCAAAGGCCCTGGGAGTAGGGACAAAATTGACTTGCTCTCAAAAGTTAGTAGGAAACCTAGCATAAAGAGCAGAGTGATAGGTAGACAAGGTTGTTGAGCCATCGAGGACTCAGTGCTATAAAGGAAATGCATTTAGCCCTAAATACAATCATCCTTATTAGCATTTTTCAGCGCAATAAAAGAGCAAAAATACAAAAGTAAAAAATAGCCCTTATTCCAAGGACGTGGAGAGGAGCCCAAAACCAAAGGCAGTTGGGCTTCCTCTGACCGGAACATGGGGTATGGTCTATACATATAACCTCTGACGGGGTTAGTGCTTAGGGCGGGCATTGATGACTTGCAAGGAGCTGATGGAACTTTTTTTACTCGCACCGGGAAAGGAAAAAGGTAGTTGTAATAGGGAAAGAAGGAAGTGACGTCAGGGTAAACATCCCCAATTCAGCCTCTGCAACTTATTCTAGGGCAAAACTCTTTCAATCCTTGACTTTATTCTTTTTCACAAGCACATCAACAAATCCCATTATCTCTATATTTACAAAATGGATCCAAGATCTACCCAATCTCCTCCCTACTGTCCCAGCAGCTGCCATGGGCGCCTGCCCCCACCTCGGTCTATTCTGGGGCCACCTAAAACCTTTACAGCATCAAACCCCTCTGTTGTTTTAAAATTTTTTTTTATTTTAAAAAGGGTAAAATTAAACATAATAAAACAGATCATAAGAAAACAATTTAAGAAACACAGATTTCAAAGCAAGACCATGGAGATCTTCACTGTCTATCATATTGTCTCTTGTTTTCTTCCAAATAGTTGTCCATATCTTCGCACACAGTGAATACATACCCAACAAAATAGTACTAAACTGATCAGAACAGGATGATGAAGGCATTTTAGGTCTTCAAGACCAGATAATAGGGGAGTTAACAATGGCTGCCAAAATGTCCCTCATTCTCTTTGAAATAGCTGTCCATATGTTTACGTATGTTGAAATTAAAAGAAAATAGATTAATATCACTCTGAACAGAGAATAACAGTATTGCTAGATTTTATATCAAAACACTACATAATCATTAAACTCCTCTGACAAAACTTCTGCAGGTGGCTGAGCAATCCAGAGCCCGAAGCAGAAGGATCTCCAGATTTGGAGGCCAGCCTAGGCTACATTGTGAGGTCAAGGCCAGTGTGACATTCTCAAAGAAAAAACACTCACTGGCTTCTTACATAATTAGAATAAAGCAGAGGCCTTACTGTGCCCTCAACACCTAACTCCAACTTCCTTACAAACCTCCTGCATTTCTTACTTATTCTTTTGGCTCTGCCCACACCAGCTTCACCCTGTTCCTAGAACAGAACAGCTGTACCTTAGCCTCTGGACCTTTGCACTTGCTGCTATTCTCTCTGCCTACAGGGCTCCTTCCATGATGCCTGCATGGCTTCATCCCTTACCATCCACTAAGACTAAAATTACCAAGACTAAAACTATTGATGATAGCTGCTGGGGGTGGTAATCCTGTAATCCCAGCACTCAAGAAGCTGAGGCAGGAGGAGTGCCAGGAGTTCAAGGCCAACCTAGGCTACACAGCGAGACTCTGAACTAAAAAAAAATCCAGAAAAGTGGGCCTGTTGGCAACCCACGTTTAGGTCCTTTCCTGTCTCAGGAACTATCTCTGTTTCTATAAAATTTCCTACTCTTAACCTCCATTGTTTCATAGAATTCACTTTTTGATTTCAAAGAACATGAACTCAGTGTATTTGACATTTGGCAGGTTGAGAGTCTCCTACGTCACAAGCCTGTGACCTTCGCATAGGGACTCTTGGAAGTGGGTCAGGTTGGTGACTTTGTCAAGAAAGTCCAGAGGTTTCCAGTAGAGGGTCCAAAGCTCCAGCTTCAGAGCAGTGAGACACAAAAAGTTATCAGGTATACTCACTCACTGCTAGGACATTCCAGTCCTCAGCTCTGTGTGGCCATGCTGAGGACACAGCTGTGACACAGATGGCCCCTGACCAGCAGGGTGACAGACATATCACCAGAGAATGACAGCCCAGAGGACTCAGGGCAGGGCCAAGGGACACACAGGAGGCTGTGGGATCTCAGCAGATCTAACCCTTCCCAAGGATGAAGGAGGCCTCCCTGGAGGAGGTGACATTTGACATGTGTGAGAATCCTTTTGACTCTTAACCTCCTGGCCTTTCCAGACACCAGGCAGGGTCTTTGCTCTGACCTCTTGGGTCCCTGATGGTTGATCTTCATGTCACTTGGCTCTTGGAGACAAAGAGGGATCCGAGAAATTTCAAGGTTTGGTTATTTCTCCTGGCCATAGAGCCTAAGGATTTGGCCACTAGGGGACACTGTGGCCCGATCCAGTGTCATGCAAAGGCACCCTGTAGACGCTTGCCCTCACTCTTTCGCACAGCACAGGCTCCGTGTCCCTCAGGATGTTCAGAGGAGGCCATCGGAAGCCTCTGCCCAGTCCCTGCACTCTGGGAGGCTGAGGCAGGAGGACTGAAAGTTCAACACACACACACACACCCCGATAACCGTAGGGGGACCCTGTTTCAAACTGTTAAAAAGGGCTGAAGAATGGAGCCCTGTGTAACAGCCCTGGGCTCCCCCTCCAGTTCTGAGGGACAAAAAAAAAAAAAAAAAAAAAAATGCTGTCCAGGAAAGATGCAGACAATGTGAGGCCACACAGCACCCAGACAACAACAGCAACGGCAATACAAATGATGGCAAATGAGGTCCCCCTTATTTAGCTGCTCCTGTGCACCAGCACTGCTGTGGAGCTGTCATCCAATCTGTGTCGTCATCAAGTCCTACAGACTGAGCGGTCGGCTCAGAGGCAGCGGCTGGGGCAGAAAGTGGCGGTGCCTCGCTAAGGACCAGCATGCATTCCAATGGCCAGAGCCAGGATTTGAACCCCACTCTAAAGCACACCCCTCAGCTACTGGCTTGGCATCTGTCAGGATCCCCAAAGGCCCCAGAGGAAAAGATTCGTCCTGCTACCCCCTGGTCTTACAGACTCTAGGTGTCAGGTGGATCTGAGAATGTATCCCTAACAAGCCCTCAAGTCTTTGTTAGTTTGTTTTGTTTTGTTTCATCTTTTGGAGACAGGGTCTCTCTATGCAGTTCAGGATAGCCTTGAGTTCACTCACTTTGTAGCCCAAGTTGGTCTCCAACTCACAGCAGTTCTCCTGAGTGCTGGGATTATAGGCATGCCCCACCACCTGGCTCCCCCAAATCTTTCTTTCCCTTCCTTTTATATCTCTCTCCTCTCTCTCTCTCTCTCTTTCTCTCTCGCTCTCTCTCTGTCTCTCTCTCCGTCTCTGTCTCCTCTGTAATATTGGGAGCCCAGGGTCTTTGCACTGAGCTACTCCCACAGCCCTTATATTTAGAGACAGTCTCCTGAGTTGCTAAATTGCCTAGGCTGAGCTCACACTTGTGTTCCTTCTGCCTCAGCCTCCCAGAGTGCTATTGATACAGGGGAAAATTGATAGAACTGTGGGGGACCGGAGACGGCTGAAAAGATAAGAAGTATGAAATATAAATGACCTTTATTTTGAGAATGCGGGGACAGACACCCCGATTCCCTGGGGCACAGCATCTCCACCCCGGGGTCGGAGATCTCTACGTGGAACACGTGGAGTGAGGTACATAAGTAGCCCCGGTTTGGGGTGGAACCTAAGGGGGCATTAGGGATGTACAGGTAGTACATTGGTCTTTGTTTGGCGCCATAGGTAAATTCCTAAGGGTGGGGGAGATAGAGCTCCTTGGCTTTACCAGCTACAGTGTCCTGTCTGGGCCAAAACTCTTTCAAAAATATGGCTCCCACTAAGATGTCAGATATAGTAAACTAGTGTTTCCAGAAGTCGAAGACTGAATTCTAAGAAACAACAGAGGTTAAGAGTAAAACGATTAGGGCTGGGGATTTAGCTCAGCGGCATAAACGCCTGCCTTGCAAGCAGGCAGTCGTGAGTTCGATCCCCGGTACTGATAAAAAGGAAAAAGACCAAAAAAAAAAAAAAAAAAGAGTAAGAAGATTTACTGGAGACTAGGAATAGCTTCTGAGAGACAGGAAGGGTCCCAAATGGGTTGCCAAGGCACCCCATTTCTCTGATAAAGTTTAATAGAGCAAAGTCACCAGGGGTGGGTCAAATTACAATCAATCAATAAGATTACAAGTGTAGCCACTGAGCTGGGCATGGTGGCTCTCGCCTGTAATCCCAGCACTCAGGAGGCTGAGGCAGGAGGATCGTTGAGAGTTCAAGACCAGCCTAGGCTACAAAGTGAGCTCAAGATCAGCCTGAACTGTATAGCGAGACCCCGTCTCAAAAAGACAAAAAAAAAAAAAAAAAAGTGTACCCACTTAGCTAATATTGACCAATAGTAGCATGTGGATGTCATCATTAACCTGGTTGTTCATTTTTAGTCTTAGTGGGTGGGAGAGGATGGCCCAGGCCTAATGAGGTAATGGTTTATTTATATGGGAAATTTCAAAAGGGTGGTTCCAATAATCTGAGACTTCCTTAGAGAAGTATGTAAACCTGGCCATTGTGATTTTAATCTTCTTCAATTGCTTCTCCAGCCAGTTTTTTTTTCTTTCTTTCTTTTTTTTTTTTTTTTTTTTTTACCGGTACCGGGGATCGAACTCACAACCACTTGCTTACAAGCCAGGTGCTTATGCCGCTGAGCTAAATTCCCAGCCTCTCCAGCCAGTTTTTGACTTCCATCTGCACTGACTTCCTCAAGGGTCCAGCCTTGTCCACCTAATTTAGCTGTCTACTGAGATTGTGGGAGTGCCTACCACGCCTCAGAAGGGGATCAGATCGGCCCCCTGCGGGGCACGAGGCCAGCTTTAAGGACCAGCTGGTGGCCAGAGTAGGGGTGATGTTTCCTGCCTGGTTCTCTGGATCCAGGTTCCCTGTGGCTGAGGGGCTGTTCCCAGGAAAGGGCACCTCTGTCTCTGTTCTTGGTGGCTGCAGCTGTGGGGCTCTGGTTTTCCTGGAATGCAGGTGATCGTGATCATAGGTTTAGGACAATGGCTGGAGACTGCTGGGCACACTTGAGGGTCCCCATAAAGCTCTGTATTTTTTTGCCCTCTGTTTCAAGGGAGCATGTGATAGGTTTTATGAAAAATTCAGGGCGAAGGGCCAGGAGTTTAGCTCAGCAGGATAAGTGCCTACCTGACAAGCATGAGGTGGTGAGTTCAATCCCTGGTACAAAAAAAGAAAAAATCGGGGCTGGGGGTTTAGCTCAGCGGCATAAGCGCCTGCCTTGCAAGCAGGCAGCCTTGCAAGCAGGCAGCCGTGAGTTTGATCCCTGGTACCGATAAAACCAAAAAAGACCAAAAAAAAAAAAAAAAAGAAAAAATCAGGGTGAATCAGTCTTGTTTTGCGACTTTTAGACAGACACTCCCCAAATGATGAACATAGCTACATGCAGAGCTGAGAAGGGATTTGACCCAAAGTTTTATGTAACAAAAAGGCTACAAAATGAAGTCAACCTTTATTCTGCTTTTAGTTACTTACTGGGCATCTATAGGCCCAAGTTCATAGAAAGATGACTTTTCAATCCCTGACTGTCCCAGAAAAAACACAAATCATACTTTTGAGGAGTAACAGGGTAAACCAGGTGTGGTGGTGCACACCTATAAGCCCAGCACTCTGAGAAGCGGAGGGAAAAAGATGGGAAGATTGGCCCCAACCTGGGCAATTTAGCAATTTAGCAAGACCCTATCTCAAAATGAAAAAAGAGAGAAAGGGTTATGGATGTAGCTCAGTGTGAATGTCTTGGCTTTAATCTTCAGCACTGCCCAAAACAAACAAAAAACAGGCTAAAAGGGCTGGGGATATGACTCAGAGGCACAGCACCTGCCTGGCAAGCTCACTATTGGGAACAGCCTAAAGCAGGGTGAGGTGCTACATACATGTAATCCCAGCACTCAGGAGACAGAGGCAGAAAGATCTCCTCCAGTTCAAGGCCAGTTTTGGCTACATAGCAAGACCCTGTCTTCCCAGACCCAGATACCTGCTTATCCCAACCCTATACTGGTCTCTGACTACATCAGATCCCAGTCTTGAGCATCTGGTTGTCATCCAGAAAGAACACAGAAAAGAAATAAGCCAGGTGCAGTGGCACATGCCTATAGTCCCAGCTGCTTAAGCAGGAGGATTGCAAATTCAAAGCCAGCCTCTCCAATTTAGTGAGACTGACACAAAATAAAATCTTTAGCAAGATGTGGTGGCACATGCCTATAATCCAAGCATTCAGGAGGCAAAAAAAAAAAAGTAAAATAATAAAATAAAAATGTTAAGCAAGGTATTGTGTTGCATACCTGTAATCCAACTTGTGAGACTGACACAGGAGGATTGTCAACAACAGTTCAAGGGCAGCCTACGTGACATAGTGAGACTTTGCCCCCAAATAAATAGATAAAGGACTGGGGCTGTAGCTCACCAACAGAGCATTTGCCTAGCATGAGTGAAGCCCTAGGTCCAATCCCTAGCACTAGGGGAAAACAGTTTCTATTTGTCTTCTTTGAGAGCGAGTCTCACTATGCAGTTCAGGTTGGCCTTGAGTTCCCTTTGTAGCCCAGGCTGGTCCTGATCCTCCCACCTCAGCGCCCCCCCCCCCCGCCCCAATGCTGGGATTACAGGCGTGAGCCAACATGCTCGGCTAGAGAAAAACAAGTTTTGAAAGAAAGTAATGAAAGAAAAAGAAGCACAGTTGAAAACTGTGTTCTACTCAGGTTGGGTAGGCAGGGTGCAGGGTTGAGCACAGGCTAGGGATCAGCAGAACAGCTTCCAGGGTTTCCTGCAGGCTTGATCAGTTTCCTAATCCTTGAGGTTCCTTCGGTGTTCTCATCTGTACAATTGGAGCAATTGTTTCAACCTTTCAGGTGTGTGGTGTGGACACACTTAGACGAGCCCCTGGTGGGGCTGGAGATTTAGCTCAGTAGCATAAGCGCCTGCCTTACAAGCAGGCAGTTGTGAGTTCGATTCCCGGTACCGATAAAAAGGAAAAAGACAAAAAAAAAAAAAAAAAAAAGAGCCCCCCGTGTGTTTTATTGCATGGTAAATATTCACTGTGGTCCTTACCAGCTCTAATCTCGGTGCCAGGTTGTTAGCTGTGAGCCGCTGGGGCCACAGCAACCTGGTGGAACAGGCACTCCCACCATACCCTCCAAAAGAAAGGGCTGAAGGGGTGGCTCAGAGTGCCCCCTTCCATGGGGAAAGATCTGATGTCTCTGGCCCCCATTATTCTGCCCATCTCCTTGGAGTGCATGGGATTTGTGGGTGGAGAAGTCACAGAATCTGAGGGGGTCCCTGGAGTGTCAAGGATGACTCAGGTCCAATGGCCTGAAGCAGCCAGAGGGGCAAAGATGCCACCCGGAGGTCAGGCCAGTTTTGGGGTACAAGGAGATCTGGAGAGAGACCAGGAGCTCAGTGTGAGATTCGAATCAGACACCCAGGTGCTGTCACTGCTTTAGGGGTGGAGGGCAATTCGAGATGTGGCTGGAGACGACTGGGAGCCACCACAGCCGGGGGAGCTCTTGAGGGCCAGTGGGGGAGAGGACTATGGAAGGCACCCTGCTCTGCTGGACAGATGAGGGGCACCAGGGCACTAGTGCACCAGGCACTGTGTCAGGGGTTCAGGAGGCAAGGGAAGAAACCCTGGGCCCACGCAGCTAGGACTGGCGCTGTAGTTCAAGGGGAAGAGCACTTGCCTAGCATGCAGGCCTTGGGTTCCACCCTCAGCACTGAAAACAATAAAAAGCAAAAGGAGGCCAGGTGTGGCGGTACAGGTCTGTAATCCATAGGAGGCCGAGGTGACAGAGGATCACAGAGAATTCAAAGCCAGCCTGAACTACATAGTGAGACCCTGTCTCAAAAACAAAACAAAATGTACCAATGAAGGGGCAGGTTGCTCTTCAGAACACTAGTCTAGCAGGGTATGGTGTCACATGTCTGTAATCCCAGCACTAAGGAGGCTGAAGCAGGAGGATTGCTGCAAGTTTGAAGCCAGCCTGGGTTTACAAAGTAAGCTCCAGGCCAGCCTGAACTGCAGAGTGAAACCCTGTCTCAAAACAACAACAAAAGAATGCTGGTCCATGGGGCACTCCCCTTTGGGGACTTTCTCTCTCCACACCGAGGTCCATAGTTGGCTAGGTGGCACCAATGTGCCTGCACCACCTAGCTGCCTATCTCTCCTGGGGTCAAGGCCACTGCCATTCCCACCATGGCCTTCCAGGTTTTCTAGGCCCAGATGAGGAGGGACTAGCAGGGGCCACACTGTTGTGTACAGTGCATCTTCCAGGTCCCTGTATTGTGAGCACTTCAGGCTCTCTCTTCCCATTCAGGCCCATTTTTCCGCTAGCGCTGCTGACTTTCAATGTCTGTGCACAGAAGCTCCTTAAAGCTTCTGAATTCTGGTCATTATCTTGGATGTTCTTTTCCAGTGTACCCATTAAACGCACTCAGTTTTAGTGCTGGGCTGAGCCTGGGCTCCGCACCCGAGCTGTACCCAACCCAGCTTTACACCTTTGGAGGTTTGTCACCTCTACCTAGGCTATGAAGTGAACGTTTGTGTCTCCTTCAAATGGGAATGGAAAATGCTTGTAACCCTAACATTTGGGAGGCTGAGGCAGGAAGATCATGAGTTCAAAAGACTGTCTCAAAAACACCAAAAAAACGTTGAAAATCTAAATCATATGATGACTAGGATGTGGGAGATTTGGGAGGTGATTAAATCATGAATGTTGAGCTCTCCTGAGGAGGGTCGGTGTCCTTATAGAACCCCAAGCCAGGCATGGCAGCACACGCTTGTGATCCCAGCATTCTAGGAGATGAAGGCAAGAGGATCACAAATTCAAGCCTAGCCCAGGCAAATTAGCATCTGGGGGAAGAGTTTATCTCGAAATAGTTTTAATGGGGCTGGGGATTTAGCTCAGCGGCATAAGCACCTGCCTTGCAAGCAGGCAGTCGTGAGTTCGATCCCCGGTACCGATAAAAATGAAAAAGACAAAAAAAAAAAAAAAAAAAAAGAAAAGAAATAGTTTTAAAAAGTCCAGTGTGTGGGGCTGGGAATTTAGCTCAGTAGCATAAGCGCCTGCCTTGCAAGCACATGGTTGCGAGTTCGATCCCTCCTACCGATTTAAAAAAAAAAAAAAAAAAAAGCCCAGTGTAGTGGTGCATGCCTATAATCCTGGTGCTCAGGAGGCTGAAGCAGGAGGATCACTGAGTTTAAGAACATCCTGGACTAGATGGTTGAAATCCTGCTCAAATAGCCAGAATGATGATGATGACAGGAGACGTAGTTGAGCGCAAAAGCTTTTTTGCAACTCGTAAATACTGTTCCGATTGATGACTGCAGTGTCAGCAGCACGATATTAAACTTTGAACAGGCTGCTGTCATATTAGCCATGATAAACCCTTCGCTCAAAGCCTTCCTGTCCTCTTTATTCCTGGAGCAAGAGGTATTCCTAAAACATTTTAATCAAATGAGTCACAATCATAACACAAGCTCAGTTCTAGTATTTGTCATCCTGCTTAGCAAAGCCTCTGGTGTTGAGGGGAGGTAAAGATAGGCAACAGCTTTGTAGCCTCCATCCTGGACTTCCAGGACTGAATGTCCATTAACCCCACCTACTACGTGGCCATGGTCTGCACTAGGTCGTCTCCCAGGAGGCGTTTATAACCGATTTAAGAAGCCTGGAGGGGACGCCGAGGACTGCCACTGCGCGAGGAAGGCGCGGTACATGGAACATGACCACCAGGGGGCGCTGCTACTATCCACTTACCTACTGTGGGCCAAGTGCTGTTGTAGACACAAAAGCATAATTCTCAGGTGCTCTAAGCACTGCTGGCAGGCAGACATCTAAATGACCGCGAGAAAGGGAACTTGAGTGCTTCGGGATGGCAAAGCGGGACCTCGGGCCTGCAGGGGAACCCTGGGGGTGTGAGGACAGGAAAAGAGAGAGAGCAGGCAACCGGGGCAGAGCCTTGCTTTTATTCTGAGGACTAAGGAGAGACTGTAAATGTGAGGGCACAACCACCTCCAAGGTGGATTGTGAAATGACAAAGGCAAGGTGTGCTCGGGGAGGCTGAGGCAGGAGGATCCCAAGTTTGAGCCCAGCCTGGGCAGTGTAGCTCTTAGTGAGAACCTGGAGAGCTGGAGAGACAGTTTAATACGAGGCTCTGGGTTCAGTCGCCAGTTTTGGGGATGGGGGAGATTGTAAACTCTGCTATGTGGCACAGAAAGTGGGGACAGGTCATAGATTCCTACTCACTCTACTCACAGGGGTTTGCAGACACTGGAACCATGCTAAGAAATGCATGACAACCTTGACCTCTGAGGGGAAGAGGAACAGGAAAGGACATGCATGGAGACTGTGGGAGGGGAGTGTGATAAGCGTCATTGGGCTGCCACATGGGTCATAGACCACAGGCCATGGGAGGAGATGGACTGGAGCGGATAGCCATGGCCACGGTGTGGGGGCGGGGCAGGGCCCTCACATCTTCTGGGGCCTTTTCCACATCAGGGCCTGCAAAGGACATCTTGCAGGCCAAGGATGGTACGGAAGGAGGGCTGACCCCTCTGAGCAAAGATAAGGCTGACTAGCTTGGTACCTGCCTGGCCCTGGTCTGTGCCATGTGACTTTAACCCCAGCCCTCCAGGAGGCAGGGACAATTCCAGTCATCTCCATCCTACAAAAGTACACACTGAGCCACAGAGGCAAGTGACTTATTCAAGATCACACAGCTAGAAAATAATAATCTGAATCTAGACAGAAACGTCAGAGACCGTGTGGGTTTTGTTGTTGTTGTTGTTTTGTTTTTGAGTCAGGGTCTCCCCACGTAGTCCAGGCTGACTTCAAACTCATGGTGATCCTCTTGCCTCAGCCCACCAAGTACTGGCCAGCTGTGCTCTTAACCTTTATGGTATGCTGCTTCCCAATCCTCTTGCCGCAGCCTTGTTCTCAATCACTTCTATGCCTTTTTTTTTTTTTTTTGTCTTTCTCCTTTTTTTATAGGTACCGGGGATCGAACTCACAACTGCCTGCTTGCAGGGCAGACGCTTATGCTGCTGAGCTAAATCCCCAGCCCCACTTCTATGCCTTTTTAGACAGGATAGCTTTGAGGACTGTGAGCAGTCACTAACACCTCGGGATGAGTTAGCCAATTTGCTCATACCACTAAAAATAAGAACTGCTTTGGCACTTAGGGGACACCAGCTTGTGGGAGTTAAATAGTTGGGCTCTGGAGTCATGATGTCTGGGATTGAAGCCCAGAACTGCCCTTTCCCAGCTGCATGTATGAGGGCAGGCACATCACTGAAGTGAACCTCAGTTTCCTCATCTGCAATGTTCCTGTTTTCCAGTGGCCTAGTACACCGCACACCCAGGACCTCCAGACCTGGAATTGAGCACACTGCTGCCCTCACAGCAAGGAGGAGGAACCAAAACCAGGTTCTGGGAGAGGAAGTAGCGTTTCATGGCCCCAAGTTGGGGCTTTGGGACAGGAGCCCCCAAGTGACAGGAGGTAGCAAATGACTCACTCACCCTGCACAGGGACAAGGCCACCTGGCGGCTGGGCCTGCTGGGTCCCTCACACTCTCTTTCCTTCCTGCAGAGCTCGGTGCTCCGGAGTGCCGACCCCAGTGGGGCTGCTAGAGGCTCCTCAGAAGGCAGATGGGACAGCACCCTGCCCAGGTCTGACTGGGGCCCCAGACACCCAGACCCGCTGTTAAAATGTGTTAAGCAGCCACTGACAGTTTCTGAGCCCAGCTCCCCATCAGGCCCCAGCAGGAGGGATTATTCAATCCCTGCGCTGAGTAAGGGACCTCCTTGACCCAGCTCTAGGGGATGCTGTCCATGTCCATCCTAACTGGAGGAAGTTCCTGCTAACATCTGGTATTTTCCCTGGCTCAGCCCTAGGTCAAACCCTCCACCCCCAAGTTCTGAGTCCCCAGACATAGGTGGCACCAACTGAAGCCAAATCCCAAGCATTCTCCAGGGCCCCACCTCAGATGGCTTCCTTCAGGAGGCCCTGGATTTCTTCACCAGGCCAGGAGGAAGGGCTCCTGGCACCTGCCAAGTCCTTTGCACCATCCAGCACATCTGGCTGAGTCCTCCGAGTGATCCCTTCTCTCCTCCAGGTGCAGGCTCCACAAGGCTCCTTTCTACTCCCCTTTATGATCTTTTTTTTTTTTTTTTTTTTTTTGTCTTTTTCCTTTTTATCGGTACCAGGGATCGAACTCACGACTGCCTGCTTCCAAGGCAGGTGCTTATGCCGCTGAGCTAAATCCCCAGCCCTTATGATCTTAATTACAATCACCACACCAAGGACACAACGGCAGACTGATAACCTTAATGTGTGACCTGGTTAGTTTGCACTGCCCCCAGCCCATGGCATGGGCTCATGTCATTCCCCAGTATACTGCCCACAGGGGCCCTGCTGACTAGGACTGTGTAGGGCGGGGGAGGGGGACAGGATGTGAGTCCCACCCTGAGAAGGCCGTTGCAGGGTCAGCAGGGCAGTTCTCACGCTCTTGCTGCCAGAGATGGAGGAGAACTATTCTCCATCTGTTGAGGATGCAGGAGAGGGAGGCTAGGGGCTCAGGGAAGTCCTGGGTGGCCAGGGACAGGAAAACCAGGCACTCGGGTCACTGTTACAGACCATTAAATACAACGCATACACAGGCCAGGGGCTGGGGAGAGCCGAGGGTCACAGAGGCCACAGCGGTCAGGGGGCGCCGTCCAGGCCTGGTCCTATCGGGGACTCAGGCTGCTGTCATCAGAGGGACTGGGCTGGGGGAGGCCAGGCTGCTTGTGGAGGCCCCGCAACTTTGCCAGCAGCTCCTGGACGAAGTCCTGAGGACAGGATGAGTGCTGAGAACACAGGGAGGGGGGGCCCCAGTCCCTCTGCCCCCCCCCTCCTGCTGCTTTGGGATTATGGGAGGGATGTGGAGTTAGGGAAGGATTTGGGGAGAACGAGAGAGTAAAGTAGAAGAGACAGGGCAAGAAAGAGATGGACACTGGGTGTGGTGGTGCATGCCTGTATACCCAGCACTCTGAGAGGCTAAGGCAGGAATATTCGCTAGAGTTTGAGACCCTTCTGGGCTATATAGTGAGTTTAAGACCAGCCTGCACTACACAGGGAGTTTTTATCTCAAAAGCAGTAAAAAAGGAAGAAAAAAGCAGACAGACACACACAGACATCTAAATGCATAGGGACAAGAGACACAGGGACACGGGAAGAAAGATGCTTCTCAAGCCAGGAGGTGATCAAGAGGGTCCCCAGAGACAGGCCTGAGACAGCTCCAAGGCAAACTGACACACAATGACGTTTGTCCCTCAGGCAGCCCAGAGCTGGTTGGAGAAACATGAATATTTTTCCCTTTTAAAGCAGGGAAGGAAGTGGGAGGGGTTGGGTGGCCTAGCTTCAGGGCTGGAGGATGGGCCCCCCAAGAGGTGGGGCAGGGAGCCCAGCAGAGGGAGGGTAGTGGGGGCAGGGGCAGAGAGAAAGGGGAGGCCACAGGGCAGCGTGGGAGAGGCAGGCACAGGAGCAGATGGGGAAGTGGCTTGGAGCGAGCTGTCATGGAGCCCTTGCAGCAGATGGGGGAGAGAGGAGAGGAGGAGGAGGAAGACAAAGGACATCTCTGGGGAGCAGAGGAGAGCTGCTGGGGGCCATGGCCAGCCTCCCTCCTCCATGCGGGCAGATCAACTCACCTCTGTGGGGTTCGTGCATGACGTCAGGAGCCCCTACACCCCCAGGAAAACAGTAAATGGTTAAGCCCTGGACCCTTCTATCCACTCTTCTCCCCTCCCTCCCTGCCTCCTTGCTGCAACACAGGGGAATAATTCTTGAGCCCAGGGCCTTTGCAGTGAGCTACATCCCCAGCCCTTTTTACTTTCATTTTGACATAGGGTTTCACTAAGTCCCTAAATTGCCCATTCTGAGCTCAAACTTGGGATTCTCTGGTCTCAGCCTCTCAAGAGTGCGGGGTGTATTGCCACCCCTGCTCTTTCCTTTCCCAACAAACCCCAAAGGCAGTAAAATAAATGGAAGTTGGACCCCACAGACTTCAAGAAAAGCAGACGTCTGCAGCCCTCACAGAGTGAACTTGGGGGGAGTTGAGTCAACAGGTCCCTACGTGAGGAAGTCATATGTGTACTATCCCCTGGAAGGGCAGAGGCTATAAGGAAAGGGCTCAGCACCCCCACTGGCTAAGTTTGCATCAAAGCTCTTCTCTGGCTGAGCTACGTGATCCTTGGCAGATGATTCAACCTCTCTGGGCCTCATTTTCCTTATCTGGAAAATAGACATAATAATTGTGCCTACTTTATTGGTTTGGTGGGAAACGGAAGAGTCACTAAGTGGAATGGAGTGTGGTGGCCCAGGCCTGTAATCCCAGTACTCGGGAGGCTGAGGCAGGATTGCATCAAGTCTGAGGGCAGCCTGGGCTACACAGTGAGACTCAAAAAACAAAACAATACAGAAAAGAAGAGTTACTAAGTGTACAGAAATTGAGCCACTGTCTGGTGCAGTTAAGTGTTCCTAGCCTTGTTAACTCTGGCTCTTTGGGGTAACACCAGGTGGAGGAGTAGGAGTGCCTTTCACTCAGCTACCTGGATCTTCCGGGTTCTGTCCTCTTCACTCTCCAACTCCAGCAGCTCATCAATGTTGACCTCATCAGGCATATCTGCCTCCTGCAGGGAGAGAGAGGGCTGCTCAGGGTCCCTTCCTCTCCTTCCCTGGCCTTTGTCCAGGACTTTGGAGGGGCCCCATGGCTCCCAGAGCCCAGCTGGCAGATTCTGGAGCAGTAATGTGGCAGTCAGGGACAGCACCGCCAAGGCGGGACATCTGGGTGCTAGGGGGAGGGGTGACAGATGGGTCAATGGAAGCCGGGGCCCTGTACCAGCCCGATGCCTGGGCCCAAACGCCCCGGGAACCCTGGGGTTGGCACTGGTCTCTCCCCTTGGCTGCAGTTCCCACCAGGGAAAGCAGGCCTGGTCGAATCTTGGAATGTCAGCTTCTGAGATGCAGGAGAGGGGCTGGCTTCTGCCCTTTCAAGGCAAAGTCTCAGCACTAGGTGGAGGAGGAGGGGAGACTGCTGGGCGGGCCCCTTCCTCCAGGGAACAAGAAGAGGGTAGGGTTCTTGGGGGACAGCTCCAGCTGGAGGGTGATGACCACCCATGACCCCCAAGGTGGTGGACAGGATGAGTCATACATCTGTCCCTGAGTGATCAAACATCAAGGACTGTGCAGAGCTTGGCCTCTTGGGGCAGCAGCCCAAAAGACAGCTGGCTTAGCACCCCTGACAGGGATAGGACCCAGCTGTCCTAGAGCCCTGTGACTAGTCAGGTCCCCATAAAGTCCTGCTCTCCAAGTTTGGGGGGGCATTATGTGTGTTGAGGAAGGTTCAGCAAAGTCCTGGGGTTTCTGTAAGTGTGTCACATGCCTGTCTGAGTCTTGGCCAGAGCCTGAAACACATGGAAAGTCCAGTGTTAGGTATGGGCCAGAGGTATGCATCATCTGGTGGCTTCCATAGGGCTGCCTATGGTACCCATTAAATATGGCACAAACTTCTATCAGGTGCATGTGCCTGTTCACTATATATGAGCTCAAGTGTGTGTCTGAGAACAGAAAGCCTTTTTTTTTTTTTTTTTACTTGCAATGATTCTCCTGCCTCAGCCTCCCAAGTGCTGGATTACAGTCATGAGCCACCACGTCCAGCCAGAAGGACTTTATGTCACTATGGGCGGCACCATCATTGTGCTCAGAAGGTTCCTGTGGTAGTACACACCTGGAATTCCAGCACCCCGTGGGGACTGAGACAGGAGGATTCCAAGTTTGAGCCCAGCATGGGCAACTGAACGGCTTGGTGAGACCCTGTTTCAAAATACCACCAGCTCCGTGGAAGGTGCGTCTGTGTATGTACGGATTGCTCTGTCCGCCAGATACTTGGCTGTGTTAGAGATAGATAGATAAATAGATAGATAGATAGATAGATAGAAGATAGATGTTGCAGGAAGTGTGACCTCTATCAAAGATCCAAGTGGCAAAGCACCCATGTCTGCCTGTGACCGATGAGCCAACATATGTAACTGCGGCTTAAGCTCTATGTGCCGAGGGCAGCTGCAGTTGCTCCCACTTTGTTACCATGCACACCTTGAGTTTTTGCATTTTTCTGTAGTTGTAACTGCTGTTGATTTATACCTGGGGTTGGCTGTGCCATCTGTCATTGGATTTGCTGGTAGCTGAGACGTTTTTCTTGAGAAGGTAAATGGATGGTCCTGTGTAACCTGAGTTGCTCTGTGACCCCGGCAGGCAAACTACGGGAGTTTGTCTTGTCCGTGTGTTGCCACAGCTTGTACTGATACATATCTCTGAACAGCTGTAACTTGAGTTATCTTGTGTAGTTGTCTAGTGTAGAGCATATCGCTGTGGCCTGTGCTATTGTGTCCTCGGGGTGGCCTGATGGCTATAGCATTTACGGGCCCATAAATGCCCACAGCTTGTGAGTTTGTGTGGGGCTGTGGCTGTCAATGGCTGTAACGTGTCACTGTGGACATCGATGTACACTGTTGTTTCCTTTGCTGCGTGTCTCTTGTGCTCCTATCTCCCATCACTGTGCGTGGCTTTCACACACCCCTTTTGTATGGAGGCCCAGCCTCCACACCTACCATACATTGCCCAGACCCTTACGGGGGAATTGCACGGTGTCTGGAGACTCAAGTGTGCGTGTGTGTCTGTGCCGTGGAGCAGAGACTACCAAGACGATGCACGTCTGTCTTGTACAAAAGAGGATGCATGTGCACCAGCGCCCAGCCCGGACTGTTCTCTGCTCCTCCCGACGCC
Source organism: Cavia porcellus (assembly GCF_034190915.1). Classification (NCBI taxonomy): domain Eukaryota; kingdom Metazoa; phylum Chordata; class Mammalia; order Rodentia; family Caviidae; genus Cavia; species Cavia porcellus. Next base: position 16,848,379 of record NW_026947490.1, read on the forward strand.
GTCCAGCCCCCAGCCCTCAGGGTCTCACCCTGCCACGGTACAGCTCCTCCAGGCGCCCGTCGATCCACTTCTCCACGTCCAGTCGCCGCTGCAATTCCCGCCGGTCGTACTTGACGGTGACGCGCGCGTGGCGTTTCTGCAGCCCCCCGGGGCTGCCCCCTGGCCCGCGGGCCCGCGATGGGGACTGTAGCTTGTTCAGCACTCGCTTGCCCAACCGCTGCGCTGCCATCGCGGAGCCGCCGGCGGCACGGTGTGCCGCTAGCGGAGCCGCAGCTCCTCTGACTGCCGAACGGGGCGGGGCGGGGCGGGCGGGGCGGGGCGAGGCGGGGCTCGCTCTCAGGGAGGGTTGGTCCGCCCCCGCCGCCCAGACTTAGTTTCTCTGCACGTAACGTTGAAGCCAGGCCACAGTGTGGGTCAGAAAGCCGCAGTCCTGCCCACTTCGTGCATGGAAGGTCTGAAAGAACAGCTGGTCCGGAGGTGTAGCGCCTCCTACCCACGGTTTGCATTCCAGGGGCGAGGTCCCGGGCGGCTCTAGAGGACCTGGCCTGTCCACGCCCTCTGGTGGCTGCGGGGGACCGTGGTTCCAGCTGGGCCGCCCTGGCTGCAAGCGGTCGCATCTGGAGTGCTCTGCAGCACCCCCACTCGGTGCTGGAGATGGAACCTTGGGTCCCCTATATGCTAAGCAAGCACTCTAACTCTGTCCTACCACCCAGCCATGAACCTACATGTGTGTGTGATGTGTTACTGGGGACTGAACTCTGGACCTTTTTTACTGGGTTACACTTCCACTCTTTTTATTTTGATACAGGGTCTCAACTAAGCTGCTAAATTCCCCAGGCTGTTTTTAAATTTACAGTCCTCCTACCTCAACCTCCCAGAGTGCTGGAATTACAGGCGTTGAACTGCCATACCTGGCTTCTCAACTGTCTTTTTTTTTTTTTTTTTTTTTTCTGGGTGGTTCATCCACTCCTTCACGCACTCATCCATTCATCAATCTTATTCATTCGCCTTGTGAACAAATAGTTACTGAGGGACTGGGAATTTAGCTCAGTGGCACCAGCGCCTGCCTGGGATGTGTGAGATCATGAGTTTGATCCTCAGTACCAAAAAAGAAGAAGAAGAAGAAAGACAAAGAAAAAAAAAGTTACTGAGCACCTGTTTTGCACCTGACCCCGATCTGGAGACCAGGGAGCGAGCAATCAGAAACATATCCAAGGCTAGGGAATTTAGCTCATGGGCTGGGGATTTAGCTCACTGGCACAAGCACCTGACTGCCTGGCAAGTGTGAGGTCGGGAGTTCGACCCCTATGACAAAAAAAAAAAGGGGGAAAAAAAGCATCCAGTCCAGTCTTGTGGAGTTTTCACTGAGATGGAGAGAATATAACAGTATAGGATGTTATACATACTTTATTATAGCACGGTAACTTCTGTGGAAAACTACAAGACCTCATAGGAGAGAAACACAGTAACTGTGATGTCATATGTTTGTTTGTGAAAGGCCTCCTGTGTAGTCTGGGCTGGCCTTGAAGTCACTATGTAGCTCAGGCTGACCTAAACTCTCAGCGGGTCCTGTTGCTTCAGCCTCCTAAATGGTGCCATTACAGGGGTGTGCTATCATGCCAGTTTAAATTTAATTTTAAATTTAATTTTGAGAAAGGGCCTCACTAAATTGCTGGGGGGGGGTTGAAATTATTATGTGTTAAGTATTATTAAGTAATTAACAATATTTGTTATTATTAGGTTTGTTTGTTTTGGGACAGGGTCTCAGTATACAGTTCAGGCCGGCCTTGAGCTCACTCTGAACCCAGGCTGGTCTCGAACTTGCAAGGATCCTTCTGCCTCAGCCTCCTGAGTGCTGGATGACAGGTGTGCGCCACACCTGGCAGCTATTAGGTTTTTTGAGACAGGGTCTCACTGTTTATATTTCAGGCTGGCCTCAAACTATGTAACTCATCTGGCCTTGAACTTACAGCCATGCTACTGTCTCAGCTTCCTGAGTGTTGGGATTACAGGCGTATGATCAAATTTATGATCTTCCTGTCTCAGCTTCCTAAACACTGTATCTGGGAAGCCAGGTGTGGTGGTGCAGGCCTACAATCCCAGAATTTGGGAGACTGAGACAAAAGGAGCACCATGAGTTTGAGCCCATGCTGTCAAGGGAGTGGCTGAAACTGGAGTTCCATCATAGGTCTGGGGCCAGTGGGAGAACAATGTGCACCTGAGGCAAACCATGTGAACAAGCTGCCC